>NC_134368.1:71271945-72602570 GCF_035582795.1 Mycteria americana
CACAGAAAGGTGTAGCTGGTTTTCACTGTCCCTTGGAACTGCATTCGCTGCCACACAGTCATTCGTGTTCTGCAAAAGCTTGGCTTCGTAATGGGGCAACACTCTGTATCTCTCTCTCGCAGAGCCCGGCTGCCAAATTCGAAACGTCCAGCGATTGCGCCCACACGAAAGCTGCCAGCACGGAAAGCTGTAGCTGGTTTTCACTGTCCCTTGGAACTGCATTCGCTGCCGCACAATCATTCGTGTTCTGCAAAAGCTTGGCTTGGTAATGGGGCAACACTGTTTATCTCTCTCTGGCAGAGCCCGGCTGCCAAATTCAAAACGTCCAGCGATTGCGCCCACACGAAAGCTGCCAGCACGGAAAGCTGTAGCTGGTTTTCACTGTCCCTTGGAACTGCATTCGCTGCCACACAGTCATTCGTGTTCTGCAAAAGCTTGGTTGGTAATGGGGCAACACTGTGTATCTCTCTCTCTCGCAGAGCCCGGCTGCCAAATTCGAAACGTCCAGCGATTGCGCCCACACGAAAGCTGCCAGCACGGAAAGCTGTAGCTGGTTTTCACTGTCCCTTGGAACTGCATTCGCTGCCACACAGTCATTCGTGTTCTGCAAAAGCTTGGCTTCGTAATGGGGCAACACTCTGTATCTCTCTCTCGCAGAGCCCGGCTGCCAAATTCGAAACGTCCAGCGATTGCGCCCACACGGAGGCTGCCAGCACAGAAAGGTGTAGCTGGTTTTCACTGTCCCTTGGAACTGCATTCGCTGCCACACAGTCATTCGTGTTCTGCAAAAGCTTGGCTTCGTAATGGGGCAACACTCTGTATCTCTCTCTCGCAGAGCCCGGCTGCCAAATTCGAAACATCCAGCGATTGCGCCCACACGAAAGCTGCCAGCACGGAAAGCTGTAGCTGGTTTTCACTGTCCCTTGGAACTGCATTCGCTGCCGCACAATCATTCGTGTTCTGCAAAAGCTTGGCTTGGTAATGGGGCAACACTGTGTATCTCTCTCTGGCAGAGCCCGGCTGCCAAATTCAAAACGTCCAGCGATTGCGCCCACACGAAAGCTGCCAGCACGGAAAGCTGTAGCTGGTTTTCACTGTCCCTTGGAACTGCATTCGCTGCCGCACAGTCATTCGTGTTCTGTAAAAGCTTGGCTTCGTAATGCGGCAACACTCTGTATCTCTCTCTCTCGCAGAGCCCGGCTGCCAAATTCGAAACGTCCAGCGATTGCGCCCACACGAAAGCTGCCAGCACGGAAAGCTGTAGCTGGTTTTCACTGTCCCTTGGAACTGCATTCGCTGCCGCACAGTCATTCGTGTTCTGCAAAAGCTTGGCTTCGTAATGGGGCAACACTCTGTATCTCTCTCTCGCAGAGCCCGGCTGCCAAATTCGAAACGTCCAGCGATTGCGCCCACACGAAAGCTGCCAGCACGGAAAGCTGTAGCTGGTTTTCACTGTCCCTTGGAACTGCATTCGCTGCCGCACAGTCATTTGTGTTCTGCAAAAGCTTGGCTTGGTAATGGGGCAACACTGTGTATCTCTCTCTCGCAGAGCCCGGCTGCCAAATTCGAAACGTCCAGCGATTGCGCCCACACGAAAGCTGCCAGCACGGAAAGCTGTAGCTGGTTTTCACTGTCCCTTGGAACTGCATTCGCTGCCGCACAGTCATTCGTGTTCTGCAAAAGCTTGGCTTGGTAATGGGGCAACACTGTGTATCTCTCTCTCTCGCAGAGCCCGGCTGCCAAATTCGAAACGTCCAGCGATTGCGCCCACAAGAAAACTTCCAGCACGGAAAGCTGTAGCTGGTTTTCACTGTCCCTTGGAACTGCATTCGCTGCCGCACAGTCATTCGTGTTCTGCAAAAGCTTGGCTTCGTAATGGGGCAACACTCTGTATCTCTCTCTCGCAGAGCCCGGCTGCCAAATTTGAAACGTCCAGCGATTGCGCCCACACGAAAGCTGCCAGCACGGAAAGCTGTAGCTGGTTTTCACTGTCCCTTGGAACTGCATTCGCTGCCGCACAGTCATTCGTGTTCTGCAAAAGCTTGGCTTGGTAATGGGGCAACACTCTGTATCTCTCTCTCGCAGAGCCCGGCTGCCAAATTCGAAACGTCCAGCGATTGCGCCCACACTAAAGCTGCCAGCACGGAAAGCTGTAGCTGGTTTTCACTGTCCCTTGGAACTGCATTCGCTGCCGCACAGTCATTCGTGTTCTGCAAAAGCTTGGCTTGGTAATGGGGCAACACTCTGTATCTCTCTCTCGCAGAGCCCGGCTGCCAAATTCGAAACGTCCAGCGATTGCGCCCACACGAAAGCTGCCAGCACGGAAAGCTGTAGCTGGTTTTCACTGTCCCTTGGAACTGCATTCGCTGCCGCACAGTCATTCGTGTTCTGCAAAAGCTTGGCTTGGTAATGGGGCAACACTGTGTATCTCTCTCTGGCAGAGCCCGGCTGCCAAATTCGAAACGTCCAGCGATTGCGCCCACACGAAAGCTGCCAGCACGGAAAGCTGTAGCTGGTTTTCACTGTCCCTTGGAACTGCATTCGCTGCCACACAGTCATTCGTGTTCTGCAAAAGCTTGGCTTCGTAATGGGGCAACACTCTGTATCTCTCTCTCGCAGAGCCCGGCTGCCAAATTCGAAACGTCCAGCGATTGCGCCCACACGGAGGCTGCCAGCACAGAAAGGTGTAGCTGGTTTTCACTGTCCCTTGGAACTGCATTCGCTGCCACACAGTCATTCGTGTTCTGCAAAAGCTTGGCTTCGTAATGGGGCAACACTCTGTATCTCTCTCTCGCAGAGCCCGGCTGCCAAATTCGAAACATCCAGCGATTGCGCCCACACGAAAGCTGCCAGCACGGAAAGCTGTAGCTGGTTTTCACTGTCCCTTGGAACTGCATTCGCTGCCGCACAATCATTCGTGTTCTGCAAAAGCTTGGCTTGGTAATGGGGCAACACTGTGTATCTCTCTCTGGCAGAGCCCGGCTGCCAAATTCAAAACGTCCAGCGATTGCGCCCACACGAAAGCTGCCAGCACGGAAAGCTGTAGCTGGTTTTCACTGTCCCTTGGAACTGCATTCGCTGCCGCACAGTCATTCGTGTTCTGTAAAAGCTTGGCTTCGTAATGCGGCAACACTCTGTATCTCTCTCTCTCGCAGAGCCCGGCTGCCAAATTCGAAACGTCCAGCGATTGCGCCCACACGAAAGCTGCCAGCACGGAAAGCTGTAGCTGGTTTTCACTGTCCCTTGGAACTGCATTCGCTGCCGCACAGTCATTCGTGTTCTGCAAAAGCTTGGCTTCGTAATGGGGCAACACTCTGTATCTCTCTCTCGCAGAGCCCGGCTGCCAAATTCGAAACGTCCAGCGATTGCGCCCACACGAAAGCTGCCAGCACGGAAAGCTGTAGCTGGTTTTCACTGTCCCTTGGAACTGCATTCGCTGCCGCACAGTCATTTGTGTTCTGCAAAAGCTTGGCTTGGTAATGGGGCAACACTGTGTATCTCTCTCTCGCAGAGCCCGGCTGCCAAATTCGAAACGTCCAGCGATTGCGCCCACACGAAAGCTGCCAGCACGGAAAGCTGTAGCTGGTTTTCACTGTCCCTTGGAACTGCATTCGCTGCCGCACAGTCATTCGTGTTCTGCAAAAGCTTGGCTTGGTAATGGGGCAACACTGTGTATCTCTCTCTCTCGCAGAGCCCGGCTGCCAAATTCGAAACGTCCAGCGATTGCGCCCACAAGAAAACTTCCAGCACGGAAAGCTGTAGCTGGTTTTCACTGTCCCTTGGAACTGCATTCGCTGCCGCACAGTCATTCGTGTTCTGCAAAAGCTTGGCTTCGTAATGGGGCAACACTCTGTATCTCTCTCTCGCAGAGCCCGGCTGCCAAATTTGAAACGTCCAGCGATTGCGCCCACACGAAAGCTGCCAGCACGGAAAGCTGTAGCTGGTTTTCACTGTCCCTTGGAACTGCATTCGCTGCCGCACAGTCATTCGTGTTCTGCAAAAGCTTGGCTTGGTAATGGGGCAACACTCTGTATCTCTCTCTCGCAGAGCCCGGCTGCCAAATTCGAAACGTCCAGCGATTGCGCCCACACTAAAGCTGCCAGCACGGAAAGCTGTAGCTGGTTTTCACTGTCCCTTGGAACTGCATTCGCTGCCGCACAGTCATTCGTGTTCTGCAAAAGCTTGGCTTGGTAATGGGGCAACACTCTGTATCTCTCTCTCGCAGAGCCCGGCTGCCAAATTCGAAACGTCCAGCGATTGCGCCCACACGAAAGCTGCCAGCACGGAAAGCTGTAGCTGGTTTTCACTGTCCCTTGGAACTGCATTCGCTGCCGCACAGTCATTCGTGTTCTGCAAAAGCTTGGCTTGGTAATGGGGCAACACTGTGTATCTCTCTCTGGCAGAGCCCGGCTGCCAAATTCGAAACGTCCAGCGATTGCGCCCACACGAAAGCTGCCAGCACGGAAAGCTGTAGCTGGTTTTCACTGTCCCTTGGAACTGCATTCGCTGCCGCACAGTCATTCGTGTTCTGCAAAAGCTTGGCTTGGTAATGGGGCAACACTGTGTATCTCTCTCTGGCAGAGCCCGGCTGCCAAATTCGAAACGTCCAGCGATTGCGCCCACACGAAAGCTGCCAGCACGGAAAGCTGTAGCTGGTTTTCACTGTCCCTTGGAACTGCATTCGCTGCCGCACAGTCATTCGTGTTCTGCAAAAGCTTGGCTTGGTAATGGGGCAACACTCTGTATCTCTCTCTCGCAGAGCCCGGCTGCCAAATTCGAAACGTCCAGCGATTGCGCCCACACGAAAGCTGCCAGCACAGAAAGCTGTAGCTGGTTTTCACTGTCCCTTGGAACTGCATTCGCTGCCGCACAGTCATTCGTGTTCTGCAAAAGCTTGGCTTGGTAATGGGGCAACACTCTGTATCTCTCTCTCGCAGAGCCCGGCTGCCAAATTCGAAACGTCCAGCGATTGCGCCCACACGAAAGCTGCCAGCACGGAAAGCTGTAGCTGGTTTTCACTGTCCCTTGGAACTGCATTCACTGCCGCACAGTCATTCGTGTTCTGCAAAAGCTTGGCTTGGTAATGGGGCAACACTCTGTATCTCTCTCTCGCAGAGCCCGGCTGCCAAATTCAAAACGTCCAGCGATTGCGCCCACACGAAAGCTGCCAGCACGGAAAGCTGTAGCTGGTTTTCACTGTCCCTTGGAACTGCATTCGCTGCCACACAGTCATTCGTGTTCTGCAAAAGCTTGGCTTGGTAATGGGGCAACACTGTGTATCTCTCTCTCTCGCAGAGCCCGGCTGCCAAATTCGAAACGTCCAGCGATTGCGCCCACACGAAAGCTGCCAGCACGGAAAGCTGTAGCTGGTTTTCACTGTCCCTTGGAACTGCATTCGCTGCCACACAGTCATTCGTGTTCTGCAAAAGCTTGGCTTCGTAATGGGGCAACACTCTGTATCTCTCTCTCGCAGAGCCCGGCTGCCAAATTCGAAACGTCCAGCGATTGCGCCCACACGGAGGCTGCCAGCACAGAAAGGTGTAGCTGGTTTTCACTGTCCCTTGGAACTGCATTCGCTGCCACACAGTCATTCGTGTTCTGCAAAAGCTTGGCTTCGTAATGGGGCAACACTCTGTATCTCTCTCTCGCAGAGCCCGGCTGCCAAATTCGAAACGTCCAGCGATTGCGCCCACACGAAAGCTGCCAGCACGGAAAGCTGTAGCTGGTTTTCACTGTCCCTTGGAACTGCATTCGCTGCCGCACAGTCATTTGTGTTCTGCAAAAGCTTGGCTTGGTAATGGGGCAACACTGTGTATCTCTCTCTCTGGCAGAGCCCGGCTGCCAAATTCGAAACGTCCAGCGATTGCGCCCACACGAAAGCTGCCAGCACGGAAAGCTGTAGCTGGTTTTCACTGTCCCTTGGAACTGCATTCGCTGCCGCACAGTCATTCGTGTTCTGCGAAAGCTTGGCTTGGTAATGGGGCAACACTGTGTATCTCTCTCTGGCAGAGCCCGGCTGCCAAATTCGAAACGTCCAGCGATTGCGCCCACACGAAAGCTGCCAGCACGGAAAGCTGTAGCTGGTTTTCACTGTCCCTTGGAACTGCATTCGCTGCCGCACAGTCATTCGTGTTCTGCAAAAGCTTGGCTTCGTAATGGGGCAACACTCTGTATCTCTCTCTCGCAGAGCCCGGCTGCCAAATTCGAAACGTCCAGCGATTGCGCCCACACGAAAGCTGCCAGCACGGAAAGCTGTAGCTGGTTTTCACTGTCCCTTGGAACTGCATTCGCTGCCGCACAATCATTCGTGTTCTGCAAAAGCTTGGCTTGGTAATGGGGCAACACTGTGTATCTCTCTCTGGCAGAGCCCGGCTGCCAAATTCAAAACGTCCAGCGATTGCGCCCACACGAAAGCTGCCAGCACGGAAAGCTGTAGCTGGTTTTCACTGTCCCTTGGAACTGCATTCGCTGCCGCACAGTCATTCGTGTTCTGTAAAAGCTTGGCTTCGTAATGCGGCAACACTCTGTATCTCTCTCTCTCGCAGAGCCCGGCTGCCAAATTCGAAACGTCCAGCGATTGCGCCCACACGAAAGCTGCCAGCACGGAAAGCTGTAGCTGGTTTTCACTGTCCCTTGGAACTGCATTCGCTGCCGCACAGTCATTCGTGTTCTGCAAAAGCTTGGCTTCGTAATGGGGCAACACTGTATCTCTCTCTCGCAGAGCCCGGCTGCCAAATTCGAAACGTCCAGCGATTGCGCCCACACGAAAGCTGCCAGCACGGAAAGCTGTAGCTGGTTTTCACTGTCCCTTGGAACTGCATTCGCTGCCGCACAGTCATTTGTGTTCTGCAAAAGCTTGGCTTGGTAATGGGGCAACACTGTGTATCTCTGTCTCTCGCAGAGCCCGGCTGCCAAATTCGAAACGTCCAGCGATTGCGCCCACACGAAAGCTGCCAGCACGGAAAGCTGTAGCTGGTTTTCACTGTCCCTTGGAACTGCATTCGCTGCCGCACAGTCATTCGTGTTCTGCAAAAGCTTGGCTTGGTAATGGGGCAACACTCTGTATCTCTCTCTGGCAGAGCCCGGCTGCCAAATTCGAAACGTCCAGCGATTGCGCCCACACGAAAGCTGCCAGCACGGAAAGCTGTAGCTGGTTTTCACTGTCCCTTGGAACTGCATTCGCTGCCGCACAGTCATTCGTGTTCTGCAAAAGCTTGGCTTCGTAATGGGGCAACACTGTGAATCTCTCTCTCGCAGAGCCCGGCTGCCAAATTCGAAACGTCCAGCGATTGCGCCCACACGAAAGCTGCCAGCACGGAAAGCTGTAGCTGGTTTTCACTGTCCCTTGGAACTGCATTCGCTGCCGCACAGTCATTCGTGTTCTGCAAAAGCTTGGCTTGGTAATGGGGCAACACTCTGTATCTCTCTCTCTCGCAGAGCCCGGCTGCCAAATTCGAAACGTCCAGCGATTGCGCCCACAAGAAAACTGCCAGCACGGAAAGCTGTAGCTGGTTTTCACTGTCCCTTGGAACTGCATTCGCTGCCGCACAGTCATTCGTGTTCTGCAAAAGCTTGGCTTGGTAATGGGGCAACACTCTGTATCTCTCTCTCGCAGAGCCCGGCTGCCAAATTTGAAACGTCCAGCGATTGCGCCCACACGAAAGCTGCCAGCACGGAAAGCTGTAGCTGGTTTTCACTGTCCCTTGGAACTGCATTCGCTGCCGCACAGTCATTCGTGTTCTGCAAAAGCTTGGCTTGGTAATGGGGCAACACTCTGTATCTCTCTCTCGCAGAGCCCGGCTGCCAAATTTGAAACGTCCAGCGATTGCGCCCACACGAAAGCTGCCAGCACGGAAAGCTGTAGCTGGTTTTCACTGTCCCTTGGAACTGCATTCGCTGCCACACAGTCATTCGTGTTCTGCAAAAGCTTGGCTTGGTAATGGGGCAACACTCTGTATCTCTCTCTCGCAGAGCCCGGCTGCCAAATTCGAAACGTCCAGCGATTGCGCCCACACGAAAGCTGCCAGCACGGAAAGCTGTAGCTGGTTTTCACTGTCCCTTGGAACTGCATTCGCTGCCGCACAGTCATTCGTGTTCTGCAAAAGCTTGGCTTGGTAATGGGGCAACACTCTGTATCTCTCTCTCGCAGAGCCCGGCTGCCAAATTCGAAACGTCCAGCGATTGCGCCCACAAGAAAACTGCCAGCACGGAAAGCTGTAGCTGGTTTTCACTGTCCCTTGGAACTGCATTCGCTGCCGCACAGTCATTCGTGTTCTGCAAAAGCTTGGCTTGGTAATGGGGCAACACTCTGTATCTCTCTCTGGCAGAGCCCGGCTGCCAAATTCGAAACGTCCAGCGATTGCGCCCACACGAAAGCTGCCAGCACGGAAAGCTGTAGCTGGTTTTCACTGTCCCTTGGAACTGCATTCGCTGCCACACAGTCATTCGTGTTCTGCAAAAGCTTGGCTGGGTAATGGGGCAACACTCTGTATCTCTCTCTCGCAGAGCCCGGCTGCCAAATTCGAAACGTCCAGCGATTGCGCCCACACGAAAGCTGCCAGCACGGAAAGCTGTAGCTGGTTTTCACTGTCCCTTGGAACTGCATTCGCTGCCGCACAATCATTCGTGTTCTGCAAAAGCTTGGCTTGGTAATGGGGCAACACTGTGTATCTCTCTCTGGCAGAGCCCGGCTGCCAAATTCAAAACGTCCAGCGATTGCGCCCACACGAAAGCTGCCAGCACGGAAAGCTGTAGCTGGTTTTCACTGTCCCTTGGAACTGCATTCGCTGCCGCACAGTCATTCGTGTTCTGTAAAAGCTTGGCTTCGTAATGCGGCAACACTCTGTATCTCTCTCTCTCGCAGAGCCCGGCTGCCAAATTCGAAACGTCCAGCGATTGCGCCCACACGAAAGCTGCCAGCACGGAAAGCTGTAGCTGGTTTTCACTGTCCCTTGGAACTGCATTCGCTGCCGCACAGTCATTCGTGTTCTGCAAAAGCTTGGCTTCGTAATGGGGCAACACTCTGTATCTCTCTCTCGCAGAGCCCGGCTGCCAAATTCGAAACGTCCAGCGATTGCGCCCACACGAAAGCTGCCAGCACGGAAAGCTGTAGCTGGTTTTCACTGTCCCTTGGAACTGCATTCGCTGCCGCACAGTCATTTGTGTTCTGCAAAAGCTTGGCTTGGTAATGGGGCAACACTGTGTATCTCTGTCTCTCGCAGAGCCCGGCTGCCAAATTCGAAACGTCCAGCGATTGCGCCCACAAGAAAGCTGCCAGCACGGAAAGCTGTAGCTGGTTTTCACTGTCCCTTGGAACTGCATTCGCTGCCGCACAGTCATTCGTGTTCTGCAAAAGCTTGGCTTGGTAATGGGGCAACACTCTGTATCTCTCTCTGGCAGAGCCCGGCTGCCAAATTCGAAACGTCCAGCGATTGCGCCCACACGAAAGCTGCCAGCACGGAAAGCTGTAGCTGGTTTTCACTGTCCCTTGGAACTGCATTCGCTGCCGCACAGTCATTCGTGTTCTGCAAAAGCTTGGCTTCGTAATGGGGCAACACTGTGAATCTCTCTCTCGCAGAGCCCGGCTGCCAAATTCGAAACGTCCAGCGATTGCGCCCACACGAAAGCTGCCAGCACGGAAAGCTGTAGCTGGTTTTCACTGTCCCTTGGAACTGCATTCGCTGCCGCACAGTCATTCGTGTTCTGCAAAAGCTTGGCTTGGTAATGGGGCAACACTCTGTATCTCTCTCTCTCGCAGAGCCCGGCTGCCAAATTCGAAACGTCCAGCGATTGCGCCCACAAGAAAACTGCCAGCACGGAAAGCTGTAGCTGGTTTTCACTGTCCCTTGGAACTGCATTCGCTGCCGCACAGTCATTCGTGTTCTGCAAAAGCTTGGCTTGGTAATGGGGCAACACTCTGTATCTCTCTCTCGCAGAGCCCGGCTGCCAAATTTGAAACGTCCAGCGATTGCGCCCACACGAAAGCTGCCAGCACGGAAAGCTGTAGCTGGTTTTCACTGTCCCTTGGAACTGCATTCGCTGCCGCACAGTCATTCGTGTTCTGCAAAAGCTTGGCTTGGTAATGGGGCAACACTCTGTATCTCTCTCTGGCAGAGCCCGGCTGCCAAATTTGAAACGTCCAGCGATTGCGCCCACACGAAAGCTGCCAGCACGGAAAGCTGTAGCTGGTTTTCACTGTCCCTTGGAACTGCATTCGCTGCCACACAGTCATTCGTGTTCTGCAAAAGCTTGGCTTGGTAATGGGGCAACACTCTGTATCTCTCTCTCGCAGAGCCCGGCTGCCAAATTCGAAACGTCCAGCGATTGCGCCCACACGAAAGCTGCCAGCACGGAAAGCTGTAGCTGGTTTTCACTGTCCCTTGGAACTGCATTCGCTGCCGCACAGTCATTCGTGTTCTGCAAAAGCTTGGCTTGGTAATGGGGCAACACTCTGTATCTCTCTCTCGCAGAGCCCGGCTGCCAAATTCGAAACGTCCAGCGATTGCGCCCACAAGAAAACTGCCAGCACGGAAAGCTGTAGCTGGTTTTCACTGTCCCTTGGAACTGCATTCGCTGCCGCACAGTCATTCGTGTTCTGCAAAAGCTTGGCTTGGTAATGGGGCAACACTGTGTATCTCTCTCTGGCAGAGCCCGGCTGCCAAATTCGAAACGTCCAGCGATTGCGCCCACACGAAAGCTGCCAGCACGGAAAGCTGTAGCTGGTTTTCACTGTCCCTTGGAACTGCATTCGCTGCCACACAGTCATTCGTGTTCTGCAAAAGCTTGGCTTGGTAATGGGGCAACACTCTGTATCTCTCTCTCGCAGAGCCCGGCTGCCAAATTCGAAACGTCCAGCGATTGCGCCCACACGAAAGCTGCCAGCACGGAAAGCTGTAGCTGGTTTTCACTGTCCCTTGGAACTGCATTCGCTGCCGCACAGTCATTCGTGTTCTGCAAAAGCTTGGCTTGGTAATGGGGCAACACTGTGTATCTCTCTCTGGCAGAGCCCGGCTGCCAAATTCGAAACGTCCAGCGATTGCGCCCACACGAAAGCTGCCAGCACGGAAAGCTGTAGCTGGTTTTCACTGTCCCTTGGAACTGCATTCACTGCCGCACAGTCATTCGTGTTCTGCAAAAGCTTGGCTTGGTAATGGGGCAACACTCTGTATCTCTCTCTCGCAGAGCCCGGCTGCCAAATTCAAAACGTCCAGCGATTGCGCCCACACGAAAGCTGCCAGCACGGAAAGCTGTAGCTGGTTTTCACTGTCCCTTGGAACTGCATTCGCTGCCACACAGTCATTCGTGTTCTGCAAAAGCTTGGCTTCGTAATGGGCCAACACTGTGTATCTCTCTCTCTCGCAGAGCCCGGCTGCCAAATTCAAAACGTCCAGCGATTGCGCCCACACGAAAGCTGCCAGCACGGAAAGCTGTAGCTGGTTTTCACTGTCCCTTGGAACTGCATTCGCTGCCACACAGTCATTCGTGTTCTGCAAAAGCTTGGCTTCGTAATGGGGCAACACTGTGTATCTCTCTCTCGCAGAGCCCGGCTGCCAAATTCGAAACGTCCAGCGATTGCGCCCACACGGAGGCTGCCAGCACAGAAAGGTGTAGCTGGTTTTCACTGTCCCTTGGAACTGCATTCGCTGCCACACAGTCATTCGTGTTCTGCAAAAGCTTGGCTTCGTAATGGGGCAACACTCTGTATCTCTCTCTCGCAGAGCCCGGCTGCCAAATTCGAAACGTCCAGCGATTGCGCCCACACGAAAGCTGCCAGCACGGAAAGCTGTAGCTGGTTTTCACTGTCCCTTGGAACTGCATTCGCTGCCGCACAGTCATTCTTGTTCTGCAAAAGCTTGGCTTCGTAATGGGGCAACACTGTGAATCTCTCTCTCGCAGAGCCCGGCTGCCAAATTCGAAACGTCCAGCGATTGCGCCCACACGAAAGCTGCCAGCACGGAAAGCTGTAGCTGGTTTTCACTGTCCCTTGGAACTGCATTCGCTGCCGCACAGTCATTCGTGTTCTGCAAAAGCTTGGCTTGGTAATGGGGCAACACTGTGTATCTCTCTCTCTCGCAGAGCCCGGCTGCCAAATTCGAAACGTCCAGCGATTGCGCCCACAAGAAAACTGCCAGCACGGAAAGCTGTAGCTGGTTTTCACTGTCCCTTGGAACTGCATTCGCTGCCGCACAGTCATTCGTGTTCTGCAAAAGCTTGGCTTGGTAATGGGGCAACACTCTGTATCTCTCTCTCGCAGAGCCCGGCTGCCAAATTTGAAACGTCCAGCGATTGCGCCCACACGAAAGCTGCCAGCACGGAAAGCTGTAGCTGGTTTTCACTGTCCCTTGGAACTGCATTCGCTGCCGCACAGTCATTCGTGTTCTGCAAAAGCTTGGCTTCGTAATGGGGCAACACTCTGTATCTCTCTCTCGCAGAGCCCGGCTGCCAAATTCGAAACGTCCAGCGATTGCGCCCACACGAAAGCTGCCAGCACGGAAAGCTGTAGCTGGTTTTCACTGTCCCTTGGAACTGCATTCGCTGCCGCACAGTCATTCGTGTTCTGCAAAAGCTTGGCTTGGTAATGGGGCAACACTCTGTATCTCTCTCTCGCAGAGCCCGGCTGCCAAATTCGAAACGTCCAGCGATTGCGCCCACACGAAAGCTGCCAGCACGGAAAGCTGTAGCTGGTTTTCACTGTCCCTTGGAACTGCATTCGCTGCCGCACAGTCATTCGTGTTCTGCAAAAGCTTGGCTTGGTAATGGGGCAACACTCTGTATCTCTCTCTCGCAGAGCCCGGCTGCCAAATTCGAAACGTCCAGCGATTGCGCCCACACGAAAGCTGCCAGCACGGAAAGCTGTAGCTGGTTTTCACTGTCCCTTGGAACTGCATTCGCTGCCACACAGTCATTCGTGTTCTGCAAAAGCTTGGCTTGGTAATGGGGCAACACTGTGTATCTCTCTCTCGCAGAGCCCGGCTGCCAAATTCGAAACGTCCAGCGATTGCGCCCACACGAAAGCTGCCAGCACGGAAAGCTGTAGCTGGTTTTCACTGTCCCTTGGAACTGCATTCGCTGCCGCACAGTCATTCGTGTTCTGCAAAAGCTTGGCTTCGTAATGGGGCAACACTCTGTATCTCTCTCTCGCAGAGCCCGGCTGCCAAATTCGAAACGTCCAGCGATTGCGCCCACACGAAAGCTGCCAGCACGGAAAGCTGTAGCTGGTTTTCACTGTCCCTTGGAACTACATTTGCTGCCGCACAGTCATTCGTGTTCTGCAAAAGCTTGGCTTCGTAATGGGGCAACACTCTGTATCTCTCTCTCGCAGAGCCTGGCTGCCAAATTCGAAACGTCCAGCGATTGCGCCCACATGAAAGCTGCCAGCACGGAAAGCTGTAGCTGGTTTTCACTGTCCCTTGGAACTGCATTCGCTGCCGCACAGTCATTCGTGTTCTGCAAAAGCTTGGCTTGGTAATGGGGCAACACTGTGTATCTCTCTCTGGCAGAGCCCGGCTGCCAAATTCGAAACGTCCAGCGATTGCGCCCACACGAAAGCTGCCAGCACGGAAAGCTGTAGCTGGTTTTCACTGTCCCTTGGAACTGCATTCGCTGCCACACAGTCATTCGTGTTCTGCAAAAGCTTGGCTTCGTAATGGGGCAACACTCTGTATCTCTCTCTCGCAGAGCCCGGCTGCCAAATTCGAAACGTCCAGCGATTGCGCCCACACGAAAGCTGCCAGCACGGAAAGCTGTAGCTGGTTTTCACTGTCCCTTGGAACTGCATTCGCTGCCGCACAGTCATTCGTGTTCTGCAAAAGCTTGGCTTCGTAATGGGGCAACACTCTGTATCTCTCTCTCGCAGAGCCCGGCTGCCAAATTCGAAACGTCCAGCGATTGCGCCCACACTAAAGCTGCCAGCACGGAAAGCTGTAGCTGGTTTTCACTGTCCCTTGGAACTGCATTCGCTGCCGCACAGTCATTCGTGTTCTGCAAAAGCTTGGCTTGGTAATGGGGCAACACTCTGTATCTCTCTCTCGCAGAGCCCGGCTGCCAAATTCGAAACGTCCAGCGATTGCGCCCACACGAAAGCTGCCAGCACGGAAAGCTGTAGCTGGTTTTCACTGTCCCTTGGAACTGCATTCGCTGCCGCACAGTCATTCGTGTTCTGCAAAAGCTTGGCTTGGTAATGGGGCAACACTGTGTATCTCTCTCTGGCAGAGCCCGGCTGCCAAATTCGAAACGTCCAGCGATTGCGCCCACACGAAAGCTGCCAGCACGGAAAGCTGTAGCTGGTTTTCACTGTCCCTTGGAACTGCATTCGCTGCCGCACAGTCATTCGTGTTCTGCAAAAGCTTGGCTTGGTAATGGGGCAACACTCTGTATCTCTCTCTCGCAGAGCCCGGCTGCCAAATTCGAAACGTCCAGCGATTGCGCCCACACGAAAGCTGCCAGCACGGAAAGCTGTAGCTGGTTTTCACTGTCCCTTGGAACTGCATTCGCTGCCGCACAGTCATTCGTGTTCTGCAAAAGCTTGGCTTGGTAATGGGGCAACACTCTGTATCTCTCTCTCGCAGAGCCCGGCTGCCAAATTCGAAACGTCCAGCGATTGCGCCCACACGAAAGCTGCCAGCACGGAAAGCTGTAGCTGGTTTTCACTGTCCCTTGGAACTGCATTCACTGCCGCACAGTCATTCGTGTTCTGCAAAAGCTTGGCTTGGTAATGGGGCAACACTCTGTATCTCTCTCTCGCAGAGCCCGGCTGCCAAATTCAAAACGTCCAGCGATTGCGCCCACACGAAAGCTGCCAGCACGGAAAGCTGTAGCTGGTTTTCACTGTCCCTTGGAACTGCATTCGCTGCCACACAGTCATTCGTGTTCTGCAAAAGCTTGGCTTGGTAATGGGGCAACACTGTGTATCTCTCTCTCTCGCAGAGCCCGGCTACCAAATTCGAAACGTCCAGCGATTGCGCCCACACGAAAGCTGCCAGCATGGAAAGCTGTAGCTGGTTTTCACTGTCCCTTGGAACTGCATTCGCTGCCACACAGTCATTCGTGTTCTGCAAAAGCTTGGCTTCGTAATGGGGCAACACTCTGTATCTCTCTCTCGCAGAGCCCGGCTGCCAAATTCGAAACGTCCAGCGATTGCGCCCACACGAAAGCTGCCAGCACGGAAAGCTGTAGCTGGTTTTCACTGTCCCTTGGAACTGCATTCGCTGCCGCACAGTCATTTGTGTTCTGCAAAAGCTTGGCTTCGTAATGGGGCAACACTCTGTATCTCTCTCTGGCAGAGCCCGGCTGCCAAATTTGAAACGTCCAGCGATTGCGCCCACACGAAAGCTGCCAGCACGGAAAGCTGTAGCTGGTTTTCACTGTCCCTTGGAACTGCATTCGCTGCCACACAGTCATTCGTGTTCTGCAAAAGCTTGGCTTGGTAATGGGGCAACACTCTGTATCTCTCTCTCGCAGAGCCCGGCTGCCAAATTCGAAACGTCCAGCGATTGCGCCCACACGAAAGCTGCCAGCACGGAAAGCTGTAGCTGGTTTTCACTGTCCCTTGGAACTGCATTCGCTGCCGCACAGTCATTCGTGTTCTGCAAAAGCTTGGCTTGGTAATGGGGCAACACTCTGTATCTCTCTCTCGCAGAGCCCGGCTGCCAAATTCGAAACGTCCAGCGATTGCGCCCACAAGAAAACTGCCAGCACGGAAAGCTGTAGCTGGTTTTCACTGTCCCTTGGAACTGCATTCGCTGCCGCACAGTCATTCGTGTTCTGCAAAAGCTTGGCTTGGTAATGGGGCAACACTGTGTATCTCTCTCTGGCAGAGCCCGGCTGCCAAATTCGAAACGTCCAGCGATTGCGCCCACACGAAAGCTGCCAGCACGGAAAGCTGTAGCTGGTTTTCACTGTCCCTTGGAACTGCATTCGCTGCCACACAGTCATTCGTGTTCTGCAAAAGCTTGGCTTGGTAATGGGGCAACACTCTGTATCTCTCTCTCGCAGAGCCCGGCTGCCAAATTCGAAACGTCCAGCGATTGCGCCCACACGAAAGCTGCCAGCACGGAAAGCTGTAGCTGGTTTTCACTGTCCCTTGGAACTGCATTCGCTGCCGCACAGTCATTCGTGTTCTGCAAAAGCTTGGCTTGGTAATGGGGCAACACTGTGTATCTCTCTCTGGCAGAGCCCGGCTGCCAAATTCGAAACGTCCAGCGATTGCGCCCACACGAAAGCTGCCAGCACGGAAAGCTGTAGCTGGTTTTCACTGTCCCTTGGAACTGCATTCACTGCCGCACAGTCATTCGTGTTCTGCAAAAGCTTGGCTTGGTAATGGGGCAACACTCTGTATCTCTCTCTCGCAGAGCCCGGCTGCCAAATTCAAAACGTCCAGCGATTGCGCCCACACGAAAGCTGCCAGCACGGAAAGCTGTAGCTGGTTTTCACTGTCCCTTGGAACTGCATTCGCTGCCACACAGTCATTCGTGTTCTGCAAAAGCTTGGCTTCGTAATGGGCCAACACTGTGTATCTCTCTCTCTCGCAGAGCCCGGCTGCCAAATTCAAAACGTCCAGCGATTGCGCCCACACGAAAGCTGCCAGCACGGAAAGCTGTAGCTGGTTTTCACTGTCCCTTGGAACTGCATTCGCTGCCACACAGTCATTCGTGTTCTGCAAAAGCTTGGCTTCGTAATGGGGCAACACTGTGTATCTCTCTCTCGCAGAGCCCGGCTGCCAAATTCGAAACGTCCAGCGATTGCGCCCACACGGAGGCTGCCAGCACAGAAAGGTGTAGCTGGTTTTCACTGTCCCTTGGAACTGCATTCGCTGCCACACAGTCATTCGTGTTCTGCAAAAGCTTGGCTTCGTAATGGGGCAACACTCTGTATCTCTCTCTCGCAGAGCCCGGCTGCCAAATTCGAAACGTCCAGCGATTGCGCCCACACGAAAGCTGCCAGCACGGAAAGCTGTAGCTGGTTTTCACTGTCCCTTGGAACTGCATTCGCTGCCGCACAGTCATTCTTGTTCTGCAAAAGCTTGGCTTCGTAATGGGGCAACACTGTGAATCTCTCTCTCGCAGAGCCCGGCTGCCAAATTCGAAACGTCCAGCGATTGCGCCCACACGAAAGCTGCCAGCACGGAAAGCTGTAGCTGGTTTTCACTGTCCCTTGGAACTGCATTCGCTGCCGCACAGTCATTCGTGTTCTGCAAAAGCTTGGCTTGGTAATGGGGCAACACTGTGTATCTCTCTCTCTCGCAGAGCCCGGCTGCCAAATTCGAAACGTCCAGCGATTGCGCCCACAAGAAAACTGCCAGCACGGAAAGCTGTAGCTGGTTTTCACTGTCCCTTGGAACTGCATTCGCTGCCGCACAGTCATTCGTGTTCTGCAAAAGCTTGGCTTGGTAATGGGGCAACACTCTGTATCTCTCTCTCGCAGAGCCCGGCTGCCAAATTTGAAACGTCCAGCGATTGCGCCCACACGAAAGCTGCCAGCACGGAAAGCTGTAGCTGGTTTTCACTGTCCCTTGGAACTGCATTCGCTGCCGCACAGTCATTCGTGTTCTGCAAAAGCTTGGCTTCGTAATGGGGCAACACTCTGTATCTCTCTCTCGCAGAGCCCGGCTGCCAAATTCGAAACGTCCAGCGATTGCGCCCACACGAAAGCTGCCAGCACGGAAAGCTGTAGCTGGTTTTCACTGTCCCTTGGAACTGCATTCGCTGCCGCACAGTCATTCGTGTTCTGCAAAAGCTTGGCTTGGTAATGGGGCAACACTCTGTATCTCTCTCTCGCAGAGCCCGGCTGCCAAATTCGAAACGTCCAGCGATTGCGCCCACACGAAAGCTGCCAGCACGGAAAGCTGTAGCTGGTTTTCACTGTCCCTTGGAACTGCATTCGCTGCCGCACAGTCATTCGTGTTCTGCAAAAGCTTGGCTTGGTAATGGGGCAACACTCTGTATCTCTCTCTCGCAGAGCCCGGCTGCCAAATTCGAAACGTCCAGCGATTGCGCCCACACGAAAGCTGCCAGCACGGAAAGCTGTAGCTGGTTTTCACTGTCCCTTGGAACTGCATTCGCTGCCACACAGTCATTCGTGTTCTGCAAAAGCTTGGCTTGGTAATGGGGCAACACTGTGTATCTCTCTCTCGCAGAGCCCGGCTGCCAAATTCGAAACGTCCAGCGATTGCGCCCACACGAAAGCTGCCAGCACGGAAAGCTGTAGCTGGTTTTCACTGTCCCTTGGAACTGCATTCGCTGCCGCACAGTCATTCGTGTTCTGCAAAAGCTTGGCTTCGTAATGGGGCAACACTCTGTATCTCTCTCTCGCAGAGCCCGGCTGCCAAATTCGAAACGTCCAGCGATTGCGCCCACACGAAAGCTGCCAGCACGGAAAGCTGTAGCTGGTTTTCACTGTCCCTTGGAACTACATTTGCTGCCGCACAGTCATTCGTGTTCTGCAAAAGCTTGGCTTCGTAATGGGGCAACACTCTGTATCTCTCTCTCGCAGAGCCTGGCTGCCAAATTCGAAACGTCCAGCGATTGCGCCCACATGAAAGCTGCCAGCACGGAAAGCTGTAGCTGGTTTTCACTGTCCCTTGGAACTGCATTCGCTGCCGCACAGTCATTCGTGTTCTGCAAAAGCTTGGCTTGGTAATGGGGCAACACTGTGTATCTCTCTCTGGCAGAGCCCGGCTGCCAAATTCGAAACGTCCAGCGATTGCGCCCACACGAAAGCTGCCAGCACGGAAAGCTGTAGCTGGTTTTCACTGTCCCTTGGAACTGCATTCGCTGCCACACAGTCATTCGTGTTCTGCAAAAGCTTGGCTTCGTAATGGGGCAACACTCTGTATCTCTCTCTCGCAGAGCCCGGCTGCCAAATTCGAAACGTCCAGCGATTGCGCCCACACGAAAGCTGCCAGCACGGAAAGCTGTAGCTGGTTTTCACTGTCCCTTGGAACTGCATTCGCTGCCGCACAGTCATTCGTGTTCTGCAAAAGCTTGGCTTCGTAATGGGGCAACACTCTGTATCTCTCTCTCGCAGAGCCCGGCTGCCAAATTCGAAACGTCCAGCGATTGCGCCCACACTAAAGCTGCCAGCACGGAAAGCTGTAGCTGGTTTTCACTGTCCCTTGGAACTGCATTCGCTGCCGCACAGTCATTCGTGTTCTGCAAAAGCTTGGCTTGGTAATGGGGCAACACTCTGTATCTCTCTCTCGCAGAGCCCGGCTGCCAAATTCGAAACGTCCAGCGATTGCGCCCACACGAAAGCTGCCAGCACGGAAAGCTGTAGCTGGTTTTCACTGTCCCTTGGAACTGCATTCGCTGCCGCACAGTCATTCGTGTTCTGCAAAAGCTTGGCTTGGTAATGGGGCAACACTGTGTATCTCTCTCTGGCAGAGCCCGGCTGCCAAATTCGAAACGTCCAGCGATTGCGCCCACACGAAAGCTGCCAGCACGGAAAGCTGTAGCTGGTTTTCACTGTCCCTTGGAACTGCATTCGCTGCCGCACAGTCATTCGTGTTCTGCAAAAGCTTGGCTTGGTAATGGGGCAACACTCTGTATCTCTCTCTCGCAGAGCCCGGCTGCCAAATTCGAAACGTCCAGCGATTGCGCCCACACGAAAGCTGCCAGCACGGAAAGCTGTAGCTGGTTTTCACTGTCCCTTGGAACTGCATTCGCTGCCGCACAGTCATTCGTGTTCTGCAAAAGCTTGGCTTGGTAATGGGGCAACACTCTGTATCTCTCTCTCGCAGAGCCCGGCTGCCAAATTCGAAACGTCCAGCGATTGCGCCCACACGAAAGCTGCCAGCACGGAAAGCTGTAGCTGGTTTTCACTGTCCCTTGGAACTGCATTCACTGCCGCACAGTCATTCGTGTTCTGCAAAAGCTTGGCTTGGTAATGGGGCAACACTCTGTATCTCTCTCTCGCAGAGCCCGGCTGCCAAATTCAAAACGTCCAGCGATTGCGCCCACACGAAAGCTGCCAGCACGGAAAGCTGTAGCTGGTTTTCACTGTCCCTTGGAACTGCATTCGCTGCCACACAGTCATTCGTGTTCTGCAAAAGCTTGGCTTGGTAATGGGGCAACACTGTGTATCTCTCTCTCTCGCAGAGCCCGGCTACCAAATTCGAAACGTCCAGCGATTGCGCCCACACGAAAGCTGCCAGCATGGAAAGCTGTAGCTGGTTTTCACTGTCCCTTGGAACTGCATTCGCTGCCACACAGTCATTCGTGTTCTGCAAAAGCTTGGCTTCGTAATGGGGCAACACTCTGTATCTCTCTCTCGCAGAGCCCGGCTGCCAAATTCGAAACGTCCAGCGATTGCGCCCACACGAAAGCTGCCAGCACGGAAAGCTGTAGCTGGTTTTCACTGTCCCTTGGAACTGCATTCGCTGCCGCACAGTCATTTGTGTTCTGCAAAAGCTTGGCTTCGTAATGGGGCAACACTGTGTATCTCTCTCTCTGGCAGAGCCCGGCTGCCAAATTCGAAACGTCCAGCGATTGCGCCCACACGAAAGCTGCCAGCACGGAAAGCTGTAGCTGGTTTTCACTGTCCCTTGGAACTGCATTCGCTGCCGCACAGTCATTCGTGTTCTGCGAAAGCTTGGCTTGGTAATGGGGCAACACTGTGTATCTCTCTCTGGCAGAGCCCGGCTGCCAAATTCGAAACGTCCAGCGATTGCGCCCACACGAAAGCTGCCAGCACGGAAAGCTGTAGCTGGTTTTCACTGTCCCTTGGAACTGCATTCGCTGCCGCACAGTCATTCGTGTTCTGCAAAAGCTTGGCTTCGTAATGGGGCAACACTCTGTATCTCTCTCTCGCAGAGCCCGGCTGCCAAATTCGAAACGTCCAGCGATTGCGCCCACACGAAAGCTGCCAGCACGGAAAGCTGTAGCTGGTTTTCACTGTCCCTTGGAACTGCATTCGCTGCCGCACAGTCATTCGTGTTCTGCAAAAGCTTGGCTTGGTAATGGGGCAACACTCTGTATCTCTCTCTCGCAGAGCCCGGCTGCCAAATTCGAAACGTCCAGCGATTGCGCCCACACGAAAGCTGCCAGCACGGAAAGCTGTAGCTGGTTTTCACTGTCCCTTGGAACTGCATTCGCTGCCGCACAGTCATTCGTGTTCTGCAAAAGCTTGGCTTGGTAATGGGGCAACACCGTGTATCTCTCTCTGGCAGAGCCCGGCTGCCAAATTCGAAACGTCCAGCGATTGCGCCCACACGAAAGCTGCCAGCACGGAAAGCTGTAGCTGGTTTTCACTGTCCCTTGGAACTGCATTCGCTGCCACACAGTCATTCGTGTTCTGCAAAAGCTTGGCTTGGTAATGGGGCAACACTCTGTATCTCTCTCTCGCAGAGCCCGGCTGCCAAATTCGAAACGTCCAGCGATTGCGCCCACACGAAAGCTGCCAGCACGGAAAGCTGTAGCTGGTTTTCACTGTCCCTTGGAACTGCATTCGCTGCCGCACAGTCATTCGTGTTCTGCAAAAGCTTGGCTTCGTAATGGGGCAACACTCTGTATCTCTCTCTCGCAGAGCCCGGCTGCCAAATTCGAAACGTCCAGCGATTGCGCCCACACTAAAGCTGCCAGCACGGAAAGCTGTAGCTGGTTTTCACTGTCCCTTGGAACTGCATTCGCTGCCGCACAGTCATTCGTGTTCTGCAAAAGCTTGGCTTGGTAATGGGGCAACACTCTGTATCTCTCTCTCGCAGAGCCCGGCTGCCAAATTCGAAACGTCCAGCGATTGCGCCCACACGAAAGCTGCCAGCACGGAAAGCTGTAGCTGGTTTTCACTGTCCCTTGGAACTGCATTCGCTGCCGCACAGTCATTCGTGTTCTGCAAAAGCTTGGCTTGGTAATGGGGCAACACTGTGTATCTCTCTCTGGCAGAGCCCGGCTGCCAAATTCGAAACGTCCAGCGATTGCGCCCACACGAAAGCTGCCAGCACGGAAAGCTGTAGCTGGTTTTCACTGTCCCTTGGAACTGCATTCGCTGCCGCACAGTCATTCGTGTTCTGCAAAAGCTTGGCTTGGTAATGGGGCAACACTGTGTATCTCTCTCTGGCAGAGCCCGGCTGCCAAATTCGAAACGGCCAGCGATTGCGCCCACACGAAAGCTGCCAGCACGGAAAGCTGTAGCTGGTTTTCACTGTCCCTTGGAACTGCATTCGCTGCCGCACAGTCATTCGTGTTCTGCAAAAGCTTGGCTTGGTAATGGGGCAACACTCTGTATCTCTCTCTCGCAGAGCCCGGCTGCCAAATTCGAAACGTCCAGCGATTGCGCCCACACGAAAGCTGCCAGCACGGAAAGCTGTAGCTGGTTTTCACTGTCCCTTGGAACTGCATTCGCTGCCGCACAGTCATTCGTGTTCTGCAAAAGCTTGGCTTGGTAATGGGGCAACACTCTGTATCTCTCTCTCGCAGAGCCCGGCTGCCAAATTCGAAACGTCCAGCGATTGCGCCCACACGAAAGCTGCCAGCACGGAAAGCTGTAGCTGGTTTTCACTGTCCCTTGGAACTGCATTCACTGCCGCACAGTCATTCGTGTTCTGCAAAAGCTTGGCTTGGTAATGGGGCAACACTCTGTATCTCTCTCTCGCAGAGCCCGGCTGCCAAATTCAAAACGTCCAGCGATTGCGCCCACACGAAAGCTGCCAGCACGGAAAGCTGTAGCTGGTTTTCACTGTCCCTTGGAACTGCATTCGCTGCCACACAGTCATTCGTGTTCTGCAAAAGCTTGGCTTGGTAATGGGGCAACACTGTGTATCTCTCTCTCTCGCAGAGCCCGGCTACCAAATTCGAAACGTCCAGCGATTGCGCCCACACGAAAGCTGCCAGCACGGAAAGCTGTAGCTGGTTTTCACTGTCCCTTGGAACTGCATTCGCTGCCACACAGTCATTCGTGTTCTGCAAAAGCTTGGCTTCGTAATGGGGCAACACTCTGTATCTCTCTCTCGCAGAGCCCGGCTGCCAAATTCGAAACGTCCAGCGATTGCGCCCACACGGAGGCTGCCAGCACAGAAAGGTGTAGCTGGTTTTCACTGTCCCTTGGAACTGCATTCGCTGCCACACAGTCATTCGTGTTCTGCAAAAGCTTGGCTTCGTAATGGGGCAACACTCTGTATCTCTCTCTCGCAGAGCCCGGCTGCCAAATTCGAAACGTCCAGCGATTGCGCCCACACGAAAGCTGCCAGCACGGAAAGCTGTAGCTGGTTTTCACTGTCCCTTGGAACTGCATTCGCTGCCGCACAGTCATTTGTGTTCTGCAAAAGCTTGGCTTCGTAATGGGGCAACACTGTGTATCTCTCTCTCTCGCAGAGCCCGGCTGCCAAATTCGAAACGTCCAGCGATTGCGCCCACACGAAAGCTGCCAGCACGGAAAGCTGTAGCTGGTTTTCACTGTCCCTTGGAACTGCATTCGCTGCCGCACAGTCATTCGTGTTCTGCGAAAGCTTGGCTTGGTAATGGGGCAACACTGTGTATCTCTCTCTGGCAGAGCCCGGCTGCCAAATTCGAAACGTCCAGCGATTGCGCCCACACGAAAGCTGCCAGCACGGAAAGCTGTAGCTGGTTTTCACTGTCCCTTGGAACTGCATTCGCTGCCGCACAGTCATTCGTGTTCTGCAAAAGCTTGGCTTGGTAATGGGGCAACACTCTGTATCTCTCTCTCGCAGAGCCCGGCTGCCAAATTCGAAACGTCCAGCGATTGCGCCCACACGAAAGCTGCCAGCACGGAAAGCTGTAGCTGGTTTTCACTGTCCCTTGGAACTGCATTCGCTGCCGCACAGTCATTCGTGTTCTGCAAAAGCTTGGCTTGGTAATGGGGCAACACTCTGTATCTCTCTCTCGCAGAGCCCGGCTGCCAAATTCGAAACGTCCAGCGATTGCGCCCACACGAAAGCTGCCAGCACGGAAAGCTGTAGCTGGTTTTCACTGTCCCTTGGAACTGCATTCGCTGCCGCACAGTCATTCGTGTTCTGCAAAAGCTTGGCTTGGTAATGGGGCAACACTGTGTATCTCTCTCTCTCGCAGAGCCCGGCTGCCAAATTCGAAACGTCCAGCGATTGCGCCCACAAGAAAACTGCCAGCACGGAAAGCTGTAGCTGGTTTTCACTGTCCCTTGGAACTGCATTCGCTGCCGCACAGTCATTCGTGTTCTGCAAAAGCTTGGCTTGGTAATGGGGCAACACTGTGTATCTCTCTCTCGCAGAGCCCGGCTGCCAAATTCGAAACGTCCAGCGATTGCGCCCACACGAAAGCTGCCAGCACGGAAAGCTGTAGCTGGTTTTCACTGTCCCTTGGAACTGCATTCGCTGCCGCACAGTCATTCGTGTTCTGCAAAAGCTTGGCTTGGTAATGGGGCAACACTGTGTATCTCTCTCTGGCAGAGCCCGGCTGCCAAATTCGAAACGTCCAGCGATTGCGCCCACACGAAAGCTGCCAGCACGGAAAGCTGTAGCTGGTTTTCACTGTCCCTTGGAACTGCATTCGCTGCCGCACAGTCATTTGTGTTCTGCAAAAGCTTGGCTTGGTAATGGGGCAACACTGTGTATCTCTCTCTCTGGCAGAGCCCGGCTGCCAAATTCGAAACGTCCAGCGATTGCGCCCACACGAAAGCTGCCAGCATTGAAAGCTGTAGCTGGTTTTCACTGTCCCTTGGAACTGCATTCGCTGCCGCACAGTCATTCGTGTTCTGCAAAAGCTTGGCTTGGTAATGGGGCAACACTGTGTATCTCTCTCTCGCAGAGCCCGGCTGCCAAATTCGAAACGTCCAGCGATTGCGCCCACACGAAAGCTGCCAGCACGGAAAGCTGTAGCTGGTTTTCACTGTCCCTTGGAACTGCATTCGCTGCCGCACAGTCATTCGTGTTCTGCAAAAGCTTGGCTTGGTAATGGGGCAACACTCTGTATCTCTCTCTCTCCCAGAGCCCGGCTGCCAAATTCGAAACGTCCAGCGATTGCGCCCACAAGAAAACTGCCAGCACGGAAAGCTGTAGCTGGTTTTCACTGTCCCTTGGAACTGCATTCGCTGCCGCACAGTCATTCGTGTTCTGCAAAAGCTTGGCTTGGTAATGGGGCAACACTGTGTATCTCTCTCTCGCAGAGCCCGGCTGCCAAATTCGAAACGTCCAGCGATTGCGCCCACACGAAAGCTGCCAGCACGGAAAGCTGTAGCTGGTTTTCACTGTCCCTTGGAACTGCATTCGCTGCCGCACAGTCATTCGTGTTCTGCAAAAGCTTGGCTTGGTAATGGGGCAACACTGTGTATCTCTCTCTGGCAGAGCCCGGCTGCCAAATTCGAAACGTCCAGCGATTGCGCCCACACGAAAGCTGCCAGCACGGAAAGCTGTAGCTGGTTTTCACTGTCCCTTGGAACTGCATTCGCTGCCGCACAGTCATTTGTGTTCTGCAAAAGCTTGGCTTGGTAATGGGGCAACACTGTGTATCTCTCTCTCTGGCAGAGCCCGGCTGCCAAATTCGAAACGTCCAGCGATTGCGCCCACACGAAAGCTGCCAGCATTGAAAGCTGTAGCTGGTTTTCACTGTCCCTTGGAACTGCATTCGCTGCCGCACAGTCATTCGTGTTCTGCAAAAGCTTGGCTTGGTAATGGGGCAACACTGTGTATCTCTCTCTCGCAGAGCCCGGCTGCCAAATTCGAAACGTCCAGCGATTGCGCCCACACGAAAGCTGCCAGCACGGAAAGCTGTAGCTGGTTTTCACTGTCCCTTGGAACTGCATTCGCTGCCGCACAGTCATTCGTGTTCTGCAAAAGCTTGGCTTGGTAATGGGGCAACACTGTGTATCTCTCTCTCTCGCAGAGCCCGGCTGCCAAATTCGAAACGTCCAGCGATTGCGCCCACAAGAAAACTGCCAGCACGGAAAGCTGTAGCTGGTTTTCACTGTCCCTTGGAACTGCATTCGCTGCCGCACAGTCATTCGTGTTCTGCAAAAGCTTGGCTTGGTAATGGGGCAACACTGTGTATCTCTCTCTCGCAGAGCCCGGCTGCCAAATTCGAAACGTCCAGCGATTGCGCCCACACGAAAGCTGCCAGCACGGAAAGCTGTAGCTGGTTTTCACTGTCCCTTGGAACTGCATTCGCTGCCGCACAGTCATTCGTGTTCTGCAAAAGCTTGGCTTGGTAATGGGGCAACACTCTGTATCTCTCTCTCTCGCAGAGCCCGGCTGCCAAATTCGAAACGTCCAGCGATTGCGCCCACACGAAAGCTGCCAGCACGGAAAGCTGTAGCTGGTTTTCACTGTCCCTTGGAACTGCATTCGCTGCCGCACAGTCATTCGTGTTCTGCAAAAGCTTGGCTTGGTAATGGGGCAACACTCTGTATCTCTCTCTCGCAGAGCCCGGCTGCCAAATTCGAAACGTCCAGCGATTGCGCCCACACGAAAGCTGCCAGCACGGAAAGCTGTAGCTGGTTTTCACTGTCCCTTGGAACTGCATTCGCTGCCGCACAGTCATTCGTGTTCTGCAAAAGCTTGGCTTGGTAATGGGGCAACACTCTGTATCTCTCTCTCTCCCAGAGCCCGGCTGCCAAATTCGAAACGTCCAGCGATTGCGCCCACAAGAAAACTGCCAGCACGGAAAGCTGTAGCTGGTTTTCACTGTCCCTTGGAACTGCATTCGCTGCCGCACAGTCATTCGTGTTCTGCAAAAGCTTGGCTTGGTAATGGGGCAACACTGTGTATCTCTCTCTCGCAGAGCCCGGCTGCCAAATTCGAAACGTCCAGCGATTGCGCCCACACGAAAGCTGCCAGCACGGAAAGCTGTAGCTGGTTTTCACTGTCCCTTGGAACTGCATTCGCTGCCGCACAGTCATTCGTGTTCTGCAAAAGCTTGGCTTGGTAATGGGGCAACACTGTGTATCTCTCTCTGGCAGAGCCCGGCTGCCAAATTCGAAACGTCCAGCGATTGCGCCCACACGAAAGCTGCCAGCACGGAAAGCTGTAGCTGGTTTTCACTGTCCCTTGGAACTGCATTCGCTGCCGCACAGTCATTTGTGTTCTGCAAAAGCTTGGCTTGGTAATGGGGCAACACTGTGTATCTCTCTCTCTGGCAGAGCCCGGCTGCCAAATTCGAAACGTCCAGCGATTGCGCCCACACGAAAGCTGCCAGCATTGAAAGCTGTAGCTGGTTTTCACTGTCCCTTGGAACTGCATTCGCTGCCGCACAGTCATTCGTGTTCTGCAAAAGCTTGGCTTGGTAATGGGGCAACACTGTGTATCTCTCTCTCTCGCAGAGCCCGGCTGCCAAATTCGAAACGTCCAGCGATTGCGCCCACAAGAAAACTGCCAGCACGGAAAGCTGTAGCTGGTTTTCACTGTCCCTTGGAACTGCATTCGCTGCCGCACAGTCATTCGTGTTCTGCAAAAGCTTGGCTTGGTAATGGGGCAACACTGTGTATCTCTCTCTCGCAGAGCCCGGCTGCCAAATTCGAAACGTCCAGCGATTGCGCCCACACGAAAGCTGCCAGCACGGAAAGCTGTAGCTGGTTTTCACTGTCCCTTGGAACTGCATTCGCTGCCGCACAGTCATTCGTGTTCTGCAAAAGCTTGGCTTGGTAATGGGGCAACACTCTGTATCTCTCTCTCTCGCAGAGCCCGGCTGCCAAATTCGAAACGTCCAGCGATTGCGCCCACACGAAAGCTGCCAGCACGGAAAGCTGTAGCTGGTTTTCACTGTCCCTTGGAACTGCATTCGCTGCCGCACAGTCATTCGTGTTATGCAAAAGCTTGGCTTGGTAATGGGGCAACACTGTGTATCTCTCTCTCGCAGAGCCCGGCTGCCAAATTCGAAACGTCCAGCGATTGCGCCCACACGAAAGCTGCCAGCACGGAAAGCTGTAGCTGGTTTTCACTGTCCCTTGGAACTGCATTCGCTGCCGCACAGTCATTCGTGTTCTGCAAAAGCTTGGCTTGGTAATGGGGCAACACTCTGTATCTCTCTCTCTCCCAGAGCCCGGCTGCCAAATTCGAAACGTCCAGCGATTGCGCCCACAAGAAAACTGCCAGCACGGAAAGCTGTAGCTGGTTTTCACTGTCCCTTGGAACTGCATTCGCTGCCGCACAGTCATTCGTGTTCTGCAAAAGCTTGGCTTGGTAATGGGGCAACACTGTGTATCTCTCTCTCGCAGAGCCCGGCTGCCAAATTCGAAACGTCCAGCGATTGCGCCCACACGAAAGCTGCCAGCACGGAAAGCTGTAGCTGGTTTTCACTGTCCCTTGGAACTGCATTCGCTGCCGCACAGTCATTCGTGTTCTGCAAAAGCTTGGCTTGGTAATGGGGCAACACTGTGTATCTCTCTCTGGCAGAGCCCGGCTGCCAAATTCGAAACGTCCAGCGATTGCGCCCACACGAAAGCTGCCAGCACGGAAAGCTGTAGCTGGTTTTCACTGTCCCTTGGAACTGCATTCGCTGCCGCACAGTCATTTGTGTTCTGCAAAAGCTTGGCTTGGTAATGGGGCAACACTGTGTATCTCTCTCTCTGGCAGAGCCCGGCTGCCAAATTCGAAACGTCCAGCGATTGCGCCCACACGAAAGCTGCCAGCATTGAAAGCTGTAGCTGGTTTTCACTGTCCCTTGGAACTGCATTCGCTGCCGCACAGTCATTCGTGTTCTGCAAAAGCTTGGCTTGGTAATGGGGCAACACTCTGTATCTCTCTCTCGCAGAGCCCGGCTGCCAAATTCGAAACGTCCAGCGATTGCGCCCACACGAAAGCTGCCAGCACGGAAAGCTGTAGCTGGTTTTCACTGTCCCTTGGAACTGCATTCGCTGCCGCACAGTCATTCGTGTTCTGCAAAAGCTTGGCTTGGTAATGGGGCAACACTGTGTATCTCTCTCTCTCGCAGAGCCCGGCTGCCAAATTCGAAACGTCCAGCGATTGCGCCCACAAGAAAACTGCCAGCACGGAAAGCTGTAGCTGGTTTTCACTGTCCCTTGGAACTGCATTCGCTGCCGCACAGTCATTCGTATTCTGCAAAAGCTTGGCTTGGTAATGGGGCAACACTGTGTATCTCTCTCTCGCAGAGCCCGGCTGCCAAATTCGAAACGTCCAGCGATTGCGCCCACACGAAAGCTGCCAGCACGGAAAGCTGTAGCTGGTTTTCACTGTCCCTTGGAACTGCATTCGCTGCCGCACAGTCATTCGTGTTCTGCAAAAGCTTGGCTTGGTAATGGGGCAACACTCTGTATCTCTCTCTCTCGCAGAGCCCGGCTGCCAAATTCGAAACGTCCAGCGATTGCGCCCACACGAAAGCTGCCAGCACGGAAAGCTGTAGCTGGTTTTCACTGTCCCTTGGAACTGCATTCGCTGCCGCACAGTCATTCGTGTTCTGCAAAAGCTTGGCTTGGTAATGGGGCAACACTCTGTATCTCTCTCTCGCAGAGCCCGGCTGCCAAATTCGAAACGTCCAGCGATTGCGCCCACACGAAAGCTGCCAGCACGGAAAGCTGTAGCTGGTTTTCACTGTCCCTTGGAACTGCATTCGCTGCCGCACAGTCATTTGTGTTCTGCAAAAGCTTGGCTTGGTAATGGGGCAACACTGTGTATCTCTCTCTCTCGCAGAGCCCGGCTGCCAAATTCAAAACGTCCAGCGATTGCGCCCACAAGAAAACTGCCAGCACGGAAAGCTGTAGCTGGTTTTCACTGTCCCTTGGAACTGCATTCGCTGCCGCACAGTCATTCGTGTTCTGCAAAAGCTTGGCTTGGTAATGGGGCAACACTCTGTATCTCTCTCTGGCAGAGCCCGGCTGCCAAATTCGAAACGTCCAGCGATTGCACCCACACGAAAGCTGCCAGCACGGAAAGCTGTAGCTGGTTTTCACTGTCCCTTGGAACTGCATTCGCTGCCGCACAGTCATTCGTGTTCTGCAAAAGCTTGGCTTCGTAATGGGGCAACACTGTGAATCTCTCTCTCGCAGAGCCCGGCTGCCAAATTCGAAACGTCCAGCGATTGCGCCCACACGAAAGCTGCCAGCACGGAAAGCTGTAGCTGGTTTTCACTGTCCCTTGGAACTGCATTCGCTGCCGCACAGTCATTCGTGTTCTGCAAAAGCTTGGCTTGGTAATGGGGCAACACTGTGTATCTCTCTCTCTCGCAGAGCCCGGCTGCCAAATTCGAAACGTCCAGCGATTGCGCCCACAAGAAAACTGCCAGCACGGAAAGCTGTAGCTGGTTTTCACTGTCCCTTGGAACTGCATTCGCTGCCGCACAGTCATTCGTGTTCTGCAAAAGCTTGGCTTGGTAATGGGGCAACACTCTGTATCTCTCTCTCGCAGAGCCCGGCTGCCAAATTTGAAACGTCCAGCGATTGCGCCCACACGAAAGCTGCCAGCACGGAAAGCTGTAGCTGGTTTTCACTGTCCCTTGGAACTGCATTCGCTGCCGCACAGTCATTCGTGTTCTGCAAAAGCTTGGCTTGGTAATGGGGCAACACTCTGTATCTCTCTCTCGCAGAGCCCGGCTGCCAAATTTGAAACGTCCAGCGATTGCGCCCACACGAAAGCTGCCAGCACGGAAAGCTGTAGCTGGTTTTCACTGTCCCTTGGAACTGCATTCGCTGCCGCACAGTCATTCGTGTTCTGCAAAAGCTTGGCTTGGTAATGGGGCAACACTCTGTATCTCTCTCTCGCAGAGCCCGGCTGCCAAATTCGAAACGTCCAGCGATTGCGCCCACACGAAAGCTGCCAGCACGGAAAGCTGTAGCTGGTTTTCACTGTCCCTTGGAACTGCATTCGCTGCCACACAGTCATTCGTGTTCTGCAAAAGCTTGGCTTGGTAATGGGGCAACACTCTGTATCTCTCTCTGGCAGAGCCCGGCTGCCAAATTCGAAACGTCCAGCGATTGCGCCCACACGAAAGCTGCCAGCACGGAAAGCTGTAGCTGGTTTTCACTGTCCCTTGGAACTGCATTCGCTGCCACACAGTCATTCGTGTTCTGCAAAAGCTTGGCTTCGTAATGGGGCAACACTCTGTATCTCTCTCTCGCAGAGCCCGGCTGCCAAATTCGAAACGTCCACCGATTGCACCCACACGAAAGCTGCCAGCACGGAAAGCTGTAGCTGGTTTTCACTGTCCCTTGGAACTGCATTCGCTGCCGCACAGTCATTCGTGTTCTGCAAAAGCTTGGCTTCGTAATGGGGCAACACTCTGTATCTCTCTCTCGCAGAGCCCGGCTGCCAAATTCGAAACGTCCAGCGATTGCGCCCACACGAAAGCTGCCAGCACGGAAAGCTGTAGCTGGTTTTCACTGTCCCTTGGAACTGCATTCGCTGCCGCACAGTCATTCGTGTTCTGCAAAAGCTTGGCTTGGTAGTGGGGCAACACTCTGTATCTCTCTCTGGCAGAGCCCGGCTGCCAAATTCGAAACGTCCAGCGATTGCGCCCACACGAAAGCTGCCAGCACGGAAAGCTGTAGCTGGTTTTCACTGTCCCTTGGAACTGCATTCACTGCCGCACAGTCATTCGTGTTCTGCAAAAGCTTGGCTTGGTAATGGGGCAACACTGTGTATCTCTCTCTCGCAGAGCCCGGCTGCCAAATTCGAAACGTCCAGCGATTGCGCCCACACGAAAGCTGCCAGCACGGAAAGCTGTAGCTGGTTTTCACTGTCCCTTGGAACTGCATTCGCTGCCACACAGTCATTCGTGTTCTGCAAAAGCTTGGCTTGGTAATGGGGCAACACTCTGTATCTCTCTCTGGCAGAGCCCGGCTGCCAAATTCGAAACGTCCAGCGATTGCGCCCACACGAAAGCTGCCAGCATGGAAAGCTGTAGCTGGTTTTCACTGTCCCTTGGAACTGCATTCGCTGCCGCACAGTCATTCGTGTTCTGCAAAAGCTTGGCTTCGTAATGGGGCAACACTCTGTATCTCTCTCTCGCAGAGCCCGGCTGCCAAATTCGAAACGTCCAGCGATTGCGCCCACACGAAAGCTGCCAGCACGGAAAGCTGTAGATGGTTTTCACTGTCCCTTGGAACTGCATTCGCTGCCACACAGTCATTCGTGTTCTGCAAAAGCTTGGCTTGGTAATGGGGCAACACTCTGTATCTCTCTCTCGCAGAGCCCGGCTGCCAAATTCAAAACGTCCAGCGATTGCGCCCACATGAAAGCTGCCAGCACGGAAAGCTGTAGCTGGTTTTCACTGTCCCTTGGAACTGCATTCGCTGCCGCACAGTCATTCGTGTTCTGCAAAAGCTTGGCTTCGTAATGGGGCAACACTCTGTATCTCTCTCTCGCAGAGCCCGGCTGCCAAATTCGAAACGTCCAGCGATTGCGCCCACACGAAAGCTGCCAGCACGGAAAGCTGTAGCTGGTTTTCACTGTCCCTTGGAACTGCATTCGCTGCCGCACAGTCATTCGTGTTCTGCAAAAGCTTGGCTTGGTAATGGGGCAACACTGTGTATCTCTCTCTCGCAGAGCCCAGCTGCCAAATTCAAAACGTCCAGCGATTGCGCCCACACGAAAGCTGCCAGCACGGAAAGCTGTAGCTGGTTTTCACTGTCCCTTGGAACTGCATTCGCTGCCGCACAGTCATTCGTGTTCTGCAAAAGCTTGGCTTGGTAATGGGGCAACACTCTGTATCTCTCTCTCGCAGAGCCCGGCTGCCAAATTCGAAACGTCCAGCGATTGCGCCCACACGAAAGCTGCCAGCACGGAAAGCTGTAGCTGGTTTTCACTGTCCCTTGGAACTGCATTCGCTGCCACACAGTCATTCGTGTTCTGCAAAAGCTTGGCTTGGTAATGGGGCAACACTCTGTATCTCTCTCTGGCAGAGCCCGGCTGCCAAATTCGAAACGTCCAGCGATTGCGCCCACACGAAAGCTGCCAGCACGGAAAGCTGTAGCTGGTTTTCACTGTCCCTTGGAACTGCATTCGCTGCCACACAGTCATTCGTGTTCTGCAAAAGCTTGGCTTCGTAATGGGGCAACACTCTGTATCTCTCTCTCGCAGAGCCCGGCTGCCAAATTCGAAACGTCCACCGATTGCACCCACACGAAAGCTGCCAGCACGGAAAGCTGTAGCTGGTTTTCACTGTCCCTTGGAACTGCATTCGCTGCCGCACAGTCATTCGTGTTCTGCAAAAGCTTGGCTTCGTAATGGGGCAACACTCTGTATCTCTCTCTCGCAGAGCCCGGCTGCCAAATTCGAAACGTCCAGCGATTGCGCCCACACGAAAGCTGCCAGCACGGAAAGCTGTAGCTGGTTTTCACTGTCCCTTGGAACTGCATTCGCTGCCGCACAGTCATTCGTGTTCTGCAAAAGCTTGGCTTGGTAGTGGGGCAACACTCTGTATCTCTCTCTGGCAGAGCCCGGCTGCCAAATTCGAAACGTCCAGCGATTGCGCCCACACGAAAGCTGCCAGCACGGAAAGCTGTAGCTGGTTTTCACTGTCCCTTGGAACTGCATTCACTGCCGCACAGTCATTCGTGTTCTGCAAAAGCTTGGCTTGGTAATGGGGCAACACTCTGTATCTCTCTCTCGCAGAGCCCGGCTGCCAAATTCGAAACGTCCAGCGATTGCGCCCACACGAAAGCTGCCAGCACGGAAAGGTGTAGCTGGTTTTCACTGTCCCTTGGAACTGCATTCGCTGCCACACAGTCATTCGTGTTCTGCAAAAGCTTGGCTTGGTAATGGGGCAACACTCTGTATCTCTCTCTGGCAGAGCCCGGCTGCCAAATTCGAAACGTCCAGCGATTGCGCCCACACGAAAGCTGCCAGCATGGAAAGCTGTAGCTGGTTTTCACTGTCCCTTGGAACTGCATTCGCTGCCGCACAGTCATTCGTGTTCTGCAAAAGCTTGGCTTCGTAATGGGGCAACACTCTGTATCTCTCTCTCGCAGAGCCCGGCTGCCAAATTCGAAACGTCCAGCGATTGCGCCCACACGAAAGCTGCCAGCACGGAAAGCTGTAGATGGTTTTCACTGTCCCTTGGAACTGCATTCGCTGCCACACAGTCATTCGTGTTCTGCAAAAGCTTGGCTTGGTAATGGGGCAACACTCTGTATCTCTCTCTCGCAGAGCCCGGCTGCCAAATTCAAAACGTCCAGCGATTGCGCCCACATGAAAGCTGCCAGCACGGAAAGCTGTAGCTGGTTTTCACTGTCCCTTGGAACTGCATTCGCTGCCACACAGTCATTCGTGTTCTGCAAAAGCTTGGCTTCGTAATGGGGCAACACTCTGTATCTCTCTCTCGCAGAGCCCGGCTGCCAAATTCGAAACGTCCACCGATTGCACCCACACGAAAGCTGCCAGCACGGAAAGCTGTAGCTGGTTTTCACTGTCCCTTGGAACTGCATTCGCTGCCGCACAGTCATTCGTGTTCTGCAAAAGCTTGGCTTCGTAATGGGGCAACACTCTGTATCTCTCTCTCGCAGAGCCCGGCTGCCAAATTCGAAACGTCCAGCGATTGCGCCCACACGAAAGCTGCCAGCACGGAAAGCTGTAGCTGGTTTTCACTGTCCCTTGGAACTGCATTCGCTGCCGCACAGTCATTCGTGTTCTGCAAAAGCTTGGCTTGGTAGTGGGGCAACACTCTGTATCTCTCTCTGGCAGAGCCCGGCTGCCAAATTCGAAACGTCCAGCGATTGCGCCCACACGAAAGCTGCCAGCACGGAAAGCTGTAGCTGGTTTTCACTGTCCCTTGGAACTGCATTCACTGCCGCACAGTCATTCGTGTTCTGCAAAAGCTTGGCTTGGTAATGGGGCAACACTCTGTATCTCTCTCTCGCAGAGCCCGGCTGCCAAATTCGAAACGTCCAGCGATTGCGCCCACACGAAAGCTGCCAGCACGGAAAGCTGTAGCTGGTTTTCACTGTCCCTTGGAACTGCATTCGCTGCCACACAGTCATTCGTGTTCTGCAAAAGCTTGGCTTGGTAATGGGGCAACACTCTGTATCTCTCTCTGGCAGAGCCAGGCTGCCAAATTCGAAACGTCCAGCGATTGCGCCCACACGAAAGCTGCCAGCATGGAAAGCTGTAGCTGGTTTTCACTGTCCCTTGGAACTGCATTCGCTGCCGCACAGTCATTCGTGTTCTGCAAAAGCTTGGCTTCGTAATGGGGCAACACTCTGTATCTCTCTCTCGCAGAGCCCGGCTGCCAAATTCGAAACGTCCAGCGATTGCGCCCACACGAAAGCTGCCAGCACGGAAAGCTGTAGATGGTTTTCACTGTCCCTTGGAACTGCATTCGCTGCCACACAGTCATTCGTGTTCTGCAAAAGCTTGGCTTGGTAATGGGGCAACACTCTGTATCTCTCTCTCGCAGAGCCCGGCTGCCAAATTCAAAACGTCCAGCGATTGCGCCCACATGAAAGCTGCCAGCACGGAAAGCTGTAGCTGGTTTTCACTGTCCCTTGGAACTGCATTCGCTGCCGCACAGTCATTCGTGTTCTGCAAAAGCTTGGCTTCGTAATGGGGCAACACTCTGTATCTCTCTCTCGCAGAGCCCGGCTGCCAAATTCGAAACGTCCAGCGATTGCGCCCACACGAAAGCTGCCAGCACGGAAAGCTGTAGCTGGTTTTCACTGTCCCTTGGAACTGCATTCGCTGCCGCACAGTCATTCGTGTTCTGCAAAAGCTTGGCTTGGTAATGGGGCAACACTGTGTATCTCTCTCTCGCAGAGCCCAGCTGCCAAATTCAAAACGTCCAGCGATTGCGCCCACACGAAAGCTGCCAGCACGGAAAGCTGTAGCTGGTTTTCACTGTCCCTTGGAACTGCATTCGCTGCCGCACAGTCATTCGTGTTCTGTAAAAGCTTGGCTTCGTAATGCGGCAACACTCTGTATCTCTCTCTCTCGCAGAGCCCGGCTGCCAAATTCGAAACGTCCAGCGATTGCGCCCACACGAAAGCTGCCAGCACGGAAAGCTGTAGCTGGTTTTCACTGTCCCTTGGAACTGCATTCGCTGCCGCACAGTCATTCGTGTTCTGCAAAAGCTTGGCTTCGTAATGGGGCAACACTCTGTATCTCTCTCTCGCAGAGCCCGGCTGCCAAATTCGAAACGTCCAGCGATTGCGCCCACACGAAAGCTGCCAGCACGGAAAGCTGTAGCTGGTTTTCACTGTCCCTTGGAACTGCATTCGCTGCCGCACAGTCATTTGTGTTCTGCAAAAGCTTGGCTTGGTAATGGGGCAACACTCTGTATCTCTCTCTCTCGCAGAGCCCGGCTGCCAAATTCGAAACGTCCAGCGATTGCGCCCACAAGAAAGCTGCCAGCACGGAAAGCTGTAGCTGGTTTTCACTGTCCCTTGGAACTGCATTCGCTGCCGCACAGTCATTCGTGTTCTGCAAAAGCTTGGCTTGGTAATGGGGCAACACTCTGTATCTCTCTCTCGCAGAGCCCGGCTGCCAAATTCGAAACGTCCAGCGATTGCGCCCACACGAAAGCTGCCAGCACGGAAAGCTGTAGCTGGTTTTCACTGTCCCTTGGAACTGCATTCGCTGCCGCACAGTCATTCGTGTTCTGCAAAAGCTTGGCTTCGTAATGGGGCAACACTGTGAATCTCTCTCTCGCAGAGCCCGGCTGCCAAATTCGAAACGTCCAGCGATTGCGCCCACACGAAAGCTGCCAGCACGGAAAGCTGTAGCTGGTTTTCACTGTCCCTTGGAACTGCATTCGCTGCCGCACAGTCATTCGTGTTCTGCAAAAGCTTGGCTTGGTAATGGGGCAACACTCTGTATCTCTCTCTGGCAGAGCCCGGCTGCCAAATTCGAAACGTCCAGCGATTGCGCCCACACGAAAGCTGCCAGCACGGAAAGCTGTAGCTGGTTTTCACTGTCCCTTGGAACTGCATTCGCTGCCACACAGTCATTCGTGTTCTGCAAAAGCTTGGCTTGGTAATGGGGCAACACTCTGTATCTCTCTCTCGCAGAGCCCGGCTGCCAAATTCGAAACGTCCAGCGATTGCGCCCACACGAAAGCTGCCAGCACGGAAAGCTGTAGCTGGTTTTCACTGTCCCTTGGAACTGCATTCGCTGCCGCACAGTCATTCGTGTTCTGCAAAAGCTTGGCTTGGTAATGGGGCAACACTGTGTATCTCTCTCTCGCAGAGCCCGGCTGCCAAATTCGAAACGTCCAGCGATTGCGCCCACACGAAAGCTGCCAGCAAGGAAAGCTGTAGCTGGTTTTCACTGTCCCTTGGAACTGCATTTGCTGCCCCACAGTCATTCGTGTTCTGCAAAAGCTTGGCTTGGTAATGGGGCAACACTCTGTATCTCTCTCTCGCAGAGCACGGCTGCCAAATTCGAAACGTCCAGCGATTGCGCCCACACGAAAGCTGCCAGCACGGAAAGCTGTAGCTGGTTTTCACTGTCCCTTGGAACTGCATTCGCTGCCGCACAGTCATTCGTGTTCTGCAAAAGCTTGGCTTGGTAATGGGGCAACACTGTGTATCTCTCTCTGGCAGAGCCCGGCTGCCAAATTCAAAACGTCCAGCGATTGCGCCCACACGAAAGCTGCCAGCACGGAAAGCTGTAGCTGGTTTTCACTGTCCCTTGGAACTGCATTTGCTGCCACACAGTCATTCGTGTTCTGCAAAAGCTTGGCTTGGTAATGGGGCAACACTCTGTATCTCTCTCTCGCAGAGCCCGGCTGCCAAATTCGAAACGTCCAGCGATTGCGCCCACACGAAAGCTGCCAGCACGGAAAGCTGTAGCTGGTTTTCACTGTCCCTTGGAACTGCATTCGCTGCCACACAGTCATTCGTGTTCTGCAAAAGCTTGGCTTGGTAATGGGGCAACACTGTGTATCTCTCTCTCTCGCAGAGCCCGGCTGCCAAATTCGAAACGTCCAGCGATTGCGCCCACATGAAAGCTGCCAGCACGGAAAGCTGTAGCTGGTTTTCACTGTCCCTTGGAACTGCATTCGCTGCCGCACAGTCATTCGTGTTCTGCAAAAGCTTGGCTTGGTAATGGGGCAACACTGTGTATCTCTCTCTCGCAGAGCCCGGCTGCCAAATTCGAAACGTCCAGCGATTGCGCCCACACGAAAGCTGCCAGCACGGAAAGCTGTAGCTGGTTTTCACTGTCCCTTGGAACTGCATTCGCTGCCACACAGTCATTCGTGTTCTGCAAAAGCTTGGCTTCGTAATGGGGCAACACTCTGTATCTCTCTCTCGCAGAGCCCGGCTGCCAAATTCGAAACGTCCAGCGATTGCGCCCACAAGAAAGCTGCCAGCACGGAAAGCTGTAGCTGGTTTTCACTGTCCCTTGGAACTGCATTCGCTGCCACACAGTCATTCGTGTTCTGCAAAAGCTTGGCTTGGTAATGGGGCAACACTGTGTATCTCTCTCTGGCAGAGCCCGGCTGCCAAATTCGAAACGTCCAGCGATTGCGCCCACACGAAAGCTGCCAGCACGGAAAGCTGTAGCTGGTTTTCACTGTCCCTTGGAACTGCATTCGCTGCCGCACAGTCATTCGTGTTCTGCAAAAGCTTGGCTTGGTAATGGGGCAACACTGTGTATCTCTCTCTCGCAGAGCCCGGCTGCCAAATTCAAAACGTCCAGCGATTGCGCCCACACGAAAGCTGCCAGCACGGAAAGCTGTAGCTGGTTTTCACTGTCCCTTGGAACTGCATTCGCTGCCGCACAGTCATTCGTGTTCTGCAAAAGCTTGGCTTGGTAATGGGGCAACACTGTGTATCTCTCTCTCGCAGAGCCCGGCTGCCAAATTCGAAACGGCCAGCGATTGCGCCCACACGAAAGCTGCCAGTACGGAAAGCTGTAGCTGGTTTTCACTGTCCCTTGGAACTGCATTCGCTGCCACACAGTCATTCGTGTTCTGCAAAAGCTTGGCTTGGTAATGGGGCAACACTCTGTATCTCTCTCTCGCAGAGCCCGGCTGCCAAATTCGAAACGTCCAGCGATTGCGCCCACACGAAAGCTGCCAGCACGGAAAGCTGTAGCTGGTTTTCACTGTCCCTTGGAACTGCATTCGCTGCCGCACAGTCATTCGTGTTCTGCAAAAGCTTGGCTTGGTAATGGGGCAACACTCTGTATCTCTCTCTCGCAGAGCCCGGCTGCCAAATTCGAAACGTCCAGCGATTGCGCCCACACGAAAGCTGCCAGCACGGAAAGCTGTAGCTGGTTTTCACTGTCCCTTGGAACTGCATTCGCTGCCGCACAGTCATTCGTGTTCTGCAAAAGCTTGGCTTGGTAATGGGGCAACACTGTGTATCTCTCTCTCGCAGAGCCCAGCTGCCAAATTCAAAACGTCCAGCGATTGCGCCCACACGAAAGCTGCCAGCACGGAAAGCTGTAGCTGGTTTTCACTGTCCCTTGGAACTGCATTCGCTGCCGCACAGTCATTCGTGTTCTGCAAAAGCTTGGCTTGGTAATGGGGCAACACTGTGTATCTCTCTCTCGCAGAGCCCGGCTGCCAAATTCGAAACGTCCAGCGATTGCGCCCACACGAAAGCTGCCAGCAAGGAAAGCTGTAGCTGGTTTTCACTGTCCCTTGGAACTGCATTTGCTGCCCCACAGTCATTCGTGTTCTGCAAAAGCTTGGCTTGGTAATGGGGCAACACTCTGTATCTCTCTCTGGCAGAGCCCGGCTGCCAAATTCGAAACGTCCAGCGATTGCGCCCACACGAAAGCTGCCAGCACGGAAAGCTGTAGCTGGTTTTCACTGTCCCTTGGAACTGCATTCGCTGCCGCACAGTCATTCGTGTTCTGCAAAAGCTTGGCTTGGTAATGGGGCAACACTGTGTATCTCTCTCTCGCAGAGCCCGGCTGCCAAATTCAAAACGTCCAGCGATTGCGCCCACACGAAAGCTGCCAGCACGGAAAGCTGTAGCTGGTTTTCACTGTCCCTTGGAACTGCATTCGCTGCCGCACAGTCATTCGTGTTCTGCAAAAGCTTGGCTTGGTAATGGGGCAACACTGTGTATCTCTCTCTCGCAGAGCCCGGCTGCCAAATTCGAAACGTCCAGCGATTGCGCCCACACGAAAGCTGCCAGCAAGGAAAGCTGTAGCTGGTTTTCACTGTCCCTTGGAACTGCATTTGCTGCCCCACAGTCATTCGTGTTCTGCAAAAGCTTGGCTTGGTAATGGGGCAACACTCTGTATCTCTCTCTGGCAGAGCCCGGCTGCCAAATTCGAAACGTCCAGCGATTGCGCCCACACGAAAGCTGCCAGCACGGAAAGCTGTAGCTGGTTTTCACTGTCCCTTGGAACTGCATTCGCTGCCGCACAGTCATTCGTGTTCTGCAAAAGCTTGGCTTGGTAATGGGGCAACACTGTGTATCTCTCTCTCGCAGAGCCCGGCTGCCAAATTCGAAACGTCCAGCGATTGCGCCCACACGAAAGCTGCCAGCACGGAAAGCTGTAGCTGGTTTTCACTGTCCCTTGGAACTGCATTTGCTGCCACACAGTCATTCGTGTTCTGCAAAAGCTTGGCTTGGTAATGGGGCAACACTCTGTATCTCTCTCTGGCAGAGCCCGGCTGCCAAATTCGAAACGTCCAGCGATTGCGCCCACACGAAAGCTGCCAGCACGGAAAGCTGTAGCTGGTTTTCACTGTCCCTTGGAACTGCATTCGCTGCCACACAGTCATTCGTGTTCTGCAAAAGCTTGGCTTGGTAATGGGGCAACACTGTGTATCTCTCTCTCTCGCAGAGCCCGGCTGCCAAATTCGAAACGTCCAGCGATTGCGCCCACATGAAAGCTGCCAGCACGGAAAGCTGTAGCTGGTTTTCACTGTCCCTTGGAACTGCATTCGCTGCCGCACAGTCATTCGTGTTCTGCAAAAGCTTGGCTTGGTAATGGGGCAACACTGTGTATCTCTCTCTCGCAGAGCCCGGCTGCCAAATTCGAAACGTCCAGCGATTGCGCCCACACGAAAGCTGCCAGCACGGAAAGCTGTAGCTGGTTTTCACTGTCCCTTGGAACTGCATTCGCTGCCACACAGTCATTCGTGTTCTGCAAAAGCTTGGCTTCGTAATGGGGCAACACTCTGTATCTCTCTCTCGCAGAGCCCGGCTGCCAAATTCGAAACGTCCAGCGATTGCGCCCACAAGAAAGCTGCCAGCACGGAAAGCTGTAGCTGGTTTTCACTGTCCCTTGGAACTGCATTCGCTGCCACACAGTCATTCGTGTTCTGCAAAAGCTTGGCTTGGTAATGGGGCAACACTCTGTATCTCTCTCTGGCAGAGCCCGGCTGCCAAATTCGAAACGTCCAGCGATTGCGCCCACACGAAAGCTGCCAGCACGGAAAGCTGTAGCTGGTTTTCACTGTCCCTTGGAACTGCATTCGCTGCCGCACAGTCATTCGTGTTCTGCAAAAGCTTGGCTTGGTAATGGGGCAACACTGTGTATCTCTCTCTCGCAGAGCCCGGCTGCCAAATTCAAAACGTCCAGCGATTGCGCCCACACGAAAGCTGCCAGCACGGAAAGCTGTAGCTGGTTTTCACTGTCCCTTGGAACTGCATTCGCTGCCGCACAGTCATTCGTGTTCTGCAAAAGCTTGGCTTGGTAATGGGGCAACACTGTGTATCTCTCTCTCGCAGAGCCCGGCTGCCAAATTCGAAACGGCCAGCGATTGCGCCCACACGAAAGCTGCCAGTACGGAAAGCTGTAGCTGGTTTTCACTGTCCCTTGGAACTGCATTCGCTGCCACACAGTCATTCGTGTTCTGCAAAAGCTTGGCTTCGTAATGGGGCAACACTCTGTATCTCTCTCTCGCAGAGCCCGGCTGCCAAATTCGAAACGTCCAGCGATTGCGCCCACACGAAAGCTGCCAGCACGGAAAGCTGTAGCTGGTTTTCACTGTCCCTTGGAACTGCATTCGCTGCCGCACAGTCATTCGTGTTCTGCAAAAGCTTGGCTTGGTAATGGGGCAACACTCTGTATCTCTCTCTCGCAGAGCCCGGCTGCCAAATTCGAAACGTCCAGCGATTGCGCCCACACGAAAGCTGCCAGCACGGAAAGCTGTAGCTGGTTTTCACTGTCCCTTGGAACTGCATTCGCTGCCGCACAGTCATTCGTGTTCTGCAAAAGCTTGGCTTGGTAATGGGGCAACACTGTGTATCTCTCTCTCGCAGAGCCCAGCTGCCAAATTCAAAACGTCCAGCGATTGCGCCCACACGAAAGCTGCCAGCACGGAAAGCTGTAGCTGGTTTTCACTGTCCCTTGGAACTGCATTCGCTGCTGCACAGTCATTCGTGTTCTGTAAAAGCTTGGCTTGGTAATGGGGCAACACTCTGTATCTCTCTCTCTCGCAGAGCCCGGCTGCCAAATTCGAAACGTCCAGCGATTGCGCCCACACGAAAGCTGCCAGCACGGAAAGCTGTAGCTGGTTTTCACTGTCCCTTGGAACTGCATTCGCTGCCGCACAGTCATTCGTGTTCTGCAAAAGCTTGGCTTCGTAATGGGGCAACACTCTGTATCTCTCTCTCGCAGAGCCCGGCTGCCAAATTCGAAACGTCCAGCGATTGCGCCCACACGAAAGCTGCCAGCACGGAAAGCTGTAGCTGGTTTTCACTGTCCCTTGGAACTGCATTCGCTGCCGCACAGTCATTTGTGTTCTGCAAAAGCTTGGCTTGGTAATGGGGCAACACTGTGTATCTCTCTCTCTCGCAGAGCCCGGCTGCCAAATTCGAAACGTCCAGCGATTGCGCCCACAAGAAAGCTGCCAGCACGGAAAGCTGTAGCTGGTTTTCACTGTCCCTTGGAACTGCATTCGCTGCCGCACAGTCATTCGTGTTCTGCAAAAGCTTGGCTTCGTAATGGGGCAACACTCTGTATCTCTCTCTGGCAGAGCCCGGCTGCCAAATTCGAAACGTCCAGCGATTGCGCCCACACGAAAGCTGCCAGCACGGAAAGCTGTAGCTGGTTTTCACTGTCCCTTGGAACTGCATTCGCTGCCGCACAGTCATTCGTGTTCTGCAAAAGCTTGGCTTCGTAATGGGGCAACACTGTGAATCTCTCTCTCGCAGAGCCCGGCTGCCAAATTCGAAACGTCCAGCGATTGCGCCCACACGAAAGCTGCCAGCACAGAAAGCTGTAGCTGGTTTTCACTGTCCCTTGGAACTGCATTCGCTGCCGCACAGTCATTCGTGTTCTGCAAAAGCTTGGCTTCGTAATGGGGCAATACTGTGTATCTCTCTCTCTCGCAGAGCCCGGCTGCCAAATTCGAAACGTCCAGCGATTGCGCCCACAAGAAAACTGCCAGCACGGAAAGCTGTAGCTGGTTTTCACTGTCCCTTGGAACTGCATTCGCTGCCGCACAGTCATTCGTGTTCTGCAAAAGCTTGGCTTGGTAATGGGGCAACACTGTGTATCTCTCTCTCGCAGAGCCCGGCTGCCAAATTCGAAACGTCCAGCGATTGCGCCCACACGAAAGCTGCCAGCACGGAAAGCTGTAGCTGGTTTTCACTGTCCCTTGGAACTGCATTCGCTGCCGCACAGTCATTCGTGTTCTGCAAAAGCTTGGCTTGGTAATGGGGCAACACTCTGTATCTCTCTCTCGCAGAGCCCGGCTGCCAAATTCGAAACGTCCAGCGATTGCGCCCACACGAAAGCTGCCAGCACGGAAAGCTGTAGCTGGTTTTCACTGTCCCTTGGAACTGCATTCGCTGCCACACAGTCATTCGTGTTCTGCAAAAGCTTGGCTTGGTAATGGGGCAACACTCTGTATCTCTCTCTCGCAGAGCCCGGCTGCCAAATTCGAAACGTCCAGCGATTGCACCCACACGAAAGCTGCCAGCACGGAAAGCTGTAGCTGGTTTTCACTGTCCCTTGGAACTGCATTCGCTGCCGCACAGTCATTCGTGTTCTGCAAAAGCTTGGCTTGGTAATGGGGCAACACTGTGTATCTCTCTCTCGCAGAGCCCGGCTGCCAAATTCGAAACGTCCAGCGATTGCGCCCACACGAAAGCTGCCAGTACGGAAAGCTGTAGCTGGTTTTCACTGTCCCTTGGAACTGCATTCGCTGCCACACAGTCATTCGTGTTCTGCAAAAGCTTGGCTTGGTAATGGGGCAACACTCTGTATCTCTCTCTCGCAGAGCCCGGCTGCCAAATTCGAAACGTCCAGCGATTGCACCCACACGAAAGCTGCCAGCACGGAAAGCTGTAGCTGGTTTTCACTGTCCCTTGGAACTGCATTCGCTGCCGCACAGTCATTCGTGTTCTGCAAAAGCTTGGCTTGGTAATGGGGCAACACTGTGTATCTCTCTCTCGCAGAGCCCGGCTGCCAAATTCGAAACGGCCAGCGATTGCGCCCACACGAAAGCTGCCAGTACGGAAAGCTGTAGCTGGTTTTCACTGTCCCTTGGAACTGCATTCGCTGCCACACAGTCATTCGTGTTCTGCAAAAGCTTGGCTTCGTAATGGGGCAACACTCTGTATCTCTCTCTCGCAGAGCCCGGCTGCCAAATTCGAAACGTCCAGCGATTGCGCCCACACGGAGGCTGCCAGCACAGAAAGCTGTAGCTGGTTTTCACTGTCCCTTGGAACTGCATTCGCTGCCACACAGTCATTCGTGTTCTGCAAAAGCTTGGCTTGGTAATGGGGCAACACTCTGTATCTCTCTCTGGCAGAGCCCGGCTGCCAAATTCGAAACGTCCAGCGATTGCGCCCACACGAAAGCTGCCAGCACGGAAAGCTGTAGCTGGTTTTCACTGTCCCTTGGAACTGCATTCGCTGCCGCACAGTCATTCGTGTTCTGCAAAAGCTTGGCTTCGTAATGGGGCAACACTGTGTATCTCTCTCTCGCAGAGCCCGGCTGCCAAATTCGAAACGTCCAGCGATTGCGCCCACACGAAAGCTGCCAGTACGGAAAGCTGTAGCTGGTTTTCACTGTCCCTTGGAACTGCATTCGCTGCCACACAGTCATTCGTGTTCTGCAAAAGCTTGGCTTCGTAATGGGGCAACACTCTGTATCTCTCTCTCGCAGAGCCCGGCTGCCAAATTCAAAACGTCCAGCGATTGCGCCCACACGAAAGCTGCCAGCACGGAAAGCTGTAGCTGGTTTTCACTGTCCCTTGGAACTGCATTCGCTGCCGCACAGTCATTCGTGTTCTGCAAAAGCTTGGCTTGGTAATGGGGCAACACTGTGTATCTCTCTCTCGCAGAGCCCAGCTGCCAAATTCAAAACGTCCAGCGATTGCGCCCACACGAAAGCTGCCAGCACGGAAAGCTGTAGCTGGTTTTCACTGTCCCTTGGAACTGCATTCGCTGCCGCACAGTCATTCGTGTTCTGCAAAAGCTTGGCTTCGTAATGGGGCAACACTCTGTATCTCTCTCTCGCAGAGCCCGGCTGCCAAATTCGAAACGTCCAGCGATTGCGCCCACACGAAAGCTGCCAGCACGGAAAGCTGTAGCTGGTTTTCACTGTCCCTTGGAACTGCATTCGCTGCCGCACAGTCATTCGTGTTCTGCAAAAGCTTGGCTTGGTAATGGGGCAACACTGTGTATCTCTCTCTCTCGCAGAGCACGGCTGCCAAATTCGAAACGTCCAGCGATTGCGCCCACAAGAAAGCTGCCAGCACGGAAAGCTGTAGCTGGTTTTCACTGTCCCTTGGAACTGCATTCGCTGCCGCACAGTCATTCGTGTTCTGCAAAAGCTTGGCTTGGTAATGGGGCAACACTCTGTATCTCTCTCTGGCAGAGCCCGGCTGCCAAATTCGAAACGTCCAGCGATTGCGCCCACACGAAAGCTGCCAGCACGGAAAGCTGTAGCTGGTTTTCACTGTCCCTTGGAACTGCATTCGCTGCCGCACAGTCATTCGTGTTCTGCAAAAGCTTGGCTTGGTAATGGGGCAACACTGTGAATCTCTCTCTCGCAGAGCCCGGCTGCCAAATTCGAAACGTCCAGCGATTGCGCCCACACGAAAGCTGCCAGCACGGAAAGCTGTAGCTGGTTTTCACTGTCCCTTGGAACTGCATTCGCTGCCGCACAGTCATTCGTGTTCTGCAAAAGCTTGGCTTCGTAATGGGGCAACACTGTGTATCTCTCTCTCTCGCAGAGCCCGGCTGCCAAATTCGAAACGTCCAGCGATTGCGCCCACACGAAAGCTGCCAGCACGGAAAGCTGTAGCTGGTTTTCACTGTCCCTTGGAACTGCATTCGCTGCCGCACAGTCATTCGTGTTCTGCAAAAGCTTGGCTTGGTAATGGGGCAACACTCTGTATCTCTCTCTCGCAGAGCCCGGCTGCCAAATTCGAAACGTCCAGCGATTGCGCCCACACGAAAGCTGCCAGCACGGAAAGCTGTAGCTGGTTTTCACTGTCCCTTGGAACTGCATTCGCTGCCGCACAGTCATTCGTGTTCTGCAAAAGCTTGGCTTGGTAATGGGGCAACACTCTGTATCTCTCTCTGGCAGAGCCCGGCTGCCAAATTCGAAACGTCCAGCGATTGCGCCCACACGAAAGCTGCCAGCACGGAAAGCTGTAGCTGGTTTTCACTGTCCCTTGGAACTGCATTCGCTGCCACACAGTCATTCGTGTTCTGCAAAAGCTTGGCTTGGTAATGGGGCAACACTGTGTATCTCTCTCTCGCAGAGCCCGGCTGCCAAATTCGAAACGTCCAGCGATTGCGCCCACACGAAAGCTGCCAGCATGGAAAGCTGTAGCTGGTTTTCACTGTCCCTTGGAACTGCATTCGCTGCCGCACAGTCATTCGTGTTCTGCAAAAGCTTGGCTTGGTAATGGGGCAACACTGTGTATCTCTCTCTCGCAGAGCCCGGCTGCCAAATTCGACACGTCCAGCGATTGCGCCCACACGAAAGCTGCCAGCACGGAAAGCTGTAGCTGGTTTTCACTGTCCCTTGGAACTGCATTCGCTGCCACACAGTCATTCGTGTTCTGCAAAAGCTTGGCTTGGTAATGGGGCAACACTCTGTATCTCTCTCTCGCAGAGCCCGGCTGCCAAATTCGAAACGTCCAGCGATTGCGCCCACACGAAAGCTGCCAGCAAGGAAAGCTGTAGCTGGTTTTCACTGTCCCTTGGAACTGCATTCGCTGCCACACAGTCATTCGTGTTCTGCAAAAGCTTGGCTTGGTAATGGGGCAACACTCTGTATCTCTCTCTCGCAGAGCCCGGCTGCCAAATTCGAAACGTCCAGCGATTGCGCCCACACGAAAGCTGCCAGCACGGAAAGCTGTAGCTGGTTTTCACTGTCCCTTGGAACTGCATTCGCTGCCGCACAGTCATTCGTGTTCTGCAAAAGCTTGGCTTCGTAATGGGGCAACACTCTGTATCTCTCTCTCTCGCAGAGCCCGGCTGCCAAATTCGAAACGTCCAGCGATTGCGCCCACACGAAAGCTGCCAGCATGGAAAGCTGTAGCTGGTTTTCACTGTCCCTTGGAACTGCATTCGCTGCCGCACAGTCATTCGTGTTCTGCAAAAGCTTGGCTTGGTAATGGGGCAACACTGTGTATCTCTCTCTCTCGCAGAGCCCGGCTGCCAAATTCGAAACGTCCAGCGATTGCGCCCACAAGAAAGCTGCCAGCACGGAAAGCTGTAGCTGGTTTTCACTGTCCCTTGGAACTGCATTCGCTGCCGCACAGTCATTCGTGTTCTGCAAAAGCTTGGCTTGGTAATGGGGCAACACTCTGTATCTCTCTCTGGCAGAGCCCGGCTGCCAAATTCGAAACGTCCAGCGATTGCGCCCACACGAAAGCTGCCAGCACGGAAAGCTGTAGCTGGTTTTCACTGTCCCTTGGAACTGCATTCGCTGCCGCACAGTCATTCGTGTTCTGCAAAAGCTTGGCTTCGTAATGGGGCAACACTGTGAATCTCTCTCTCGCAGAGCCCGGCTGCCAAATTCGAAACGTCCAGCGATTGCGCCCACACGAAAGCTGCCAGCACGGAAAGCTGTAGCTGGTTTTCACTGTCCCTTGGAACTGCATTCGCTGCCGCACAGTCATTCGTGTTCTGCAAAAGCTTGGCTTGGTAATGGGGCAACACTCTGTATCTCTCTCTCGCAGAGCCCGGCTGCCAAATTTGAAACGTCCAGCGATTGCGCCCACACGAAAGCTGCCAGCACGGAAAGCTGTAGCTGGTTTTCACTGTCCCTTGGAACTGCATTCGCTGCCGCACAGTCATTCGTGTTCTGCAAAAGCTTGGCTTGGTAATGGGGCAACACTCTGTATCTCTCTCTCGCAGAGCCCGGCTGCCAAATTTGAAACGTCCAGCGATTGCGCCCACACGAAAGCTGCCAGCACGGAAAGCTGTAGCTGGTTTTCACTGTCCCTTGGAACTGCATTCGCTGCCGCACAGTCATTCGTGTTCTGCAAAAGCTTGGCTTCGTAATGGGGCAACACTCTGTATCTCTCTCTGGCAGAGCCCGGCTGCCAAATTCGAAACGTCCAGCGATTGCGCCCACACGAAAGCTGCCAGCACGGAAAGCTGTAGCTGGTTTTCACTGTCCCTTGGAACTGCATTCGCTGCCGCACAGTCATTCGTGTTCTGCAAAAGCTTGGCTTCGTAATGGGGCAACACTGTGTATCTCTCTCTGGCAGAGCCCGGCTGCCAAATTCGAAACGTCCATCGATTGCGCCCACACGAAAGCTGCCAGCACGGAAAGCTGTAGCTGGTTTTCACTGTCCCTTGGAACTGCATTTGCTGCCACACAGTCATTCGTGTTCTGCAAAAGCTTGGCTTGGTAATGGGGCAACACTGTGTATCTCTCTCTGGCAGAGCCCGGCTGCCAAATTCGAAACGTCCAGCGATTGCGCCCACACGAAAGCTGCCAGCACGGAAAGCTGTAGCTGGTTTTCACGGTCCCTTGGAACTGCATTCGCTGCCGCACAGTCATTCGTGTTCTGCAAAAGCTTGGCTTGGTAATGGGGCAACACTGTGTATCTCTCTCTCGCAGAGCCCGGCTGCCAAATTCGAAACGTCCAGCGATTGCGCCCACACGAAAGCTGCCAGCACGGAAAGCTGTAGCTGGTTTTCACTGTCCCTTGGAACTGCATTCGCTGCCACACAGTCATTCGTGTTCTGCAAAAGCTTGGCTTGGTAATGGGGCAACACTCTGTATCTCTCTCTCGCAGAGCCCGGCTGCCAAATTCGAAACGTCCAGCGATTGCGCCCACACGAAAGCTGCCAGCAAGGAAAGCTGTAGCTGGTTTTCACTGTCCCTTGGAACTGCATTCGCTGCCGCACAGTCATTCGTGTTCTGCAAAAGCTTGGCTTGGTAATGGGGCAACACTGTGTATCTCTCTCTCGCAGAGCCCGGCTGCCAAATTCGAAACGTCCAGCGATTGCGCCCACACGAAAGCTGCCAGCACGGAAAGCTGTAGCTGGTTTTCACTGTCCCTTGGAACTGCATTCGCTGCCACACAGTCATTCGTGTTCTGCAAAAGCTTGGCTTGGTAATGGGGCAACACTCTGTATCTCTCTCTCGCAGAGCCCGGCTGCCAAATTCAAAACGTCCAGCGATTGCGCCCACACGAAAGCTGCCAGCACGGAAAGCTGTAGCTGGTTTTCACTGTCCCTTGGAACTGCATTCGCTGCCACACAGTCATTCGTGTTCTGCAAAAGCTTGGCTTGGTAATGGGGCAACACTGTGTATCTCTCTCTGGCAGAGCCCGGCTGCCAAATTCGAAACGTCCAGCGATTGCGCCCACACGAAAGCTGCCAGCACGGAAAGCTGTAGCTGGTTTTCACTGTCCCTTGGAACTGCATTCGCTGCCACACAGTCATTCGTGTTCTGCAAAAGCTTGGCTTCGTAATGGGGCAACACTCTGTATCTCTCTCTCGCAGAGCCCGGCTGCCAAATTCGAAACGTCCAGCGATTGCGCCCACACGAAAGCTGCCAACACGGAAAGCTGTAGCTGGTTTTCACTGTCCCTTGGAACTGCATTCGCTGCCACACAGTCATTCGTGTTCTGCAAAAGCTTGGCTTGGTAATGGGGCAACACTCTGTATCTCTCTCTGGCAGAGCCCGGCTGCCAAATTCGAAACGTCCAGCGATTGCGCCCACACGAAAGCTGCCAGCACGGAAAGCTGTAGCTGGTTTTCACTGTCCCTTGGAACTGCATTCGCTGCCGCACAGTCATTCGTGTTCTGCAAAAGCTTGGCTTGGTAATGGGGCAACACTGTGTATCTCTCTCTCACAGAGCCCGGCTGCCAAATTCAAAACGTCCAGCGATTGCGCCCACACGAAAGCTGCCAGCATGGAAAGCTGTAGCTGGTTTTCACTGTCCCTTGGAACTGCATTCGCTGCCGCACAGTCATTCGTGTTCTGCAAAAGCTTGGCTTGGTAATGGGGCAACACTGTGTATCTCTCTCTCGCAGAGCCCGGCTGCCAAATTCGAAACGGCCAGCGATTGCGCCCACACGAAAGCTGCCAGTACGGAAAGCTGTAGCTGGTTTTCACTGTCCCTTGGAACTGCATTCGCTGCCACACAGTCATTCGTGTTCTGCAAAAGCTTGGCTTGGTAATGGGGCAACACTGTGTATCTCTCTCTCGCAGAGCCCGGCTGCCAAATTCGAAACGTCCAGCGATTGCGCCCACACGGAGGCTGCCAGCACAGAAAGCTGTAGCTGGTTTTCACTGTCCCTTGGAACTGCATTCGCTGCCTCACAGTCATTCGTGTTCTGCAAAAGCTTGGCTTGGTAATGGGGCAACACTGTGTATCTCTCTCTCGCAGAGCCCGGCTGCCAAATTCGAAACGTCCAGCGATTGCGCCCACACGAAAGCTGCCAGCACGGAAAGCTGTAGCTGGTTTTCACTGTCCCTTGGAACTGCATTCGCTGCCGCACAGTCATTCGTGTTCTGCAAAAGCTTGGCTTGGTAATGGGGCAACACTGTGTATCTCTCTCTCGCAGAGCCCGGCTGCCAAATTCGAAACGGCCAGCGATTGCGCCCACACGAAAGCTGCCAGTACGGAAAGCTGTAGCTGGTTTTCACTGTCCCTTGGAACTGCATTCGCTGCCACACAGTCATTCGTGTTCTGCAAAAGCTTGGCTTCGTAATGGGGCAACACTCTGTATCTCTCTCTCGCAGAGCCCGGCTGCCAAATTCAAAACGTCCAGCGATTGCGCCCACACGAAAGCTGCCAGCACGGAAAGCTGTAGCTGGTTTTCACGGTCCCTTGGAACTGCATTCGCTGCCGCACAGTCATTCGTGTTCTGCAAAAGCTTGGCTTGGTAATGGGGCAACACTCTGTATCTCTCTCTCGCAGAGCCCGGCTGCCAAATTCGAAACGTCCAGCGATTGCGCCCACAAGAAAGCTGCCAGCACGGAAAGCTGTAGCTGGTTTTCACTGTCCCTTGGAACTGCATTCGCTGCCACACAGTCATTCGTGTTCTGCAAAAGCTTGGCTTGGTAATGGGGCAACACTCTGTATCTCTCTCTCGCAGAGCCCGGCTGCCAAATTCGAAACGTCCAGCGATTGCGCCCACACGAAAGCTGCCAGCACGGAAAGCTGTAGCTGGTTTTCACTGTCCCTTGGAACTGCATTCGCTGCCGCACAGTCATTCGTGTTCTGCAAAAGCTTGGCTTGGTAATGGGGCAACACTGTGTATCTCTCTCTCGCAGAGCCCGGCTGCCAAATTCGAAACGTCCAGCGATTGCGCCCACACGAAAGCTGCCAGCATGGAAAGCTGTAGCTGGTTTTCACTGTCCCTTGGAACTGCATTCGCTGCCACACAGTCATTCGTGTTCTGCAAAAGCTTGGCTTGGTAATGGGGCAACATTGTGTATCTCTCTCTCGCAGAGCCCGGCTGCCAAATTCGAAACGTCCAGCGATTGCGCCCACACGAAAGCTGCCAGCACGGAAAGCTGTAGCTGGTTTTCACTGTCCCTTGGAACTGCATTCGCTGCCGCACAGTCATTCGTGTTCTGCAAAAGCTTGGCTTGGTAATGGGGCAACACTGTGTATCTCTCTCTGGCAGAGCCCGGCTGCCAAATTCGAAACGTCCAGGGATTGCGCCCACACGAAAGCTGCCAGCAAGGAAAGCTGTAGCTGGTTTTCACTGTCCCTTGGAACTGCATTCGCTGCCACACAGTCATTCGTGTTCTGCAAAAGCTTGGCTTGGTAATGGGGCAACACTCTGTATCTCTCTCTCGCAGAGCCCGGCTGCCAAATTCAAAACGTCCAGCGATTGCGCCCACACGAAAGCTGCCAGCACGGAAAGCTGTAGCTGGTTTTCACTGTCCCTTGGAACTGCATTCGCTGCCGCACAGTCATTCGTGTTCTGCAAAAGCTTGGCTTGGTAATGGGGCAACACTGTGTATCTCTCTCTCGCAGAGCCCGGCAGCCAAATTCGAAACGGCCAGCGATTGCGCCCACACGAAAGCTGCCAGTACGGAAAGCTGTAGCTGGTTTTCACTGTCCCTTGGAACTGCATTCGCTGCCACACAGTCATTCGTGTTCTGCAAAAGCTTGGCTTCGTAATGGGGCAACACTCTGTATCTCTCTCTCGCAGAGCCCGGCTGCCAAATTCGAAACGTCCAGCGATTGCGCCCACACGGAGGCTGCCAGCACAGAAAGCTGTAGCTGGTTTTCACTGTCCCTTGGAACTGCATTCGCTGCCACACAGTCATTCGTGTTCTGCAAAAGCTTGGCTTGGTAATGGGGCAACACTCTGTATCTCTCTCTCGCAGAGCCCGGCTGCCAAATTCGAAACGTCCAGCGATTGCGCCCACACGAAAGCTGCCAGCACGGAAAGCTGTAGCTGGTTTTCACTGTCCCTTGGAACTGCATTCGCTGCCGCACAGTCATTCGTGTTCTGCAAAAGCTTGGCTTGGTAATGGGGCAACACTGTGTATCTCTCTCTCGCAGAGCCCGGCTGCCAAATTCGAAACGGCCAGCGATTGCGCCCACACGAAAGCTGCCAGTACGGAAAGCTGTAGCTGGTTTTCACTGTCCCTTGGAACTGCATTCGCTGCCACACAGTCATTCGTGTTCTGCAAAAGCTTGGCTTCGTAATGGGGCAACACTCTGTATCTCTCTCTCGCAGAGCCCGGCTGCCAAATTCAAAACGTCCAGCGATTGCGCCCACACGAAAGCTGCCAGCACGGAAAGCTGTAGCTGGTTTTCACGGTCCCTTGGAACTGCATTCGCTGCCGCACAGTCATTCGTGTTCTGCAAAAGCTTGGCTTGGTAATGGGGCAACACTCTGTATCTCTCTCTCGCAGAGCCCGGCTGCCAAATTCGAAACGTCCAGCGATTGCGCCCACAAGAAAGCTGCCAGCACGGAAAGCTGTAGCTGGTTTTCACTGTCCCTTGGAACTGCATTCGCTGCCACACAGTCATTCGTGTTCTGCAAAAGCTTGGCTTGGTAATGGGGCAACACTCTGTATCTCTCTCTCGCAGAGCCCGGCTGCCAAATTCGAAACGTCCAGCGATTGCGCCCACACGAAAGCTGCCAGCACGGAAAGCTGTAGCTGGTTTTCACTGTCCCTTGGAACTGCATTCGCTGCCGCACAGTCATTCGTGTTCTGCAAAAGCTTGGCTTCGTAATGGGGCAACACTCTGTATCTCTCTCTCGCAGAGCCCGGCTGCCAAATTCGAAACGTCCAGCGATTGCGCCCACACGAAAGCTGCCAGCACGGAAAGCTGTAGCTGGTTTTCACTGTCCCTTGGAACTGCATTCGCTGCCGCACAGTCATTCGTGTTCTGCAAAAGCTTGGCTTGGTAATGGGGCAACACTCTGTATCTCTCTCTCGCAGAGCCCGGCTGCCAAATTCAAAACGTCCAGCGATTGCGCCCACACGAAAGCTGCCAGCACGGAAAGCTGTAGCTGGTTTTCACTGTCCCTTGGAACTGCATTCGCTGCCGCACAGTCATTCGTGTTCTGCAAAAGCTTGGCTTCGTAATGGGGCAACACTGTGTATCTCTCTCTCGCAGAGCCCGGCTGCCAAATTCGAAACGTCCAGCGATTGCGCCCACACGAAAGCTGCCAGCACGGAAAGCTGTAGCAGGTTTTCACTGTCCCTTGGAACTGCATTCGCTGCCGCACAGTCATTCGTGTTCTGCAAAAGCTTGGCTTGGTAATGGGGCAACATTGTGTATCTCTCTCTCGCAGAGCCCGGCTGCCAAATTCGAAACGTCCAGCGATTGCGCCCACACGAAAGCTGCCAGCACGGAAAGCTGTAGCTGGTTTTCACTGTCCCTTGGAACTGCATTCGCTGCCGCACAGTCATTCGTGTTCTGCAAAAGCTTGGCTTGGTAATGGGGCAACACTGTGTATCTCTCTCTGGCAGAGCCCGGCTGCCAAATTCGAAACGTCCAGGGATTGCGCCCACACGAAAGCTGCCAGCAAGGAAAGCTGTAGCTGGTTTTCACTGTCCCTTGGAACTGCATTCGCTGCCACACAGTCATTCGTGTTCTGCAAAAGCTTGGCTTGGTAATGGGGCAACACTCTGTATCTCTCTCTCGCAGAGCCCGGCTGCCAAATTCAAACCGTCCAGCGATTGCGCCCACACGAAAGCTGCCAGCACGGAAAGCTGTAGCTGGTTTTCACTGTCCCTTGGAACTGCATTCGCTGCCGCACAGTCATTCGTGTTCTGCAAAAGCTTGGCTTGGTAATGGGGCAACACTGTGTATCTCTCTCTCTCGCAGAGCCCGGCTGCCAAATTCGAAACGTCCAGCGTTTGCGCCCACAAGAAAACTGCCAGCACGGAAAGCTGTAGCTGGTTTTCACTGTCCCTTGGAACTGCATTCGCTGCCGCACAGTCATTCGTGTTCTGCAAAAGCTTGGCTTGGTAATGGGGCAACACTCTGTATCTCTCTCTCGCAGAGCCCGGCTGCCAAATTCGAAACGGCCAGCGATTGCGCCCACACGAAAGCTGCCAGTACGGAAAGCTGTAGCTGGTTTTCACTGTCCCTTGGAACTGCATTCGCTGCCACACAGTCATTCGTGTTCTGCAAAAGCTTGGCTTCGTAATGGGGCAACACTCTGTATCTCTCTCTCGCAGAGCCCGGCTGCCAAATTCGAAACGTCCAGCGATTGCGCCCACACGGAGGCTGCCAGCACAGAAAGCTGTAGCTGGTTTTCACTGTCCCTTGGAACTGCATTCGCTGCCACACAGTCATTCGTGTTCTGCAAAAGCTTGGCTTGGTAATGGGGCAACACTGTGTATCTCTCTCTCGCAGAGCCCGGCTGCCAAATTCGAAACGTCCAGCGATTGCGCCCACACGAAAGCTGCCAGCACGGAAAGCTGTAGCTGGTTTTCACTGTCCCTTGGAACTGCATTCGCTGCCGCACAGTCATTCGTGTTCTGCAAAAGCTTGGCTTGGTAATGGGGCAACACTGTGTATCTCTCTCTCGCAGAGCCCGGCTGCCAAATTCGAAACGGCCAGCGATTGCGCCCACATGAAAGCTGCCAGTACGGAAAGCTGTAGCTGGTTTTCACTGTCCCTTGGAACTGCATTCGCTGCCACACAGTCATTCGTGTTCTGCAAAAGCTTGGCTTGGTAATGGGGCAACACTCTGTATCTCTCTCTCGCAGAGCCCGGCTGCCAAATTCGAAACGTCCAGCGATTGCGCCCACACGAAAGCTGCCAGCACGGAAAGCTGTAGCTGGTTTTCACGGTCCCTTGGAACTGCATTCGCTGCCGCACAGTCATTCGTGTTCTGCAAAAGCTTGGCTTCGTAATGGGGCAACACTCTGTATCTCTCTCTCGCAGAGCCCGGCTGCCAAATTCGAAACGTCCAACGATTGCGCCCACAAGAAAGCTGCCAGCACGGAAAGCTGTAGCTGGTTTTCACTGTCCCTTGGAACTGCATTCGCTGCCACACAGTCATTCGTGTTCTGCAAAAGCTTGGCTTGGTAATGGGGCAACACTCTGTATCTCTCTCTCGCAGAGCCCGGCTGCCAAATTCGAAACGTCCAGCGATTGCGCCCACACGAAAGCTGCCAGCACGGAAAGCTGTAGCTGGTTTTCACTGTCCCTTGGAACTGCATTCGCTGCCGCACAGTCATTCGTGTTCTGCAAAAGCTTGGCTTGGTAATGGGGCAACACTGTGTATCTCTCTCTCGCAGAGCCCGGCTGCCAAATTCGAAACGTCCAGCGATTGCGCCCACACGAAAGCTGCCAGCATGGAAAGCTGTAGCTGGTTTTCACTGTCCCTTGGAACTGCATTCGCTGCCACACAGTCATTCGTGTTCTGCAAAAGCTTGGCTTGGTAATGGGGCAACACTCTGTATCTCTCTCTCGCAGAGCCCGGCTGCCAAATTCGAAACGTCCAGCGATTGCGCCCACACGAAAGCTGCCAGCACGGAAAGCTGTAGCTGGTTTTCACTGTCCCTTGGAACTGCATTCGCTGCCGCACAGTCATTCGTGTTCTGCAAAAGCTTGGCTTGGTAATGGGGCAACACTGTGTATCTCTCTCTCGCAGAGCCCGGCTGCCAAATTCGAAACGGCCAGCGATTGCGCCCACACGAAAGCTGCCAGTACGGAAAGCTGTAGCTGGTTTTCACTGTCCCTTGGAACTGCATTCGCTGCCACACAGTCATTCGTGTTCTGCAAAAGCTTGGCTTGGTAATGGGGCAACACTCTGTATCTCTCTCTCGCAGAGCCCGGCTGCCAAATTCGAAACGTCCAGCGATTGCGCCCACACGAAAGCTGCCAGCACGGAAAGCTGTAGCTGGTTTTCACGGTCCCTTGGAACTGCATTCGCTGCCGCACAGTCATTCGTGTTCTGCAAAAGCTTGGCTTCGTAATGGGGCAACACTCTGTATCTCTCTCTCGCAGAGCCCGGCTGCCAAATTCGAAACGTCCAACGATTGCGCCCACAAGAAAGCTGCCAGCACGGAAAGCTGTAGCTGGTTTTCACTGTCCCTTGGAACTGCATTCGCTGCCACACAGTCATTCGTGTTCTGCAAAAGCTTGGCTTGGTAATGGGGCAACACTCTGTATCTCTCTCTCGCAGAGCCCGGCTGCCAAATTCGAAACGTCCAGCGATTGCGCCCACACGAAAGCTGCCAGCACGGAAAGCTGTAGCTGGTTTTCACTGTCCCTTGGAACTGCATTCGCTGCCGCACAGTCATTCGTGTTCTGCAAAAGCTTGGCTTGGTAATGGGGCAACACTGTGTATCTCTCTCTCGCAGAGCCCGGCTGCCAAATTCGAAACGTCCAGCGATTGCGCCCACACGAAAGCTGCCAGCATGGAAAGCTGTAGCTGGTTTTCACTGTCCCTTGGAACTGCATTCGCTGCCACACAGTCATTCGTGTTCTGCAAAAGCTTGGCTTGGTAATGGGGCAACACTCTGTATCTCTCTCTCGCAGAGCCCGGCTGCCAAATTCGAAACGTCCAGCGATTGCGCCCACACGAAAGCTGCCAGCACGGAAAGCTGTAGCTGGTTTTCACTGTCCCTTGGAACTGCATTCGCTGCCGCACAGTCATTCGTGTTCTGCAAAAGCTTGGCTTCGTAATGGGGCAACACTGTGTATCTCTCTCTCGCAGAGCCCGGCTGCCAAATTCGAAACGTCCAGCGATTGCGCCCACACGAAAGCTGCCAGCACGGAAAGCTGTAGCTGGTTTTCACTGTCCCTTGGAACTGCATTCGCTGCCGCACAGTCATTCGTGTTCTGCAAAAGCTTGGCTTGGTAATGGGGCAACACTCTGTATCTCTCTCTCGCAGAGCCCGGCTGCCAAATTCGAAACGTCCAGCGATTGCGCCCACACGAAAGCTGCCAGCACGGAAAGCTGTAGCTGGTTTTCACGGTCCCTTGGAACTGCATTCGCTGCCGCACAGTCATTCGTGTTCTGCAAAAGCTTGGCTTCGTAATGGGGCAACACTCTGTATCTCTCTCTCGCAGAGCCCGGCTGCCAAATTCGAAACGTCCAACGATTGCGCCCACAAGAAAGCTGCCAGCACGGAAAGCTGTAGCTGGTTTTCACTGTCCCTTGGAACTGCATTCGCTGCCACACAGTCATTCGTGTTCTGCAAAAGCTTGGCTTGGTAATGGGGCAACACTCTGTATCTCTCTCTCGCAGAGCCCGGCTGCCAAATTCGAAACGTCCAGCGATTGCGCCCACACGAAAGCTGCCAGCACGGAAAGCTGTAGCTGGTTTTCACTGTCCCTTGGAACTGCATTCGCTGCCGCACAGTCATTCGTGTTCTGCAAAAGCTTGGCTTGGTAATGGGGCAACACTGTGTATCTCTCTCTCGCAGAGCCCGGCTGCCAAATTCGAAACGTCCAGCGATTGCGCCCACACGAAAGCTGCCAGCATGGAAAGCTGTAGCTGGTTTTCACTGTCCCTTGGAACTGCATTCGCTGCCACACAGTCATTCGTGTTCTGCAAAAGCTTGGCTTGGTAATGGGGCAACACTCTGTATCTCTCTCTCGCAGAGCCCGGCTGCCAAATTCGAAACGTCCAGCGATTGCGCCCACACGAAAGCTGCCAGCACGGAAAGCTGTAGCTGGTTTTCACTGTCCCTTGGAACTGCATTCGCTGCCGCACAGTCATTCGTGTTCTGCAAAAGCTTGGCTTCGTAATGGGGCAACACTGTGTATCTCTCTCTCGCAGAGCCCGGCTGCCAAATTCGAAACGTCCAGCGATTGCGCCCACACGAAAGCTGCCAGCACGGAAAGCTGTAGCTGGTTTTCACTGTCCCTTGGAACTGCATTCGCTGCCGCACAGTCATTCGTGTTCTGCAAAAGCTTGGCTTGGTAATGGGGCAACACTGTGTATCTCTCTCTGGCAGAGCCCGGCTGCCAAATTCGAAACGTCCAGCGATTGCGCCCACACGAAAGCTGCCAGCACGGAAAGCTGTAGCTGGTTTTCACTGTCCCTTGGAACTGCATTCGCTGCCGCACAGTCATTCGTGTTCTGCAAAAGCTTGGCTTCGTAATGGGGCAACACTGTGTATCTCTCTCTCGCAGAGCCCGGCTGCCAAATTCGAAACGTCCAGCGATTGCGCCCACACGAAAGCTGCCAGCACGGAAAGCTGTAGCTGGTTTTCACTGTCCCTTGGAACTGCATTCGCTGCCGCACAGTCATTCGTGTTCTGCAAAAGCTTGGCTTGGTAATGGGGCAACACTCTGTATCTCTCTCTCGCAGAGCCCGGCTGCCAAATTCGAAACGTCCAGCGATTGCGCCCACACGAAAGCTGCCAGCACGGAAAGCTGTAGCTGGTTTTCACTGTCCCTTGGAATTGCATTCGCTGCCGCACAGTCATTCGTGTTCTGCAAAAGCTTGGCTTGGTAATGGGGCAACATTGTGTATCTCTCTCTCGCAGAGCCCGGCTGCCAAATTCGAAACGTCCAGCGATTGCGCCCACACGAAAGCTGCCAGCACGGAAAGCTGTAGCTGGTTTTCACTGTCCCTTGGAACTGCATTCGCTGCCGCACAGTCATTCGTGTTCTGCAAAAGCTTGGCTTGGTAATGGGGCAACACTGTGTATCTCTCTCTGGCAGAGCCCGGCTGCCAAATTCGAAACGTCCAGCGATTGCGCCCACACGAAAGCTGCCAGCAAGGAAAGCTGTAGCTGGTTTTCACTGTCCCTTGGAACTGCATTCGCTGCCGCACAGTCATTCGTGTTCTGCAAAAGCTTGGGTTGGTAATGGGGCAACACTGTGTATCTCTCTCTGGCAGAGCCCGGCTGCCAAATTCGAAACGTCCAGCGATTGCGCCCACACGAAAGCTGCCAGCACGGAAAGCTGTAGCTGGTTTTCACTGTCCCTTGGAACTGCATTCGCTGCCGCACAGTCATTCGTGTTCTGCAAAAGCTTGGCTTGGTAATGGGGCAACACTGTGTATCTCTCTCTCTCGCAGAGCCCGGCTGCCAAATTCGAAACGTCCAGCGTTTTACGCCCACAAGAAAACTGCCAGCACGGAAAGCTGTAGCTGGTTTTCACTGTCCCTTGGAACTGCATTCGCTGCCGCACAGTCATTCGTGTTCTGCAAAAGCTTGGCTTGGTAATGGGGCAACACTGTGTATCTCTCTCTCTCGCAGAGCCCGGCTGCCAAATTCGAATCGTCCAGCGATTGCGCCCACAAGAAAACTGCCAGCACGGAAAGCTGTAGCTGGTTTTCACTGTCCCTTGGAACTGCATTCGCTGCCGCACACTCATTCGTGTTCTGCAAAAGCTTGGCTTGGTAATGGGGCAACACTGTGTATCTCTCTCTCGCAGAGCCCGGCTGCCAAATTCGAAACGTCCAGCGATTGCGCCCACACGAAAGCTGCCAGCACGGAAAGCTGTAGCTGGTTTTCACTGTCCCTTGGAACTGCATTCGCTGCCGCACAGTCATTCGTGTTCTGCAAAAGCTTGGCTTCGTAATGGGGCAACACTGTGTATCTCTCTCTCGCAGAGCCCGGCTGCCAAATTCGAAACGTCCAGCGATTGCGCCCACACGAAAGCTGCCAGCACGGAAAGCTGTAGCTGGTTTTCACTGTCCCTTGGAACTGCATTCGCTGCCGCACAGTCATTCGTGTTCTGCAAAAGCTTGGCTTGGTAATGGGGCAACACTCTGTATCTCTCTCTCGCAGAGCCCGGCTGCCAAATTCGAAACGTCCAGCGATTGCGCCCACACGAAAGCTGCCAGCACGGAAAGCTGTAGCTGGTTTTCACTGTCCCTTGGAACTGCATTCGCTGCCGCACAGTCATTCGTGTTCTGCAAAAGCTTGGCTTGGTAATGGGGCAACATTGTGTATCTCTCTCTCGCAGAGCCCGGCTGCCAAATTCGAAACGTCCAGCGATTGCGCCCACACGAAAGCTGCCAGCACGGAAAGCTGTAGCTGGTTTTCACTGTCCCTTGGAACTGCATTCGCTGCCGCACAGTCATTCGTGTTCTGCAAAAGCTTGGCTTGGTAATGGGGCAACACTGTGTATCTCTCTCTCGCAGAGCCCGGCTGCCAAATTCGAAACGTCCAGCGATTGCGCCCACACGAAAGCTGCCAGCAAGGAAAGCTGTAGCTGGTTTTCACTGTCCCTTGGAACTGCATTCGCTGCCACACAGTCATTCGTGTTCTGCAAAAGCTTGGCTTGGTAATGGGGCAACACTCTGTATCTCTCTCTCGCAGAGCCCGGCTGCCAAATTCAAAACGTCCAGCGATTGCGCCCACACGAAAGCTGCCAGCACGGAAAGCTGTAGCTGGTTTTCACTGTCCCTTGGAACTGCATTCGCTGCCGCACAGTCATTCGTGTTCTGCAAAAGCTTGGCTTGGTAATGGGGCAACACTGTGTATCTCTCTCTCTCGCAGAGCCCGGCTGCCAAATTCGAAACGTCCAGCGTTTTACGCCCACAAGAAAACTGCCAGCACGGAAAGCTGTAGCTGGTTTTCACTGTCCCTTGGAACTGCATTCGCTGCCGCACAGTCATTCGTGTTCTGCAAAAGCTTGGCTTGGTAATGGGGCAACACTGTGTATCTCTCTCTCTCGCAGAGCCCGGCTGCCAAATTCGAATCGTCCAGCGATTGCGCCCACAAGAAAACTGCCAGCACGGAAAGCTGTAGCTGGTTTTCACTGTCCCTTGGAACTGCATTCGCTGCCGCACACTCATTCGTGTTCTGCAAAAGCTTGGCTTGGTAATGGGGCAACACTCTGTATCTCTCTCTCGCAGAGCCCGGCTGCCAAATTCGAAACGTCCAGCGATTGCGCCCACACGAAAGCTGCCAGCACGGAAAGCTGTAGCTGGTTTTCACTGTCCCTTGGAACTGCATTCGCTGCCGCACAGTCATTCGTGTTCTGCAAAAGCTTGGCTTCGTAATGGGGCAACACTGTGTATCTCTCTCTGGCAGAGCCCGGCTGCCAAATTCGAAATGTCCAGCGATTGCGGCCACACGAAAGCAGCCAGCACGGAAAGCTGTAGCTGGTTTTCACTGTCCCTTGGAACTGCATTCGCTGCCGCACAGTCATTCGTGTTCTGCAAAAGCTTGGCTTGGTAATGGGGCAACACTGTGTATCTCTCTCTCGCAGAGCCCGGCTGCCAAATTCGAAACGGCCAGCGATTGCGCCCACACGAAAGCTGCCAGTACGGAAAGCTGTAGCTGGTTTTCACTGTCCCTTGGAACTGCATTCGCTGCCACACAGTCATTCGTGTTCTGCAAAAGCTTGGCTTGGTAATGGGGCAACACTCTGTATCTCTCTCTCGCAGAGCCCGGCTGCCAAATTCGAAACGTCCAGCGATTGCGCCCACACGAAAGCTGCCAGCACGGAAAGCTGTAGCTGGTTTTCACGGTCCCTTGGAACTGCATTCGCTGCCGCACAGTCATTCGTGTTCTGCAAAAGCTTGGCTTCGTAATGGGGCAACACTCTGTATCTCTCTCTCGCAGAGCCCGGCTGCCAAATTCGAAACGTCCAACGATTGCGCCCACAAGAAAGCTGCCAGCACGGAAAGCTGTAGCTGGTTTTCACTGTCCCTTGGAACTGCATTCGCTGCCACACAGTCATTCGTGTTCTGCAAAAGCTTGGCTTGGTAATGGGGCAACACTCTGTATCTCTCTCTCGCAGAGCCCGGCTGCCAAATTCGAAACGTCCAGCGATTGCGCCCACACGAAAGCTGCCAGCACGGAAAGCTGTAGCTGGTTTTCACTGTCCCTTGGAACTGCATTCGCTGCCGCACAGTCATTCGTGTTCTGCAAAAGCTTGGCTTGGTAATGGGGCAACACTGTGTATCTCTCTCTCGCAGAGCCCGGCTGCCAAATTCGAAACGTCCAGCGATTGCGCCCACACGAAAGCTGCCAGCATGGAAAGCTGTAGCTGGTTTTCACTGTCCCTTGGAACTGCATTCGCTGCCACACAGTCATTCGTGTTCTGCAAAAGCTTGGCTTGGTAATGGGGCAACACTCTGTATCTCTCTCTCGCAGAGCCCGGCTGCCAAATTCGAAACGTCCAGCGATTGCGCCCACACGAAAGCTGCCAGCACGGAAAGCTGTAGCTGGTTTTCACTGTCCCTTGGAACTGCATTCGCTGCCGCACAGTCATTCGTGTTCTGCAAAAGCTTGGCTTCGTAATGGGGCAACACTGTGTATCTCTCTCTCGCAGAGCCCGGCTGCCAAATTCGAAACGTCCAGCGATTGCGCCCACACGAAAGCTGCCAGCACGGAAAGCTGTAGCTGGTTTTCACTGTCCCTTGGAACTGCATTCGCTGCCGCACAGTCATTCGTGTTCTGCAAAAGCTTGGCTTGGTAATGGGGCAACACTCTGTATCTCTCTCTCGCAGAGCCCGGCTGCCAAATTCGAAACGTCCAGCGATTGCGCCCACACGAAAGCTGCCAGCACGGAAAGCTGTAGCTGGTTTTCACGGTCCCTTGGAACTGCATTCGCTGCCGCACAGTCATTCGTGTTCTGCAAAAGCTTGGCTTCGTAATGGGGCAACACTCTGTATCTCTCTCTCGCAGAGCCCGGCTGCCAAATTCGAAACGTCCAACGATTGCGCCCACAAGAAAGCTGCCAGCACGGAAAGCTGTAGCTGGTTTTCACTGTCCCTTGGAACTGCATTCGCTGCCACACAGTCATTCGTGTTCTGCAAAAGCTTGGCTTGGTAATGGGGCAACACTCTGTATCTCTCTCTCGCAGAGCCCGGCTGCCAAATTCGAAACGTCCAGCGATTGCGCCCACACGAAAGCTGCCAGCACGGAAAGCTGTAGCTGGTTTTCACTGTCCCTTGGAACTGCATTCGCTGCCGCACAGTCATTCGTGTTCTGCAAAAGCTTGGCTTGGTAATGGGGCAACACTGTGTATCTCTCTCTCGCAGAGCCCGGCTGCCAAATTCGAAACGTCCAGCGATTGCGCCCACACGAAAGCTGCCAGCATGGAAAGCTGTAGCTGGTTTTCACTGTCCCTTGGAACTGCATTCGCTGCCACACAGTCATTCGTGTTCTGCAAAAGCTTGGCTTGGTAATGGGGCAACACTCTGTATCTCTCTCTCGCAGAGCCCGGCTGCCAAATTCGAAACGTCCAGCGATTGCGCCCACACGAAAGCTGCCAGCACGGAAAGCTGTAGCTGGTTTTCACTGTCCCTTGGAACTGCATTCGCTGCCGCACAGTCATTCGTGTTCTGCAAAAGCTTGGCTTCGTAATGGGGCAACACTGTGTATCTCTCTCTCGCAGAGCCCGGCTGCCAAATTCGAAACGTCCAGCGATTGCGCCCACACGAAAGCTGCCAGCACGGAAAGCTGTAGCTGGTTTTCACTGTCCCTTGGAACTGCATTCGCTGCCGCACAGTCATTCGTGTTCTGCAAAAGCTTGGCTTCGTAATGGGGCAACACTGTGTATCTCTCTCTGGCAGAGCCCGGCTGCCAAATTCGAAACGTCCAGCGATTGCGCCCACACGAAAGCTGCCAGCACGGAAAGCTGTAGCTGGTTTTCACTGTCCCTTGGAACTGCATTCGCTGCCGCACAGTCATTCGTGTTCTGCAAAAGCTTGGCTTCGTAATGGGGCAACACTGTGTATCTCTCTCTCGCAGAGCCCGGCTGCCAAATTCGAAACGTCCAGCGATTGCGCCCACACGAAAGCTGCCAGCACGGAAAGCTGTAGCTGGTTTTCACTGTCCCTTGGAACTGCATTCGCTGCCGCACAGTCATTCGTGTTCTGCAAAAGCTTGGCTTGGTAATGGGGCAACACTCTGTATCTCTCTCTCGCAGAGCCCGGCTGCCAAATTCGAAACGTCCAGCGATTGCGCCCACACGAAAGCTGCCAGCACGGAAAGCTGTAGCTGGTTTTCACTGTCCCTTGGAATTGCATTCGCTGCCGCACAGTCATTCGTGTTCTGCAAAAGCTTGGCTTGGTAATGGGGCAACATTGTGTATCTCTCTCTCGCAGAGCCCGGCTGCCAAATTCGAAACGTCCAGCGATTGCGCCCACACGAAAGCTGCCAGCACGGAAAGCTGTAGCTGGTTTTCACTGTCCCTTGGAACTGCATTCGCTGCCGCACAGTCATTCGTGTTCTGCAAAAGCTTGGCTTGGTAATGGGGCAACACTGTGTATCTCTCTCTGGCAGAGCCCGGCTGCCAAATTCGAAACGTCCAGCGATTGCGCCCACACGAAAGCTGCCAGCAAGGAAAGCTGTAGCTGGTTTTCACTGTCCCTTGGAACTGCATTCGCTGCCGCACAGTCATTCGTGTTCTGCAAAAGCTTGGGTTGGTAATGGGGCAACACTGTGTATCTCTCTCTGGCAGAGCCCGGCTGCCAAATTCGAAACGTCCAGCGATTGCGCCCACACGAAAGCTGCCAGCACGGAAAGCTGTAGCTGGTTTTCACTGTCCCTTGGAACTGCATTCGCTGCCGCACAGTCATTCGTGTTCTGCAAAATCTTGGCTTGGTAATGGGGCAACACTGTGTATCTCTCTCTCTCGCAGAGCCCGGCTGCCAAATTCGAAACGTCCAGCGTTTTACGCCCACAAGAAAACTGCCAGCACGGAAAGCTGTAGCTGGTTTTCACTGTCCCTTGGAACTGCATTCGCTGCCGCACAGTCATTCGTGTTCTGCAAAAGCTTGGCTTGGTAATGGGGCAACACTGTGTATCTCTCTCTCTCGCAGAGCCCGGCTGCCAAATTCGAATCGTCCAGCGATTGCGCCCACAAGAAAACTGCCAGCACGGAAAGCTGTAGCTGGTTTTCACTGTCCCTTGGAACTGCATTCGCTGCCGCACACTCATTCGTGTTCTGCAAAAGCTTGGCTTGGTAATGGGGCAACACTGTGTATCTCTCTCTCGCAGAGCCCGGCTGCCAAATTCGAAACGTCCAGCGATTGCGCCCACACGAAAGCTGCCAGCACGGAAAGCTGTAGCTGGTTTTCACTGTCCCTTGGAACTGCATTCGCTGCCGCACAGTCATTCGTGTTCTGCAAAAGCTTGGCTTCGTAATGGGGCAACACTGTGTATCTCTCTCTCGCAGAGCCCGGCTGCCAAATTCGAAACGTCCAGCGATTGCGCCCACACGAAAGCTGCCAGCACGGAAAGCTGTAGCTGGTTTTCACTGTCCCTTGGAACTGCATTCGCTGCCGCACAGTCATTCGTGTTCTGCAAAAGCTTGGCTTGGTAATGGGGCAACACTCTGTATCTCTCTCTCGCAGAGCCCGGCTGCCAAATTCGAAACGTCCAGCGATTGCGCCCACACGAAAGCTGCCAGCACGGAAAGCTGTAGCTGGTTTTCACTGTCCCTTGGAACTGCATTCGCTGCCGCACAGTCATTCGTGTTCTGCAAAAGCTTGGCTTGGTAATGGGGCAACATTGTGTATCTCTCTCTCGCAGAGCCCGGCTGCCAAATTCGAAACGTCCAGCGATTGCGCCCACACGAAAGCTGCCAGCACGGAAAGCTGTAGCTGGTTTTCACTGTCCCTTGGAACTGCATTCGCTGCCGCACAGTCATTCGTGTTCTGCAAAAGCTTGGCTTGGTAATGGGGCAACACTGTGTATCTCTCTCTCGCAGAGCCCGGCTGCCAAATTCGAAACGTCCAGCGATTGCGCCCACACGAAAGCTGCCAGCAAGGAAAGCTGTAGCTGGTTTTCACTGTCCCTTGGAACTGCATTCGCTGCCACACAGTCATTCGTGTTCTGCAAAAGCTTGGCTTGGTAATGGGGCAACACTCTGTATCTCTCTCTCGCAGAGCCCGGCTGCCAAATTCAAAACGTCCAGCGATTGCGCCCACACGAAAGCTGCCAGCACGGAAAGCTGTAGCTGGTTTTCACTGTCCCTTGGAACTGCATTCGCTGCCGCACAGTCATTCGTGTTCTGCAAAAGCTTGGCTTGGTAATGGGGCAACACTGTGTATCTCTCTCTCTCGCAGAGCCCGGCTGCCAAATTCGAAACGTCCAGCGTTTTACGCCCACAAGAAAACTGCCAGCACGGAAAGCTCTAGCTGGTTTTCACTGTCCCTTGGAACTGCATTCGCTGCCGCACAGTCATTCGTGTTCTGCAAAAGCTTGGCTTGGTAATGGGGCAACACTGTGTATCTCTCTCTCTCGCAGAGCCCGGCTGCCAAATTCGAATCGTCCAGCGATTGCGCCCACAAGAAAACTGCCAGCACGGAAAGCTGTAGCTGGTTTTCACTGTCCCTTGGAACTGCATTCGCTGCCGCACACTCATTCGTGTTCTGCAAAAGCTTGGCTTGGTAATGGGGCAACACTCTGTATCTCTCTCTCGCAGAGCCCGGCTGCCAAATTCGAAACGTCCAGCGATTGCGCCCACACGAAAGCTGCCAGCACGGAAAGCTGTAGCTGGTTTTCACTGTCCCTTGGAACTGCATTCGCTGCCGCACAGTCATTCGTGTTCTGCAAAAGCTTGGCTTCGTAATGGGGCAACACTGTGTATCTCTCTCTGGCAGAGCCCGGCTGCCAAATTCGAAATGTCCAGCGATTGCGGCCACACGAAAGCAGCCAGCACGGAAAGCTGTAGCTGGTTTTCACTGTCCCTTGGAACTGCATTCGCTGCCACACAGTCATTCGTGTTCTGCAAAAGCTTGGCTTGGTAATGGGGCAACACTGTGTATCTCTCTCTGGCAGAGCCCGGCTGCCAAATTCGAAACGGCCAGCGATTGCGCCCACACGAAAGCTGCCAGCACGGAAAGCTGTAGCTGGTTTTCACTGTCCCTTGGAACTGCATTCGCTGCCGCACAGTCATTCGTGTTCTGCAAAAGCTTGGCTTGGTAATGGGGCAACACTCTGTATCTCTCTCTGGCAGAGCCCGGCTGCCAAATTCGAAACGTCCAGCGATTGCGCCCACACGAAAGCTGCCAGCACGGAAAGCTGTAGCTGGTTTTCACTGTCCCTTGGAACTGCATTCGCTGCCGCACAGTCATTCGTGTTCTGCAAAAGCTTGGCTTGGTAATGGGGCAACACTCTGTATCTCTCTCTGGCAGAGCCCGGCTGCCAAATTCGAAACGTCCAGCGATTGCGCCCACACGAAAGCTGCCAGCACGGAAAGCTGTAGCTGGTTTTCACTGTCCCTTGGAACTGCATTCGCTGCCGCACAGTCATTCGTGTTCTGCAAAAGCTTGGCTTGGTAATGGGGCAACACTCTGTATCTCTCTCTGGCAGAGCCCGGCTGCCAAATTCGAAACGTCCAGCGATTGCGCCCACACGAAAGCTGCCAGCACGGAAAGCTGTAGCTGGTTTTCACTGTCCCTTGGAACTGCATTCGCTGCCACACAGTCATTCGTGTTCTGCAAAAGCTTGGCTTGGTAATGGGGCAACACTGTGTATCTCTCTCTCGCAGAGCCCGGCTGCCAAATTCGAAACGTCCAGCGATTGCGCCCACACGAAAGCTGCCAGCACGGAAAGCTGTAGCTGGTTTTCACTGTCCCTTGGAACTGCATTCGCTGCCACACAGTCATTCGTGTTCTGCAAAATCTTGGCTTGGTAATGGGGCAACACTGTGTATCTCTCTCTGGCAGAGCCCGGCTGCCAAATTCGAAACGTCCAGCGATTGCGCCCACAAGAAAGCTGCCAGCACGGAAAGCTGTAGCTGGTTTTCACTGTCCCTTGGAACTGCATTCGCTGCCGCACAGTCATTCGTGTTCTGCAAAAGCTTGGCTTCGTAATGGGGCAACACTCTGTATCTCTCTCTCTCGCAGAGCCCGGCTGCCAAATTCGAAACGTCCAGCGATTGCGCCCACACGAAAGCTGCCAGCATGGAAAGCTGTAGCTGGTTTTCACTGTCCCTTGGAACTGCATTCGCTGCCGCACAGTCATTCGTGTTCTGCAAAAGCTTGGCTTGGTAATGGGGCAACACTGTGTATCTCTCTCTGGCAGAGCCCGGCTGCCAAATTCAAAACGTCCAGCGATTGCGCCCACACAAAAGCTGCCAGCACGGAAAGCTGTAGCTGGTTTTCACTGTCCCTTGGAACTGCATTCGCTGCCGCACAGTCATTCGTGTTCTGCAAAAGCTTGGCTTCGTAATGGGGGAACACTGTGTATCTCTCTCTGGCAGAGCCCGGCTGCCAAATTCGAAACGTCCAGCGATTGCGCCCACACGAAAGCTGCCAGCACGGAAAGCTGTAGCTGGTTTTCACTGTCCCTTGGAACTGCATTCGCTGCCGCACAGTCATTCGTGTTCTGCAAAAGCTTGGCTTGGTAATGGGGCAACACTCTGTATCTCTCTCTCTCGCAGAGCCCGGCTGCCAAATTCGAAACGTCCAGCGATTGCGCCCACACGAAAGCTGCCAGCATGGAAAGCTGTAGCTGGTTTTCACTGTCCCTTGGAACTGCATTCGCTGCCGCACAGTCATTCGTGTTCTGCAAAAGCTTGGCTTGGTAATGGGGCAACACTGTGTATCGCTCTCTGGCAGAGCCCGGCTGCCAAATTCGAAACGTCCAGCGATTGCGCCCACACGAAAGCTGCCAGCACGGAAAGCTGTAGCTGGTTTTCACTGTCCCTTGGAACTGCATTCGCTGCCGCACAGTCATTCGTGTTCTTCAAAAGCTTGGCTTCGTAATGCGGCAACACTCTGTATCTCTCTCTCGCAGAGCCCGGCTGCCAAATTCGAAACGTCCAGCGATTGCGCCCACACGAAAGCTGCCAGCACGGAAAGCTGTAGCTGGTTTTCACTGTCCCTTGGAACTGCATTCGCTGCCGCACAGTCATTCGTGTTCTGCAAAAGCTTGGCTTCGTAATGGGGCAACACTGTGTATCTCTCTCTCGCAGAGCCCGGCTGCCAAATTCAAAACGTCCAGCGATTGCGCCCACACGAAAGCTGCCAGCACGGAAAGCTGTAGCTGGTTTTCACTGTCCCTTGGAACTGCATTCGCTGCCGCACAGTCATTCGTGTTCTGCAAAAGCTTGGCTTGGTAATGGGGCAACACTGTGTATCTCTCTCTCGCAGAGCCCGGCTGCCAAATTCGAAACGGCCAGCGATTGCGCCCACACGAAAGCTGCCAGCACGGAAAGCTGTAGCTGGTTTTCACTGTCCCTTGGAACTGCATTCGCTGCCACACAGTCATTCGTGTTCTGCAAAAGCTTGGCTTCGTAATGGGGCAACACTCTGTATCTCTCTCTGGCAGAGCCCGGCTGCCAAATTCGAAACGTCCAGCGATTGCGCCCACACGAAAGCTGCCAGCATGGAAAGCTGTAGCTGGTTTTCACTGTCCCTTGGAACTGCATTCGCTGCCGCACAGTCATTCGTGTTCTGCAAAAGCTTGGCTTGGTAATGGGGCAACACTCTGTATCTCTCTCTCGCAGAGCCCGGCTGCCAAATTCAAAACGTCCAGCGATTGCGCCCACACGAAAGCTGCCAGCACGGAAAGCTGTAGCTGGTTTTCACTGTCCCTTGGAACTGCATTCGCTGCCGCACAGTCATTCGTGTTCTGCAAAAGCTTGGCTTGGTAATGGGGCAACACTCTGTATCTCTCTCTCTCGCAGAGCCCGGCTGCCAAATTCGAAACGTCCAGCGATTGCGCCCACAAGAAAACTGCCAGCACGGAAAGCTGTAGCTGGTTTTCACTGTCCCTTGGAACTGCATTCGCTGCCGCACAGTCATTCGTGTTCTGCAAAAGCTTGGCTTGGTAATGGGGCAACACTCTGTATCTCTCTCTGGCAGAGCCCGGCTGCCAAATTCGAAACGTCCAGCGATTGCCCCCACACGAAAGCTGCCAGCACGGAAAGCTGTAGCTGGTTTTCACTGTCCCTTGGAACTGCATTCGCTGCCGCACAGTCATTCGTGTTCTGCAAAAGCTTGGCTTGGTAATGGGGCAACACTGTGTATCTCTCTCTCGCAGAGCCCGGCTGCCAAATTCGAAACGTCCAGCGATTGCGCCCACACGAAAGCTGCCAGCACGGAAAGCTGTAGCTGGTTTTCACTGTCCCTTGGAACTGCATTCGCTGCCACACAGTCATTCGTGTTCTTCAAAAGCTTGGCTTCGTAATGCGGCAACACTCTGTATCTCTCTCTCGCAGAGCCCGGCTGCCAAATTCGAAACGTCCAGCGATTGCGCCCACACGAAAGCTGCCAGCACGGAAAGCTGTAGCTGGTTTTCACTGTCCCTTGGAACTGCATTCGCTGCCGCACAGTCATTCGTGTTCTGCAAAAGCTTGGCTTGGTAATGGGGCAACACTCTGTATCTCTCTCTCGCAGAGCCCGGCTGCCAAATTCAAAACGTCCAGCGATTGCGCCCACACGAAAGCTGCCAGCACGGAAAGCTGTAGCTGGTTTTCACTGTCCCTTGGAACTGCATTCGCTGCCGCACAGTCATTCGTGTTCTGCAAAAGCTTGGCTTCGTAATGGGGCAACACTGTGTATCTCTCTCTGGCAGAGCCCGGCTGCCAAATTCGAAATGTCCAGCGATTGCGCCCACACGAAAGCTGCCAGCACGGAAAGCTGTAGCTGGTTTTCACTGTCCCTTGGAACTGCATTCGCTGCCACACAGTCATTCGTGTTCTGCAAAAGCTTGGCTTCGTAATGGGGCAACACTCTGTATCTCTCTCTGGCAGAGCCCGGCTGCCAAGTTCGAAACGTCCAGCGATTGCGCCCACACGAAAGCTGCCAGCACGGAAAGCTGTAGCTGGTTTTCACTGTCCCTTGGAACTGCATTCGCTGCCGCACAGTCATTCGTGTTCTGCAAAAGCTTGGCTTGGTAATGGGGCAACACTGTGTATCTCTCTCTCGCAGAGCCCGGCTGCCAAATTCGAAACGTCCAGCGATTGCGCCCACACGAAAGCTGCCAGCACGGAAAGCTGTAGCTGGTTTTCACTGTCCCTTGGAACTGCATTCGCTGCCGCACAGTCATTCGTGTTCTGCAAAAGCTTGGCTTCGTAATGGGGCAACACTCTGTATCTCTCTCTGGCAGAGCCCGGCTGCCAAATTCGAAACGTCCAGCGATTGCGCCCACACGAAAGCTGCCAGCACGGAAAGCTGTAGCTGGTTTTCACTGTCCCTTGGAACTGCATTCGCTGCCGCACAGTCATTCGTGTTCTGCAAAAGCTTGGCTTGGTAATGGGGCAACACTCTGTATCTCTCTCTGGCAGAGCCCGGCTGCCAAATTCGAAACGTCCAGCGATTGCGCCCACACGAAAGCTGCCAGCACGGAAAGCTGTAGCTGGTTTTCACTGTCCCTTGGAACTGCATTCGCTGCCACACAGTCATTCGTGTTCTGCAAAAGCTTGGCTTCGTAATGGGGCAACACTCTGTATCTCTCTCTGGCAGAGCCCGGCTGCCAAATTCGAAACGTCCAGCGATTGCGCCCACACGAAAGCTGCCAGCACGGAAAGCTGTAGCTGGTTTTCACTGTCCCTTGGAACTGCATTCGCTGCCGCACAGTCATTCGTGTTCTGCAAAAGCTTGGCTTGGTAATGGGGCAACACTGTGTATCTCTCTCTCGCAGAGCCCGGCTGCCAAATTCGAAACGTCCAGCGATTGCGCCCACACGAAAGCTGCCAGCACGGAAAGCTGTAGCTGGTTTTCACTGTCCCTTGGAACTGCATTCGCTGCCACACAGTCATTCGTGTTCTGCAAAATCTTGGCTTGGTAATGGGGCAACACTGTGTATCTCTCTCTGGCAGAGCCCGGCTGCCAAATTCGAAACGTCCAGCGATTGCGCCCACAAGAAAGCTGCCAGCACGGAAAGCTGTAGCTGGTTTTCACTGTCCCTTGGAACTGCATTCGCTGCCGCACAGTCATTCGTGTTCTGCAAAAGCTTGGCTTGGTAATGGGGCAAAACTCTGTATCTCTCTCTCTCGCAGAGCCCGGCTGCCAAATTCGAAACGTCCAGCGATTGCGCCCACACGAAAGCTGCCAGCATGGAAAGCTGTAGCTGGTTTTCACTGTCCCTTGGAACTGCATTCGCTGCCGCACAGTCATTCGTGTTCTGCAAAAGCTTGGCTTGGTAATGGGGCAACACTGTGTATCTCTCTCTCGCAGAGCCCGGCTGCCAAATTCAAAACGTCCAGCGATTGCGCCCACACAAAAGCTGCCAGCACGGAAAGCTGTAGCTGGTTTTCACTGTCCCTTGGAACTGCATTCGCTGCCGCACAGTCATTCGTGTTCTGCAAAAGCTTGGGTTGGTAATGGGGGAACACTGTGTATCTCTCTCTGGCAGAGCCCGGCTGCCAAATTCGAAACGTCCAGCGATTGCGCCCACACGAAAGCTGCCAGCACGGAAAGCTGTAGCTGGTTTTCACTGTCCCTTGGAACTGCATTCGCTGCCGCACAGTCATTCGTGTTCTGCAAAAGCTTGGCTTGGTAATGGGGCAACACTCTGTATCTCTCTCTCTCGCAGAGCCCGGCTGCCAAATTCGAAACGTCCAGCGATTGCGCCCACACGAAAGCTGCCAGCATGGAAAGCTGTAGCTGGTTTTCACTGTCCCTTGGAACTGCATTCGCTGCCGCACAGTCATTCGTGTTCTGCAAAAGCTTGGCTTCGTAATGGGGCAACACTCTGTATCTCTCTCTGGCAGAGCCCGGCTGCCAAATTCGAAACGTCCAGCGATTGCGCCCACACGAAAGCTGCCAGCACGGAAAGCTGTAGCTGGTTTTCACTGTCCCTTGGAACTGCATTCGCTGCCGCACAGTCATTCGTGTTCTGCAAAAGCTTGGGTTGGTAATGGGGCAACACTGTGTATCTCTCTCTCGCAGAGCCCGGCTGCCAAATTCGAAACGTCCAGCGATTGCGCCCACACGAAAGCTGCCAGCACGGAAAGCTGTAGCAGGTTTTCACTGTCCCTTGGAACTGCATTCGCTGCCGCACAGTCATTCGTGTTCTGCAAAAGCTTGGCTTGGTAATGGGGCAACACTCTGTATCTCTCTCTCGCAGAGCCCGGCTGCCAGATTCAAAACGTCCAGCGATTGCGCCCACACGAAAGCTGCCAGCACGGAAAGCTGTAGCTGGTTTTCACTGTCCCTTGGAACTGCATTCGCTGCCGCACAGTCATTCGTGTTCTGCAAAAGCTTGGCTTGGTAATGGGGCAACACTCTGTATCTCTCTCTGGCAGAGCCCGGCTGCCAAATTCGAAACGTCCAGCGATTGCGCCCACACGAAAGCTGCCAGCACGGAAAGCTGTAGCTGGTTTTCACTGTCCCTTGGAACTGCATTCGCTGCCGCACAGTCATTCGTGTTCTGCAAAAGCTTGGCTTGGTAATGGGGCAACACTCTGTATCTCTCTCTGGCAGAGCCCGGCTGCCAAATTCGAAACGTCCAGCGATTGCGCCCACACGAAAGCTGCCAGCACGGAAAGCTGTAGCTGGTTTTCACTGTCCCTTGGAACTGCATTCGCTGCCGCACAGTCATTCGTGTTCTGCAAAAGCTTGGCTTCGTAATGGGGCAACACTCTGTATCTCTCTCTGGCAGAGCCCGGCTGCCAAATTCGAAACGTCCAGCGATTGCGCCCACACGAAAGCTGCCAGCACGGAAAGCTGTAGCTGGTTTTCACTGTCCCTTGGAACTGCATTCGCTGCCGCACAGTCATTCGTGTTCTGCAAAAGCTTGGCTTCGTAATGGGGCAACACTCTGTATCTCTCTCTGGCAGAGCCCGGCTGCCAAATTCGAAACGTCCAGCGATTGCGCCCACACGAAAGCTGCCAGCACGGAAAGCTGTAGCTGGTTTTCACTGTCCCTTGGAACTGCATTCGCTGCCGCACAGTCATTCGTGTTCTGCAAAAGCTTGGCTTCGTAATGGGGCAACACTCTGTATCTCTCTCTCTCGCAGAGCCCGGCTGCCAAATTCGAAACGTCCAGCGATTGCGCCCACACGAAAGCTGCCAGCATGGAAAGCTGTAGCTGGTTTTCACTGTCCCTTGGAACTGCATTCGCTGCCGCACAGTCATTCGTGTTCTGCAAAAGCTTGGCTTGGTAATGGGGCAACACTCTGTATCTCTCTCTCGCAGAGCCCGGCTGCCAAATTCAAAACGTCCAGCGATTGCGCCCACACAAAAGCTGCCAGCACGGAAAGCTGTAGCTGGTTTTCACTGTCCCTTGGAACTGCATTCGCTGCCGCACAGTCATTCGTGTTCTGCAAAAGCTTGGGTTGGTAATGGGGCAACACTCTGTATCTCTCTCTCGCAGAGCCCGGCTGCCAAATTCGAAACGTCCAGCGATTGCGCCCACACGAAAGCTGCCAGCACGGAAAGCTGTAGCTGGTTTTCACTGTCCCTTGGAACTGCATTCGCTGCCGCACAGTCATTCGTGTTCTGCAAAAGCTTGGCTTGGTAATGGGGCAACACTCTGTATCTCTCTCTCTCGCAGAGCCCGGCTGCCAAATTCGAAACGTCCAGCGATTGCGCCCACACGAAAGCTGCCAGCATGGAAAGCTGTAGCTGGTTTTCACTGTCCCTTGGAACTGCATTCGCTGCCGCACAGTCATTCGTGTTCTGCAAAAGCTTGGCTTGGTAATGGGGCAACACTGTGTATCTCTCTCTGGCAGAGCCCGGCTGCCAAATTCGAAACGTCCAGCGATTGCGCCCACACGAAAGCTGCCAGCACGGAAAGCTGTAGCTGGTTTTCACTGTCCCTTGGAACTGCATTCGCTGCCGCACAGTCATTCGTGTTCTGCAAAAGCTTGGCTTCGTAATGGGGCAACACTCTGTATCTCTCTCTCGCAGAGCCCGGCTGCCAAATTCAAAACGTCCAGCGATTGCGCCCACACGAAAGCTGCCAGCACGGAAAGCTGTAGCTGGTTTTCACTGTCCCTTGGAACTGCATTCGCTGCCGCACAGTCATTCGTGTTCTGCAAAAGCTTGGCTTGGTAATGGGGCAACACTCTGTATCTCTCTCTCTGGCAGAGCCCGGCTGCCAAATTCGAAACGTCCAGCGATTGCGCCCACACGAAAGCTGCCAGCACGGAAAGCTGTAGCTGGTTTTCACTGTCCCTTGGAACTGCATTCGCTGCCGCACAGTCATTCGTGTTCTGCAAAAGCTTGGCTTGGTAATGGGGCAACACTCTGTATCTCTCTCTCGCAGAGCCCGGCTGCCAAATTCGAAACGTCCAGCGATTGCGCCCACACGAAAGCTGCCAGCACGGAAAGCTGTAGCTGGTTTTCACTGTCCCTTGGAACTGCATTCGCTGCCGCACAGTCATTCGTGTTCTGCAAAAGCTTGGCTTCGTAATGGGGCAACACTGTGTATCTCTCTCTCGCAGAGCCCGGCTGCCAAATTCGAAACGTCCAGCGATTGCGCCCACACGAAAGCTGCCAGCACGGAAAGCTGTAGCAGGTTTTCACTGTCCCTTGGAACTGCATTCGCTGCCGCACAGTCATTCGTGTTCTGCAAAAGCTTGGCTTGGTAATGGGGCAACACTCTGTATCTCTCTCTCGCAGAGCCCGGCTGCCAAATTCAAAACGTCCAGCGATTGCGCCCACACAAAAGCTGCCAGCACGGAAAGCTGTAGCTGGTTTTCACTGTCCCTTGGAACTGCATTCGCTGCCGCACAGTCATTCGTGTTCTGCAAAAGCTTGGGTTGGTAATGGGGCAACACTCTGTATCTCTCTCTCGCAGAGCCCGGCTGCCAAATTCGAAACGTCCAGCGATTGCGCCCACACGAAAGCTGCCAGCACGGAAAGCTGTAGCTGGTTTTCACTGTCCCTTGGAACTGCATTCGCTGCCGCACAGTCATTCGTGTTCTGCAAAAGCTTGGCTTGGTAATGGGGCAACACTCTGTATCTCTCTCTCTCGCAGAGCCCGGCTGCCAAATTCGAAACGTCCAGCGATTGCGCCCACACGAAAGCTGCCAGCATGGAAAGCTGTAGCTGGTTTTCACTGTCCCTTGGAACTGCATTCGCTGCCGCACAGTCATTCGTGTTCTGCAAAAGCTTGGCTTGGTAATGGGGCAACACTGTGTATCTCTCTCTGGCAGAGCCCGGCTGCCAAATTCGAAACGTCCAGCGATTGCGCCCACACGAAAGCTGCCAGCACGGAAAGCTGTAGCTGGTTTTCACTGTCCCTTGGAACTGCATTCGCTGCCGCACAGTCATTCGTGTTCTGCAAAAGCTTGGCTTCGTAATGGGGCAACACTCTGTATCTCTCTCTCGCAGAGCCCGGCTGCCAAATTCAAAACGTCCAGCGATTGCGCCCACACGAAAGCTGCCAGCACGGAAAGCTGTAGCTGGTTTTCACTGTCCCTTGGAACTGCATTCGCTGCCGCACAGTCATTCGTGTTCTGCAAAAGCTTGGCTTGGTAATGGGGCAACACTCTGTATCTCTCTCTCTGGCAGAGCCCGGCTGCCAAATTCGAAACGTCCAGCGATTGCGCCCACAAGAAAGCTGCCAGCACGGAAAGCTGTAGCTGGTTTTCACTGTCCCTTGGAACTGCATTCGCTGCCGCACAGTCATTCGTGTTCTGCAAAAGCTTGGCTTGGTAATGGGGCAACACTCTGTATCTCTCTCTCGCAGAGCCCGGCTGCCAAATTCGAAACGTCCAGCGATTGCGCCCACACGAAAGCTGCCAGCACGGAAAGCTGTAGCTGGTTTTCACTGTCCCTTGGAACTGCATTCGCTGCCGCACAGTCATTCGTGTTCTGCAAAAGCTTGGCTTCGTAATGGGGCAACACTGTGTATCTCTCTCTCGCAGAGCCCGGCTGCCAAATTCGAAACGTCCAGCGATTGCGCCCACACGAAAGCTGCCAGCACGGAAAGCTGTAGCAGGTTTTCACTGTCCCTTGGAACTGCATTCGCTGCCGCACAGTCATTCGTGTTCTGCAAAAGCTTGGCTTGGTAATGGGGCAACACTCTGTATCTCTCTCTCGCAGAGCCCGGCTGCCAGATTCAAAACGTCCAGCGATTGCGCCCACACGAAAGCTGCCAGCACGGAAAGCTGTAGCTGGTTTTCACTGTCCCTTGGAACTGCATTCGCTGCCGCACAGTCATTCGTGTTCTGCAAAAGCTTGGCTTGGTAATGGGGCAACACTCTGTATCTCTCTCTCGCAGAGCCCGGCTGCCAAATTCGAAACGTCCAGCGATTGCGCCCACACGAAAGCTGCCAGCACGGAAAGCTGTAGCTGGTTTTCACTGTCCCTTGGAACTGCATTCGCTGCCACACAGTCATTCGTGTTCTGCAAAAGCTTGGCTTGGTAATGGGGCAACACTGTGTATCTCTCTCTCGCAGAGCCCGGCTGCCAAATTCGAAACGGCCAGCGATTGCGCCCACACGAAAGCTGCCAGCACGGAAAGCTGTAGCTGGTTTTCACTGTCCCTTGGAACTGCATTCGCTGCCACACAGTCATTCGTGTTCTTCAAAAGCTTGGCTTCGTAATGCGGCAACACTCTGTATCTCTCTCTCGCAGAGCCCGGCTGCCAAATTCGAAACGTCCAGCGATTGCGCCCACACGAAAGCTGCCAGCACGGAAAGCTGTAGCTGGTTTTCACTGTCCCTTGGAACTGCATTCGCTGCCGCACAGTCATTCGTGTTCTGCAAAAGCTTGGCTTGGTAATGGGGCAACACTCTGTATCTCTCTCTCGCAGAGCCCGGCTGCCAAATTCAAAACGTCCAGCGATTGCGCCCACACGAAAGCTGCCAGCACGGAAAGCTGTAGCTGGTTTTCACTGTCCCTTGGAACTGCATTCGCTGCCGCACAGTCATTCGTGTTCTGCAAAAGCTTGGCTTGGTAATGGGGCAACACTGTGTATCTCTCTCTCTCGCAGAGCCCGGCTGCCAAATTCGAAACGTCCAGCGATTGCGCCCACAAGAAAACTGCCAGCACGGAAAGCTGTAGCTGGTTTTCACTGTCCCTTGGAACTGCATTCGCTGCCGCACAGTCATTCGTGTTCTGCAAAAGCTTGGCTTGGTAATGGGGCAACACTGTGTATCTCTCTCTCGCAGAGCCCGGCTGCCAAATTCGAAACGTCCAGCGATTGCGCCCACACGAAAGCTGCCAGCACGGAAAGCTGTAGCTGGTTTTCACTGTCCCTTGGAACTGCATTCGCTGCCGCACAGTCATTCGTGTTCTGCAAAAGCTTGGCTTCGTAATGGGGCAACACTCTGTATCTCTCTCTCGCAGAGCCCGGCTGCCAAATTCGAAACGTCCAGCGATTGCGCCCACACGAAAGCTGCCAGCACGGAAAGCTGTAGCTGGTTTTCACTGTCCCTTGGAACTGCATTCGCTGCCACACAGTCATTCGTGTTCTGCAAAAGCTTGGCTTGGTCATGGGGGAACACTGTGTATCTCTCTCTGGCAGAGCCCGGCTGCCAAATTCGAAACGTCCAGCGATTGCGCCCACACGAAAGCTGCCAGCACGGAAAGCTGTAGCTGGTTTTCACTGTCCCTTGGAACTGCATTCGCTGCCGCACAGTCATTCGTGTTCTGCAAAAGCTTGGCTTGGTAATGGGGCAACACTCTGTATCTCTCTCTCGCAGAGCCCGGCTGCCAAATTCAAAACGTCCAGCGATTGCGCCCACACGAAAGCTGCCAGCACGGAAAGCTGTAGCTGGTTTTCACTGTCCCTTGGAACTGCATTCGCTGCCGCACAGTCATTCGTGTTCTGCAAAAGCTTGGCTTCGTAATGGGGCAACACTCTGTATCTCTCTCTGGCAGAGCCCGGCTGCCAAATTCGAAATGTCCAGCGATTGCGCCCACACGAAAGCTGCCAGCACGGAAAGCTGTAGCTGGTTTTCACTGTCCCTTGGAACTGCATTCGCTGCCACACAGTCATTCGTGTTCTGCAAAAGCTTGGCTTCGTAATGGGGCAACACTCTGTATCTCTCTCTCGCAGAGCCCGGCTGCCAAATTCGAAACGTCCAGCGATTGCGCCCACACGAAAGCTGCCAGCACGGAAAGCTGTAGCTGGTTTTCACTGTCCCTTGGAACTGCATTCGCTGCCGCACAGTCATTCGTGTTCTGCAAAAGCTTGGCTTGGTAATGGGGCAACACTGTGTATCTCTCTCTGGCAGAGCCCGGCTGCCAAATTCGAAACGTCCAGCGATTGCGCCCACACGAAAGCTGCCAGCACGGAAAGCTGTAGCTGGTTTTCACTGTCCCTTGGAACTGCATTCGCTGCCGCACAGTCATTCGTGTTCTGCAAAAGCTTGGCTTGGTAATGGGGCAACACTCTGTATCTCTCTCTGGCAGAGCCCGGCTGCCAAATTCGAAACGTCCAGCGATTGCGCCCACACGAAAGCTGCCAGCACGGAAAGCTGTAGCTGGTTTTCACTGTCCCTTGGAACTGCATTCGCTGCCGCACAGTCATTCGTGTTCTGCAAAAGCTTGGCTTGGTAATGGGGCAACACTCTGTATCTCTCTCTGGCAGAGCCCGGCTGCCAAATTCGAAACGTCCAGCGATTGCGCCCACACGAAAGCTGCCAGCACGGAAAGCTGTAGCTGGTTTTCACTGTCCCTTGGAACTGCATTCGCTGCCGCACAGTCATTCGTGTTCTGCAAAAGCTTGGCTTGGTAATGGGGCAACACTCTGTATCTCTCTCTGGCAGAGCCCGGCTGCCAAATTCGAAACGTCCAGCGATTGCGCCCACACGAAAGCTGCCAGCACGGAAAGCTGTAGCTGGTTTTCACTGTCCCTTGGAACTGCATTCGCTGCCACACAGTCATTCGTGTTCTGCAAAAGCTTGGCTTGGTAATGGGGCAACACTGTGTATCTCTCTCTGGCAGAGCCCGGCTGCCAAATTCAAAACGTCCAGCGATTGCGCCCACACAAAAGCTGCCAGCACGGAAAGCTGTAGCTGGTTTTCACTGTCCCTTGGAACTGCATTCGCTGCCGCACAGTCATTCGTGTTCTGCAAAAGCTTGGCTTGGTAATGGGGCAACACTGTGTATCTCTCTCTGGCAGAGCCCGGCTGCCAAATTCGAAACGTCCAGCGATTGCGCCCACACGAAAGCTGCCAGCACGGAAAGCTGTAGCTGGTTTTCACTGTCCCTTGGAACTGCATTCGCTGCCGCACAGTCATTCGTGTTCTGCAAAAGCTTGGCTTGGTAATGGGGCAACACTGTGTATCTCTCTCTGGCAGAGCCCGGCTGCCAAATTCGAAACGTCCAGCGATTGCGCCCACACGAAAGCTGCCAGCACGGAAAGCTGTAGCTGGTTTTCACTGTCCCTTGGAACTGCATTCGCTGCCACACAGTCATTCGTGTTCTTCAAAAGCTTGGCTTCGTAATGCGGCAACACTCTGTATCTCTCTCTCGCAGAGCCCGGCTGCCAAATTCGAAATGTCCAGCGATTGCGCCCACACGAAAGCTGCCAGCACGGAAAGCTGTAGCTGGTTTTCACTGTCCCTTGGAACTGCATTCGCTGCCGCACAGTCATTCGTGTTCTGCAAAAGCTTGGCTTCGTAATGGGGCAACACTCTGTATCTCTCTCTCGCAGAGCCCGGCTGCCAAATTCAAAACGTCCAGCGATTGCGCCCACACGAAAGCTGCCAGCACGGAAAGCTGTAGCTGGTTTTCACTGTCCCTTGGAACTGCATTCGCTGCCGCACAGTCATTTGTGTTCTGCAAAAGCTTGGCTTGGTAATGGGGCAACACTCTGTATCTCTCTCTCTCGCAGAGCCCGGCTGCCAAATTCGAAACGTCCAGCGATTGCGCCCACACGAAAGCTGCCAGCACGGAAAGCTGTAGCTGGTTTTCACTGTCCCTTGGAACTGCATTCGCTGCCGCACAGTCATTCGTGTTCTGCAAAAGCTTGGCTTGGTAATGGGGCAACACTCTGTATCTCTCTCTCGCAGAGCCCGGCTGCCAAATTCGAAACGTCCAGCGATTGCGCCCACACGAAAGCTGCCAGCACGGAAAGCTGTAGCTGGTTTTCACTGTCCCTTGGAACTGCATTCGCTGCCGCACAGTCATTCGTGTTCTGCAAAAGCTTGGCTTCGTAACGGGGCAACTCTGTGTATCTCTCTCTCGCAGAGCCCGGCTGCCAAATTCGAAACGTCCAGCGATTGCGCCCACACGAAAGCTGCCAGCACGGAAAGCTGTAGCAGGTTTTCACTGTCCCTTGGAACTGCATTCGCTGCCGCACAGTCATTCGTGTTCTGCAAAAGCTTGGCTTGGTAATGGGGCAACACTCTGTATCTCTCTCTCGCAGAGCCCGGCTGCCAGATTCAAAACGTCCAGCGATTGCGCCCACACGAAAGCTGCCAGCACGGAAAGCTGTAGCTGGTTTTCACTGTCCCTTGGAACTGCATTCGCTGCCGCACAGTCATTCGTGTTCTGCAAAAGCTTGGCTTGGTAATGGGGCAACACTCTGTATCTCTCTCTGGCAGAGCCCGGCTGCCAAATTCGAAACGTCCAGCGATTGCGCCCACACGAAAGCTGCCAGCACGGAAAGCTGTAGCTGGTTTTCACTGTCCCTTGGAACTGCATTCGCTGCCACACAGTCATTCGTGTTCTGCAAAAGCTTGGCTTGGTAATGGGGCAACACTGTGTATCTCTCTCTCGCAGAGCCCGGCTGCCAAATTCGAAACGGCCAGCGATTGCGCCCACACGAAAGCTGCCAGCACGGAAAGCTGTAGCTGGTTTTCACTGTCCCTTGGAACTGCATTCGCTGCCACACAGTCATTCGTGTTCTTCAAAAGCTTGGCTTCGTAATGCGGCAACACTCTGTATCTCTCTCTCGCAGAGCCCGGCTGCCAAATTCGAAACGTCCAGCGATTGCGCCCACACGAAAGCTGCCAGCACGGAAAGCTGTAGCTGGTTTTCACTGTCCCTTGGAACTGCATTCGCTGCCGCACAGTCATTCGTGTTCTGCAAAAGCTTGGCTTCGTAATGGGCCAACACTCTGTATCTCTCTCTCGCAGAGCCCGGCTGCCAAATTCAAAACGTCCAGCGATTGCGCCCACACGAAAGCTGCCAGCACGGAAAGCTGTAGCTGGTTTTCACTGTCCCTTGGAACTGCATTCGCTGCCGCACAGTCATTCGTGTTCTGCAAAAGCTTGGCTTGGTAATGGGGCAACACTGTGTATCTCTCTCTCTCGCAGAGCCCGGCTGCCAAATTCGAAACGTCCAGCGATTGCGCCCACAAGAAAACTGCCAGCACGGAAAGCTGTAGCTGGTTTTCACTGTCCCTTGGAACTGCATTCGCTGCCGCACAGTCATTCGTGTTCTGCAAAAGCTTGGCTTGGTAATGGGGCAACACTGTGTATCTCTCTCTCGCAGAGCCCGGCTGCCAAATTCGAAACGTCCAGCGATTGCGCCCACACGAAAGCTGCCAGCACGGAAAGCTGTAGCTGGTTTTCACTGTCCCTTGGAACTGCATTCGCTGCCGCACAGTCATTCGTGTTCTGCAAAAGCTTGGCTTCGTAATGGGGCAACACTCTGTATCTCTCTCTCGCAGAGCCCGGCTGCCAAATTCGAAACGTCCAGCGATTGCGCCCACACGAAAGCTGCCAGCACGGAAAGCTGTAGCTGGTTTTCACTGTCCCTTGGAACTGCATTCGCTGCCGCACAGTCATTCGTGTTCTGCAAAAGCTTGGGTTGGTCATGGGGGAACACTGTGTATCTCTCTCTGGCAGAGCCCGGCTGCCAAATTCGAAACGTCCAGCGATTGCGCCCACACGAAAGCTGCCAGCACGGAAAGCTGTAGCTGGTTTTCACTGTCCCTTGGAACTGCATTCGCTGCCGCACAGTCATTCGTGTTCTGCAAAAGCTTGGCTTCGTAATGGGGCAACACTGTGTATCTCTCTCTCGCAGAGCCCGGCTGCCAAATTCGAAACGTCCAGCGATTGCGCCCACACGAAAGCTGCCAGCACGGAAAGCTGTAGCAGGTTTTCACTGTCCCTTGGAACTGCATTCGCTGCCGCACAGTCATTCGTGTTCTGCAAAAGCTTGGCTTCGTAATGCGGCAACACTCTGTATCTCTCTCTCGCAGAGCCCGGCTGCCAGATTCAAAACGTCCAGCGATTGCGCCCACACGAAAGCTGCCAGCACGGAAAGCTGTAGCTGGTTTTCACTGTCCCTTGGAACTGCATTCGCTGCCGCACAGTCATTCGTGTTCTGCAAAAGCTTGGCTTGGTAATGGGGCAACACTCTGTATCTCTCTCTGGCAGAGCCCGGCTGCCAAATTCGAAACGTCCAGCGATTGCGCCCACACGAAAGCTGCCAGCACGGAAAGCTGTAGCTGGTTTTCACTGTCCCTTGGAACTGCATTCGCTGCCGCACAGTCATTCGTGTTCTGCAAAAGCTTGGCTTCGTAATGGGGCAACACTGTGTATCTCTCTCTCGCAGAGCCCGGCTGCCAAATTCGAAACGGCCAGCGATTGCGCCCACACGAAAGCTGCCAGCACGGAAAGCTGTAGCTGGTTTTCACTGTCCCTTGGAACTGCATTCGCTGCCACACAGTCATTCGTGTTCTGCAAAAGCTTGGCTTCGTAATGGGGCAACACTCTGTATCTCTCTCTCGCAGAGCCCGGCTGCCAAATTCGAAACGTCCAGCGATTGCGCCCACACGAAAGCTGCCAGCATGGAAAGCTGTAGCTGGTTTTCACTGTCCCTTGGAACTGCATTCGCTGCCGCACAGTCATTCGTGTTCTGCAAAAGCTTGGCTTGGTAATGGGGCAACACTCTGTATCTCTCTCTCGCAGAGCCCGGCTGCCAAATTCAAAACGTCCAGCGATTGCGCCCACACGAAAGCTGCCAGCACGGAAAGCTGTAGCTGGTTTTCACTGTCCCTTGGAACTGCATTCGCTGCCGCACAGTCATTCGTGTTCTGCAAAAGCTTGGCTTGGTAATGGGGCAACACTGTGTATCTCTCTCTCTCGCAGAGCCCGGCTGCCAAATTCGAAACGTCCAGCGATTGCGCCCACAAGAAAACTGCCAGCACGGAAAGCTGTAGCTGGTTTTCACTGTCCCTTGGAACTGCATTCGCTGCCGCACAGTCATTCGTGTTCTGCAAAAGCTTGGCTTGGTAATGGGGCAACACTCTGTATCTCTGGCAGAGCCCGGCTGCCAAATTCGAAACGTCCAGCGATTGCGCCCACACGAAAGCTGCCAGCACGGAAAGCTGTAGCTGGTTTTCACTGTCCCTTGGAACTGCATTCGCTGCCGCACAGTCATTCGTGTTCTGCAAAAGCTTGGCTTCGTAATGGGGCAACACTCTGTATCTCTCTCTCGCAGAGCCCGGCTGCCAAATTCGAAACGTCCAGCGATTGCGCCCACACGAAAGCTGCCAGCACGGAAAGCTGTAGCTGGTTTTCACTGTCCCTTGGAACTGCATTCGCTGCCGCACAGTCATTCGTGTTCTGCAAAAGCTTGGCTTGGTAATGGGGCAACACTCTGTATCTCTCTCTCGCAGAGCCCGGCTGCCAAATTCAAAACGTCCAGCGATTGCGCCCACACGAAAGCTGCCAGCACGGAAAGCTGTAGCTGGTTTTCACTGTCCCTTGGAACTGCATTCGCTGCCGCACAGTCATTCGTGTTCTGCAAAAGCTTGGCTTCGTAATGGGGCAACACTGTGTATCTCTCTCTCGCAGAGCCCGGCTGCCAAATTCGAAACGTCCAGCGATTGCGCCCACACGAAAGCTGCCAGCACGGAAAGCTGTAGCAGGTTTTCACTGTCCCTTGGAACTGCATTCGCTGCCGCACAGTCATTCGTGTTCTGCAAAAGCTTGGCTTCGTAAAGGCGCAACACTCTGTATCTCTCTCTCGCAGAGCCCGGCTGCCAGATTCAAAATGTCCAGCGATTGCGCCCACACGAAAGCTGCCAGCACGGAAAGCTGTAGCTGGTTTTCACTGTCCCTTGGAACTGCATTCGCTGCCGCACAGTCATTCGTGTTCTGCAAAAGCTTGGCTTGGTAATGGGGCAACACTGTGTATCTCTCTCTGGCAGAGCCCGGCTGCCAAATTCGAAACATCCAGCGATTGCGCCCACACGAAAGCTGCCAGCACGGAAAGCTGTAGCTGGTTTTCACTGTCCCTTGGAACTGCATTCGCTGCCTCACAGTCATTCGTGTTCTGCAAAAGCTTGGCTTCGTAATGCGGCAACACTCTGTATCTCTCTCTCGCAGAGCCCGGCTGCCAAATTCGAAACGTCCAGCGATTGCGCCCACACGAAAGCTGCCAGCACAGAAAGCTGTAGCTGGTTTTCACTGTCCCTTGGAACTGCATTCGCTGCCGCACAGTCATTCGTGTTCTGCAAAAGCTTGGCTTGGTAATGGGGCAACACTCTGTATCTCTCTCTCGCAGAGCCCGGCTGCCATATTCAAAACTTCCAGCGATTGCGCCCACACGAAAGCTGCCAGCACGGAAAGCTGTAGCTGGTTTTCACTGTCCCTTGGAACTGCATTCGCTGCCGCACAGTCATTCGTGTTCTGCAAAAGCTTGGGTTGGTAATGGGGCAACACTGTGTATCTCTCTCTGGCAGAGCCCGGCTGCCAAATTCGAAACGTCCAGCGATTGCGCCCACACGAAAGCTGCCAGCACGGAAAGCTGTAGCTGGTTTTCACTGTCCCTTGGAACTGCATTCGCTGCCACACAGTCATTCGTGTTCTGCAAAAGCTTGGCTTGGTAATGGGGCAACACTGTGTATCTCTCTCTGGCAGAGCCCGGCTGCCAAATTCGAAACGTCCAGCGATTGCGCCCACACGAAAGCTGCCAGCACGGAAAGCTGTAGCTGGTTTTCACTGTCCCTTGGAACTGCATTCGCTGCCGCACAGTCATTCGTGTTCTGCAAAAGCTTGGGTTGGTAATGGGGCAACACTGTGTATCTCTCTCTGGCAGAGCCCGGCTGCCAAATTCGAAACGTCCAGCGATTGCGCCCACACGAAAGCTGCCAGCACGGAAAGCTGTACCTGGTTTTCACTGTCCCTTGGAACTGCATTCGCTGCCGCACAGTCATTCGTGTTCTGCAAAAGCTTGGCTTGGTAATGGGGCAACACTGTGTATCTCTCTCTCGCAGAGCCCGGCTGCCAAATTCGAAACGTCCAGCGATTGCGCCCACACGAAAGCTGCCAGCACGGAAAGCTGTAGCTGGTTTTCACTGTCCCTTGGAACTGCATTCGCTGCCGCACAGTCATTCGTGTTCTGCAAAAGCTTGGCTTCGTAATGCGGCAACACTCTGTATCTCTCTCTGGCAGAGCCCGGCTGCCAAATTCGAAACGTCCAGCGATTGCGCCCACACGAAAGCTGCCAGCACAGAAAGCTGTAGCTGGTTTTCACTGTCCCTTGGAACTGCATTCGCTGCCACACAGTCATTCGTGTTCTGCAAAAGCTTTGATTCGTAATGGGGCAACACTCTGTATCTCTCTCTCGCAGAGCCCGGCTGCCAAATTCGAAACGTCCAGCGATTGCGCCCACACGAAAGCTGCCAGCACGGAAAGCTGTAGCTGGTTTTCACTGTCCCTTGGAACTGCATTCGCTGCCGCACAGTCATTCGTGTTCTGCAAAAGCTTGGCTTCGTAATGGGCCAACACTCTGTATCTCTCTCTGGCAGAGCCCGGCTGCCAAATTCAAAACGTCCAGCGATTGCGCCCACAAGAAAGCTGCCAGCACGGAAAGCTGTAGCTGGTTTTCACTGTCCCTTGGAACTGCATTCGCTGCCGCACAGTCATTCGTGTTCTGCAAAAGCTTGGCTTGGTAATGGGGCAACACTGTGTATCTCTCTCTCGCAGAGCCCGGCTGCCAAATTCGAAACGTCCAGCGATTGCGCCCACACGAAAGCTGCCAGCACGGAAAGCTGTAGCTGGTTTTCACTGTCCCTTGGAACTGCATTCGCTGCCGCACAGTCATTCGTGTTCTGCAAAAGCTTGGCTTCGTAATGGGGCAACACTCTGTATCTCTCTCTCGCAGAGCCCGGCTGCCAAATTCGAAACGTCCAGCGATTGCGCCCACAAGAAAACTGCCAGCACGGAAAGCTGTAGCTGGTTTTCACTGTCCCTTGGAACTGCATTCGCTGCCGCACAGTCATTCGTGTTCTGCAAAAGCTTGGCTTGGTAATGGGGCAACACTCTGTATCTCTCTCTGGCAGAGCCCGGCTGCCAAATTCGAAACGTCCAGCGATTGCGCCCACACGAAAGCTGCCAGCACGGAAAGCTGTAGCTGGTTTTCACTGTCCCTTGGAACTGCATTCGCTGCCGCACAGTCATTCGTGTTCTGCAAAAGCTTGGCTTGGTAATGGGGCAACACTCTGTATCTCTCTCTCGCAGAGCCCGGCTGCCAAATTCGAAACGTCCAGAGATTGCGCCCACACGAAAGCTGCCAGCACGGAAAGCTGTAGCTGGTTTTCACTGTCCCTTGGAACTGCATTCGCTGCCACACAGTCATTCGTGTTCTGCAAAAGCTTGGCTTCGTAATGGGCCAACACTCTGTATCTCTCTCTCGCAGAGCCCGGCTGCCAAATTTGAAACGTCCAGCGATTGCGCCCACACGAAAGCTGCCAGCACGGAAAGCTGTAGCTGGTTTTCACTGTCCCTTGGAACTGCATTCGCTGCCGCACAGTCATTTGTGTTCTGCAAAAGCTTGGCTTGGTAATGGGGCAACACTGTGTATCTCTCTCTCTGGCAGAGCCCGGCTGCCAAATTCGAAACGTCCAGCGATTGCGCCCACACGAAAGCTGCCAGCACGGAAATCTGTAGCTGGTTTTCACTGTCCCTTGGAACTGCATTCGCTGCCGCACAGTCATTCGTGTTCTGCAAAAGCTTGGCTTCGTAATGGGGCAACACTGTGTATCTCTCTCTGGCAGAGCCCGGCTGCCAAATTCGAAACGTCCAGCGATTGCGCCCACACGAAAGCTGCCAGCACGGAAAGCTGTAGCTGGTTTTCACTGTCCCTTGGAACTGCATTCGCTGCCACACAGTCATTCGTGTTCTGCAAAAGCTTGGCTTGGTAATGGGGCAACACTCTGTATCTCTCTCTCGCAGAGCCCGGCTGCCAAATTCAAAACGTCCAGCGATTGCGCCCACAAGAAAGCTGCCAGCACGGAAAGCTGTAGCTGGTTTTCACTGTCCCTTGGAACTGCATTCGCTGCCACACAGTCATTCGTGTTCTGCAAAAGCTTGGCTTGGTAATGGGGCAACACTGTGTATCTCTCTCTCGCAGAGCCCGGCTGCCAAATTCGAAACGTCCAGCGATTGCGCCCACACGAAAGCTGCCAGCACGGAAAGCTGTAGCTGGTTTTCACTGTCCCTTGGAACTGCATTCGCTGCCGCACAGTCATTCGTGTTCTGCAAAAGCTTTGATTCGTAATGGGGCAACACTCTGTATCTCTCTCTCGCAGAGCCCGGCTGCCAAATTCGAAACGTCCAGCGATTGCGCCCACACGAAAGCTGCCAGCACGGAAAGCTGTAGCTGGTTTTCACTGTCCCTTGGAACTGCATTCGCTGCCGCACAGTCATTTGTGTTCTGCAAAAGCTTGGCTTGGTAATGGGGCAACACTGTGTATCTCTCTCTCTGGCAGAGCCCGGCTGCCAAATTCGAAACGTCCAGCGATTGCGCCCACACGAAAGCTGCCAGCACGGAAATCTGTAGCTGGTTTTCACTGTCCCTTGGAACTGCATTCGCTGCCGCACAGTCATTCGTGTTCTGCAAAAGCTTGGCTTCGTAATGGGGCAACACTGTGTATCTCTCTCTGGCAGAGCCCGGCTGCCAAATTCGAAACGTCCAGCGATTGCGCCCACACGAAAGCTGCCAGCACGGAAAGCTGTAGCTGGTTTTCACTGTCCCTTGGAACTGCATTCGCTGCCACACAGTCATTCGTGTTCTGCAAAAGCTTGGCTTGGTAATGGGGCAACACTCTGTATCTCTCTCTCGCAGAGCCCGGCTGCCAAATTCAAAACGTCCAGCGATTGCGCCCACAAGAAAGCTGCCAGCACGGAAAGCTGTAGCTGGTTTTCACTGTCCCTTGGAACTGCATTCGCTGCCGCACAGTCATTCGTGTTCTGCAAAAGCTTGGCTTGGTAATGGGGCAACACTCTGTATCTCTCTCTCGCAGAGCCCGGCTGCCAAATTCGAAACGTCCAGCGATTGCGCCCACACGAAAGCTGCCAGCACGGAAAGCTGTAGCTGGTTTTCACTGTCCCTTGGAACTGCATTCGCTGCCGCACAGTCATTCGTGTTCTGCAAAAGCTTTGATTCGTAATGGGGCAACACTGTGTATCTCTCTCTCGCAGAGCCCGGCTGCCAAATTCGAAACGTCCAGCGATTGCGCCCACACGAAAGCTGCCAGCACGGAAAGCTGTAGCTGGTTTTCACTGTCCCTTGGAACTGCATTCGCTGCCGCACAGTCATTCGTGTTCTTCAAAAGCTTGGCTTCGTAATGCGGCAACACTCTGTATCTCTCTCTCGCAGAGCCCGGCTGCCAAATTCGAAACGTCCAGCGATTGCGCCCACACGAAAGCTGCCAGCACGGAAAGCTGTAGCTGGTTTTCACTGTCCCTTGGAACTGCATTCGCTGCCGCACAGTCATTCGTGTTCTGCAAAAGCTTGGCTTCGTAATGGGGCAACACTCTGTATCTCTCTCTCGCAGAGCCCGGCTGCCAAATTCAAAACGTCCAGCGATTGCGCCCACACGAAAGCTGCCAGCACGGAAAGCTGTAGCTGGTTTTCACTGTCCCTTGGAACTGCATTCGCTGCCGCACAGTCATTCGTGTTCTGCAAAAGCTTGGCTTGGTAATGGGGCAACACTCTGTATCTCTCTCTCTGGCAGAGCCCGGCTGCCAAATTCGAAACGTCCAGCGATTGCGCCCACACGAAAGCTGCCAGCACGGAAAGCTGTAGCTGGTTTTCACTGTCCCTTGGAACTGCATTCGCTGCCGCACAGTCATTCGTGTTCTGCAAAAGCTTGGCTTGGTAATGGGGCAACACTCTGTATCTCTCTCTCGCAGAGCCCGGCTGCCAAATTCGAAACGGCCAGCGATTGCGCCCACACGAAAGCTGCCAGCACGGAAAGCTGTAGCTGGTTTTCACTGTCCCTTGGAACTGCATTCGCTGCCGCACAGTCATTCGTGTTCTGCAAAAGCTTGGCTTCGTAATGGGGCAACACTGTGTATCTCTCTCTCGCAGAGCCCGGCTGCCAAATTCGAAACGTCCAGCGATTGCGCCCACACGAAAGCTGCCAGCACGGAAAGCTGTAGCAGGTTTTCACTGTCCCTTGGAACTGCATTCGCTGCCGCACAGTCATTCGTGTTCTGCAAAAGCTTGGCTTGGTAATGGGGCAACACTCTGTATCTCTCTCTCGCAGAGCCCGGCTGCCAGATTCAAAACGTCCAGCGATTGCGCCCACACAAAAGCTGCCAGCACGGAAAGCTGTAGCTGGTTTTCACTGTCCCTTGGAACTGCATTCGCTGCCGCACAGTCATTCGTGTTCTGCAAAAGCTTGGCTTCGTAATGGGGCAACACTCTGTATCTCTCTCTGGCAGAGCCCGGCTGCCAAATTCGAAACGTCCAGCGATTGCGCCCACACGAAAGCTGCCAGCACGGAAAGCTGTAGCTGGTTTTCACTGTCCCTTGGAACTGCATTCGCTGCCACACAGTCATTCGTGTTCTGCAAAAGCTTGGCTTGGTAATGGGGCAACACTGTGTATCTCTCTCTCGCAGAGCCCGGCTGCCAAATTCGAAACGGCCAGCGATTGCGCCCACACGAAAGCTGCCAGCACGGAAAGCTGTAGCTGGTTTTCACTGTCCCTTGGAACTGCATTCGCTGCCACACAGTCATTCGTGTTCTTCAAAAGCTTGGCTTCGTAATGGGGCAACACTGTGTATCTCTCTCTCTCGCAGAGCCCGGCTGCCAAATTCGAAACGTCCAGCGATTGCGCCCACAAGAAAACTGCCAGCACGGAAAGCTGTAGCTGGTTTTCACTGTCCCTTGGAACTGCATTCGCTGCCGCACAGTCATTCGTGTTCTGCAAAAGCTTGGCTTGGTAATGGGGCAACACTCTGTATCTCTCTCTCACAGAGCCCGGCTGCCAAATTCGAAACGTCCAGCGATTGCGCCCACACGAAAGCTGCCAGCACGGAAAGCTGTAGCTGGTTTTCACTGTCCCTTGGAACTGCATTCGCTGCCGCACAGTCATTCGTGTTCTGCAAAAGCTTGGCTTCGTAATGGGGCAACACTCTGTATCTCTCTCTCGCAGAGCCCGGCTGCCAAATTCGAAACGTCCAGCGATTGCGCCCACACGAAAGCTGCCAGCACGGAAAGCTGTAGCTGGTTTTCACTGTCCCTTGGAACTGCATTCGCTGCCGCACAGTCATTCGTGTTCTGCAAAAGCTTGGCTTGGTAATGGGGCAACACTCTGTATCTCTCTCTCGCAGAGCCCGGCTGCCAAATTCAAAACGTCCAGCGATTGCGCCCACACGAAAGCTGCCAGCACGGAAAGCTGTAGCTGGTTTTCACTGTCCCTTGGAACTGCATTCGCTGCCGCACAGTCATTCGTGTTCTGCAAAAGCTTGGCTTCGTAATGGGGCAACACTGTGTATCTCTCTCTGGCAGAGCCCGGCTGCCAAATTCGAAATGTCCAGCGATTGCGCCCACACGAAAGCTGCCAGCACGGAAAGCTGTAGCTGGTTTTCACTGTCCCTTGGAACTGCATTCGCTGCCGCACAGTCATTCGTGTTCTGCAAAAGCTTGGCTTGGTAATGGGGCAACACTCTGTATCTCTCTCTGGCAGAGCCCGGCTGCCAAATTCGAAACGTCCAGCGATTGCGCCCACACGAAAGCTGCCAGCACGGAAAGCTGTAGCTGGTTTTCACTGTCCCTTGGAACTGCATTCGCTGCCGCACAGTCATTCGTGTTCTGCAAAAGCTTGGCTTGGTAATGGGGCAACACTCTGTATCTCTCTCTGGCAGAGCCCGGCTGCCAAATTCGAAACGTCCAGCGATTGCGCCCACACGAAAGCTGCCAGCACGGAAAGCTGTAGCTGGTTTTCACTGTCCCTTGGAACTGCATTCGCTGCCGCACAGTCATTCGTGTTCTGCAAAAGCTTGGCTTGGTAATGGGGCAACACTCTGTATCTCTCTCTGGCAGAGCCCGGCTGCCAAATTCGAAACGTCCAGCGATTGCGCCCACACGAAAGCTGCCAGCACGGAAAGCTGTAGCTGGTTTTCACTGTCCCTTGGAACTGCATTCGCTGCCACACAGTCATTCGTGTTCTGCAAAAGCTTGGCTTCGTAATGGGGCAACACTCTGTATCTCTCTCTGGCAGAGCCCGGCTGCCAAATTCGAAACGTCCAGCGATTGCGCCCACACGAAAGCTGCCAGCACGGAAAGCTGTAGCTGGTTTTCACTGTCCCTTGGAACTGCATTCGCTGCCGCACAGTCATTCGTGTTCTGCAAAAGCTTGGCTTGGTAATGGGGCAACACTGTGTATCTCTCTCTCGCAGAGCCCGGCTGCCAAATTCGAAACGTCCAGCGATTGCGCCCACACGAAAGCTGCCAGCACGGAAAGCTGTAGCTGGTTTTCACTGTCCCTTGGAACTGCATTCGCTGCCACACAGTCATTCGTGTTCTGCAAAATCTTGGCTTGGTAATGGGGCAACACTGTGTATCTCTCTCTGGCAGAGCCCGGCTGCCAAATTCGAAACGTCCAGCGATTGCGCCCACAAGAAAGCTGCCAGCACGGAAAGCTGTAGCTGGTTTTCACTGTCCCTTGGAACTGCATTCGCTGCCGCACAGTCATTCGTGTTCTGCAAAAGCTTGGCTTCGTAATGGGGCAACACTCTGTATCTCTCTCTCTCGCAGAGCCCGGCTGCCAAATTCGAAACGTCCAGCGATTGCGCCCACACGAAAGCTGCCAGCATGGAAAGCTGTAGCTGGTTTTCACTGTCCCTTGGAACTGCATTCGCTGCCGCACAGTCATTCGTGTTCTGCAAAAGCTTGGCTTGGTAATGGGGCAACACTGTGTATCTCTCTCTGGCAGAGCCCGGCTGCCAAATTCAAAACGTCCAGCGATTGCGCCCACACAAAAGCTGCCAGCACGGAAAGCTGTAGCTGGTTTTCACTGTCCCTTGGAACTGCATTCGCTGCCGCACAGTCATTCGTGTTCTGCAAAAGCTTGGGTTGGTAATGGGGGAACACTGTGTATCTCTCTCTGGCAGAGCCCGGCTGCCAAATTCGAAACGTCCAGCGATTGCGCCCACACGAAAGCTGCCAGCACGGAAAGCTGTAGCTGGTTTTCACTGTCCCTTGGAACTGCATTCGCTGCCGCACAGTCATTCGTGTTCTGCAAAAGCTTGGCTTGGTAATGGGGCAACACTCTGTATCTCTCTCTCTCGCAGAGCCCGGCTGCCAAATTCGAAACGTCCAGCAATTGCGCCCACACGAAAGCTGCCAGCATGGAAAGCTGTAGCTGGTTTTCACTGTCCCTTGGAACTGCATTCGCTGCCGCACAGTCATTCGTGTTCTGCAAAAGCTTGGCTTGGTAATGGGGCAACACTGTGTATCTCTCTCTGGCAGAGCCCGGCTGCCAAATTCGAAACGTCCAGCGATTGCGCCCACACGAAAGCTGCCAGCACGGAAAGCTGTAGCTGGTTTTCACTGTCCCTTGGAACTGCATTCGCTGCCGCACAGTCATTCGTGTTCTGCAAAAGCTTGGCTTGGTAATGGGGCAACACTCTGTATCTCTCTCTCGCAGAGCCCGGCTGCCAAATTCGAAACGTCCAGCGATTGCGCCCACACGAAAGCTGCCAGCACGGAAAGCTGTAGCTGGTTTTCACGGTCCCTTGGAACTGCATTCGCTGCCGCACAGTCATTCGTGTTCTGCAAAAGCTTGGCTTCGTAATGGGGCAACACTCTGTATCTCTCTCTCGCAGAGCCCGGCTGCCAAATTCGAAACGTCCAACGATTGCGCCCACAAGAAAGCTGCCAGCACGGAAAGCTGTAGCTGGTTTTCACTGTCCCTTGGAACTGCATTCGCTGCCACACAGTCATTCGTGTTCTGCAAAAGCTTGGCTTGGTAATGGGGCAACACTCTGTATCTCTCTCTCGCAGAGCCCGGCTGCCAAATTCGAAACGTCCAGCGATTGCGCCCACACGAAAGCTGCCAGCACGGAAAGCTGTAGCTGGTTTTCACTGTCCCTTGGAACTGCATTCGCTGCCGCACAGTCATTCGTGTTCTGCAAAAGCTTGGCTTGGTAATGGGGCAACACTGTGTATCTCTCTCTCGCAGAGCCCGGCTGCCAAATTCGAAACGTCCAGCGATTGCGCCCACACGAAAGCTGCCAGCATGGAAAGCTGTAGCTGGTTTTCACTGTCCCTTGGAACTGCATTCGCTGCCACACAGTCATTCGTGTTCTGCAAAAGCTTGGCTTGGTAATGGGGCAACACTCTGTATCTCTCTCTCGCAGAGCCCGGCTGCCAAATTCGAAACGTCCAGCGATTGCGCCCACACGAAAGCTGCCAGCACGGAAAGCTGTAGCTGGTTTTCACTGTCCCTTGGAACTGCATTCGCTGCCGCACAGTCATTCGTGTTCTGCAAAAGCTTGGCTTCGTAATGGGGCAACACTGTGTATCTCTCTCTCGCAGAGCCCGGCTGCCAAATTCGAAACGTCCAGCGATTGCGCCCACACGAAAGCTGCCAGCACGGAAAGCTGTAGCTGGTTTTCACTGTCCCTTGGAACTGCATTCGCTGCCGCACAGTCATTCGTGTTCTGCAAAAGCTTGGCTTCGTAATGGGGCAACACTGTGTATCTCTCTCTGGCAGAGCCCGGCTGCCAAATTCGAAACGTCCAGCGATTGCGCCCACACGAAAGCTGCCAGCACGGAAAGCTGTAGCTGGTTTTCACTGTCCCTTGGAACTGCATTCGCTGCCGCACAGTCATTCGTGTTCTGCAAAAGCTTGGCTTCGTAATGGGGCAACACTGTGTATCTCTCTCTCGCAGAGCCCGGCTGCCAAATTCGAAACGTCCAGCGATTGCGCCCACACGAAAGCTGCCAGCACGGAAAGCTGTAGCTGGTTTTCACTGTCCCTTGGAACTGCATTCGCTGCCGCACAGTCATTCGTGTTCTGCAAAAGCTTGGCTTGGTAATGGGGCAACACTCTGTATCTCTCTCTCGCAGAGCCCGGCTGCCAAATTCGAAACGTCCAGCGATTGCGCCCACACGAAAGCTGCCAGCACGGAAAGCTGTAGCTGGTTTTCACTGTCCCTTGGAATTGCATTCGCTGCCGCACAGTCATTCGTGTTCTGCAAAAGCTTGGCTTGGTAATGGGGCAACATTGTGTATCTCTCTCTCGCAGAGCCCGGCTGCCAAATTCGAAACGTCCAGCGATTGCGCCCACACGAAAGCTGCCAGCACGGAAAGCTGTAGCTGGTTTTCACTGTCCCTTGGAACTGCATTCGCTGCCGCACAGTCATTCGTGTTCTGCAAAAGCTTGGCTTGGTAATGGGGCAACACTGTGTATCTCTCTCTGGCAGAGCCCGGCTGCCAAATTCGAAACGTCCAGCGATTGCGCCCACACGAAAGCTGCCAGCAAGGAAAGCTGTAGCTGGTTTTCACTGTCCCTTGGAACTGCATTCGCTGCCGCACAGTCATTCGTGTTCTGCAAAAGCTTGGGTTGGTAATGGGGCAACACTGTGTATCTCTCTCTGGCAGAGCCCGGCTGCCAAATTCGAAACGTCCAGCGATTGCGCCCACACGAAAGCTGCCAGCACGGAAAGCTGTAGCTGGTTTTCACTGTCCCTTGGAACTGCATTCGCTGCCGCACAGTCATTCGTGTTCTGCAAAATCTTGGCTTGGTAATGGGGCAACACTGTGTATCTCTCTCTCTCGCAGAGCCCGGCTGCCAAATTCGAAACGTCCAGCGTTTTACGCCCACAAGAAAACTGCCAGCACGGAAAGCTGTAGCTGGTTTTCACTGTCCCTTGGAACTGCATTCGCTGCCGCACAGTCATTCGTGTTCTGCAAAAGCTTGGCTTGGTAATGGGGCAACACTGTGTATCTCTCTCTCTCGCAGAGCCCGGCTGCCAAATTCGAATCGTCCAGCGATTGCGCCCACAAGAAAACTGCCAGCACGGAAAGCTGTAGCTGGTTTTCACTGTCCCTTGGAACTGCATTCGCTGCCGCACACTCATTCGTGTTCTGCAAAAGCTTGGCTTGGTAATGGGGCAACACTGTGTATCTCTCTCTCGCAGAGCCCGGCTGCCAAATTCGAAACGTCCAGCGATTGCGCCCACACGAAAGCTGCCAGCACGGAAAGCTGTAGCTGGTTTTCACTGTCCCTTGGAACTGCATTCGCTGCCGCACAGTCATTCGTGTTCTGCAAAAGCTTGGCTTCGTAATGGGGCAACACTGTGTATCTCTCTCTCGCAGAGCCCGGCTGCCAAATTCGAAACGTCCAGCGATTGCGCCCACACGAAAGCTGCCAGCACGGAAAGCTGTAGCTGGTTTTCACTGTCCCTTGGAACTGCATTCGCTGCCGCACAGTCATTCGTGTTCTGCAAAAGCTTGGCTTGGTAATGGGGCAACACTCTGTATCTCTCTCTCGCAGAGCCCGGCTGCCAAATTCGAAACGTCCAGCGATTGCGCCCACACGAAAGCTGCCAGCACGGAAAGCTGTAGCTGGTTTTCACTGTCCCTTGGAACTGCATTCGCTGCCGCACAGTCATTCGTGTTCTGCAAAAGCTTGGCTTGGTAATGGGGCAACATTGTGTATCTCTCTCTCGCAGAGCCCGGCTGCCAAATTCGAAACGTCCAGCGATTGCGCCCACACGAAAGCTGCCAGCACGGAAAGCTGTAGCTGGTTTTCACTGTCCCTTGGAACTGCATTCGCTGCCGCACAGTCATTCGTGTTCTGCAAAAGCTTGGCTTGGTAATGGGGCAACACTGTGTATCTCTCTCTCGCAGAGCCCGGCTGCCAAATTCGAAACGTCCAGCGATTGCGCCCACACGAAAGCTGCCAGCAAGGAAAGCTGTAGCTGGTTTTCACTGTCCCTTGGAACTGCATTCGCTGCCACACAGTCATTCGTGTTCTGCAAAAGCTTGGCTTGGTAATGGGGCAACACTCTGTATCTCTCTCTCGCAGAGCCCGGCTGCCAAATTCAAAACGTCCAGCGATTGCGCCCACACGAAAGCTGCCAGCACGGAAAGCTGTAGCTGGTTTTCACTGTCCCTTGGAACTGCATTCGCTGCCGCACAGTCATTCGTGTTCTGCAAAAGCTTGGCTTGGTAATGGGGCAACACTGTGTATCTCTCTCTCTCGCAGAGCCCGGCTGCCAAATTCGAAACGTCCAGCGTTTTACGCCCACAAGAAAACTGCCAGCACGGAAAGCTCTAGCTGGTTTTCACTGTCCCTTGGAACTGCATTCGCTGCCGCACAGTCATTCGTGTTCTGCAAAAGCTTGGCTTGGTAATGGGGCAACACTGTGTATCTCTCTCTCTCGCAGAGCCCGGCTGCCAAATTCGAATCGTCCAGCGATTGCGCCCACAAGAAAACTGCCAGCACGGAAAGCTGTAGCTGGTTTTCACTGTCCCTTGGAACTGCATTCGCTGCCGCACACTCATTCGTGTTCTGCAAAAGCTTGGCTTGGTAATGGGGCAACACTCTGTATCTCTCTCTCGCAGAGCCCGGCTGCCAAATTCGAAACGTCCAGCGATTGCGCCCACACGAAAGCTGCCAGCACGGAAAGCTGTAGCTGGTTTTCACTGTCCCTTGGAACTGCATTCGCTGCCGCACAGTCATTCGTGTTCTGCAAAAGCTTGGCTTCGTAATGGGGCAACACTGTGTATCTCTCTCTGGCAGAGCCCGGCTGCCAAATTCGAAATGTCCAGCGATTGCGGCCACACGAAAGCAGCCAGCACGGAAAGCTGTAGCTGGTTTTCACTGTCCCTTGGAACTGCATTCGCTGCCACACAGTCATTCGTGTTCTGCAAAAGCTTGGCTTGGTAATGGGGCAACACTGTGTATCTCTCTCTGGCAGAGCCCGGCTGCCAAATTCGAAACGGCCAGCGATTGCGCCCACACGAAAGCTGCCAGCACGGAAAGCTGTAGCTGGTTTTCACTGTCCCTTGGAACTGCATTCGCTGCCGCACAGTCATTCGTGTTCTGCAAAAGCTTGGCTTGGTAATGGGGCAACACTCTGTATCTCTCTCTGGCAGAGCCCGGCTGCCAAATTCGAAACGTCCAGCGATTGCGCCCACACGAAAGCTGCCAGCACGGAAAGCTGTAGCTGGTTTTCACTGTCCCTTGGAACTGCATTCGCTGCCGCACAGTCATTCGTGTTCTGCAAAAGCTTGGCTTGGTAATGGGGCAACACTCTGTATCTCTCTCTGGCAGAGCCCGGCTGCCAAATTCGAAACGTCCAGCGATTGCGCCCACACGAAAGCTGCCAGCACGGAAAGCTGTAGCTGGTTTTCACTGTCCCTTGGAACTGCATTCGCTGCCGCACAGTCATTCGTGTTCTGCAAAAGCTTGGCTTGGTAATGGGGCAACACTCTGTATCTCTCTCTGGCAGAGCCCGGCTGCCAAATTCGAAACGTCCAGCGATTGCGCCCACACGAAAGCTGCCAGCACGGAAAGCTGTAGCTGGTTTTCACTGTCCCTTGGAACTGCATTCGCTGCCACACAGTCATTCGTGTTCTGCAAAAGCTTGGCTTGGTAATGGGGCAACACTGTGTATCTCTCTCTCGCAGAGCCCGGCTGCCAAATTCGAAACGTCCAGCGATTGCGCCCACACGAAAGCTGCCAGCACGGAAAGCTGTAGCTGGTTTTCACTGTCCCTTGGAACTGCATTCGCTGCCACACAGTCATTCGTGTTCTGCAAAATCTTGGCTTGGTAATGGGGCAACACTGTGTATCTCTCTCTGGCAGAGCCCGGCTGCCAAATTCGAAACGTCCAGCGATTGCGCCCACACGAAAGCTGCCAGCACGGAAAGCTGTAGCTGGTTTTCACTGTCCCTTGGAACTGCATTCGCTGCCGCACAGTCATTCGTGTTCTGCAAAAGCTTGGCTTCGTAATGGGGCAACACTCTGTATCTCTCTCTCTCGCAGAGCCCGGCTGCCAAATTCGAAACGTCCAGCGATTGCGCCCACACGAAAGCTGCCAGCATGGAAAGCTGTAGCTGGTTTTCACTGTCCCTTGGAACTGCATTCGCTGCCGCACAGTCATTCGTGTTCTGCAAAAGCTTGGCTTGGTAATGGGGCAACACTGTGTATCTCTCTCTGGCAGAGCCCGGCTGCCAAATTCAAAACGTCCAGCGATTGCGCCCACACAAAAGCTGCCAGCACGGAAAGCTGTAGCTGGTTTTCACTGTCCCTTGGAACTGCATTCGCTGCCGCACAGTCATTCGTGTTCTGCAAAAGCTTGGCTTCGTAATGGGGGAACACTGTGTATCTCTCTCTGGCAGAGCCCGGCTGCCAAATTCGAAACGTCCAGCGATTGCGCCCACACGAAAGCTGCCAGCACGGAAAGCTGTAGCTGGTTTTCACTGTCCCTTGGAACTGCATTCGCTGCCGCACAGTCATTCGTGTTCTGCAAAAGCTTGGCTTGGTAATGGGGCAACACTCTGTATCTCTCTCTCTCGCAGAGCCCGGCTGCCAAATTCGAAACGTCCAGCGATTGCGCCCACACGAAAGCTGCCAGCATGGAAAGCTGTAGCTGGTTTTCACTGTCCCTTGGAACTGCATTCGCTGCCGCACAGTCATTCGTGTTCTGCAAAAGCTTGGCTTGGTAATGGGGCAACACTGTGTATCGCTCTCTGGCAGAGCCCGGCTGCCAAATTCGAAACGTCCAGCGATTGCGCCCACACGAAAGCTGCCAGCACGGAAAGCTGTAGCTGGTTTTCACTGTCCCTTGGAACTGCATTCGCTGCCGCACAGTCATTCGTGTTCTTCAAAAGCTTGGCTTCGTAATGCGGCAACACTCTGTATCTCTCTCTCGCAGAGCCCGGCTGCCAAATTCGAAACGTCCAGCGATTGCGCCCACACGAAAGCTGCCAGCACGGAAAGCTGTAGCTGGTTTTCACTGTCCCTTGGAACTGCATTCGCTGCCGCACAGTCATTCGTGTTCTGCAAAAGCTTGGCTTCGTAATGGGGCAACACTGTGTATCTCTCTCTCGCAGAGCCCGGCTGCCAAATTCAAAACGTCCAGCGATTGCGCCCACACGAAAGCTGCCAGCACGGAAAGCTGTAGCTGGTTTTCACTGTCCCTTGGAACTGCATTCGCTGCCGCACAGTCATTCGTGTTCTGCAAAAGCTTGGCTTGGTAATGGGGCAACACTGTGTATCTCTCTCTCGCAGAGCCCGGCTGCCAAATTCGAAACGGCCAGCGATTGCGCCCACACGAAAGCTGCCAGCACGGAAAGCTGTAGCTGGTTTTCACTGTCCCTTGGAACTGCATTCGCTGCCACACAGTCATTCGTGTTCTGCAAAAGCTTGGCTTCGTAATGGGGCAACACTCTGTATCTCTCTCTGGCAGAGCCCGGCTGCCAAATTCGAAACGTCCAGCGATTGCGCCCACACGAAAGCTGCCAGCATGGAAAGCTGTAGCTGGTTTTCACTGTCCCTTGGAACTGCATTCGCTGCCGCACAGTCATTCGTGTTCTGCAAAAGCTTGGCTTGGTAATGGGGCAACACTCTGTATCTCTCTCTCGCAGAGCCCGGCTGCCAAATTCAAAACGTCCAGCGATTGCGCCCACACGAAAGCTGCCAGCACGGAAAGCTGTAGCTGGTTTTCACTGTCCCTTGGAACTGCATTCGCTGCCGCACAGTCATTCGTGTTCTGCAAAAGCTTGGCTTGGTAATGGGGCAACACTCTGTATCTCTCTCTCTCGCAGAGCCCGGCTGCCAAATTCGAAACGTCCAGCGATTGCGCCCACAAGAAAACTGCCAGCACGGAAAGCTGTAGCTGGTTTTCACTGTCCCTTGGAACTGCATTCGCTGCCGCACAGTCATTCGTGTTCTGCAAAAGCTTGGCTTGGTAATGGGGCAACACTCTGTATCTCTCTCTGGCAGAGCCCGGCTGCCAAATTCGAAACGTCCAGCGATTGCCCCCACACGAAAGCTGCCAGCACGGAAAGCTGTAGCTGGTTTTCACTGTCCCTTGGAACTGCATTCGCTGCCGCACAGTCATTCGTGTTCTGCAAAAGCTTGGCTTGGTAATGGGGCAACACTGTGTATCTCTCTCTCGCAGAGCCCGGCTGCCAAATTCGAAACGTCCAGCGATTGCGCCCACACGAAAGCTGCCAGCACGGAAAGCTGTAGCTGGTTTTCACTGTCCCTTGGAACTGCATTCGCTGCCACACAGTCATTCGTGTTCTTCAAAAGCTTGGCTTCGTAATGCGGCAACACTCTGTATCTCTCTCTCGCAGAGCCCGGCTGCCAAATTCGAAACGTCCAGCGATTGCGCCCACACGAAAGCTGCCAGCACGGAAAGCTGTAGCTGGTTTTCACTGTCCCTTGGAACTGCATTCGCTGCCGCACAGTCATTCGTGTTCTGCAAAAGCTTGGCTTGGTAATGGGGCAACACTCTGTATCTCTCTCTCGCAGAGCCCGGCTGCCAAATTCAAAACGTCCAGCGATTGCGCCCACACGAAAGCTGCCAGCACGGAAAGCTGTAGCTGGTTTTCACTGTCCCTTGGAACTGCATTCGCTGCCGCACAGTCATTCGTGTTCTGCAAAAGCTTGGCTTCGTAATGGGGCAACACTGTGTATCTCTCTCTGGCAGAGCCCGGCTGCCAAATTCGAAATGTCCAGCGATTGCGCCCACACGAAAGCTGCCAGCACGGAAAGCTGTAGCTGGTTTTCACTGTCCCTTGGAACTGCATTCGCTGCCACACAGTCATTCGTGTTCTGCAAAAGCTTGGCTTCGTAATGGGGCAACACTCTGTATCTCTCTCTGGCAGAGCCCGGCTGCCAAGTTCGAAACGTCCAGCGATTGCGCCCACACGAAAGCTGCCAGCACGGAAAGCTGTAGCTGGTTTTCACTGTCCCTTGGAACTGCATTCGCTGCCGCACAGTCATTCGTGTTCTGCAAAAGCTTGGCTTGGTAATGGGGCAACACTGTGTATCTCTCTCTCGCAGAGCCCGGCTGCCAAATTCGAAACGTCCAGCGATTGCGCCCACACGAAAGCTGCCAGCACGGAAAGCTGTAGCTGGTTTTCACTGTCCCTTGGAACTGCATTCGCTGCCGCACAGTCATTCGTGTTCTGCAAAAGCTTGGCTTCGTAATGGGGCAACACTCTGTATCTCTCTCTGGCAGAGCCCGGCTGCCAAATTCGAAACGTCCAGCGATTGCGCCCACACGAAAGCTGCCAGCACGGAAAGCTGTAGCTGGTTTTCACTGTCCCTTGGAACTGCATTCGCTGCCGCACAGTCATTCGTGTTCTGCAAAAGCTTGGCTTGGTAATGGGGCAACACTCTGTATCTCTCTCTGGCAGAGCCCGGCTGCCAAATTCGAAACGTCCAGCGATTGCGCCCACACGAAAGCTGCCAGCACGGAAAGCTGTAGCTGGTTTTCACTGTCCCTTGGAACTGCATTCGCTGCCACACAGTCATTCGTGTTCTGCAAAAGCTTGGCTTCGTAATGGGGCAACACTCTGTATCTCTCTCTGGCAGAGCCCGGCTGCCAAATTCGAAACGTCCAGCGATTGCGCCCACACGAAAGCTGCCAGCACGGAAAGCTGTAGCTGGTTTTCACTGTCCCTTGGAACTGCATTCGCTGCCGCACAGTCATTCGTGTTCTGCAAAAGCTTGGCTTGGTAATGGGGCAACACTGTGTATCTCTCTCTCGCAGAGCCCGGCTGCCAAATTCGAAACGTCCAGCGATTGCGCCCACACGAAAGCTGCCAGCACGGAAAGCTGTAGCTGGTTTTCACTGTCCCTTGGAACTGCATTCGCTGCCACACAGTCATTCGTGTTCTGCAAAATCTTGGCTTGGTAATGGGGCAACACTGTGTATCTCTCTCTGGCAGAGCCCGGCTGCCAAATTCGAAACGTCCAGCGATTGCGCCCACAAGAAAGCTGCCAGCACGGAAAGCTGTAGCTGGTTTTCACTGTCCCTTGGAACTGCATTCGCTGCCGCACAGTCATTCGTGTTCTGCAAAAGCTTGGCTTGGTAATGGGGCAAAACTCTGTATCTCTCTCTCTCGCAGAGCCCGGCTGCCAAATTCGAAACGTCCAGCGATTGCGCCCACACGAAAGCTGCCAGCATGGAAAGCTGTAGCTGGTTTTCACTGTCCCTTGGAACTGCATTCGCTGCCGCACAGTCATTCGTGTTCTGCAAAAGCTTGGCTTGGTAATGGGGCAACACTGTGTATCTCTCTCTCGCAGAGCCCGGCTGCCAAATTCAAAACGTCCAGCGATTGCGCCCACACAAAAGCTGCCAGCACGGAAAGCTGTAGCTGGTTTTCACTGTCCCTTGGAACTGCATTCGCTGCCGCACAGTCATTCGTGTTCTGCAAAAGCTTGGGTTGGTAATGGGGGAACACTGTGTATCTCTCTCTGGCAGAGCCCGGCTGCCAAATTCGAAACGTCCAGCGATTGCGCCCACACGAAAGCTGCCAGCACGGAAAGCTGTAGCTGGTTTTCACTGTCCCTTGGAACTGCATTCGCTGCCGCACAGTCATTCGTGTTCTGCAAAAGCTTGGCTTGGTAATGGGGCAACACTCTGTATCTCTCTCTCTCGCAGAGCCCGGCTGCCAAATTCGAAACGTCCAGCGATTGCGCCCACACGAAAGCTGCCAGCATGGAAAGCTGTAGCTGGTTTTCACTGTCCCTTGGAACTGCATTCGCTGCCGCACAGTCATTCGTGTTCTGCAAAAGCTTGGCTTCGTAATGGGGCAACACTCTGTATCTCTCTCTGGCAGAGCCCGGCTGCCAAATTCGAAACGTCCAGCGATTGCGCCCACACGAAAGCTGCCAGCACGGAAAGCTGTAGCTGGTTTTCACTGTCCCTTGGAACTGCATTCGCTGCCGCACAGTCATTCGTGTTCTGCAAAAGCTTGGGTTGGTAATGGGGCAACACTGTGTATCTCTCTCTCGCAGAGCCCGGCTGCCAAATTCGAAACGTCCAGCGATTGCGCCCACACGAAAGCTGCCAGCACGGAAAGCTGTAGCAGGTTTTCACTGTCCCTTGGAACTGCATTCGCTGCCGCACAGTCATTCGTGTTCTGCAAAAGCTTGGCTTGGTAATGGGGCAACACTCTGTATCTCTCTCTCGCAGAGCCCGGCTGCCAGATTCAAAACGTCCAGCGATTGCGCCCACACGAAAGCTGCCAGCACGGAAAGCTGTAGCTGGTTTTCACTGTCCCTTGGAACTGCATTCGCTGCCGCACAGTCATTCGTGTTCTGCAAAAGCTTGGCTTGGTAATGGGGCAACACTCTGTATCTCTCTCTGGCAGAGCCCGGCTGCCAAATTCGAAACGTCCAGCGATTGCGCCCACACGAAAGCTGCCAGCACGGAAAGCTGTAGCTGGTTTTCACTGTCCCTTGGAACTGCATTCGCTGCCGCACAGTCATTCGTGTTCTGCAAAAGCTTGGCTTGGTAATGGGGCAACACTCTGTATCTCTCTCTGGCAGAGCCCGGCTGCCAAATTCGAAACGTCCAGCGATTGCGCCCACACGAAAGCTGCCAGCACGGAAAGCTGTAGCTGGTTTTCACTGTCCCTTGGAACTGCATTCGCTGCCGCACAGTCATTCGTGTTCTGCAAAAGCTTGGCTTCGTAATGGGGCAACACTCTGTATCTCTCTCTGGCAGAGCCCGGCTGCCAAATTCGAAACGTCCAGCGATTGCGCCCACACGAAAGCTGCCAGCACGGAAAGCTGTAGCTGGTTTTCACTGTCCCTTGGAACTGCATTCGCTGCCGCACAGTCATTCGTGTTCTGCAAAAGCTTGGCTTGGTAATGGGGCAACACTCTGTATCTCTCTCTGGCAGAGCCCGGCTGCCAAATTCGAAACGTCCAGCGATTGCGCCCACACGAAAGCTGCCAGCACGGAAAGCTGTAGCTGGTTTTCACTGTCCCTTGGAACTGCATTCGCTGCCGCACAGTCATTCGTGTTCTGCAAAAGCTTGGCTTCGTAATGGGGCAACACTCTGTATCTCTCTCTCTCGCAGAGCCCGGCTGCCAAATTCGAAACGTCCAGCGATTGCGCCCACACGAAAGCTGCCAGCATGGAAAGCTGTAGCTGGTTTTCACTGTCCCTTGGAACTGCATTCGCTGCCGCACAGTCATTCGTGTTCTGCAAAAGCTTGGCTTGGTAATGGGGCAACACTCTGTATCTCTCTCTCGCAGAGCCCGGCTGCCAAATTCAAAACGTCCAGCGATTGCGCCCACACAAAAGCTGCCAGCACGGAAAGCTGTAGCTGGTTTTCACTGTCCCTTGGAACTGCATTCGCTGCCGCACAGTCATTCGTGTTCTGCAAAAGCTTGGGTTGGTAATGGGGCAACACTCTGTATCTCTCTCTCGCAGAGCCCGGCTGCCAAATTCGAAACGTCCAGCGATTGCGCCCACACGAAAGCTGCCAGCACGGAAAGCTGTAGCTGGTTTTCACTGTCCCTTGGAACTGCATTCGCTGCCGCACAGTCATTCGTGTTCTGCAAAAGCTTGGCTTGGTAATGGGGCAACACTCTGTATCTCTCTCTCTCGCAGAGCCCGGCTGCCAAATTCGAAACGTCCAGCGATTGCGCCCACACGAAAGCTGCCAGCATGGAAAGCTGTAGCTGGTTTTCACTGTCCCTTGGAACTGCATTCGCTGCCGCACAGTCATTCGTGTTCTGCAAAAGCTTGGCTTGGTAATGGGGCAACACTGTGTATCTCTCTCTGGCAGAGCCCGGCTGCCAAATTCGAAACGTCCAGCGATTGCGCCCACACGAAAGCTGCCAGCACGGAAAGCTGTAGCTGGTTTTCACTGTCCCTTGGAACTGCATTCGCTGCCGCACAGTCATTCGTGTTCTGCAAAAGCTTGGCTTCGTAATGGGGCAACACTCTGTATCTCTCTCTCGCAGAGCCCGGCTGCCAAATTCAAAACGTCCAGCGATTGCGCCCACACGAAAGCTGCCAGCACGGAAAGCTGTAGCTGGTTTTCACTGTCCCTTGGAACTGCATTCGCTGCCGCACAGTCATTCGTGTTCTGCAAAAGCTTGGCTTGGTAATGGGGCAACACTCTGTATCTCTCTCTCTGGCAGAGCCCGGCTGCCAAATTCGAAACGTCCAGCGATTGCGCCCACACGAAAGCTGCCAGCACGGAAAGCTGTAGCTGGTTTTCACTGTCCCTTGGAACTGCATTCGCTGCCGCACAGTCATTCGTGTTCTGCAAAAGCTTGGCTTGGTAATGGGGCAACACTCTGTATCTCTCTCTCGCAGAGCCCGGCTGCCAAATTCGAAACGTCCAGCGATTGCGCCCACACGAAAGCTGCCAGCACGGAAAGCTGTAGCTGGTTTTCACTGTCCCTTGGAACTGCATTCGCTGCCGCACAGTCATTCGTGTTCTGCAAAAGCTTGGCTTCGTAATGGGGCAACACTGTGTATCTCTCTCTCGCAGAGCCCGGCTGCCAAATTCGAAACGTCCAGCGATTGCGCCCACACGAAAGCTGCCAGCACGGAAAGCTGTAGCAGGTTTTCACTGTCCCTTGGAACTGCATTCGCTGCCGCACAGTCATTCGTGTTCTGCAAAAGCTTGGCTTGGTAATGGGGCAACACTCTGTATCTCTCTCTCGCAGAGCCCGGCTGCCAAATTCAAAACGTCCAGCGATTGCGCCCACACAAAAGCTGCCAGCACGGAAAGCTGTAGCTGGTTTTCACTGTCCCTTGGAACTGCATTCGCTGCCGCACAGTCATTCGTGTTCTGCAAAAGCTTGGGTTGGTAATGGGGCAACACTCTGTATCTCTCTCTCGCAGAGCCCGGCTGCCAAATTCGAAACGTCCAGCGATTGCGCCCACACGAAAGCTGCCAGCACGGAAAGCTGTAGCTGGTTTTCACTGTCCCTTGGAACTGCATTCGCTGCCGCACAGTCATTCGTGTTCTGCAAAAGCTTGGCTTGGTAATGGGGCAACACTCTGTATCTCTCTCTCTCGCAGAGCCCGGCTGCCAAATTCGAAACGTCCAGCGATTGCGCCCACACGAAAGCTGCCAGCATGGAAAGCTGTAGCTGGTTTTCACTGTCCCTTGGAACTGCATTCGCTGCCGCACAGTCATTCGTGTTCTGCAAAAGCTTGGCTTGGTAATGGGGCAACACTGTGTATCTCTCTCTGGCAGAGCCCGGCTGCCAAATTCGAAACGTCCAGCGATTGCGCCCACACGAAAGCTGCCAGCACGGAAAGCTGTAGCTGGTTTTCACTGTCCCTTGGAACTGCATTCGCTGCCGCACAGTCATTCGTGTTCTGCAAAAGCTTGGCTTCGTAATGGGGCAACACTCTGTATCTCTCTCTCGCAGAGCCCGGCTGCCAAATTCAAAACGTCCAGCGATTGCGCCCACACGAAAGCTGCCAGCACGGAAAGCTGTAGCTGGTTTTCACTGTCCCTTGGAACTGCATTCGCTGCCGCACAGTCATTCGTGTTCTGCAAAAGCTTGGCTTGGTAATGGGGCAACACTCTGTATCTCTCTCTCTGGCAGAGCCCGGCTGCCAAATTCGAAACGTCCAGCGATTGCGCCCACAAGAAAGCTGCCAGCACGGAAAGCTGTAGCTGGTTTTCACTGTCCCTTGGAACTGCATTCGCTGCCGCACAGTCATTCGTGTTCTGCAAAAGCTTGGCTTGGTAATGGGGCAACACTCTGTATCTCTCTCTCGCAGAGCCCGGCTGCCAAATTCGAAACGTCCAGCGATTGCGCCCACACGAAAGCTGCCAGCACGGAAAGCTGTAGCTGGTTTTCACTGTCCCTTGGAACTGCATTCGCTGCCGCACAGTCATTCGTGTTCTGCAAAAGCTTGGCTTCGTAATGGGGCAACACTGTGTATCTCTCTCTCGCAGAGCCCGGCTGCCAAATTCGAAACGTCCAGCGATTGCGCCCACACGAAAGCTGCCAGCACGGAAAGCTGTAGCAGGTTTTCACTGTCCCTTGGAACTGCATTCGCTGCCGCACAGTCATTCGTGTTCTGCAAAAGCTTGGCTTGGTAATGGGGCAACACTCTGTATCTCTCTCTCGCAGAGCCCGGCTGCCAGATTCAAAACGTCCAGCGATTGCGCCCACACGAAAGCTGCCAGCACGGAAAGCTGTAGCTGGTTTTCACTGTCCCTTGGAACTGCATTCGCTGCCGCACAGTCATTCGTGTTCTGCAAAAGCTTGGCTTGGTAATGGGGCAACACTCTGTATCTCTCTCTCGCAGAGCCCGGCTGCCAAATTCGAAACGTCCAGCGATTGCGCCCACACGAAAGCTGCCAGCACGGAAAGCTGTAGCTGGTTTTCACTGTCCCTTGGAACTGCATTCGCTGCCACACAGTCATTCGTGTTCTGCAAAAGCTTGGCTTGGTAATGGGGCAACACTGTGTATCTCTCTCTCGCAGAGCCCGGCTGCCAAATTCGAAACGGCCAGCGATTGCGCCCACACGAAAGCTGCCAGCACGGAAAGCTGTAGCTGGTTTTCACTGTCCCTTGGAACTGCATTCGCTGCCACACAGTCATTCGTGTTCTTCAAAAGCTTGGCTTCGTAATGCGGCAACACTCTGTATCTCTCTCTCGCAGAGCCCGGCTGCCAAATTCGAAACGTCCAGCGATTGCGCCCACACGAAAGCTGCCAGCACGGAAAGCTGTAGCTGGTTTTCACTGTCCCTTGGAACTGCATTCGCTGCCGCACAGTCATTCGTGTTCTGCAAAAGCTTGGCTTGGTAATGGGGCAACACTCTGTATCTCTCTCTCGCAGAGCCCGGCTGCCAAATTCAAAACGTCCAGCGATTGCGCCCACACGAAAGCTGCCAGCACGGAAAGCTGTAGCTGGTTTTCACTGTCCCTTGGAACTGCATTCGCTGCCGCACAGTCATTCGTGTTCTGCAAAAGCTTGGCTTGGTAATGGGGCAACACTGTGTATCTCTCTCTCTCGCAGAGCCCGGCTGCCAAATTCGAAACGTCCAGCGATTGCGCCCACAAGAAAACTGCCAGCACGGAAAGCTGTAGCTGGTTTTCACTGTCCCTTGGAACTGCATTCGCTGCCGCACAGTCATTCGTGTTCTGCAAAAGCTTGGCTTGGTAATGGGGCAACACTGTGTATCTCTCTCTCGCAGAGCCCGGCTGCCAAATTCGAAACGTCCAGCGATTGCGCCCACACGAAAGCTGCCAGCACGGAAAGCTGTAGCTGGTTTTCACTGTCCCTTGGAACTGCATTCGCTGCCGCACAGTCATTCGTGTTCTGCAAAAGCTTGGCTTCGTAATGGGGCAACACTCTGTATCTCTCTCTCGCAGAGCCCGGCTGCCAAATTCGAAACGTCCAGCGATTGCGCCCACACGAAAGCTGCCAGCACGGAAAGCTGTAGCTGGTTTTCACTGTCCCTTGGAACTGCATTCGCTGCCACACAGTCATTCGTGTTCTGCAAAAGCTTGGCTTGGTCATGGGGGAACACTGTGTATCTCTCTCTGGCAGAGCCCGGCTGCCAAATTCGAAACGTCCAGCGATTGCGCCCACACGAAAGCTGCCAGCACGGAAAGCTGTAGCTGGTTTTCACTGTCCCTTGGAACTGCATTCGCTGCCGCACAGTCATTCGTGTTCTGCAAAAGCTTGGCTTGGTAATGGGGCAACACTCTGTATCTCTCTCTCGCAGAGCCCGGCTGCCAAATTCAAAACGTCCAGCGATTGCGCCCACACGAAAGCTGCCAGCACGGAAAGCTGTAGCTGGTTTTCACTGTCCCTTGGAACTGCATTCGCTGCCGCACAGTCATTCGTGTTCTGCAAAAGCTTGGCTTCGTAATGGGGCAACACTCTGTATCTCTCTCTGGCAGAGCCCGGCTGCCAAATTCGAAATGTCCAGCGATTGCGCCCACACGAAAGCTGCCAGCACGGAAAGCTGTAGCTGGTTTTCACTGTCCCTTGGAACTGCATTCGCTGCCACACAGTCATTCGTGTTCTGCAAAAGCTTGGCTTCGTAATGGGGCAACACTCTGTATCTCTCTCTCGCAGAGCCCGGCTGCCAAATTCGAAACGTCCAGCGATTGCGCCCACACGAAAGCTGCCAGCACGGAAAGCTGTAGCTGGTTTTCACTGTCCCTTGGAACTGCATTCGCTGCCGCACAGTCATTCGTGTTCTGCAAAAGCTTGGCTTGGTAATGGGGCAACACTGTGTATCTCTCTCTGGCAGAGCCCGGCTGCCAAATTCGAAACGTCCAGCGATTGCGCCCACACGAAAGCTGCCAGCACGGAAAGCTGTAGCTGGTTTTCACTGTCCCTTGGAACTGCATTCGCTGCCGCACAGTCATTCGTGTTCTGCAAAAGCTTGGCTTGGTAATGGGGCAACACTCTGTATCTCTCTCTGGCAGAGCCCGGCTGCCAAATTCGAAACGTCCAGCGATTGCGCCCACACGAAAGCTGCCAGCACGGAAAGCTGTAGCTGGTTTTCACTGTCCCTTGGAACTGCATTCGCTGCCGCACAGTCATTCGTGTTCTGCAAAAGCTTGGCTTGGTAATGGGGCAACACTCTGTATCTCTCTCTGGCAGAGCCCGGCTGCCAAATTCGAAACGTCCAGCGATTGCGCCCACACGAAAGCTGCCAGCACGGAAAGCTGTAGCTGGTTTTCACTGTCCCTTGGAACTGCATTCGCTGCCGCACAGTCATTCGTGTTCTGCAAAAGCTTGGCTTCGTAATGGGGCAACACTCTGTATCTCTCTCTCGCAGAGCCCGGCTGCCAAATTCGAAACGTCCAGCGATTGCGCCCACACGAAAGCTGCCAGCACGGAAAGCTGTAGCTGGTTTTCACTGTCCCTTGGAACTGCATTCGCTGCCACACAGTCATTCGTGTTCTGCAAAAGCTTGGCTTGGTAATGGGGCAACACTGTGTATCTCTCTCTGGCAGAGCCCGGCTGCCAAATTCAAAACGTCCAGCGATTGCGCCCACACAAAAGCTGCCAGCACGGAAAGCTGTAGCTGGTTTTCACTGTCCCTTGGAACTGCATTCGCTGCCGCACAGTCATTCGTGTTCTGCAAAAGCTTGGCTTGGTAATGGGGCAACACTGTGTATCTCTCTCTGGCAGAGCCCGGCTGCCAAATTCGAAACGTCCAGCGATTGCGCCCACACGAAAGCTGCCAGCACGGAAAGCTGTAGCTGGTTTTCACTGTCCCTTGGAACTGCATTCGCTGCCGCACAGTCATTCGTGTTCTGCAAAAGCTTGGCTTGGTAATGGGGCAACACTGTGTATCTCTCTCTGGCAGAGCCCGGCTGCCAAATTCGAAACGTCCAGCGATTGCGCCCACACGAAAGCTGCCAGCACGGAAAGCTGTAGCTGGTTTTCACTGTCCCTTGGAACTGCATTCGCTGCCACACAGTCATTCGTGTTCTTCAAAAGCTTGGCTTCGTAATGCGGCAACACTCTGTATCTCTCTCTCGCAGAGCCCGGCTGCCAAATTCGAAATGTCCAGCGATTGCGCCCACACGAAAGCTGCCAGCACGGAAAGCTGTAGCTGGTTTTCACTGTCCCTTGGAACTGCATTCGCTGCCGCACAGTCATTCGTGTTCTGCAAAAGCTTGGCTTCGTAATGGGGCAACACTCTGTATCTCTCTCTCGCAGAGCCCGGCTGCCAAATTCAAAACGTCCAGCGATTGCGCCCACACGAAAGCTGCCAGCACGGAAAGCTGTAGCTGGTTTTCACTGTCCCTTGGAACTGCATTCGCTGCCGCACAGTCATTTGTGTTCTGCAAAAGCTTGGCTTGGTAATGGGGCAACACTCTGTATCTCTCTCTCTCGCAGAGCCCGGCTGCCAAATTCGAAACGTCCAGCGATTGCGCCCACACGAAAGCTGCCAGCACGGAAAGCTGTAGCTGGTTTTCACTGTCCCTTGGAACTGCATTCGCTGCCGCACAGTCATTCGTGTTCTGCAAAAGCTTGGCTTGGTAATGGGGCAACACTCTGTATCTCTCTCTCGCAGAGCCCGGCTGCCAAATTCGAAACGTCCAGCGATTGCGCCCACACGAAAGCTGCCAGCACGGAAAGCTGTAGCTGGTTTTCACTGTCCCTTGGAACTGCATTCGCTGCCGCACAGTCATTCGTGTTCTGCAAAAGCTTGGCTTCGTAACGGGGCAACTCTGTGTATCTCTCTCTCGCAGAGCCCGGCTGCCAAATTCGAAACGTCCAGCGATTGCGCCCACACGAAAGCTGCCAGCACGGAAAGCTGTAGCAGGTTTTCACTGTCCCTTGGAACTGCATTCGCTGCCGCACAGTCATTCGTGTTCTGCAAAAGCTTGGCTTGGTAATGGGGCAACACTCTGTATCTCTCTCTCGCAGAGCCCGGCTGCCAGATTCAAAACGTCCAGCGATTGCGCCCACACGAAAGCTGCCAGCACGGAAAGCTGTAGCTGGTTTTCACTGTCCCTTGGAACTGCATTCGCTGCCGCACAGTCATTCGTGTTCTGCAAAAGCTTGGCTTGGTAATGGGGCAACACTCTGTATCTCTCTCTGGCAGAGCCCGGCTGCCAAATTCGAAACGTCCAGCGATTGCGCCCACACGAAAGCTGCCAGCACGGAAAGCTGTAGCTGGTTTTCACTGTCCCTTGGAACTGCATTCGCTGCCACACAGTCATTCGTGTTCTGCAAAAGCTTGGCTTGGTAATGGGGCAACACTGTGTATCTCTCTCTCGCAGAGCCCGGCTGCCAAATTCGAAACGTCCAGCGATTGCGCCCACACGAAAGCTGCCAGCACGGAAAGCTGTAGCTGGTTTTCACTGTCCCTTGGAACTGCATTCGCTGCCGCACAGTCATTCGTGTTCTGCAAAAGCTTGGCTTCGTAATGGGGCAACACTCTGTATCTCTCTCTCGCAGAGCCCGGCTGCCAAATTCGAAACGTCCAGCGATTGCGCCCACACGAAAGCTGCCAGCACGGAAAGCTGTAGCTGGTTTTCACTGTCCCTTGGAACTGCATTCGCTGCCGCACAGTCATTCGTGTTCTGCAAAAGCTTGGGTTGGTCATGGGGGAACACTGTGTATCTCTCTCTGGCAGAGCCCGGCTGCCAAATTCGAAACGTCCAGCGATTGCGCCCACACGAAAGCTGCCAGCACGGAAAGCTGTAGCTGGTTTTCACTGTCCCTTGGAACTGCATTCGCTGCCGCACAGTCATTCGTGTTCTGCAAAAGCTTGGCTTCGTAATGGGGCAACACTGTGTATCTCTCTCTCGCAGAGCCCGGCTGCCAAATTCGAAACGTCCAGCGATTGCGCCCACACGAAAGCTGCCAGCACGGAAAGCTGTAGCAGGTTTTCACTGTCCCTTGGAACTGCATTCGCTGCCGCACAGTCATTCGTGTTCTGCAAAAGCTTGGCTTCGTAATGCGGCAACACTCTGTATCTCTCTCTCGCAGAGCCCGGCTGCCAGATTCAAAACGTCCAGCGATTGCGCCCACACGAAAGCTGCCAGCACGGAAAGCTGTAGCTGGTTTTCACTGTCCCTTGGAACTGCATTCGCTGCCGCACAGTCATTCGTGTTCTGCAAAAGCTTGGCTTGGTAATGGGGCAACACTCTGTATCTCTCTCTGGCAGAGCCCGGCTGCCAAATTCGAAACGTCCAGCGATTGCGCCCACACGAAAGCTGCCAGCACGGAAAGCTGTAGCTGGTTTTCACTGTCCCTTGGAACTGCATTCGCTGCCGCACAGTCATTCGTGTTCTGCAAAAGCTTGGCTTCGTAATGGGGCAACACTGTGTATCTCTCTCTCGCAGAGCCCGGCTGCCAAATTCGAAACGGCCAGCGATTGCGCCCACACGAAAGCTGCCAGCACGGAAAGCTGTAGCTGGTTTTCACTGTCCCTTGGAACTGCATTCGCTGCCACACAGTCATTCGTGTTCTGCAAAAGCTTGGCTTCGTAATGGGGCAACACTCTGTATCTCTCTCTCGCAGAGCCCGGCTGCCAAATTCGAAACGTCCAGCGATTGCGCCCACACGAAAGCTGCCAGCATGGAAAGCTGTAGCTGGTTTTCACTGTCCCTTGGAACTGCATTCGCTGCCGCACAGTCATTCGTGTTCTGCAAAAGCTTGGCTTGGTAATGGGGCAACACTCTGTATCTCTCTCTCGCAGAGCCCGGCTGCCAAATTCAAAACGTCCAGCGATTGCGCCCACACGAAAGCTGCCAGCACGGAAAGCTGTAGCTGGTTTTCACTGTCCCTTGGAACTGCATTCGCTGCCGCACAGTCATTCGTGTTCTGCAAAAGCTTGGCTTGGTAATGGGGCAACACTGTGTATCTCTCTCTCTCGCAGAGCCCGGCTGCCAAATTCGAAACGTCCAGCGATTGCGCCCACAAGAAAACTGCCAGCACGGAAAGCTGTAGCTGGTTTTCACTGTCCCTTGGAACTGCATTCGCTGCCGCACAGTCATTCGTGTTCTGCAAAAGCTTGGCTTGGTAATGGGGCAACACTCTGTATCTCTGGCAGAGCCCGGCTGCCAAATTCGAAACGTCCAGCGATTGCGCCCACACGAAAGCTGCCAGCACGGAAAGCTGTAGCTGGTTTTCACTGTCCCTTGGAACTGCATTCGCTGCCGCACAGTCATTCGTGTTCTGCAAAAGCTTGGCTTCGTAATGGGGCAACACTCTGTATCTCTCTCTCGCAGAGCCCGGCTGCCAAATTCGAAACGTCCAGCGATTGCGCCCACACGAAAGCTGCCAGCACGGAAAGCTGTAGCTGGTTTTCACTGTCCCTTGGAACTGCATTCGCTGCCGCACAGTCATTCGTGTTCTGCAAAAGCTTGGCTTGGTAATGGGGCAACACTCTGTATCTCTCTCTCGCAGAGCCCGGCTGCCAAATTCAAAACGTCCAGCGATTGCGCCCACACGAAAGCTGCCAGCACGGAAAGCTGTAGCTGGTTTTCACTGTCCCTTGGAACTGCATTCGCTGCCGCACAGTCATTCGTGTTCTGCAAAAGCTTGGCTTCGTAATGGGGCAACACTGTGTATCTCTCTCTCGCAGAGCCCGGCTGCCAAATTCGAAACGTCCAGCGATTGCGCCCACACGAAAGCTGCCAGCACGGAAAGCTGTAGCAGGTTTTCACTGTCCCTTGGAACTGCATTCGCTGCCGCACAGTCATTCGTGTTCTGCAAAAGCTTGGCTTCGTAAAGGCGCAACACTCTGTATCTCTCTCTCGCAGAGCCCGGCTGCCAGATTCAAAATGTCCAGCGATTGCGCCCACACGAAAGCTGCCAGCACGGAAAGCTGTAGCTGGTTTTCACTGTCCCTTGGAACTGCATTCGCTGCCGCACAGTCATTCGTGTTCTGCAAAAGCTTGGCTTGGTAATGGGGCAACACTGTGTATCTCTCTCTGGCAGAGCCCGGCTGCCAAATTCGAAACATCCAGCGATTGCGCCCACACGAAAGCTGCCAGCACGGAAAGCTGTAGCTGGTTTTCACTGTCCCTTGGAACTGCATTCGCTGCCTCACAGTCATTCGTGTTCTGCAAAAGCTTGGCTTCGTAATGCGGCAACACTCTGTATCTCTCTCTCGCAGAGCCCGGCTGCCAAATTCGAAACGTCCAGCGATTGCGCCCACACGAAAGCTGCCAGCACAGAAAGCTGTAGCTGGTTTTCACTGTCCCTTGGAACTGCATTCGCTGCCGCACAGTCATTCGTGTTCTGCAAAAGCTTGGCTTGGTAATGGGGCAACACTCTGTATCTCTCTCTCGCAGAGCCCGGCTGCCATATTCAAAACTTCCAGCGATTGCGCCCACACGAAAGCTGCCAGCACGGAAAGCTGTAGCTGGTTTTCACTGTCCCTTGGAACTGCATTCGCTGCCGCACAGTCATTCGTGTTCTGCAAAAGCTTGGGTTGGTAATGGGGCAACACTGTGTATCTCTCTCTGGCAGAGCCCGGCTGCCAAATTCGAAACGTCCAGCGATTGCGCCCACACGAAAGCTGCCAGCACGGAAAGCTGTAGCTGGTTTTCACTGTCCCTTGGAACTGCATTCGCTGCCACACAGTCATTCGTGTTCTGCAAAAGCTTGGCTTGGTAATGGGGCAACACTGTGTATCTCTCTCTGGCAGAGCCCGGCTGCCAAATTCGAAACGTCCAGCGATTGCGCCCACACGAAAGCTGCCAGCACGGAAAGCTGTAGCTGGTTTTCACTGTCCCTTGGAACTGCATTCGCTGCCGCACAGTCATTCGTGTTCTGCAAAAGCTTGGGTTGGTAATGGGGCAACACTGTGTATCTCTCTCTGGCAGAGCCCGGCTGCCAAATTCGAAACGTCCAGCGATTGCGCCCACACGAAAGCTGCCAGCACGGAAAGCTGTACCTGGTTTTCACTGTCCCTTGGAACTGCATTCGCTGCCGCACAGTCATTCGTGTTCTGCAAAAGCTTGGCTTGGTAATGGGGCAACACTGTGTATCTCTCTCTCGCAGAGCCCGGCTGCCAAATTCGAAACGTCCAGCGATTGCGCCCACACGAAAGCTGCCAGCACGGAAAGCTGTAGCTGGTTTTCACTGTCCCTTGGAACTGCATTCGCTGCCGCACAGTCATTCGTGTTCTGCAAAAGCTTGGCTTCGTAATGCGGCAACACTCTGTATCTCTCTCTGGCAGAGCCCGGCTGCCAAATTCGAAACGTCCAGCGATTGCGCCCACACGAAAGCTGCCAGCACAGAAAGCTGTAGCTGGTTTTCACTGTCCCTTGGAACTGCATTCGCTGCCACACAGTCATTCGTGTTCTGCAAAAGCTTTGATTCGTAATGGGGCAACACTCTGTATCTCTCTCTCGCAGAGCCCGGCTGCCAAATTCGAAACGTCCAGCGATTGCGCCCACACGAAAGCTGCCAGCACGGAAAGCTGTAGCTGGTTTTCACTGTCCCTTGGAACTGCATTCGCTGCCGCACAGTCATTCGTGTTCTGCAAAAGCTTGGCTTCGTAATGGGCCAACACTCTGTATCTCTCTCTCGCAGAGCCCGGCTGCCAAATTCAAAACGTCCAGCGATTGCGCCCACAAGAAAGCTGCCAGCACGGAAAGCTGTAGCTGGTTTTCACTGTCCCTTGGAACTGCATTCGCTGCCGCACAGTCATTCGTGTTCTGCAAAAGCTTGGCTTGGTAATGGGGCAACACTGTGTATCTCTCTCTCGCAGAGCCCGGCTGCCAAATTCGAAACGTCCAGCGATTGCGCCCACACGAAAGCTGCCAGCACGGAAAGCTGTAGCTGGTTTTCACTGTCCCTTGGAACTGCATTCGCTGCCGCACAGTCATTCGTGTTCTGCAAAAGCTTGGCTTCGTAATGGGGCAACACTCTGTATCTCTCTCTCGCAGAGCCCGGCTGCCAAATTCGAAACGTCCAGCGATTGCGCCCACAAGAAAACTGCCAGCACGGAAAGCTGTAGCTGGTTTTCACTGTCCCTTGGAACTGCATTCGCTGCCGCACAGTCATTCGTGTTCTGCAAAAGCTTGGCTTGGTAATGGGGCAACACTCTGTATCTCTCTCTGGCAGAGCCCGGCTGCCAAATTCGAAACGTCCAGCGATTGCGCCCACACGAAAGCTGCCAGCACGGAAAGCTGTAGCTGGTTTTCACTGTCCCTTGGAACTGCATTCGCTGCCGCACAGTCATTCGTGTTCTGCAAAAGCTTGGCTTGGTAATGGGGCAACACTCTGTATCTCTCTCTCGCAGAGCCCGGCTGCCAAATTCGAAACGTCCAGAGATTGCGCCCACACGAAAGCTGCCAGCACGGAAAGCTGTAGCTGGTTTTCACTGTCCCTTGGAACTGCATTCGCTGCCACACAGTCATTCGTGTTCTGCAAAAGCTTGGCTTCGTAATGGGCCAACACTCTGTATCTCTCTCTCGCAGAGCCCGGCTGCCAAATTTGAAACGTCCAGCGATTGCGCCCACACGAAAGCTGCCAGCACGGAAAGCTGTAGCTGGTTTTCACTGTCCCTTGGAACTGCATTCGCTGCCGCACAGTCATTTGTGTTCTGCAAAAGCTTGGCTTGGTAATGGGGCAACACTGTGTATCTCTCTCTCTGGCAGAGCCCGGCTGCCAAATTCGAAACGTCCAGCGATTGCGCCCACACGAAAGCTGCCAGCACGGAAATCTGTAGCTGGTTTTCACTGTCCCTTGGAACTGCATTCGCTGCCGCACAGTCATTCGTGTTCTGCAAAAGCTTGGCTTCGTAATGGGGCAACACTGTGTATCTCTCTCTGGCAGAGCCCGGCTGCCAAATTCGAAACGTCCAGCGATTGCGCCCACACGAAAGCTGCCAGCACGGAAAGCTGTAGCTGGTTTTCACTGTCCCTTGGAACTGCATTCGCTGCCACACAGTCATTCGTGTTCTGCAAAAGCTTGGCTTGGTAATGGGGCAACACTCTGTATCTCTCTCTCGCAGAGCCCGGCTGCCAAATTCAAAACGTCCAGCGATTGCGCCCACAAGAAAGCTGCCAGCACGGAAAGCTGTAGCTGGTTTTCACTGTCCCTTGGAACTGCATTCGCTGCCACACAGTCATTCGTGTTCTGCAAAAGCTTGGCTTGGTAATGGGGCAACACTGTGTATCTCTCTCTCGCAGAGCCCGGCTGCCAAATTCGAAACGTCCAGCGATTGCGCCCACACGAAAGCTGCCAGCACGGAAAGCTGTAGCTGGTTTTCACTGTCCCTTGGAACTGCATTCGCTGCCGCACAGTCATTCGTGTTCTGCAAAAGCTTTGATTCGTAATGGGGCAACACTCTGTATCTCTCTCTCGCAGAGCCCGGCTGCCAAATTCGAAACGTCCAGCGATTGCGCCCACACGAAAGCTGCCAGCACGGAAAGCTGTAGCTGGTTTTCACTGTCCCTTGGAACTGCATTCGCTGCCGCACAGTCATTTGTGTTCTGCAAAAGCTTGGCTTGGTAATGGGGCAACACTGTGTATCTCTCTCTCTGGCAGAGCCCGGCTGCCAAATTCGAAACGTCCAGCGATTGCGCCCACACGAAAGCTGCCAGCACGGAAATCTGTAGCTGGTTTTCACTGTCCCTTGGAACTGCATTCGCTGCCGCACAGTCATTCGTGTTCTGCAAAAGCTTGGCTTCGTAATGGGGCAACACTGTGTATCTCTCTCTGGCAGAGCCCGGCTGCCAAATTCGAAACGTCCAGCGATTGCGCCCACACGAAAGCTGCCAGCACGGAAAGCTGTAGCTGGTTTTCACTGTCCCTTGGAACTGCATTCGCTGCCACACAGTCATTCGTGTTCTGCAAAAGCTTGGCTTGGTAATGGGGCAACACTCTGTATCTCTCTCTCGCAGAGCCCGGCTGCCAAATTCAAAACGTCCAGCGATTGCGCCCACAAGAAAGCTGCCAGCACGGAAAGCTGTAGCTGGTTTTCACTGTCCCTTGGAACTGCATTCGCTGCCGCACAGTCATTCGTGTTCTGCAAAAGCTTGGCTTGGTAATGGGGCAACACTCTGTATCTCTCTCTCGCAGAGCCCGGCTGCCAAATTCGAAACGTCCAGCGATTGCGCCCACACGAAAGCTGCCAGCACGGAAAGCTGTAGCTGGTTTTCACTGTCCCTTGGAACTGCATTCGCTGCCGCACAGTCATTCGTGTTCTGCAAAAGCTTTGATTCGTAATGGGGCAACACTGTGTATCTCTCTCTCGCAGAGCCCGGCTGCCAAATTCGAAACGTCCAGCGATTGCGCCCACACGAAAGCTGCCAGCACGGAAAGCTGTAGCTGGTTTTCACTGTCCCTTGGAACTGCATTCGCTGCCGCACAGTCATTCGTGTTCTTCAAAAGCTTGGCTTCGTAATGCGGCAACACTCTGTATCTCTCTCTCGCAGAGCCCGGCTGCCAAATTCGAAACGTCCAGCGATTGCGCCCACACGAAAGCTGCCAGCACGGAAAGCTGTAGCTGGTTTTCACTGTCCCTTGGAACTGCATTCGCTGCCGCACAGTCATTCGTGTTCTGCAAAAGCTTGGCTTCGTAATGGGGCAACACTCTGTATCTCTCTCTCGCAGAGCCCGGCTGCCAAATTCAAAACGTCCAGCGATTGCGCCCACACGAAAGCTGCCAGCACGGAAAGCTGTAGCTGGTTTTCACTGTCCCTTGGAACTGCATTCGCTGCCGCACAGTCATTCGTGTTCTGCAAAAGCTTGGCTTGGTAATGGGGCAACACTCTGTATCTCTCTCTCTGGCAGAGCCCGGCTGCCAAATTCGAAACGTCCAGCGATTGCGCCCACACGAAAGCTGCCAGCACGGAAAGCTGTAGCTGGTTTTCACTGTCCCTTGGAACTGCATTCGCTGCCGCACAGTCATTCGTGTTCTGCAAAAGCTTGGCTTGGTAATGGGGCAACACTCTGTATCTCTCTCTCGCAGAGCCCGGCTGCCAAATTCGAAACGGCCAGCGATTGCGCCCACACGAAAGCTGCCAGCACGGAAAGCTGTAGCTGGTTTTCACTGTCCCTTGGAACTGCATTCGCTGCCGCACAGTCATTCGTGTTCTGCAAAAGCTTGGCTTCGTAATGGGGCAACACTGTGTATCTCTCTCTCGCAGAGCCCGGCTGCCAAATTCGAAACGTCCAGCGATTGCGCCCACACGAAAGCTGCCAGCACGGAAAGCTGTAGCAGGTTTTCACTGTCCCTTGGAACTGCATTCGCTGCCGCACAGTCATTCGTGTTCTGCAAAAGCTTGGCTTGGTAATGGGGCAACACTCTGTATCTCTCTCTCGCAGAGCCCGGCTGCCAGATTCAAAACGTCCAGCGATTGCGCCCACACAAAAGCTGCCAGCACGGAAAGCTGTAGCTGGTTTTCACTGTCCCTTGGAACTGCATTCGCTGCCGCACAGTCATTCGTGTTCTGCAAAAGCTTGGCTTCGTAATGGGGCAACACTCTGTATCTCTCTCTGGCAGAGCCCGGCTGCCAAATTCGAAACGTCCAGCGATTGCGCCCACACGAAAGCTGCCAGCACGGAAAGCTGTAGCTGGTTTTCACTGTCCCTTGGAACTGCATTCGCTGCCACACAGTCATTCGTGTTCTGCAAAAGCTTGGCTTGGTAATGGGGCAACACTGTGTATCTCTCTCTCGCAGAGCCCGGCTGCCAAATTCGAAACGGCCAGCGATTGCGCCCACACGAAAGCTGCCAGCACGGAAAGCTGTAGCTGGTTTTCACTGTCCCTTGGAACTGCATTCGCTGCCACACAGTCATTCGTGTTCTTCAAAAGCTTGGCTTCGTAATGGGGCAACACTGTGTATCTCTCTCTCTCGCAGAGCCCGGCTGCCAAATTCGAAACGTCCAGCGATTGCGCCCACAAGAAAACTGCCAGCACGGAAAGCTGTAGCTGGTTTTCACTGTCCCTTGGAACTGCATTCGCTGCCGCACAGTCATTCGTGTTCTGCAAAAGCTTGGCTTGGTAATGGGGCAACACTCTGTATCTCTCTCTCACAGAGCCCGGCTGCCAAATTCGAAACGTCCAGCGATTGCGCCCACACGAAAGCTGCCAGCACGGAAAGCTGTAGCTGGTTTTCACTGTCCCTTGGAACTGCATTCGCTGCCGCACAGTCATTCGTGTTCTGCAAAAGCTTGGCTTCGTAATGGGGCAACACTCTGTATCTCTCTCTCGCAGAGCCCGGCTGCCAAATTCGAAACGTCCAGCGATTGCGCCCACACGAAAGCTGCCAGCACGGAAAGCTGTAGCTGGTTTTCACTGTCCCTTGGAACTGCATTCGCTGCCGCACAGTCATTCGTGTTCTGCAAAAGCTTGGCTTGGTAATGGGGCAACACTCTGTATCTCTCTCTCGCAGAGCCCGGCTGCCAAATTCAAAACGTCCAGCGATTGCGCCCACACGAAAGCTGCCAGCACGGAAAGCTGTAGCTGGTTTTCACTGTCCCTTGGAACTGCATTCGCTGCCGCACAGTCATTCGTGTTCTGCAAAAGCTTGGCTTCGTAATGGGGCAACACTGTGTATCTCTCTCTGGCAGAGCCCGGCTGCCAAATTCGAAATGTCCAGCGATTGCGCCCACACGAAAGCTGCCAGCACGGAAAGCTGTAGCTGGTTTTCACTGTCCCTTGGAACTGCATTCGCTGCCGCACAGTCATTCGTGTTCTGCAAAAGCTTGGCTTGGTAATGGGGCAACACTCTGTATCTCTCTCTGGCAGAGCCCGGCTGCCAAATTCGAAACGTCCAGCGATTGCGCCCACACGAAAGCTGCCAGCACGGAAAGCTGTAGCTGGTTTTCACTGTCCCTTGGAACTGCATTCGCTGCCGCACAGTCATTCGTGTTCTGCAAAAGCTTGGCTTGGTAATGGGGCAACACTCTGTATCTCTCTCTGGCAGAGCCCGGCTGCCAAATTCGAAACGTCCAGCGATTGCGCCCACACGAAAGCTGCCAGCACGGAAAGCTGTAGCTGGTTTTCACTGTCCCTTGGAACTGCATTCGCTGCCGCACAGTCATTCGTGTTCTGCAAAAGCTTGGCTTGGTAATGGGGCAACACTCTGTATCTCTCTCTGGCAGAGCCCGGCTGCCAAATTCGAAACGTCCAGCGATTGCGCCCACACGAAAGCTGCCAGCACGGAAAGCTGTAGCTGGTTTTCACTGTCCCTTGGAACTGCATTCGCTGCCACACAGTCATTCGTGTTCTGCAAAAGCTTGGCTTCGTAATGGGGCAACACTCTGTATCTCTCTCTGGCAGAGCCCGGCTGCCAAATTCGAAACGTCCAGCGATTGCGCCCACACGAAAGCTGCCAGCACGGAAAGCTGTAGCTGGTTTTCACTGTCCCTTGGAACTGCATTCGCTGCCGCACAGTCATTCGTGTTCTGCAAAAGCTTGGCTTGGTAATGGGGCAACACTGTGTATCTCTCTCTCGCAGAGCCCGGCTGCCAAATTCGAAACGTCCAGCGATTGCGCCCACACGAAAGCTGCCAGCACGGAAAGCTGTAGCTGGTTTTCACTGTCCCTTGGAACTGCATTCGCTGCCACACAGTCATTCGTGTTCTGCAAAATCTTGGCTTGGTAATGGGGCAACACTGTGTATCTCTCTCTGGCAGAGCCCGGCTGCCAAATTCGAAACGTCCAGCGATTGCGCCCACAAGAAAGCTGCCAGCACGGAAAGCTGTAGCTGGTTTTCACTGTCCCTTGGAACTGCATTCGCTGCCGCACAGTCATTCGTGTTCTGCAAAAGCTTGGCTTCGTAATGGGGCAACACTCTGTATCTCTCTCTCTCGCAGAGCCCGGCTGCCAAATTCGAAACGTCCAGCGATTGCGCCCACACGAAAGCTGCCAGCATGGAAAGCTGTAGCTGGTTTTCACTGTCCCTTGGAACTGCATTCGCTGCCGCACAGTCATTCGTGTTCTGCAAAAGCTTGGCTTGGTAATGGGGCAACACTGTGTATCTCTCTCTGGCAGAGCCCGGCTGCCAAATTCAAAACGTCCAGCGATTGCGCCCACACAAAAGCTGCCAGCACGGAAAGCTGTAGCTGGTTTTCACTGTCCCTTGGAACTGCATTCGCTGCCGCACAGTCATTCGTGTTCTGCAAAAGCTTGGGTTGGTAATGGGGGAACACTGTGTATCTCTCTCTGGCAGAGCCCGGCTGCCAAATTCGAAACGTCCAGCGATTGCGCCCACACGAAAGCTGCCAGCACGGAAAGCTGTAGCTGGTTTTCACTGTCCCTTGGAACTGCATTCGCTGCCGCACAGTCATTCGTGTTCTGCAAAAGCTTGGCTTGGTAATGGGGCAACACTCTGTATCTCTCTCTCTCGCAGAGCCCGGCTGCCAAATTCGAAACGTCCAGCAATTGCGCCCACACGAAAGCTGCCAGCATGGAAAGCTGTAGCTGGTTTTCACTGTCCCTTGGAACTGCATTCGCTGCCGCACAGTCATTCGTGTTCTGCAAAAGCTTGGCTTGGTAATGGGGCAACACTGTGTATCTCTCTCTGGCAGAGCCCGGCTGCCAAATTCGAAACGTCCAGCGATTGCGCCCACATGAAAGCTGCCAGCACGGAAAGCTGTAGCTGGTTTTCACTGTCCCTTGGAACTGCATTCGCTGCCACACAGTCATTCGTGTTCTTCAAAAGCTTGGCTTCGTAATGCGGCAACACTCTGTATCTCTCTCTCGCAGAGCCCGGCTGCCAAATTCGAAACGTCCAGCGATTGCGCCCACACGAAAGCTGCCAGCACGGAAAGCTGTAGCTGGTTTTCACTGTCCCTTGGAACTGCATTCGCTGCCGCACAGTCATTCGTGTTCTGCAAAAGCTTGGCTTCGTAATGGGGCAACACTCTGTATCTCTCTCTCGCAGAGCCCGGCTGCCAAATTCAAAACGTCCAGCGATTGCGCCCACACGAAAGCTGCCAGCACGGAAAGCTGTAGCTGGTTTTCACTGTCCCTTGGAACTGCATTCGCTGCCGCACAGTCATTCGTGTTCTGCAAAAGCTTGGCTTGGTAATGGGGCAACACTCTGTATCTCTCTCTCGCAGAGCCCGGCTGCCAAATTCGAAACGTCCAGCGATTGCGCCCACACGAAAGCTGCCAGCACGGAAAGCTGTAGCTGGTTTTCACTGTCCCTTGGAACTGCATTCGCTGCCGCACAGTCATTCGTGTTCTGCAAAAGCTTGGCTTCGTAATGGGGCAACACTGTGTATCTCTCTCTCGCAGAGCCCGGCTGCCAAATTCGAAACGTCCAGCGATTGCGCCCACACGAAAGCTGCCAGCACGGAAAGCTGTAGCAGGTTTTCACTGTCCCTTGGAACTGCATTCGCTGCCGCACAGTCATTCGTGTTCTGCAAAAGCTTGGCTTGGTAATGGGGCAACACTCTGTATCTCTCTCTCGCAGAGCCCGGCTGCCAAATTCAAAACGTCCAGCGATTGCGCCCACACGAAAGCTGCCAGCACGGAAAGCTGTAGCTGGTTTTCACTGTCCCTTGGAACTGCATTCGCTGCCGCACAGTCATTCGTGTTCTGCAAAAGCTTGGCTTGGTAATGGGGCAACACTCTGTATCTCTCTCTCTCGCAGAGCCCGGCTGCCAAATTCGAAACGTCCAGCGATTGCGCCCACACGAAAGCTGCCAGCACGGAAAGCTGTAGCTGGTTTTCACTGTCCCTTGGAACTGCATTCGCTGCCGCACAGTCATTCGTGTTCTGCAAAAGCTTGGCTTGGTAATGGGGCAACACTCTGTATCTCTCTCTCGCAGAGCCCGGCTGCCAAATTCGAAACGTCCAGCGATTGCGCCCACACGAAAGCTGCCAGCACGGAAAGCTGTAGCTGGTTTTCACTGTCCCTTGGAACTGCATTCGCTGCCGCACAGTCATTCGTGTTCTGCAAAAGCTTGGCTTCGTAATGGGGCAACACTGTGTATCTCTCTCTCGCAGAGCCCGGCTGCCAAATTCGAAACGTCCAGCGATTGCGCCCACACGAAAGCTGCCAGCACGGAAAGCTGTAGCAGGTTTTCACTGTCCCTTGGAACTGCATTCGCTGCCGCACAGTCATTCGTGTTCTGCAAAAGCTTGGCTTGGTAATGGGGCAACACTCTGTATCTCTCTCTCGCAGAGCCCGGCTGCCAGATTCAAAACGTCCAGCGATTGCGCCCACACGAAAGCTGCCAGCACGGAAAGCTGTAGCTGGTTTTCACTGTCCCTTGGAACTGCATTCGCTGCCGCACAGTCATTCGTGTTCTGCAAAAGCTTGGCTTGGTAATGGGGCAACACTCTGTATCTCTCTCTCGCAGAGCCCGGCTGCCAAATTCAAAACCTCCAGCGATTGCGCCCACACGAAAGCTGCCAGCACGGAAAGCTGTAGCTGGTTTTCACTGTCCCTTGGAACTGCATTCGCTGCCGCACAGTCATTCGTGTTCTGCAAAAGCTTGGCTTGGTAATGGGGCAACACTGTGTATCTCTCTCTCTCGCAGAGCCCGGCTGCCAAATTCGAAACGTCCAGCGTTTGCGCCCACAAGAAAACTGCCAGCACGGAAAGCTGTAGCTGGTTTTCACTGTCCCTTGGAACTGCATTCGCTGCCGCACAGTCATTCGTGTTCTGCAAAAGCTTGGCTTGGTAATGGGGCAACACTGTGTATCTCTCTCTCGCAGAGCCCGGCTGCCAAATTCGAAACGTCCAGCGATTGCGCCCACACGAAAGCTGCCAGCACGGAAAGCTGTAGCTGGTTTTCACTGTCCCTTGGAACTGCATTCGCTGCCGCACAGTCATTCGTGTTCTGCAAAAGCTTGGCTTCGTAATGGGGCAACACTCTGTATCTCTCTCTGGCAGAGCCCGGCTGCCAAATTCGAAACGTCCAGCGATTGCGCCCACACGAAAGCTGCCAGCACGGAAAGCTGTAGCTGGTTTTCACTGTCCCTTGGAACTGCATTCGCTGCCGCACAGTCATTCGTGTTCTGCAAAAGCTTGGCTTCGTAATGGGGCAACACTGTGTATCTCTCTCTCGCAGAGCCCGGCTGCCAAATTCGAAACGGCCAGCGATTGCGCCCACACGAAAGCTGCCAGCACGGAAAGCTGTAGCTGGTTTTCACTGTCCCTTGGAACTGCATTCGCTGCCACACAGTCATTCGTGTTCTGCAAAAGCTTGGCTTCGTAATGGGGCAACACTCTGTATCTCTCTCTCGCAGAGCCCGGCTGCCAAATTCGAAACGTCCAGCGATTGCGCCCACACGAAAGCTGCCAGCATGGAAAGCTGTAGCTGGTTTTCACTGTCCCTTGGAACTGCATTCGCTGCCGCACAGTCATTCGTGTTCTGCAAAAGCTTGGCTTGGTAATGGGGCAACACTCTGTATCTCTCTCTCGCAGAGCCCGGCTGCCAAATTCAAAACGTCCAGCGATTGCGCCCACACGAAAGCTGCCAGCACGGAAAGCTGTAGCTGGTTTTCACTGTCCCTTGGAACTGCATTCGCTGCCGCACAGTCATTCGTGTTCTGCAAAAGCTTGGCTTGGTAATGGGGCAACACTGTGTATCTCTCTCTCTCGCAGAGCCCGGCTGCCAAATTCGAAACGTCCAGCGATTGCGCCCACAAGAAAACTGCCAGCACGGAAAGCTGTAGCTGGTTTTCACTGTCCCTTGGAACTGCATTCGCTGCCGCACAGTCATTCGTGTTCTGCAAAAGCTTGGCTTGGTAATGGGGCAACACTCTGTATCTCTCTCTCGCAGAGCCCGGCTGCCAAATTCGAAACGTCCAGCGATTGCGCCCACACGAAAGCTGCCAGCACGGAAAGCTGTAGCTGGTTTTCACTGTCCCTTGGAACTGCATTCGCTGCCGCACAGTCATTCGTGTTCTGCAAAAGCTTGGCTTCGTAATGGGGCAACACTCTGTATCTCTCTCTCGCAGAGCCCGGCTGCCAAATTCGAAACGTCCAGCGATTGCGCCCACACGAAAGCTGCCAGCACGGAAAGCTGTAGCTGGTTTTCACTGTCCCTTGGAACTGCATTCGCTGCCACACAGTCATTCGTGTTCTGCAAAAGCTTGGCTTGGTAATGGGGCAACACTCTGTATCTCTCTCTCGCAGAGCCCGGCTGCCAAATTCAAAACGTCCAGCGATTGCGCCCACACGAAAGCTGCCAGCACGGAAAGCTGTAGCTGGTTTTCACTGTCCCTTGGAACTGCATTCGCTGCCGCACAGTCATTCGTGTTCTGCAAAAGCTTGGCTTCGTAATGGGGCAACACTGTGTATCTCTCTCTCGCAGAGCCCGGCTGCCAAATTCGAAACGTCCAGCGATTGCGCCCACACGAAAGCTGCCAGCACGGAAAGCTGTAGCAGGTTTTCACTGTCCCTTGGAACTGCATTCGCTGCCGCACAGTCATTCGTGTTCTGCAAAAGCTTGGCTTCGTAATGGGGCAACACTCTGTATCTCTCTCTCGCAGAGCCCGGCTGCCAGATTCAAAACGTCCAGCGATTGCGCCCACACGAAAGCTGCCAGCACGGAAAGCTGTAGCTGGTTTTCACTGTCCCTTGGAACTGCATTCGCTGCCGCACAGTCATTCGTGTTCTGCAAAAGCTTGGCTTGGTAACGGGGCAACACTCTGTATCTCTCTCTGGCAGAGCCCGGCTGCCAAATTCGAAACGTCCAGCGATTGCGCCCACACGAAAGCTGCCAGCACGGAAAGCTGTAGCTGGTTTTCACTGTCCCTTGGAACTGCATTCGCTGCCACACAGTCATTCGTGTTCTGCAAAAGCTTGGCTTCGTAATGGGGCAACACTCTGTATCTCTCTCTCGCAGAGCCCGGCTGCCAAATTCGAAACGTCCAGCGATTGCGCCCACACGAAAGCTGCCAGCACGGAAAGCTGTAGCTGGTTTTCACTGTCCCTTGGAACTGCATTCGCTGCCGCACAGTCATTCGTGTTCTGCAAAAGCTTGGCTTGGTAATGGGGCAACACTGTGTATCTCTCTCTGGCAGAGCCCGGCTGCCAAATTCGAAACATCCAGCGATTGCGCCCACACGAAAGCTGCCAGCACGGAAAGCTGTAGCTGGTTTTCACTGTCCCTTGGAACTGCATTCGCTGCCTCACAGTCATTCGTGTTCTGCAAAAGCTTGGCTTCGTAATGCGGCAACACTCTGTATCTCTCTCTCGCAGAGCCCGGCTGCCAAATTCGAAACGTCCAGCGATTGCGCCCACACGAAAGCTGCCAGCACAGAAAGCTGTAGCTGGTTTTCACTGTCCCTTGGAACTGCATTCGCTGCCGCACAGTCATTCGTGTTATGCAAAAGCTTGGCTTGGTAATGGGGCAACACTCTGTATCTCTCTCTCGCAGAGCCCGGCTGCCATATTCAAAACTTCCAGCGATTGCGCCCACACGAAAGCTGCCAGCACGGAAAGCTGTAGCTGGTTTTCACTGTCCCTTGGAACTGCATTCGCTGCCGCACAGTCATTCGTGTTCTGCAAAAGCTTGGGTTGGTAATGGGGCAACACTGTTTATCTCTCTCTGGCAGAGCCCGGCTGCCAAATTCGAAACGTCCAGCGATTGCGCCCACACGAAAGCTGCCAGCACGGAAAGCTGTAGCTGGTTTTCACTGTCCCTTGGAACTGCATTCGCTGCCACACAGTCATTCATGTTCTGCAAAAGCTTGGCTTGGTAATGGGGCAACACTGTGTATCTCTCTCTGGCAGAGCCCGGCTGCCAAATTCGAAACGTCCAGCGATTGCGCCCACACGAAAGCTGCCAGCACGGAAAGCTGTAGCTGGTTTTCACTGTCCCTTGGAACTGCATTCGCTGCCGCACAGTCATTCGTGTTCTGCAAAAGCTTGGGTTGGTAATGGGGCAACACTGTGTATCTCTCTCTGGCAGAGCCCGGCTGCCAAATTCGAAACGTCCAGCGATTGCGCCCACACGAAAGCTGCCAGCACGGAAAGCTGTAGCTGGTTTTCACTGTCCCTTGGAACTGCATTCGCTGCCACACAGTCATTCGTGTTCTGCAAAAGCTTGGCTTGGTAATGGGGCAACACTGTGTATCTCTCTCTCGCAGAGCCCGGCTGCCAAATTCGAAACGTCCAGCGATTGCGCCCACACGAAAGCTGCCAGCACGGAAAGCTGTAGCTGGTTTTCACTGTCCCTTGGAACTGCATTCGCTGCCGCACAGTCATTCGTGTTCTGCAAAAGCTTGGCTTCGTAATGCGGCAACACTCTGTATCTCTCTCTGGCAGAGCCCGGCTGCCAAATTCGAAACGTCCAGCGATTGCGCCCACACGAAAGCTGCCAGCACAGAAAGCTGTAGCTGGTTTTCACTGTCCCTTGGAACTGCATTCGCTGCCACACAGTCATTCGTGTTCTGCAAAAGCTTTGATTCGTAATGGGGCAACACTCTGTATCTCTCTCTCGCAGAGCCCGGCTGCCAAATTCGAAACGTCCAGCGATTGCGCCCACACGAAAGCTGCCAGCACGGAAAGCTGTAGCTGGTTTTCACTGTCCCTTGGAACTGCATTCGCTGCCGCACAGTCATTCGTGTTCTGCAAAAGCTTGGCTTCGTAATGGGCCAACACTCTGTATCTCTCTCTCGCAGAGCCCGGCTGCCAAATTCAAAACGTCCAGCGATTGCGCCCACAAGAAAGCTGCCAGCACGGAAAGCTGTAGCTGGTTTTCACTGTCCCTTGGAACTGCATTCGCTGCCGCACAGTCATTCGTGTTCTGCAAAAGCTTGGCTTGGTAATGGGGCAACACTGTGTATCTCTCTCTCGCAGAGCCCGGCTGCCAAATTCGAAACGTCCAGCGATTGCGCCCACACGAAAGCTGCCAGCACGGAAAGCTGTAGCTGGTTTTCACTGTCCCTTGGAACTGCATTCGCTGCCGCACAGTCATTCGTGTTCTGCAAAAGCTTGGCTTCGTAATGGGGCAACACTCTGTATCTCTCTCTCGCAGAGCCCGGCTGCCAAATTCGAAACGTCCAGCGATTGCGCCCACAAGAAAACTGCCAGCACGGAAAGCTGTAGCTGGTTTTCACTGTCCCTTGGAACTGCATTCGCTGCCGCACAGTCATTCGTGTTCTGCAAAAGCTTGGCTTGGTAATGGGGCAACACTCTGTATCTCTCTCTGGCAGAGCCCGGCTGCCAAATTCGAAACGTCCAGCGATTGCGCCCACACGAAAGCTGCCAGCACGGAAAGCTGTAGCTGGTTTTCACTGTCCCTTGGAACTGCATTCGCTGCCGCACAGTCATTCGTGTTCTGCAAAAGCTTGGCTTGGTAATGGGGCAACACTCTGTATCTCTCTCTCGCAGCGCCCGGGTGCCAAATTCGAAACGTCCAGAGATTGCGCCCACACGAAAGCTGCCAGCACGGAAAGCTGTAGCTGGTTTTCACTGTCCCTTGGAACTGCATTCGCTGCCACACAGTCATTCGTGTTCTGCAAAAGCTTGGCTTGGTAATGGGGCAACACTGTGTATCTCTCTCTCGCAGAGCCCGGCTGCCAAATTCGAAACGTCCAGCGATTGCGCCCACACGAAAGCTGCCAGCACGGAAAGCTGTAGCTGGTTTTCACTGTCCCTTGGAACTGCATTCGCTGCCGCACAGTCATTCGTGTTCTGCAAAAGCTTGGCTTGGTAATGGGGCAACACTCTGTATCTCTCTCTCGCAGAGCCCGGCTGCCAGATTCAAAACGTCCAGCGATTGCGCCCACACGAAAGCTGCCAGCACGGAAAGCTGTAGCTGGTTTTCACTGTCCCTTGGAACTGCATTCGCTGCCGCACAGTCATTTGTGTTCTGCAAAAGCTTGGCTTGGTAATGGGGCAACACTGTGTATCTCTCTCTCTGGCAGAGCCCGGCTGCCAAATTCGAAACGTCCAGCGATTGCGCCCACACGAAAGCTGCCAGCACGGAAATCTGTAGCTGGTTTTCACTGTCCCTTGGAACTGCATTCGCTGCCGCACAGTCATTCGTGTTCTGCAAAAGCTTGGCTTCGTAATGGGGCAACACTGTGTATCTCTCTCTCGCAGAGCCCGGCTGCCAAATTCGAAACGTCCAGCGATTGCGCCCACACGAAAGCTGCCAGCACGGAAAGCTGTAGCTGGTTTTCACTGTCCCTTGGAACTGCATTCGCTGCCACACAGTCATTCGTGTTCTGCAAAAGCTTGGCTTGGTAATGGGGCAACACTGTGTATCTCTCTCTCGCAGAGCCCGGCTGCCAAATTCAAAACGTCCAGCGATTGCGCCCACAAGAAAGCTGCCAGCACGGAAAGCTGTAGCTGGTTTTCACTGTCCCTTGGAACTGCATTCGCTGCCGCACAGTCATTCGTGTTCTGCAAAAGCTTGGCTTGGTAATGGGGCAACACTCTGTATCTCTCTCTCGCAGAGCCCGGCTGCCAAATTCGAAACGTCCAGCGATTGCGCCCACACGAAAGCTGCCAGCACGGAAAGCTGTAGCTGGTTTTCACTGTCCCTTGGAACTGCATTCGCTGCCGCACAGTCATTCGTGTTCTGCAAAAGCTTTGATTCGTAATGGGGCAACACTCTGTATCTCTCTCTCGCAGAGCCCGGCTGCCAAATTCGAAACGTCCAGCGATTGCGCCCACACGAAAGCTGCCAGCACGGAAAGCTGTAGCTGGTTTTCACTGTCCCTTGGAACTGCATTCGCTGCCGCACAGTCATTTGTGTTCTGCAAAAGCTTGGCTTGGTAATGGGGCAACACTGTGTATCTCTCTCTCTGGCAGAGCCCGGCTGCCAAATTCGAAACGTCCAGCGATTGCGCCCACACGAAAGCTGCCAGCACGGAAAGCTGTAGCTGGTTTTCACTGTCCCTTGGAACTGCATTCGCTGCCGCACAGTCATTCGTGTTCTGCAAAAGCTTGGCTTCGTAATGGGGCAACACTGTGTATCTCTCTCTGGCAGAGCCCGGCTGCCAAATTCGAAACGTCCAGCGATTGCGCCCACACGAAAGCTGCCAGCACGGAAAGCTGTAGCTGGTTTTCACTGTCCCTTGGAACTGCATTCGCTGCCACACAGTCATTCGTGTTCTGCAAAAGCTTGGCTTGGTAATGGGGCAACACTCTGTATCTCTCTCTCGCAGAGCCCGGCTGCCAAATTCAAAACGTCCAGCGATTGCGCCCACAAGAAAGCTGCCAGCACGGAAAGCTGTAGCTGGTTTTCACTGTCCCTTGGAACTGCATTCGCTGCCGCACAGTCATTCGTGTTCTGCAAAAGCTTGGCTTGGTAATGGGGCAACACTCTGTATCTCTCTCTCGCAGAGCCCGGCTGCCAAATTCGAAACGTCCAGCGATTGCGCCCACACGAAAGCTGCCAGCACGGAAAGCTGTAGCTGGTTTTCACTGTCCCTTGGAACTGCATTCGCTGCCGCACAGTCATTCGTGTTCTGCAAAAGCTTTGATTCGTAATGGGGCAACACTGTGTATCTCTCTCTCGCAGAGCCCGGCTGCCAAATTCGAAACGTCCAGCGATTGCGCCCACACGAAAGCTGCCAGCACGGAAAGCTGTAGCTGGTTTTCACTGTCCCTTGGAACTGCATTCGCTGCCGCACAGTCATTTGTGTTCTGCAAAAGCTTGGCTTGGTAATGGGGCAACACTGTGTATCTCTCTCTCTGGCAGAGCCCGGCTGCCAAATTCGAAACGTCCAGCGATTGCGCCCACACGAAAGCTGCCAGCACGGAAATCTGTAGCTGGTTTTCACTGTCCCTTGGAACTGCATTCGCTGCCGCACAGTCATTCGTGTTCTGCAAAAGCTTGGCTTCGTAATGGGGCAACACTGTGTATCTCTCTCTGGCAGAGCCCGGCTGCCAAATTCGAAACGTCCAGCGATTGCGCCCAAACGAAAGCTGCCAGCACGGAAAGCTGTAGCTGGTTTTCACTGTCCCTTGGAACTGCATTCGCTGCCGCACAGTCATTCGTGTTCTGCAAAAGCTTGGCTTCGTAATGGGGCAACACTGTGTATCTCTCTCTCGCAGAGCCCGGCTGCCAGATTCAAAACGTCCAGCGATTGCGCCCACACGAAAGCTGCCAGCACGGAAAGCTGTAGCTGGTTTTCACTGTCCCTTGGAACTGCATTCGCTGCCGCACAGTCATTCGTGTTCTGCAAAAGCTTGGCTTGGTAATGGGGCAACACTGTGTATCTCTCTCTCGCAGCGCCCGGGTGCCAAATTCGAAACGTCCAGCGATTGCGCCCACACGAAAGCTGCCAGCACGGAAAGCTGTAGCTGGTTTTCACTGTCCCTTGGAACTGCATTCGCTGCCACACAGTCATTCGTGTTCTGCAAAAGCTTGGCTTGGTAATGGGGCAACACTGTGTATCTCTCTCTCGCAGAGCCCGGCTGCCAAATTCGAAACGTCCAGCGATTGCGCCCACACGAAAGCTGCCAGCACGGAAAGCTGTAGCTGGTTTTCACTGTCCCTTGGAACTGCATTCGCTGCCGCACAGTCATTCGTGTTCTGCAAAAGCTTGGCTTCGTAATGGGGCAACACTCTGTATCTCTCTCTCGCAGAGCCCGGCTGCCAAATTCGAAACGTCCAGCGATTGCGCCCACACGAAAGCTGCCAGCACGGAAAGCTGTAGCTGGTTTTCACTGTCCCTTGGAACTGCATTCGCTGCCACACAGTCATTCGTGTTCTGCAAAAGCTTGGCTTGGTAATGGGGCAACACTCTGTATCTCTCTCTCGCAGAGCCCGGCTGCCAAATTCAAAACGTCCAGCGATTGCGCCCACACGAAAGCTGCCAGCACGGAAAGCTGTAGCTGGTTTTCACTGTCCCTTGGAACTGCATTCGCTGCCGCACAGTCATTCGTGTTCTGCAAAAGCTTGGCTTCGTAATGGGGCAACACTGTGTATCTCTCTCTCGCAGAGCCCGGCTGCCAAATTCGAAACGTCCAGCGATTGCGCCCACACGAAAGCTGCCAGCACGGAAAGCTGTAGCAGGTTTTCACTGTCCCTTGGAACTGCATTCGCTGCCGCACAGTCATTCGTGTTCTGCAAAAGCTTGGCTTCGTAATGGGGCAACACTCTGTATCTCTCTCTCGCAGAGCCCGGCTGCCAGATTCAAAACGTCCAGCGATTGCGCCCACACGAAAGCTGCCAGCACGGAAAGCTGTAGCTGGTTTTCACTGTCCCTTGGAACTGCATTCGCTGCCGCACAGTCATTCGTGTTCTGCAAAAGCTTGGCTTGGTAACGGGGCAACACTCTGTATCTCTCTCTCGCAGAGCCCGGCTGCCAAATTCGAAACGTCCAGCGATTGCGCCCACACGAAAGCTGCCAGCACGGAAAGCTGTAGCTGGTTTTCACTGTCCCTTGGAACTGCATTCGCTGCCACACAGTCATTCGTGTTCTGCAAAAGCTTGGCTTCGTAATGGGGCAACACTCTGTATCTCTCTCTCGCAGAGCCCGGCTGCCAAATTCGAAACGTCCAGCGATTGCGCCCACACGAAAGCTGCCAGCACGGAAAGCTGTAGCTGGTTTTCACTGTCCCTTGGAACTGCATTCGCTGCCGCACAGTCATTCGTGTTCTGCAAAAGCTTGGCTTCGTAATGGGGCAACACTCTGTATCTCTCTCTCGCAGAGCCCGGCTGCCAAATTCGAAACGTCCAGCGATTGCGCCCACACGAAAGCTGCCAGCACGGAAAGCTGTAGCTGGTTTTCACTGTCCCTTGGAACTGCATTCGCTGCCACACAGTCATTCGTGTTCTGCAAAAGCTTGGCTTGGTAATGGGGCAACACTCTGTATCTCTCTCTCGCAGAGCCCGGCTGCCAAATTCAAAACGTCCAGCGATTGCGCCCACACGAAAGCTGCCAGCACGGAAAGCTGTAGCTGGTTTTCACTGTCCCTTGGAACTGCATTCGCTGCCGCACAGTCATTCGTGTTCTGCAAAAGCTTGGCTTCGTAATGGGGCAACACTGTGTATCTCTCTCTCGCAGAGCCCGGCTGCCAAATTCGAAACGTCCAGCGATTGCGCCCACACGAAAGCTGCCAGCACGGAAAGCTGTAGCAGGTTTTCACTGTCCCTTGGAACTGCATTCGCTGCCGCACAGTCATTCGTGTTCTGCAAAAGCTTGGCTTCGTAATGGGGCAACACTCTGTATCTCTCTCTCGCAGAGCCCGGCTGCCAGATTCAAAACGTCCAGCGATTGCGCCCACACGAAAGCTGCCAGCACGGAAAGCTGTAGCTGGTTTTCACTGTCCCTTGGAACTGCATTCGCTGCCGCACAGTCATTCGTGTTCTGCAAAAGCTTGGCTTGGTAACGGGGCAACACTCTGTATCTCTCTCTGGCAGAGCCCGGCTGCCAAATTCGAAACGTCCAGCGATTGCGCCCACACGAAAGCTGCCAGCACGGAAAGCTGTAGCTGGTTTTCACTGTCCCTTGGAACTGCATTCGCTGCCACACAGTCATTCGTGTTCTGCAAAAGCTTGGCTTCGTAATGGGGCAACACTGTGTATCTCTCTCTGGCAGAGCCCGGCTGCCAAATTCGAAACGTCCAGCGATTGCGCCCACACGAAAGCTGCCAGCACGGAAAGCTGTAGCTGGTTTTCACTGTCCCTTGGAACTGCATTCGCTGCCGCACAGTCATTCGTGTTCTGCAAAAGCTTGGGTTGGTAATGGGGCAACACTGTGTATCTCTCTCTGGCAGAGCCCGGCTGCCAAATTCGAAACGTCCAGCGATTGCGCCCACACGAAAGCTGCCAGCACGGAAAGCTGTAGCTGGTTTTCACTGTCCCTTGGAACTGCATTCGCTGCCACACAGTCATTCGTGTTCTGCAAAAGCTTGGCTTGGTAATGGGGCAACACTGTGTATCTCTCTCTCGCAGAGCCCGGCTGCCAAATTCGAAACGTCCAGCGATTGCGCCCACACGAAAGCTGCCAGCACGGAAAGCTGTAGCTGGTTTTCACTGTCCCTTGGAACTGCATTCGCTGCCGCACAGTCATTCGTGTTCTGCAAAAGCTTGGCTTCGTAATGCGGCAACACTCTGTATCTCTCTCTGGCAGAGCCCGGCTGCCAAATTCGAAACGTCCAGCGATTGCGCCCACACGAAAGCTGCCAGCACAGAAAGCTGTAGCTGGTTTTCACTGTCCCTTGGAACTGCATTCGCTGCCACACAGTCATTCGTGTTCTGCAAAAGCTTTGATTCGTAATGGGGCAACACTCTGTATCTCTCTCTCGCAGAGCCCGGCTGCCAAATTCGAAACGTCCAGCGATTGCGCCCACACGAAAGCTGCCAGCACGGAAAGCTGTAGCTGGTTTTCACTGTCCCTTGGAACTGCATTCGCTGCCGCACAGTCATTCGTGTTCTGCAAAAGCTTGGCTTCGTAATGGGCCAACACTCTGTATCTCTCTCTCGCAGAGCCCGGCTGCCAAATTCAAAACGTCCAGCGATTGCGCCCACAAGAAAGCTGCCAGCACGGAAAGCTGTAGCTGGTTTTCACTGTCCCTTGGAACTGCATTCGCTGCCGCACAGTCATTCGTGTTCTGCAAAAGCTTGGCTTGGTAATGGGGCAACACTGTGTATCTCTCTCTCGCAGAGCCCGGCTGCCAAATTCGAAACGTCCAGCGATTGCGCCCACACGAAAGCTGCCAGCACGGAAAGCTGTAGCTGGTTTTCACTGTCCCTTGGAACTGCATTCGCTGCCGCACAGTCATTCGTGTTCTGCAAAAGCTTGGCTTCGTAATGGGGCAACACTCTGTATCTCTCTCTCGCAGAGCCCGGCTGCCAAATTCGAAACGTCCAGCGATTGCGCCCACAAGAAAACTGCCAGCACGGAAAGCTGTAGCTGGTTTTCACTGTCCCTTGGAACTGCATTCGCTGCCGCACAGTCATTCGTGTTCTGCAAAAGCTTGGCTTGGTAATGGGGCAACACTCTGTATCTCTCTCTCGCAGAGCCCGGCTGCCAAATTCGAAACGTCCAGCGATTGCGCCCACACGAAAGCTGCCAGCACGGAAAGCTGTAGCTGGTTTTCACTGTCCCTTGGAACTGCATTCGCTGCCGCACAGTCATTCGTGTTCTGCAAAAGCTTGGCTTGGTAATGGGGCAACACTCTGTATCTCTCTCTCGCAGCGCCCGGGTGCCAAATTCGAAACGTCCAGAGATTGCGCCCACACGAAAGCTGCCAGCACGGAAAGCTGTAGCTGGTTTTCACTGTCCCTTGGAACTGCATTCGCTGCCACACAGTCATTCGTGTTCTGCAAAAGCTTGGCTTGGTAATGGGGCAACACTGTGTATCTCTCTCTCGCAGAGCCCGGCTGCCAAATTCGAAACGTCCAGCGATTGCGCCCACACGAAAGCTGCCAGCACGGAAAGCTGTAGCTGGTTTTCACTGTCCCTTGGAACTGCATTCGCTGCCGCACAGTCATTCGTGTTCTGCAAAAGCTTGGCTTGGTAATGGGGCAACACTCTGTATCTCTCTCTCGCAGAGCCCGGCTGCCAGATTCAAAACGTCCAGCGATTGCGCCCACACGAAAGCTGCCAGCACGGAAAGCTGTAGCTGGTTTTCACTGTCCCTTGGAACTGCATTCGCTGCCGCACAGTCATTTGTGTTCTGCAAAAGCTTGGCTTGGTAATGGGGCAACACTGTGTATCTCTCTCTCTGGCAGAGCCCGGCTGCCAAATTCGAAACGTCCAGCGATTGCGCCCACACGAAAGCTGCCAGCACGGAAATCTGTAGCTGGTTTTCACTGTCCCTTGGAACTGCATTCGCTGCCGCACAGTCATTCGTGTTCTGCAAAAGCTTGGCTTCGTAATGGGGCAACACTGTGTATCTCTCTCTCGCAGAGCCCGGCTGCCAAATTCGAAACGTCCAGCGATTGCGCCCACACGAAAGCTGCCAGCACGGAAAGCTGTAGCTGGTTTTCACTGTCCCTTGGAACTGCATTCGCTGCCACACAGTCATTCGTGTTCTGCAAAAGCTTGGCTTGGTAATGGGGCAACACTGTGTATCTCTCTCTCGCAGAGCCCGGCTGCCAAATTCAAAACGTCCAGCGATTGCGCCCACAAGAAAGCTGCCAGCACGGAAAGCTGTAGCTGGTTTTCACTGTCCCTTGGAACTGCATTCGCTGCCGCACAGTCATTCGTGTTCTGCAAAAGCTTGGCTTGGTAATGGGGCAACACTGTGTATCTCTCTCTCGCAGAGCCCGGCTGCCAAATTCGAAACGTCCAGCGATTGCGCCCACACGAAAGCTGCCAGCACGGAAAGCTGTAGCTGGTTTTCACTGTCCCTTGGAACTGCATTCGCTGCCGCACAGTCATTCGTGTTCTGCAAAAGCTTTGATTCGTAATGGGGCAACACTCTGTATCTCTCTCTCGCAGAGCCCGGCTGCCAAATTCGAAACGTCCAGCGATTGCGCCCACACGAAAGCTGCCAGCACGGAAAGCTGTAGCTGGTTTTCACTGTCCCTTGGAACTGCATTCGCTGCCGCACAGTCATTTGTGTTCTGCAAAAGCTTGGCTTGGTAATGGGGCAACACTGTGTATCTCTCTCTCTGGCAGAGCCCGGCTGCCAAATTCGAAACGTCCAGCGATTGCGCCCACACGAAAGCTGCCAGCACGGAAAGCTGTAGCTGGTTTTCACTGTCCCTTGGAACTGCATTCGCTGCCGCACAGTCATTCGTGTTCTGCAAAAGCTTGGCTTCGTAATGGGGCAACACTGTGTATCTCTCTCTGGCAGAGCCCGGCTGCCAAATTCGAAACGTCCAGCGATTGCGCCCACACGAAAGCTGCCAGCACGGAAAGCTGTAGCTGGTTTTCACTGTCCCTTGGAACTGCATTCGCTGCCACACAGTCATTCGTGTTCTGCAAAAGCTTGGCTTGGTAATGGGGCAACACTCTGTATCTCTCTCTCGCAGAGCCCGGCTGCCAAATTCAAAACGTCCAGCGATTGCGCCCACAAGAAAGCTGCCAGCACGGAAAGCTGTAGCTGGTTTTCACTGTCCCTTGGAACTGCATTCGCTGCCGCACAGTCATTCGTGTTCTGCAAAAGCTTGGCTTGGTAATGGGGCAACACTCTGTATCTCTCTCTCGCAGAGCCCGGCTGCCAAATTCGAAACGTCCAGCGATTGCGCCCACACGAAAGCTGCCAGCACGGAAAGCTGTAGCTGGTTTTCACTGTCCCTTGGAACTGCATTCGCTGCCGCACAGTCATTCGTGTTCTGCAAAAGCTTTGATTCGTAATGGGGCAACACTGTGTATCTCTCTCTCGCAGAGCCCGGCTGCCAAATTCGAAACGTCCAGCGATTGCGCCCACACGAAAGCTGCCAGCACGGAAAGCTGTAGCTGGTTTTCACTGTCCCTTGGAACTGCATTCGCTGCCGCACAGTCATTTGTGTTCTGCAAAAGCTTGGCTTGGTAATGGGGCAACACTGTGTATCTCTCTCTCTGGCAGAGCCCGGCTGCCAAATTCGAAACGTCCAGCGATTGCGCCCACACGAAAGCTGCCAGCACGGAAAGCTGTAGCTGGTTTTCACTGTCCCTTGGAACTGCATTCGCTGCCGCACAGTCATTCGTGTTCTGCAAAAGCTTGGCTTCGTAATGGGGCAACACTGTGTATCTCTCTCTGGCAGAGCCCGGCTGCCAAATTCGAAACGTCCAGCGATTGCGCCCAAACGAAAGCTGCCAGCACGGAAAGCTGTAGCTGGTTTTCACTGTCCCTTGGAACTGCATTCGCTGCCGCACAGTCATTCGTGTTCTGCAAAAGCTTGGCTTCGTAATGGGGCAACACTGTGTATCTCTCTCTCGCAGAGCCCGGCTGCCAGATTCAAAACGTCCAGCGATTGCGCCCACACGAAAGCTGCCAGCACGGAAAGCTGTAGCTGGTTTTCACTGTCCCTTGGAACTGCATTCGCTGCCGCACAGTCATTCGTGTTCTGCAAAAGCTTGGCTTGGTAATGGGGCAACACTGTGTATCTCTCTCTCGCAGCGCCCGGGTGCCAAATTCGAAACGTCCAGCGATTGCGCCCACACGAAAGCTGCCAGCACGGAAAGCTGTAGCTGGTTTTCACTGTCCCTTGGAACTGCATTCGCTGCCACACAGTCATTCGTGTTCTGCAAAAGCTTGGCTTGGTAATGGGGCAACACTGTGTATCTCTCTCTCGCAGAGCCCGGCTGCCAAATTCGAAACGTCCAGCGATTGCGCCCACACGAAAGCTGCCAGCACGGAAAGCTGTAGCTGGTTTTCACTGTCCCTTGGAACTGCATTCGCTGCCGCACAGTCATTCGTGTTCTGCAAAAGCTTGGCTTCGTAATGGGGCAACACTCTGTATCTCTCTCTCGCAGAGCCCGGCTGCCAAATTCGAAACGTCCAGCGATTGCGCCCACACGAAAGCTGCCAGCACGGAAAGCTGTAGCTGGTTTTCACTGTCCCTTGGAACTGCATTCGCTGCCACACAGTCATTCGTGTTCTGCAAAAGCTTGGCTTGGTAATGGGGCAACACTCTGTATCTCTCTCTCGCAGAGCCCGGCTGCCAAATTCAAAACGTCCAGCGATTGCGCCCACACGAAAGCTGCCAGCACGGAAAGCTGTAGCTGGTTTTCACTGTCCCTTGGAACTGCATTCGCTGCCGCACAGTCATTCGTGTTCTGCAAAAGCTTGGCTTCGTAATGGGGCAACACTGTGTATCTCTCTCTCGCAGAGCCCGGCTGCCAAATTCGAAACGTCCAGCGATTGCGCCCACACGAAAGCTGCCAGCACGGAAAGCTGTAGCAGGTTTTCACTGTCCCTTGGAACTGCATTCGCTGCCGCACAGTCATTCGTGTTCTGCAAAAGCTTGGCTTCGTAATGGGGCAACACTCTGTATCTCTCTCTCGCAGAGCCCGGCTGCCAGATTCAAAACGTCCAGCGATTGCGCCCACACGAAAGCTGCCAGCACGGAAAGCTGTAGCTGGTTTTCACTGTCCCTTGGAACTGCATTCGCTGCCGCACAGTCATTCGTGTTCTGCAAAAGCTTGGCTTGGTAACGGGGCAACACTCTGTATCTCTCTCTGGCAGAGCCCGGCTGCCAAATTCGAAACGTCCAGCGATTGCGCCCACACGAAAGCTGCCAGCACGGAAAGCTGTAGCTGGTTTTCACTGTCCCTTGGAACTGCATTCGCTGCCACACAGTCATTCGTGTTCTGCAAAAGCTTGGCTTCGTAATGGGGCAACACTCTGTATCTCTCTCTCGCAGAGCCCGGCTGCCAAATTCGAAACGTCCAGCGATTGCGCCCACACGAAAGCTGCCAGCACGGAAAGCTGTAGCTGGTTTTCACTGTCCCTTGGAACTGCATTCGCTGCCGCACAGTCATTCGTGTTCTGCAAAAGCTTGGCTTGGTAATGGGGCAACACTGTGTATCTCTCTCCGGCAGAGCCCGGCTGCCAAATTCGAAACATCCAGCGATTGCGCCCACACGAAAGCTGCCAGCACGGAAAGCTGTAGCTGGTTTTCACTGTCCCTTGGAACTGCATTCGCTGCCTCACAGTCATTCGTGTTCTGCAAAAGCTTGGCTTCGTAATGCGGCAACACTCTGTATCTCTCTCTCGCAGAGCCCGGCTGCCAAATTCGAAACGTCCAGCGATTGCGCCCACACGAAAGCTGCCAGCACAGAAAGCTGTAGCTGGTTTTCACTGTCCCTTGGAACTGCATTCGCTGCCGCACAGTCATTCGTGTTATGCAAAAGCTTGGCTTGGTAATGGGGCAACACTCTGTATCTCTCTCTGGCAGAGCCCGGCTGCCATATTCAAAACGTCCAGCGATTGCGCCCACACGAAAGCTGCCAGCACGGAAAGCTGTAGCTGGTTTTCACTGTCCCTTGGAACTGCATTCGCTGCCGCACAGTCATTCGTGTTCTGCAAAAGCTTGGCTTGGTAATGGGGCAACACTCTGTATCTCTCTCTGGCAGAGCCCGGCTGCCAAATTCGAAACGTCCAGCGATTGCGCCCACACGAAAGCTGCCAGCACGGAAAGCTGTAGCTGGTTTTCACTGTCCCTTGGAACTGCATTCGCTGCCACACAGTCATTCGTGTTCTGCAAAAGCTTGGCTTGGTAATGGGGCAACACTGTGTATCTCTCTCTGGCAGAGCCCGGCTGCCAAATTCGAAACGTCCAGCGATTGCGCCCACACGAAAGCTGCCAGCACGGAAAGCTGTAGCTGGTTTTCACTGTCCCTTGGAACTGCATTCGCTGCCACACAGTCATTCGTGTTCTGCAAAAGCTTGGCTTGGTAATGGGGCAACACTGTGTATCTCTCTCTCGCAGAGCCCGGCTGCCAAATTCGAAACGTCCAGCGATTGCGCCCACACGAAAGCTGCCAGCACGGAAAGCTGTAGCTGGTTTTCACTGTCCCTTGGAACTGCATTCGCTGCCGCACAGTCATTCGTGTTCTGCAAAAGCTTGGCTTCGTAATGCGGCAACACTCTGTATCTCTCTCTGGCAGAGCCCGGCTGCCAAATTCGAAACGTCCAGCGATTGCGCCCACACGAAAGCTGCCAGCACAGAAAGCTGTAGCTGGTTTTCACTGTCCCTTGGAACTGCATTCGCTGCCACACAGTCATTCGTGTTCTGCAAAAGCTTTGATTCGTAATGGGGCAACACTCTGTATCTCTCTCTCGCAGAGCCCGGCTGCCAAATTCGAAACGTCCAGCGATTGCGCCCACACGAAAGCTGCCAGCACGGAAAGCTGTAGCTGGTTTTCACTGTCCCTTGGAACTGCATTCGCTGCCGCACAGTCATTCGTGTTCTGCAAAAGCTTGGCTTCGTAATGGGCCAACACTCTGTATCTCTCTCTCGCAGAGCCCGGCTGCCAAATTCAAAACGTCCAGCGATTGCGCCCACAAGAAAGCTGCCAGCACGGAAAGCTGTAGCTGGTTTTCACTGTCCCTTGGAACTGCATTCGCTGCCGCACAGTCATTCGTGTTCTGCAAAAGCTTGGCTTGGTAATGGGGCAACACTCTGTATCTCTCTCTCGCAGAGCCCGGCTGCCAAATTCGAAACGTCCAGCGATTGCGCCCACACGAAAGCTGCCAGCACGGAAAGCTGTAGCTGGTTTTCACTGTCCCTTGGAACTGCATTCGCTGCCGCACAGTCATTCGTGTTCTGCAAAAGCTTGGCTTCGTAATGGGGCAACACTCTGTATCTCTCTCTCGCAGAGCCCGGCTGCCAAATTCGAAACGTCCAGCGATTGCGCCCACAAGAAAACTGCCAGCACGGAAAGCTGTAGCTGGTTTTCACTGTCCCTTGGAACTGCATTCGCTGCCGCACAGTCATTCGTGTTCTGCAAAAGCTTGGCTTGGTAATGGGGCAACACTCTGTATCTCTCTCTGGCAGAGCCCGGCTGCCAAATTCGAAACGTCCAGCGATTGCGCCCACACGAAAGCTGCCAGCACGGAAAGCTGTAGCTGGTTTTCACTGTCCCTTGGAACTGCATTCGCTGCCGCACAGTCATTCGTGTTCTGCAAAAGCTTGGCTTGGTAATGGGGCAACACTCTGTATCTCTCTCTCGCAGCGCCCGGGTGCCAAATTCGAAACGTCCAGAGATTGCGCCCACACGAAAGCTGCCAGCACGGAAAGCTGTAGCTGGTTTTCACTGTCCCTTGGAACTGCATTCGCTGCCACACAGTCATTCGTGTTCTGCAAAAGCTTGGCTTGGTAATGGGGCAACACTGTGTATCTCTCTCTCGCAGAGCCCGGCTGCCAAATTCGAAACGTCCAGCGATTGCGCCCACACGAAAGCTGCCAGCACGGAAAGCTGTAGCTGGTTTTCACTGTCCCTTGGAACTGCATTCGCTGCCGCACAGTCATTCGTGTTCTGCAAAAGCTTGGCTTGGTAATGGGGCAACACTCTGTATCTCTCTCTCGCAGAGCCCGGCTGCCAGATTCAAAACGTCCAGCGATTGCGCCCACACGAAAGCTGCCAGCACGGAAAGCTGTAGCTGGTTTTCACTGTCCCTTGGAACTGCATTCGCTGCCGCACAGTCATTTGTGTTCTGCAAAAGCTTGGCTTGGTAATGGGGCAACACTGTGTATCTCTCTCTCTGGCAGAGCCCGGCTGCCAAATTCGAAACGTCCAGCGATTGCGCCCACACGAAAGCTGCCAGCACGGAAATCTGTAGCTGGTTTTCACTGTCCCTTGGAACTGCATTCGCTGCCACACAGTCATTCGTGTTCTGCAAAAGCTTGGCTTCGTAATGGGGCAACACTCTGTATCTCTCTCTGGCAGAGCCCGGCTGCCAAATTCGAAACGTCCAGCGATTGCACCCACACGAAAGCTGCCAGCACGGAAAGCTGTAGCTGGTTTTCACTGTCCCTTGGAACTGCATTCGCTGCCTCACAGTCATTCGTGTTCTGCAAAAGCTTGGCTTCGTAATGCGGCAACACTCTGTATCTCTCTCTCGCAGAGCCCGGCTGCCAAATTCGAAACGTCCAGCGATTGCGCCCACACGAAAGCTGCCAGCACAGAAAGCTGTAGCTGGTTTTCACTGTCCCTTGGAACTGCATTCGCTGCCGCACAGTCATTCGTGTTATGCAAAAGCTTGGCTTGGTAATGGGGCAACACTCTGTATCTCTCTCTCGCAGAGCCCGGCTGCCATATTCAAAACTTCCAGCGATTGCGCCCACACGAAAGCTGCCAGCACGGAAAGCTGTAGCTGGTTTTCACTGTCCCTTGGAACTGCATTCGCTGCCGCACAGTCATTCGTGTTCTGCAAAAGCTTGGGTTGGTAATGGGGCAACACTGTGTATCTCTCTCTCGCAGAGCCCGGCTGCCAAATTCGAAACGTCCAGCGATTGCGCCCACACGAAAGCTGCCAGCACGGAAAGCTGTAGCTGGTTTTCACTGTCCCTTGGAACTGCATTCGCTGCCGCACAGTCATTCGTGTTCTGCAAAAGCTTGGCTTGGTAATGGGGCAACACTCTGTATCTCTCTCTCTCGCAGAGCCCGGCTGCCAAATTCGAAACGTCCAGCGATTGCGCCCACACGAAAGCTGCCAGCACGGAAAGCTGTAGCTGGTTTTCACTGTCCCTTGGAACTGCATTCGCTGCCGCACAGTCATTCGTGTTCTGCAAAAGCTTGGCTTGGTAATGGGGCAACACTCTGTATCTCTCTCTCTCGCAGAGCCCGGCTGCCAAATTCGAAACGTCCAGCGATTGCGCCCACACGAAAGCTGCCAGCACGGAAAGCTGTAGCTGGTTTTCACTGTCCCTTGGAACTGCATTCGCTGCCACACAGTCATTCGTGTTCTGCAAAAGCTTGGCTTCGTAATGCGGCAACACTCTGTATCTCTCTCTCGCAGAGCCCGGCTGCCAGATTCAAAACGTCCAGCGATTGCGCCCACACGAAAGCTGCCAGCACGGAAAGCTGTAGCTGGTTTTCACTGTCCCTTGGAACTGCATTCGCTGCCGCACAGTCATTCGTGTTCTGCAAAAGCTTGGCTTGGTAATGGGGCAACACTCTGTATCTCTCTCTCGCAGAGCCCGGCTGCCAAATTCGAAACGTCCAGCGATTGCGCCCACACGAAAGCTGCCAGCACGGAAAGCTGTAGCTGGTTTTCACTGTCCCTTGGAACTGCATTCGCTGCCGCACAGTCATTCGTGTTCTGCAAAAGCTTGGCTTGGTAATGGGGCAACACTGTGTATCTCTCTCTCGCAGAGCCCGGCTGCCAAATTCGAAACGTCCAGCGATTGCGCCCACACGAAAGCTGCCAGCACGGAAAGCTGTAGCTGGTTTTCACTGTCCCTTGGAACTGCATTCGCTGCCACACAGTCATTCGTGTTCTGCAAAAGCTTGGCTTCGTAATGGGGCAACACTCTGTATCTCTCTCTCGCAGAGCCCGGCTGCCAAATTCGAAACGTCCAGCGATTGCGCCCACACGAAAGCTGCCAGCACGGAAAGCTGTAGCTGGTTTTCACTGTCCCTTGGAACTGCATTCGCTGCCACACAGTCATTCGTGTTCTGCAAAAGCTTGGCTTCGTAATGGGGCAACACTGTGTATCTCTCTCTCGCAGAGCCCGGCTGCCAAATTCGAAACGGCCAGCGATTGCGCCCACACGAAAGCTGCCAGCACGGAAAGCTGTAGCTGGTTTTCACTGTCCCTTGGAACTGCATTCGCTGCCACACAGTCATTCGTGTTCTGCAAAAGCTTGGCTTGGTAATGAGGCAACACTGTGTATCTCTCTCTGGCAGAGCCCGGCTGCCAAATTCGAAACGTCCAGCGATTGCGCCCACACGAAAGCTGCCAGCAAGGAAAGCTGTAGCTGGTTTTCACTGTCCCTTGGAACTGCATTCGCTGCCGCACAGTCATTCGTGTTCTGCAAAAGCTTGGCTTGGTAATGGGGCAACACTCTGTATCTCTCTCTGGCAGAGCCCGGCTGCCAAATTCGAAACGTCCAGCGATTGCGCCCACAAGAAAACTGCCAGCACGGAAAGCTGTAGCTGGTTTTCACTGTCCCTTGGAACTGCATTCGCTGCCGCACAGTCATTCGTGTTCTGCAAAAGCTTGGCTTGGTAATGGGGCAACACTCTGTATCTCTCTCTGGCAGAGCCCGGCTGCCAAATTCGAAACGTCCAGCGATTGCGCCCACACGAAAGCTGCCAGCACGGAAAGCTGTAGCTGGTTTTCACTGTCCCTTGGAACTGCATTCGCTGCCGCACAGTCATTCGTGTTCTGCAAAAGCTTGGCTTGGTAATGGGGCAACACTCTGTATCTCTCTCTCGCAGAGCCCGGCTGCCAAATTCGAAACGTCCAGAGATTGCGCCCACACGAAAGCTGCCAGCACGGAAAGCTGTAGCTGGTTTTCACTGTCCCTTGGAACTGCATTCGCTGCCACACAGTCATTCGTGTTCTGCAAAAGCTTGGCTTGGTAATGGGGCAACACTGTGTATCTCTCTCTCGCAGAGCCCGGCTGCCAAATTCGAAACGTCCAGCGATTGCGCCCACACGAAAGCTGCCAGCACGGAAAGCTGTAGCTGGTTTTCACTGTCCCTTGGAACTGCATTCGCTGCCACACAGTCATTCGTGTTCTGCAAAAGCTTGGCTTGGTAATGGGGCAACACTCTGTATCTCTCTCTCGCAGAGCCCGGCTGCCAAATTCGAAACGTCCAGCGATTGCGCCCACACGAAAACTGCCAGCACGGAAAGCTGTAGCTGGTTTTCACTGTCCCTTGGAACTGCATTCGCTGCCGCACAGTCATTCGTGTTCTGCAAAAGCTTGGCTTGGTAATGGGGCAACACTGTGTATCTCTCTCTGGCAGAGCCCGGCTGCCAAATTCGAAACGTCCAGCGATTGCGCCCACACGAAAGCTGCCAGCACGGAAAGCTGTAGCTGGTTTTCACTGTCCCTTGGAACTGCATTCGCTGCCGCACAGTCATTCGTGTTCTGCAAAAGCTTGGCTTCGTAATGGGGCAACACTCTGTATCTCTCTCTCGCAGAGCCCGGCTGCCAAATTCGAAACGTCCAGCGATTGCGCCCACACGAAAGCTGCCAGCACGGAAAGCTGTAGCTGGTTTTCACTGTCCCTTGGAACTGCATTCGCTGCCACACAGTCATTCGTGTTCTGCAAAAGCTTGGCTTGGTAATGGGGCAACACTCTGTATCTCTCTCTCGCAGAGCCCGGCTGCCAAATTCAAAACGTCCAGCGATTGCGCCCACACGAAAGCTGCCAGCACGGAAAGCTGTAGCTGGTTTTCACTGTCCCTTGGAACTGCATTCGCTGCCGCACAGTCATTCGTGTTCTGCAAAAGCTTGGCTTCGTAATGGGGCAACACTGTGTATCTCTCTCTCGCAGAGCCCGGCTGCCAAATTCGAAACGTCCAGCGATTGCGCCCACACGAAAGCTGCCAGCACGGAAAGCTGTAGCAGGTTTTCACTGTCCCTTGGAACTGCATTCGCTGCCGCACAGTCATTCGTGTTCTGCAAAAGCTTGGCTTCGTAATGGGGCAACACTCTGTATCTCTCTCTCGCAGAGCCCGGCTGCCAGATTCAAAACGTCCAGCGATTGCGCCCACACGAAAGCTGCCAGCACGGAAAGCTGTAGCTGGTTTTCACTGTCCCTTGGAACTGCATTCGCTGCCGCACAGTCATTCGTGTTCTGCAAAACTTGGCTTGGTAACGGGGCAACACTCTGTATCTCTCTCTGGCAGAGCCCGGCTGCCAAATTCGAAACGTCCAGCGATTGCGCCCACACGAAAGCTGCCAGCACGGAAAGCTGTAGCTGGTTTTCACTGTCCCTTGGAACTGCATTCGCTGCCACACAGTCATTCGTGTTCTGCAAAAGCTTGGCTTCGTAATGGGGCAACACTCTGTATCTCTCTCTCGCAGAGCCCGGCTGCCAAATTCGAAACGTCCAGCGATTGCGCCCACACGAAAGCTGCCAGCACGGAAAGCTGTAGCTGGTTTTCACTGTCCCTTGGAACTGCATTCGCTGCCGCACAGTCATTCGTGTTCTGCAAAAGCTTGGCTTCGTAATGGGGCAACACTCTGTATCTCTCTCCGGCAGAGCCCGGCTGCCAAATTCGAAACATCCAGCGATTGCGCCCACACGAAAGCTGCCAGCACGGAAAGCTGTAGCTGGTTTTCACTGTCCCTTGGAACTGCATTCGCTGCCTCACAGTCATTCGTGTTCTGCAAAAGCTTGGCTTCGTAATGCGGCAACACTCTGTATCTCTCTCTCGCAGAGCCCGGCTGCCAAATTCGAAACGTCCAGCGATTGCGCCCACACGAAAGCTGCCAGCACAGAAAGCTGTAGCTGGTTTTCACTGTCCCTTGGAACTGCATTCGCTGCCGCACAGTCATTCGTGTTATGCAAAAGCTTGGCTTGGTAATGGGGCAACACTCTGTATCTCTCTCTCGCAGAGCCCGGCTGCCATATTCAAAACTTCCAGCGATTGCGCCCACACGAAAGCTGCCAGCACGGAAAGCTGTAGCTGGTTTTCACTGTCCCTTGGAACTGCATTCGCTGCCGCACAGTCATTCGTGTTCTGCAAAAGCTTGGCTTGGTAATGGGGCAACACTCTGTATCTCTCTCTGGCAGAGCCCGGCTGCCAAATTCGAAACGTCCAGCGATTGCGCCCACACGAAAGCTGCCAGCACGGAAAGCTGTAGCTGGTTTTCACTGTCCCTTGGAACTGCATTCGCTGCCACACAGTCATTCGTGTTCTGCAAAAGCTTGGCTTGGTAATGGGGCAACACTGTGTATCTCTCTCTGGCAGAGCCCGGCTGCCAAATTCGAAACGTCCAGCGATTGCGCCCACACGAAAGCTGCCAGCACGGAAAGCTGTAGCTGGTTTTCACTGTCCCTTGGAACTGCATTCGCTGCCGCACAGTCATTCGTGTTCTGCAAAAGCTTGGGTTGGTAATGGGGCAACACTGTGTATCTCTCTCTGGCAGAGCCCGGCTGCCAAATTCGAAACGTCCAGCGATTGCGCCCACACGAAAGCTGCCAGCACGGAAAGCTGTAGCTGGTTTTCACTGTCCCTTGGAACTGCATTCGCTGCCACACAGTCATTCGTGTTCTGCAAAAGCTTGGCTTGGTAATGGGGCAACACTGTGTATCTCTCTCTCGCAGAGCCCGGCTGCCAAATTCGAAACGTCCAGCGATTGCGCCCACACGAAAGCTGCCAGCACGGAAAGCTGTAGCTGGTTTTCACTGTCCCTTGGAACTGCATTCGCTGCCGCACAGTCATTCGTGTTCTGCAAAAGCTTGGCTTCGTAATGCGGCAACACTCTGTATCTCTCTCTGGCAGAGCCCGGCTGCCAAATTCGAAACGTCCAGCGATTGCGCCCACACGAAAGCTGCCAGCACGGAAATCTGTAGCTGGTTTTCACTGTCCCTTGGAACTGCATTCGCTGCCACACAGTCATTCGTGTTCTGCAAAAGCTTTGATTCGTAATGGGGCAACACTCTGTATCTCTCTCTCGCAGAGCCCGGCTGCCAAATTCGAAACGTCCAGCGATTGCGCCCACACGAAAGCTGCCAGCACGGAAAGCTGTAGCTGGTTTTCACTGTCCCTTGGAACTGCATTCGCTGCCGCACAGTCATTCGTGTTCTGCAAAAGCTTGGCTTCGTAATGGGCCAACACTCTGTATCTCTCTCTCGCAGAGCCCGGCTGCCAAATTCAAAACGTCCAGCGATTGCGCCCACAAGAAAGCTGCCAGCACGGAAAGCTGTAGCTGGTTTTCACTGTCCCTTGGAACTGCATTCGCTGCCGCACAGTCATTCGTGTTCTGCAAAAGCTTGGCTTGGTAATGGGGCAACACTGTGTATCTCTCTCTCGCAGAGCCCGGCTGCCAAATTCGAAACGTCCAGCGATTGCGCCCACACGAAAGCTGCCAGCACGGAAAGCTGTAGCTGGTTTTCACTGTCCCTTGGAACTGCATTCGCTGCCGCACAGTCATTCGTGTTCTGCAAAAGCTTGGCTTCGTAATGGGGCAACACTGTGTATCTCTCTCTCGCAGAGCCCGGCTGCCAAATTCGAAACGTCCAGCGATTGCGCCCACACGAAAGCTGCCAGCACGGAAAGCTGTAGCTGGTTTTCACTGTCCCTTGGAACTGCATTCGCTGCCGCACAGTCATTCGTGTTCTGCAAAAGCTTGGCTTGGTAATGGGGCAACACTCTGTATCTCTCTCTCGCAGCGCCCGGGTGCCAAATTCGAAACGTCCAGAGATTGCGCCCACACGAAAGCTGCCAGCACGGAAAGCTGTAGCTGGTTTTCACTGTCCCTTGGAACTGCATTCGCTGCCACACAGTCATTCGTGTTCTGCAAAAGCTTGGCTTGGTAATGGGGCAACACTGTGTATCTCTCTCTCGCAGAGCCCGGCTGCCAAATTCGAAACGTCCAGCGATTGCGCCCACACGAAAGCTGCCAGCACGGAAAGCTGTAGCTGGTTTTCACTGTCCCTTGGAACTGCATTCGCTGCCGCACAGTCATTCGTGTTCTGCAAAAGCTTGGCTTGGTAATGGGGCAACACTCTGTATCTCTCTCTCGCAGAGCCCGGCTGCCAGATTCAAAACGTCCAGCGATTGCGCCCACACGAAAGCTGCCAGCACGGAAAGCTGTAGCTGGTTTTCACTGTCCCTTGGAACTGCATTCGCTGCCGCACAGTCATTTGTGTTCTGCAAAAGCTTGGCTTGGTAATGGGGCAACACTGTGTATCTCTCTCTCTGGCAGAGCCCGGCTGCCAAATTCGAAACGTCCAGCGATTGCGCCCACACGAAAGCTGCCAGCACGGAAATCTGTAGCTGGTTTTCACTGTCCCTTGGAACTGCATTCGCTGCCGCACAGTCATTCGTGTTCTGCAAAAGCTTGGCTTCGTAATGGGGCAACACTGTGTATCTCTCTCTCGCAGAGCCCGGCTGCCAAATTCGAAACGTCCAGCGATTGCGCCCACACGAAAGCTGCCAGCACGGAAAGCTGTAGCTGGTTTTCACTGTCCCTTGGAACTGCATTCGCTGCCACACAGTCATTCGTGTTCTGCAAAAGCTTGGCTTGGTAATGGGGCAACACTCTGTATCTCTCTCTCGCAGAGCCCGGCTGCCAAATTCAAAACGTCCAGCGATTGCGCCCACAAGAAAGCTGCCAGCACGGAAAGCTGTAGCTGGTTTTCACTGTCCCTTGGAACTGCATTCGCTGCCACACAGTCATTCGTGTTCTGCAAAAGCTTGGCTTGGTAATGGGGCAACACTGTGTATCTCTCTCTCGCAGAGCCCGGCTGCCAAATTCGAAACGTCCAGCGATTGCGCCCACACGAAAGCTGCCAGCACGGAAAGCTGTAGCTGGTTTTCACTGTCCCTTGGAACTGCATTCGCTGCCGCACAGTCATTCGTGTTCTGCAAAAGCTTGGCTTCGTAATGGGGCAACACTGTGTATCTCTCTCTGGCAGAGCCCGGCTGCCAAATTCGAAACGTCCAGCGATTGCGCCCACACGAAAGCTGCCAGCACGGAAAGCTGTAGCTGGTTTTCACTGTCCCTTGGAACTGCATTCGCTGCCACACAGTCATTCGTGTTCTGCAAAAGCTTGGCTTGGTAATGGGGCAACACTCTGTATCTCTCTCTCGCAGAGCCCGGCTGCCAAATTCAAAACGTCCAGCGATTGCGCCCACAAGAAAGCTGCCAGCACGGAAAGCTGTAGCTGGTTTTCACTGTCCCTTGGAACTGCATTCGCTGCCGCACAGTCATTCGTGTTCTGCAAAAGCTTGGCTTGGTAATGGGGCAACACTCTGTATCTCTCTCTCGCAGAGCCCGGCTGCCAAATTCGAAACGTCCAGCGATTGCGCCCACACGAAAGCTGCCAGCACGGAAAGCTGTAGCTGGTTTTCACTGTCCCTTGGAACTGCATTCGCTGCCGCACAGTCATTCGTGTTCTGCAAAAGCTTTGATTCGTAATGGGGCAACACTGTGTATCTCTCTCTCGCAGAGCCCGGCTGCCAAATTCGAAACGTCCAGCGATTGCGCCCACACGAAAGCTGCCAGCACGGAAAGCTGTAGCTGGTTTTCACTGTCCCTTGGAACTGCATTCGCTGCCGCACAGTCATTTGTGTTCTGCAAAAGCTAGGCTTGGTAATGGGGCAACACTGTGTATCTCTCTCTCTGGCAGAGCCCGGCTGCCAAATTCGAAAAGTCCAGCGATTGCGCCCACACGAAAGCTGCCAGCACGGAAATCTGTAGCTGGTTTTCACTGTCCCTTGGAACTGCATTCGCTGCCGCACAGTCATTCGTGTTCTGCAAAAGCTTGGCTTCGTAATGGGGCAACACTGTGTATCTCTCTCTCGCAGAGCCCGGCTGCCAGATTCAAAACGTCCAGCGATTGCGCCCACACGAAAGCTGCCAGCACGGAAAGCTGTAGCTGGTTTTCACTGTCCCTTGGAACTGCATTCGCTGCCGCACAGTCATTCGTGTTCTGCAAAAGCTTGGCTTGGTAATGGGGCAACACTGTGTATCTCTCTCTCGCAGCGCCCGGGTGCCAAATTCGAAACGTCCAGCGATTGCGCCCACACGAAAGCTGCCAGCACGGAAAGCTGTAGCTGGTTTTCACTGTCCCTTGGAACTGCATTCGCTGCCACACAGTCATTCGTGTTCTGCAAAAGCTTGGCTTGGTAATGGGGCAACACTGTGTATCTCTCTCTCGCAGAGCCCGGCTGCCAAATTCGAAACGTCCAGCGATTGCGCCCACACGAAAGCTGCCAGCACGGAAAGCTGTAGCTGGTTTTCACTGTCCCTTGGAACTGCATTCGCTGCCACACAGTCATTCGTGTTCTGCAAATCTTGGCTTCGTAATGGGGCAACACTGTGTATCTCTCTCTCTCGCAGAGCCCGGCTGCCAAATTCGAAACGTCCAGCGATTGCGCCCACACGAAAGCTGCCAGCACGGAAAGCTGTAGCTGGTTTTCACTGTCCCTTGGAACTGCATTCGCTGCCACACAGTCATTCGTGTTCTGCAAAAGCTTGGCTTCGTAATGGGGCAACACTGTGTATCTCTCTCTCGCAGAGCCCGGCTGCCAAATTCGAAACGTCCAGCGATTGCGCCCACACGAAAGCTGCCAGCACGGAAAGCTGTAGCTGGTTTTCACTGTCCCTTGGAACTGCATTCGCTGCCGCACAGTCATTCGTGTTCTGCAAAAGCTTGGCTTGGTAATGGGGCAACACTGTGTATCTCTCTCTCGCAGAGCCCGGCTGCCAAATTCGAAATGGCCAGCGATTGCGCCCACACGAAAGCTGCCAGTACGGAAACCTGTAGCTGGTTTTCACTGTCCCTTGGAACTGCATTCGCTGCCACACAGTCATTCGTGTTCTGCAAAAGCTTGGCTTCGTAATGGGGCAACACTGTGTATCTCTCTCTGGCAGAGCCCGGCTGCCAAATTCGAAACGTCCAGCGATTGCGCCCACACGAAAGCTGCCAGCACGGAAAGCTGTAGCTGGTTTTCACTGTCCCTTGGAACTGCATTCGCTGCCACACAGTCATTCGTGTTCTGCAAAAGCTTGGCTTCGTAATGGGGCAACACTCTGTATCTCTCTCTCGCAGAGCCCGGCTGCCAAATTCGAAACGTCCAGCGATTGCGCCCACACGAAAGCTGCCAGCACGGAAAGCTGTAGCTGGTTTTCACTGTCCCTTGGAACTGCATTCGCTGCCGCACAGTCATTCGTGTTCTGCAAAAGCTTGGCTTGGTAATGGGGCAACACTGTGTATCTCTCTCCGGCAGAGCCCGGCTGCCAAATTCGAAACATCCAGCGATTGCGCCCACACGAAAGCTGCCAGCACGGAAAGCTGTAGCTGGTTTTCACTGTCCCTTGGAACTGCATTCGCTGCCTCACAGTCATTCGTGTTCTGCAAAAGCTTGGCTTCGTAATGCGGCAACACTCTGTATCTCTCTCTCGCAGAGCCCGGCTGCCAAATTCGAAACGTCCAGCGATTGCGCCCACACGAAAGCTGCCAGCACAGAAAGCTGTAGCTGGTTTTCACTGTCCCTTGGAACTGCATTCGCTGCCGCACAGTCATTCGTGTTATGCAAAAGCTTGGCTTGGTAATGGGGCAACACTCTGTATCTCTCTCTCGCAGAGCCCGGCTGCCAGATTCAAAACTTCCAGCGATTGCGCCCACACGAAAGCTGCCAGCACGGAAAGCTGTAGCTGGTTTTCACTGTCCCTTGGAACTGCATTCGCTGCCGCACAGTCATTCGTGTTCTGCAAAAGCTTGGCTTGGTAATGGGGCAACACTCTGTATCTCTCTCTGGCAGAGCCCGGCTGCCAAATTCGAAACGTCCAGCGATTGCGCCCACACGAAAGCTGCCAGCACGGAAAGCTGTAGCTGGTTTTCACTGTCCCTTGGAACTGCATTCGCTGCCACACAGTCATTCGTGTTCTGCAAAAGCTTGGCTTGGTAATGGGGCAACACTGTGTATCTCTCTCTGGCAGAGCCCGGCTGCCAAATTCGAAACGTCCAGCGATTGCGCCCACACGAAAGCTGCCAGCACGGAAAGCTGTAGCTGGTTTTCACTGTCCCTTGGAACTGCATTCGCTGCCGCACAGTCATTCGTGTTCTGCAAAAGCTTGGGTTGGTAATGGGGCAACACTGTGTATCTCTCTCTGGCAGAGCCCGGCTGCCAAATTCGAAACGTCCAGCGATTGCGCCCACACGAAAGCTGCCAGCACGGAAAGCTGTAGCTGGTTTTCACTGTCCCTTGGAACTGCATTCGCTGCCACACAGTCATTCGTGTTCTGCAAAAGCTTGGCTTGGTAATGGGGCAACACTGTGTATCTCTCTCTCGCAGAGCCCGGCTGCCAAATTCGAAACGTCCAGCGATTGCGCCCACACGAAAGCTGCCAGCACGGAAAGCTGTAGCTGGTTTTCACTGTCCCTTGGAACTGCATTCGCTGCCGCACAGTCATTCGTGTTCTGCAAAAGCTTGGCTTCGTAATGCGGCAACACTCTGTATCTCTCTCTGGCAGAGCCCGGCTGCCAAATTCGAAACGTCCAGCGATTGCGCCCACACGAAAGCTGCCAGCACAGAAAGCTGTAGCTGGTTTTCACTGTCCCTTGGAACTGCATTCGCTGCCACACAGTCATTCGTGTTCTGCAAAAGCTTTGATTCGTAATGGGGCAACACTCTGTATCTCTCTCTCGCAGAGCCCGGCTGCCAAATTCGAAACGTCCAGCGATTGCGCCCACACGAAAGCTGCCAGCACGGAAAGCTGTAGCTGGTTTTCACTGTCCCTTGGAACTGCATTCGCTGCCGCACAGTCATTCGTGTTCTGCAAAAGCTTGGCTTCGTAATGGGCCAACACTCTGTATCTCTCTCTCGCAGAGCCCGGCTGCCAAATTCAAAACGTCCAGCGATTGCGCCCACAAGAAAGCTGCCAGCACGGAAAGCTGTAGCTGGTTTTCACTGTCCCTTGGAACTGCATTCGCTGCCGCACAGTCATTCGTGTTCTGCAAAAGCTTGGCTTGGTAATGGGGCAACACTGTGTATCTCTCTCTCGCAGAGCCCGGCTGCCAAATTCGAAACGTCCAGCGATTGCGCCCACACGAAAGCTGCCAGCACGGAAAGCTGTAGCTGGTTTTCACTGTCCCTTGGAACTGCATTCGCTGCCGCACAGTCATTCGTGTTCTGCAAAAGCTTGGCTTCGTAATGGGGCAACACTCTGTATCTCTCTCTCGCAGAGCCCGGCTGCCAAATTCGAAACGTCCAGCGATTGCGCCCACAAGAAAACTGCCAGCACGGAAAGCTGTAGCTGGTTTTCACTGTCCCTTGGAACTGCATTCGCTGCCGCACAGTCATTCGTGTTCTGCAAAAGCTTGGCTTGGTAATGGGGCAACACTCTGTATCTCTCTCTGGCAGAGCCCGGCTGCCAAATTCGAAACGTCCAGCGATTGCGCCCACACGAAAGCTGCCAGCACGGAAAGCTGTAGCTGGTTTTCACTGTCCCTTGGAACTGCATTCGCTGCCGCACAGTCATTCGTGTTCTGCAAAAGCTTGGCTTGGTAATGGGGCAACACTCTGTATCTCTCTCTCGCAGCGCCCGGGTGCCAAATTCGAAACGTCCAGAGATTGCGCCCACACGAAAGCTGCCAGCACGGAAAGCTGTAGCTGGTTTTCACTGTCCCTTGGAACTGCATTCGCTGCCACACAGTCATTCGTGTTCTGCAAAAGCTTGGCTTGGTAATGGGGCAACACTGTGTATCTCTCTCTCGCAGAGCCCGGCTGCCAAATTCGAAACGTCCAGCGATTGCGCCCACACGAAAGCTGCCAGCACGGAAAGCTGTAGCTGGTTTTCACTGTCCCTTGGAACTGCATTCGCTGCCGCACAGTCATTCGTGTTCTGCAAAAGCTTGGCTTGGTAATGGGGCAACACTCTGTATCTCTCTCTCGCAGAGCCCGGCTGCCAGATTCAAAACGTCCAGCGATTGCGCCCACACGAAAGCTGCCAGCACGGAAAGCTGTAGCTGGTTTTCACTGTCCCTTGGAACTGCATTCGCTGCCGCACAGTCATTTGTGTTCTGCAAAAGCTTGGCTTGGTAATGGGGCAACACTGTGTATCTCTCTCTCTGGCAGAGCCCGGCTGCCAAATTCGAAACGTCCAGCGATTGCGCCCACACGAAAGCTGCCAGCACGGAAATCTGTAGCTGGTTTTCACTGTCCCTTGGAACTGCATTCGCTGCCGCACAGTCATTCGTGTTCTGCAAAAGCTTGGCTTCGTAATGGGGCAACACTGTGTATCTCTCTCTCGCAGAGCCCGACTGCCAAATTCGAAACGTCCAGCGATTGCGCCCACACGAAAGCTGCCAGCACGGAAAGCTGTAGCTGGTTTTCACTGTCCCTTGGAACTGCATTCGCTGCCACACAGTCATTCGTGTTCTGCAAAAGCTTGGCTTGGTAATGGGGCAACACTCTGTATCTCTCTCTCGCAGAGCCCGGCTGCCAAATTCAAAACGTCCAGCGATTGCGCCCACAAGAAAGCTGCCAGCACGGAAAGCTGTAGCTGGTTTTCACTGTCCCTTGGAACTGCATTCGCTGCCACACAGTCATTCGTGTTCTGCAAAAGCTTGGCTTGGTAATGGGGCAACACTGTGTATCTCTCTCTCGCAGAGCCCGGCTGCCAAATTCGAAACGTCCAGCGATTGCGCCCACACGAAAGCTGCCAGCACGGAAAGCTGTAGCTGGTTTTCACTGTCCCTTGGAACTGCATTCGCTGCCGCACAGTCATTCGTGTTCTGCAAAAGCTTGGCTTCGTAATGGGGCAACACTGTGTATCTCTCTCTGGCAGAGCCCGGCTGCCAAATTCGAAACGTCCAGCGATTGCGCCCACACGAAAGCTGCCAGCACGGAAAGCTGTAGCTGGTTTTCACTGTCCCTTGGAACTGCATTCGCTGCCACACAGTCATTCGTGTTCTGCAAAAGCTTGGCTTGGTAATGGGGCAACACTCTGTATCTCTCTCTCGCAGAGCCCGGCTGCCAAATTCAAAACGTCCAGCGATTGCGCCCACAAGAAAGCTGCCAGCACGGAAAGCTGTAGCTGGTTTTCACTGTCCCTTGGAACTGCATTCGCTGCCGCACAGTCATTCGTGTTCTGCAAAAGCTTGGCTTGGTAATGGGGCAACACTCTGTATCTCTCTCTCGCAGAGCCCGGCTGCCAAATTCGAAACGTCCAGCGATTGCGCCCACACGAAAGCTGCCAGCACGGAAAGCTGTAGCTGGTTTTCACTGTCCCTTGGAACTGCATTCGCTGCCGCACAGTCATTCGTGTTCTGCAAAAGCTTTGATTCGTAATGGGGCAACACTGTGTATCTCTCTCTCGCAGAGCCCGGCTGCCAAATTCGAAACGTCCAGCGATTGCGCCCACACGAAAGCTGCCAGCACGGAAAGCTGTAGCTGGTTTTCACTGTCCCTTGGAACTGCATTCGCTGCCGCACAGTCATTTGTGTTCTGCAAAAGCTTGGCTTGGTAATGGGGCAACACTTTGTATCTCTCTCTCTGGCAGAGCCCGGCTGCCAAATTCGAAACGTCCAGCGATTGCGCCCACACGAAAGCTGCCAGCACGGAAAGCTGTAGCTGGTTTTCACTGTCCCTTGGAACTGCATTCGCTGCCGCACAGTCATTCGTGTTCTGCAAAAGCTTGGCTTCGTAATGGGGCAACACTGTGTATCTCTCTCTCGCAGAGCCCGGCTGCCAGATTCAAAACGTCCAGCGATTGCGCCCACACGAAAGCTGCCAGCACGGAAAGCTGTAGCTGGTTTTCACTGTCCCTTGGAACTGCATTCGCTGCCGCACAGTCATTCGTGTTCTGCAAAAGCTTGGCTTGGTAATGGGCCAACACTCTGTATCTCTCTCTCGCAGAGCCCGGCTGCCAAATTCGAAACGTCCAGCGATTGCGCCCACACGAAAGCTGCCAGCACGGAAAGCTGTAGCTGGTTTTCACTGTCCCTTGGAACTGCATTCGCTGCCACACAGTCATTCGTGTTCTGCAAAAGCTTGGCTTGGTAATGGGGCAACACTGTGTATCTCTCTCTCGCAGAGCCCGGCTGCCAAATTCGAAACGTCCAGCGATTGCGCCCACACGAAAGCTGCCAGCACGGAAAGCTGTAGCTGGTTTTCACTGTCCCTTGGAACTGCATTCGCTGCCACACAGTCATTCGTGTTCTGCAAATCTTGGCTTCGTAATGGGGCAACACTGTGTATCTCTCTCTCTCGCAGAGCCCGGCTGCCAAATTCGAAACGTCCAGCGATTGCGCCCACACGAAAGCTGCCAGCACGGAAAGCTGTAGCTGGTTTTCACTGTCCCTTGGAACTGCATTCGCTGCCACACAGTCATTCGTGTTCTGCAAAAGCTTGGCTTCGTAATGGGGCAACACTGTGTATCTCTCTCTCGCAGAGCCCGGCTGCCAAATTCGAAACGTCCAGCGATTGCGCCCACACGAAAGCTGCCAGCACGGAAAGCTGTAGCTGGTTTTCACTGTCCCTTGGAACTGCATTCGCTGCCGCACAGTCATTCGTGTTCTGCAAAAGCTTGGCTTGGTAATGGGGCAACACTGTGTATCTCTCTCTCGCAGAGCCCGGCTGCCAAATTCGAAATGGCCAGCGATTGCGCCCACACGAAAGCTGCCAGTACGGAAACCTGTAGCTGGTTTTCACTGTCCCTTGGAACTGCATTCGCTGCCACACAGTCATTCGTGTTCTGCAAAAGCTTGGCTTCGTAATGGGGCAACACTGTGTATCTCTCTCTGGCAGAGCCCGGCTGCCAAATTCGAAACGTCCAGCGATTGCACCCACACGAAAGCTGCCAGCACGGAAAGCTGTAGCTGGTTTTCACTGTCCCTTGGAACTGCATTCGCTGCCTCACAGTCATTCGTGTTCTGCAAAAGCTTGGCTTCGTAATGCGGCAACACTCTGTATCTCTCTCTCGCAGAGCCCGGCTGCCAAATTCGAAACGTCCAGCGATTGCGCCCACACGAAAGCTGCCAGCACAGAAAGCTGTAGCTGGTTTTCACTGTCCCTTGGAACTGCATTCGCTGCCGCACAGTCATTCGTGTTATGCAAAAGCTTGGCTTGGTAATGGGGCAACACTCTGTATCTCTCTCTCGCAGAGCCCGGCTGCCATATTCAAAACTTCCAGCGATTGCGCCCACACGAAAGCTGCCAGCACGGAAAGCTGTAGCTGGTTTTCACTGTCCCTTGGAACTGCATTCGCTGCCGCACAGTCATTCGTGTTCTGCAAAAGCTTGGGTTGGTAATGGGGCAACACTGTGTATCTCTCTCTCGCAGAGCCCGGCTGCCAAATTCGAAACGTCCAGCGATTGCGCCCACACGAAAGCTGCCAGCACGGAAAGCTGTAGCTGGTTTTCACTGTCCCTTGGAACTGCATTCGCTGCCGCACAGTCATTCGTGTTCTGCAAAAGCTTGGCTTCGTAATGGGGCAACACTCTGTATCTCTCTCTCGCAGAGCCCGGCTGCCAGATTCGAAACGTCCAGCGATTGCGCCCATACGAAAGCTGCCAGCACGGAAAGCTGTAGCTGGTTTTCACTGTCCCTTGGAACTGCATTCGCTGCCGCACAGTCATTCGTGTTCTGCAAAAGCTTGGCTTGGTAATGGGGCAACATTGTGTATCTCTCTCTCTCGCAGAGCCCGGCTGCCAAATTCGAAACGTCCAGCGATTGCGCCCACAAGAAAACTGCCAGCACGGAAAGCTGTAGCTGGTTTTCACTGTCCCTTGGAACTGCATTCGCTGCCGCACAGTCATTCGTGTTCTGCAAAAGCTTGGCTTGGTAATGGGGCAACACTGTGTATCTCTCTCTCGCAGAGCCCGGCTGCCAAATTCGAAACGTCCAGCGATTGCGCCCACACGAAAGCTGCCAGCACGGAAAGCTGTAGCTGGTTTTCACTGTCCCTTGGAACTGCATTCGCTGCCGCACAGTCATTCGTGTTCTGCAAAAGCTTGGCTTGGTAATGGGGCAACACTCTGTATCTCTCTCTCTCGCAGAGCCCGGCTGCCAAATTCGAAACGTCCAGCGATTGCGCCCACACGAAAGCTGCCAGCACGGAAAGCTGTAGCTGGTTTTCACTGTCCCTTGGAACTGCATTCGCTGCCACACAGTCATTCGTGTTCTGCAAAAGCTTGGCTTCGTAATGCGGCAACACTCTGTATCTCTCTCTCGCAGAGCCCGGCTGCCAGATTCAAAACGTCCAGCGATTGCGCCCACACGAAAGCTGCCAGCATGGAAAGCTGTAGCTGGTTTTCACTGTCCCTTGGAACTGCATTCGCTGCCGCACAGTCATTCGTGTTCTGCAAAAGCTTGGCTTGGTAATGGGGCAACACTCTGTATCTCTCTCTGGCAGAGCCCGGCTGCCAAATTCGAAACGTCCAGCGATTGCGCCCACACGAAAGCTGCCAGCACGGAAAGCTGTAGCTGGTTTTCACTGTCCCTTGGAACTGCATTCGCTGCCGCACAGTCATTCGTGTTCTGCAAAAGCTTGGCTTGGTAATGGGGCAACACTGTGTATCTCTCTCTCGCAGAGCCCGGCTGCCAAATTCGAAACGTCCAGCGATTGCGCCCACACGAAAGCTGCCAGCACGGAAAGCTGTAGCTGGTTTTCACTGTCCCTTGGAACTGCATTCGCTGCCACACAGTCATTCGTGTTCTGCAAAAGCTTGGCTTCGTAATGGGGCAACACTCTGTATCTCTCTCTCGCAGAGCCCGGCTGCCAAATTCGAAACGTCCAGCGATTGCGCCCACACGAAAGCTGCCAGCACGGAAAGCTGTAGCTGGTTTTCACTGTCCCTTGGAACTGCATTCGCTGCCGCACAGTCATTCGTGTTCTGCAAAAGCTTGGCTTCGTAATGGGGCAACACTGTGTATCTCTCTCTCGCAGAGCCCGGCTGCCAAATTCGAAACGGCCAGCGATTGCGCCCACACGAAAGCTGCCAGCACGGAAAGCTGTAGCTGGTTTTCACTGTCCCTTGGAACTGCATTCGCTGCCACACAGTCATTCGTGTTCTGCAAAAGCTTGGCTTGGTAATGAGGCAACACTGTGTATCTCTCTCTGGCAGAGCCCGGCTGCCAAATTCGAAACGTCCAGCGATTGCGCCCACACGAAAGCTGCCAGCAAGGAAAGCTGTAGCTGGTTTTCACTGTCCCTTGGAACTGCATTCGCTGCCGCACAGTCATTCGTGTTCTGCAAAAGCTTGGCTTGGTAATGGGGCAACACTCTGTATCTCTCTCTGGCAGAGCCCGGCTGCCAAATTCGAAACGTCCAGCGATTGCGCCCACAAGAAAACTGCCAGCACGGAAAGCTGTAGCTGGTTTTCACTGTCCCTTGGAACTGCATTCGCTGCCGCACAGTCATTCGTGTTCTGCAAAAGCTTGGCTTGGTAATGGGGCAACACTCTGTATCTCTCTCTGGCAGAGCCCGGCTGCCAAATTCGAAACGTCCAGCGATTGCGCCCACACGAAAGCTGCCAGCACGGAAAGCTGTAGCTGGTTTTCACTGTCCCTTGGAACTGCATTCGCTGCCGCACAGTCATTCGTGTTCTGCAAAAGCTTGGCTTGGTAATGGGGCAACACTCTGTATCTCTCTCTCGCAGAGCCCGGCTGCCAAATTCGAAACGTCCAGAGATTGCGCCCACACGAAAGCTGCCAGCACGGAAAGCTGTAGCTGGTTTTCACTGTCCCTTGGAACTGCATTCGCTGCCACACAGTCATTCGTGTTCTGCAAAAGCTTGGCTTGGTAATGGGGCAACACTGTGTATCTCTCTCTCGCAGAGCCCGGCTGCCAAATTCGAAACGTCCAGCGATTGCGCCCACACGAAAGCTGCCAGCACGGAAAGCTGTAGCTGGTTTTCACTGTCCCTTGGAACTGCATTCGCTGCCGCACAGTCATTCGTGTTCTGCAAAAGCTTGGCTTGGTAATGGGGCAACACTCTGTATCTCTCTCTCGCAGAGCCCGGCTGCCAAATTCGAAACGTCCAGCGATTGCGCCCACACGAAAGCTGCCAGCACGGAAAGCTGTAGCTGGTTTTCACTGTCCCTTGGAACTGCATTCGCTGCCGCACAGTCATTCGTGTTCTGCAAAAGCTTGGCTTGGTAATGGGGCAACACTGTGTATCTCTCTCTCTGGCAGAGCCCGGCTGCCAAATTCGAAACGTCCAGCGATTGCGCCCACACGAAAGCTGCCAGCACGGAAATCTGTAGCTGGTTTTCACTGTCCCTTGGAACTGCATTCGCTGCCGCACAGTCATTCGTGTTCTGCAAAAGCTTGGCTTCGTAATGGGGCAACACTGTGTATCTCTCTCTGGCAGAGCCCGGCTGCCAAATTCGAAACGTCCAGCGATTGCGCCCACACGAAAGCTGCCAGCACGGAAAGCTGTAGCTGGTTTTCACTGTCCCTTGGAACTGCATTCGCTGCCACACAGTCATTCGTGTTCTGCAAAAGCTTGGCTTGGTAATGGGGCAACACTCTGTATCTCTCTCTCGCAGAGCCCGGCTGCCATATTCAAAACGTCCAGCGATTGCGCCCACACGAAAGCTGCCAGCACGGAAAGCTGTAGCTGGTTTTCACTGTCCCTTGGAACTGCATTCGCTGCCGCACAGTCATTCGTGTTCTGCAAAAGCTTGGGTTGGTAATGGGGCAACACTGTGTATCTCTCTCTCGCAGAGCCCGGCTGCCAAATTCGAAACGTCCAGCGATTGCGCCCACACGAAAGCTGCCAGCACGGAAAGCTGTAGCTGGTTTTCACTGTCCCTTGGAACTGCATTCGCTGCCGCACAGTCATTCGTGTTCTGCAAAAGCTTGGCTTCGTAATGGGGCAACACTCTGTATCTCTCTCTCGCAGAGCCCGGCTGCCAAATTCGAAACGTCCAGCGATTGCGCCCATACGAAAGCTGCCAGCACGGAAAGCTGTAGCTGGTTTTCACTGTCCCTTGGAACTGCATTCGCTGCCGCACAGTCATTCGTGTTCTGCAAAAGCTTGGCTTGGTAATGGGGCAACATTGTGTATCTCTCTCTCTCGCAGAGCCCGGCTGCCAAATTCGAAACGTCCAGCGATTGCGCCCACAAGAAAACTGCCAGCACGGAAAGCTGTAGCTGGTTTTCACTGTCCCTTGGAACTGCATTCGCTGCCGCACAGTCATTCGTGTTCTGCAAAAGCTTGGCTTGGTAATGGGGCAACACTGTGTATCTCTCTCTCGCAGAGCCCGGCTGCCAAATTCGAAACGTCCAGCGATTGCGCCCACACGAAAGCTGCCAGCACGGAAAGCTGTAGCTGGTTTTCACTGTCCCTTGGAACTGCATTCGCTGCCGCACAGTCATTCGTGTTCTGCAAAAGCTTGGCTTGGTAATGGGGCAACACTCTGTATCTCTCTCTCTCGCAGAGCCCGGCTGCCAAATTCGAAACGTCCAGCGATTGCGCCCACACGAAAGCTGCCAGCACGGAAAGCTGTAGCTGGTTTTCACTGTCCCTTGGAACTGCATTCGCTGCCACACAGTCATTCGTGTTCTGCAAAAGCTTGGCTTCGTAATGCGGCAACACTCTGTATCTCTCTCTCGCAGAGCCCGGCTGCCAGATTCAAAACGTCCAGCGATTGCGCCCACACGAAAGCTGCCAGCACGGAAAGCTGTAGCTGGTTTTCACTGTCCCTTGGAACTGCATTCGCTGCCGCACAGTCATTCGTGTTCTGCAAAAGCTTGGCTTGGTAATGGGGCAACACTCTGTATCTCTCTCTGGCAGAGCCCGGCTGCCAAATTCGAAACGTCCAGCGATTGCGCCCACACGAAAGCTGCCAGCACGGAAAGCTGTAGCTGGTTTTCACTGTCCCTTGGAACTGCATTCGCTGCCGCACAGTCATTCGTGTTCTGCAAAAGCTTGGCTTGGTAATGGGGCAACACTGTGTATCTCTCTCTCGCAGAGCCCGGCTGCCAAATTCGAAACGTCCAGCGATTGCGCCCACACGAAAGCTGCCAGCACGGAAAGCTGTAGCTGGTTTTCACTGTCCCTTGGAACTGCATTCGCTGCCACACAGTCATTCGTGTTCTGCAAAAGCTTGGCTTCGTAATGGGGCAACACTCTGTATCTCTCTCTCGCAGAGCCCGGCTGCCAAATTCGAAACGTCCAGCGATTGCGCCCACACGAAAGCTGCCAGCACGGAAAGCTGTAGCTGGTTTTCACTGTCCCTTGGAACTGCATTCGCTGCCGCACAGTCATTCGTGTTCTGCAAAAGCTTGGCTTCGTAATGGGGCAACACTGTGTATCTCTCTCTCGCAGAGCCCGGCTGCCAAATTCGAAACGGCCAGCGATTGCGCCCACACGAAAGCTGCCAGCACGGAAAGCTGTAGCTGGTTTTCACTGTCCCTTGGAACTGCATTCGCTGCCACACAGTCATTCGTGTTCTGCAAAAGCTTGGCTTGGTAATGAGGCAACACTGTGTATCTCTCTCTGGCAGAGCCCGGCTGCCAAATTCGAAACGTCCAGCGATTGCGCCCACACGAAAGCTGCCAGCAAGGAAAGCTGTAGCTGGTTTTCACTGTCCCTTGGAACTGCATTCGCTGCCGCACAGTCATTCGTGTTCTGCAAAAGCTTGGCTTGGTAATGGGGCAACACTCTGTATCTCTCTCTGGCAGAGCCCGGCTGCCAAATTCGAAACGTCCAGCGATTGCGCCCACAAGAAAACTGCCAGCACGGAAAGCTGTAGCTGGTTTTCACTGTCCCTTGGAACTGCATTCGCTGCCGCACAGTCATTCGTGTTCTGCAAAAGCTTGGCTTGGTAATGGGGCAACACTCTGTATCTCTCTCTGGCAGAGCCCGGCTGCCAAATTCGAAACGTCCAGCGATTGCGCCCACACGAAAGCTGCCAGCACGGAAAGCTGTAGCTGGTTTTCACTGTCCCTTGGAACTGCATTCGCTGCCGCACAGTCATTCGTGTTCTGCAAAAGCTTGGCTTGGTAATGGGGCAACACTCTGTATCTCTCTCTCGCAGAGCCCGGCTGCCAAATTCGAAACGTCCAGAGATTGCGCCCACACGAAAGCTGCCAGCACGGAAAGCTGTAGCTGGTTTTCACTGTCCCTTGGAACTGCATTCGCTGCCACACAGTCATTCGTGTTCTGCAAAAGCTTGGCTTGGTAATGGGGCAACACTGTGTATCTCTCTCTCGCAGAGCCCGGCTGCCAAATTCGAAACGTCCAGCGATTGCGCCCACACGAAAGCTGCCAGCACGGAAAGCTGTAGCTGGTTTTCACTGTCCCTTGGAACTGCATTCGCTGCCGCACAGTCATTCGTGTTCTGCAAAAGCTTGGCTTGGTAATGGGGCAACACTCTGTATCTCTCTCTCGCAGAGCCCGGCTGCCAAATTCGAAACGTCCAGCGATTGCGCCCACACGAAAGCTGCCAGCACGGAAAGCTGTAGCTGGTTTTCACTGTCCCTTGGAACTGCATTCGCTGCCGCACAGTCATTCGTGTTCTGCAAAAGCTTGGCTTGGTAATGGGGCAACACTGTGTATCTCTCTCTCTGGCAGAGCCCGGCTGCCAAATTCGAAACGTCCAGCGATTGCGCCCACACGAAAGCTGCCAGCACGGAAATCTGTAGCTGGTTTTCACTGTCCCTTGGAACTGCATTCGCTGCCGCACAGTCATTCGTGTTCTGCAAAAGCTTGGCTTCGTAATGGGGCAACACTGTGTATCTCTCTCTGGCAGAGCCCGGCTGCCAAATTCGAAACGTCCAGCGATTGCGCCCACACGAAAGCTGCCAGCACGGAAAGCTGTAGCTGGTTTTCACTGTCCCTTGGAACTGCATTCGCTGCCACACAGTCATTCGTGTTCTGCAAAAGCTTGGCTTGGTAATGGGGCAACACTGTGTATCTCTCTCTCGCAGAGCCCGGCTGCCAAATTCGAAACGTCCAGCGATTGCGCCCACACGAAAGCTGCCAGCACGGAAAGCTGTAGCTGGTTTTCACTGTCCCTTGGAACTGCATTCGCTGCCGCACAGTCATTCGTGTTCTGCAAAAGCTTTGATTCGTAATGGGGCAACACTCTGTATCTCTCTCTCGCAGAGCCCGGCTGCCAAATTCGAAACGTCCAGCGATTGCGCCCACACGAAAGCTGCCAGCACGGAAAGCTGTAGCTGGTTTTCACTGTCCCTTGGAACTGCATTCGCTGCCGCACAGTCATTTGTGTTCTGCAAAAGCTTGGCTTGGTAATGGGGCAACACTGTGTATCTCTCTCTCTGGCAGAGCCCGGCTGCCAAATTCGAAACGTCCAGCGATTGCGCCCACACGAAAGCTGCCAGCACGGAAATCTGTAGCTGGTTTTCACTGTCCCTTGGAACTGCATTCGCTGCCGCACAGTCATTCGTGTTCTGCAAAAGCTTGGCTTCGTAATGGGGCAACACTGTGTATCTCTCTCTGGCAGAGCCCGGCTGCCAAATTCGAAACGTCCAGCGATTGCGCCCACACGAAAGCTGCCAGCACGGAAAGCTGTAGCTGGTTTTCACTGTCCCTTGGAACTGCATTCGCTGCCACACAGTCATTCGTGTTCTGCAAAAGCTTGGCTTGGTAATGGGGCAACACTCTGTATCTCTCTCTCGCAGAGCCCGGCTGCCAAATTCAAAACGTCCAGCGATTGCGCCCACAAGAAAGCTGCCAGCACGGAAAGCTGTAGCTGGTTTTCACTGTCCCTTGGAACTGCATTCGCTGCCGCACAGTCATTCGTGTTCTGCAAAAGCTTGGCTTGGTAATGGGGCAACACTGTGTATCTCTCTCTCGCAGAGCCCGGCTGCCAAATTCAAAACGTCCAGCGATTGCGCCCACAAGAAAACTGCCAGCACGGAAAGCTGTAGCTGGTTTTCACTGTCCCTTGGAACTGCATTCGCTGCCGCACAGTCATTCGTGTTCTGCAAACGCATGGCTTGGTAATGGGGCAACACTGTGTATCTCTCTCTGGCAGAGCCCGGCTGCCAAATTCGAAACGTCCAGCGATTGCGCCCACACGAAAGCTGCCAGCACGGAAAGCTGTAGCTGGTTTTCACTGTCCCTTGGAACTGCATTCGCTGCCGCACAGTCATTCGTGTTCTGCAAAAGCTTGGCTTGGTAATGGGGCAACACTCTGTATCTCTCTCTCGCAGAGCCCGGCTGCCAAATTCGAAACGTCCAGCGATTGCGCCCACACGAAAGCTGCCAGCACGGAAAGCTGTAGCTGGTTTTCACTGTCCCTTGGAACTGCATTCGCTGCCACACAGTCATTCGTGTTCTGCAAAAGCTTGGCTTGGTAATGGGGCAACACTGTGTATCTCTCTCTCGCAGAGCCCGGCTGCCAAATTCGAAACGTCCAGCGATTGCGCCCACACGAAAGCTGCCAGCACGGAAAGCTGTAGCTGGTTTTCACTGTCCCTTGGAACTGCATTCGCTGCCGCACAGTCATTCGTGTTCTGCAAAAGCTTTGATTCGTAATGGGGCAACACTCTGTATCTCTCTCTCGCAGAGCCCGGCTGCCAAATTCGAAACGTCCAGCGATTGCGCCCACACGAAAGCTGCCAGCACGGAAAGCTGTAGCTGGTTTTCACTGTCCCTTGGAACTGCATTCGCTGCCGCACAGTCATTTGTGTTCTGCAAAAGCTTGGCTTGGTAATGGGGCAACACTGTGTATCTCTCTCTCTGGCAGAGCCCGGCTGCCAAATTCGAAACGTCCAGCGATTGCGCCCACACGAAAGCTGCCAGCACGGAAATCTGTAGCTGGTTTTCACTGTCCCTTGGAACTGCATTCGCTGCCGCACAGTCATTCGTGTTCTGCAAAAGCTTGGCTTCGTAATGGGGCAACACTGTGTATCTCTCTCTGGCAGAGCCCGGCTGCCAAATTCGAAACGTCCAGCGATTGCGCCCACACGAAAGCTGCCAGCACGGAAAGCTGTAGCTGGTTTTCACTGTCCCTTGGAACTGCATTCGCTGCCGCACAGTCATTCGTGTTCTGCAAAAGCTTGGCTTCGTAATGGGGCAACACTGTGTATCTCTCTCTCGCAGAGCCCGGCTGCCAGATTCAAAACGTCCAGCGATTGCGCCCACACGAAAGCTGCCAGCACGGAAAGCTGTAGCTGGTTTTCACTGTCCCTTGGAACTGCATTCGCTGCCGCACAGTCATTCGTGTTCTGCAAAAGCTTGGCTTGGTAATGGGGCAACACTGTGTATCTCTCTCTCGCAGAGCCCGGGTGCCAAATTCGAAACGTCCAGCGATTGCGCCCACACGAAAGCTGCCAGCACGGAAAGCTGTAGCTGGTTTTCACTGTCCCTTGGAACTGCATTCGCTGCCACACAGTCATTCGTGTTCTGCAAAAGCTTGGCTTGGTAATGGGGCAACACTGTGTATCTCTCTCTCGCAGAGCCCGGCTGCCAAATTCGAAACGTCCAGCGATTGCGCCCACACGAAAGCTGCCAGCACGGAAAGCTGTAGCTGGTTTTCACTGTCCCTTGGAACTGCATTCGCTGCCACACAGTCATTCGTGTTCTGCAAATCTTGGCTTCGTAATGGGGCAACACTGTGTATCTCTCTCTCTCGCAGAGCCCGGCTGCCAAATTCGAAACGTCCAGCGATTGCGCCCACACGAAAGCTGCCAGCACGGAAAGCTGTAGCTGGTTTTCACTGTCCCTTGGAACTGCATTCGCTGCCACACAGTCATTCGTGTTCTGCAAAAGCTTGGCTTGGTAATGGGGCAACACTCTGTATCTCTCTCTCGCAGAGCCCGGCTGCCAAATTCGAAACGTCCAGCGATTGCGCCCACACGAAAGCTGCCAGCACGGAAAGCTGTAGCTGGTTTTCACTGTCCCTTGGAACTGCATTCGCTGCCGCACAGTCATTCGTGTTCTGCAAAAGCTTGGCTTGGTAATGGGGCAACACTGTGTATCTCTCTCTCGCAGAGCCCGGCTGCCAAATTCGAAACGGCCAGCGATTGCGCCCACACGAAACCTGCCAGTACGGAAACCTGTAGCTGGTTTTCACTGTCCCTTGGAACTGCATTCGCTGCCACACAGTCATTCGTGTTCTGCAAAAGCTTGGCTTCGTAATGGGGCAACACTGTGTATCTCTCTCTGGCAGAGCCCGGCTGCCAAATTCGAAACGTCCAGCGATTGCGCCCACACGAAAGCTGCCAGCACGGAAAGCTGTAGCTGGTTTTCACTGTCCCTTGGAACTGCATTCGCTGCCTCACAGTCATTCGTGTTCTGCAAAAGCTTGGCTTCGTAATGCGGCAACACTCTGTATCTCTCTCTCGCAGAGCCCGGCTGCCAAATTCGAAACGTCCAGCGATTGCGCCCACACGAAAGCTGCCAGCACAGAAAGCTGTAGCTGGTTTTCACTGTCCCTTGGAACTGCATTCGCTGCCGCACAGTCATTCGTGTTCTGCAAAAGCTTGGCTTGGTAATGGGGCAACACTCTGTATCTCTCTCTCGCAGAGCCCGGCTGCCATATTCAAAACTTCCAGCGATTGCGCCCACACGAAAGCTGCCAGCACGGAAAGCTGTAGCTGGTTTTCACTGTCCCTTGGAACTGCATTCGCTGCCGCACAGTCATTCGTGTTCTGCAAAAGCTTGGGTTGGTAATGGGGCAACACTGTGTATCTCTCTCTCGCAGAGCCCGGCTGCCAAATTCGAAACGTCCAGCGATTGCGCCCACACGAAAGCTGCCAGCACGGAAAGCTGTAGCTGGTTTTCACTGTCCCTTGGAACTGCATTCGCTGCCGCACAGTCATTCGTGTTCTGCAAAAGCTTGGCTTCGTAATGGGGCAACACTCTGTATCTCTCTCTCGCAGAGCCCGGCTGCCAAATTCGAAACGTCCAGCGATTGCGCCCATACGAAAGCTGCCAGCACGGAAAGCTGTAGCTGGTTTTCACTGTCCCTTGGAACTGCATTCGCTGCCGCACAGTCATTCGTGTTCTGCAAAAGCTTGGCTTGGTAATGGGGCAACACTGTGTATCTCTCTCTCTCGCAGAGCCCGGCTGCCAAATTCGAAACGTCCAGCGATTGCGCCCACAAGAAAACTGCCAGCACGGAAAGCTGTAGCTGGTTTTCACTGTCCCTTGGAACTGCATTCGCTGCCGCACAGTCATTCGTGTTCTGCAAAAGCTTGGCTTGGTAATGGGGCAACACTGTGTATCTCTCTCTCGCAGAGCCCGGCTGCCAAATTCGAAACGTCCAGCGATTGCGCCCACACGAAAGCTGCCAGCACGGAAAGCTGTAGCTGGTTTTCACTGTCCCTTGGAACTGCATTCGCTGCCGCACAGTCATTCGTGTTCTGCAAAAGCTTGGCTTGGTAATGGGGCAACACTCTGTATCTCTCTCTCTCGCAGAGCCCGGCTGCCAAATTCGAAACGTCCAGCGATTGCGCCCACACGAAAGCTGCCAGCACGGAAAGCTGTAGCTGGTTTTCACTGTCCCTTGGAACTGCATTCGCTGCCGCACAGTCATTCGTGTTCTGCAAAAGCTTGGCTTGGTAATGGGGCAACACTCTGTATCTCTCTCTCTCGCAGAGCCCGGCTGCCAAATTCGAAACGTCCAGCGATTGCGCCCACACGAAAGCTGCCAGCACGGAAAGCTGTAGCTGGTTTTCACTGTCCCTTGGAACTGCATTCGCTGCCGCACAGTCATTCGTGTTCTGCAAAAGCTTGGCTTGGTAATGGGGCAACACTCTGTATCTCTCTCTCGCAGAGCCCGGCTGCCAAATTCGAAACGTCCAGCGATTGCGCCCACACGAAAGCTGCCAGCACGGAAAGCTGTAGCTGGTTTTCACTGTCCCTTGGAACTGCATTCGCTGCCACACAGTCATTCGTGTTCTGCAAAAGCTTGGCTTGGTAATGGGGCAACACTCTGTATCTCTCTCTCGCAGAGCCCGGCTGCCAAATTCGAAACGTCCAGCGATTGCGCCCACACGAAAGCTGCCAGCACGGAAAGCTGTAGCTGGTTTTCACTGTCCCTTGGAACTGCATTCGCTGCCGCACAGTCATTCGTGTTCTGCAAAAGCTTGGCTTCGTAATGGGGCAACACTGTGTATCTCTCTCTCGCAGAGCCCGGCTGCCAAATTCGAAACGGCCAGCGATTGCGCCCACACGAAAGCTGCCAGCACGGAAAGCTGTAGCTGGTTTTCACTGTCCCTTGGAACTGCATTCGCTGCCACACAGTCATTCGTGTTCTGCAAAAGCTTGGCTTGGTAATGAGGCAACACTGTGTATCTCTCTCTGGCAGAGCCCGGCTGCCAAATTCGAAACGTCCAGCGATTGCGCCCACACGAAAGCTGCCAGCAAGGAAAGCTGTAGCTGGTTTTCACTGTCCCTTGGAACTGCATTCGCTGCCGCACAGTCATTCGTGTTCTGCAAAAGCTTGGCTTGGTAATGGGGCAACACTCTGTATCTCTCTCTGGCAGAGCCCGGCTGCCAAATTCGAAACGTCCAGCGATTGCGCCCACACGAAAGCTGCCAGCACGGAAAGCTGTAGCTGGTTTTCACTGTCCCTTGGAACTGCATTCGCTGCCACACAGTCATTCGTGTTCTGCAAAAGCTTGGCTTGGTAATGGGGCAACACTGTGTATCTCTCTCTCGCAGAGCCCGGCTGCCAAATTCGAAACGTCCAGCGATTGCGCCCACACGAAAGCTGCCAGCACGGAAAGCTGTAGCTGGTTTTCACTGTCCCTTGGAACTGCATTCGCTGCCGCACAGTCATTCGTGTTCTGCAAAAGCTTGGCTTCGTAATGCGGCAACACTCTGTATCTCTCTCTGGCAGAGCCCGGCTGCCAAATTCGAAACGTCCAGCGATTGCGCCCACATGAAAGCTGCCAGCACAGAAAGCTGTAGCTGGTTTTCACTGTCCCTTGGAACTGCATTCGCTGCCACACAGTCATTCGTGTTCTGCAAAAGCTTTGATTCGTAATGGGGCAACACTCTGTATCTCTCTCTCGCAGAGCCCGGCTGCCAAATTCGAAACGTCCAGCGATTGCGCCCACACGAAAGCTGCCAGCACGGAAAGCTGTAGCTGGTTTTCACTGTCCCTTGGAACTGCATTCGCTGCCGCACAGTCATTCGTGTTCTGCAAAAGCTTGGCTTCGTAATGGGCCAACACTCTGTATCTCTCTCTCGCAGAGCCCGGCTGCCAAATTCGAAACGTCCAGCGATTGCGCCCACACGAAAGCTGCCAGCACGGAAAGCTGTAGCTGGTTTTCACTGTCCCTTGGAACTGCATTCGCTGCCACACAGTCATTCGTGTTCTGCAAAAGCTTGGCTTCGTAATGGGGCAACACTCTGTATCTCTCTCTCGCAGAGCCCGGCTGCCAAATTCAAAACGTCCAGCGATTGCGCCCACAAGAAAGCTGCCAGCACGGAAAGCTGTAGCTGGTTTTCACTGTCCCTTGGAACTGCATTCGCTGCCGCACAGTCATTCGTGTTCTGCAAAAGCTTGGCTTGGTAATGGGGCAACACTCTGTATCTCTCTCTCGCAGAGCCCGGCTGCCAAATTCGAAACGTCCAGCGATTGCGCCCACACGAAAGCTGCCAGCACGGAAAGCTGTAGCTGGTTTTCACTGTCCCTTGGAACTGCATTCGCTGCCGCACAGTCATTCGTGTTCTGCAAAAGCTTGGCTTCGTAATGGGGCAACACTCTGTATCTCTCTCTCGCAGAGCCCGGCTGCCAAATTCGAAACGGCCAGCGATTGCGCCCACACGAAAGCTGCCAGCACGGAAAGCTGTAGCTGGTTTTCACTGTCCCTTGGAACTGCATTCGCTGCCGCACAGTCATTCGTGTTCTGCAAAAGCTTGGCTTCGTAATGCGGCAAGACTCTGTATCTCTCTCTGGCAGAGCCCGGCTGCCAAATTCGAAACGTCCAGCGATTGCGCCCACACGAAAGCTGCCAGCACAGAAAGCTGTAGCTGGTTTTCACTGTCCCTTGGAACTGCATTCGCTGCCACACAGTCATTCGTGTTCTGCAAAAGCTTTGATTCGTAATGGGGCAACACTCTGTATCTCTCTCTCGCAGAGCCTGGCTGCCAAATTCGAAACGTCCAGCGATTGCGCCCACACGAAAGCTGCCAGCACGGAAAGCTGTAGCTGGTTTTCACTGTCCCTTGGAACTGCATTCGCTGCCGCACAGTCATTCGTGTTCTGCAAAAGCTTGGCTTCGTAATGGGCCAACACTCTGTATCTCTCTCTCGCAGAGCCCGGCTGCCAAATTCGAAACGTCCAGCGATTGCGCCCACACGAAAGCTGCCAGCACGGAAAGCTGTAGCTGGTTTTCACTGTCCCTTGGAACTGCATTCGCTGCCACACAGTCATTCGTGTTCTGCAAAAGCTTGGCTTGGTAATGGGGCAACACTCTGTATCTCTCTCTCGCAGAGCCCGGCTGCCAAATTCGAAACGTCCAGCGATTGCGCCCACACGAAAGCTGCCAGCACGGAAAGCTGTAGCTGGTTTTCACTGTCCCTTGGAACTGCATTCGCTGCCGCACAGTCATTCGTGTTCTGCAAAAGCTTGGCTTCGTAATGGGGCAACACTCTGTATCTCTCTCTCGCAGAGCCCGGCTGCCAAATTCGAAACGTCCAGCGATTGCGCCCACAAGAAAACTGCCAGCACGGAAAGCTGTAGCTGGTTTTCACTGTCCCTTGGAACTGCATTCGCTGCCGCACAGTCATTCGTGTTCTGCAAAAGCTTGGCTTGGTAATGGGGCAACACTGTGTATCTCTCTCTGGCAGAGCCCGGCTGCCAAATTCGAAACGTCCAGCGATTGCGCCCACACGAAAGCTGCCAGCACGGAAAGCTGTAGCTGGTTTTCACTGTCCCTTGGAACTGCATTCGCTGCCGCACAGTCATTCGTGTTCTGCAAAAGCTTGGCTTGGTAATGGGGCAACACTCTGTATCTCTCTCTCGCAGAGCCCGGCTGCCAAATTCGAAACGTCCAGCGATTGCGCCCACACGAAAGCTGCCAGCACGGAAAGCTGTAGCTGGTTTTCACTGTCCCTTGGAACTGCATTCGCTGCCCCACAGTCATTCGTGTTCTGCAAAAGCTTGGCTTGGTAATGGGGCAACACTGTGTATCTCTCTCTCGCAGAGCCCGGCTGCCAAATTCGAAACGTCCAGCGATTGCGCCCACACGAAAGCTGCCAGCACGGAAAGCTGTAGCTGGTTTTCACTGTCCCTTGGAACTGCATTCGCTGCCACACAGTCATTCGTGTTCTGCAAAAGCTTTGATTCGTAATGGGGCAACACTCTGTATCTCTCTCTCGCAGAGCCCGGCTGCCAAATTCGAAACGTCCAGCGATTGCGCCCACACGAAAGCTGCCAGCACGGAAAGCTGTAGCTGGTTTTCACTGTCCCTTGGAACTGCATTCGCTGCCGCACAGTCATTTGTGTTCTGCAAAAGCTTGGCTTGGTAATGGGGCAACACTGTGTATCTCTCTCTCTGGCAGAGCCCGGCTGCCAAATTCGAAACGTCCAGCGATTGCGCCCACACGAAAGCTGCCAGCACGGAAATCTGTAGCTGGTTTTCACTGTCCCTTGGAACTGCATTCGCTGCCGCACAGTCATTCGTGTTCTGCAAAAGCTTGGCTTCGTAATGGGGCAACACTGTGTATCTCTCTCTGGCAGAGCCCGGCTGCCAAATTCGAAACGTCCAGCGATTGCGCCCACACGAAAGCTGCCAGCACGGAAAGCTGTAGCTGGTTTTCACTGTCCCTTGGAACTGCATTCGCTGCCGCACAGTCATTCGTGTTCTGCAAAAGCTTGGCTTCGTAATGGGGCAACACTGTGTATCTCTCTCTCGCAGAGCCCGGCTGCCAGATTCAAAACGTCCAGCGATTGCGCCCACACGAAAGCTGCCAGCACGGAAAGCTGTAGCTGGTTTTCACTGTCCCTTGGAACTGCATTCGCTGCCGCACAGTCATTCGTGTTCTGCAAAAGCTTGGCTTGGTAATGGGGCAACACTCTGTATCTCTCTCTGGCAGAGCCCGGCTGCCAAATTCGAAACGTCCAGCGATTGCGCCCACACGAAAGCTGCCAGCACGGAAAGCTGTAGCTGGTTTTCACTGTCCCTTGGAACTGCATTCGCTGCCGCACAGTCATTCGTGTTCTGCAAAAGCTTGGCTTGGTAATGGGGCAACACTGTGTATCTCTCTCTCGCAGAGCCCGGCTGCCAAATTCGAAACGTCCAGCGATTGCGCCCACACGAAAGCTGCCAGCACGGAAAGCTGTAGCTGGTTTTCACTGTCCCTTGGAACTGCATTCGCTGCCACACAGTCATTCGTGTTCTGCAAAAGCTTGGCTTGGTAATGGGGCAACACTCTGTATCTCTCTCTCGCAGAGCCCGGCTGCCAAATTCGAAACGTCCAGCGATTGCGCCCACACGAAAGCTGCCAGCACGGAAAGCTGTAGCTGGTTTTCACTGTCCCTTGGAACTGCATTCGCTGCCACACAGTCATTCGTGTTCTGCAAATCTTGGCTTCGTAATGGGGCAACACTGTGTATCTCTCTCTCTCGCAGAGCCCGGCTGCCAAATTCGAAACGTCCAGCGATTGCGCCCACACGAAAGCTGCCAGCACGGAAAGCTGTAGCTGGTTTTCACTGTCCCTTGGAACTGCATTCGCTGCCGCACAGTCATTCGTGTTCTGCAAAAGCTTGGCTTGGTAATGGGGCAACACTCTGTATCTCTCTCTCGCAGAGCCCAGCTGCCAAATTCGAAACGTCCAGCGATTGCGCCCACACGAAAGCTGCCAGCACGGAAAGCTGTAGCTGGTTTTCACTGTCCCTTGGAACTGCATTCGCTGCCGCACAGTCATTCGTGTTCTGCAAAAGCTTGGCTTGGTAATGGGGCAACACTCTGTATCTCTCTCTCGCAGAGCCCGGCTGCCAAATTCGAAACGTCCAGCGATTGCGCCCACACGAAAGCTGCCAGCAAGGAAAGCTGTAGCTGGTTTTCACTGTCCCTTGGAACTGCATTCGCTGCCACACAGTCATTCGTGTTCTGCAAAAGCTTGGCTTCGTAATGGGGCAACACTCTGTATCTCTCTCTCGCAGAGCCCGGCTGCCAAATTCGAAACGTCCAGCGATTGCGCCCACACGAAAGCTGCCAGCACGGAAAGCTGTAGCTGGTTTTCACTGTCCCTTGGAACTGCATTCGCTGCCGCACAGTCATTCGTGTTCTGCAAAAGCTTGGCTTCGTAATGGGGCAACACTCTGTATCTCTCTCTCGCAGAGCCCGGCTGCCAGATTCAAAACGTCCAGCGATTGCGCCCACACGAAAGCTGCCAGCACGGAAAGCTGTAGCTGGTTTTCACTGTCCCTTGGAACTGCATTCGCTGCCGCACAGTCATTCGTGTTCTGCAAAAGCTTGGCTTCGTAATGGGGCAACACTCTCTATCTCTCTCTGGCAGAGCCCGGCTGCCAAATTCGAAACGTCCAGCGATTGCGCCCACACGAAAGCTGCCAGCACGGAAAGCTGTAGCTGGTTTTCACTGTCCCTTGGAACTGCATTCGCTGCCGCACAGTCATTCGTGTTCTGCAAAAGCTTGGCTTGGTAATGGGGCAACACTCTGTATCTCTCTCTCGCAGAGCCCGGCTGCCAAATTCGAAACGGCCAGCGATTGCGCCCACACGAAAGCTGCCAGCACGGAAAGCTGTAGCTGGTTTTCACTGTCCCTTGGAACTGCATTCGCTGCCACACAGTCATTCGTGTTCTGCAAAAGCTTGGCTTCGTAATGGGGCAACACTCTGTATCTCTCTCTCGCAGAGCCCGGCTGCCAAATTCGAAACGTCCAGCGATTGCGCCCACACGAAAGCTGCCAGCACGGAAAGCTGTAGCTGGTTTTCACTGTCCCTTGGAACTGCATTCGCTGCCGCACAGTCATTCGTGTTCTGCAAAAGCTTGGCTTGGTAATGAGGCAACACTGTGTATCTCTCTCTGGCAGAGCCCGGCTGCCAAATTCGAAACGTCCAGCGATTGCGCCCACACGAAAGCTGCCAGCACGGAAAGCTGTAGCTGGTTTTCACTGTCCCTTGGAACTGCATTCGCTGCCGCACAGTCATTCGTGTTCTGCAAAAGCTTGGCTTGGTAATGGGGCAACACTCTGTATCTCTCTCTGGCAGAGCCCGGCTGCCAAATTCGAAACGTCCAGCGATTGCGCCCACACGAAAGCTGCCAGCACGGAAAGGTGTAGCTGGTTTTCACTGTCCCTTGGAACTGCATTCGCTGCCTCACAGTCATTCGTGTTCTGCAAAAGCTTGGCTTCGTAATGCGGCAACACTCTGTATCTCTCTCTGGCAGAGCCCGGCTGCCAAATTCGAAACGTCCAGCGATTGCGCCCACACGAAAGCTGCCAGCACAGAAAGCTGTAGCTGGTTTTCACTGTCCCTTGGAACTGCATTCGCTGCCGCACAGTCATTCGTGTTATGCAAAAGCTTGGCTTGGTAATGGGGCAACACTCTGTATCTCTCTCTCGCAGAGCCCGGCTGCCAAATTCGAAACGTCCAGCGATTGCGCCCACACGAAAGCTGCCAGCACGGAAAGCTGTAGCTGGTTTTCACTGTCCCTTGGAACTGCATTCGCTGCCACACAGTCATTCGTGTTCTGCAAATCTTGGCTTCGTAATGGGGCAACACTGTGTATCTCTCTCTCTCGCAGAGCCCGGCTGCCAAATTCGAAACGTCCAGCGATTGCGCCCACACGAAAGCTGCCAGCACGGAAAGCTGTAGCTGGTTTTCACTGTCCCTTGGAACTGCATTCGCTGCCGCACAGTCATTCGTGTTCTGCAAAAGCTTGGCTTGGTAATGGGGCAACACTCTGTATCTCTCTCTCGCAGAGCCCAGCTGCCAAATTCGAAACGTCCAGCGATTGCGCCCACACGAAAGCTGCCAGCACGGAAAGCTGTAGCTGGTTTTCACTGTCCCTTGGAACTGCATTCGCTGCCGCACAGTCATTCGTGTTCTGCAAAAGCTTGGCTTGGTAATGGGGCAACACTCTGTATCTCTCTCTCGCAGAGCCCGGCTGCCAAATTCGAAACGTCCAGCGATTGCGCCCACACGAAAGCTGCCAGCAAGGAAAGCTGTAGCTGGTTTTCACTGTCCCTTGGAACTGCATTCGCTGCCACACAGTCATTCGTGTTCTGCAAAAGCTTGGCTTCGTAATGGGGCAACACTCTGTATCTCTCTCTCGCAGAGCCCGGCTGCCAAATTCGAAACGTCCAGCGATTGCGCCCACACGAAAGCTGCCAGCACGGAAAGCTGTAGCTGGTTTTCACTGTCCCTTGGAACTGCATTCGCTGCCGCACAGTCATTCGTGTTCTGCAAAAGCTTGGCTTCGTAATGGGGCAACACTCTGTATCTCTCTCTCGCAGAGCCCGGCTGCCAGATTCAAAACGTCCAGCGATTGCGCCCACACGAAAGCTGCCAGCACGGAAAGCTGTAGCTGGTTTTCACTGTCCCTTGGAACTGCATTCGCTGCCGCACAGTCATTCGTGTTCTGCAAAAGCTTGGCTTCGTAATGGGGCAACACTCTCTATATCTCTCTGGCAGAGCCCGGCTGCCAAATTCGAAACGTCCAGCGATTGCGCCCACACGAAAGCTGCCAGCACGGAAAGCTGTAGCTGGTTTTCACTGTCCCTTGGAACTGCATTCGCTGCCGCACAGTCATTCGTGTTCTGCAAAAGCTTGCCTTGGTAATGGGGCAACACTCTGTATCTCTCTCTCGCAGAGCCCGGCTGCCAAATTCGAAACGTCCAGCGATTGCGCCCACACGAAAGCTGCCAGCACGGAAAGCTGTAGCTGGTTTTCACTGTCCCTTGGAACTGCATTCGCTGCCACACAGTCATTCGTGTTCTGCAAAAGCTTGGCTTCGTAATGGGGCAACACTCTGTATCTCTCTCTCGCAGAGCCCGGCTGCCAAATTCGAAAAGTCCAGCGATTGCGCCCACACGAAAGCTGCAAGCACGGAAAGCTGTAGCTGGTTTTCACTGTCCCTTGGAACTGCATTCGCTGCCGCACAGTCATTCGTGTTCTGCAAAAGCTTGGCTTGGTAATGAGGCAACACTGTGTATCTCTCTCTGGCAGAGCCCGGCTGCCAAATTCGAAACGTCCAGCGATTGCGCCCACACGAAAGCTGCCAGCACGGAAAGCTGTAGCTGGTTTTCACTGTCCCTTGGAACTGCATTCGCTGCCGCACAGTCATTCGTGTTCTGCAAAAGCTTGGCTTGGTAATGGGGCAACACTCTGTATCTCTCTCTGGCAGAGCCCGGCTGCCAAATTCGAAACGTCCAGCGATTGCGCCCACACGAAAGCTGCCAGCACGGAAAGGTGTAGCTGGTTTTCACTGTCCCTTGGAACTGCATTCGCTGCCTCACAGTCATTCGTGTTCTGCAAAAGCTTGGCTTCGTAATGCGGCAACACTCTGTATCTCTCTCTGGCAGAGCCCGGCTGCCAAATTCGAAACGTCCAGCGATTGCGCCCACACGAAAGCTGCCAGCACAGAAAGCTGTAGCTGGTTTTCACTGTCCCTTGGAACTGCATTCGCTGCCGCACAGTCATTCGTGTTATGCAAAAGCTTGGCTTGGTAATGGGGCAACACTCTGTATCTCTCTCTCGCAGAGCCCGGCTGCCATATTCAAAACTTCCAGCGATTGCGCCCACACGAAAGCTGCCAGCACGGAAAGCTGTAGCTGGTTTTCACTGTCCCTTGGAACTGCATTCGCTGCCGCACAGTCATTCGTGTTCTGCAAAAGCTTGGGTTGGTAATGGGGCAACACTGTGTATCTCTCTCTGGCAGAGCCCGGCTGCCAAATTCGAAACGTCCAGCGATTGCGCCCACACGAAAGCTGCCAGCACGGAAAGCTGTAGCTGGTTTTCACTGTCCCTTGGAACTGCATTCGCTGCCACACAGTCATTCGTGTTCTGCAAAAGCTTGGCTTGGTAATGGGGCAACACTGTGTATCTCTCTCTCGCAGAGCCCGGCTGCCAAATTCGAAACGTCCAGCGATTGCGCCCACACGAAAGCTGCCAGCACGGAAAGCTGTAGCTGGTTTTCACTGTCCCTTGGAACTGCATTCGCTGCCGCACAGTCATTCGTGTTCTGCAAAAGCTTGGCTTGGTAATGGGGCAACACTCTGTATCTCTCTCTGGCAGAGCCCGGCTGCCAAATTCGAAACGTCCAGCGATTGCGCCCACACGAAAGCTGCCAGCACGGAAAGCTGTAGCTGGTTTTCACTGTCCCTTGGAACTGCATTCGCTGCCGCACAGTCATTCGTGTTCTGCAAAAGCGTGGCTTCGTAATGCGGCAACACTCTGTATCTCTCTCTGGCAGAGCCCGGCTGCCAAATTCGAAACGTCCAGCGATTGCGCCCACACGAAAGCTGCCAGCACAGAAAGCTGTAGCTGGTTTTCACTGTCCCTTGGAACTGCATTCGCTGCCACACAGTCATTCGTGTTCTGCAAAAGCTTTGATTCGTAATGGGGCAACACTCTGTATCTCTCTCTCGCAGAGCCCGGCTGCCAAATTCGAAACGTCCAGCGATTGCGCCCACACGAAAGCTGCCAGCACGGAAAGCTGTAGCTGGTTTTCACTGTCCCTTGGAACTGCATTCGCTGCCGCACAGTCATTCGTGTTCTGCAAAAGCTTGGCTTCGTAATGGGCCAACACTCTGTATCTCTCTCTCGCAGAGCCCGGCTGCCAAATTCGAAACGTCCAGCAATTGCGCCCACACGAAAGCTGCCAGCACGGAAAGCTGTAGCTGGTTTTCACTGTCCCTTGGAACTGCATTCGCTGCCGCACAGTCATTCGTGTTCTGCAAAAGCTTGGCTTGGTAATGGGGCAACACTGTGTATCTCTCTCTGGCAGAGCCCGGCTGCCAAATTCGAAACGTCCAGCGATTGCGCCCACACGAAAGCTGCCAGCACGGAAAGCTGTAGCAGGTTTTCACTGTCCCTTGGAACTGCATTCGCTGCCGCACAGTCATTCGTGTTCTGCAAAAGCTTGGCTTCGTAATGGGGCAACACTCTGTATCTCTCTCTCGCAGAGCCCGGCTGCCAGATTCAAAACGTCCAGCGATTGCGCCCACACGAAAGCTGCCAGCACGGAAAGCTGTAGCTGGTTTTCACTGTCCCTTGGAACTGCATTCGCTGCCGCACAGTCATTCGTGTTCTGCAAAAGCTTGGCTTCGTAATGGGGCAACACTCTGTATCTCTCTCTGGCAGAGCCCGGCTGCCAAATTCGAAACGTCCAGCGATTGCGCCCACACGAAAGCTGCCAGCACGGAAAGCTGTAGCTGGTTTTCACTGTCCCTTGGAACTGCATTCGCTGCCACACAGTCATTCGTGTTCTGCAAAAGCTTGGCTTGGTAATGGGGCAACACTGTGTATCTCTCTCTCGCAGAGCCCGGCTGCCAAATTCGAAACGGCCAGCGATTGCGCCCACACGAAAGCTGCCAGCACGGAAAGCTGTAGCTGGTTTTCACTGTCCCTTGGAACTGCATTCGCTGCCACACAGTCATTCGTGTTCTGCAAAAGCTTGGCTTGGTAATGGGGCAACACTCTGTATCTCTCTCTCGCAGAGCCCGGCTGCCAAATTCGAAACGGCCAGCGATTGCGCCCACACGAAAGCTGCCAGCACAGAAAGCTGTAGCTGGTTTTCACTGTCCCTTGGAACTGCATTCGCTGCCACACAGTCATTCGTGTTCTGCAAAAGCTTGGCTTGGTAATGAGGCAACACTGTGTATCTCTCTCTGGCAGAGCCCGGCTGCCAAATTCGAAACGTCCAGCGATTGCGCCCACACGAAAGCTGCCAGCACGGAAAGCTGTAGCTGGTTTTCACTGTCCCTTGGAACTGCATTCGCTGCCGCACAGTCATTCGTGTTCTGCAAAAGCTTGGCTTGGTAATGGGGCAACACTCTGTATCTCTCTCTGGCAGAGCCCGGCTGCCAAATTCGAAACGTCCAGCGATTGCGCCCACACGAAAGCTGCCAGCACGGAAAGGTGTAGCTGGTTTTCACTGTCCCTTGGAACTGCATTCGCTGCCTCACAGTCATTCGTGTTCTGCAAAAGCTTGGCTTCGTAATGCGGCAACACTCTGTATCTCTCTCTCGCAGAGCCCGGCTGCCAAATTCGAAACGTCCAGCGATTGCGCCCACACGAAAGCTGCCAGCACAGAAAGCTGTAGCTGGTTTTCACTGTCCCTTGGAACTGCATTCGCTGCCGCACAGTCATTCGTGTTATGCAAAAGCTTGGCTTGGTAATGGGGCAACACTCTGTATCTCTCTCTCGCAGAGCCCGGCTGCCATATTCAAAACTTCCAGCGATTGCGCCCACACGAAAGCTGCCAGCACGGAAAGCTGTAGCTGGTTTTCACTGTCCCTTGGAACTGCATTCGCTGCCACACAGTCATTCGTGTTCTGCAAAAGCTTGGGTTGGTAATGGGGCAACACTCTGTATCTCTCTCTGGCAGAGCCCGGCTGCCAAATTCGAAACGTCCAGCGATTGCGCCCACACGAAAGCTGCCAGCACGGAAAGCTGTAGCTGGTTTTCACTGTCCCTTGGAACTGCATTCGCTGCCGCACAGTCATTCGTGTTCTGCAAAAGCTTGGCTTCGTAATGGGGCAACACTCTGTATCTCTCTCTCGCAGAGCCCGGCTGCCAGATTCAAAACGTCCAGCGATTGCGCCCACACGAAAGCTGCCAGCACGGAAAGCTGTAGCTGGTTTTCACTGTCCCTTGGAACTGCATTCGCTGCCGCACAGTCATTCGTGTTATGCAAAAGCTTGGCTTGGTAATGGGGCAACACTCTGTATCTCTCTCTCGCAGAGCCCGGCTGCCATATTCAAAACTTCCAGCGATTGCGCCCACACGAAAGCTGCCAGCACGGAAAGCTGTAGCTGGTTTTCACTGTCCCTTGGAACTGCATTCGCTGCCGCACAGTCATTCGTGTTCTGCAAAAGCTTGGGTTGGTAATGGGGCAACACTCTGTATCTCTCTCTGGCAGAGCCCGGCTGCCAAATTCGAAACGTCCAGCGATTGCGCCCACACGAAAGCTGCCAGCACGGAAAGCTGTAGCTGGTTTTCACTGTCCCTTGGAACTGCATTCGCTGCCGCACAGTCATTCGTGTTCTGCAAAAGCTTGGCTTGGTAATGGGGCAACACTCTGTATCTCTCTCTCGCAGAGCCCGGCTGCCAAATTCGAAACGTCCAGCGATTGCGCCCACACGAAAGCTGCCAGCACGGAAAGCTGTAGCTGGTTTTCACTGTCCCTTGGAACTGCATTCGCTGCCGCACAGTCATTCGTGTTCTGCAAAAGCTTGGCTTGGTAATGGGGCAACACTCTGTATCTCTCTCTGGCAGAGCCCGGCTGCCAAATTCGAAACGTCCAGCGATTGCGCCCACACGAAAGCTGCCAGCACGGAAAGCTGTAGCTGGTTTTCACTGTCCCTTGGAACTGCATTCGCTGCCGCACAGTCATTCGTGTTCTGCAAAAGCGTGGCTTCGTAATGCGGCAACACTCTGTATCTCTCTCTGGCAGAGCCCGGCTGCCAAATTCGAAACGTCCAGCGATTGCGCCCACACGAAAGAAGCCAGCACAGAAAGCTGTAGCTGGTTTTCACTGTCCCTTGGAACTGCATTCGCTGCCACACAGTCATTCGTGTTCTGCAAAAGCTTTGATTCGTAATGGGGCAACACTCTGTATCTCTCTCTCGCAGAGCCCGGCTGCCAAATTCGAAACGTCCAGCGATTGCGCCCACACGAAAGCTGCCAGCACGGAAAGCTGTAGCTGGTTTTCACTGTCCCTTGGAACTGCATTCGCTGCCGCACAGTCATTCGTGTTCTGCAAAAGCTTGGCTTCATAATGCGGCAACACTCTGTATCTCTCTCTCGCAGAGCCCGGCTGCCAAATTCGAAACGTCCAGCGATTGCGCCCACACGAAAGCTGCCAGCACAGAAAGCTGTAGCTGGTTTTCACTGTCCCTTGGAACTGCATTCGCTGCCGCACAGTCATTCGTGTTATGCAAAAGCTTGGCTTGGTAATGGGGCAACACTCTGTATCTCTCTCTCGCAGAGCCCGGCTGCCATATTCGAAACTTCCAGCGATTGCGCCCACACGAAAGCTGCCAGCACGGAAAGCTGTAGCTGGTTTTCACTGTCCCTTGGAACTGCATTCGCTGCCACACAGTCATTCGTGTTCTGCAAAAGCTTGGGTTGGTAATGGGGCAACACTCTGTATCTCTCTCTGGCAGAGCCCGGCTGCCAAATTCGAAACGTCCAGCGATTGCGCCCACACGAAAGCTGCCAGCACGGAAAGCTGTAGCTGGTTTTCACTGTCCCTTGGAACTGCATTCGCTGCCGCACAGTCATTCGTGTTCTGCAAAAGCTTGGCTTCGTAATGGGGCAACACTCTGTATCTCTCTCTCGCAGAGCCCGGCTGCCAGATTCAAAACGTCCAGCGATTGCGCCCACACGAAAGCTGCCAGCACGGAAAGCTGTAGCTGGTTTTCACTGTCCCTTGGAACTGCATTCGCTGCCGCACAGTCATTCGTGTTATGCAAAAGCTTGGCTTGGTAATGGGGCAACACTCTGTATCTCTCTCTCGCAGAGCCCGGCTGCCATATTCAAAACTTCCAGCGATTGCGCCCACACGAAAGCTGCCAGCACGGAAAGCTGTAGCTGGTTTTCACTGTCCCTTGGAACTGCATTCGCTGCCGCACAGTCATTCGTGTTCTGCAAAAGCTTGGGTTGGTAATGGGGCAACACTCTGTATCTCTCTCTGGCAGAGCCCGGCTGCCAAATTCGAAACGTCCAGCGATTGCGCCCACACGAAAGCTGCCAGCACGGAAAGCTGTAGCTGGTTTTCACTGTCCCTTGGAACTGCATTCGCTGCCGCACAGTCATTCGTGTTCTGCAAAAGCTTGGCTTGGTAATGGGGCAACACTCTGTATCTCTCTCTCGCAGAGCCCGGCTGCCAAATTCGAAACGTCCAGCGATTGCGCCCACACGAAAGCTGCCAGCACGGAAAGCTGTAGCTGGTTTTCACTGTCCCTTGGAACTGCATTCGCTGCCGCACAGTCATTCGTGTTCTGCAAAAGCTTGGCTTGGTAATGGGGCAACACTCTGTATCTCTCTCTGGCAGAGCCCGGCTGCCAAATTCGAAACGTCCAGCGATTGCGCCCACACGAAAGCTGCCAGCACGGAAAGCTGTAGCTGGTTTTCACTGTCCCTTGGAACTGCATTCGCTGCCGCACAGTCATTCGTGTTCTGCAAAAGCGTGGCTTCGTAATGCGGCAACACTCTGTATCTCTCTCTGGCAGAGCCCGGCTGCCAAATTCGAAACGTCCAGCGATTGCGCCCACACGAAAGCTGCCAGCACAGAAAGCTGTAGCTGGTTTTCACTGTCCCTTGGAACTGCATTCGCTGCCACACAGTCATTCGTGTTCTGCAAAAGCTTTGATTCGTAATGGGGCAACACTGTGTATCTCTCTCTGGCAGAGCCCGGCTGCCAAATTCGAAACGTCCAGCGATTGCGCCCACACGAAAGCTGCCAGCACGGAAAGCTGTAGCTGGTTTTCACTGTCCCTTGGAACTGCATTCGCTGCCGCACAGTCATTCGTGTTCTGCAAAAGCTTGGCTTCGTAATGGGCCAACACTCTGTATCTCTCTCTCGCAGAGCCCGGCTGCCAAATTCGAAACGTCCAGCAATTGCGCCCACACGAAAGCTGCCAGCACGGAAAGCTGTAGCTGGTTTTCACTGTCCCTTGGAACTGCATTCGCTGCCACACAGTCATTCGTGTTCTGCAAAAGCTTGGCTTGGTAATGGGGCAACACTGTGTATCTCTCTCTGGCAGAGCCCGGCTGCCAAATTCGAAACGTCCAGCGATTGCGCCCACACGAAAGCTGCCAGCACGGAAAGCTGTAGCTGGTTTTCACTGTCCCTTGGAACTGCATTCGCTGCCGCACAGTCATTCGTGTTCTGCAAAAGCTTGGCTTCGTAATGGGGCAACACTCTGTATCTCTCTCTCGCAGAGCCCGGCTGCCAGATTCAAAACGTCCAGCGATTGCGCCCACACGAAAGCTGCCAGCATGGAAAGCTGTAGCTGGTTTTCACTGTCCCTTGGAACTGCATTCGCTGCCGCACAGTCATTCGTGTTCTGCAAAAGCTTGGCTTCGTAATGGGGCAACACTCTGTATCTCTCTCTGGCAGAGCCCGGCTGCCAAATTCGAAACGTCCAGCGATTGCGCCCACACGAAAGCTGCCAGCACGGAAAGCTGTAGCTGGTTTTCACTGTCCCTTGGAACTGCATTCGCTGCCGCACAGTCATTCGTGTTCTGCAAAAGCTTGGCTTGGTAATGGGGCAACACTGTGTATCTCTCTCTCGCAGAGCCCGGCTGCCAAATTCGAAACGGCCAGCGATTGCGCCCACACGAAAGCTGCCAGCACGGAAAGCTGTAGCTGGTTTTCACTGTCCCTTGGAACTGCATTCGCTGCCTCACAGTCATTCGTGTTCTGCAAAAGCTTGGCTTCGTAATGCGGCAACACTCTGTATCTCTCTCTCGCAGAGCCCGGCTGCCAAATTCGAAACGTCCAGCGATTGCGCCCACACGAAAGCTGCCAGCACAGAAAGCTGTAGCTGGTTTTCACTGTCCCTTGGAACTGCATTCGCTGCCGCACAGTCATTCGTGTTATGCAAAAGCTTGGCTTGGTAATGGGGCAACACTCTGTATCTCTCTCTCGCAGAGCCCGGCTGCCAAATTCGAAACGGCCAGCGATTGCGCCCACACGAAAGCTGCCAGCACAGAAAGCTGTAGCTGGTTTTCACTGTCCCTTGGAACTGCATTCGCTGCCACACAGTCATTCGTGTTCTGCAAAAGCTTGGCTTGGTAATGAGGCAACACTGTGTATCTCTCTCTGGCAGAGCCCGGCTGCCAAATTCGAAACGTCCAGCGATTGCGCCCACACGAAAGCTGCCAGCACGGAAAGCTGTAGCTGGTTTTCACTGTCCCTTGGAACTGCATTCGCTGCCGCACAGTCATTCGTGTTCTGCAAAAGCTTGGCTTGGTAATGGGGCAACACTCTGTATCTCTCTCTGGCAGAGCCCGGCTGCCAAATTCGAAACGTCCAGCGATTGCGCCCACACGAAAGCTGCCAGCACGGAAAGGTGTAGCTGGTTTTCACTGTCCCTTGGAACTGCATTCGCTGCCTCACAGTCATTCGTGTTCTGCAAAAGCTTGGCTTCGTAATGCGGCAACACTCTGTATCTCTCTCTCGCAGAGCCCGGCTGCCAAATTCGAAACGTCCAGCGATTGCGCCCACACGAAAGCTGCCAGCACAGAAAGCTGTAGCTGGTTTTCACTGTCCCTTGGAACTGCATTCGCTGCCGCACAGTCATTCGTGTTATGCAAAAGCTTGGCTTGGTAATGGGGCAACACTCTGTATCTCTCTCTCGCAGAGCCCGGCTGCCATATTCAAAACTTCCAGCGATTGCGCCCACACGAAAGCTGCCAGCACGGAAAGCTGTAGCTGGTTTTCACTGTCCCTTGGAACTGCATTCGCTGCCACACAGTCATTCGTGTTCTGCAAAAGCTTGGGTTGGTAATGGGGCAACACTCTGTATCTCTCTCTGGCAGAGCCCGGCTGCCAAATTCGAAACGTCCAGCGATTGCGCCCACACGAAAGCTGCCAGCACGGAAAGCTGTAGCTGGTTTTCACTGTCCCTTGGAACTGCATTCGCTGCCGCACAGTCATTCGTGTTCTGCAAAAGCTTGGCTTCGTAATGGGGCAACACTCTGTATCTCTCTCTGGCAGAGCCCGGCTGCCAAATTCGAAACGTCCAGCGATTGCGCCCACACGAAAGCTGCCAGCACGGAAAGCTGTAGCTGGTTTTCACTGTCCCTTGGAACTGCATTCGCTGCCGCACAGTCATTCGTGTTCTGCAAAAGCTTGGCTTGGTAATGGGGCAACACTGTGTATCTCTCTCTCGCAGAGCCCGGCTGCCAAATTCGAAACGGCCAGCGATTGCGCCCACACGAAAGCTGCCAGCACGGAAAGCTGTAGCTGGTTTTCACTGTCCCTTGGAACTGCATTCGCTGCCACACAGTCATTCGTGTTCTGCAAAAGCTTGGCTTCGTAATGGGGCAACACTCTGTATCTCTCTCTCGCAGAGCCCGGCTGCCAAATTCGAAACGTCCAGCGATTGCGCCCACACGAAAGCTGCCAGCACGGAAAGCTGTAGCTGGTTTTCACTGTCCCTTGGAACTGCATTCGCTGCCGCACAGTCATTCGTGTTCTGCAAAAGCTTGGGTTGGTAATGGGGCAACACTCTGTATCTCTCTCTCGCAGAGCCCGGCTGCCATATTCAAAACTTCCAGCGATTGCGCCCACACGAAAGCTGCCAGCACGGAAAGCTGTAGCTGGTTTTCACTGTCCCTTGGAACTGCATTCGCTGCCGCACAGTCATTCGTGTTCTGCAAAAGCTTGGGTTGGTAATGGGGCAACACTGTGTATCTCTCTCTGGCAGAGCCCGGCTGCCAAATTCGAAACGTCCAGCGATTGCGCCCACACGAAAGCTGCCAGCACGGAAAGCTGTAGCTGGTTTTCACTGTCCCTTGGAACTGCATTCGCTGCCGCACAGTCATTCGTGTTCTGCAAAAGCTTGGCTTGGTAATGGGGCAACACTCTGTATCTCTCTCTGGCAGAGCCCGGCTGCCAAATTCGAAACGTCCAGCGATTGCGCCCACACGAAAGCTGCCAGCACGGAAAGCTGTAGCTGGTTTTCACTGTCCCTTGGAACTGCATTCGCTGCCTCACAGTCATTCGTGTTCTGCAAAAGCGTGGCTTCGTAATGCGGCAACACTCTGTATCTCTCTCTGGCAGAGCCCGGCTGCCAAATTCGAAACGTCCAGCGATTGCGCCCACACGAAAGCTGCCAGCACAGAAAGCTGTAGCTGGTTTTCACTGTCCCTTGGAACTGCATTCGCTGCCACACAGTCATTCGTGTTCTGCAAAAGCTTTGATTCGTAATGGGGCAACACTCTGTATCTCTCTCTCGCAGAGCCCGGCTGCCAAATTCGAAACGTCCAGCGATTGCGCCCACAAGAAAGCTGCCAGCACAGAAAGCTGTAGCTGGTTTTCACTGTCCCTTGGAACTGCATTCGCTGCCGCACAGTCATTCGTGTTCTGCAAAAGCTTGGCTTCGTAATGGGCCAACACTCTGTATCTCTCTCTCGCAGAGCCCGGCTGCCAAATTCGAAACGTCCAGCAATTGCGCCCACACGAAAGCTGCCAGCACGGAAAGCTGTAGCTGGTTTTCACTGTCCCTTGGAACTGCATTCGCTGCCACACAGTCATTCGTGTTCTGCAAAAGCTTGGCTTGGTAATGGGGCAACACTGTGTATCTCTCTCTGGCAGAGCCCGGCTGCCAAATTCGAAACGTCCAGCGATTGCGCCCACACGAAAGCTGCCAGCACGGAAAGCTGTAGCAGGTTTTCACTGTCCCTTGGAACTGCATTCGCTGCCGCACAGTCATTCGTGTTCTGCAAAAGCTTGGCTTCGTAATGGGGCAACACTCTGTATCTCTCTCTCGCAGAGCCCGGCTGCCAGATTCAAAACGTCCAGCGATTGCGCCCACACGAAAGCTGCCAGCACGGAAAGCTGTAGCTGGTTTTCACTGTCCCTTGGAACTGCATTCGCTGCCGCACAGTCATTCGTGTTCTGCAAAAGCTTGGCTTCGTAATGGGGCAACACTCTGTATCTCTCTGTGGCAGAGCCCGGCTGCCAAATTCGAAACGTCCAGCGATTGCGCCCACACGAAAGCTGCCAGCACGGAAAGCTGTAGCTGGTTTTCACTGTCCCTTGGAACTGCATTCGCTGCCGCACAGTCATTCGTGTTCTGCAAAAGCTTGGCTTGGTAATGGGGCAACACTGTGTATCTCTCTCTCGCAGAGCCCGGCTGCCAAATTCGAAACGGCCAGCGATTGCGCCCACACGAAAGCTGCCAGCACGGAAAGCTGTAGCTGGTTTTCACTGTCCCTTGGAACTGCATTCGCTGCCACACAGTCATTCGTGTTCTCCAAAAGCTTGGCTTGGTAATGGGGCAACACTCTGTATCTCTCTCTCGCAGAGCCCGGCTGCCAAATTCGAAACGTCCAGCGATTGCGCCCACACGAAAGCTGCCAGCACAGAAAGCTGTAGCTGGTTTTCACTGTCCCTTGGAACTGCATTCGCTGCCGCACAGTCATTCGTGTTCTGCAAAAGCTTGGCTTGGTAATGGGGCAACACTCTGTATCTCTCTCTCGCAGAGCCCGGCTGCCAAATTCGAAACGTCCAGCGATTGCGCCCACACGAAAGCTGCCAGCACGGAAAGCTGTAGCTGGTTTTCACTGTCCCTTGGAACTGCATTCGCTGCCACACAGTCATTCGTGTTCTGCAAAAGCTTGGCTTGGTAATGAGGCAACACTGTGTATCTCTCTCTGGCAGAGCCCGGCTGCCAAATTCGAAACGTCCAGCGATTGCGCCCACACGAAAGCTGCCAGCACGGAAAGCTGTAGCTGGTTTTCACTGTCCCTTGGAACTGCATTCGCTGCCGCACAGTCATTCGTGTTCTGCAAAAGCTTGGCTTGGTAATGGGGCAACACTCTGTATCTCTCTCTGGCAGAGCCCGGCTGCCAAATTCGAAACATCCAGCGATTGCGCCCACACGAAAGCTGCCAGCACGGAAAGGTGTAGCTGGTTTTCACTGTCCCTTGGAACTGCATTCGCTGCCTCACAGTCATTCGTGTTCTGCAAAAGCTTGGCTTCGTAATGGGGCAACACTCTGTATCTCTCTCTCGCAGAGCCCGGCTGCCAAATTCGAAACGGCCAGCGATTGCGCCCACACGAAAGCTGCCAGCACAGAAAGCTGTAGCTGGTTTTCACTGTCCCTTGGAACTGCATTCGCTGCCGCACAGTCATTCGTGTTCTGCAAAAGCTTGGCTTGGTAATGGGGCAACACTCTGTATCTCTCTCTCGCAGAGCCCGGCTGCCATATTCAAAACTTCCAGCGATTGCGCCCACACGAAAGCTGCCAGCACGGAAAGCTGTAGCTGGTTTTCACTGTCCCTTGGAACTGCATTCGCTGCCGCACAGTCATTCGTGTTCTGCAAAAGCTTGGGTTGGTAATGGGGCAACACTGTGTATCTCTCTCTGGCAGAGCCCGGCTGCCAAATTCGAAACGTCCAGCGATTGCGCCCACACGAAAGCTGCCAGCACGGAAAGCTGTAGCTGGTTTTCACTGTCCCTTGGAACTGCATTCGCTGCCGCACAGTCATTCGTGTTCTGCAAAACCTTGGCTTCGTAATGGGGCAACACTCTGTATCTCTCTCTCGCAGAGCCCGGCTGCCAGATTCAAAACGTCCAGCGATTGCACCCACACGAAAGCTGCCAGCACGGAAAGCTGTAGCTGGTTTTCACTGTCCCTTGGAACTGCATTCGCTGCCGCACAGTCATTCGTGTTCTGCAAAAGCTTGGCTTCGTAATGGGGCAACACTCTGTATCTCTCTCTGGCAGAGCCCGGCTGCCAAATTCGAAACGTCCAGCGATTGCGCCCACACGAAAGCTGCCAGCACGGAAAGCTGTAGCTGGTTTTCACTGTCCCTTGGAACTGCATTCGCTGCCGCACAGTCATTCGTGTTCTGCAAAAGCTTGGCTTGGTAATGGGGCAACACTCTGTATCTCTCTCTCGCAGAGCCCGGCTGCCAAATTCGAAACGGCCAGCGATTGCGCCCACACGAAAGCTGCCAGTACGGAAAGCTGTAGCTGGTTTTCACTGTCCCTTGGAACTGCATTCGCTGCCACACAGTCATTCGTGTTCTGCAAAAGCTTGGCTTGGTAATGAGGCAACACTGTGTATCTCTCTCTGGCAGAGCCCGGCTGCCAAATTCGAAACGTCCAGCGATTGCGCCCACACGAAAGCTGCCAGCAAGGAAAGCTGTAGCTGGTTTTCACTGTCCCTTGGAACTGCATTCGCTGCCGCACAGTCATTCGTGTTCTGCAAAAGCTTGGCTTGGTAATGGGGCAACACTCTGTATCTCTCTCTGGCAGAGCCCGGCTGCCAAATTCGAAACGTCCAGCGATTGCGCCCACACGAAAGCTGCCAGCACAGAAAGCTGTAGCTGGTTTTCACTGTCCCTTGGAACTGCATTCGCTGCCGCACAGTCATTCGTGTTATGCAAAAGCTTGGCTTGGTAATGGGGCAACACTCTGTATCTCTCTCTCGCAGAGCCCGGCTGCCATATTCAAAACTTCCAGCGATTGCGCCCACACGAAAGCTGCCAGCACGGAAAGCTGTAGCTGGTTTTCACTGTCCCTTGGAACTGCATTCGCTGCCGCACAGTCATTCGTGTTCTGCAAAAGCTTGGCTTCGTAATGCGGCAACACTCTGTATCTCTCTCTGGCAGAGCCCGGCTGCCAAATTCGAAACGTCCAGCGATTGCGCCCACACGAAAGCTGCCAGCACAGAAAGCTGTAGCTGGTTTTCACTGTCCCTTGGAACTGCATTCGCTGCCACACAGTCATTCGTGTTCTGCAAAAGCTTTGATTCGTAATGGGGCAACACTCTGTATCTCTCTCTCGCAGAGCCCGGCTGCCAAATTCGAAACGTCCAGCGATTGCGCCCACACGAAAGCTGCCAGCACGGAAAGCTGTAGCAGGTTTTCACTGTCCCTTGGAACTGCATTCGCTGCCGCACAGTCATTCGTGTTCTGCAAAAGCTTGGCTTCGTAATGGGGCAACACTCTGTATCTCTCTCTCGCAGAGCCCGGCTGCCAGATTCAAAACGTCCAGCGATTGCGCCCACACGAAAGCTGCCAGCACGGAAAGCTGTAGCTGGTTTTCACTGTCCCTTGGAACTGCATTCGCTGCCGCACAGTCATTCGTGTTCTGCAAAAGCTTGGCTTCGTAATGGGGCAACACTCTGTATCTCTCTCTGGCAGAGCCCGGCTGCCAAATTCGAAACGTCCAGCGATTGCGCCCACACGAAAGCTGCCAGCACGGAAAGCTGTAGCTGGTTTTCACTGTCCCTTGGAACTGCATTCGCTGCCGCACAGTCATTCGTGTTCTGCAAAAGCTTGGCTTGGTAATGGGGCAACACTGTGTATCTCTCTCTCGCAGAGCCCGGCTGCCAAATTCGAAACGGCCAGCGATTGCGCCCACACGAAAGCTGCCAGCATGGAAAGCTGTAGCTGGTTTTCACTGTCCCTTGGAACTGCATTCGCTGCCACACAGTCATTCGTGTTCTGCAAAAGCTTGGCTTGGTAATGGGGCAACACTCTGTATCTCTCTCTCGCAGAGCCCGGCTGCCAAATTCGAAACGTCCAGCGATTGCGCCCACACGAAAGCTGCCAGCACGGAAAGCTGTAGCTGGTTTTCACTGTCCCTTGGAACTGCATTCGCTGCCGCACAGTCATTCGTGTTCTGCAAAAGCTTGGCTTCGTAATGGGGCAACACTGTGTATCTCTCTCTCGCAGAGCCCGGCTGCCAAATTCGAAACGTCCAGCGATTGCGCCCACACGAAAGCTGCCAGCACGGAAAGCTGTAGCTGGTTTTCACTGTCCCTTGGAACTGCATTCGCTGCCGCACAGTCATTCGTGTTCTGCAAAAGCTTGGCTTCGTAATGGGGCAACACTGTGTATCTCTCTCTCGCAGAGCCCGGCTGCCAAATTCGAAACGTCCAGCGATTGCGCCCACACGAAAGCTGCCAGCACGGAAAGCTGTAGCTGGTTTTCACTGTCCCTTGGAACTGCATTCGCTGCCGCACAGTCATTCGTGTTCTGCAAAAGCTTGGCTTGGTAATGGGGCAACACTCTGTATCTCTCTCTGGCAGAGCCCGGCTGCCAAATTCGAAACGTCCAGCGATTGCGCCCACACGAAAGCTGCCAGCACGGAAAGGTGTAGCTGGTTTTCACTGTCCCTTGGAACTGCATTCGCTGCCTCACAGTCATTCGTGTTCTGCAAAAGCTTGGCTTCGTAATGCGGCAACACTCTGTATCTCTCTCTCGCAGAGCCCGGCTGCCAAATTCGAAACGTCCAGCGATTGCGCCCACACGAAAGCTGCCAGCACAGAAAGCTGTAGCTGGTTTTCACTGTCCCTTGGAACTGCATTCGCTGCCGCACAGTCATTCGTGTTCTGCAAAAGCTTGGCTTCGTAATGGGCCAACACTCTGTATCTCTCTCTCGCAGAGCCCGGCTGCCATATTCAAAACTTCCAGCGATTGCGCCCACACGAAAGCTGCCAGCACGGAAAGCTGTAGCTGGTTTTCACTGTCCCTTGGAACTGCATTCGCTGCCGCACAGTCATTCGTGTTCTGCAAAAGCTTGGGTTGGTAATGGGGCAACACTGTGTATCTCTCTCTGGCAGAGCCCGGCTGCCAAATTCGAAACGTCCAGCGATTGCGCCCACACGAAAGCTGCCAGCACGGAAAGCTGTAGCTGGTTTTCACTGTCCCTTGGAACTGCATTCGCTGCCACACAGTCATTCGTGTTCTGCAAAAGCTTGGCTTGGTAATGGGGCAACACTGTGTATCTCTCTCTGGCAGAGCCCGGCTGCCAAATTCGAAACGTCCAGCGATTGCGCCCACACGAAAGCTGCCAGCACGGAAAGCTGTAGCTGGTTTTCACTGTCCCTTGGAACTGCATTCGCTGCCGCACAGTCATTCGTGTTCTGCAAAAGCTTGGCTTGGTAATGGGGCAACACTGTGTATCTCTCTCTGGCAGAGCCCGGCTGCCAAATTCGAAACGTCCAGCGATTGCACCCACACGAAAGCTGCCAGCACGGAAAGCTGTAGCTGGTTTTCACTGTCCCTTGGAACTGCATTCGCTGCCGCACAGTCATTCGTGTTCTGCAAAAGCGTGGCTTCGTAATGCGGCAACACTCTGTATCTCTCTCTGGCAGAGCCCGGCTGCCAAATTCGAAACGTCCAGCGATTGCGCCCACACGAAAGCTGCCAGCACAGAAAGCTGTAGCTGGTTTTCACTGTCCCTTGGAACTGCATTCGCTGCCACACAGTCATTCGTGTTCTGCAAAAGCTTTGATTCGTAATGGGGCAACACTCTGTATCTCTCTCTCGCACAGCCCGGCTGCCAAATTCGAAACGTCCAGCGATTGCGCCCACACGAAAGCTGCCAGCACGGAAAGCTGTAGCTGGTTTTCACTGTCCCTTGGAACTGCATTCGCTGCCGCACAGTCATTCGTGTTCTGCAAAAGCTTGGCTTCGTAATGGGCCAACACTCTGTATCTCTCTCTCGCAGAGCCCGGCTGCCAAATTCGAAACGTCCAGCAATTGCGCCCACACGAAAGCTGCCAGCACGGAAAGCTGTAGCTGGTTTTCACTGTCCCTTGGAACTGCATTCGCTGCCACACAGTCATTCGTGTTCTGCAAAAGCTTGGCTTGGTAATGGGGCAACACTCTGTATCTCTCTCTCGCAGAGCCCGGCTGCCAAATTCAAAACGTCCAGCGATTGCGCCCACAAGAAAGCTGCCAGCACGGAAAGCTGTAGCTGGTTTTCACTGTCCCTTGGAACTGCATTCGCTGCCGCACAGTCATTCGTGTTCTGCAAAAGCTTGGCTTGGTAATGGGGCAACACTCTGTATCTCTCTCTCGCAGAGCCCGGCTGCCAAATTCGAAACCTCCAGCGATTGCGCCCACACGAAAGCTGCCAGCACGGAAAGCTGTAGCTGGTTTTCACTGTCCCTTGGAACTGCATTCGCTGCCGCACAGTCATTCGTGTTCTGCAAAAGCTTGGCTTCGTAATGGGGCAACACTCTGTATCTCTCTCTCGCAGAGCCCGGCTGCCAAATTCGAAACGTCCAGCGATTGCGCCCACAAGAAAACTGCCAGCACGGAAAGCTGTAGCTGGTTTTCACTGTCCCTTGGAACTGCATTCGCTGCCGCACAGTCATTCGTGTTCTGCAAAAGCTTGGCTTGGTAATGGGGCAACACTCTGTATCTCTCTCTGGCAGAGCCCGGCTGCCAAATTCGAAACGTCCAGCGATTGCGCCCACACGAAAGCTGCCAGCACGGAAAGCTGTAGCTGGTTTTCACTGTCCCTTGGAACTGCATTCGCTGCCGCACAGTCATTCGTGTTCTGCAAAAGCTTGGCTTGGTAATGGGGCAACACTCTGTATCTCTCTCTCGCAGAGCCCGGCTGCCAAATTCGAAACGTCCAGCGATTGCGCCCACACGAAAGCTGCCAGCACGGAAAGCTGTAGCTGGTTTTCACTGTCCCTTGGAACTGCATTCGCTGCCGCACAGTCATTTGTGTTCTGCAAAAGCTTGGCTTCGTAATGGGGCAACACTGTGTATCTCTCTCTCTGGCAGAGCCCGGCTGCCAAATTGGAAACGTCCAGCGATTGCGCCCACACGAAAGCTGCCAGCACGGAAATCTGTAGCTGGTTTTCACTGTCCCTTGGAACTGCATTCGCTGCCGCACAGTCATTCGTGTTCTGCAAAAGCTTGGCTTGGTAATGGGGCAACACTGTGTATCTCTCTCTGGCAGAGCCCGGCTGCCAAATTCGAAACGTCCAGCGATTGCGCCCACACGAAAGCTGCCAGCACGGAAAGCTGTAGCTGGTTTTCACTGTCCCTTGGAACTGCATTCGCTGCCGCACAGTCATTCGTGTTCTGCAAAAGCTTGGCTTGGTAATGGGGCAACACTGTGTATCTCTCTCGCAGAGCCCGGCTGCCGAATTCGAAACGTCCAGCGATTGCGCCCACACGAAAGCTGCCAGCACGGAAAGCTGTAGCTGGTTTTCACTGTCCCTTGGAACTGCATTCGCTGCCACACAGTCATTCGTGTTCTGCAAATCTTGGCTTCGTAATGGGGCAACACTGTGTATCTCTCTCTCTCGCAGAGCCCGGATGCCAAATTCGAAACGTCCAGCGATTGCGCCCACACGAAAGCTGCCAGCACGGAAAGCTGTAGCTGGTTTTCACTGTCCCTTGGAACTGCATTCGCTGCCACACAGTCATTCGTGTTCTGCAAAAGCTTGGCTTCGTAATGGGGCAACACTCTGTATCTCTCTCTCGCAGAGCCCGGCTGCCAAATTCGAAACGTCCAGCGATTGCGCCCACACGAAAGCTGCCAGCACGGAAAGCTGTAGCTGGTTTTCACTGTCCCTTGGAACTGCATTCGCTGCCGCACAGTCATTCGTGTTCTGCAAAAGCTTGGCTTGGTAATGGGGCAACACTCTGTATCTCTCTCTCGCAGAGCCCGGCTGCCAAATTCGAAACGGCCAGCGATTGCGCCCACACGAAAGCTGCCAGTACGGAAAGCTGTAGCTGGTTTTCACTGTCCCTTGGAACTGCATTCGCTGCCACACAGTCATTCGTGTTCTGCAAAAGCTTGGCTTGGTAATGAGGCAACACTGTGTATCTCTCTCTGGCAGAGCCCGGCTGCCAAATTCGAAACGTCCAGCGATTGCGCCCACACGAAAGCTGCCAGCAAGGAAAGCTGTAGCTGGTTTTCACTGTCCCTTGGAACTGCATTCGCTGCCACACAGTCATTCGTGTTCTGCAAAAGCTTGGCTTGGTAATGGGGCAACACTGTGTATCTCTCTCTGGCAGAGCCCGGCTGCCAAATTCGAAACGTCCAGCGATTGCGCCCACACGAAAGCTGCCAGCACGGAAAGCTGTAGCTGGTTTTCACTGTCCCTTGGAACTGCATTCGCTGCCGCACAGTCATTCGTGTTCTGCAAAAGCTTGGCTTCGTAATGCGGCAACACTCTGTATCTCTCTCTCGCAGAGCCCGGCTGCCAAATTCGAAACGTCCAGCGATTGCGCCCACACGAAAGCTGCCAGCACAGAAAGCTGTAGCTGGTTTTCACTGTCCCTTGGAACTGCATTCGCTGCCGCACAGTCATTCGTGTTCTGCAAAAGCTTGGCTTGGTAATGGGGCAACACTCTGTATCTCTCTCTCGCAGAGCCTGGCTGCCAAATTCAAAACTTCCAGCGATTGCGCCCACACGAAAGCTGCCAGCACGGAAAGCTGTAGCTGGTTTTCACTGTCCCTTGGAACTGCATTCGCTGCCGCACAGTCATTCGTGTTCTGCAAAAGCTTGGCTTGGTAATGGGGCAACACTCTGTATCTCTCTCTCGCAGAGCCCGGCTGCCAAATTCAAAACTTCCAGCGATTGCGCCCACACGAAAGCTGCCAGCACGGAAAGCTGTAGCTGGTTTTCACTGTCCCTTGGAACTGCATTCGCTGCCGCACAGTCATTCGTGTTCTGCAAAAGCTTGGGTTGGTAATGGGGCAACACTGTGTATCTCTCTCTGGCAGAGCCCGGCTGCCAAATTCGAAACGTCCAGCGATTGCGCCCACACGAAAGCTGCCAGCACGGAAAGCTGTAGCTGGTTTTCACTGTCCCTTGGAACTGCATTCGCTGCCACACAGTCATTCGTGTTCTGCAAAAGCTTGGCTTGGTAATGGGGCAACACTCTGTATCTCTCTCTGGCAGAGCCCGGCTGCCAAATTCGAAACGTCCAGCGATTGCGCCCACACGAAAGCTGCCAGCACGGAAAGCTGTAGCTGGTTTTCACTGTCCCTTGGAACTGCATTCGCTGCCGCACAGTCATTCGTGTTCTGCAAAAGCGTGGCTTCGTAATGCGGCAACACTCTGTATCTCTCTCTGGCAGAGCCCGGCTGCCAAATTCGAAACGGCCAGCGATTGCGCCCACACGAAAGCTGCCAGTACGGAAAGCTGTAGCTGGTTTTCACTGTCCCTTGGAACTGCATTCGCTGCCGCACAGTCATTCGTGTTCTGCAAAAGCTTTGATTCGTAATGGGGCAACACTCTGTATCTCTCTCTCGCAGAGCCCGGCTGCCAAATTCGAAACGTCCAGCGATTGCGCCCACACGAAAGCTGCCAGCACGGAAAGCTGTAGCTGGTTTTCACTGTCCCTTGGAACTGCATTCGCTGCCGCACAGTCATTCGTGTTCTGCAAAAGCTTGGCTTCGTAATGGGCCAACACTCTGTATCTCTCTCTCGCAGAGACCGGCTGCCAAATTCGAAACCTCCAGCGATTGCGCCCACACGAAAGCTGCCAGCACGGAAAGCTGTAGCTGGTTTTCACTGTCCCTTGGAACTGCATTCGCTGCCGCACAGTCATTCGTGTTCTGCAAAAGCTTGGCTTGGTAATGGGGCAACACTCTGTATCTCTCTCTGGCAGAGCCCGGCTGCCAAATTCGAAACGTCCAGCGATTGCGCCCACACGAAAGCTGCCAGCACGGAAAGCTGTAGCTGGTTTTCACTGTCCCTTGGAACTGCATTCGCTGCCGCACAGTCATTCGTGTTCTGCAAAACTTGGCTTCGTAATGGGGCAACACTGTGTATCTCTCTCTCGCAGAGCCCGGCTGCCAGATTCGAAACGTCCAGCGATTGCGCCCACACGAAAGCTGCCAGCACGGAAAGCTGTAGCTGGTTTTCACTGTCCCTTGGAACTGCATTCGCTGCCGCACAGTCATTCGTGTTCTGCAAAAGCTTGGCTTGGTAATGGGGCAACACTCTGTATCTCTCTCTCGCAGAGCCCGGCTGCCAAATTCGAAACGTCCAGCGATTGCGCCCACACGAAAGCTGCCAGCACGGAAAGCTGTAGCTGGTTTTCACTGTCCCTTGGAACTGCATTCGCTGCCGCACAGTCATTCGTGTTCTGCAAAAGCTTGGCTTGGTAATGGGGCAACACTGTGTATCTCTCTCTCGCAGAGCCCGGGTGCCAAATTCGAAACGTCCAGCGATTGCGCCCACACGAAAGCTGCCAGCACGGAAAGCTGTAGCTGGTTTTCACTGTCCCTTGGAACTGCATTCGCTGCCACACAGTCATTCGTGTTCTGCAAAAGCTTGGCTTCGTAATGGGGCAACACTCTGTATCTCTCTCTCGCAGAGCCCGGCTGCCAAATTCGAAACGTCCAGCGATTGCGCCCACACGAAAGCTGCCAGCACGGAAAGCTGTAGCTGGTTTTCACTGTCCCTTGGAACTGCATTCGCTGCCACACAGTCATTCGTGTTCTGCAAATCTTGGCTTCGTAATGGGGCAACACTGTGTATCTCTCTCTCTCGCAGAGCCCGGATGCCAAATTCGAAACGTCCAGCGATTGCGCCCACACGAAAGCTGCCAGCACGGAAAGCTGTAGCTGGTTTTCACTGTCCCTTGGAACTGCATTCGCTGCCACACAGTCATTCGTGTTCTGCAAAAGCTTGGCTTCGTAATGGGGCAACACTCTGTATCTCTCTCTCGCAGAGCCCGGCTGCCAAATTCGAAACGTCCAGCGATTGCGCCCACACGAAAGCTGCCAGCACGGAAAGCTGTAGCTGGTTTTCACTGTCCCTTGGAACTGCATTCGCTGCCGCACAGTCATTCGTGTTCTGCAAAAGCTTGGCTTGGTAATGGGGCAACACTCTGTATCTCTCTCTCGCAGAGCCCGGCTGCCAAATTCGAAACGGCCAGCGATTGCGCCCACACGAAAGCTGCCAGCACGGAAAGCTGTAGCTGGTTTTCACTGTCCCTTGGAACTGCATTCGCTGCCACACAGTCATTCGTGTTCTGCAAAAGCTTGGCTTGGTAATGAGGCAACACTGTGTATCTCTCTCTGGCAGAGCCCGGCTGCCAAATTCGAAACGTCCAGCGATTGCGCCCACACGAAAGCTGCCAGCAAGGAAAGCTGTAGCTGGTTTTCACTGTCCCTTGGAACTGCATTCGCTGCCACACAGTCATTCGTGTTCTGCAAAAGCTTGGCTTGGTAATGGGGCAACACTGTGTATCTCTCTCTGGCAGAGCCCGGCTGCCAAATTCGAAACGTCCAGCGATTGCGCCCACACGAAAGCTGCCAGCACGGAAAGGTGTAGCTGGTTTTCACTGTCCCTTGGAACTGCATTCGCTGCCTCACAGTCATTCGTGTTCTGCAAAAGCTTGGCTTCGTAATGCGGCAACACTCTGTATCTCTCTCTCGCAGAGCCCGGCTGCCAAATTCGAAACGTCCAGCGATTGCGCCCACACGAAAGCTGCCAGCACAGAAAGCTGTAGCTGGTTTTCACTGTCCCTTGGAACTGCATTCGCTGCCGCACAGTCATTCGTGTTCTGCAAAAGCTTGGCTTGGTAATGGGGCAACACTCTGTATCTCTCTCTCGCAGAGCCCGGCTGCCAAATTCAAAACTTCCAGCGATTGCGCCCACACGAAAGCTGCCAGCACGGAAAGCTGTAGCTGGTTTTCACTGTCCCTTGGAACTGCATTCGCTGCCGCACAGTCATTCGTGTTCTGCAAAAGCTTGGCTTGGTAATGGGGCAACACTCTGTATCTCTCTCTCGCAGAGCCCGGCTGCCAAATTCAAAACTTCCAGCGATTGCGCCCACACGAAAGCTGCCAGCACGGAAAGCTGTAGCTGGTTTTCACTGTCCCTTGGAACTGCATTCGCTGCCGCACAGTCATTCGTGTTCTGCAAAAGCTTGGGTTGGTAATGGGGCAACACTGTGTATCTCTCTCTGGCAGAGCCCGGCTGCCAAATTCGAAACGTCCAGCGATTGCGCCCACACGAAAGCTGCCAGCACGGAAAGCTGTAGCTGGTTTTCACTGTCCCTTGGAACTGCATTCGCTGCCGCACAGTCATTCGTGTTCTGCAAAAGCGTGGCTTCGTAATGCGGCAACACTCTGTATCTCTCTCTGGCAGAGCCCGGCTGCCAAATTCGAAACGGCCAGCGATTGCGCCCACACGAAAGCTGCCAGTACGGAAAGCTGTAGCTGGTTTTCACTGTCCCTTGGAACTGCATTCGCTGCCGCACAGTCATTCGTGTTCTGCAAAAGCTTTGATTCGTAATGGGGCAACACTCTGTATCTCTCTCTGGCAGAGCCCGGCTGCCAAATTCGAAACGTCCAGCGATTGCGCCCACACGAAAGCTGCCAGCACGGAAAGCTGTAGCTGGTTTTCACTGTCCCTTGGAACTGCATTCGCTGCCGCACAGTCATTCGTGTTCTGCAAAAGCTTGGCTTCGTAATGGGCCAACACTCTGTATCTCTCTCTCGCAGAGCCCGGCTGCCAAATTCGAAACCTCCAGCGATTGCGCCCACACGAAAGCTGCCAGCACGGAAAGCTGTAGCTGGTTTTCACTGTCCCTTGGAACTGCATTCGCTGCCGCACAGTCATTCGTGTTCTGCAAAAGCTTGGCTTGGTAATGGGGCAACACTCTGTATCTCTCTCTCGCAGAGCCCGGCTGCCAAATTCGAAACCTCCAGCGATTGCGCCCACACGAAAGCTGCCAGCACGGAAAGCTGTAGCTGGTTTTCACTGTCCCTTGGAACTGCATTCGCTGCCGCACAGTCATTCGTGTTCTGCAAAAGCTTGGCTTGGTAATGGGGCAACACTCTGTATCTCTCTCTCGCAGAGCCCGGCTGCCAAATTCGAAACGTCCAGCGATTGCGCCCACACGAAAGCTGCCAGCACGGAAAGCTGTAGCTGGTTTTCACTGTCCCTTGGAACTGCATTCGCTGCCGCACAGTCATTCGTGTTCTGCAAAAGCTTGGCTTCGTAATGGGGCAACACTCTGTATCTCTCTCTCGCAGAGCCCGGCTGCCAAATTCGAAACGTCCAGCGATTGCGCCCACACGAAAGCTGCCAGCACGGAAAGCTGTAGCTGGTTTTCACTGTCCCTTGGAACTGCATTCGCTGCCGCACAGTCATTCGTGTTCTGCAAAAGCTTGGCTTCGTAATGGGGCAACACTCTGTATCTCTCTCTCGCAGAGCCCGGCTGCCAGATTCAAAACGTCCAGCGATTGCGCCCACACGAAAGCTGCCAGCACGGAAAGCTGTAGCTGGTTTTCACTGTCCCTTGGAACTGCATTCGCTGCCGCACAGTCATTCGTGTTCTGCAAAAGCTTGGCTTGGTAATGGGGCAACACTGTGTATCTCTCTCTCGCAGAGCCCGGCTGCCAGATTCAAAACGTCCAGCGATTGCGCCCACACGAAAGCTGCCAGCACGGAAAGCTGTAGCTGGTTTTCACTGTCCCTTGGAACTGCATTCGCTGCCGCACAGTCATTCGTGTTCTGCAAAAGCTTGGCTTGGTAATGGGCCAACACTCTGTATCTCTCTCTCGCAGAGCCCGGCTGCCAAATTCAAAACGTACAGCGATTGCGCCCACACGAAAGCTGCCAGCACGGAAAGCTGTAGCTGGTTTTCACTGTCCCTTGGAACTGCATTCGCTGCCGCACAGTCATTCGTGTTCTGCAAAAGCTTGGCTTGGTAATGGGGCAACACTGTGTATCTCTCTCTGGCAGAGCCCGGCTGCCAAATTCGAAACGTCCAGCGATTGCGCCCACACGAAAGCTGCCAGCAAGGAAAGCTGTAGCTGGTTTTCACTGTCCCTTGGAACTGCATTCGCTGCCACACAGTCATTCGTGTTCTGCAAAAGCTTGGCTTGGTAATGGGGCAACACTGTGTATCTCTCTCTGGCAGAGCCCGGCTGCCAAATTCGAAACGTCCAGCGATTGCGCCCACACGAAAGCTGCCAGCACGGAAAGGTGTAGCTGGTTTTCACTGTCCCTTGGAACTGCATTCGCTGCCTCACAGTCATTCGTGTTCTGCAAAAGCTTGGCTTCGTAATGCGGCAACACTCTGTATCTCTCTCTCGCAGAGCCCGGCTGCCAAATTCGAAACGTCCAGCGATTGCGCCCACACGAAAGCTGCCAGCACAGAAAGCTGTAGCTGGTTTTCACTGTCCCTTGGAACTGCATTCGCTGCCGCACAGTCATTCGTGTTCTGCAAAAGCTTGGCTTGGTAATGGGGCAACACTCTGTATCTCTCTCTCGCAGAGCCCGGCTGCCAAATTCAAAACTTCCAGCGATTGCGCCCACACGAAAGCTGCCAGCACGGAAAGCTGTAGCTGGTTTTCACTGTCCCTTGGAACTGCATTCGCTGCCGCACAGTCATTCGTGTTCTGCAAAAGCTTGGCTTGGTAATGGGGCAACACTCTGTATCTCTCTCTCGCAGAGCCCGGCTGCCAAATTCAAAACTTCCAGCGATTGCGCCCACACGAAAGCTGCCAGCACGGAAAGCTGTAGCTGGTTTTCACTGTCCCTTGGAACTGCATTCGCTGCCACACAGTCATTCGTGTTCTGCAAATCTTGGCTTGGTAATGGGGCAACACTGTGTATCTCTCTCTCTCGCAGAGCCCGGCTGCCAAATTCGAAACGTCCAGCGATTGCGCCCACAAGAAAACTGCCAGCACGGAAAGCTGTAGCTGGTTTTCACTGTCCCTTGGAACTGCATTCGCTGCCGCACAGTCATTCGTGTTATGCAAAAGCTTGGCTTGGTAATGGGGCAACACTCTGTATCTCTCTCTCGCAGAGCCCGGCTGCCAAATTCGAAACGTCCAGCGATTGCGCCCACACGAAAGCTGCCAGCACGGAAAGCTGTAGCTGGTTTTCACTGTCCCTTGGAACTGCATTCGCTGCCGCACAGTCATTCGTGTTCTGTAAAAGCTTGGCTTGGTAATGGGGCAACACTCTGTATCTCTCTCTCTCGCAGAGCCCGGCTGCCAAATTCGAAACGGCCAGCGATTGCGCCCACACGAAAGCTGCCAGCACGGAAAGCTGTAGCTGGTTTTCACTGTCCCTTGGAACTGCATTCGCTGCCGCACAGTCATTCGTGTTCTGCAAAAGCTTGGCTTGGTAATGGGGCAACACTCTGTATCTCTCTCTCGCAGAGCCCGGCTGCCAAATTCGAAACGTCCAGCGATTGCGCCCACACGAAAGCTGCCAGCACGGAAACCTGTAGCTGGTTTTCACTGTCCCTTGGAACCTCATTCGCTGCCGCACAGTCATTCGTGTTCTGCAAAAGCTTGGCTTGGTAATGGGGCAACACTGTGTATCTCTCTCTCGCAGAGCCCGGGTGCCAAATTCAAAACGTCCAGCGATTGCGCCCACAAGAAAGCTGCCAGCACGGAAAGCTGTAGCTGGTTTTCACTGTCCCTTGGAACTGCATTCGCTGCCGCACAGTCATTCGTGTTCTGCAAAAGCTTGGCTTGGTAATGGGGCAACACTGTGTATCTCTCTCTCGCAGAGCCCGGGTGCCAAATTCGAAACGTCCAGCGATTGCGCCCACACGAAAGCTGCCAGCACGGAAAGCTGTAGCTGGTTTTCACTGTCCCTTGGAACTGCATTCGCTGACGCACAGTCATTTGTGTTCTGCAAAAGCTTGGCTTGGTAATGGGTCAACACTGTGTATCTCTCTCTCTCGCAGAGCCCGGCTGCCAAATTCGAAACGTCCAGCGATTGCGCCCACAAGAAAACTGCCAGCACGGAAAGCTGTAGCTGGTTTTCACTGTCCCTTGGAACTGCATTCGCTGCCGCACAGTCATTCGTGTTCTGCAAAAGCTTGGCTTGGTAATGGGGGAACACTGTGTATCTCTCTCTGGCAGAGCCCGGCTGCCAAATTCGAAACGGCCAGCGATTGCGCCCACACGAAAGCTGCCAGTACGGAAAGCTGTAGCTGGTTTTCACTGTCCCTTGGAACTGTATTCGCTGCCACACAGTCATTCGTGTTCTGCAAAAGCTTGGCTTCGTAATGGGGCAACACTGTGTATCTCTCTCTCGCAGAGCCCGGCTGCCAAATTCGAAACGTCCAGCGATTGCGCCCACACGAAAGCTGCCAGCACGGAAAGCTGTAGCTGGTTTTCACTGTCCCTTGGAACTGCATTCGCTGCCACACAGTCATTCGTGTTCTGCAAAAGCTTGGCTTGGTAATGGGGCAACACTCTGTATCTCTCTCTCGCAGAGCCCGGCTGCCAAATTCGAAACGTCCAGCGATTGTGCCCACACGAAAGCTGCCAGCACGGAAAGCTGTAGCTGGTTTTCACTGTCCCTTGGAACTGCATTCGCTGCCGCACAGTCATTTGTGTTCTGCAAAAGCTTGGCTTGGTAATGGGGCAACACTGTGTATCTCTCTCTCTCGCAGAGCCCGGCTGCCAAATTCGAAACGTCCAGCGATTGCGCCCACAAGAAAACTGCCAGCACGGAAAGCTGTAGCTGGTTTTCACTGTCCCTTGGAACTGCATTCGCTGCCGCACAGTCATTCGTGTTCTGCAAAAGCTTGGCTTGGTAATGGGGCAACACTGTGTATCTCTCTCTCGCAGAGCCCGGCTGCCAAATTCGAAACGTCCAGCGATTGCGCCCACACGAAAGCTGCCAGCACGGAAAGCTGTAGCTGGTTTTCACTGTCCCTTGGAACTGCATTCGCTGCCGCACAGTCATTCGTGTTCTGTAAAAGCTTGGCTTGGTAATGGGGCAACACTCTGTATCTCTCTCTCTCGCAGAGCCCGGCTGCCAAATTCGAAACGGCCAGCGATTGCGCCCACACGAAAGCTGCCAGCACGGAAAGCTGTAGCTGGTTTTCACTGTCCCTTGGAACTGCATTCGCTGCCGCACAGTCATTCGTGTTCTGCAAAAGCTTGGCTTGGTAATGGGGCAACACTCTGTATCTCTCTCTCGCAGAGCCCGGCTGCCAAATTCGAAACGTCCAGCGATTGCGCCCACACGAAAGCTGCCAGCACGGAAAGCTGTAGCTGGTTTTCACTGTCCCTTGGAACTGCATTCGCTGCCGCACAGTCATTCGTGTTCTGCAAAAGCTTGGCTTCGTAATGGGGCAACACTGTGTATCTCTCTCTCGCAGAGCCCGGCTGCCAAATTCGAAACGTCCAGCGATTGCGCCCACACGAAAGCTGCCAGCACGGAAAGCTGTAGCTGGTTTTCACTGTCCCTTGGAACTGCATTCGCTGCCGCACAGTCATTCGTGTTCTGCAAAAGCTTGGCTTGGTAATGGGGCAACACTGTGTATCTCTCTCTGGCAGAGCCCGGCTGCCAAATTCGAAACGTCCAGCGATTGCGCCCACACGAAAGCTGCCAGCACGGAAAGCTGTAGCTGGTTTTCACTGTCCCTTGGAACTGCATTCGCTGACGCACAGTCATTCGTGTTCTGCAAAAGCTTGGCTTGGTAATGGGGCAACACTGTGTATCTCTCTCTCTCGCAGAGCCCGGCTGCCAAATTCGAAACGTCCAGCGATTGCGCCCACACGAAAGCTGCCAGCACGGAAAGCTGTAGCTGGTTTTCACTGTCCCTTGGAACTGCATTCGCTGCCGCACAGTCATTCGTGTTCTGCAAAAGCTTGGCTTGGTAATGGGGGAACACTGTGTATCTCTCTCTGGCAGAGCCCGGCTGCCAAATTCGAAACGGCCAGCGATTGCGCCCACACGAAAGCTGCCAGTACGGAAAGCTGTAGCTGGTTTTCACTGTCCCTTGGAACTGTATTCGCTGCCACACAGTCATTCGTGTTCTGCAAAAGCTTGGCTTCGTAATGGGGCAACACTGTGTATCTCTCTCTCGCAGAGCCCGGCTGCCAAATTCGAAACGTCCAGCGATTGCGCCCACAAGAAAACTGCCAGCACGGAAAGCTGTAGCTGGTTTTCACTGTCCCTTGGAACTGCATTCGCTGCCGCACAGTCATTCGTGTTCTGCAAAAGCTTGGCTTGGTAATGGGGCAACACTCTGTATCTCTCTCTCGCAGAGCCCGGCTGCCAAATTCGAAACGTCCAGCGATTGCGCCCACACGAAAGCTGCCAGCACGGAAAGCTGTAGCTGGTTTTCACTGTCCCTTGGAACTGCATTCGCTGCCGCACAGTCATTCGTGTTCTGCAAAAGCTTGGCTTGGTAATGGGGGAACACTGTGTATCTCTCTCTCGCAGAGCCCGGCTGCCAAATTCGAAACCTCCAGCGATTGCGCCCACACGAAAGCTGCCAGTACGGAAAGCTGTAGCTGGTTTTCACTGTCCCTTGGAACTGTATTCGCTGCCACACAGTCATTCGTGTTCTGCAAAAGCTTGGCTTCGTAATGGGGCAACACTGTGTATCTCTCTCTCGCAGAGCCCGGCTGCCAAATTCGAAACGTCCAGCGATTGCGCCCACACGAAAGCTGCCAGAACAGAAAGCTGTAGCTGGTTTTCACTGTCCCTTGGAACTGCATTCGCTGCCACACAGTCATTCGTGTTCTGCAAAAGCTTGGCTTCGTAATGGGGCAACACTGTGTATCTCTCTCTCGCAGAGCCCGGCTGCCAAATTCGAAACGTCCAGCGATTGCGCCCACACGAAAGCTGCCAGCACGGAAAGCTGTAGCTGGTTTTCACTGTCCCTTGGAACTGCATTCGCTGCCGCACAGTCATTTGTGTTCTGCAAAAGCTTGGCTTGGTAATGGGGCAACACTGTGTATCTCTCTCTCTCGCAGAGCCCGGCTGCCAAATTCGAAACGTCCAGCGATTGCGCCCACAAGAAAACTGCCAGCACGGAAAGCTGTAGCTGGTTTTCACTGTCCCTTGGAACTGCATTCGCTGACGCACAGTCATTTGTGTTCTGCAAAAGCTTGGCTTGGTAATGGGTCAACACTGTGTATCTCTCTCTCTCGCAGAGCCCGGCTGCCAAATTCGAAACGTCCAGCGATTGCGCCCACAAGAAAACTGCCAGCACGGAAAGCTGTAGCTGGTTTTCACTGTCCCTTGGAACTGCATTCGCTGCCGCACAGTCATTCGTGTTCTGCAAAAGCTTGGCTTGGTAATGGGGGAACACTGTGTATCTCTCTCTGGCAGAGCCCGGCTGCCAAATTCGAAACGGCCAGCGATTGCGCCCACACGAAAGCTGCCAGTACGGAAAGCTGTAGCTGGTTTTCACTGTCCCTTGGAACTGTATTCGCTGCCACACAGTCATTCGTGTTCTGCAAAAGCTTGGCTTCGTAATGGGGCAACACTGTGTATCTCTCTCTCGCAGAGCCCGGCTGCCAAATTCGAAACGTCCAGCGATTGCGCCCACACGAAAGCTGCCAGCACGGAAAGCTGTAGCTGGTTTTCACTGTCCCTTGGAACTGCATTCGCTGCCACACAGTCATTCGTGTTCTGCAAAAGCTTGGCTTGGTAATGGGGCAACACTCTGTATCTCTCTCTCGCAGAGCCCGGCTGCCAAATTCAAAACGTCCAGCGATTGCGCCCACAAGAAAGCTGCCAGCACGGAAAGCTGTAGCTGGTTTTCACTGTCCCTTGGAACTGCATTCGCTGCCGCACAGTCATTCGTGTTCTGCAAAAGCTTGGCTTGGTAATGGGGCAACACTGTGTATCTCTCTCTCGCAGAGCCCGGGTGCCAAATTCGAAACGTCCAGCGATTGCGCCCACACGAAAGCTGCCAGCACGGAAAGCTGTAGCTGGTTTTCACTGTCCCTTGGAACTGCATTCGCTGACGCACAGTCATTTGTGTTCTGCAAAAGCTTGGCTTCGTAATGGGGCAACACTGTGTATCTCTCTCTCTCGCAGAGCCCGGCTGCCAAATTCGAAACGTCCAGCGATTGCGCCCACAAGAAAACTGCCAGCACGGAAAGCTGTAGCTGGTTTTCACTGTCCCTTGGAACTGCATTCGCTGCCGCACAGTCATTCGTGTTCTGCAAAAGCTTGGCTTGGTAATGGGGGAACACTGTGTATCTCTCTCTGGCAGAGCCCGGCTGCCAAATTCGAAACGGCCAGCGATTGCGCCCACACGAAAGCTGCCAGTACGGAAAGCTGTAGCTGGTTTTCACTGTCCCTTGGAACTGTATTCGCTGCCACACAGTCATTCGTGTTCTGCAAAAGCTTGGCTTCGTAATGGGGCAACACTGTGTATCTCTCTCTCGCAGAGCCCGGCTGCCAAATTCGAAACGTCCAGCGATTGCGCCCACACGAAAGCTGCCAGCACGGAAAGCTGTAGCTGGTTTTCACTGTCCCTTGGAACTGCATTCGCTGCCACACAGTCATTCGTGTTCTGCAAAAGCTTGGCTTGGTAATGGGGCAACACTCTGTATCTCTCTCTCGCAGAGCCCGGCTGCCAAATTCGAAACGTCCAGCGATTGTGCCCACACGAAAGCTGCCAGCACGGAAAGCTGTAGCTGGTTTTCACTGTCCCTTGGAACTGCATTCGCTGCCGCACAGTCATTTGTGTTCTGCAAAAGCTTGGCTTGGTAATGGGGCAACACTGTGTATCTCTCTCTCTCGCAGAGCCCGGCTGCCAAATTCGAAACGTCCAGCGATTGCGCCCACAAGAAAACTGCCAGCACGGAAAGCTGTAGCTGGTTTTCACTGTCCCTTGGAACTGCATTCGCTGCCGCACAGTCATTCGTGTTCTGCAAAAGCTTGGCTTGGTAATGGGGCAACACTGTGTATCTCTCTCTCGCAGAGCCCGGCTGCCAAATTCGAAACGTCCAGCGATTGCGCCCACACGAAAGCTGCCAGCACGGAAAGCTGTAGCTGGTTTTCACTGTCCCTTGGAACTGCATTCGCTGCCGCACAGTCATTCGTGTTCTGTAAAAGCTTGGCTTGGTAATGGGGCAACACTCTGTATCTCTCTCTCTCGCAGAGCCCGGCTGCCAAATTCGAAACGGCCAGCGATTGCGCCCACACGAAAGCTGCCAGCACGGAAAGCTGTAGCTGGTTTTCACTGTCCCTTGGAACTGCATTCGCTGCCGCACAGTCATTCGTGTTCTGCAAAAGCTTGGCTTGGTAATGGGGCAACACTGTGTATCTCTCTCTGGCAGAGCCCGGCTGCCAAATTCGAAACGTCCAGCGATTGCGCCCACACGAAAGCTGCCAGCACGGAAAGCTGTAGCTGGTTTTCACTGTCCCTTGGAACTGCATTCGCTGACGCACAGTCATTCGTGTTCTGCAAAAGCTTGGCTTGGTAATGGGGGAACACTGTGTATCTCTCTCTGGCAGAGCCCGGCTGCCAAATTCGAAACGGCCAGCGATTGCGCCCACACGAAAGCTGCCAGTACGGAAAGCTGTAGCTGGTTTTCACTGTCCCTTGGAACTGTATTCGCTGCCACACAGTCATTCGTGTTCTGCAAAAGCTTGGCTTCGTAATGGGGCAACACTGTGTATCTCTCTCTCGCAGAGCCCGGCTGCCAAATTCGAAACGTCCAGCGATTGCGCCCACAAGAAAACTGCCAGCACGGAAAGCTGTAGCTGGTTTTCACTGTCCCTTGGAACTGCATTCGCTGCCGCACAGTCATTCGTGTTCTGCAAAAGCTTGGCTTGGTAATGGGGCAACACTCTGTATCTCTCTCTCGCAGAGCCCGGCTGCCAAATTCGAAACGTCCAGCGATTGCGCCCACACGAAAGCTGCCAGCACGGAAAGCTGTAGCTGGTTTTCACTGTCCCTTGGAACTGCATTCGCTGCCGCACAGTCATTCGTGTTCTGCAAAAGCTTGGCTTGGTAATGGGGGAACACTGTGTATCTCTCTCTCGCAGAGCCCGGCTGCCAAATTCGAAACCTCCAGCGATTGCGCCCACACGAAAGCTGCCAGTACGGAAAGCTGTAGCTGGTTTTCACTGTCCCTTGGAACTGTATTCGCTGCCACACAGTCATTCGTGTTCTGCAAAAGCTTGGCTTCGTAATGGGGCAACACTGTGTATCTCTCTCTCGCAGAGCCCGGCTGCCAAATTCGAAACGTCCAGCGATTGCGCCCACATGAAAGCTGCCAGAACAGAAAGCTGTAGCTGGTTTTCACTGTCCCTTGGAACTGCATTCGCTGCCACACAGTCATTCGTGTTCTGCAAAAGCTTGGCTTCGTAATGGGGCAACACTGTGTATCTCTCTCTGGCAGAGCCCGGCTGCCAAATTCGAAACGTCCAGCGATTGCGCCCACACGAAAGCTGCCAGCACGGAAAGCTGTAGCTGGTTTTCACTGTCCCTTGGAACTGCATTCGCTGCCGCACAGTCATTTGTGTTCTGCAAAAGCTTGGCTTGGTAATGGGTCAACACTGTGTATCTCTCTCTCTCGCAGAGCCCGGCTGCCAAATTCGAAACGTCCAGCGATTGCGCCCACAAGAAAACTGCCAGCACGGAAAGCTGTAGCTGGTTTTCACTGTCCCTTGGAACTGCATTCGCTGCCGCACAGTCATTCGTGTTCTGCAAAAGCTTGGCTTGGTAATGGGGGAACACTGTGTATCTCTCTCTGGCAGAGCCCGGCTGCCAAATTCGAAACGGCCAGCGATTGCGCCCACACGAAAGCTGCCAGTACGGAAAGCTGTAGCTGGTTTTCACTGTCCCTTGGAACTGTATTCGCTGCCACACAGTCATTCGTGTTCTGCAAAAGCTTGGCTTCGTAATGGGGCAACACTGTGTATCTCTCTCTCGCAGAGCCCGGCTGCCAAATTCGAAACGTCCAGCGATTGCGCCCACACGAAAGCTGCCAGCACGGAAAGCTGTAGCTGGTTTTCACTGTCCCTTGGAACTGCATTCGCTGCCACACAGTCATTCGTGTTCTGCAAAAGCTTGGCTTGGTAATGGGGCAACACTCTGTATCTCTCTCTCGCAGAGCCCGGCTGCCAAATTCGAAACGTCCAGCGATTGTGCCCACACGAAAGCTGCCAGCACGGAAAGCTGTAGCTGGTTTTCACTGTCCCTTGGAACTGCATTCGCTGCCGCACAGTCATTTGTGTTCTGCAAAAGCTTGGCTTGGTAATGGGGCAACACTGTGTATCTCTCTCTCTCGCAGAGCCCGGCTGCCAAATTCGAAACGTCCAGCGATTGCGCCCACAAGAAAACTGCCAGCACGGAAAGCTGTAGCTGGTTTTCACTGTCCCTTGGAACTGCATTCGCTGCCGCACAGTCATTCGTGTTATGCAAAAGCTTGGCTTGGTAATGGGGCAACACTGTGTATCTCTCTCTCGCAGAGCCCGGCTGCCAAATTCGAAACGTCCAGCGATTGCGCCCACACGAAAGCTGCCAGCACGGAAAGCTGTAGCTGGTTTTCACTGTCCCTTGGAACTGCATTCGCTGCCGCACAGTCATTCGTGTTCTGTAAAAGCTTGGCTTGGTAATGGGGCAACACTCTGTATCTCTCTCTCTCGCAGAGCCCGGCTGCCAAATTCGAAACGGCCAGCGATTGCGCCCACACGAAAGCTGCCAGCACGGAAAGCTGTAGCTGGTTTTCACTGTCCCTTGGAACTGCATTCGCTGCCGCACAGTCATTCGTGTTCTGCAAAAGCTTGGCTTCGTAATGGGGCAACACTCTGTATCTCTCTCTCGCAGAGCCCGGCTGCCAAATTCGAAACCTCCAGCGATTGCGCCCACACGAAAGCTGCCAGCACGGAAAGCTGTAGCTGGTTTTCACTGTCCCTTGGAACTGCATTCGCTGCCGCACAGTCATTCGTGTTCTGCAAAAGCTTGGCTTCGTAATGGGGCAACACTGTGTATCTCTCTCTCGCAGAGCCCGGCTGCCAAATTCGAAACGTCCAGCGATTGCGCCCACACGAAAGCTGCCAGCACGGAAAGCTGTAGCTGGTTTTCACTGTCCCTTGGAACTGCATTCGCTGCCGCACAGTCATTCGTGTTCTGCAAAAGCTTGGCTTGGTAATGGGGCAACACTGTGTATCTCTCTCTGGCAGAGCCCGGCTGCCAAATTCGAAACGTCCAGCGATTGCGCCCACACGAAAGCTGCCAGCACGGAAAGCTGTAGCTGGTTTTCACTGTCCCTTGGAACTGCATTCGCTGACGCACAGTCATTCGTGTTCTGCAAAAGCTTGGCTTGGTAATGGGGCAACACTGTGTATCTCTCTCTCTCGCAGAGCCCGGCTGCCAAATTCGAAACGTCCAGCGATTGCGCCCACACGAAAGCTGCCAGCACGGAAAGCTGTAGCTGGTTTTCACTGTCCCTTGGAACTGCATTCGCTGCCGCACAGTCATTCGTGTTCTGCAAAAGCTTGGCTTGGTAATGGGGGAACACTGTGTATCTCTCTCTGGCAGAGCCCGGCTGCCAAATTCGAAACGGCCAGCGATTGCGCCCACACGAAAGCTGCCAGTACGGAAAGCTGTAGCTGGTTTTCACTGTCCCTTGGAACTGTATTCGCTGCCACACAGTCATTCGTGTTCTGCAAAAGCTTGGCTTCGTAATGGGGCAACACTGTGTATCTCTCTCTCGCAGAGCCCGGCTGCCAAATTCGAAACGTCCAGCGATTGCGCCCACAAGAAAACTGCCAGCACGGAAAGCTGTAGCTGGTTTTCACTGTCCCTTGGAACTGCATTCGCTGCCGCACAGTCATTCGTGTTCTGCAAAAGCTTGGCTTGGTAATGGGGGAACACTGTGTATCTCTCTCTCGCAGAGCCCGGCTGCCAAATTCGAAACGGCCAGCGATTGCGCCCACACGAAAGCTGCCAGTACGGAAAGCTGTAGCTGGTTTTCACTGTCCCTTGGAACTGTATTCGCTGCCACACAGTCATTCGTGTTCTGCAAAAGCTTGGCTTCGTAATGGGGCAACACTGTGTATCTCTCTCTCGCAGAGCCCGGCTGCCAAATTCGAAACGTCCAGCGATTGCGCCCACACGAAAGCTGCCAGAACAGAAAGCTGTAGCTGGTTTTCACTGTCCCTTGGAACTGCATTCGCTGCCACACAGTCATTCGTGTTCTGCAAAAGCTTGGCTTCGTAATGGGGCAACACTGTGTATCTCTCTCTGGCAGAGCCCGGCTGCCAAATTCGAAACGTCCAGCGATTGCGCCCACACGAAAGCTGCCAGCACGGAAAGCTGTAGCTGGTTTTCACTGTCCCTTGGAACTGCATTCGCTGCCGCACAGTCATTTGTGTTCTGCAAAAGCTTGGCTTGGTAATGGGGCAACACTGTGTATCTCTCTCTCTCGCAGAGCCCGGCTGCCAAATTCGAAACGTCCAGCGATTGCGCCCACAAGAAAACTGCCAGCACGGAAAGCTGTAGCTGGTTTTCACTGTCCCTTGGAACTGCATTCGCTGCCGCACAGTCATTCGTGTTCTGCAAAAGCTTGGCTTGGTAATGGGGCAACACTCTGTATCTCTCTCTGGCAGAGCCCGGCTGCCAAATTCAAAACGTCCAGCGATTGCGCCCACACGAAAGCTGCCAGCACAGAAAGCTGTAGCTGGTTTTCACTGTCCCTTGGAACTGCATTCGCTGCCGCACAGTCATTCGTGTTCTGCAAAAGCTTGGCTTGGTAATGGGGCAACACTGTGTATCTCTCTCTGGCAGAGCCCGGCTGCCAAATTCGAAACGTCCAGCGATTGCGCCCACACGAAAGCTGCCAGCACGGAAAGCTGTAGCTGGTTTTCACTGTCCCTTGGAACTGCATTCGCTGCCGCACAGTCATTCGTGTTCTGCAAAAGCTTGGCTTCGTAATGGGGCAACACTCTGTATCTCTCCCTCGCAGAGCCCGGCTGCCAAATTCGAAACGTCCAGCGATTGCGCCCACACGAAAGCTGCCAGCACGGAAAGCTGTAGCTGGTTTTCACTGTCCCTTGGAACTGCATTCGCTGCCGCACAGTCATTCGTGTTATGCAAAAGCTTGGCTTGGTAATGGGGCAACACTCTGTATCTCTCTCTCGCAGAGCCCGGCTGCCAAATTCGAAACGTCCAGCGATTGCGCCCACACGAAAGCTGCCAGCACGGAAAGCTGTAGCTGGTTTTCACTGTCCCTTGGAACTGCATTCGCTGACGCACAGTCATTTGTGTTCTGCAAAAGCTTGGCTTGGTAATGGGGCAACACTGTGTATCTCTCTCTCTCGCAGAGCCCGGCTGCCAAATTCGAAACGTCCAGCGATTGCGCCCACAAGAAAACTGCCAGCACGGAAAGCTGTAGCTGGTTTTCACTGTCCCTTGGAACTGCATTCGCTGCCGCACAGTCATTCGTGTTCTGCAAAAGCTTGGCTTGGTAATGGGGCAACACTCTGTATCTCTCTCTCGCAGAGCCCGGCTGCCAAATTCGAAACGTCCAGCGATTGCGCCCACACGAAAGCTGCCAGCACGGAAAGCTGTAGCTGGTTTTCACTGTCCCTTGGAACTGCATTCGCTGCCGCACAGTCATTCGTGTTCTGCAAAAGCTTGGCTTGGTAATGGGGGAACACTGTGTATCTCTCTCTGGCAGAGCCCGGCTGCCAAATTCGAAACGGCCAGCGATTGCGCCCACACGAAAGCTGCCAGTACGGAAAGCTGTAGCTGGTTTTCACTGTCCCTTGGAACTGTATTCGCTGCCACACAGTCATTCGTGTTCTGCAAAAGCTTGGCTTCGTAATGGGGCAACACTGTGTATCTCTCTCTCGCAGAGCCCGGCTGCCAAATTCGAAACGTCCAGCGATTGCGCCCACACGAAAGCTTCCAGCACGGAAAGCTGTAGCTGGTTTTCACTGTCCCTTGGAACTGCATTCGCTGCCACACAGTCATTCGTGTTCTGCAAAAGCTTGGCTTCGTAATGGGGCAACACTCTGTATCTCTCTCTCGCAGAGCCCGGCTGCCAAATTCGAAACGTCCAGCGATTGCGCCCACACGAAAGCTTCCAGCACGGAAAGCTGTAGCTGGTTTTCACTGTCCCTTGGAACTGCATTCGCTGCCGCACAGTCATTCGTGTTCTGCAAAAGCTTGGCTTGGTAATGGGGCAACACTCTGTATCTCTCTCTGGCAGAGCCCGGCTGCCAAATTCGAAACGTCCAGCGATTGCGCCCACACGAAAGCTGCCAGCACGGAAAGCTGTAGCTGGTTTTCACTGTCCCTTGGAACTGCATTCGCTGCCGCACAGTCATTCGTGTTCTGCAAAAGCTTGGCTTGGTAATGGGGCAACACTGTGTATCTCTCTCTCGCAGAGCCCGGGTGCCAAATTCGAAACGTCCAGCGATTGCGCCCACACGAAAGCTGCCAGTACGGAAAGCTGTAGCTGGTTTTCACTGTCCCTTGGAACTGCATTCGCTGCCACACAGTCATTCGTGTTCTGCAAAAGCTTGGCTTCGTAATGGGGCAACACTCTGTATCTCTCTCTCGCAGAGCCCGGCTGCCAAATTCGAAACGTCCAGCGATTGCGCCCACACGAAAGCTGCCAGCACGGAAAGCTGTAGCTGGTTTTCACTGTCCCTTGGAACTGCATTCGCTGCCGCACAGTCATTCGTGTTCTGCAAAAGCTTGGCTTCGTAATGCGGCAACACTCTGTATCTCTCTCTGGCAGAGCCCGGCTGCCAAATTCGAAACGTCCAGCGATTGCGCCCACACGAAAGCTGCCAGCACAGAAAGCTGTAGCTGGTTTTCACTGTCCCTTGGAACTGCATTCGCTGCCACACAGTCATTCGTGTTCTGCAAAAGCTTTGATTCGTAATGGGGCAACACTCTGTATCTCTCTCTCGCAGAGCCCGGCTGCCAAATTCGAAACGTCCAGCGATTGCGCCCACACGAAAGCTGCCAGCACGGAAAGCTGTAGCAGGTTTTCACTGTCCCTTGGAACTGCATTCGCTGCCGCACAGTCATTCGTGTTCTGCAAAAGCTTGGCTTCGTAATGGGGCAACACTCTGTATCTCTCTCTCGCAGAGCCCGGCTGCCAGATTCAAAACGTCCAGCGATTGCGCCCACACGAAAGCTGCCAGCACGGAAAGCTGTAGCTGGTTTTCACTGTCCCTTGGAACTGCATTCGCTGCCGCACAGTCATTCGTGTTCTGCAAAAGCTTGGCTTCGTAATGGGGCAACACTCTGTATCTCTCTCTGGCAGAGCCCGGCTGCCAAATTCGAAACGTCCAGCGATTGCGCCCACACGAAAGCTGCCAGCACGGAAAGCTGTAGCTGGTTTTCACTGTCCCTTGGAACTGCATTCGCTGCCGCACAGTCATTCGTGTTCTGCAAAAGCTTGGCTTGGTAATGGGGCAACACTGTGTATCTCTCTCTCGCAGAGCCCGGCTGCCAAATTCGAAACGGCCAGCGATTGCGCCCACACGAAAGCTGCCAGCACGGAAAGCTGTAGCTGGTTTTCACTGTCCCTTGGAACTGCATTCGCTGCCACACAGTCATTCGTGTTCTGCAAAAGCTTGGCTTGGTAATGGGGCAACACTCTGTATCTCTCTCTCGCAGAGCCCGGCTGCCAAATTCGAAACGTCCAGCGATTGCGCCCACACGAAAGCTGCCAGCACGGAAAGCTGTAGCTGGTTTTCACTGTCCCTTGGAACTGCATTCGCTGCCGCACAGTCATTCGTGTTCTGCAAAAGCTTGGCTTGGTAATGGGGCAACACTCTGTATCTCTCTCTCGCAGAGCCCGGCTGCCAAATTCGAAACGTCCAGCGATTGCGCCCACACGAAAGCTGCCAGCACGGAAAGCTGTAGCTGGTTTTCACTGTCCCTTGGAACTGCATTCGCTGCCGCACAGTCATTCGTGTTCTGCAAAAGCTTGGCTTCGTAATGGGGCAACACTGTGTATCTCTCTCTCGCAGAGCCCGGCTGCCAAATTCGAAACGTCCAGCGATTGCGCCCACACGAAAGCTGCCAGCACGGAAAGCTGTAGCTGGTTTTCACTGTCCCTTGGAACTGCATTCGCTGCCGCACAGTCATTCGTGTTCTGCAAAAGCTTGGCTTGGTAATGGGGCAACACTCTGTATCTCTCTCTGGCAGAGCCCGGCTGCCAAATTCGAAACGTCCAGCGATTGCGCCCACACGAAAGCTGCCAGCACGGAAAGGTGTAGCTGGTTTTCACTGTCCCTTGGAACTGCATTCGCTGCCTCACAGTCATTCGTGTTCTGCAAAAGCTTGGCTTCGTAATGCGGCAACACTCTGTATCTCTCTCTCGCAGAGCCCGGCTGCCAAATTCGAAACGTCCAGCGATTGCGCCCACACGAAAGCTGCCAGCACAGAAAGCTGTAGCTGGTTTTCACTGTCCCTTGGAACTGCATTCGCTGCCGCACAGTCATTCGTGTTCTGCAAAAGCTTGGCTTCGTAATGGGCCAACACTCTGTATCTCTCTCTCGCAGAGCCCGGCTGCCATATTCAAAACTTCCAGCGATTGCGCCCACACGAAAGCTGCCAGCACGGAAAGCTGTAGCTGGTTTTCACTGTCCCTTGGAACTGCATTCGCTGCCGCACAGTCATTCGTGTTCTGCAAAAGCTTGGGTTGGTAATGGGGCAACACTGTGTATCTCTCTCTGGCAGAGCCCGGCTGCCAAATTCGAAACGTCCAGCGATTGCGCCCACACGAAAGCTGCCAGCACGGAAAGCTGTAGCTGGTTTTCACTGTCCCTTGGAACTGCATTCGCTGCCACACAGTCATTCGTGTTCTGCAAAAGCTTGGCTTGGTAATGGGGCAACACTGTGTATCTCTCTCTGGCAGAGCCCGGCTGCCAAATTCGAAACGTCCAGCGATTGCGCCCACACGAAAGCTGCCAGCACGGAAAGCTGTAGCTGGTTTTCACTGTCCCTTGGAACTGCATTCGCTGCCGCACAGTCATTCGTGTTCTGCAAAAGCTTGGCTTGGTAATGGGGCAACACTCTGTATCTCTCTCTGGCAGAGCCCGGCTGCCAAATTCGAAACGTCCAGCGATTGCACCCACACGAAAGCTGCCAGCACGGAAAGCTGTAGCTGGTTTTCACTGTCCCTTGGAACTGCATTCGCTGCCGCACAGTCATTCGTGTTCTGCAAAAGCGTGGCTTCGTAATGCGGCAACACTCTGTATCTCTCTCTGGCAGAGCCCGGCTGCCAAATTCGAAACGTCCAGCGATTGCGCCCACACGAAAGCTGCCAGCACAGAAAGCTGTAGCTGGTTTTCACTGTCCCTTGGAACTGCATTCGCTGCCACACAGTCATTCGTGTTCTGCAAAAGCTTTGATTCGTAATGGGGCAACACTCTGTATCTCTCTCTCGCAGAGCCCGGCTGCCAAATTCGAAACGTCCAGCGATTGCGCCCACACGAAAGCTGCCAGCACGGAAAGCTGTAGCTGGTTTTCACTGTCCCTTGGAACTGCATTCGCTGCCGCACAGTCATTCGTGTTCTGCAAAAGCTTGGCTTCGTAATGGGCCAACACTCTGTATCTCTCTCTCGCAGAGCCCGGCTGCCAAATTCGAAACGTCCAGCAATTGCGCCCACACGAAAGCTGCCAGCACGGAAAGCTGTAGCTGGTTTTCACTGTCCCTTGGAACTGCATTCGCTGCCACACAGTCATTCGTGTTCTGCAAAAGCTTGGCTTGGTAATGGGGCAACACTCTGTATCTCTCTCTCGCAGAGCCCGGCTGCCAAATTCAAAACGTCCAGCGATTGCGCCCACAAGAAAGCTGCCAGCACGGAAAGCTGTAGCTGGTTTTCACTGTCCCTTGGAACTGCATTCGCTGCCGCACAGTCATTCGTGTTCTGCAAAAGCTTGGCTTGGTAATGGGGCAACACTCTGTATCTCTCTCTCGCAGAGCCCGGCTGCCAAATTCGAAACCTCCAGCGATTGCGCCCACACGAAAGCTGCCAGCACGGAAAGCTGTAGCTGGTTTTCACTGTCCCTTGGAACTGCATTCGCTGCCACACAGTCATTCGTGTTCTGCAAAAGCTTGGCTTCGTAATGGGGCAACACTCTGTATCTCTCTCTCGCAGAGCCCGGCTGCCAAATTCGGAACGTCCAGCGATTGCGCCCACAAGAAAACTGCCAGCACGGAAAGCTGTAGCTGGTTTTCACTGTCCCTTGGAACTGCATTCGCTGCCGCACAGTCATTCGTGTTCTGCAAAAGCTTGGCTTGGTAATGGGGCAACACTCTGTATCTCTCTCTGGCAGAGCCCGGCTGCCAAATTCGAAACGTCCAGCGATTGCGCCCACACGAAAGCTGCCAGCACGGAAAGCTGTAGCTGGTTTTCACTGTCCCTTGGAACTGCATTCGCTGCCGCACAGTCATTCGTGTTCTGCAAAAGCTTGGCTTGGTAATGGGGCAACACTCTGTATCTCTCTCTCGCAGAGCCCGGCTGCCAAATTCGAAACGTCCAGCGATTGCGCCCACACGAAAGCTGCCAGCACGGAAAGCTGTAGCTGGTTTTCACTGTCCCTTGGAACTGCATTCGCTGCCGCACAGTCATTTGTGTTCTGCAAAAGCTTGGCTTCGTAATGGGGCAACACTGTGTATCTCTCTCTCTGGCAGAGCCCGGCTGCCAAATTGGAAACGTCCAGCGATTGCGCCCACACGAAAGCTGCCAGCACGGAAATCTGTAGCTGGTTTTCACTGTCCCTTGGAACTGCATTCGCTGCCGCACAGTCATTCGTGTTCTGCAAAAGCTTGGCTTCGTAATGGGGCAACACTGTGTATCTCTCTCTGGCAGAGCCCGGCTGCCAAATTCGAAACGTCCAGCGATTGCGCCCACACGAAAGCTGCCAGCACGGAAAGCTGTAGCTGGTTTTCACTGTCCCTTGGAACTGCATTCGCTGCCGCACAGTCATTCGTGTTCTGCAAAACTTGGCTTCGTAATGGGGCAACACTGTGTATCTCTCTCTCGCAGAGCCCGGCTGCCAGATTCAAAACGTCCAGCGATTGCGGCCACACGAAAGCTGCCAGCACGGAAAGCTGTAGCTGGTTTTCACTGTCCCTTGGAACTGCATTCGCTGCCGCACAGTCATTCGTGTTCTGCAAAAGCTTGGCTTGGTAATGGGGCAACACTGTGTATCTCTCTCTGGCAGAGCCCGGCTGCCAAATTCGAAACGTCCAGCGATTGCGCCCACACGAAAGCTGCCAGCACGGAAAGCTGTAGCTGGTTTTCACTGTCCCTTGGAACTGCATTCGCTGCCGCACAGTCATTCGTGTTCTGCAAAAGCTTGGCTTGGTAATGGGGCAACACTGTGTATCTCTCTCGCAGAGCCCGGCTGCCGAATTCGAAACGTCCAGCGATTGCGCCCACACGAAAGCTGCCAGCACGGAAAGCTGTAGCTGGTTTTCACTGTCCCTTGGAACTGCATTCGCTGCCACACAGTCATTCGTGTTCTGCAAATCTTGGCTTCGTAATGGGGCAACACTGTGTATCTCTCTCTCTCGCAGAGCCCGGATGCCAAATTCGAAACGTCCAGCGATTGCGCCCACACGAAAGCTGCCAGTACGGAAAGCTGTAGCTGGTTTTCACTGTCCCTTGGAACTGCATTCGCTGCCACACAGTCATTCGTGTTCTGCAAAAGCTTGGCTTCGTAATGGGGCAACACTCTGTATCTCTCTCTGGCAGAGCCCGGCTGCCAAATTCGAAACGTCCAGCGATTGCGCCCACACGAAAGCTGCCAGCACGGAAAGCTGTAGCTGGTTTTCACTGTCCCTTGGAACTGCATTCGCTGCCGCACAGTCATTCGTGTTCTGCAAAAGCTTGGCTTGGTAATGGGGCAACACTCTGTATCTCTCTCTCGCAGAGCCCGGCTGCCAAATTCGAAACGGCCAGCGATTGCGCCCACACGAAAGCTGCCAGTACGGAAAGCTGTAGCTGGTTTTCACTGTCCCTTGGAACTGCATTCGCTGCCACACAGTCATTCGTGTTCTGCAAAAGCTTGGCTTGGTAATGAGGCAACACTGTGTATCTCTCTCTGGCAGAGCCCGGCTGCCAAATTCGAAACGTCCAGCGATTGCGCCCACACGAAAGCTGCCAGCAAGGAAAGCTGTAGCTGGTTTTCACTGTCCCTTGGAACTGCATTCGCTGCCACACAGTCATTCGTGTTCTGCAAAAGCTTGGCTTGGTAATGGGGCAACACTGTGTATCTCTCTCTGGCAGAGCCCGGCTGCCAAATTCGAAACGTCCAGCGATTGCGCCCACACGAAAGCTGCCAGCACGGAAAGCTGTAGCTGGTTATCACTGTCCCTTGGAACTGCATTCGCTGCCTCACAGTCATTCGTGTTCTGCAAAAGCTTGGCTTCGTAATGCGGCAACACTCTGTATCTCTCTCTCGCAGAGCCCGGCTGCCAAATTCGAAACGTCCAGCGATTGCGCCCACACGAAAGCTGCCAGCACAGAAAGCTGTAGCTGGTTTTCACTGTCCCTTGGAACTGCATTCGCTGCCGCACAGTCATTCGTGTTCTGCAAAAGCTTGGCTTGGTAATGGGGCAACACTCTGTATCTCTCTCTCGCAGAGCCTGGCTGCCAAATTCAAAAGTTCCAGCGATTGCGCCCACACGAAAGCTGCCAGCACGGAAAGCTGTAGCTGGTTTTCACTGTCCCTTGGAACTGCATTCGCTGCCGCACAGTCATTCGTGTTCTGCAAAAGCGTGGCTTCGTAATGCGGCAACACTCTGTATCTCTCTCTGGCAGAGCCCGGCTGCCAAATTCGAAACGGCCAGCGATTGCGCCCACACGAAAGCTGCCAGTACGGAAAGCTGTAGCTGGTTTTCACTGTCCCTTGGAACTGCATTCGCTGCCGCACAGTCATTCGTGTTCTGCAAAAGCTTTGATTCGTAATGGGGCAACACTCTGTATCTCTCTCTCGCAGAGCCCGGCTGCCAAATTCGAAACGTCCAGCGATTGCGCCCACACGAAAGCTGCCAGCACGGAAAGCTGTAGCTGGTTTTCACTGTCCCTTGGAACTGCATTCGCTGCCGCACAGTCATTCGTGTTCTGCAAAAGCTTGGCTTCGTAATGGGCCAACACTCTGTATCTCTCTCTCGCAGAGACCGGCTGCCAAATTCGAAACCTCCAGCGATTGCGCCCACACGAAAGCTGCCAGCACGGAAAGCTGTAGCTGGTTTTCACTGTCCCTTGGAACTGCATTCGCTGCCGCACAGTCATTCGTGTTCTGCAAAAGCTTGGCTTCGTAATGGGGCAACACTCTGTATCTCTCTCTCGCAGAGCCCGGCTGCCAAATTCGAAACGTCCAGCGATTGCGCCCACAAGAAAACTGCCAGCACGGAAAGCTGTAGCTGGTTTTCACTGTCCCTTGGAACTGCATTCGCTGCCGCACAGTCATTCGTGTTCTGCAAAAGCTTGGCTTGGTAATGGGGCAACACTCTGTATCTCTCTCTGGCAGAGCCCGGCTGCCAAATTCGAAACGTCCAGCGATTGCGCCCACACGAAAGCTGCCAGCACGGAAAGCTGTAGCTGGTTTTCACTGTCCCTTGGAACTGCATTCGCTGCCGCACAGTCATTCGTGTTCTGCAAAACTTGGCTTCGTAATGGGGCAACACTGTGTATCTCTCTCTCGCAGAGCCCGGCTGCCAGATTCGAAACGTCCAGCGATTGCGCCCACACGAAAGCTGCCAGCACGGAAAGCTGTAGCTGGTTTTCACTGTCCCTTGGAACTGCATTCGCTGCCGCACAGTCATTCGTGTTCTGCAAAAGCTTGGCTTGGTAATGGGGCAACACTGTGTATCTCTCTCTGGCAGAGCCCGGCTGCCAAATTCGAAACGTCCAGCGATTGCGCCCACACGAAAGCTGCCAGCACGGAAAGCTGTAGCTGGTTTTCACTGTCCCTTGGAACTGCATTCGCTGCCGCACAGTCATTCGTGTTCTGCAAAAGCTTGGCTTGGTAATGGGGCAACACTGTGTATCTCTCTCTCGCAGAGCCCGGCTGCCAAATTCGAAACGTCCAGCGATTGCGCCCACACGAAAGCTGCCAGCACGGAAAGCTGTAGCTGGTTTTCACTGTCCCTTGGAACTGCATTCGCTGCCACACAGTCATTCGTGTTCTGCAAAAGCTTGGCTTCGTAATGGGGCAACACTCTGTATCTCTCTCTCGCAGAGCCCGGCTGCCAAATTCGAAACGTCCAGCGATTGCGCCCACACGAAAGCTGCCAGCACGGAAAGCTGTAGCTGGTTTTCACTGTCCCTTGGAACTGCATTCGCTGCCACACAGTCATTCGTGTTCTGCAAATCTTGGCTTCGTAATGGGGCAACACTGTGTATCTCTCTCTATCGCAGAGCCCGGATGCCAAATTCGAAACGTCCAGCGATTGCGCCCACACGAAAGCTGCCAGCACGGAAAGCTGTAGCTGGTTTTCACTGTCCCTTGGAACTGCATTCGCTGCCACACAGTCATTCGTGTTCTGCAAAAGCTTGGCTTCGTAATGGGGCAACACTCTGTATCTCTCTCTCGCAGAGCCCGGCTGCCAAATTCGAAACGTCCAGCGATTGCGCCCACACGAAAGCTGCCAGCACGGAAAGCTGTAGCTGGTTTTCACTGTCCCTTGGAACTGCATTCGCTGCCGCACAGTCATTCGTGTTCTGCAAAAGCTTGGCTTGGTAATGGGGCAACACTCTGTATCTCTCTCTCGCAGAGCCCGGCTGCCAAATTCGAAACGGCCAGCGATTGCGCCCACACGAAAGCTGCCAGCACGGAAAGCTGTAGCTGGTTTTCACTGTCCCTTGGAACTGCATTCGCTGCCACACAGTCATTCGTGTTCTGCAAAAGCTTGGCTTGGTAATGAGGCAACACTGTGTATCTCTCTCTGGCAGAGCCCGGCTGCCAAATTCGAAACGTCCAGCGATTGCGCCCACACGAAAGCTGCCAGCAAGGAAAGCTGTAGCTGGTTTTCACTGTCCCTTGGAACTGCATTCGCTGCCACACAGTCATTCGTGTTCTGCAAAAGCTTGGCTTGGTAATGGGGCAACACTGTGTATCTCTCTCTGGCAGAGCCCGGCTGCCAAATTCGAAACGTCCAGCGATTGCGCCCACACGAAAGCTGCCAGCACGGAAAGCTGTAGCTGGTTTTCACTGTCCCTTGGAACTGCATTCGCTGCCTCACAGTCATTCGTGTTCTGCAAAAGCTTGGCTTCGTAATGCGGCAACACTCTGTATCTCTCTCTCGCAGAGCCCGGCTGCCAAATTCGAAACGTCCAGCGATTGCGCCCACACGAAAGCTGCCAGCACAGAAAGCTGTAGCTGGTTTTCACTGTCCCTTGGAACTGCATTCGCTGCCGCACAGTCATTCGTGTTCTGCAAAAGCTTGGCTTGGTAATGGGGCAACACTCTGTATCTCTCTCTCGCAGAGCCCGGCTGCCAAATTCAAAACTTCCAGCGATTGCGCCCACACGAAAGCTGCCAGCACGGAAAGCTGTAGCTGGTTTTCACTGTCCCTTGGAACTGCATTCGCTGCCGCACAGTCATTCGTGTTCTGCAAAAGCTTGGCTTGGTAATGGGGCAACACTCTGTATCTCTCTCTCGCAGAGCCCGGCTGCCAAATTCAAAACTTCCAGCGATTGCGCCCACACGAAAGCTGCCAGCACGGAAAGCTGTAGCTGGTTTTCACTGTCCCTTGGAACTGCATTCGCTGCCGCACAGTCATTCGTGTTCTGCAAAAGCTTGGGTTGGTAATGGGGCAACACTGTGTATCTCTCTCTGGCAGAGCCCGGCTGCCAAATTCGAAACGTCCAGCGATTGCGCCCACACGAAAGCTGCCAGCACGGAAAGCTGTAGCTGGTTTTCACTGTCCCTTGGAACTGCATTCGCTGCCGCACAGTCATTCGTGTTCTGCAAAAGCGTGGCTTCGTAATGCGGCAACACTCTGTATCTCTCTCTGGCAGAGCCCGGCTGCCAAATTCGAAACGGCCAGCGATTGCGCCCACACGAAAGCTGCCAGTACGGAAAGCTGTAGCTGGTTTTCACTGTCCCTTGGAACTGCATTCGCTGCCGCACAGTCATTCGTGTTCTGCAAAACTTTGATTCGTAATGGGGCAACACTCTGTATCTCTCTCTGGCAGAGCCCGGCTGCCAAATTCGAAACGTCCAGCGATTGCGCCCACACGAAAGCTGCCAGCACGGAAAGCTGTAGCTGGTTTTCACTGTCCCTTGGAACTGCATTCGCTGCCGCACAGTCATTCGTGTTCTGCAAAAGCTTGGCTTCGTAATGGGCCAACACTCTGTATCTCTCTCTCGCAGAGCCCGGCTGCCAAATTCGAAACCTCCAGCGATTGCGCCCACACGAAAGCTGCCAGCACGGAAAGCTGTAGCTGGTTTTCACTGTCCCTTGGAACTGCATTCGCTGCCGCACAGTCATTCGTGTTCTGCAAAAGCTTGGCTTGGTAATGGGGCAACACTCTGTATCTCTCTCTCGCAGAGCCCGGCTGCCAAATTCGAAACGGCCAGCGATTGCGCCCACACGAAAGCTGCCAGCACGGAAAGCTGTAGCTGGTTTTCACTGTCCCTTGGAACTGCATTCGCTGCCGCACAGTCATTCGTGTTCTGCAAAAGCTTGGCTTGGTAATGGGGCAACACTCTGTATCTCTCTCTCGCAGAGCCCGGCTGCCAAATTCGAAACGTCCAGCGATTGCGCCCACACGAAAGCTGCCAGCACGGAAAGCTGTAGCTGGTTTTCACTGTCCCTTGGAACTGCATTCGCTGCCGCACAGTCATTCGTGTTCTGCAAAAGCTTGGCTTCGTAATGGGGCAACACTCTGTATCTCTCTCTCACAGAGCCCGGCTGCCAAATTCGAAACGTCCAGCGATTGCGCCCACACGAAAGCTGCCAGCACGGAAAGCTGTAGCTGGTTTTCACTGTCCCTTGGAACTGCATTCGCTGCCGCACAGTCATTCGTGTTCTGCAAAAGCTTGGCTTGGTAATGGGCCAACACTCTGTATCTCTCTCTCGCAGAGCCCGGCTGCCAAATTCGAAACGTCCAGCGATTGCGCCCACACGAAAGCTGCCAGCACGGAAAGCTGTAGCTGGTTTTCACTGTCCCTTGGAACTGCATTCGCTGCCGCACAGTCATTCGTGTTCTGCAAAAGCTTGGCTTGGTAATGGGGCAACACTGTGTATCTCTCTCTCGCAGAGCCCGGCTGCCAAATTCAAAACGTCCAGCGATTGCGCCCACACGAAAGCTGCCAGCACGGAAAGCTGTAGCTGGTTTTCACTGTCCCTTGGAACTGCATTCGCTGCCACACAGTCATTCGTGTTCTGCAAAAGCTTGGCTTCGTAATGGGGCAACACTCTTTATCTCTCTCTGGCAGAGCCCGGCTGCCAAATTCGAAACGTCCAGCGATTGCGCCCACACGAAAGCTGCCAGCACGGAAAGCTGTAGCTGGTTTTCACTGTCCCTTGGAACTGCATTCGCTGCCACACAGTCATTCGTGTTCTGCAAATCTTGGCTTCGTAATGGGGCAACACTGTGTATCTCTCTCTCTCGCAGAGCCCGGCTGCCAAATTCGAAACGTCCAGCGATTGCGCCCACACGAAAGCTGCCAGCACGGAAAGCTGTAGCTGGTTTTCACTGTCCCTTGGAACTGCATTCGCTGACGCACAGTCATTTGTGTTCTGCAAAAGCTTGGCTTGGTAATGGGGCAACACTGTGTATCTCTCTCTCTCGCAGACCCCGGCTGCCAAATTCGAAACGTCCAGCGATTGCGCCCACAAGAAAACTGCCAGCACGGAAAGCTGTAGCTGGTTTTCACTGTCCCTTGGAACTGCATTCGCTGCCGCACAGTCATTCGTGTTCTGCAAAAGCTTGGCTTGGTAATGGGGCAACACTCTGTATCTCTCTCTGGCAGAGCCCGGCTGCCAAATTCGAAACGTCCAGCGATTGCGCCCACAAGAAAACTGCCAGCACGGAAAGCTGTAGCTGGTTTTCACTGTCCCTTGGAACTGCATTCGCTGCCACACAGTCATTCGTGTTCTGCAAAAGCTTGGCTTGGTAATGGGGCAACACTGTGTATCTCTCTCTGGCAGAGCCCGGCTGCCAAATTCGAAACGTCCAGCGATTGCGCCCACACGAAAGCTGCCAGCACGGAAAGCTGTAGCTGGTTTTCACTGTCCCTTGGAACTGCATTCGCTGCCACACAGTCATTCGTGTTCTGCAAATCTTGGCTTGGTAATGGGGCAACACTGTGTATCTCTCTCTGGCAGAGCCCGGCTGCCAAATTCGAAACGTCCAGCGATTGCGCCCACACGAAAGCTGCCAGCACGGAAAGCTGTAGCTGGTTTTCACTGTCCCTTGGAACTGCATTCGCTGACGCACAGTCATTTGTGTTCTGCAAAAGCTTGGCTTGGTAATGGGGCAACACTGTGTATCTCTCTCTCTCGCAGAGCCCGGCTGCCAAATTCGAAACGTCCAGCGATTGCGCCCACAAGAAAACTGCCAGCACGGAAAGCTGTAGCTGGTTTTCACTGTCCCTTGGAACTGCATTCGCTGCCGCACAGTCATTCGTGTTCTGCAAAAGCTTGGCTTGGTAATGGGGCAACACTCTGTATCTCTCTCTCGCAGAGCCCGGCTGCCAAATTCGAAACGTCCAGCGATTGCGCCCACACAAAAGCTGCCAGCACGGAAAGCTGTAGCTGGTTTTCACTGTCCCTTGGAACTGCATTCGCTGCCGCACAGTCATTCGTGTTCTGCAAAAGCTTGGCTTGGTAATGGGGCAACACTGTGTATCTCTCTCTGGCAGAGCCCGGCTGCCAAATTCGAAACGGCCAGCGATTGCGCCCACACGAAAGCTGCCAGTACGGAAAGCTGTAGCTGGTTTTCACTGTCCCTTGGAACTGTATTCGCTGCCACACAGTCATTCGTGTTCTGCAAAAGCTTGGCTTGGTAATGGGGCAACACTGTGTATCTCTCTCTCGCAGAGCCCGGCTGCCAAATTCGAAACGTCCAGCGATTGCGCCCACACGAAAGCTGCCAGCACGGAAAGCTGTAGCTGGTTTTCACTGTCCCTTGGAACTGCATTCGCTGCCGCACAGTCATTCGTGTTCTGCAAAAGCTTGGCTTGGTAATGGGGCAACACTCTGTATCTCTCTCTCGCAGAGCCCGGCTGCCAAATTCGAAACGTCCAGCGATTGCGCCCACACGAAAGCTGCCAGCACGGAAAGCTGTAGCTGGTTTTCACTGTCCCTTGGAACTGCATTCGCTGCCGCACAGTCATTTGTGTTCTGCAAAAGCTTGGCTTGGTAATGGGGCAACACTGTGTATCTCTCTCTCTCGCAGAGCCCGGCTGCCAAATTCGAAACGTCCAGCGATTGCGCCCACAAGAAAACTGCCAGCACGGAAAGCTGTAGCTGGTTTTCACTGTCCCTTGGAACTGCATTCGCTGCCGCACAGTCATTCGTGTTATGCAAAAGCTTGGCTTGGTAATGGGGCAACACTCTGTATCTCTCTCTCGCAGAGCCCGGCTGCCAAATTCGAAACGTCCAGCGATTGCGCCCACACGAAAGCTGCCAGCACGGAAAGCTGTAGCTGGTTTTCACTGTCCCTTGGAACTGCATTCGCTGCCGCACAGTCATTCGTGTTCTGTAAAAGCTTGGCTTGGTAATGGGGCAACACTCTGTATCTCTCTCTCTCGCAGAGCCCGGCTGCCAAATTCGAAACGGCCAGCGATTGCGCCCACACGAAAGCTGCCAGCACGGAAAGCTGTAGCTGGTTTTCACTGTCCCTTGGAACTGCATTCGCTGCCGCACAGTCATTCGTGTTCTGCAAAAGCTTGGCTTGGTAATGGGGCAACACTCTGTATCTCTCTCTCGCAGAGCCCGGCTGCCAAATTCGAAACGTCCAGCGATTGCGCCCACACGAAAGCTGCCAGCACGGAAAGCTGTAGCTGGTTTTCACTGTCCCTTGGAACCTCATTCGCTGCCGCACAGTCATTCGTGTTCTGCAAAAGCTTGGCTTGGTAATGGGGCAACACTGTGTATCTCTCTCTCGCAGAGCCCGGGTGCCAAATTCAAAACGTCCAGCGATTGCGCCCACAAGAAAGCTGCCAGCACGGAAAGCTGTAGCTGGTTTTCACTGTCCCTTGGAACTGCATTCGCTGCCGCACAGTCATTCGTGTTCTGCAAAAGCTTGGCTTGGTAATGGGGCAACACTCTGTATCTCTCTCTCGCAGAGCCCGGCTGCCAAATTCGAAACCTCCAGCGATTGCGCCCACACGAAAGCTGCCAGCACGGAAAGCTGTAGCTGGTTTTCACTGTCCCTTGGAACTGCATTCGCTGACGCACAGTCATTTGTGTTCTGCAAAAGCTTGGCTTGGTAATGGGTCAACACTGTGTATCTCTCTCTCTCGCAGAGCCCGGCTGCCAAATTCGAAACGTCCAGCGATTGCGCCCACAAGAAAACTGCCAGCACGGAAAGCTGTAGCTGGTTTTCACTGTCCCTTGGAACTGCATTCGCTGCCGCACAGTCATTCGTGTTCTGCAAAAGCTTGGCTTGGTAATGGGGCAACACTGTGTATCTCTCTCTGGCAGAGCCCGGCTGCCAAATTCGAAACGGCCAGCGATTGCGCCCACACGAAAGCTGCCAGTACGGAAAGCTGTAGCTGGTTTTCACTGTCCCTTGGAACTGTATTCGCTGCCACACAGTCATTCGTGTTCTGCAAAAGCTTGGCTTCGTAATGGGGCAACACTGTGTATCTCTCTCTCGCAGAGCCCGGCTGCCAAATTCGAAACGTCCAGCGATTGCGCCCACACGAAAGCTGCCAGCACGGAAAGCTGTAGCTGGTTTTCACTGTCCCTTGGAACTGCATTCGCTGCCACACAGTCATTCGTGTTCTGCAAAAGCTTGGCTTGGTAATGGGGCAACACTCTGTATCTCTCTCTCGCAGAGCCCCGCTGCCAAATTCGAAACGTCCAGCGATTGTGCCCACACGAAAGCTGCCAGCACGGAAAGCTGTAGCTGGTTTTCACTGTCCCTTGGAACTGCATTCGCTGCCGCACAGTCATTCGTGTTCTGCAAAAGCTTGGGTTGGTAATGGGGCAACACTGTGTATCTCTCTCTCTCGCAGAGCCCGGCTGCCAAATTCGAAACGTCCAGCGATTGCGCCCACAAGAAAACTGCCAGCACGGAAAGCTGTAGCTGGTTTTCACTGTCCCTTGGAACTGCATTCGCTGCCGCACAGTCATTCGTGTTATGCAAAAGCTTGGCTTGGTAATGGGGCAACACTGTGTATCTCTCTCTCGCAGAGCCCGGCTGCCAAATTCGAAACGTCCAGCGATTGCGCCCACACGAAAGCTGCCAGCACGGAAAGCTGTAGCTGGTTTTCACTGTCCCTTGGAACTGCATTCGCTGCCGCACAGTCATTCGTGTTCTGTAAAAGCTTGGCTTGGTAATGGGGCAACACTCTGTATCTCTCTCTCTCGCAGAGCCCGGCTGCCAAATTCGAAACGGCCAGCGATTGCGCCCACACGAAAGCTGCCAGCACGGAAAGCTGTAGCTGGTTTTCACTGTCCCTTGGAACTGCATTCGCTGCCGCACAGTCATTCGTGTTCTGCAAAAGCTTGGCTTGGTAATGGGGCAACACTCTGTATCTCTCTCTCGCAGAGCCCGGCTGCCAAATTCGAAACGTCCAGCGATTGCGCCCACACGAAAGCTGCCAGCACGGAAAGCTGTAGCTGGTTTTCACTGTCCCTTGGAACTGCATTCGCTGCCGCACAGTCATTCGTGTTCTGCAAAAGCTTGGCTTCGTAATGGGGCAACACTGTGTATCTCTCTCTCGCAGAGCCCGGCTGCCAAATTCGAAACGTCCAGCGATTGCGCCCACACGAAAGCTGCCAGCACGGAAAGCTGTAGCTGGTTTTCACTGTCCCTTGGAACTGCATTCGCTGCCGCACAGTCATTCGTGTTCTGCAAAAGCTTGGCTTGGTAATGGGGCAACACTGTGTATCTCTCTCTGGCAGAGCCCGGCTGCCAAATTCGAAACGTCCAGCGATTGCGCCCACACGAAAGCTGCCAGCACGGAAAGCTGTAGCTGGTTTTCACTGTCCCTTGGAACTGCATTCGCTGACGCACAGTCATTCGTGTTCTGCAAAAGCTTGGCTTGGTAATGGGGCAACACTCTGTATCTCTCTCTCTCGCAGAGCCCGGCTGCCAAATTCGAAACGTCCAGCGATTGCGCCCACACGAAAGCTGCCAGCACGGAAAGCTGTAGCTGGTTTTCACTGTCCCTTGGAACTGCATTCGCTGCCGCACAGTCATTCGTGTTCTGCAAAAGCTTGGCTTGGTAATGGGGGAACACTGTGTATCTCTCTCTGGCAGAGCCCGGCTGCCAAATTCGAAACGGCCAGCGATTGCGCCCACACGAAAGCTGCCAGTACGGAAAGCTGTAGCTGGTTTTCACTGTCCCTTGGAACTGTATTCGCTGCCACACAGTCATTCGTGTTCTGCAAAAGCTTGGCTTCGTAATGGGGCAACACTGTGTATCTCTCTCTCGCAGAGCCCGGCTGCCAAATTCGAAACGTCCAGCGATTGCGCCCACAAGAAAACTGCCAGCACGGAAAGCTGTAGCTGGTTTTCACTGTCCCTTGGAACTGCATTCGCTGCCGCACAGTCATTCGTGTTCTGCAAAAGCTTGGCTTGGTAATGGGGCAACACTCTGTATCTCTCTCTCGCAGAGCCCGGCTGCCAAATTCGAAACGTCCAGCGATTGCGCCCACACGAAAGCTGCCAGCACGGAAAGCTGTAGCTGGTTTTCACTGTCCCTTGGAACTGCATTCGCTGCCGCACAGTCATTCGTGTTCTGCAAAAGCTTGGCTTGGTAATGGGGGAACACTGTGTATCTCTCTCTCGCAGAGCCCGGCTGCCAAATTCGAAACGGCCAGCGATTGCGCCCACACGAAAGCTGCCAGTACGGAAAGCTGTAGCTGGTTTTCACTGTCCCTTGGAACTGTATTCGCTGCCACACAGTCATTCGTGTTCTGCAAAAGCTTGGCTTCGTAATGGGGCAACACTGTGTATCTCTCTCTCGCAGAGCCCGGCTGCCAAATTCGAAACGTCCAGCGATTGCGCCCACACGAAAGCTGCCAGAACAGAAAGCTGTAGCTGGTTTTCACTGTCCCTTGGAACTGCATTCGCTGCCACACAGTCATTCGTGTTCTGCAAAAGCTTGGCTTCGTAATGGGGCAACACTCTGTATCTCTCTCTCGCAGAGCCCGGCTGCCAAATTCGAAACGTCCAGCGATTGCGCCCACACGAAAGCTGCCAGCACGGAAAGCTGTAGCTGGTTTTCACTGTCCCTTGGAACTGCATTCGCTGCCGCACAGTCATTTGTGTTCTGCAAAAGCTTGGCTTGGTAATGGGGCAACACTGTGTATCTCTCTCTCTCGCAGAGCCCGGCTGCCAAATTCGAAACGTCCAGCGATTGCGCCCACAAGAAAACTGCCAGCACGGAAAGCTGTAGCTGGTTTTCACTGTCCCTTGGAACTGCATTCGCTGCCGCACAGTCATTCGTGTTCTGCAAAAGCTTGGCTTGGTAATGGGGCAACACTGTGTATCTCTCTCTGGCAGAGCCCGGCTGCCAAATTCAAAACGTCCAGCGATTGCGCCCACACGAAAGCTGCCAGCACAGAAAGCTGTAGCTGGTTTTCACTGTCCCTTGGAACTGCATTCGCTGCCGCACAGTCATTCGTGTTCTGCAAAAGCTTGGCTTGGTAATGGGGCAACACTGTGTATCTCTCTCTGGCAGAGCCCGGCTGCCAAATTCGAAACGTCCAGCGATTGCGCCCACACGAAAGCTGCCAGCACGGAAAGCTGTAGCTGGTTTTCACTGTCCCTTGGAACTGCATTCGCTGCCGCACAGTCATTCGTGTTCTGCAAAAGCTTGGCTTCGTAATGGGGCAACACTCTGTATCTCTCTCTCGCAGAGCCCGGCTGCCAAATTCGAAACGTCCAGCGATTGCGCCCACACGAAAGCTGCCAGCACGGAAAGCTGTAGCTGGTTTTCACTGTCCCTTGGAACTGCATTCGCTGCCGCACAGTCATTCGTGTTATGCAAAAGCTTGGCTTGGTAATGGGGCAACACTCTGTATCTCTCTCTCGCAGAGCCCGGCTGCCAAATTCGAAACGTCCAGCGATTGCGCCCACACGAAAGCTGCCAGCACGGAAAGCTGTAGCTGGTTTTCACTGTCCCTTGGAACTGCATTCGCTGACGCACAGTCATTTGTGTTCTGCAAAAGCTTGGCTTGGTAATGGGGCAACACTGTGTATCTCTCTCTCTCGCAGAGCCCGGCTGCCAAATTCGAAACGTCCAGCGATTGCGCCCACAAGAAAACTGCCAGCACGGAAAGCTGTAGCTGGTTTTCACTGTCCCTTGGAACTGCATTCGCTGCCGCACAGTCATTCGTGTTCTGCAAAAGCTTGGCTTGGTAATGGGGCAACACTCTGTATCTCTCTCTCGCAGAGCCCGGCTGCCAAATTCGAAACGTCCAGCGATTGCGCCCACACGAAAGCTGCCAGCACGGAAAGCTGTAGCTGGTTTTCACTGTCCCTTGGAACTGCATTCGCTGCCGCACAGTCATTCGTGTTCTGCAAAAGCTTGGCTTGGTAATGGGGGAACACTGTGTATCTCTCTCTGGCAGAGCCCGGCTGCCAAATTCGAAACGGCCAGCGATTGCGCCCACACGAAAGCTGCCAGTACGGAAAGCTGTAGCTGGTTTTCACTGTCCCTTGGAACTGTATTCGCTGCCACACAGTCATTCGTGTTCTGCAAAAGCTTGGCTTCGTAATGGGGCAACACTGTGTATCTCTCTCTCGCAGAGCCCGGCTGCCAAATTCGAAACGTCCAGCGATTGCGCCCACACGAAAGCTGCCAGCACAGAAAGCTGTAGCTGGTTTTCACTGTCCCTTGGAACTGCATTCGCTGCCACACAGTCATTCGTGTTCTGCAAAAGCTTGGCTTCGTAATGGGGCAACACTCTGTATCTCTCTCTCGCAGAGCCCGGCTGCCAAATTCGAAACGTCCAGCGATTGCGCCCACAAGAAAACTGCCAGCACGGAAAGCTGTAGCTGGTTTTCACTGTCCCTTGGAACTGCATTCGCTGCCGCACAGTCATTCGTGTTCTGCAAAAGCTTGGCTTGGTAATGGGGCAACACTCTGTATCTCTCTCTGGAAGAGCCCGGCTGCCAAATTCGAAACGTCCAGCGATTGCGCCCACACGAAAGCTGCCAGCACGGAAAGCTGTAGCTGGTTTTCACTGTCCCTTGGAACTGCATTCGCTGCCGCACAGTCATTCGTGTTCTGCAAAAGCTTGGCTTGGTAATGGGGCAACACTGTGTATCTCTCTCTCGCAGAGCCCGGCTGCCAAATTCGAAACGTCCAGCGATTGCGCCCACACGAAAGCTGCCAGTACGGAAAGCTGTAGCTGGTTTTCACTGTCCCTTGGAACTGCATTCGCTGCCACACAGTCATTCGTGTTCTGCAAAAGCTTGGCTTGGTAATGGGGCAACACTCTGTATCTCTCTCTCGCAGAGCCCGGCTGCCAAATTCGAAACGTCCAGCGATTGCGCCCACACGAAAGCTGCCAGCACGGAAAGATGTAGCTGGTTTTCACTGTCCCTTGGAACTGCATTCGCTGCCACACAGTCATTCGTGTTCTGCAAATCTTGGCTTCGTAATGGGGCAACACTGTGTATCTCTCTCTCTCGCAGAGCCCGGCTGCCAAATTCGAAACGTCCAGCGATTGCGCCCACACGAAAGCTGCCAGCACGGAAAGCTGTAGCTGGTTTTCACTGTCCCTTGGAACTGCATTCGCTGCCACACAGTCATTTGTGTTCTGCAAAAGCTTGGCTTCGTAATGGGGCAACACTCTGTATCTCTCTCTCGCAGAGCCCGGCTGCCAAATTCGAAACGTCCAGCGATTGCGCCCACACGAAAGCTGCCAGCACGGAAAGCTGTAGCTGGTTTTCACTGTCCCTTGGAACTGCATTCGCTGCCGCACAGTCATTCGTGTTCTGCAAAAGCTTGGCTTGGTAATGGGGCAACACTCTGTATCTCTCTCTCGCAGAGCCCGGCTGCCAAATTCGAAACGGCCAGCGATTGCGCCCACACGAAAGCTGCCAGCACAGAAAGCTGTAGCTGGTTTTCACTGTCCCTTGGAACTGCATTCGCTGCCACACAGTCATTCGTGTTCTGCAAAAGCTTGGCTTCGTAATGCGGCAACACTCTGTATCTCTCTCTCGCAGAGCCCGGCTGCCAAATTCGAAACGTCCAGCGATTGCGCCCACACGAAAGCTGCCAGCACAGAAAGCTGTAGCTGGTTTTCACTGTCCCTTGGAACTGCATTCGCTGCCGCACAGTCATTCGTGTTCTGCAAAAGCTTGGCTTGGTAATTGCGCAACACTCTGTATCTCTCTCTCGCAGAGCCCGGCTGCCAAATTCAAAACTTCCAGCGATTGCGCCCACACGAAAGCTGCCAGCACGGAAAGCTGTAGCTGGTTTTCACTGTCCCTTGGAACTGCATTCGCTGCCGCACAGTCATTCGTGTTCTGCAAAAGCTTGGCTTGGTAATGGGGCAACACTCTGTATCTCTCTCTCGCAGAGCCCGGCTGCCAAATTCAAAACTTCCAGCGATTGCGCCCACACGAAAGCTGCCAGCACGGAAAGCTGTAGCTGGTTTTCACTGTCCCTTGGAACTGCATTCGCTGCCGCACAGTCATTCGTGTTCTGCAAAAGCTTGGGTTGGTAATGGGGCAACACTGTGTATCTCTCTCTGGCAGAGCCCGGCTGCCAAATTCGAAACGTCCAGCGATTGCGCCCACACGAAAGCTGCCAGCACGGAAAGCTGTAGCTGGTTTTCACTGTCCCTTGGAACTGCATTCGCTGCCACACAGTCATTCGTGTTCTGCAAAAGCTTGGCTTGGTAATGGGGCAACACTCTGTATCTCTCTCTGGAAGAGCCCGGCTGCCAAATTCGAAACGTCCAGCGATTGCGCCCACACGAAAGCTGCCAGCACGGAAAGCTGTAGCTGGTTTTCACTGTCCCTTGGAACTGCATTCGCTGCCGCACAGTCATTCGTGTTCTGCAAAAGCGTGGCTTCGTAATGCGGCAACACTCTGTATCTCTCTCTGGCAGAGCCCGGCTGCCAAATTCGAAACGGCCAGCGATTGCGCCCACACGAAAGCTGCCAGTACGGAAAGCTGTAGCTGGTTTTCACTGTCCCTTGGAACTGCATTCGCTGCCGCACAGTCATTCGTGTTCTGCAAAAGCTTTGATTCGTAATGGGGCAACACTCTGTATCTCTCTCTCGCAGAGCCCGGCTGCCAAATTCGAAACGTCCAGCGATTGCGCCCACACGAAAGCTGCCAGCACGGAAAGCTGTAGCTGGTTTTCACTGTCCCTTGGAACTGCATTCGCTGCCGCACAGTCATTCGTGTTCTGCAAAAGCTTGGCTTCGTAATGGGGCAACACTCTGTATCTCTCTCTCGCAGAGCCCGGCTGCCAAATTCGAAACGTCCAGCGATTGCGCCCACACGAAAGCTGCCAGCACGGAAAGCTGTAGCTGGTTTTCACTGTCCCTTGGAACTGCATTCGCTGCCACACAGTCATTCGTGTTCTGCAAATCTTGGCTTCGTAATGGGGCAACACTGCGTATCTCTCTCTCTCGCAGAGCCCGGCTGCCAGATTCAAAACGTCCAGCGATTGCGCCCACACGAAAGCTGCCAGCACGGAAAGCTGTAGCTGGTTTTCACTGTCCCTTGGAACTGCATTCGCTGCCGCACAGTCATTTGTGTTCTGCAAAAGCTTGGCTTGGTAATGGGGCAACACTGTGTATCTCTCTCTCTCGCAGAGCCCGGCTGCCAAATTCGAAACGTCCAGCGATTGCGCCCACAAGAAAACTGCCAGCACGGAAAGCTGTAGCTGGTTTTCACTGTCCCTTGGAACTGCATTCGCTGCCGCACAGTCATTCGTGTTCTGCAAAAGCTTGGCTTGGTAATGGGGCAACACTGTGTATCTCTCTCTGGCAGAGCACGGCTGCCAAATTCAAAACGTCCAGCGATTGCGCCCACACGAAAGCTGCCAGCACGGAAAGCTGTAGCTGGTTTTCACTGTCCCTTGGAACTGCATTCGCTGCCGCACAGTCATTCGTGTTCTGCAAAAGCTTGGCTTGGTAATGGGGCAACACTGTGTATCTCTCTCTGGCAGAGCCCGGCTGCCAAATTCGAAACGTCCAGCGATTGCGCCCACACGAAAGCTGCCAGCACGGAAAGCTGTAGCTGGTTTTCACTGTCCCTTGGAACTGCATTCGCTGCCACACAGTCATTCGTGTTCTGCAAAAGCTTGGCTTCGTAATGGGGCAACACTCTGTATCTCTCTCTCGCAGAGCCCGGCTGCCAAATTCGAAACGTCCAGCGATTGCGCCCACACGAAAGCTGCCAGCACGGAAAGCTGTAGCTGGTTTTCACTGTCCCTTGGAACTGCATTCGCTGCCGCACAGTCATTCGTGTTATGCAAAAGCTTGGCTTGGTAATGGGGCAACACTCTGTATCTCTCTCTCGCAGAGCCCGGCTGCCAAATTCGAAACGTCCAGCGATTGCGCCCACACGAAAGCTGCCAGCACGGAAAGCTGTAGCTGGTTTTCACTGTCCCTTGGAACTGCATTCGCTGCCGCACAGTCATTCGTGTTCTGCAAAAGCTTGGCTTGGTAATGGGGCAACACTGTGTATCTCTCTCTCTCGCAGAGCCCGGCTGCCAAATTCGAAACGTCCAGCGATTGCGCCCACAAGAAAACTGCCAGCACGGAAAGCTGTAGCTGGTTTTCACTGTCCCTTGGAACTGCATTCGCTGCCGCACAGTCATTCGTGTTCTGCAAAAGCTTGGCTTGGTAATGGGGCAACACTCTGTATCTCTCTCTCGCAGAGCCCGGCTGCCAAATTCGAAACGTCCAGCGATTGCGCCCACACGAAAGCTGCCAGCACGGAAAGCTGTAGCTGGTTTTCACTGTCCCTTGGAACTGCATTCGCTGCCGCACAGTCATTCGTGTTCTGCAAAAGCTTGGCTTGGTAATGGGGGAACACTGTGTATCTCTCTCTGGCAGAGCCCGGCTGCCAAATTCGAAACGGCCAGCGATTGCGCCCACACGAAAGCTGCCAGTACGGAAAGCTGTAGCTGGTTTTCACTGTCCCTTGGAACTGTATTCGCTGCCACACAGTCATTCGTGTTCTGCAAAAGCTTGGCTTCGTAATGGGGCAACACTGTGTATCTCTCTCTCGCAGAGCCCGGCTGCCAAATTCGAAACGTCCAGCGATTGCGCCCACACGAAAGCTGCCAGCACAGAAAGCTGTAGCTGGTTTTCACTGTCCCTTGGAACTGCATTCGCTGCCGCACAGTCATTCGTGTTCTGCAAAAGCTTGGCTTCGTAATGGGGCAACACTCTGTATCTCTCTCTCGCAGAGCCCGGCTGCCAAATTCGAAACGTCCAGCGATTGCGCCCACACGAAAGCTGCCAGCACGGAAAGCTGTAGCTGGTTTTCACTGTCCCTTGGAACTGCATTCGCTGCCGCACAGTCATTCGTGTTCTGCAAAAGCTTGGCTTGGTAATGGGGCAACACTCTGTATCTCTCTCTGGCAGAGCCCGGCTGCCAAATTCGAAACGTCCAGCGATTGCGCCCACACGAAAGCTGCCAGCACGGAAAGCTGTAGCTGGTTTTCACTGTCCCTTGGAACTGCATTCGCTGCCGCACAGTCATTCGTGTTCTGCAAAAGCTTGGCTTGGTAATGGGGCAACACTGTGTATCTCTCTCTCGCAGAGCCCGGGTGCCAAATTCGAAACGTCCAGCGATTGCGCCCACACGAAAGCTGCCAGTACGGAAAGCTGTAGCTGGTTTTCACTGTCCCTTGGAACTGTATTCGCTGCCACACAGTCATTCGTGTTCTGCAAAAGCTTGGCTTCGTAATGGGGCAACACTCTGTATCTCTCTCTCGCAGAGCCCGGCTGCCAAATTCGAAACGTCCAGCGATTGCGCCCACACGAAAGCTGCCAGCACGGAAAGCTGTAGCTGGTTTTCACTGTCCCTTGGAACTGCATTCGCTGCCACACAGTCATTCGTGTTCTGCAAATCTTGGCTTCGTAATGGGGCAACACTGTGTATCTCTCTCTCTCGCAGAGCCCGGCTGCCAAATTCGAAACGTCCAGCGATTGCGCCCACACGAAAGCTGCCAGCACGGAAAGCTGTAGCTGGTTTTCACTGTCCCTTGGAACTGCATTCGCTGCCACACAGTCATTTGTGTTCTGCAAAAGCTTGGCTTCGTAATGGGGCAACACTCTGTATCTCTCTCTCGCAGAGCCCGGCTGCCAAATTCGAAACGTCCAGCGATTGCGCCCACACGAAAGCTGCCAGCACGGAAAGCTGTAGCTGGTTTTCACTGTCCCTTGGAACTGCATTCGCTGCCGCACAGTCATTCGTGTTCTGCAAAAGCTTGGCTTGGTAATGGGGCAACACTCTGTATCTCTCTCTCGCAGAGCCCGGCTGCCAAATTCGAAACGTCCAGCGATTGCGCCCACACGAAAGCTGCCAGCACGGAAAGCTGTAGCTGGTTTTCACTGTCCCTTGGAACTGCATTCGCTGCCGCACAGTCATTCGTGTTATGCAAAAGCTTGGCTTGGTAATGGGGCAACACTCTGTATCTCTCTCTCGCAGAGCCCGGCTGCCAAATTCGAAACGTCCAGCGATTGCGCCCACACGAAAGCTGCCAGCACGGAAAGCTGTAGCTGGTTTTCACTGTCCCTTGGAACTGCATTCGCTGCCGCACAGTCATTCGTGTTCTGCAAAAGCTTGGCTTGGTAATGGGGCAACACTGTGTATCTCTCTCTCTCGCAGAGCCCGGCTGCCAAATTCGAAACGTCCAGCGATTGCGCCCACAAGAAAACTGCCAGCACGGAAAGCTGTAGCTGGTTTTCACTGTCCCTTGGAACTGCATTCGCTGCCGCACAGTCATTCGTGTTCTGCAAAAGCTTGGCTTGGTAATGGGGCAACACTCTGTATCTCTCTCTCGCAGAGCCCGGCTGCCAAATTCGAAACGTCCAGCGATTGCGCCCACACGAAAGCTGCCAGCACGGAAAGCTGTAGCTGGTTTTCACTGTCCCTTGGAACTGCATTCGCTGCCGCACAGTCATTCGTGTTCTGCAAAAGCTTGGCTTGGTAATGGGGGAACACTGTGTATCTCTCTCTGGCAGAGCCCGGCTGCCAAATTCGAAACGGCCAGCGATTGCGCCCACACGAAAGCTGCCAGTACGGAAAGCTGTAGCTGGTTTTCACTGTCCCTTGGAACTGTATTCGCTGCCACACAGTCATTCGTGTTCTGCAAAAGCTTGGCTTCGTAATGGGGCAACACTGTGTATCTCTCTCTCGCAGAGCCCGGCTGCCAAATTCGAAACGTCCAGCGATTGCGCCCACACGAAAGCTGCCAGCACAGAAAGCTGTAGCTGGTTTTCACTGTCCCTTGGAACTGCATTCGCTGCCGCACAGTCATTCGTGTTCTGCAAAAGCTTGGCTTCGTAATGGGGCAACACTCTGTATCTCTCTCTCGCAGAGCCCGGCTGCCAAATTCGAAACGTCCAGCGATTGCGCCCACACGAAAGCTTCCAGCACGGAAAGCTGTAGCTGGTTTTCACTGTCCCTTGGAACTGCATTCGCTGCCGCACAGTCATTCGTGTTCTGCAAAAGCTTGGCTTGGTAATGGGGCAACACTCTGTATCTCTCTCTGGCAGAGCCCGGCTGCCAAATTCGAAACGTCCAGCGATTGCGCCCACACGAAAGCTGCCAGCACGGAAAGCTGTAGCTGGTTTTCACTGTCCCTTGGAACTGCATTCGCTGCCACACAGTCATTCGTGTTCTGCAAAAGCTTGGCTTGGTAATGGGGCAACACTCTGTATCTCTCTCTGGCAGAGCCCGGCTGCCAAATTCGAAACGTCCAGCGATTGCGCCCACACGAAAGCTGCCAGCACGGAAAGCTGTAGCTGGTTTTCACTGTCCCTTGGAACTGCATTCGCTGCCACACAGTCATTCGTGTTCTGCAAATCTTGGCTTCGTAATGGGGCAACACTGTGTATCTCTCTCTCTCGCAGAGCCCGGCTGCCAAATTCGAAACGTCCAGCGATTGCGCCCACACGAAAGCTGCCAGCACGGAAAGCTGTAGCTGGTTTTCACTGTCCCTTGGAACTGCATTCGCTGACGCACAGTCATTTGTGTTCTGCAAAAGCTTGGCTTGGTAATGGGGCAACACTGTGTATCTCTCTCTCTCGCAGAGCCCGGCTGCCAAATTCGAAACGTCCAGCGATTGCGCCCACACGAAAGCTGCCAGCACGGAAAGCTGTAGCTGGTTTTCACTGTCCCTTGGAACTGCATTCGCTGCCGCACAGTCATTCGTGTTCTGCAAAAGCTTGGCTTGGTAATGGGGGAACACTGTGTATCTCTCTCTGGCAGAGCCCGGCTGCCAAATTCGAAACGTCCAGCGATTGCGCCCACACGAAAGCTGCCAGTACGGAAAGCTGTAGCTGGTTTTCACTGTCCCTTGGAACTGTATTCGCTGCCACACAGTCATTCGTGTTCTGCAAAAGCTTGGCTTGGTAATGGGGCAACACTCTGTATCTCTCTCTCGCAGAGCCCGGCTGCCAAATTCGAAACGTCCAGCGATTGCGCCCACACGAAAGCTGCCAGCACGGAAAGCTGTAGCTGGTTTTCACTGTCCCTTGGAACTGCATTCGCTGCCACACAGTCATTCGTGTTCTGCAAAAGCTTGGCTTCGTAATGGGGCAACACTCTGTATCTCTCTCTCGCAGAGCCCGGCTGCCAAATTCGAAACGTCCAGCGATTGCGCCCACACGAAAGCTGCCAGCACGGAAAGCTGTAGCTGGTTTTCACTGTCCCTTGGAACTGCATTCGCTGCCGCACAGTCATTCGTGTTCTGCAAAAGCTTGGCTTGGTAATGGGGCAACACTGTGTATCTCTCTCTCTCGCAGAGCCCGGCTGCCAAATTCGAAACGTCCAGCGATTGCGCCCACAAGAAAACTGCCAGCACGGAAAGCTGTAGCTGGTTTTCACTGTCCCTTGGAACTGCATTCGCTGCCGCACAGTCATTCGTGTTCTGTAAAAGCTTGGCTTGGTAATGGGGCAACACTCTGTATCTCTCTCTCTCGCAGAGCCCGGCTGCCAAATTCGAAACGGCCAGCGATTGCGCCCACACGAAAGCTGCCAGCACGGAAAGCTGTAGCTGGTTTTCACTGTCCCTTGGAACTGCATTCGCTGCCGCACAGTCATTCGTGTTATGCAAAAGCTTGGCTTGGTAATGGGGCAACACTGTGTATCTCTCTCTCGCAGAGCCCGGCTGCCAAATTCGAAACGTCCAGCGATTGCGCCCACACGAAAGCTGCCAGCACGGAAAGCTGTAGCTGGTTTTCACTGTCCCTTGGAACTGCATTCGCTGCCGCACAGTCATTCGTGTTCTGCAAAAGCTTGGCTTGGTAATGGGGCAACACTGTGTATCTCTCTCTCGCAGAGCCCGGCTGCCAAATTCGAAACGTCCAGCGATTGCGCCCACAAGAAAGCTGCCAGCACGGAAAGCTGTAGCTGGTTTTCACTGTCCCTTGGAACTGCATTCGCTGCCGCACAGTCATTCGTGTTCTGCAAAAGCTTGGCTTCGTAATGCGGCAACACTCTGTATCTCTCTCTCGCAGAGCCCGGCTGCCAAATTCGAAACGTCCAGCGATTGCGCCCACACGAAAGCTGCCAGCACAGAAAGCTGTAGCTGGTTTTCACTGTCCCTTGGAACTGCATTCGCTGCCGCACAGTCATTCGTGTTCTGCAAAAGCTTGGCTTGGTAATTGCGCAACACTCTGTATCTCTCTCTCGCAGAGCCCGGCTGCCAAATTCAAAACTTCCAGCGATTGCGCCCACACGAAAGCTGCCAGCACGGAAAGCTGTAGCTGGTTTTCACTGTCCCTTGGAACTGCATTCGCTGCCGCACAGTCATTCGTGTTCTGCAAAAGCTTGGCTTGGTAATGGGGCAACACTCTGTATCTCTCTCTCGCAGAGCCCGGCTGCCAAATTCAAAACTTCCAGCGATTGCGCCCACACGAAAGCTGCCAGCACGGAAAGCTGTAGCTGGTTTTCACTGTCCCTTGGAACTGCATTCGCTGCCGCACAGTCATTCGTGTTCTGCAAAAGCTTGGGTTGGTAATGGGGCAACACTGTGTATCTCTCTCTGGCAGAGCCCGGCTGCCAAATTCGAAACGTCCAGCGATTGCGCCCACACGAAAGCTGCCAGCACGGAAAGCTGTAGCTGGTTTTCACTGTCCCTTGGAACTGCATTCGCTGCCACACAGTCATTCGTGTTCTGCAAAAGCTTGGCTTCGTAATGGGGCAACACTCTGTATCTCTCTCTGGCAGAGCCCGGCTGCCAAATTCGAAACGTCCAGCGATTGCGCCCACACGAAAGCTGCCAGCACGGAAAGCTGTAGCTGGTTTTCACTGTCCCTTGGAACTGCATTCGCTGCCACACAGTCATTCGTGTTCTGCAAATCTTGGCTTCGTAATGGGGCAACACTGTGTATCTCTCTCTCTCGCAGAGCCCGGCTGCCAAATTCGAAACGTCCAGCGATTGCGCCCACACGAAAGCTGCCAGCACGGAAAGCTGTAGCTGGTTTTCACTGTCCCTTGGAACTGCATTCGCTGACGCACAGTCATTTGTGTTCTGCAAAAGCTTGGCTTGGTAATGGGGCAACACTGTGTATCTCTCTCTCTCGCAGAGCCCGGCTGCCAAATTCGAAACGTCCAGCGATTGCGCCCACACGAAAGCTGCCAGCACGGAAAGCTGTAGCTGGTTTTCACTGTCCCTTGGAACTGCATTCGCTGCCGCACAGTCATTCGTGTTCTGCAAAAGCTTGGCTTGGTAATGGGGGAACACTGTGTATCTCTCTCTGGCAGAGCCCGGCTGCCAAATTCGAAACGTCCAGCGATTGCGCCCACACGAAAGCTGCCAGTACGGAAAGCTGTAGCTGGTTTTCACTGTCCCTTGGAACTGTATTCGCTGCCACACAGTCATTCGTGTTCTGCAAAAGCTTGGCTTGGTAATGGGGCAACACTGTGTATCTCTCTCTCGCAGAGCCCGGCTGCCAAATTCGAAACGTCCAGCGATTGCGCCCACACGAAAGCTGCCAGCACGGAAAGCTGTAGCTGGTTTTCACTGTCCCTTGGAACTGCATTCGCTGCCACACAGTCATTCGTGTTCTGCAAAAGCTTGGCTTCGTAATGGGGCAACACTCTGTATCTCTCTCTCGCAGAGCCCGGCTGCCAAATTCGAAACGTCCAGCGATTGTGCCCACACGAAAGCTGCCAGCACGGAAAGCTGTAGCTGGTTTTCACTGTCCCTTGGAACTGCATTCGCTGCCGCACAGTCATTCGTGTTATGCAAAAGCTTGGCTTGGTAATGGGGCAACACTCTGTATCTCTCTCTCGCAGAGCCCGGCTGCCAAATTCGAAACGTCCAGCGATTGCGCCCACACGAAAGCTGCCAGCACGGAAAGCTGTAGCTGGTTTTCACTGTCCCTTGGAACTGCATTCGCTGCCGCACAGTCATTCGTGTTCTGTAAAAGCTTGGCTTGGTAATGGGGCAACACTCTGTATCTCTCTCTCTCGCAGAGCCCGGCTGCCAAATTCGAAACGGCCAGCGATTGCGCCCACACGAAAGCTGCCAGCACGGAAAGCTGTAGCTGGTTTTCACTGTCCCTTGGAACTGCATTCGCTGCCGCATAGTCATTCGTGTTATGCAAAAGCTTGGCTTGGTAATGGGGCAACACTCTGTATCTCTCTCTCGCAGAGCCCGGCTGCCAAATTCGAAACGTCCAGCGATTGCGCCCACACGAAAGCTGCCAGCACGGAAAGCTGTAGCTGGTTTTCACTGTCCCTTGGAACTGCATTCGCTGCCGCACAGTCATTCGTGTTCTGCAAAAGCTTGGCTTGGTAATGGGGCAACACTGTGTATCTCTCTCTCGCAGAGCCCGGCTGCCAAATTCGAAACGTCCAGCGATTGCGCCCACAAGAAAGCTGCCAGCACGGAAAGCTGTAGCTGGTTTTCACTGTCCCTTGGAACTGCATTCGCTGCCGCACAGTCATTCGTGTTCTGCAAAAGCTTGGCTTCGTAATGCGGCAACACTCTGTATCTCTCTCTCGCAGAGCCCGGCTGCCAAATTCGAAACGTCCAGCGATTGCGCCCACACGAAAGCTGCCAGCACAGAAAGCTGTAGCTGGTTTTCACTGTCCCTTGGAACTGCATTCGCTGCCGCACAGTCATTCGTGTTCTGCAAAAGCTTGGCTTGGTAATTGCGCAACACTCTGTATCTCTCTCTCGCAGAGCCCGGCTGCCAAATTCAAAACTTCCAGCGATTGCGCCCACACGAAAGCTGCCAGCACGGAAAGCTGTAGCTGGTTTTCACTGTCCCTTGGAACTGCATTCGCTGCCGCACAGTCATTCGTGTTCTGCAAAAGCTTGGCTTGGTAATGGGGCAACACTCTGTATCTCTCTCTCGCAGAGCCCGGCTGCCAAATTCAAAACTTCCAGCGATTGCGCCCACACGAAAGCTGCCAGTACGGAAAGCTGTAGCTGGTTTTCACTGTCCCTTGGAACTGCATTCGCTGCCGCACAGTCATTCGTGTTCTGCAAAAGCTTGGGTTGGTAATGGGGCAACACTGTGTATCTCTCTCTGGCAGAGCCCGGCTGCCAAATTCGAAACGTCCAGCGATTGCGCCCACACGAAAGCTGCCAGCACGGAAAGCTGTAGCTGGTTTTCACTGTCCCTTGGAACTGCATTCGCTGCCACACAGTCATTCGTGTTCTGCAAAAGCTTGGCTTGGTAATGGGGCAACACTCTGTATCTCTCTCTGGAAGAGCCCGGCTGCCAAATTCGAAACGTCCAGCGATTGCGCCCACACGAAAGCTGCCAGTACGGAAAGCTGTAGCTGGTTTTCACTGTCCCTTGGAACTGCATTCGCTGCCGCACAGTCATTCGTGTTCTGCAAAAGCTTTGATTCGTAATGGGGCAACACTCTGTATCTCTCTCTCGCAGAGCCCGGCTGCCAAATTCGAAACGTCCAGCGATTGCGCCCACACGAAAGCTGCCAGCACGGAAAGCTGTAGCTGGTTTTCACTGTCCCTTGGAACTGCATTCGCTGCCGCACAGTCATTCGTGTTCTGCAAAAGCTTGGCTTCGTAATGGGCCAACACTCTGTATCTCTCTCTCGCAGAGCCCGGCTGCCAAATTCGAAACGTCCAGCGATTGCGCCCACACGAAAGCTGCCAGCACGGAAAGCTGTAGCTGGTTTTCACTGTCCCTTGGAACTGCATTCGCTGCCACACAGTCATTCGTGTTCTGCAAATCTTGGCTTCGTAATGGGGCAACACTGTGTATCTCTCTCTCTCGCAGAGCCCGGCTGCCAGATTCAAAACGTCCAGCGATTGCGCCCACACGAAAGCTGCCAGCACGGAAAGCTGTAGCTGGTTTTCACTGTCCCTTGGAACTGCATTCGCTGCCGCACAGTCATTCGTGTTCTGCAAAAGCTTGGCTTGGTAATGGGGCAACACTGTGTATCTCTCTCTCGCAGAGCCCGGCTGCCAGATTCAAAACGTCCAGCGATTGCGCCCACACGAAAGCTGCCAGCACGGAAAGCTGTAGCTGGTTTTCACTGTCCCTTGGAACTGCATTCGCTGCCGCACAGTCATTCGTGTTCTGCAAAAGCTTGGCTTCGTAATGGGCCAACACTCTGTATCTCTCTCTCGCAGAGCCCGGCTGCCAAATTCGAAACGTCCAGCGATTGCGCCCACACGAAAGCTGCCAGCACGGAAAGCTGTAGCTGGTTTTCACTGTCCCTTGGAACTGCATTCGCTGCCACACAGTCATTCGTGTTCTGCAAATCTTGGCTTCGTAATGGGGCAACACTGTGTATCTCTCTCTCTCGCAGAGCCCGGCTGCCAAATTCGAAACGGCCAGCGATTGCGCCCACACGAAAGCTGCCAGCACGGAAAGCTGTAGCTGGTTTTCACTGTCCCTTGGAACTGCATTCGCTGACGCACAGTCATTTGTGTTCTGCAAAAGCTTGGCTTGGTAATGGGGCAACACTCTGTATCTCTCTCTCTCGCAGAGCCCGGCTGCCAAATTCGAAACGTCCAGCGATTGCGCCCACACGAAAGCTGCCAGCACGGAAAGCTGTAGCTGGTTTTCACTGTCCCTTGGAACTGCATTCGCTGCCGCACAGTCATTCGTGTTCTGCAAAAGCTTGGCTTGGTAATGGGGGAACACTGTGTATCTCTCTCTGGCAGAGCCCGGCTGCCAAATTCGAAACGTCCAGCGATTGCGCCCACACGAAAGCTGCCAGTACGGAAAGCTGTAGCTGGTTTTCACTGTCCCTTGGAACTGTATTCGCTGCCACACAGTCATTCGTGTTCTGCAAAAGCTTGGCTTGGTAATGGGGCAACACTGTGTATCTCTCTCTCGCAGAGCCCGGCTGCCAAATTCGAAACGTCCAGCGATTGCGCCCACACGAAAGCTGCCAGCACGGAAAGCTGTAGCTGGTTTTCACTGTCCCTTGGAACTGCATTCGCTGCCACACAGTCATTCGTGTTCTGCAAAAGCTTGGCTTCGTAATGGGGCAACACTCTGTATCTCTCTCTCGCAGAGCCCGGCTGCCAAATTCGAAACGTCCAGCGATTGCGCCCACACGAAAGCTGCCAGCACGGAAAGCTGTAGCTGGTTTTCACTGTCCCTTGGAACTGCATTCGCTGCCGCACAGTCATTTGTGTTCTGCAAAAGCTTGGCTTGGTAATGGGGCAACACTGTGTATCTCTCTCTCTCGCAGAGCCCGGCTGCCAAATTCGAAACGTCCAGCGATTGCGCCCACAAGAAAACTGCCAGCACGGAAAGCTGTAGCTGGTTTTCACTGTCCCTTGGAACTGCATTCGCTGCCGCACAGTCATTCGTGTTATGCAAAAGCTTGGCTTGGTAATGGGGCAACACTCTGTATCTCTCTCTCGCAGAGCCCGGCTGCCAAATTCGAAACGTCCAGCGATTGCGCCCACACGAAAGCTGCCAGCACGGAAAGCTGTAGCTGGTTTTCACTGTCCCTTGGAACTGCATTCGCTGACGCACAGTCATTTCTGTTCTGCAAAAGCTTGGCTTGGTAATGGGGCAACACTCTGTATCTCTCTCTCGCAGAGCCCGGCTGCCAAATTCGAAACGTCCAGCGATTGCGCCCACACGAAAGCTGCCAGCACGGAAAGCTGTAGCTGGTTTTCACTGTCCCTTGGAACTGCATTCGCTGCCGCACAGTCATTCGTGTTCTGCAAAAGCTTGGCTTGGTAATGGGGGAACACTGTGTATCTCTCTCTGGCAGAGCCCGGCTGCCAAATTCGAAACGGCCAGCGATTGCGCCCACACGAAAGCTGCCAGTACGGAAAGCTGTAGCTGGTTTTCACTGTCCCTTGGAACTGTATTCGCTGCCACACAGTCATTCGTGTTCTGCAAAAGCTTGGCTTCGTAATGGGGCAACACTCTGTATCTCTCTCTCGCAGAGCCCGGCTGCCAAATTCGAAACGTCCAGCGATTGCGACCACACGAAAGCTGCCAGCACGGAAAGCTGTAGCTGGTTTTCACTGTCCCTTGGAACTGCATTCGCTGCCGCACAGTCATTCGTGTTATGCAAAAGCTTGGCTTGGTAATGGGGCAACACTCTGTATCTCTCTCTCGCAGAGCCCGGCTGCCAAATTCGAAACGTCCAGCGATTGCGCCCACACGAAAGCTGCCAGCACGGAAAGCTGTAGCTGGTTTTCACTGTCCCTTGGAACTGCATTCGCTGACGCACAGTCATTTGTGTTCTGCAAAAGCTTGGCTTGGTAATGGGGCAACACTGTGTATCTCTCTCTCTCGCAGAGCCCGGCTGCCAAATTCGAAACGTCCAGCGATTGCGCCCACAAGAAAACTGCCAGCACGGAAAGCTGTAGCTGGTTTTCACTGTCCCTTGGAACTGCATTCGCTGCCACACAGTCATTCGTGTTCTGCAAAAGCGTGGCTTCGTAATGGGGCAACACTCTGTATCTCTCTCTGGCAGAGCCCGGCTGCCAAATTCGAAACGGCCAGCGATTGCGCCCACACGAAAGCTGCCAGTACGGAAAGCTGTAGCTGGTTTTCACTGTCCCTTGGAACTGCATTCGCTGCCGCACAGTCATTCGTGTTCTGCAAAAGCTTTGATTCGTAATGGGGCAACACTCTGTATCTCTCTCTCGCAGAGCCCGGCTGCCAAATTCGAAACGTCCAGCGATTGCGCCCACACGAAAGCTGCCAGCACGGAAAGCTGTAGCTGGTTTTCACTGTCCCTTGGAACTGCATTCGCTGCCGCACAGTCATTCGTGTTCTGCAAAAGCTTGGCTTCGTAATGGGCCAACACTCTGTATCTCTCTCTCGCAGAGCCCGGCTGCCAAATTCGAAACGTCCAGCGATTGCGCCCACACGAAAGCTGCCAGCACGGAAAGCTGTAGCTGGTTTTCACTGTCCCTTGGAACTGCATTCGCTGCCGCACAGTCATTCGTGTTCTGCAAAAGCTTGGCTTCGTAATGGGCCAACACTGTGTATCTCTCTCTCTCGCAGAGCCCGGCTGCCAAATTCAAAACGTCCAGCGATTGCGCCCACACGAAAGCTGCCAGCACGGAAAGCTGTAGCTGGTTTTCACTGTCCCTTGGAACTGCATTCGCTGCCGCACAGTCATTCGTGTTCTGCAAAAGCTTGGCTTGGTAATGGGGCAACACTGTGTATCTCTCTCTCGCAGAGCCCGGCTGCCAAATTCAAAACGTCCAGCGATTGCGCCCACACGAAAGCTGCCAGCACGGAAAGCTGTAGCTGGTTTTCACTGTCCCTTGGAACTGCATTCGCTGCCACACAGTCATTCGTGTTCTGCAAAAGCTTGGCTTCGTAATGGGGCAACACTCTGTATCTCTCTCTGGCAGAGCCCGGCTGCCAAATTCGAAACGTCCAGCGATTGCGCCCACACGAAAGCTGCCAGCACGGAAAGCTGTAGCTGGTTTTCACTGTCCCTTGGAACTGCATTCGCTGCCACACAGTCATTCGTGTTCTGCAAATCTTGGCTTCGTAATGGGGCAACACTGTGTATCTCTCTCTCTCGCAGAGCCCGGCTGCCAAATTCGAAACGTCCAGCGATTGCGCCCACACGAAAGCTGCCAGCACGGAAAGCTGTAGCTGGTTTTCACTGTCCCTTGGAACTGCATTCGCTGACGCACAGTCATTTGTGTTCTGCAAAAGCTTGGCTTGGTAATGGGGCAACACTGTGTATCTCTCTCTCTCGCAGAGCCCTGCTGCCAAATTCGAAACGTCCAGCGATTGCGCCCACACGAAAGCTGCCAGCACGGAAAGCTGTAGCTGGTTTTCACTGTCCCTTGGAACTGCATTCGCTGCCGCACAGTCATTCGTGTTCTGCAAAAGCTTGGCTTGGTAATGGGGGAACACTGTGTATCTCTCTCTGGCAGAGCCCGGCTGCCAAATTCGAAACGTCCAGCGATTGCGCCCACACGAAAGCTGCCAGTACGGAAAGCTGTAGCTGGTTTTCACTGTCCCTTGGAACTGTATTCGCTGCCACACAGTCATTCGTGTTCTGCAAAAGCTTGGCTTGGTAATGGGGCAACACTGTGTATCTCTCTCTCGCAGAGCCCGGCTGCCAAATTCGAAACGTCCAGCGATTGCGCCCACACGAAAGCTGCCAGCACGGAAAGCTGTAGCTGGTTTTCACTGTCCCTTGGAACTGCATTCGCTGCCACACAGTCATTCGTGTTCTGCAAAAGCTTGGCTTCGTAATGGGGCAACACTCTGTATCTCTCTCTCGCAGAGCCCGGCTGCCAAATTCGAAACGTCCAGCGATTGCGCCCACACGAAAGCTGCCAGCACGGAAAGCTGTAGCTGGTTTTCACTGTCCCTTGGAACTGCATTCGCTGCCGCACAGTCATTCGTGTTCTGTAAAAGCTTGGCTTGGTAATGGGGCAACACTCTGTATCTCTCTCTCTCGCAGAGCCCGGCTGCCAAATTCGAAACGGCCAGCGATTGCGCCCACACGAAAGCTGCCAGCACGGAAAGCTGTAGCTGGTTTTCACTGTCCCTTGGAACTGCATTCGCTGCCGCACAGTCATTCGTGTTCTGCAAAAGCTTGGCTTGGTAATGGGGCAACACTCTGTATCTCTCTCTCGCAGAGCCCGGCTGCCAAATTCGAAACGTCCAGCGATTGCGCCCACACGAAAGCTGCCAGCACGGAAAGCTGTAGCTGGTTTTCACTGTCCCTTGGAACTGCATTCGCTGCCGCACAGTCATTCGTGTTCTGCAAAAGCTTGGCTTGGTAATGGGGCAACACTGTGTATCTCTCTCTCGCAGAGCCCGGGTGCCAAATTCAAAACGTCCAGCGATTGCGCCCACAAGAAAGCTGCCAGCACGGAAAGCTGTAGCTGGTTTTCACTGTCCCTTGGAACTGCATTCGCTGCCGCACAGTCATTCGTGTTCTGCAAAAGCTTGGCTTGGTAATGGGGCAACACTGTGTATCTCTCTCTCGCAGAGCCCGGGTGCCAAATTCGAAACGTCCAGCGATTGCGCCCACACGAAAGCTGCCAGCACGGAAAGCTGTAGCTGGTTTTCACTGTCCCTTGGAACTGCATTCGCTGCCGCACAGTCATTCGTGTTCTGCAAAAGCTTGGCTTGGTAATGGGGGAACACTGTGTATCTCTCTCTGGCAGAGCCCGGCTGCCAAATTCGAAACGGCCAGCGATTGCGCCCACACGAAAGCTGCCAGTACGGAAAGCTGTAGCTGGTTTTCACTGTCCCTTGGAACTGTATTCGCTGCCACACAGTCATTCGTGTTCTGCAAAAGCTTGGCTTCGTAATGGGGCAACACTCTGTATCTCTCTCTCGCAGAGCCCGGCTGCCAAATTCGAAACGTCCAGCGATTGCGCCCACACGAAAGCTGCCAGCACGGAAAGCTGTAGCTGGTTTTCACTGTCCCTTGGAACTGCATTCGCTGCCGCACAGTCATTCGTGTTATGCAAAAGCTTGGCTTGGTAATGGGGCAACACTCTGTATCTCTCTCTCGCAGAGCCCGGCTGCCAAATTCGAAACGTCCAGCGATTGCGCCCACACGAAAGCTTCCAGCACGGAAAGCTGTAGCTGGTTTTCACTGTCCCTTGGAACTGCATTCGCTGCCGCACAGTCATTCGTGTTCTGCAAAAGCTTGGCTTGGTAATGGGGCAACACTCTGTATCTCTCTCTGGCAGAGCCCGGCTGCCAAATTCGAAACGTCCAGCGATTGCGCCCACACGAAAGCTGCCAGTACGGAAAGCTGTAGCTGGTTTTCACTGTCCCTTGGAACTGCATTCGCTGCCACACAGTCATTCGTGTTCTGCAAAAGCTTGGCTTCGTAATGGGGCAACACTCTGTATCTCTCTCTCGCAGAGCCCGGCTGCCAAATTCGAAACGTCCAGCGATTGCGCCCACACGAAAGCTGCCAGCACGGAAAGCTGTAGCTGGTTTTCACTGTCCCTTGGAACTGCATTCGCTGCCACACAGTCATTTGTGTTCTGCAAAAGCTTGGCTTCGTAATGGGGCAACACTCTGTATCTCTCTCTCGCAGAGCCCGGCTGCCAAATTCGAAACGTCCAGCGATTGCGCCCACACGAAAGCTGCCAGCACGGAAAGCTGTAGCTGGTTTTCACTGTCCCTTGGAACTGCATTCGCTGCCGCACAGTCATTCGTGTTCTGCAAAAGCTTGGCTTGGTAATGGGGCAACACTGTGTATCTCTCTCTCGCAGAGCCCGGCTGCCAAATTCGAAACGTCCAGCGATTGCGCCCACACGAAAGCTGCCAGCACGGAAAGCTGTAGCTGGTTTTCACTGTCCCTTGGAACTGCATTCGCTGCCGCACAGTCATTCGTGTTCTGCAAAAGCTTGGCTTGGTAATGGGGGAACACTGTGTATCTCTCTCTGGCAGAGCCCGGCTGCCAAATTCGAAACGGCCAGCGATTGCGCCCACACGAAAGCTGCCAGTACGGAAAGCTGTAGCTGGTTTTCACTGTCCCTTGGAACTGTATTCGCTGCCACACAGTCATTCGTGTTCTGCAAAAGCTTGGCTTCGTAATGGGGCAACACTCTGTATCTCTCTCTCGCAGAGCCCGGCTGCCAAATTCGAAACGTCCAGCGATTGCGCCCACACGAAAGCTGCCAGCACGGAAAGCTGTAGCTGGTTTTCACTGTCCCTTGGAACTGCATTCGCTGCCGCACAGTCATTCGTGTTATGCAAAAGCTTGGCTTGGTAATGGGGCAACACTCTGTATCTCTCTCTCGCAGAGCCCGGCTGCCAAATTCGAAACGTCCAGCGATTGCGCCCACACGAAAGCTGCCAGCACGGAAAGCTGTAGCTGGTTTTCACTGTCCCTTGGAACTGCATTCGCTGCCGCACAGTCATTCGTGTTCTGCAAAAGCTTGGCTTGGTAATGGGCCAACACTCTGTATCTCTCTCTCGCAGAGCCCGGCTGCCAAATTCGAAACGTCCAGCGATTGCGCCCACACGAAAGCTGCCAGCACGGAAAGCTGTAGCTGGTTTTCACTGTCCCTTGGAACTGCATTCGCTGCCGCACAGTCATTCGTGTTCTGCAAAAGCGTGGCTTCGTAATGCGGCAACACTGTGTATCTCTCTCTGGCAGAGCCCGGCTGCCAAATTCGAAACGGCCAGCGATTGCGCCCACACGAAAGCTGCCAGTACGGAAAGCTGTAGCTGGTTTTCACTGTCCCTTGGAACTGTATTCGCTGCCACACAGTCATTCGTGTTCTGCAAAAGCTTGGCTTCGTAATGGGGCAACACTGTGTATCTCTCTCTCGCAGAGCCCGGCTGCCAAATTCGAAACGTCCAGCGATTGCGCCCACACGAAAGCTGCCAGCACAGAAAGCTGTAGCTGGTTTTCACTGTCCCTTGGAACTGCATTCGCTGCCACACAGTCATTTGTGTTCTGCAAAAGCTTGGCTTGGTAATGGGGCAACACTCTGTATCTCTCTCTCGCAGAGCCCGGCTGCCAAATTCGAAACGTCCAGCGATTGCGCCCACACGAAAGCTTCCAGCACGGAAAGCTGTAGCTGGTTTTCACTGTCCCTTGGAACTGCATTCGCTGCCGCACAGTCATTCGTGTTCTGCAAAAGCTTGGCTTGGTAATGGGGCAACACTCTGTATCTCTCTCTGGCAGAGCCCGGCTGCCAAATTCGAAACGTCCAGCGATTGCGCCCACACGAAAGCTGCCAGCACGGAAAGCTGTAGCTGGTTTTCACTGTCCCTTGGAACTGCATTCGCTGCCGCACAGTCATTCGTGTTCTGCAAAAGCTTGGCTTTGTAATGGGGCAACACTGTGTATCTCTCTCTCGCAGAGCCCGGGTGCCAAATTCGAAACGTCCAGCGATTGCGCCCACACGAAAGCTGCCAGTACGGAAAGCTGTAGCTGGTTTTCACTGTCCCTTGGAACTGCATTCGCTGCCACACAGTCATTCGTGTTCTGCAAAAGCTTGGCTTCGTAATGGGGCAACACTCTGTATCTCTCTCTCGCAGAGCCCGGCTGCCAAATTCGAAACGTCCAGCGATTGCGCCCACACGAAAGCTGCCAGCACGGAAAGCTGTAGCTGGTTTTCACTGTCCCTTGGAACTGCATTCGCTGCCACACAGTCATTCGTGTTCTGCAAATCTTGGCTTCGTAATGGGGCAACACTGTGTATCTCTCTCTCTCGCAGAGCCCGGCTGCCAAATTCGAAACGTCCAGCGATTGCGCCCACACGAAAGCTGCCAGCACGGAAAGCTGTAGCTGGTTTTCACTGTCCCTTGGAACTGCATTCGCTGCCACACAGTCATTTGTGTTCTGCAAAAGCTTGGCTTCGTAATGGGGCAACACTCTGTATCTCTCTCTCGCAGAGCCCGGCTGCCAAATTCGAAACGTCCAGCGATTGCGCCCACACGAAAGCTGCCAGCACGGAAAGCTGTAGCTGGTTTTCACTGTCCCTTGGAACTGCATTCGCTGCCGCACAGTCATTCGTGTTCTGCAAAAGCTTGGCTTGGTAATGGGGCAACACTCTGTATCTCTCTCTCGCAGAGCCCGGCTGCCAAATTCGAAACGGCCAGCGATTGCGCCCACACGAAAGCTGCCAGTACGGAAAGCTGTAGCTGGTTTTCACTGTCCCTTGGAACTGCATTCGCTGCCACACAGTCATTCGTGTTATGCAAAAGCTTGGCTTGGTAATGGGGCAACACTCTGTATCTCTCTCTCGCAGAGCCCGGCTGCCAAATTCGAAACGTCCAGCGATTGCGCCCACACGAAAGCTGCCAGCACGGAAAGCTGTAGCTGGTTTTCACTGTCCCTTGGAACTGCATTCGCTGACGCACAGTCATTTGTGTTCTGCAAAAGCTTGGCTTGGTAATGGGGCAACACTGTGTATCTCTCTCTCTCGCAGAGCCCGGCTGCCAAATTCGAAACGTCCAGCGATTGCGCCCACAAGAAAACTGCCAGCACGGAAAGCTGTAGCTGGTTTTCACTGTCCCTTGGAACTGCATTCGCTGCCGCACAGTCATTCGTGTTCTGCAAAAGCTTGGCTTGGTAATGGGGGAACACTGTGTATCTCTCTCTGGCAGAGCCCGGCTGCCAAATTCGAAACGGCCAGCGATTGCGCCCACACGAAAGCTGCCAGTACGGAAAGCTGTAGCTGGTTTTCACTGTCCCTTGGAACTGTATTCGCTGCCACACAGTCATTCGTGTTCTGCAAAAGCTTGGCTTCGTAATGGGGCAACACTGTGTATCTCTCTCTCGCAGAGCCCGGCTGCCAAATTCGAAACGTCCAGCGATTGCGCCCACACGAAAGCTGCCAGCACAGAAAGCTGTAGCTGGTTTTCACTGTCCCTTGGAACTGCATTCGCTGCCACACAGTCATTTGTGTTCTGCAAAAGCTTGGCTTGGTAATGGGGCAACACTCTGTATCTCTCTCTCGCAGAGCCCGGCTGCCAAATTCGAAACGTCCAGCGATTGCGCCCACACGAAAGCTTCCAGCACGGAAAGCTGTAGCTGGTTTTCACTGTCCCTTGGAACTGCATTCGCTGCCGCACAGTCATTCGTGTTCTGCAAAAGCTTGGCTTGGTAATGGGGCAACACTGTGTATCTCTCTCTGGCAGAGCCCGGCTGCCAAATTCGAAACGTCCAGCGATTGCGCCCACACGAAAGCTGCCAGCACGGAAAGCTGTAGCTGGTTTTCACTGTCCCTTGGAACTGTATTCGCTGCCGCACAGTCATTCGTGTTCTGCAAAAGCTTGGCTTGGTAATGGGGCAACACTGTGTATCTCTCTCTCGCAGAGCCCGGGTGCCAAATTCGAAACGTCCAGCGATTGCGCCCACACGAAAGCTGCCAGTACGGAAAGCTGTAGCTGGTTTTCACTGTCCCTTGGAACTGCATTCGCTGCCACACAGTCATTCGTGTTCTGCAGAAGCTTGGCTTCGTAATGGGGCAACACTCTGTATCTCTCTCTCGCAGAGCCCGGCTGCCAAATTCGAAACGTCCAGCGATTGCGCCCACACGAAAGCTGCCAGCACGGAAAGCTGTAGCTGGTTTTCACTGTCCCTTGGAACTGCATTCGCTGCCACACAGTCATTCGTGTTCTGCAAATCTTGGCTTCGTAATGGGGCAACACTGTGTATCTCTCTCTCTCGCAGAGCCCGGCTGCCAAATTCGAAACGTCCAGCGATTGCGCCCACACGAAAGCTGCCAGCACGGAAAGCTGTAGCTGGTTTTCACTGTCCCTTGGAACTGCATTCGCTGCCACACAGTCATTTGTGTTCTGCAAAAGCTTGGCTTCGTAATGGGGCAACACTCTGTATCTCTCTCTCGCAGAGCCCGGCTGCCAAATTCGAAACGTCCAGCGATTGCGCCCACACGAAAGCTGCCAGCACGGAAAGCTGTAGCTGGTTTTCACTGTCCCTTGGAACTGCATTCGCTGCCGCACAGTCATTCGTGTTCTGCAAAAGCTTGGCTTGGTAATGGGGCAACACTCTGTATCTCTCTCTCGCAGAGCCCGGCTGCCAAATTCGAAACGGCCAGCGATTGCGCCCACACGAAAGCTGCCAGTACGGAAAGCTGTAGCTGGTTTTCACTGTCCCTTGGAACTGCATTCGCTGCCACACAGTCATTCGTGTTCTGCAAAAGCTTGGCTTGGTAATGAGGCAACACTGTGTATCGCTCTCTGGCAGAGCCCGGCTGCCAAATTCGAAACGTCCAGCGATTGCGCCCACACGAAAGCTGCCAGCAAGGAAAGCTGTAGCTGGTTTTCACTGTCCCTTGGAACTGCATTCGCTGCCACACAGTCATTCGTGTTCTGCAAAAGCTTGGCTTGGTAATGGGGCAACACTGTGTATCTCTCTCTGGCAGAGCCCGGCTGCCAAATTCGAAACGTCCAGCGATTGCGCCCACACGAAAGCTGCCAGCACGGAAAGGTGTAGCTGGTTTTCACTGTCCCTTGGAACTGCATTCGCTGCCTCACAGTCATTCGTGTTCTGCAAAAGCTTGGCTTCGTAATGCGGCAACACTCTGTATCTCTCTCTCGCAGAGCCCGGCTGCCAAATTCGAAACGTCCAGCGATTGCGCCCACACGAAAGCTGCCAGCACAGAAAGCTGTAGCTGGTTTTCACTGTCCCTTGGAACTGCATTCGCTGCCGCACAGTCATTCGTGTTCTGCAAAAGCTTGGCTTGGTAATTGCGCAACACTCTGTATCTCTCTCTCGCAGAGCCCGGCTGCCAAATTCAAAACTTCCAGCGATTGCGCCCACACGAAAGCTGCCAGCACGGAAAGCTGTAGCTGGTTTTCACTGTCCCTTGGAACTGCATTCGCTGCCGCACAGTCATTCGTGTTCTGCAAAAGCTTGGCTTGGTAATGGGGCAACACTCTGTATCTCTCTCTCGCAGAGCCCGGCTGCCAAATTCAAATCTTCCAGCGATTGCGCCCACACGAAAGCTGCCAGCACGGAAAGCTGTAGCTGGTTTTCACTGTCCCTTGGAACTGCATTCGCTGCCGCACAGTCATTCGTGTTCTGCAAAAGCTTGGGTTGGTAATGGGGCAACACTGTGTATCTCTCTCTGGCAGAGCCCGGCTGCCAAATTTGAAACGTCCAGCGATTGCGCCCACACGAAAGCTGCCAGCACGGAAAGCTGTAGCTGGTTTTCACTGTCCCTTGGAACTGCATTCGCTGCCACACAGTCATTCGTGTTCTGCAAAAGCTTGGCTTGGTAATGGGGCAACACTCTGTATCTCTCTCTGGAAGAGCCCGGCTGCCAAATTCGAAACGTCCAGCGATTGCGCCCACACGAAAGCTGCCAGCACGGAAAGCTGTAGCTGGTTTTCACTGTCCCTTGGAACTGCATTCGCTGCCGCACAGTCATTCGTGTTCTGCAAAAGCGTGGCTTCGTAATGCGGCAACACTCTGTATCTCTCTCTGGCAGAGCCCGGCTGCCAAATTCGAAACGGCCAGCGATTGCGCCCACACGAAAGCTGCCAGTACGGAAAGCTGTAGCTGGTTTTCACTGTCCCTTGGAACTGCATTCGCTGCCGCACAGTCATTCGTGTTCTGCAAAAGCTTTGATTCGTAATGGGGCAACACTCTGTATCTCTCTCTCGCAGAGCCCGGCTGCCAAATTCGAAACGTCCAGCGATTGCGCCCACACGAAAGCTGCCAGCACGGAAAGCTGTAGCTGGTTTTCACTGTCCCTTGGAACTGCATTCGCTGCCGCACAGTCATTCGTGTTCTGCAAAAGCTTGGCTTCGTAATGGGGCAACACTGTGTATCTCTCTCTCGCAGAGCCCGGCTGCCAAATTCGAAACGTCCAGCGATTGCGCCCACACGAAAGCTGCCAGCACGGAAAGCTGTAGCTGGTTTTCACTGTCCCTTGGAACTGCATTCGCTGCCACACAGTCATTCGTGTTCTGCAAATCTTGGCTTCGTAATGGGGCAACACTGTGTATCTCTCTCTCTCGCAGAGCCCGGCTGCCAGATTCAAAACGTCCAGCGATTGCGCCCACACGAAAGCTGCCAGCACGGAAAGCTGTAGCTGGTTTTCACTGTCCCTTGGAACTGCATTCGCTGCCGCACAGTCATTCGTGTTCTGCAAAAGCTTGGCTTGGTAATGGGGCAACACTGTGTATCTCTCTCTCGCAGAGCCCGGCTGCCAGATTCAAAACGTCCAGCGATTGCGCCCACACGAAAGCTGCCAGCACGGAAAGCTGTAGCTGGTTTTCACTGTCCCTTGGAACTGCATTCGCTGCCGCACAGTCATTCGTGTTCTGCAAAAGCTTGGCTTCGTAATGGGCCAACACTCTGTATCTCTCTCTCGCAGAGCCCGGCTGCCAAATTCGAAACGTCCAGCGATTGCGCCCACACGAAAGCTGCCAGCACGGAAAGCTGTAGCTGGTTTTCACTGTCCCTTGGAACTGCATTCGCTGCCACACAGTCATTCGTGTTCTGCAAATCTTGGCTTGGTAATGGGGCAACACTGTATATCTCTCTCTCTCGCAGAGCCCGGCTGCCAAATTCGAAACGTCCAGCGATTGCGCCCACACGAAAGCTGCCAGTACGGAAAGCTGTAGCTGGTTTTCACTGTCCCTTGGAACTGCATTCGCTGCCGCACAGTCATTCGTGTTCTGCAAAAGCTTTGATTCGTAATGGGGCAACACTCTGTATCTCTCTCTCGCAGAGCCCGGCTGCCAAATTCGAAACGTCCAGCGATTGCGCCCACACGAAAGCTGCCAGCACGGAAAGCTGTAGCTGGTTTTCACTGTCCCTTGGAACTGCATTCGCTGCCGCACAGTCATTCGTGTTCTGCAAAAGCTTGGCTTCGTAATGGGGCAACACTGTGTATCTCTCTCTCGCAGAGCCCGGCTGCCAAATTCGAAACGTCCAGCGATTGCGCCCACACGAAAGCTGCCAGCACGGAAAGCTGTAGCTGGTTTTCACTGTCCCTTGGAACTGCATTCGCTGCCACACAGTCATTCGTGTTCTGCAAATCTTGGCTTCGTAATGGGGCAACACTGTGTATCTCTCTCTCTCGCAGAGCCCGGCTGCCAGATTCAAAACGTCCAGCGATTGCGCCCACACGAAAGCTGCCAGCACGGAAAGCTGTAGCTGGTTTTCACTGTCCCTTGGAACTGCATTCGCTGCCGCACAGTCATTCGTGTTCTGCAAAAGCTTGGCTTGGTAATGGGGCAACACTCTGTATCTCTCTCTCGCAGAGCCCAGCTGCCAAATTCAAAACGTCCAGCGATTGCGCCCACACGAAAGCTGCCAGCACGGAAAGCTGTAGCTGGTTTTCACTGTCCCTTGGAACTGCATTCGCTGCCACACATTCATTCGTGTTCTGCAAAAGCTTGGCTTCGTAATGGGGCAACACTCTGTATCTCTCTCTGGCAGAGCCCGGCTGCCAAATTCGAAACGTCCAGCGATTGCGCCCACACGAAAGCTGCCAGCACGGAAAGCTGTAGCTGGTTTTCACTGTCCCTTGGAACTGCATTCGCTGCCACACAGTCATTCGTGTTCTGCAAATCTTGGCTTCGTAATGGGGCAACACTGTGTATCTCTCTCTCTCGCAGAGCCCGGCTGCCAAATTCGAAACGTCCAGCGATTGCGCCCACACGAAAGCTGCCAGCACGGAAAGCTGTAGCTGGTTTTCACTGTCCCTTGGAACTGCATTCGCTGACGCACAGTCATTTGTGTTCTGCAAAAGCTTGGCTTGGTAATGGGGCAACACTGTGTATCTCTCTCTCTCGCAGACCCCGGCTGCCAAATTCGAAACGTCCAGCGATTGCGCCCACAAGAAAACTGCCAGCACGGAAAGCTGTAGCTGGTTTTCACTGTCCCTTGGAACTGCATTCGCTGCCGCACAGTCATTCGTGTTCTGCAAAAGCTTGGCTTGGTAATGGGGCAACACTCTGTATCTCTCTCTGGCAGAGCCCGGCTGCCAAATTCAAAACGTCCAGCGATTGCGCCCACAAGAAAACTGCCAGCACGGAAAGCTGTAGCTGGTTTTCACTGTCCCTTGGAACTGCATTCGCTGCCACACAGTCATTCGTGTTCTGCAAAAGCTTGGCTTGGTAATGGGGCAACACTGTGTATCTCTCTCTGGCAGAGCCCGGCTGCCAAATTCGAAACGTCCAGCGATTGCGCCCACACGAAAGCTGCCAGCACGGAAAGCTGTAGCTGGTTTTCACTGTCCCTTGGAACTGCATTCGCTGCCACACAGTCATTCGTGTTCTGCAAATCTTGGCTTCGTAATGGGGCAACACTGTGTATCTCTCTCTCTCGCAGAGCCCGGCTGCCAAATTCGAAACGTCCAGCGATTGCGCCCACACGAAAGCTGCCAGCACGGAAAGCTGTAGCTGGTTTTCACTGTCCCTTGGAACTGCATTCGCTGACGCACAGTCATTTGTGTTCTGCAAAAGCTTGGCTTGGTAATGGGGCAACACTGTGTATCTCTCTCTCTCGCAGAGCCCGGCTGCCAAATTCGAAACGTCCAGCGATTGCGCCCACACGAAAGCTGCCAGCACGGAAAGCTGTAGCTGGTTTTCACTGTCCCTTGGAACTGCATTCGCTGCCGCACAGTCATTCGTGTTCTGCAAAAGCTTGGCTTGGTAATGGGGGAACACTGTGTATCTCTCTCTGGCAGAGCCCGGCTGCCAAATTCGAAACGTCCAGCGATTGCGCCCACACGAAAGCTGCCAGTACGGAAAGCTGTAGCTGGTTTTCACTGTCCCTTGGAACTGTATTCGCTGCCACACAGTCATTCGTGTTCTGCAAAAGCTTGGCTTGGTAATGGGGCAACACTGTGTATCTCTCTCTCGCAGAGCCCGGCTGCCAAATTCGAAACGTCCAGCGATTGCGCCCACACGAAAGCTGCCAGCACGGAAAGCTGTAGCTGGTTTTCACTGTCCCTTGGAACTGCATTCGCTGCCACACAGTCATTCGTGTTCTGCAAAAGCTTGGCTTCGTAATGGGGCAACACTCTGTATCTCTCTCTCGCAGAGCCCGGCTGCCAAATTCGAAACGTCCAGCGATTGCGCCCACACGAAAGCTGCCAGCACGGAAAGCTGTAGCTGGTTTTCACTGTCCCTTGGAACTGCATTCGCTGCCGCACAGTCATTTGTGTTCTGCAAAAGCTTGGCTTGGTAATGGGGCAACACTGTGTATCTCTCTCTCTCGCAGAGCCCGGCTGCCAAATTCGAAACGTCCAGCGATTGCGCCCACAAGAAAACTGCCAGCACGGAAAGCTGTAGCTGGTTTTCACTGTCCCTTGGAACTGCATTCGCTGCCGCACAGTCATTCGTGTTATGCAAAAGCTTGGCTTGGTAATGGGGCAACACTCTGTATCTCTCTCTCGCAGAGCCCGGCTGCCAAATTCGAAACGTCCAGCGATTGCGCCCACACGAAAGCTGCCAGCACGGAAAGCTGTAGCTGGTTTTCACTGTCCCTTGGAACTGCATTCGCTGCCGCACAGTCATTCGTGTTCTGTAAAAGCTTGGCTTGGTAATGGGGCAACACTCTGTATCTCTCTGTCTCGCAGAGCCCGGCTGCCAAATTCGAAACGGCCAGCGATTGCGCCCACACGAAAGCTGCCAGCACGGAAAGCTGTAGCTGGTTTTCACTGTCCCTTGGAACTGCATTCGCTGCCGCACAGTCATTCGTGTTATGCAAAAGCTTGGCTTGGTAATGGGGCAACACTCTGTATCTCTCTCTCGCAGAGCCCGGCTGCCAAATTCGAAACGTCCAGCGATTGCGCCCACACGAAAGCTGCCAGCACGGAAAGCTGTAGCTGGTTTTCACTGTCCCTTGGAACTGCATTCGCTGCCGCACAGTCATTCGTGTTCTGCAAAAGCTTGGCTTGGTAATGGGGCAACACTGTGTATCTCTCTCTCGCAGAGCCCGGGTGCCAAATTCAAAACGTCCAGCGATTGCGCCCACAAGAAAACTGCCAGCACGGAAAGCTGTAGCTGGTTTTCACTGTCCCTTGGAACTGCATTCGCTGCCGCACAGTCATTCGTGTTCTGCAAAAGCTTGGCTTGGTAATGGGGCAACACTGTGTATCTCTCTCTCGCAGAGCCCGGCTGCCAAATTCGAAACGTCCAGCGATTGCGCCCACACGAAAGCTGCCAGCACGGAAAGCTGTAGCTGGTTTTCACTGTCCCTTGGAACTGCATTCGCTGACGCACAGTCATTTGTGTTCTGCAAAAGCTTGGCTTGGTAATGGGGCAACACTCTGTATCTCTCTCTCGCAGAGCCCGGCTGCCAAATTCGAAACGTCCAGCGATTGCGCCCACACGAAAGCTGCCAGCACGGAAAGCTGTAGCTGGTTTTCACTGTCCCTTGGAACTGCATTCGCTGCCGCACAGTCATTCGTGTTCTGCAAAAGCTTGGCTTGGTAATGGGGGAACACTGTGTATCTCTCTCTGGCAGAGCCCGGCTGCCAAATTCGAAACGGCCAGCGATTGCGCCCACACGAAAGCTGCCAGTACGGAAAGCTGTAGCTGGTTTTCACTGTCCCTTGGAACTGTATTCGCTGCCACACAGTCATTCGTGTTCTGCAAAAGCTTGGCTTCGTAATGGGGCAACACTGTGTATCTCTCTCTCGCAGAGCCCGGCTGCCAAATTCGAAACGTCCAGCGATTGCGCCCACACGAAAGCTGCCAGCACGGAAAGCTGTAGCTGGTTTTCACTGTCCCTTGGAACTGCATTCGCTGCCACACAGTCATTCGTGTTCTGCAAAAGCTTGGCTTCGTAATGGGGCAACACTCTGTATCTCTCTCTCGCAGAGCCCGGCTGCCAAATTCGAAACGTCCAGCGATTGCGCCCACACGAAAGCTGCCAGCACGGAAAGCTGTAGCTGGTTTTCACTGTCCCTTGGAACTGCATTCGCTGCCGCACAGTCATTTGTGTTCTGCAAAAGCTTGGCTTGGTAATGGGGCAACACTGTGTATCTCTCTCTCTCGCAGAGCCCGGCTGCCAAATTCGAAACGTCCAGCGATTGCGCCCACAAGAAAACTGCCAGCACGGAAAGCTGTAGCTGGTTTTCACTGTCCCTTGGAACTGCATTCGCTGCCGCACAGTCATTCGTGTTCTGTAAAAGCTTGGCTTGGTAATGGGGCAACACTCTGTATCTCTCTCTCTCGCAGAGCCCGGCTGCCAAATTCGAAACGGCCAGCGATTGCGCCCACACGAAAGCTGCCAGCACGGAAAGCTGTAGCTGGTTTTCACTGTCCCTTGGAACTGCATTCGCTGCCACACAGTCATTCGTGTTCTGCAAAAGCTTGGCTTGGTAATGGGGCAACACTCTGTATCTCTCTCTCGCAGAGCCCGGCTGCCAAATTCGAAACGTCCAGCGATTGCACCCACACGAAAGCTGCCAGCACGGAAAGCTGTAGCTGGTTTTCACTGTCCCTTGGAACTGCATTCGCTGCCGCACAGTCATTCGTGTTCTGCAAAAGCTTGGCTTGGTAATGGGGCAACACTGTGTATCTCTCTCTCGCAGAGCCCGGCTGCCAAATTCGAAACGTCCAGCGATTGCGCCCACACGAAAGCTGCCAGCACGGAAAGCTGTAGCTGGTTTTCACTGTCCCTTGGAACTGCATTCGCTGCCACACAGTCATTCGTGTTCTGCAAAAGCTTGGCTTGGTAATGGGGCAACACTGTGTATCTCTCTCTGGCAGAGCCCGGCTGCCAAATTCGAAACGTCCAGCGATTGCGCCCACACGAAAGCTGCCAGCACGGAAAGCTGTAGCTGGTTTTCACTGTCCCTTGGAACTGCATTCGCTGCCGCACAGTCATTTGTGTTCTGCAAAAGCTTGGCTTGGTAATGGGGCAACACTGTGTATCTCTCTCTCTCGCAGAGCCCGGCTGCCAAATTCGAAACGTCCAGCGATTGCGCCCACACGAAAGCTGCCAGCACGGAAAGCTGTAGCTGGTTTTCACTGTCCCTTGGAACTGCATTCGCTGCCGCACAGTCATTCGTGTTCTGCAAAAGCTTGGCTTGGTAATGGGGCAACACTGTGTATCTCTCTCTGGCAGAGCCCGGCTGCCAAATTCGAAACGGCCAGCGATTGCGCCCACACGAAAGCTGCCAGTACGGAAAGCTGTAGCTGGTTTTCACTGTCCCTTGGAACTGTATTCGCTGCCACACAGTCATTCGTGTTCTGCAAAAGCTTGGCTTGGTAATGGGGCAACACTGTGTATCTCTCTCTCGCAGAGCCCGGGTGCCAAATTCGAAACGTCCAGCGATTGCGCCCACAAGAAAACTGCCAGCACGGAAAGCTGTAGCTGGTTTTCACTGTGCCTTGGAACTGCATTCGCTGCCGCACAGTCATTCGTGTTCTGCAAAAGCTTGGCTTGGTAATGGGGCAACACTCTGTATCTCTCTCTCGCAGAGCCCGGCTGCCAAATTCAAAACGTCCAGCGATTGCGCCCACACGAAAGCTGCCAGCACGGAAAGCTGTAGCTGGTTTTCACTGTCCCTTGGAACTGCATTCGCTGCCGCACAGTCATTCGTGTTCTGCAAAAGCTTGGCTTGGTAATGGGGCAACACTCTGTATCTCTCTCTCGCAGAGCCCGGCTGCCAAATTCGAAACGTCCAGCGATTGCGCCCACACGAAAGCTGCCAGCACGGAAAGCTGTAGCTGGTTTTCACTGTCCCTTGGAACTGCATTCGCTGCCGCACAGTCATTCGTGTTCTGCAAAAGCTTGGCTTGGTAATGGGGCAACACTGTGTATCTCTCTCTCGCAGAGCCCGGGTGCCAAATTCAAAACGTCCAGCGATTGCGCCCACAAGAAAGCTGCCAGCACGGAAAGCTGTAGCTGGTTTTCACTGTCCCTTGGAACTGCATTCGCTGCCGCACAGTCATTCGTGTTCTGCAAAAGCTTGGCTTGGTAATGGGGCAACACTCTGTATCTCTCTCTCGCAGAGCCCGGCTGCAAAATTCGAAACGTCCAGCGATTGCGCCCACACGAAAGCTGCCAGCACGGAAAGCTGTAGCTGGTTTTCACTGTCCCTTGGAACTGCATTCGCTGCCGCACAGTCATTCGTGTTCTGCAAAAGCTTGGCTTGGTAATGGGGGAACACTGTGTATCTCTCTCTGGCAGAGCCCGGCTGCCAAATTCGAAACGGCCAGCGATTGCGCCCACACGAAAGCTGCCAGTACGGAAAGCTGTAGCTGGTTTTCACTGTCCCTTGGAACTGCATTCGCTGCCACACAGTCATTCGTGTTCTGCAAAAGCTTGGCTTCGTAATGGGGCAACACTCTGTATCTCTCTCTCGCAGAGCCCGGCTGCCAAATTCGAAACGTCCAGCGATTGCGCCCACACGAAAGCTGCCAGCACGGAAAGCTGTAGCTGGTTTTCACTGTCCCTTGGAACTGCATTCGCTGCCGCACAGTCATTTGTGTTCTGCAAAAGCTTGGCTTGGTAATGGGGCAACACTGTGTATCTCTCTCTCTCGCAGAGCCCGGCTGCCAAATTCGAAACGTCCAGCGATTGCGCCCACAAGAAAACTGCCAGCACGGAAAGCTGTAGCTGGTTTTCACTGTCCCTTGGAACTGCATTCGCTGCCGCACAGTCATTCGTGTTATGCAAAAGCTTGGCTTGGTAATGGGGCAACACTCTGTATCTCTCTCTCGCAGAGCCCGGCTGCCAAATTCGAAACGTCCAGCGATTGCGCCCACACGAAAGCTGCCAGCACGGAAAGCTGTAGCTGGTTTTCACTGTCCCTTGGAACTGCATTCGCTGCCGCACAGTCATTCGTGTTCTGTAAAAGCTTGGCTTGGTAATGGGGCAACACTCTGTATCTCTCTGTCTCGCAGAGCCCGGCTGCCAAATTCGAAACGGCCAGCGATTGCGCCCACACGAAAGCTGCCAGCACGGAAAGCTGTAGCTGGTTTTCACTGTCCCTTGGAACTGCATTCGCTGCCGCACAGTCATTCGTGTTATGCAAAAGCTTGGCTTGGTAATGGGGCAACACTCTGTATCTCTCTCTCGCAGAGCCCGGCTGCCAAATTCGAAACGTCCAGCGATTGCGCCCACACGAAAGCTGCCAGCACGGAAAGCTGTAGCTGGTTTTCACTGTCCCTTGGAACTGCATTCGCTGCCGCACAGTCATTCGTGTTCTGCAAAAGCTTGGCTTGGTAATGGGGCAACACTGTGTATCTCTCTCTCGCAGAGCCCGGGTGCCAAATTCAAAACGTCCAGCGATTGCGCCCACAAGAAAACTGCCAGCACGGAAAGCTGTAGCTGGTTTTCACTGTCCCTTGGAACTGCATTCGCTGCCGCACAGTCATTCGTGTTCTGCAAAAGCTTGGCTTGGTAATGGGGCAACACTGTGTATCTCTCTCTCGCAGAGCCCGGCTGCCAAATTCGAAACGTCCAGCGATTGCGCCCACACGAAAGCTGCCAGCACGGAAAGCTGTAGCTGGTTTTCACTGTCCCTTGGAACTGCATTCGCTGACGCACAGTCATTTGTGTTCTGCAAAAGCTTGGCTTGGTAATGGGGCAACACTCTGTATCTCTCTCTCGCAGAGCCCGGCTGCCAAATTCGAAACGTCCAGCGATTGCGCCCACACGAAAGCTGCCAGCACGGAAAGCTGTAGCTGGTTTTCACTGTCCCTTGGAACTGCATTCGCTGCCGCACAGTCATTTGTGTTCTGCAAAAGCTTGGCTTGGTAATGGGGGAACACTGTGTATCTCTCTCTGGCAGAGCCCGGCTGCCAAATTCGAAACGGCCAGCGATTGCGCCCACACGAAAGCTGCCAGTACGGAAAGCTGTAGCTGGTTTTCACTGTCCCTTGGAACTGTATTCGCTGCCACACAGTCATTCGTGTTCTGCAAAAGCTTGGCTTCGTAATGGGGCAACACTGTGTATCTCTCTCTCGCAGAGCCCGGCTGCCAAATTCGAAACGTCCAGCGATTGCGCCCACACGAAAGCTGCCAGCACGGAAAGCTGTAGCTGGTTTTCACTGTCCCTTGGAACTGCATTCGCTGCCACACAGTCATTCGTGTTCTGCAAAAGCTTGGCTTCGTAATGGGGCAACACTCTGTATCTCTCTCTCGCAGAGCCCGGCTGCCAAATTCGAAACGTCCAGCGATTGCGCCCACACGAAAGCTGCCAGCACGGAAAGCTGTAGCTGGTTTTCACTGTCCCTTGGAACTGCATTCGCTGCCGCACAGTCATTTGTGTTCTGCAAAAGCTTGGCTTGGTAATGGGGCAACACTGTGTATCTCTCTCTCTCGCAGAGCCCGGCTGCCAAATTCGAAACGTCCAGCGATTGCGCCCACAAGAAAACTGCCAGCACGGAAAGCTGTAGCTGGTTTTCACTGTCCCTTGGAACTGCATTCGCTGCCGCACAGTCATTCGTGTTCTGTAAAAGCTTGGCTTGGTAATGGGGCAACACTCTGTATCTCTCTCTCTCGCAGAGCCCGGCTGCCAAATTCGAAACGGCCAGCGATTGCGCCCACACGAAAGCTGCCAGCACGGAAAGCTGTAGCTGGTTTTCACTGTCCCTTGGAACTGCATTCGCTGCCACACAGTCATTCGTGTTCTGCAAAAGCTTGGCTTGGTAATGGGGCAACACTCTGTATCTCTCTCTCGCAGAGCCCGGCTGCCAAATTCGAAACGTCCAGCGATTGCACCCACACGAAAGCTGCCAGCACGGAAAGCTGTAGCTGGTTTTCACTGTCCCTTGGAACTGCATTCGCTGCCGCACAGTCATTCGTGTTCTGCAAAAGCTTGGCTTGGTAATGGGGCAACACTGTGTATCTCTCTCTCGCAGAGCCCGGCTGCCAAATTCGAAACGTCCAGCGATTGCGCCCACACGAAAGCTGCCAGCACGGAAAGCTGTAGCTGGTTTTCACTGTCCCTTGGAACTGCATTCGCTGCCACACAGTCATTCGTGTTCTGCAAAAGCTTGGCTTGGTAATGGGGCAACACTGTGTATCTCTCTCTGGCAGAGCCCGGCTGCCAAATTCGAAACGTCCAGCGATTGCGCCCACACGAAAGCTGCCAGCACGGAAAGCTGTAGCTGGTTTTCACTGTCCCTTGGAACTGCATTCGCTGCCGCACAGTCATTTGTGTTCTGCAAAAGCTTGGCTTGGTAATGGGGCAACACTGTGTATCTCTCTCTCTCGCAGAGCCCGGCTGCCAAATTCGAAACGTCCAGCGATTGCGCCCACACGAAAGCTGCCAGCACGGAAAGCTGTAGCTGGTTTTCACTGTCCCTTGGAACTGCATTCGCTGCCGCACAGTCATTCGTGTTCTGCAAAAGCTTGGCTTGGTAATGGGGCAACACTGTGTATCTCTCTCTGGCAGAGCCCGGCTGCCAAATTCGAAACGGCCAGCGATTGCGCCCACACGAAAGCTGCCAGCACGGAAAGCTGTAGCTGGTTTTCACTGTCCCTTGGAACTGCATTCGCTGCCGCACAGTCATTTGTGTTCTGCAAAAGCTTGGCTTGGTAATGGGGCAACACTGTGTATCTCTCTCTCTCGCAGAGCCCGGCTGCCAAATTCGAAACGTCCAGCGATTGCGCCCACAAGAAAACTGCCAGCACGGAAAGCTGTAGCTGGTTTTCACTGTCCCTTGGAACTGCATTCGCTGCCGCACAGTCATTCGTGTTATGCAAAAGCTTGGCTTGGTAATGGGGCAACACTGTGTATCTCTCTCTCGCAGAGCCCGGCTGCCAAATTCGAAACGTCCAGCGATTGCGCCCACACGAAAGCTGCCAGCACGGAAAGCTGTAGCTGGTTTTCACTGTCCCTTGGAACTGCATTCGCTGCCGCACAGTCATTCGTGTTCTGTAAAAGCTTGGCTTGGTAATGGGGCAACACTCTGTATCTCTCTCTCTCGCAGAGCCCGGCTGCCAAATTCGAAACGGCCAGCGATTGCGCCCACACGAAAGCTGCCAGCACGGAAAGCTGTAGCTGGTTTTCACTGTCCCTTGGAACTGCATTCGCTGCCGCACAGTCATTCGTGTTATGCAAAAGCTTGGCTTGGTAATGGGGCAACACTCTGTATCTCTCTCTCGCAGAGCCCGGCTGCCAAATTCGAAACGTCCAGCGATTGCGCCCACACGAAAGCTGCCAGCACGGAAAGCTGTAGCTGGTTTTCACTGTCCCTTGGAACTGCATTCGCTGCCGCACAGTCATTCGTGTTCTGCAAAAGCTTGACTTCGTAATGGGGCAACACTCTGTATCTCTCTCTCGCAGAGCCCGGCTGCCAAATTCGAAACGTCCAGCGATTGCGCCCACACGAAAGCTGCCAGCACGGAAAGCTGTAGCTGGTTTTCACTGTCCCTTGGAACTGCATTCGCTGCCACACAGTCATTCGTGTTCTGCAAAAGCTTGGCTTGGTAATGGGGCAACACTGTGTATCTCTCTCTGGCAGAGCCCGGCTGCCAAATTCGAAACGTCCAGCGATTGCGCCCACACGAAAGCTGCCAGCACGGAAAGCTGTAGCTGGTTTTCACTGTCCCTTGGAACTGCATTCGCTGACGCACAGTCATTCGTGTTCTGCAAAAGCTTGGCTTGGTAATGGGGCAACACTGTGTATCTCTCTCTCTCGCAGAGCCCGGCTGCCAAATTCGAAACGTCCAGCGATTGCGCCCACACGAAAGCTGCCAGCACGGAAAGCTGTAGCTGGTTTTCACTGTCCCTTGGAACTGCATTCGCTGCCGCACAGTCATTCGTGTTCTGCAAAAGCTTGGCTTGGTAATGGGGGAACACTGTGTATCTCTCTCTGGCAGAGCCCGGCTGCCAAATTCGAAACGGCCAGCGATTGCGCCCACACGAAAGCTGCCAGTACGGAAAGCTGTAGCTGGTTTTCACTGTCCCTTGGAACTGTATTCGCTGCCACACAGTCATTCGTGTTCTGCAAAAGCTTGGCTTCGTAATGGGGCAACACTGTGTATCTCTCTCTCGCAGAGCCCGGCTGCCAAATTCGAAACGTCCAGCGATTGCGCCCACACGAAAGCTGCCAGAACAGAAAGCTGTAGCTGGTTTTCACTGTCCCTTGGAACTGCATTCGCTGCCACACAGTCATTCGTGTTCTGCAAAAGCTTGGCTTCGTAATGGGGCAACACTCTGTATCTCTCTCTCGCAGAGCCCGGCTGCCAAATTCGAAACGTCCAGCGATTGCGCCCACACGAAAGCTGCCAGCACGGAAAGCTGTAGCTGGTTTTCACTGTCCCTTGGAACTGCATTCGCTGCCGCACAGTCATTTGTGTTCTGCAAAAGCTTGGCTTGGTAATGGGGCAACACTGTGTATCTCTCTCTCTCGCAGAGCCCGGCTGCCAAATTCGAAACGTCCAGCGATTGCGCCCACAAGAAAACTGCCAGCACGGAAAGCTGTAGCTGGTTTTCACTGTCCCTTGGAACTGCATTCGCTGCCGCACAGTCATTCGTGTTCTGCAAAAGCTTGGCTTGGTAATGGGGCAACACTGTGTATCTCTCTCTGGCAGAGCCCGGCTGCCAAATTCGAAACGTCCAGCGATTGCGCCCACACGAAAGCTGCCAGCACGGAAAGCTGTAGCTGGTTTTCACTGTCCCTTGGAACTGCATTCGCTGCCGCACAGTCATTCGTGTTCTGCAAAAGCGTGGCTTCGTAATGCGGCAACACTCTGTATCTCTCTCTCGCAGAGCCCGGCTGCCAAATTCGAAACGTCCAGCGATTGCGCCCACACGAAAGCTGCCAGCACGGAAAGCTGTAGCTGGTTTTCACTGTCCCTTGGAACTGCATTCGCTGCCGCACAGTCATTCGTGTTATGCAAAAGCTTGGCTTGGTAATGGGGCAACACTCTGTATCTCTCTCTCGCAGAGCCCGGCTGCCAAATTCGAAACGTCCAGCGATTGCGCCCACACGAAAGCTGCCAGCACGGAAAGCTGTAGCTGGTTTTCACTGTCCCTTGGAACTGCATTCGCTGCCTCACAGTCATTCGTGTTCTGCAAAAGCTTGGCTTCGTAATGCGGCAACACTCTGTATCTCTCTCTCGCAGAGCCCGGCTGCCAAATTCGAAACGTCCAGCGATTGCGCCCACACGAAAGCTGCCAGCACGGAAAGCTGTAGCTGGTTTTCACTGTCCCTTGGAACTGCATTCGCTGCCGCACAGTCATTCGTGTTCTGCAAAAGCTTGGCTTGGTAATGGGGCAACACTCTGTATCTCTCTCTCGCAGAGCCCGGCTGCCAAATTCGAAACGGCCAGCGATTGCGCCCACACGAAAGCTGCCAGTACGGAAAGCTGTAGCTGGTTTTCACTGTCCCTTGGAACTGCATTCGCTGCCACACAGTCATTCGTGTTCTGCAAAAGCTTGGCTTGGTAATGAGGCAACACTGTGTATCGCTCTCTGGCTGAGCCCGGCTGCCAAATTCGAAACGTCCAGCGATTGCGCCCACACGAAAGCTGCCAGCAAGGAAAGCTGTAGCTGGTTTTCACTGTCCCTTGGAACTGCATTCGCTGCCACACAGTCATTCGTGTTCTGCAAAAGCTTGGCTTGGTAATGGGGCAACACTGTGTATCTCTCTCTGGCAGAGCCCGGCTGCCAAATTCGAAACGTCCAGCGATTGCGCCCACACGAAAGCTGCCAGCACGGAAAGCTGTAGCTGGTTTTCACTGTCCCTTGGAACTGCATTCGCTGCCTCACAGTCATTCGTGTTCTGCAAAAGCTTGGCTTCGTAATGCGGCAACACTCTGTATCTCTCTCTCGCAGAGCCCGGCTGCCAAATTCGAAACGTCCAGCGATTGCGCCCACACGAAAGCTGCCAGCACGGAAAGCTGTAGCTGGTTTTCACTGTCCCTTGGAACTGCATTCGCTGCCGCACAGTCATTCGTGTTCTGCAAAAGCTTGGCTTGGTAATGGGGCAACACTCTGTATCTCTCTCTCGCAGAGCCCGGCTGCCAAATTCAAAACTTCCAGCGATTGCGCCCACACGAAAGCTGCCAGCACGGAAAGCTGTAGCTGGTTTTCACTGTCCCTTGGAACTGCATTCGCTGCCGCACAGTCATTCGTGTTCTGCAAAAGCTTGGGTTGGTAATGGGGCAACACTGTGTATCTCTCTCTGGCAGAGCCCGGCTGCCAAATTCGAAACGTCCAGCGATTGCGCCCACACGAAAGCTGCCAGCACGGAAAGCTGTAGCTGGTTTTCACTGTCCCTTGGAACTGCATTCGCTGCCACACAGTCATTCGTGTTCTGCAAAAGCTTGGCTTGGTAATGGGGCAACACTCTGTATCTCTCTCTGGAAGAGCCCGGCTGCCAAATTCGAAACGTCCAGCGATTGCGCCCACACGAAAGCTGCCAGCACGGAAAGCTGTAGCTGGTTTTCACTGTCCCTTGGAACTGCATTCGCTGCCGCACAGTCATTCGTGTTCTGCAAAAGCGTGGCTTCGTAATGCGGCAACACTCTGTATCTCTCTCTGGCAGAGCCCGGCTGCCAAATTCGAAACGGCCAGCGATTGCGCCCACACGAAAGCTGCCAGTACGGAAAGCTGTAGCTGGTTTTCACTGTCCCTTGGAACTGCATTCGCTGCCGCACAGTCATTCGTGTTCTGCAAAAGCTTTGATTCGTAATGGGGCAACACTCTGTATCTCTCTCTCGCAGAGCCCGGCTGCCAAATTCGAAACGTCCAGCGATTGCGCCCACACGAAAGCTGCCAGCACGGAAAGCTGTAGCTGGTTTTCACTGTCCCTTGGAACTGCATTCGCTGCCGCACAGTCATTCGTGTTCTGCAAAAGCTTGGCTTCGTAATGGGCCAACACTCTGTATCTCTCTCTCGCAGAGCCCGGCTGCCAAATTCGAAACGTCCAGCGATTGCGCCCACACGAAAGCTGCCAGCACGGAAAGCTGTAGCTGGTTTTCACTGTCCCTTGGAACTGCATTCGCTGCCACACAGTCATTCGTGTTCTGCAAATCTTGGCTTCGTAATGGGGCAACACTCTGTATCTCTCTCTCTCGCAGAGCCCGGCTGCCAGATTCAAAACGTCCAGCGATTGCGCCCACACGAAAGCTGCCAGCACGGAAAGCTGTAGCTGGTTTTCACTGTCCCTTGGAACTGCATTCGCTGCCGCACAGTCATTCGTGTTCTGCAAAAGCTTGGCTTGGTAATGGGGCAACACTGTGTATCTCTCTCTCGCAGAGCCCGGCTGCCAGATTCAAAACGTCCAGCGATTGCGCCCACACGAAAGCTGCCAGCACGGAAAGCTGTAGCTGGTTTTCACTGTCCCTTGGAACTGCATTCGCTGCCGCACAGTCATTCGTGTTCTGCAAAAGCTTGGCTTCGTAATGGGCCAACACTCTGTATCTCTCTCTGGCAGAGCCCGGCTGCCAAATTCGAAACGTCCAGCGATTGCGCCCACACGAAAGCTGCCAGCACGGAAAGCTGTAGCTGGTTTTCACTGTCCCTTGGAACTGCATTCGCTGCCGCACAGTCATTCGTGTTCTGCAAAAGCTTGGCTTCGTAATGGGGCAACACTCTGTATCTCTCTCTGGCAGAGCCCGGCTGCCAAATTCGAAACGTCCAGCGATTGCGCCCACACGAAAGCTGCCAGCACGGAAAGCTGTAGCTGGTTTTCACTGTCCCTTGGAACTGCATTCGCTGCCACACAGTCATTCGTGTTCTGCAAATCTTGGCTTCGTAATGGGGCAACACTGTGTATCTCTCTCTCTCGCAGAGCCCGGCTGCCAAATTCGAAACGTCCAGCGATTGCGCCCACACGAAAGCTGCCAGCACGGAAAGCTGTAGCTGGTTTTCACTGTCCCTTGGAACTGCATTCGCTGACGCACAGTCATTTGTGTTCTGCAAAAGCTTGGCTTGGTAATGGGGCAACACTGTGTATCTCTCTCTCTCGCAGACCCCGGCTGCCAAATTCGAAACGTCCAGCGATTGCGCCCACAAGAAAACTGCCAGCACGGAAAGCTGTAGCTGGTTTTCACTGTCCCTTGGAACTGCATTCGCTGCCGCACAGTCATTCGTGTTCTGCAAAAGCTTGGCTTGGTAATGGGGCAACACTCTGTATCTCTCTCTGGCAGAGCCCGGCTGCCAAATTCAAAACGTCCAGCGATTGCGCCCACAAGAAAACTGCCAGCACGGAAAGCTGTAGCTGGTTTTCACTGTCCCTTGGAACTGCATTCGCTGCCACACAGTCATTCGTGTTCTGCAAAAGCTTGGCTTGGTAATGGGGCAACACTGTGTATCTCTCTCTGGCAGAGCCCGGCTGCCAAATTCGAAACGTCCAGCGATTGCGCCCACACGAAAGCTGCCAGCACGGAAAGCTGTAGCTGGTTTTCACTGTCCCTTGGAACTGCATTCGCTGCCACACAGTCATTCGTGTTCTGCAAATCTTGGCTTCGTAATGGGGCAACACTGTGTATCTCTCTCTCTCGCAGAGCCCGGCTGCCAAATTCGAAACGTCCAGCGATTGCGCCCACACGAAAGCTGCCAGCACGGAAAGCTGTAGCTGGTTTTCACTGTCCCTTGGAACTGCATTCGCTGACGCACAGTCATTTGTGTTCTGCAAAAGCTTGGCTTGGTAATGGGGCAACACTGTGTATCTCTCTCTCTCGCAGAGCCCGGCTGCCAAATTCGAAACGTCCAGCGATTGCGCCCACAAGAAAACTGCCAGCACGGAAAGCTGTAGCTGGTTTTCACTGTCCCTTGGAACTGCATTCGCTGCCGCACAGTCATTCGTGTTCTGCAAAAGCTTGGCTTGGTAATGGGGCAACACTCTGTATCTCTCTCTCGCAGAGCCCGGCTGCCAAATTCGAAACGTCCAGCGATTGCGCCCACACGAAAGCTGCCAGCACGGAAAGCTGTAGCTGGTTTTCACTGTCCCTTGGAACTGCATTCGCTGCCGCACAGTCATTCGTGTTCTGCAAAAGCTTGGCTTGGTAATGGGGGAACACTGTGTATCTCTCTCTGGCAGAGCCCGGCTGCCAAATTCGAAACGTCCAGCGATTGCACCCACACGAAAGCTGCCAGTACGGAAAGCTGTAGCTGGTTTTCACTGTCCCTTGGAACTGTATTCGCTGCCACACAGTCATTCGTGTTCTGCAAAAGCTTGGCTTGGTAATGGGGCAACACTGTGTATCTCTCTCTCGCAGAGCCCGGCTGCCAAATTCGAAACGTCCAGCGATTGCGCCCACACGAAAGCTGCCAGCACGGAAAGCTGTAGCTGGTTTTCACTGTCCCTTGGAACTGCATTCGCTGCCACACAGTCATTCGTGTTCTGCAAAAGCTTGGCTTCGTAATGGGGCAACACTCTGTATCTCTCTCTCGCAGAGCCCGGCTGCCAAATTCGAAACGTCCAGCGATTGCGCCCACACGAAAGCTGCCAGCACGGAAAGCTGTAGCTGGTTTTCACTGTCCCTTGGAACTGCATTCGCTGCCACACAGTCATTCGTGTTCTGCAAAAGCTTGGCTTCGTAATGGGGCAACACTCTGTATCTCTCTCTCGCAGAGCCCGGCTGCCAAATTCGAAACGTCCAGCGATTGCGCCCACACGAAAGCTGCCAGCACGGAAAGCTGTAGCTGGTTTTCACTGTCCCTTGGAACTGCATTCGCTGCCGCACAGTCATTTGTGTTCTGCAAAAGCTTGGCTTGGTAATGGGGCAACACTGTGTATCTCTCTCTCTCGCAGAGCCCGGCTGCCAAATTCGAAACGTCCAGCGATTGCGCCCACAAGAAAACTGCCAGCACGGAAAGCTGTAGCTGGTTTTCACTGTCCCTTGGAACTGCATTCGCTGCCGCACAGTCATTCGTGTTATGCAAAAGCTTGGCTTGGTAATGGGGCAACACTCTGTATCTCTCTCTCGCAGAGCCCGGCTGCCAAATTCGAAACGTCCAGCGATTGCGCCCACACGAAAGCTGCCAGCACGGAAAGCTGTAGCTGGTTTTCACTGTCCCTTGGAACTGCATTCGCTGCCGCACAGTCATTCGTGTTCTGTAAAAGCTTGGCTTGGTAATGGGGCAACACTCTGTATCTCTCTGTCTCGCAGAGCCCGGCTGCCAAATTCGAAACGGCCAGCGATTGCGCCCACACGAAAGCTGCCAGCACGGAAAGCTGTAGCTGGTTTTCACTGTCCCTTGGAACTGCATTCGCTGCCGCACAGTCATTCGTGTTATGCAAAAGCTTGGCTTGGTAATGGGGCAACACTCTGTATCTCTCTCTCGCAGAGCCCGGCTGCCAAATTCGAAACGTCCAGCGATTGCGCCCACACGAAAGCTGCCAGCACGGAAAGCTGTAGCTGGTTTTCACTGTCCCTTGGAACTGCATTCGCTGCCGCACAGTCATTCGTGTTCTGCAAAAGCTTGGCTTGGTAATGGGGCAACACTGTGTATCTCTCTCTCGCAGAGCCCGGGTGCCAAATTCAAAACGTCCAGCGATTGCGCCCACAAGAAAGCTGCCAGCACGGAAAGCTGTAGCTGGTTTTCACTGTCCCTTGGAACTGCATTCGCTGCCGCACAGTCATTCGTGTTCTGCAAAAGCTTGGCTTGGAAATGGGGCAACACTGTGTATCTCTCTCTCGCAGAGCCCGGGTGCCAAATTCGAAACGTCCAGCGATTGCGCCCACACGAAAGCTGCCAGCACGGAAAGCTGTAGCTGGTTTTCACTGTCCCTTGGAACTGCATTCGCTGCCGCACAGTCATTCGTGTTCTGCAAAAGCTTGGCTTGGTAATGGGGGAACACTGTGTATCTCTCTCTGGCAGAGCCCGGCTGCCAAATTCGAAACGGCCAGCGATTGCGCCCACACGAAAGCTGCCAGTACGGAAAGCTGTAGCTGGTTTTCACTGTCCCTTGGAACTGTATTCGCTGCCACACAGTCATTCGTGTTCTGCAAAAGCTTGGCTTCGTAATGGGGCAACACTGTGTATCTCTCTCTCGCAGAGCCCGGCTGCCAAATTCGAAACGTCCAGCGATTGCGCCCACACGAAAGCTGCCAGCACGGAAAGCTGTAGCTGGTTTTCACTGTCCCTTGGAACTGCATTCGCTGCCACACAGTCATTCGTGTTCTGCAAAAGCTTGGCTTCGTAATGGGGCAACACTCTGTATCTCTCTCTCGCAGAGCCCGGCTGCCAAATTCGAAACGTCCAGCGATTGCGCCCACACGAAAGCTGCCAGCACGGAAAGCTGTAGCTGGTTTTCACTGTCCCTTGGAACTGCATTCGCTGCCGCACAGTCATTTGTGTTCTGCAAAAGCTTGGCTTGGTAATGGGGCAACACTGTGTATCTCTCTCTCTCGCAGAGCCCGGCTGCCAAATTCGAAACGTCCAGCGATTGCGCCCACAAGAAAACTGCCAGCACGGAAAGCTGTAGCTGGTTTTCACTGTCCCTTGGAACTGCATTCGCTGCCGCACAGTCATTCGTGTTCTGCAAAAGCTTGGCTTGGTAATGGGGCAACACTGTGTATCTCTCTCTCGCAGAGCCCGGCTGCCAAATTCGAAACGTCCAGCGATTGCGCCCACACGAAAGCTGCCAGCACGGAAAGCTGTAGCTGGTTTTCACTGTCCCTTGGAACTGCATTCGCTGCCGCACAGTCATTCGTGTTCTGTAAAAGCTTGGCTTGGTAATGGGGCAACACTCTGTATCTCTCTCTCTCGCAGAGCCCGGCTGCCAAATTCGAAACGGCCAGCGATTGCGCCCACACGAAAGCTGCCAGCACGGAAAGCTGTAGCTGGTTTTCACTGTCCCTTGGAACTGCATTCGCTGCCGCACAGTCATTCGTGTTCTGCAAAAGCTTGGCTTGGTAATGGGGCAACACTCTGTATCTCTCTCTCGCAGAGCCCGGCTGCCAAATTCGAAACGTCCAGCGATTGCGCCCACACGAAAGCTGCCAGCACGGAAAGCTGTAGCTGGTTTTCACTGTCCCTTGGAACTGCATTCGCTGCCGCACAGTCATTCGTGTTCTGCAAAAGCTTGGCTTGGTAATGGGGCAACACTGTGTATCTCTCTCTCGCAGAGCCCGGCTGCCAAATTCGAAACGTCCAGCGATTGCGCCCACACGAAAGCTGCCAGCACGGAAAGCTGTAGCTGGTTTTCACTGTCCCTTGGAACTGCATTCGCTGCCACACAGTCATTCGTGTTCTGCAAAAGCTTGGCTTGGTAATGGGGCAACACTGTGTATCTCTCTCTGGCAGAGCCCGGCTGCCAAATTCGAAACGTCCAGCGATTGCGCCCACACGAAAGCTGCCAGCACGGAAAGCTGTAGCTGGTTTTCACTGTCCCTTGGAACTGCATTCGCTGCCGCACAGTCATTCGTGTTCTGCAAAAGCTTGGCTTGGTAATGGGGCAACACTCTGTATCTCTCTCTCGCAGAGCCCGGCTGCCAAATTCGAAACGGCCAGCGATTGCGCCCACACGAAAGCTGCCAGTACGGAAAGCTGTAGCTGGTTTTCACTGTCCCTTGGAACTGTATTCACTGCCACACAGTCATTCGTGTTCTGCAAAAGCTTGGCTTGGTAATGGGGCAACACTGTGTATCTCTCTCTCGCAGAGCCCGGCTGCCAAATTCGAAACGTCCAGCGATTGCGCCCACAAGAAAACTGCCAGCACGGAAAGCTGTAGCTGGTTTTCACTGTCCCTTGGAACTGCATTCGCTGCCGCACAGTCATTCGTGTTCTGCAAAAGCTTGGCTTGGTAATGGGGCAACACTGTGTATCTCTCTCTCGCAGAGCCCGGGTGCCAAATTCAAAACGTCCAGCGATTGCGCCCACACGAAAGCTGCCAGCACGGAAAGCTGTAGCTGGTTTTCACTGTCCCTTGGAACTGCATTCGCTGCCGCACAGTCATTCGTGTTCTGTAAAAGCTTGGCTTGGTAATGGGGCAACACTCTGTATCTCTCTCTCTCGCAGAGCCCGGCTGCCAAATTCGAAACGGCCAGCGATTGCGCCCACACGAAAGCTGCCAGCACGGAAAGCTGTAGCTGGTTTTCACTGTCCCTTGGAACTGCATTCGCTGCCGCACAGTCATTCGTGTTCTGCAAAAGCTTGGCTTGGTAATGGGGCAACACTCTGTATCTCTCTCTCGCAGAGCCCGGCTGCCAAATTCGAAACGTCCAGCGATTGCGCCCACACGAAAGCTGCCAGCACGGAAAGCTGTAGCTGGTTTTCACTGTCCCTTGGAACTGCATTCGCTGCCGCACAGTCATTCGTGTTCTGCAAAAGCTTGGCTTGGTAATGGGGCAACACTGTGTATCTCTCTCTCGCAGAGCCCGGCTGCCAAATTCGAAACGTCCAGCGATTGCGCCCACACGAAAGCTGCCAGCACGGAAAGCTGTAGCTGGTTTTCACTGTCCCTTGGAACTGCATTCGCTGCCACACAGTCATTCGTGTTCTGCAAAAGCTTGGCTTGGTAATGGGGCAACACTGTGTATCTCTCTCTGGCAGAGCCCGGCTGCCAAATTCGAAACGTCCAGCGATTGCGCCCACACGAAAGCTGCCAGCACGGAAAGCTGTAGCTGGTTTTCACTGTCCCTTGGAACTGCATTCGCTGCCGCACAGTCATTTGTGTTCTGCAAAAGCTTGGCTTGGTAATGGGGCAACACTGTGTATCTCTCTCTCTCGCAGAGCCCGGCTGCCAAATTCGAAACGTCCAGCGATTGCGCCCACACGAAAGCTGCCAGCACGGAAAGCTGTAGCTGGTTTTCACTGTCCCTTGGAACTGCATTCGCTGCCGCACAGTCATTCGTGTTCTGCAAAAGCTTGGCTTGGTAATGGGGCAACACTCTGTATCTCTCTCTCGCAGAGCCCGGCTGCCAAATTCGAAACGGCCAGCGATTGCGCCCACACGAAAGCTGCCAGTACGGAAAGCTGTAGCTGGTTTTCACTGTCCCTTGGAACTGTATTCGCTGCCACACAGTCATTCGTGTTCTGCAAAAGCTTGGCTTGGTAATGGGGCAACACTGTGTATCTCTCTCTCGCAGAGCCCGGCTGCCAAATTCGAAACGTCCAGCGATTGCGCCCACAAGAAAACTGCCAGCACGGAAAGCTGTAGCTGGTTTTCACTGTCCCTTGGAACTGCATTCGCTGCCACACAGTCATTCGTGTTCTGCAAAAGCTTGGCTTGGTAATGGGGCAACACTGTGTATCTCTCTCTGGCAGAGCCCGGCTGCCAAATTCGAAACGTCCAGCGATTGCGCCCACACGAAAGCTGCCAGCACGGAAAGCTGTAGCTGGTTTTCACTGTCCCTTGGAACTGCATTCGCTGCCGCACAGTCATTCGTGTTCTGCAAAAGCTTGGCTTGGTAATGGGGCAACACTGTGTATCTCTCTCTCGCAGAGCCCGGCTGCCAAATTCGAAACGTCCAGCGATTGCGCCCACACGAAAGCTGCCAGCACGGAAAGCTGTAGCTGGTTTTCACTGTCCCTTGGAACTGCATTCGCTGCCGCACAGTCATTCGTGTTCTGCAAAAGCTTGGCTTGGTAATGGGGCAACACTGTGTATCTCTCTCTCGCAGAGCCCGGGTGCCAAATTCAAAACGTCCAGCGATTGCGCCCACAAGAAAACTGCCAGCACGGAAAGCTGTAGCTGGTTTTCACTGTCCCTTGGAACTGCATTCGCTGCCGCACAGTCATTCGTGTTCTGCAAAAGCTTGGCTTGGTAATGGGGCAACACTCTGTATCTCTCTCTCGCAGAGCCCGGCTGCCAAATTCGAAACGTCCAGCGATTGCGCCCACACGAAAGCTGCCAGCACGGAAAGCTGTAGCTGGTTTTCACTGTCCCTTGGAACTGCATTCGCTGCCGCACAGTCATTCGTGTTCTGCAAAAGCTTGGCTTGGTAATGGGGGAACACTGTGTATCTCTCTCTGGCAGAGCCCGGCTGCCAAATTCGAAACGGCCAGCGATTGCGCCCACACGAAAGCTGCCAGTACGGAAAGCTGTAGCTGGTTTTCACTGTCCCTTGGAACTGTATTCGCTGCCACACAGTCATTCGTGTTCTGCAAAAGCTTGGCTTCGTAATGGGGCAACACTGTGTATCTCTCTCTCGCAGAGCCCGGCTGCCAAATTCGAAACGTCCAGCGATTGCGCCCACACGAAAGCTGCCAGCACGGAAAGCTGTAGCTGGTTTTCACTGTCCCTTGGAACTGCATTCGCTGCCACACAGTCATTCGTGTTCTGCAAAAGCTTGGCTTCGTAATGGGGCAACACTCTGTATCTCTCTCTCGCAGAGCCCGGCTGCCAAATTCGAAACGTCCAGCGATTGCGCCCACACGAAAGCTGCCAGCACGGAAAGCTGTAGCTGGTTTTCACTGTCCCTTGGAACTGCATTCGCTGCCGCACAGTCATTTGTGTTCTGCAAAAGCTTGGCTTGGTAATGGGGCAACACTGTGTATCTCTCTCTCTCGCAGAGCCCGGCTGCCAAATTCGAAACGTCCAGCGATTGCGCCCACAAGAAAACTGCCAGCACGGAAAGCTGTAGCTGGTTTTCACTGTCCCTTGGAACTGCATTCGCTGCCACACAGTCATTCGTGTTATGCAAAAGCTTGGCTTGGTAATGGGGCAACACTGTGTATCTCTCTCTCGCAGAGCCCGGCTGCCAAATTCGAAACGTCCAGCGATTGCGCCCACACGAAAGCTGCCAGCACGGAAAGCTGTAGCTGGTTTTCACTGTCCCTTGGAACTGCATTCGCTGCCGCACAGTCATTCGTGTTCTGTAAAAGCTTGGCTTGGTAATGGGGCAACACTCTGTATCTCTCTCTCTCGCAGAGCCCGGCTGCCAAATTCGAAACGGCCAGAGATTGCGCCCACACGAAAGCTGCCAGCACGGAAAGCTGTAGCTGGTTTTCACTGTCCCTTGGAACTGCATTCGCTGCCGCACAGTCATTCGTGTTATGCAAAAGCTTGGCTTGGTAATGGGGCAACACTCTGTATCTCTCTCTCGCAGAGCCCGGCTGCCAAATTCGAAACGTCCAGCGATTGCGCCCACACGAAAGCTGCCAGCACGGAAAGCTGTAGCTGGTTTTCACTGTCCCTTGGAACTGCATTCGCTGCCGCACAGTCATTCGTGTTATGCAAAAGCTTGGCTTGGTAATGGGGCAACACTGTGTATCTCTCTCTCGCAGAGCCCGGGTGCCAAATTCGAAACGTCCAGCGATTGCGCCCACACGAAAGCTGCCAGCACGGAAAGCTGTAGCTGGTTTTCACTGTCCCTTGGAACTGCATTCGCTGCCACACAGTCATTCGTGTTCTGCAAAAGCTTGGCTTGGTAATGGGGCAACACTCTGTATCTCTCTCTCGCAGAGCCCGGCTGCCAAATTCGAAACGTCCAGCGATTGCGCCCACACGAAAGCTGCCAGTACGGAAAGCTGTAGCTGGTTTTCACTGTCCCTTGGAACTGCATTCGCTGACGCACAGTCATTTGTGTTCTGCAAAAGCTTGGCTTGGTAATGGGGCAACACTGTGTATCTCTCTCTCTCGCAGAGCCCGGCTGCCAAATTCGAAACGTCCAGCGATTGCGCCCACACGAAAGCTGCCAGCACGGAAAGCTGTAGCTGGTTTTCACTGTCCCTTGGAACTGCATTCGCTGCCGCACAGTCATTCGTGTTCTGCAAAAGCTTGGCTTGGTAATGGGGGAACACTGTGTATCTCTCTCTGGCAGAGCCCGGCTGCCAAATTCGAAACGGCCAGCGATTGCGCCCACACGAAAGCTGCCAGTACGGAAAGCTGTAGCTGGTTTTCACTGTCCCTTGGAACTGTATTCGCTGCCACACAGTCATTCGTGTTCTGCAAAAGCTTGGCTTCGTAATGGGGCAACACTGTGTATCTCTCTCTCGCAGAGCCCGGCTGCCAAATTCAAAACGTCCAGCGATTGCGCCCACACGAAAGCTGCCAGCACGGAAAGCTGTAGCTGGTTTTCACTGTCCCTTGGAACTGCATTCGCTGCCGCACAGTCATTCGTGTTCTGCAAAAGCTTGGCTTGGTAATGGGGGAACACTGTGTATCTCTCTCTGGCAGAGCCCGGCTGCCAAATTCGAAACGTCCAGCGATTGCGCCCACACGAAAGCTGCCAGTACGGAAAGCTGTAGCTGGTTTTCACTGTCCCTTGGAACTGTATTCGCTGCCACACAGTCATTCGTGTTCTGCAAAAGCTTGGCTTCGTAATGGGGCAACACTGTGTATCTCTCTCTCGCAGAGCCCGGCTGCCAAATTCGAAACGTCCAGCGATTGCGCCCACACGAAAGCTGCCAGCACGGAAAGCTGTAGCTGGTTTTCACTGTCCCTTGGAACTGCATTCGCTGCCACACAGTCATTCGTGTTCTGCAAAAGCTTGGCTTCGTAATGGGGCAACACTCTGTATCTCTCTCTCGCAGAGCCCGGCTGCCAAATTCGAAACGTCCAGCGATTGCGCCCACACGAAAGCTGCCAGCACGGAAAGCTGTAGCTGGTTTTCACTGTCCCTTGGAACTGCATTCGCTGCCGCACAGTCATTTGTGTTCTGCAAAAGCTTGGCTTGGTAATGGGGCAACACTGTGTATCTCTCTCTCTCGCAGAGCCCGGCTGCCAAATTCGAAACGTCCAGCGATTGCGCCCACAAGAAAACTGCCAGCACGGAAAGCTGTAGCTGGTTTTCACTGTCCCTTGGAACTGCATTCGCTGCCGCACAGTCATTCGTGTTCTGCAAAAGCTTGGCTTGGTAATGGGGCAACACTGTGTATCTCTCTCTGGCAGAGCCCGGCTGCCAAATTCAAAACGTCCAGCGATTGCGCCCACACGAAAGCTGCCAGCACAGAAAGCTGTAGCTGGTTTTCACTGTCCCTTGGAACTGCATTCGCTGCCGCACAGTCATTCGTGTTCTGCAAAAGCTTGGCTTGGTAATGGGGCAACACTGTGTATCTCTCTCTGGCAGAGCCCGGCTGCCAAATTCGAAACGTCCAGCGATTGCGCCCACACGAAAGCTGCCAGCACGGAAAGCTGTAGCTGGTTTTCACTGTCCCTTGGAACTGCATTCGCTGCCGCACAGTCATTCGTGTTCTGCAAAAGCTTGGCTTCGTAATGGGGCAACACTCTGTATCTCTCTCTCGCAGAGCCCGGCTGCCAAATTCGAAACGTCCAGCGATTGCGCCCACACGAAAGCTGCCAGCACGGAAAGCTGTAGCTGGTTTTCACTGTCCCTTGGAACTGCATTCGCTGCCGCACAGTCATTCGTGTTATGCAAAAGCTTGGCTTGGTAATGGGGCAACACTCTGTATCTCTCTCTCGCAGAGCCCGGCTGCCAAATTCGAAACGTCCAGCGATTGCGCCCACACGAAAGCTGCCAGCACGGAAAGCTGTAGCTGGTTTTCACTGTCCCTTGGAACTGCATTCGCTGACGCACAGTCATTTGTGTTCTGCAAAAGCTTGGCTTGGTAATGGGGCAACACTGTGTATCTCTCTCTCTCGCAGAGCCCGGCTGCCAAATTCGAAACGTCCAGCGATTGCGCCCACAAGAAAACTGCCAGCACGGAAAGCTGTAGCTGGTTTTCACTGTCCCTTGGAACTGCATTCGCTGCCGCACAGTCATTCGTGTTCTGCAAAAGCTTGGCTTGGTAATGGGGCAACACTGTGTATCTCTCTCTCGCAGAGCCCGGCTGCCAAATTCGAAACGTCCAGCGATTGCGCCCACACGAAAGCTGCCAGCACGGAAAGCTGTAGCTGGTTTTCACTGTCCCTTGGAACTGCATTCGCTGCCGCACAGTCATTCGTGTTCTGCAAAAGCTTGGCTTGGTAATGGGGGAACACTGTGTATCTCTCTCTGGCAGAGCCCGGCTGCCAAATTCGAAACGGCCAGCGATTGCGCCCACACGAAAGCTGCCAGTACGGAAAGCTGTAGCTGGTTTTCACTGTCCCTTGGAACTGTATTCGCTGCCACACAGTCATTCGTGTTCTGCAAAAGCTTGGCTTCGTAATGGGGCAACACTGTGTATCTCTCTCTCGCAGAGCCCGGCTGCCAAATTCGAAACGTCCAGCGATTGCGCCCACACGAAAGCTGCCAGCACAGAAAGCTGTAGCTGGTTTTCACTGTCCCTTGGAACTGCATTCGCTGCCGCACAGTCATTCGTGTTCTGCAAAAGCTTGGCTTGGTAATGGGGCAACACTCTGTATCTCTCTCTGGCAGAGCCCGGCTGCCAAATTCGAAATGTCCAGCGATTGCGCCCACACGAAAGCTGCCAGCACGGAAAGCTGTAGCTGGTTTTCACTGTCCCTTGGAACTGCATTCGCTGCCGCACAGTCATTCGTGTTCTGCAAAAGCTTGGCTTGGTAATGGGGCAACACTCTGTATCTCTCTCTCGCAGAGCCCGGCTGCCAAATTCAAAACGTCCAGCGATTGCGCCCACACGAAAGCTGCCAGCACGGAAAGCTGTAGCTGGTTTTCACTGTCCCTTGGAACTGCATTCGCTGCCACACAGTCATTCGTGTTCTGCAAAAGCTTGGCTTGGTAATGGGGCAACACTGTGTATCTCTCTCTGGCAGAGCCCGGCTGCCAAATTCGAAACGTCCAGCGATTGCGCCCACACGAAAGCTGCCAGCACGGAAAGCTGTAGCTGGTTTTCACTGTCCCTTGGAACTGCATTCGCTGACGCACAGTCATTTGTGTTCTGCAAAAGCTTGGCTTGGTAATGGGGCAACACTGTGTATCTCTCTCTCTCGCAGAGCCCGGCGGCCAAATTCGAAACGTCCAGCGATTGCGCCCACAAGAAAACTGCCAGCACGGAAAGCTGTAGCTGGTTTTCACTGTCCCTTGGAACTGCATTCGCTGCCGCACAGTCATTCGTGTTCTGCAAAAGCTTGGCTTGGTAATGGGGCAACACTCTGTATCTCTCTCTCGCAGAGCCCGGCTGCCAAATTCGAAACGTCCAGCGATTGCGCCCACACGAAAGCTGCCAGCACGGAAAGCTGTAGCTGGTTTTCACTGTCCCTTGGAACTGCATTCGCTGCCGCACAGTCATTCGTGTTCTGCAAAAGCTTGGCTTGGTAATGGGGGAACACTGTGTATCTCTCTCTGGCAGAGCCCGGCTGCCAAATTCGAAACGTCCAGCGATTGCGCCCACACGAAAGCTGCCAGTACGGAAAGCTGTAGCTGGTTTTCACTGTCCCTTGGAACTGTATTCGCTGCCACACAGTCATTCGTGTTCTGCAAAAGCTTGGCTTGGTAATGGGGCAACACTGTGTATCTCTCTCTCGCAGAGCCCGGCTGCCAAATTCGAAACGTGCAGCGATTGCGCCCACACGAAAGCTGCCAGCACGGAAAGCTGTAGCTGGTTTTCACTGTCCCTTGGAACTGCATTCGCTGCCGCACAGTCATTTGTGTTCTGCAAAAGCTTGGCTTGGTAATGGGGCAACACTGTGTATCTCTCTCTCTCGCAGAGCCCGGCGGCCAAATTCGAAACGTCCAGCGATTGCGCCCACAAGAAAACTGCCAGCACGGAAAGCTGTAGCTGGTTTTCACTGTCCCTTGGAACTGCATTCGCTGCCACACAGTCATTCGTGTTCTGCAAAAGCTTGGCTTGGTAATGGGGGAACACTGTGTATCTCTCTCTGGCAGAGCCCGGCTGCCAAATTCGAAACGGCCAGCGATTGCGCCCACACGAAAGCTGCCAGTACGGAAAGCTGTAGCTGGTTTTCACTGTCCCTTGGAACTGCATTCGCTGCCGCACAGTCATTTGTGTTCTGCAAAAGCTTGGCTTCGTAATGGGGCAACACTGTGTATCTCTCTCTCGCAGAGCCCGGCTGCCAAATTCGAAACGTCCAGCGATTGCGCCCACAAGAAAACTGCCAGCACGGAAAGCTGTAGCTGGTTTTCACTGTCCCTTGGAACTGCATTCGCTGCCGCACAGTCATTCGTGTTCTGCAAAAGCTTGGCTTGGTAATGGGGCAACACTGTGTATCTCTCTCTGGCAGAGCCCGGCTGCCAAATTCGAAACGTCCAGCGATTGCGCCCACACGAAAGCTGCCAGCACGGAAAGCTGTAGCTGGTTTTCACTGTCCCTTGGAACTGCATTCGCTGCCGCACAGTCATTCGTGTTCTGTAAAAGCTTGGCTTGGTAATGGGGCAACACTCTGTATCTCTCTCTCTCGCAGAGCCCGCCTGCCAAATTCGAAACGTCCAGCGATTGCGCCCACACGAAAGCTGCCAGCACGGAAAGCTGTAGCTGGTTTTCACTGTCCCTTGGAACTGCATTCGCTGCCGCACAGTCATTCGTGTTCTGCAAAAGCTTGGCTTGGTAATGGGGCAACACTCTGTATCTCTCTCTCGCAGAGCCCAGCTGCCAAATTCGAAACGTCCAGCGATTGCGCCCACACGAAAGCTGCCAGCACGGAAAGCTGTAGCTGGTTTTCACTGTCCCTTGGAACTGCATTCGCTGCCGCACAGTCATTCGTGTTCTGCAAAAGCTTGGGTTGGTAATGGGGCAACACTGTGTATCTCTCTCTGGCAGAGCCCGGCTGCCAAATTCGAAACGTCCAGCGATTGCGCCCACACGAAAGCTGCCAGCACGGAAAGCTGTAGCTGGTTTTCACTGTCCCTTGGAACTGCATTCGCTGCCACACAGTCATTCGTGTTCTGCAAAAGCTTGGCTTCGTAATGGGGCAACACTCTGTATCTCTCTCTGGCAGAGCCCGGCTGCCAAATTCAAAACGTCCAGCGATTGCGCCCACACGAAAGCTGCCAGCACAGAAAGCTGTAGCTGGTTTTCACTGTCCCTTGGAACTGCATTCGCTGCCGCACAGTCATTCGTGTTCTGCAAAAGCTTGGCTTCGTAATGGGGCAACACTCTGTATCTCTCTCTCGCAGAGCCCGGCTGCCAAATTCGAAACGTCCAGCGATTGCGCCCACACGAAAGCTGCCAGCACGGAAAGCTGTAGCTGGTTTTCACTGTCCCTTGGAACTGCATTCGCTGCCGCACAGTCATTCGTGTTATGCAAAAGCTTGGCTTGGTAATGGGGCAACACTCTGTATCTCTCTCTCGCAGAGCCCGGCTGCCAAATTCGAAACGTCCAGCGATTGCGCCCACACGAAAGCTGCCAGCACGGAAAGCTGTAGCTGGTTTTCACTGTCCCTTGGAACTGCATTCGCTGACGCACAGTCATTTGTGTTCTGCAAAAGCTTGGCTTGGTAATGGGGCAACACTGTGTATCTCTCTCTCTCGCAGAGCCCGGCTGCCAAATTCGAAACGTCCAGCGATTGCGCCCACAAGAAAACTGCCAGCACGGAAAGCTGTAGCTGGTTTTCACTGTCCCTTGGAACTGCATTCGCTGCCGCACAGTCATTCGTGTTCTGCAAAAGCTTGGCTTGGTAATGGGGCAACACTGTGTATCTCTCTCTCGCAGAGCCCGGCTGCCAAATTCGAAACGTCCAGCGATTGCGCCCACACGAAAGCTGCCAGCACGGAAAGCTGTAGCTGGTTTTCACTGTCCCTTGGAACTGCATTCGCTGCCGCACAGTCATTTGTGTTCTGCAAAAGCTTGGCTTGGTAATGGGGGAACACTGTGTATCTCTCTCTGGCAGAGCCCGGCTGCCAAATTCGAAACGGCCAGCGATTGCGCCCACACGAAAGCTGCCAGTACGGAAAGCTGTAGCTGGTTTTCACTGTCCCTTGGAACTGTATTCGCTGCCACACAGTCATTCGTGTTCTGCAAAAGCTTGGCTTCGTAATGGGGCAACACTGTGTATCTCTCTCTCGCAGAGCCCGGCTGCCAAATTCGAAACGTCCAGCGATTGCGCCCACACGAAAGCTGCCAGCACAGAAAGCTGTAGCTGGTTTTCACTGTCCCTTGGAACTGCATTCGCTGCCGCACAGTCATTCGTGTTCTGCAAAAGCTTGGCTTGGTAATGGGGCAACACTCTGTATCTCTCTCTGGCAGAGCCCGGCTGCCAAATTCGAAATGTCCAGCGATTGCGCCCACACGAAAGCTGCCAGCACGGAAAGCTGTAGCTGGTTTTCACTGTCCCTTGGAACTGCATTCGCTGCCGCACAGTCATTCGTGTTCTGCAAAAGCTTGGCTTGGTAATGGGGCAACACTCTGTATCTCTCTCTCGCAGAGCCCGGCTGCCAAATTCAAAACGTCCAGCGATTGCGCCCACACGAAAGCTGCCAGCACGGAAAGCTGTAGCTGGTTTTCACTGTCCCTTGGAACTGCATTCGCTGCCACACAGTCATTCGTGTTCTGCAAAAGCTTGGCTTGGTAATGGGGCAACACTGTGTATCTCTCTCTGGCAGAGCCCGGCTGCCAAATTCGAAACGTCCAGCGATTGCGCCCACACGAAAGCTGCCAGCACGGAAAGCTGTAGCTGGTTTTCACTGTCCCTTGGAACTGCATTCGCTGACGCACAGTCATTTGTGTTCTGCAAAAGCTTGGCTTGGTAATGGGGCAACACTGTGTATCTCTCTCTCTCGCAGAGCCCGGCGGCCAAATTCGAAACGTCCAGCGATTGCGCCCACAAGAAAACTGCCAGCACGGAAAGCTGTAGCTGGTTTTCACTGTCCCTTGGAACTGCATTCGCTGCCGCACAGTCATTCGTGTTCTGCAAAAGCTTGGCTTGGTAATGGGGCAACACTCTGTATCTCTCTCTCGCAGAGCCCGGCTGCCAAATTCGAAACGTCCAGCGATTGCGCCCACACGAAAGCTGCCAGCACGGAAAGCTGTAGCTGGTTTTCACTGTCCCTTGGAACTGCATTCGCTGCCGCACAGTCATTCGTGTTCTGCAAAAGCTTGGCTTGGTAATGGGGCAACACTCTGTATCTCTCTCTGGCAGAGCCCGGCTGCCAAATTCGAAACGTCCAGCGATTGCGCCCACACGAAAGCTGCCAGTACGGAAAGCTGTAGCTGGTTTTCACTGTCCCTTGGAACTGTATTCGCTGCCACACAGTCATTCGTGTTCTGCAAAAGCTTGGCTTGGTAATGGGGCAACACTGTGTATCTCTCTCTCGCAGAGCCCGGCTGCCAAATTCGAAACGTGCAGCGATTGCGCCCACACGAAAGCTGCCAGCACGGAAAGCTGTAGCTGGTTTTCACTGTCCCTTGGAACTGCATTCGCTGCCGCACAGTCATTTGTGTTCTGCAAAAGCTTGGCTTGGTAATGGGGCAACACTGTGTATCTCTCTCTCTCGCAGAGCCCGGCGGCCAAATTCGAAACGTCCAGCGATTGCGCCCACAAGAAAACTGCCAGCACGGAAAGCTGTAGCTGGTTTTCACTGTCCCTTGGAACTGCATTCGCTGCCACACAGTCATTCGTGTTCTGCAAAAGCTTGGCTTGGTAATGGGGGAACACTGTGTATCTCTCTCTGGCAGAGCCCGGCTGCCAAATTCGAAACGGCCAGCGATTGCGCCCACACGAAAGCTGCCAGTACGGAAAGCTGTAGCTGGTTTTCACTGTCCCTTGGAACTGCATTCGCTGCCGCACAGTCATTTGTGTTCTGCAAAAGCTTGGCTTCGTAATGGGGCAACACTGTGTATCTCTCTCTCGCAGAGCCCGGCTGCCAAATTCGAAACGTCCAGCGATTGCGCCCACAAGAAAACTGCCAGCACGGAAAGCTGTAGCTGGTTTTCACTGTCCCTTGGAACTGCATTCGCTGCCGCACAGTCATTCGTGTTCTGCAAAAGCTTGGCTTGGTAATGGGGCAACACTCTGTATCTCTCTCTGGCAGAGCCCGGCTGCCAAATTCGAAACGTCCAGCGATTGCGCCCACACGAAAGCTGCCAGCACGGAAAGCTGTAGCTGGTTTTCACTGTCCCTTGGAACTGCATTCGCTGCCGCACAGTCATTCGTGTTCTGTAAAAGCTTGGCTTGGTAATGGGGCAACACTCTGTATCTCTCTCTCTCGCAGAGCCCGCCTGCCAAATTCGAAACGTCCAGCGATTGCGCCCACACGAAAGCTGCCAGCACGGAAAGCTGTAGCTGGTTTTCACTGTCCCTTGGAACTGCATTCGCTGCCGCACAGTCATTCGTGTTCTGCAAAAGCTTGGCTTGGTAATGGGGCAACACTCTGTATCTCTCTCTCGCAGAGCCCAGCTGCCAAATTCGAAACGTCCAGCGATTGCGCCCACACGAAAGCTGCCAGCACGGAAAGCTGTAGCTGGTTTTCACTGTCCCTTGGAACTGCATTCGCTGCCGCACAGTCATTCGTGTTCTGCAAAAGCTTGGGTTGGTAATGGGGCAACACTGTGTATCTCTCTCTGGCAGAGCCCGGCTGCCAAATTCGAAACGTCCAGCGATTGCGCCCACACGAAAGCTGCCAGCACGGAAAGCTGTAGCTGGTTTTCACTGTCCCTTGGAACTGCATTCGCTGCCACACAGTCATTCGTGTTCTGCAAAAGCTTGGCTTCGTAATGGGGCAACACTCTGTATCTCTCTCTCGCAGAGCCCGGGTGCCAAATTCGAAACGTCCAGCGATTGCGCCCACACGAAAGCTGCCAGCACGGAAAGCTGTAGCTGGTTTTCACTGTCCCTTGGAACTGCATTCGCTGCCGCACAGTCATTTGTGTTCTGCAAAAGCTTGGCTTGGTAATGGGGCAACACTGTGTATCTCTCTCTCTCGCAGAGCCCGGCTGCCAAATTCGAAACGTCCAGCGATTGCGCCCACAAGAAAACTGCCAGCACGGAAAGCTGTAGCTGGTTTTCACTGTCCCTTGGAACTGCATTCGCTGCCGCACAGTCATTCGTGTTCTGCAAAAGCTTGGCTTGGTAATGGGGCAACACTCTGTATCTCTCTCTCGCAGAGCCCGGCTGCCAAATTCGAAACGTCCAGCGATTGCGCCCACACGAAAGCTGCCAGCACAGAAAGCTGTAGCTGGTTTTCACTGTCCCTTGGAACTGCATTCGCTGCCGCACAGTCATTCGTGTTCTGCAAAAGCTTGGCTTGGTAATGGGGCAACACTGTGTATCTCTCTCTGGCAGAGCCCGGCTGCCAAATTCGAAACGTCCAGCGATTGCGCCCACACGAAAGCTGCCAGCACGGAAAGCTGTAGCTGGTTTTCACTGTCCCTTGGAACTGCATTCGCTGCCGCACAGTCATTCGTGTTCTGCAAAAGCTTGGCTTCGTAATGGGGCAACACTCTGTATCTCTCTCTCGCAGAGCCCGGCTGCCAAATTCAAAACGTCCAGCGATTGCGCCCACACGAAAGCTGCCAGCACGGAAAGCTGTAGCTGGTTTTCACTGTCCCTTGGAACTGCATTCGCTGCCACACAGTCATTCGTGTTCTGCAAAAGCTTGGCTTCGTAATGGGGCAACACTGTGTATCTCTCTCTGGCAGAGCCCGGCTGCCAAATTCGAAACGTCCAGCGATTGCGCCCACACGAAAGCTGCCAGCACGGAAAGCTGTAGCTGGTTTTCACTGTCCCTTGGAACTGCATTCGCTGACGCACAGTCATTTGTGTTCTGCAAAAGCTTGGCTTCGTAATGGGGCAACACTGTGTATCTCTCTCTCTCGCAGAGCCCGGCTGCCAAATTCGAAACGTCCAGCGATTGCGCCCACAAGAAAACTGCCAGCACGGAAAGCTGTAGCTGGTTTTCACTGTCCCTTGGAACTGCATTCGCTGCCGCACAGTCATTCGTGTTCTGCAAAAGCTTGGCTTGGTAATGGGGCAACACTCTGTATCTCTCTCTCGCAGAGCCCGGCTGCCAAATTCGAAACGTCCAGCGATTGCGCCCACACGAAAGCTGCCAGCACGGAAAGCTGTAGCTGGTTTTCACTGTCCCTTGGAACTGCATTCGCTGCCGCACAGTCATTCGTGTTCTGCAAAAGCTTGGCTTGGTAATGGGGGAACACTGTGTATCTCTCTCTGGCAGAGCCCGGCTGCCAAATTCGAAACGGCCAGCGATTGCGCCCACACGAAAGCTGCCAGTACGGAAAGCTGTAGCTGGTTTTCACTGTCCCTTGGAACTGTATTCGCTGCCACACAGTCATTTGTGTTCTGCAAAAGCTTGGCTTCGTAATGGGGCAACACTGTGTATCTCTCTCTCGCAGAGCCCGGCTGCCAAATTCGAAACGTCCAGCGATTGCGCCCACACGAAAGCTGCCAGCACGGAAAGCTGTAGCTGGTTTTCACTGTCCCTTGGAACTGCATTCGCTGCCGCACAGTCATTCGTGTTCTGCAAAAGCTTGGCTTGGTAATGGGGCAACACTGTGTATCTCTCTCTCTCGCAGAGCCCGGCTGCCAAATTCGAAACGTCCAGCGAATGCGCCCACAAGAAAACTGCCAGCACGGAAAGCTGTAGCTGGTTTTCACTGTCCCTTGGAACTGCATTCGCTGCCGCACAGTCATTCGTGTTCTGCAAAAGCTTGGCTTGGTAATGGGGCAACACTGTGTATCTCTCTCTGGCAGAGCCCGGCTGCCAAATTCAAAACGTCCAGCGATTGCGCCCACACGAAAGCTGCCAGCACAGAAAGCTGTAGCTGGTTTTCACTGTCCCTTGGAACTGCATTCGCTGCCGCACAGTCATTCGTGTTCTGCAAAAGCTTGGCTTGGTAATGGGGCAACACTGTGTATCTCTCTCTGGCAGAGCCCGGCTGCCAAATTCGAAACGTCCAGCGATTGCGCCCACACGAAAGCTGCCAGCACGGAAAGCTGTAGCTGGTTTTCACTGTCCCTTGGAACTGCATTCGCTGCCGCACAGTCATTCGTGTTCTGCAAAAGCTTGGCTTCGTAATGGGGCAACACTCTGTATCTCTCTCTCGCAGAGCCCGGCTGCCAAATTCGAAACGTCCAGCGATTGCGCCCACACGAAAGCTGCCAGCACGGAAAGCTGTAGCTGGTTTTCACTGTCCCTTGGAACTGCATTCGCTGCCGCACAGTCATTCGTGTTATGCAAAAGCTTGGCTTGGTAATGGGGCAACACTCTGTATCTCTCTCTCGCAGAGCCCGGCTGCCAAATTCGAAACGTCCAGCGATTGCGCCCACACGAAAGCTGCCAGCACGGAAAGCTGTAGCTGGTTTTCACTGTCCCTTGGAACTGCATTCGCTGCCGCACAGTCATTCGTGTTCTGCAAAAGCTTGGCTTGGTAATGGGGGAACACTGTGTATCTCTCTCTGGCAGAGCCCGGCTGCCAAATTCGAAACGGCCAGCGATTGCGCCCACACGAAAGCTGCCAGTACGGAAAGCTGTAGCTGGTTTTCACTGTCCCTTGGAACTGTATTCGCTGCCACACAGTCATTCGTGTTCTGCAAAAGCTTGGCTTCGTAATGGGGCAACACTGTGTATCTCTCTCTCGCAGAGCCCGGCTGCCAAATTCGAAACGTCCAGCGATTGCGCCCACACGAAAGCTGCCAGCACAGAAAGCTGTAGCTGGTTTTCACTGTCCCTTGGAACTGCATTCGCTGCCGCACAGTCATTCGTGTTCTGCAAAAGCTTGGCTTGGTAATGGGGCAACACTCTGTATCTCTCTCTGGCAGAGCCCGGCTGCCAAATTCGAAATGTCCAGCGATTGCGCCCACACGAAAGCTGCCAGCACGGAAAGCTGTAGCTGGTTTTCACTGTCCCTTGGAACTGCATTCGCTGCCGCACAGTCATTCGTGTTCTGCAAAAGCTTGGCTTGGTAATGGGGCAACACTCTGTATCTCTCTCTCGCAGAGCCCGGCTGCCAAATTCAAAACGTCCAGCGATTGCGCCCACACGAAAGCTGCCAGCACGGAAAGCTGTAGCTGGTTTTCACTGTCCCTTGGAACTGCATTCGCTGCCACACAGTCATTCGTGTTCTGCAAAAGCTTGGCTTGGTAATGGGGCAACACTGTGTATCTCTCTCTGGCAGAGCCCGGCTGCCAAATTCGAAACGTCCAGCGATTGCGCCCACACGAAAGCTGCCAGCACGGAAAGCTGTAGCTGGTTTTCACTGTCCCTTGGAACTGCATTCGCTGACGCACAGTCATTTGTGTTCTGCAAAAGCTTGGCTTGGTAATGGGGCAACACTGTGTATCTCTCTCTCTCGCAGAGCCCGGCGGCCAAATTCGAAACGTCCAGCGATTGCGCCCACAAGAAAACTGCCAGCACGGAAAGCTGTAGCTGGTTTTCACTGTCCCTTGGAACTGCATTCGCTGCCGCACAGTCATTCGTGTTCTGCAAAAGCTTGGCTTGGTAATGGGGCAACACTCTGTATCTCTCTCTCGCAGAGCCCGGCTGCCAAATTCGAAACGTCCAGCGATTGCGCCCACACGAAAGCTGCCAGCACGGAAAGCTGTAGCTGGTTTTCACTGTCCCTTGGAACTGCATTCGCTGCCGCACAGTCATTCGTGTTCTGCAAAAGCTTGGCTTGGTAATGGGGGAACACTGTGTATCTCTCTCTGGCAGAGCCCGGCTGCCAAATTCGAAACGGCCAGCGATTGCGCCCACACGAAAGCTGCCAGTACGGAAAGCTGTAGCTGGTTTTCACTGTCCCTTGGAACTGTATTCGCTGCCACACAGTCATTCGTGTTCTGCAAAAGCTTGGCTTCGTAATGGGGCAACACTGTGTATCTCTCTCTCGCAGAGCCCGGCTGCCAAATTCGAAACGTGCAGCGATTGCGCCCACACGAAAGCTGCCAGCACAGAAAGCTGTAGCTGGTTTTCACTGTCCCTTGGAACTGCATTCGCTGCCACACAGTCATTCGTGTTCTGCAAAAGCTTGGCTTCGTAATGGGGCAACACTCTGTATCTCTCTCTCGCAGAGCCCAGCTGCCAAATTCGAAACGTCCAGCGATTGCGCCCACACGAAAGCTGCCAGCACGGAAAGCTGTAGCTGGTTTTCACTGTCCCTTGGAACTGCATTCGCTGCCGCACAGTCATTTGTGTTCTGCAAAAGCTTGGCTTGGTAATGGGGCAACACTGTGTATCTCTCTCTCTCGCAGAGCCCGGCGGCCAAATTCGAAACGTCCAGCGATTGCGCCCACAAGAAAACTGCCAGCACGGAAAGCTGTAGCTGGTTTTCACTGTCCCTTGGAACTGCATTCGCTGCCACACAGTCATTCGTGTTCTGCAAAAGCTTGGCTTGGTAATGGGGGAACACTGTGTATCTCTCTCTGGCAGAGCCCGGCTGCCAAATTCGAAACGGCCAGCGATTGCGCCCACACGAAAGCTGCCAGTACGGAAAGCTGTAGCTGGTTTTCACTGTCCCTTGGAACTGCATTCGCTGCCGCACAGTCATTTGTGTTCTGCAAAAGCTTGGCTTCGTAATGGGGCAACACTGTGTATCTCTCTCTCGCAGAGCCCGGCTGCCAAATTCGAAACGTCCAGCGATTGCGCCCACACGAAAGCTGCCAGCACGGAAAGCTGTAGCTGGTTTTCACTGTCCCTTGGAACTGCATTCGCTGCCGCACAGTCATTCGTGTTCTGTAAAAGCTTGGCTTGGTAATGGGGCAACACTCTGTATCTCTCTCTCTCGCAGAGCCCGCCTGGCAAATTCGAAACGTCCAGCGATTGCGCCCACACGAAAGCTGCCAGCACGGAAAGCTGTAGCTGGTTTTCACTGTCCCTTGGAACTGCATTCGCTGCCGCACAGTCATTCGTGTTCTGCAAAAGCTTGGCTTGGTAATGGGGCAACACTCTGTATCTCTCTCTCGCAGAGCCCAGCTGCCAAATTCGAAACGTCCAGCGATTGCGCCCACACGAAAGCTGCCAGCACGGAAAGCTGTAGCTGGTTTTCACTGTCCCTTGGAACTGCATTCGCTGCCGCACAGTCATTCGTGTTCTGCAAAAGCTTGGGTTGGTAATGGGGCAACACTGTGTATCTCTCTCTGGCAGAGCCCGGCTGCCAAATTCGAAACGTCCAGCGATTGCGCCCACACGAAAGCTGCCAGCACGGAAAGCTGTAGCTGGTTTTCACTGTCCCTTGGAAATGTATTCGCTGCCACACAGTCATTCGTGTTCTGCAAAAGCTTGGCTTCGTAATGGGGCAACACTGTGTATCTCTCTCTCGCAGAGCCCGGCTGCCAAATTCGAAACGTCCAGCGATTGCACCCACACGAAAGCTGCCAGCACGGAAAGCTGTAGCTGGTTTTCACTGTCCCTTGGAACTGCATTCGCTGCCACACAGTCATTCGTGTTCTGCAAAAGCTTGGCTTCGTAATGGGGCAACACTGTGTATCTCTCTCTGGCAGAGCCCGGCTGCCAAATTCGAAACGTCCAGCGATTGCGCCCACACGAAATCTGCCAGCACGGAAAGCTGTAGCTGGTTTTCACTGTCCCTTGGAACTGCATTCGCTGCCGCACAGTCATTTGTGTTCTGCAAAAGCTTGGCTTGGTAATGGGGCAACACTGTGTATCTCTCTCTCTCGCAGAGCCCGGCTGCCAAATTCGAAACGTCCAGCGATTGCGCCCACAAGAAAACTGCCAGCACGGAAAGCTGTAGCTGGTTTTCACTGTCCCTTGGAACTGCATTCGCTGCCGCACAGTCATTCGTGTTCTGCAAAAGCTTGGCTTGGTAATGGGGCAACACTCTGTATCTCTCTCTCGCAGAGCCCGGCTGCCAAATTCGAAACGTCCAGCGATTGCGCCCACACGAAAGCTGCCAGCACAGAAAGCTGTAGCTGGTTTTCACTGTCCCTTGGAACTGCATTCGCTGCCGCACAGTCATTCGTGTTCTGCAAAAGCTTGGCTTGGTAATGGGGCAACACTCTGTATCTCTCTCTGGCAGAGCCCGGCTGCCAAATTCGAAACGTCCAGCGATTGCGCCCACACGAAAGCTGCCAGCACGGAAAGCTGTAGCTGGTTTTCACTGTCCCTTGGAACTGCATTCGCTGCCGCACAGTCATTCGTGTTCTGCAAAAGCTTGGCTTGGTAATGGGGCAACACTCTGTATCTCTCTCTCGCAGAGCCCGGCTGCCAAATTCGAAACGTCCAGCGATTGCGCCCACACGAAAGCTGCCAGCACGGAAAGCTGTAGCTGGTTTTCACTGTCCCTTGGAACTGCATTCGCTGCCGCACAGTCATTTGTGTTCTGCAAAAGCTTGGCTTGGTAATGGGGCAACACTGTGTATCTCTCTCTCTCGCAGAGCCCGGCTGCCAAATTCGAAACGTCCAGCGATTGCGCCCACAAGAAAACTGCCAGCACGGAAAGCTGTAGCTGGTTTTCACTGTCCCTTGGAACTGCATTCGCTGCCGCACAGTCATTCGTGTTCTGCAAAAGCTTGGCTTGGTAATGGGGCAACACTCTGTATCTCTCTCTCGCAGAGCCCGGCTGCCAAATTCGAAACGTCCAGCGATTGCGCCCACACGAAAGCTGCCAGCACGGAAAGCTGTAGCTGGTTTTCACTGTCCCTTGGAACTGCATTCGCTGCCGCACAGTCATTCGTGTTCTGCAAAAGCTTGGCTTGGTAATGGGGGAACACTGTGTATCTCTCTCTGGCAGAGCCCGGCTGCCAAATTCGAAACGGCCAGCGATTGCGCCCACACGAAAGCTGCCAGTACGGAAAGCTGTAGCTGGTTTTCACTGTCCCTTGGAACTGTATTCGCTGCCACACAGTCATTCGTGTTCTGCAAAAGCTTGGCTTCGTAATGGGGCAACACTGTGTATCTCTCTCTCGCAGAGCCCGGCTGCCAAATTCGAAACGTCCAGCGATTGCGCCCACACGAAAGCTGCCAGCACAGAAAGCTGTAGCTGGTTTTCACTGTCCCTTGGAACTGCATTCGCTGCCGCACAGTCATTCGTGTTCTGCAAAAGCTTGGCTTGGTAATGGGGCAACACTCTGTATCTCTCTCTGGCAGAGCCCGGCTGCCAAATTCGAAATGTCCAGCGATTGCGCCCACACGAAAGCTGCCAGCACGGAAAGCTGTAGCTGGTTTTCACTGTCCCTTGGAACTGCATTCGCTGCCGCACAGTCATTCGTGTTCTGCAAAAGCTTGGCTTCGTAATGCGGCAACACTCTGTATCTCTCTCTCGCAGAGCCCGGCTGCCAAATTCAAAACGTCCAGCGATTGCGCCCACACGAAAGCTGCCAGCACGGAAAGCTGTAGCTGGTTTTCACTGTCCCTTGGAACTGCATTCGCTGCCACACAGTCATTCGTGTTCTGCAAAAGCTTGGCTTGGTAATGGGGCAACACTGTGTATCTCTCTCTGGCAGAGCCCGGCTGCCAAATTCGAAACGTCCAGCGATTGCGCCCACACGAAAGCTGCCAGCACGGAAAGCTGTAGCTGGTTTTCACTGTCCCTTGGAACTGCATTCGCTGACGCACAGTCATTTGTGTTCTGCAAAAGCTTGGCTTGGTAATGGGGCAACACTGTGTATCTCTCTCTCTCGCAGAGCCCGGCGGCCAAATTCGAAACGTCCAGCGATTGCGCCCACAAGAAAACTGCCAGCACGGAAAGCTGTAGCTGGTTTTCACTGTCCCTTGGAACTGCATTCGCTGCCGCACAGTCATTCGTGTTCTGCAAAAGCTTGGCTTGGTAATGGGGCAACACTGTGTATCTCTCTCTGGCAGAGCCCGGCTGCCAAATTCGAAACGTCCAGCGATTGCGCCCACACGAAAGCTGCCAGCACGGAAAGCTGTAGCTGGTTTTCACTGTCCCTTGGAACTGCATTCGCTGCCGCACAGTCATTCGTGTTCTGCAAAAGCTTGGCTTGGTATTGGGGGAACACTGTGTATCTCTCTCTGGCAGAGCCCGGCTGCCAAATTCGAAACGGCCAGCGATTGCGCCCACACGAAAGCTGCCAGTACGGAAAGCTGTAGCTGGTTTTCACTGTCCCTTGGAACTGTATTCGCTGCCACACAGTCATTCGTGTTCTGCAAAAGCTTGGCTTGGTAATGGGGCAACACTGTGTATCTCTCTCTGGCAGAGCCCGGCTGCCAAATTCGAAACGTCCAGCGATTGCGCCCACACGAAAGCTGCCAGCACGGAAAGCTGTAGCTGGTTTTCACTGTCCCTTGGAACTGCATTCGCTGCCGCACAGTCATTCGTGTTCTGCAAAAGCTTGGCTTCGTAATGGGGCAACACTCTGTATCTCTCTCTGGCAGAGCCCGGCTGCCAAATTCGAAACGTCCAGCGATTGCGCCCACACGAAAGCTGCCAGCACGGAAAGCTGTAGCTGGTTTTCACTGTCCCTTGGAACTGCATTCGCTGCCGCACAGTCATTCGTGTTCTGCAAAAGCTTGGCTTGGTAATGGGGCAACACTGTGTATCTCTCTCTCGCAGAGCCCGGCTGCCAAATTCGAAACGTCCAGCGATTGCGCCCACACGAAAGCTGCCAGCACGGAAAGCTGTAGCTGGTTTTCACTGTCCCTTGGAACTGCATTCGCTGCCACACAGTCATTCGTGTTCTGCAAAAGCTTGGCTTGGTAATGGGGCAACACTCTGTATCTCTCTCTCGCAGAGCCCGGCTGCCAAATTCGAAACGTCCAGCGATTGCGCCCACACGAAAGCTGCCAGCACGGAAAGCTGTAGCTGGTTTTCACTGTCCCTTGGAACTGCATTCGCTGCCACACAGTCATTCGTGTTCTGCAAAAGCTTGGCTTGGTAATGGGGCAACACTGTGTATCTCTCTCTGGCAGAGCCCGGCTGCCAAATTCGAAACGTCCAGCGATTGCGCCCACACGAAAGCTGCCAGCACGGAAAGCTGTAGCTGGTTTTCACTGTCCCTTGGAACTGCATTCGCTGCCGCACAGTCATTTGTCTTCTGCAAAAGCTTGGCTTGGTAATGGGGCAACACTGTGTATCTCTCTCTCTCGCAGAGCCCGGCGGCCAAATTCGAAACGTCCAGCGATTGCGCCCACAAGAAAACTGCCAGCACGGAAAGCTGTAGCTGGTTTTCACTGTCCCTTGGAACTGCATTCGCTGCCGCACAGTCATTCGTGTTCTGCAAAAGCTTGGCTTGGTAATGGGGGAACACTGTGTATCTCTCTCTGGCAGAGCCCGGCTGCCAAATTCGAAACGGCCAGCGATTGCGCCCACACGAAAGCTGCCAGTACGGAAAGCTGTAGCTGGTTTTCACTGTCCCTTGGAACTGTATTCGCTGCCACACAGTCATTCGTGTTCTGCAAAAGCTTGGCTTCGTAATGGGGCAACACTGTGTATCTCTCTCTCGCAGAGCCCGGCTGCCAAATTCGAAACGTCCAGCGATTGCGCCCACACGAAAGCTGCCAGAACAGAAAGCTGTAGCTGGTTTTCACTGTCCCTTGGAACTGCATTCGCTGCCACACAGTCATTCGTGTTCTGCAAAAGCTTGGCTTGGTAATGGGGCAACACTCTGTATCTCTCTCTCGCAGAGCCCGGCTGCCAAATTCGAAACGTCCAGCGATTGCGCCCACACGAAAGCTGCCAGCACGGAAAGCTGTAGCTGGTTTTCACTGTCCCTTGGAACTGCATTCGCTGCCGCACAGTCATTTGTGTTCTGCAAAAGCTTGGCTTGGTAATGGGGCAACACTGTGTATCTCTCTCTCTCGCAGAGCCCGGCTGCCAAATTCGAAACGTCCAGCGATTGCGCCCACAAGAAAACTGCCAGCACGGAAAGCTGTAGCTGGTTTTCACTGTCCCTTGGAACTGCATTCGCTGCGCACAGTCATTCGTGTTCTGCAAAAGCTTGGCTTGGTAATGGGGCAACACTGTGTATCTCTCTCTGGCAGAGCCCGGCTGCCAAATTCGAAACGTCCAGCGATTGCGCCCACACGAAAGCTGCCAGCACAGAAAGCTGTAGCTGGTTTTCACTGTCCCTTGGAACTGCATTCGCTGCCGCACAGTCATTCGTGTTCTGCAAAAGCTTGGCTTGGTAATGGGGCAACACTGTGTATCTCTCTCTGGCAGAGCCCGGCTGCCAAATTCGAAACGTCCAGCGATTGCGCCCACACGAAAGCTGCCAGCACGGAAAGCTGTAGCTGGTTTTCACTGTCCCTTGGAACTGCATTCGCTGCCGCACAGTCATTCGTGTTCTGCAAAAGCTTGGCTTCGTAATGGGGCAACACTCTGTATCTCTCTCTCGCAGAGCCCGGCTGCCAAATTCAAAACGTCCAGCGATTGCGCCCACACGAAAGCTGCCAGCACGGAAAGCTGTAGCTGGTTTTCACTGTCCCTTGGAACTGCATTCGCTGCCACACAGTCATTCGTGTTCTGCAAAAGCTTGGCTTCATAATGGGGCAACACTGTGTATCTCTCTCTGGCAGAGCCCGGCTGCCAAATTCGAAACGTCCAGCGATTGCGCCCACACGAAAGCTGCCAGCACGGAAAGCTGTAGCTGGTTTTCACTGTCCCTTGGAACTGCATTCGCTGCCGCACAGTCATTCGTGTTCTGCAAAAGCTTGGCTTGGTAATGGGGCAACACTGTGTATCTCTCTCTCGCAGAGCCCGGCTGCCAAATTCGAAACGTCCAGCGATTGCGCCCACAAGAAAACTGCCAGCACGGAAAGCTGTAGCTGGTTTTCACTGTCCCTTGGAACTGCATTCGCTGCCACACAGTCATTCGTGTTCTGCAAAAGCTTGGCTTGGTAATGGGGCAACACTCTGTATCTCTCTCTCGCAGAGCCCGGCTGCCAAATTCGAAACGTCCAGCGATTGCACCCACACGAAAGCTGCCAGCACGGAAAGCTGTAGCTGGTTTTCACTGTCCCTTGGAACTGCATTCGCTGCCGCACAGTCATTCGTGTTCTGCAAAAGCTTGGCTTGGTAATGGGGCAACACTGTGTATCTCTCTCTGGCAGAGCCCGGCTGCCAAATTCGAAACGTCCAGCGATTGCGCCCACACGAAAGCTGCCAGCACGGAAAGCTGTAGCTGGTTTTCACTGTCCCTTGGAACTGCATTCGCTGCCACACAGTCATTCGTGTTCTGCAAAAGCTTGGGTTGGTAATGGGGCAACACTCTGTATCTCTCTCTGGCAGAGCCCGGCTGCCAAATTCGAAACGTCCAGCGATTGCGCCCACACGAAAGCTGCCAGCACGGAAAGCTGTAGCTGGTTTTCACTGTCCCTTGGAACTGCATTCGCTGCCACACAGTCATTCGTGTTCTGCAAAAGCTTGGCTTGGTAATGGGGCAACACTGTGTATCTCTCTCTGGCAGAGCCCGGCTGCCAAATTCGAAACGTCCAGCGATTGCGCCCACACGAAAGCTGCCAGCACGGAAAGCTGTAGCTGGTTTTCACTGTCCCTTGGAACTGCATTCGCTGCCTCACAGTCATTCGTGTTCTGCAAAAGCTTGGCTTGGTAATGGGGCAACACTGTGTATCTCTCTCTCGCAGAGCCCGGCTGCCAAATTCGAAACGTCCAGCGATTGCGCCCACACGAAAGCTGCCAGCACGGAAAGCTGTAGCTGGTTTTCACTGTCCCTTGGAACTGCATTCGCTGCCGCACAGTCATTCGTGTTCTGCAAAAGCTTGGCTTGGTAATGGGGCAACACTCTGTATCTCTCTCTCGCAGAGCCCGGCTGCCAAATTCAAAACGTCCAGCGATTGCGCCCACACGAAAGCTGCCAGCATGGAAAGCTGTAGCTGGTTTTCACTGTCCCTTGGAACTGCATTCGCTGCCGCACAGTCATTCGTGTTCTGCAAAAGCTTGGCTTGGTAATGGGGCAACACTGTGTATCTCTCTCTCGCAGAGCCCGGCTGCCAAATTCGAAATCTCCAGCGATTGCGCCCACACGAAAGCTGCCAGAACGGAAAGCTGTAGCTGGTTTTCACTGTCCCTTGGAACTGCATTCGCTGCCGCACAGTCATTCGTGTTCTGCAAAAGCTTGGCTTGGTAATGGGGCAACACTCTGTATCTCTCTCTCGCAGAGCCCGGCTGCCAAATTCGAAACGTCCAGCGATTGCGCCCACACGAAAGCTGCCAGCACGGAAAGGTGTAGCTGGTTTTCACTGTCCCTTGGAACTGCATTCGCTGCCGCACAGTCATTCGTGTTCTGCAAAAGCTTGGCTTGGTAATGGGGCAACACTGTGTATCTCTCTCTCGCAGAGCCCGGCTGCCAAATTCGAAACGTCCAGCGATTGCGCCCACACGAAAGCTGCCAGCACGGAAAGCTGTAGCTGGTTTTCACTGTCCCTTGGAACTGCATTCGCTGCCGCACAGTCATTCGTGTTCTGCAAAAGCTTGGGTTGGTAATGGGGGAACACTGTGTATCTCTCTCTCGCAGAGCCCGGCTGCCAAATTCGAAACGTCCAGCGATTGCGCCCACACGAAAGCTGCCAGCAAGGAAAGCTGTAGCTGGTTTTCACTGTCCCTTGGAACTGCATTCGCTGCCGCACAGTCATTCGTGTTCTGCAAAAGCTTGGCTTGGTAATGGGGCAACACTGTGTATCTCTCTCTCGCAGAGCCCGGCTGCCAAATTCGAAACGTCCAGCGATTGCGCCCACACGAAAGCTGCCAGCACGGAAAGCTGTAGCTGGTTTTCACTGTCCCTTGGAACTGCATTCGCTGCCGCACAGTCATTCGTGTTCTGCAAAAGCTTGGCTTGGTAATGGGGCAACACTCTGTATCTCTCTCTCGAAGAGACCGGCTGCCAAATTCGAAACGTCCAGCGATTGCGCCCACACGAAAGCTGCCAGCACGGAAAGCTGTAGCTGGTTTTCACTGTCCCTTGGAACTGCATTCGCTGCCGCACAGTCATTCGTGTTCTGCAAAAGCTTGGCTTGGTAATGGGGCAACACTGTGTATCTCTCTCTCGCAGAGCCCGGCTGCCAAATTCGAAACGTCCAGCGATTGCGCCCACACGAAAGCTGCCAGCACGGAAAGCTGTAGCTGGTTTTCACTGTCCCTTGGAACTGCATTCGCTGCCGCACAGTCATTCGTGTTCTGCAAAAGCTTGGCTTGGTAATGGGGCAACACTGTGTATCTCTCTCTCGAAGAGACCGGCTGCCAAATTCGAAACGTCCAGCGATTGCGCCCACACGAAAGCTGCCAGCACGGAAAGCTGTAGCTGGTTTTCACTGTCCCTTGGAACTGCATTCGCTGCCACACAGTCATTCGTGTTCTGCAAAAGCTTGGCTTGGTAATGGGGCAACACTCTGTATCTCTCTCTCGCAGAGCCCGGCTGCCAAATTCGAAACGTCCAGCGATTGCACCCACACGAAAGCTGCCAGCACGGAAAGCTGTAGCTGGTTTTCACTGTCCCTTGGAACTGCATTCGCTGCCGCACAGTCATTCGTGTTCTGCAAAAGCTTGGCTTGGTAATGGGGCAACACTCTGTATCTCTCTCTCGCAGAGCCCGGCTGCCAAATTCAAAACGTCCAGCGATTGCGCCCACACGAAAGCTGCCAGCACGGAAAGCTGTAGCTGGTTTTCACTGTCCCTTGGAACTGCATTCGCTGCCACACAGTCATTCGTGTTCTGCAAAAGCTTGGGTTGGTAATGGGGCAACACTCTGTATCTCTCTCTGGCAGAGCCCGGCTGCCAAATTCGAAACGTCCAGCGATTGCGCCCACACGAAAGCTGCCAGCACGGAAAGCTGTAGCTGGTTTTCACTGTCCCTTGGAACTGCATTCGCTGCCACACAGTCATTCGTGTTCTGCAAAAGCTTGGCTTGGTAATGGGGCAACACTGTGTATCTCTCTCTGGCAGAGCCCGGCTGCCAAATTCGAAACGTCCAGCGATTGCGCCCACACGAAAGCTGCCAGCACGGAAAGCTGTAGCTGGTTTTCACTGTCCCTTGGAACTGCATTCGCTGCCTCACAGTCATTCGTGTTCTGCAAAAGCTTGGCTTGGTAATGGGGCAACACTGTGTATCTCTCTCTCGCAGAGCCCGGCTGCCAAATTCGAAACGTCCAGCGATTGCGCCCACACGAAAGCTGCCAGCACGGAAAGCTGTAGCTGGTTTTCACTGTCCCTTGGAACTGCATTCGCTGCCGCACAGTCATTCGTGTTCTGCAAAAGCTTGGCTTGGTAATGGGGCAACACTCTGTATCTCTCTCTGGCAGAGCCCGGCTGCCAAAATCGAAACGTCCAGCGATTGCGCCCACACGAAAGCTGCCAGCACGGAAAGCTGTAGCTGGTTTTCACTGTCCCTTGGAACTGCATTCGCTGCCGCACAGTCATTCGTGTTCTGCAAAAGCTTGGCTTGGTAATGGGGCAACACTCTGTATCTCTCTCTCGCAGAGCCCGGCTGCCAAATTCAAAACCTCCAGCGATTGCGCCCACACGAAAGCTGCCAGCACGGAAAGCTGTAGCTGGTTTTCACTGTCCCTTGGAACTGCATTCGCTGCCACACAGTCATTCGTGTTCTGCAAAAGCTTGGCTTCGTAATGGGGCAACACTCTGTATCTCTCTCTCGCAGAGCCCGGCTGCCAAATTCGAAACGTCCAGCGATTGCGCCCACACGAAAGCTGCCAGCACGGAAAGCTGTAGCTGGTTTTCACTGTCCCTTGGAACTGCATTCGCTGCCGCACAGTCATTCGTGTTCTGCAAAAGCTTGGCTTGGTAATGGGGCAACACTGTGTATCTCTCTCTCGCAGAGCCCGGCTGCCAAATTCAAAACGTCCAGCGATTGCGCCCACACGAAAGCTGCCAGCACGGAAAGCTGTAGCTGGTTTTCACTGTCCCTTGGAACTGCATTCGCTGCCGCACAGTCATTCGTGTTCTGCAAAAGCTTGGCTTGGTAATGGGGCAACACTCTGTATCTCTCTCTCGCAGAGCCCGGCTGCCAAATTCGAAACGTCCAGCGATTGCGCCCACACGAAAGCTGCCAGCACGGAAAGCTGTAGCTGGTTTTCACTGTCCCTTGGAACTGCATTCGCTGCCGCACAGTCATTCGTGTTCTGCAAAAGCTTGGCTTGGTAATGGGGCAACACTGTGTATCTCTCTCTCGCAGAGCCCGGCTGCCAAATTCAAAACGTCCAGCGATTGCGCCCACACGAAAGCTGCCAGCACGGAAAGCTGTAGCTGGTTTTCACTGTCCCTTGGAACTGCATTCGCTGCCGCACAGTCATTCGTGTTCTGCAAAAGCTTGGCTTGGTAATGGGGCAACACTGTGTATCTCTCTCTGGCAGAGCCCGGCTGCCAAATTCGAAACGTCCAGCGATTGCGCCCACACGAAAGCTGCCAGCACGGAAAGCTGTAGCTGGTTTTCACTGTCCCTTGGAACTGCATTCGCTGCCGCACAGTCATTCGTGTTCTGCAAAAGCTTGGCTTGGTAATGGGGCAACACTGTGTATCTCTCTCTCGCAGAGCCCGGCTGCCAAATTCGAAACGTCCAGCGATTGCGCCCACACGAAAGCTGCCAGCACGGAAAGCTGTAGCTGGTTTTCACTGTCCCTTGGAACTGCATTCGCTGCCGCACAGTCATTCGTGTTCTGCAAAAGCTTGGCTTGGTAATGGGGCAACAATCTGTATCTCTCTCTCGCAGAGCCCGGCTGCCAAATTCGAAACGTCCAGCGATTGCGCCCACACGAAAGCTGCCAGCACGGAAAGCTGTAGCTGGTTTTCACTGTCCCTTGGAACTGCATTCGCTGCCACACAGTCATTCGTGTTCTGCAAAAGCTTGGCTTCGTAATGGGGCAACACTCTGTATCTCTCTCTCGCAGAGCCCGGCTGCCAAATTCGAAACGTCCAGCGATTGTGCCCACACGAAAACTGCCAGCACGGAAAGCTGTAGCTGGTTTTCACTGTCCCTTGGAACTGCATTCGCTGCCGCACAGTCATTCGTGTTCTGCAAAAGCTTGGCTTGGTAATGGGGCAACACTCTGTATCTCTCTCTCGCAGAGCCCGGCTGCCAAATTCGAAACGTCCAGCGATTGCGCCCACACGAAAGCTGCCAGCACGGAAAGCTGTAGCTGGTTTTCACTGTCCCTTGGAACTGCATTCGCTGCCGCACAGTCATTCGTGTTCTGCAAAAGCTTGGCTTGGTAATGGGGCAACACTCTGTATCTCTCTCTGGCAGAGCCCGGCTGCCAAATTCGAAACGTCCAGCGATTGCGCCCACACGAAAGCTGCCAGCACGGAAAGCTGTAGCTGGTTTTCACTGTCCCTTGGAACTGCATTCGCTGCCGCACAGTCATTCGTGTTCTGCAAAAGCTTGGCTTGGTAATGGGGCAACACTCTGTATCTCTCTCTCGCAGAGCCCGGCTGCCAAATTCGAAACGTCCAGCGATTGCGCCCACAAGAAAGCTGCCAGCACGGAAAGCTGTAGCTGGTTTTCACTGTCCCTTGGAACTGCATTCGCTGCCACACAGTCATTCGTGTTCTGCAAAAGCTTGGCTTGGTAATGGGGCAACACTCTGTATCTCTCTCTCGCAGAGCCCGGCTGCCAAATTCGAAACGTCCAGCGATTGCGCCCACACGAAAGCTGCCAGCACGGAAAGCTGTAGCTGGTTTTCACTGTCCCTTGGAACTGCATTCGCTGCCGCACAGTCATTCGTGTTCTGCAAAAGCTTGGCTTGGTAATGGGGCAACACTGTGTATCTCTCTCTGGCAGAGCCCGGCTGCCAAATTCGAAACGTCCAGCGATTGCGCCCACACGAAAGCTGCCAGCACGGAAAGCTGTAGCTGGTTTTCACTGTCCCTTGGAACTGCATTCGCTGCCGCACAGTCATTCGTGTTCTGCAAAAGCTTGGCTTCGTAATGGGGCAACACTCTGTATCTCTCTCTCTCGCAGAGCCCGGCTGCCAAATTCGAAACGTCCAGCGATTGCGCCCACACGAAAGCTGCCAGCATGGAAAGCTGTAGCTGGTTTTCACTGTCCCTTGGAACTGCATTCGCTGCCGCACAGTCATTCGTGTTCTGCAAAAGCTTGGCTTGGTAATGGGGCAACACTGTGTATCTCTCTCTGGCAGAGCCCGGCTACCGAATTCAAAACGTCCAGCGATTGCGCCCACACGAAAGCTGCCAGCACGGAAAGCTGTAGCTGGTTTTCACTGTCCCTTGGAACTGCATTCGCTGCCGCACAGTCATTCGTGTTCTGCAAAAGCTTGGGTTGGTAATGGGGGAACACTGTGTATCTCTCTCTGGCAGAGCCCGGCTGCCAAATTCGAAACGTCCAGCGATTGCGCCCACAAGAAAGCTGCCAGCACGGAAAGCTGTAGCTGGTTTTCACTGTCCCTTGGAACTGCATTCGCTGCCGCACAGTCATTCGTGTTCTGCAAAAGCTTGGCTTGGTAATGGGGCAACACTGTGTATCTCTCTCTGGCAGAGCCCGGCTGCCAAATTCGAAACGTCCAGCGATTGCGCCCACACGAAAGCTGCCAGCACAGAAAGCTGTAGCTGGTTTTCACTGTCCCTTGGAACTGCATTCGCTGCCACACAGTCATTCGTGTTCTGCAAAAGCTTGGCTTCGTAATGGGGCAACACTCTGTATCTCTCTCTCGCAGAGCCCGGCTGCCAAATTCGAAACGTCCAGCGATTGCGCCCACACAAAAGCTGCCAGCACGGAAAGCTGTAGCTGGTTTTCACTGTCCCTTGGAACTGCATTCGCTGCCACACAGTCATTCGTGTTCTGCAAAAGCTTGGCTTGGTAATGGGGCAACACTCTGTATCTCTCTCTCGCCGAGCCCGGCTGCCAAATTCAAAACGTCCAGCGATTGCGCCCACACGAAAGCTGCCAGCACGGAAAGCTGTAGCTGGTTTTCACTGTCCCTTGGAACTGCATTCGCTGCCGCACAGTCATTCGTGTTCTGCAAAAGCTTGGCTTGGTAATGGGGCAACACTGTGTATCTCTCTCTCGCAGAGCCCGGCTGCCAAATTCGAAACGTCCAGCGATTGCGCCCACAAGAAAGCTGCCAGCACAGAAAGCTGTAGCTGGTTTTCACTGTCCCTTGGAACTGCATTCGCTGCCGCACAGTCATTCGTGTTCTGCAAAAGCTTGGGTTGGTAATGGGGCAACACTGTGTATCTCTCTCTCTCGCAGAGCCCGGCTGCCAAATTCGAAACGTCCAGCGATTGCACCCACACGAAAGCTGCCAGCATGGAAAGCTGTAGCTGGTTTTCACTGTCCCTTGGAACTGCATTCGCTGCCACACAGTCATTCGTGTTCTGCAAAAGCTTGGCTTGGTAATGGGGCAACACTCTGTATCTCTCTCTCGCAGAGCCCGGCTGCCAAATTCGAAACGTCCAGCGATTGCACCCACACGAAAGCTGCCAGCACGGAAAGCTGTAGCTGGTTTTCACTGTCCCTTGGAACTGCATTCGCTGCCGCACAGTCATTCGTGTTCTGCAAAAGCTTGGCTTGGTAATGGGGCAACACTCTGTATCTCTCTCTCGCAGAGCCCGGCTGCCAAATTCAAAACGTCCAGCGATTGCGCCCACACGAAAGCTGCCAGCACGGAAAGCTGTAGCTGGTTTTCACTGTCCCTTGGAACTGCATTCGCTGCCACACAGTCATTCGTGTTCTGCAAAAGCTTGGGTTGGTAATGGGGCAACACTCTGTATCTCTCTCTGGCAGAGCCCGGCTGCCAAATTCGAAACGTCCAGAGATTGCGCCCACACGAAAGCTGCCAGCACGGAAAGCTGTAGCTGGTTTTCACTGTCCCTTGGAACTGCATTCGCTGCCACACAGTCATTCGTGTTCTGCAAAAGCTTGGCTTGGTAATGGGGCAACACTCTGTATCTCTCTCTGGCAGAGCCCGGCTGCCAAATTCGAAACCTCCAGCGATTGCGCCCACACGAAAGCTGCCAGCACGGAAAGCTGTAGCTGGTTTTCACTGTCCCTTGGAACTGCATTCGCTGCCGCACAGTCATTCGTGTTCTGCAAAAGCTTGGGTTGGTAATGGGGCAACACTCTGTATCTCTCTCTGGCAGAGCCCGGCTGCCAAATTCGAAACGTCCAGCGATTGCGCCCACACGAAAGCTGCCAGCACGGAAAGGTGTAGCTGGTTTTCACTGTCCCTTGGAACTGCATTCGCTGCCGCACAGTCATTCGTGTTCTGCAAAAGCTTGGCTTGGTAATGGGGCAACACTGTGTATCTCTCTCTCGCAGAGCCCGGCTGCCAAATTCGAAACCTCCAGCGATTGCGCCCACACGAAAGCTGCCAGCACGGAAAGCTGTAGCTGGTTTTCACTGTCCCTTGGAACTGCATTCGCTGCCACACAGTCATTCGTGTTCTGCAAAAGCTTGGCTTGGTAATGGGGCAACACTGTGTATCTCTCTCTCGCAGAGCCCGGCTGCCAAATTCGAAACGTCCAGCGATTGCGCCCACACGAAAGCTGCCAGCACGGAAAGCTGTAGCTGGTTTTCACTGTCCCTTGGAACTGCATTCGCTGCCGCACAGTCATTCGTGTTCTGCAAAAGCTTGGGTTGGTAATGGGGGAACACTGTGTATCTCTCTCTGGCAGAGCCCGGCTGCCAAATTCGAAACGTCCAGCGATTGCGCCCACACGAAAGCTGCCAGCACGGAAAGCTGTAGCTGGTTTTCACTGTCCCTTGGAACTGCATTCGCTGCCGCACAGTCATTCGTGTTCTGCAAAAGCTTGGCTTGGTAATGGGGCAACACTCTGTATCTCTCTCTCGCAGAGCCCGGCTGCCAAATTCAAAACCTCCAGCGATTGCGCCCACACGAAAGCTGCCAGCACGGAAAGCTGTAGCTGGTTTTCACTGTCCCTTGGAACTGCATTCGCTGCCACACAGTCATTCGTGTTCTGCAAAAGCTTGGCTTCGTAATGGGGCAACACTCTGTATCTCTCTCTCGCAGAGCCCGACTGCCAAATTCGAAACGTCCAGCGATTGCGCCCACACGAAAGCTGCCAGCACGGAAAGCTGTAGCTGGTTTTCACTGTCCCTTGGAACTGCATTCGCTGCCGCACAGTCATTCGTGTTCTGCAAAAGCTTGGCTTGGTAATGGGGCAACACTGTGTATCTCTCTCTCGCAGAGCCCGGCTGCCAAATTCAAAACGTCCAGCGATTGCGCCCACACGAAAGCTGCCAGCACGGAAAGCTGTAGCTGGTTTTCACTGTCCCTTGGAACTGCATTCGCTGCCGCACAGTCATTCGTGTTCTGCAAAAGCTTGGGTTGGTAATGGGGGAACACTCTGTATCTCTCTCTGGCAGAGCCCGGCTGCCAAATTCGAAACGTCCAGCGATTGCGCCCACACGAAAGCTGCCAGCACGGAAAGCTGTAGCTGGTTTTCACTGTCCCTTGGAACTGCATTCGCTGCCGCACAGTCATTCGTGTTCTGCAAAAGCTTGGGTTGGTAATGGGGCAACACTCTGTATCTCTCTCTCGCAGAGCCCGGCTGCCAAATTCGAAACGTCCAGCGATTGCGCCCACACGAAAGCTGCCAGCACGGAAAGCTGTAGCTGGTTTTCACTGTCCCTTGGAACTGCATTCGCTGCCGCACAGTCATTCGTGTTCTGCAAAAGCTTGGCTTGGTAATGGGGCAACACTCTGTATCTCTCTCTGGCAGAGCCCGGCTGCCAAATTCGAAACGTCCAGCGATTGCGCCCACACGAAAGCTGCCAGCACGGAAAGCTGTAGCTGGTTTTCACTGTCCCTTGGAACTGCATTCGCTGCCGCACAGTCATTCGTGTTCTGCAAAAGCTTGGCTTGGTAATGGGGCAACACTGTGTATCTCTCTCTCGCAGAGCCCGGCTGCCAAATTCAAAACGTCCAGCGATTGCGCCCACAAGAAAGCTGCCAGCACGGAAAGCTGTAGCTGGTTTTCACTGTCCCTTGGAACTGCATTCGCTGCCACACAGTCATTCGTGTTCTGCAAAAGCTTGGCTTGGTAATGGGGCAACACTCTGTATCTCTCTCTCGCAGAGCCCGGCTGCCAAATTCGAAACGTCCAGCGATTGCGCCCACACGAAAGCTGCCAGCACGGAAAGCTGTAGCTGGTTTTCACTGTCCCTTGGAACTGCATTCGCTGCCGCACAGTCATTCGTGTTCTGCAAAAGCTTGGCTTGGTAATGGGGCAACACTCTGTATCTCTCTCTGGCAGAGCCCGGCTGCCAAATTCGAAACGTCCAGCGATTGCGCCCACACGAAAGCTGCCAGCAAGGAAAGCTGTAGCTGGTTTTCACTGTCCCTTGGAACTGCATTCGCTGCCACACAGTCATTCGTGTTCTGCAAAAGCTTGGCTTGGTAATGGGGCAACACTCTGTATCTCTCTCTCGCAGAGCCCGGCTGCCAAATTCGAAACGTCCAGCGATTGCGCCCACACGAAAGCTGCCAGCACAGAAAGCTGTAGCTGGTTTTCACTGTCCCTTGGAACTGCATTCGCTGCCGCACAGTCATTCGTGTTCTGCAAAAGCTTGGGTTGGTAATGGGGGAACACTGTGTATCTCTCTCTCGCAGAGCCCGGCTGCCAAATTCGAAACGTCCAGCGATTGCGCCCACACGAAAGCTGCCAGCACGGAAAGCTGTAGCTGGTTTTCACTGTCCCTTGGAACTGCATTCGCTGCCGCACAGTCATTCGTGTTCTGCAAAAGCTTGGGTTGGTAATGGGGCAACACTCTGTATCTCTCTCTCTCGCAGAGCCCGGCTGCCAAATTCGAAACGTCCAGCGATTGCGCCCACACGAAAGCTGCCAGCATGGAAAGCTGTAGCTGGTTTTCACTGTCCCTTGGAACTGCATTCGCTGCCGCACAGTCATTCGTGTTCTGCAAAAGCTTGGCTTGGTAATGGGGCAACACTGTGTATCTCTCTCTGGCAGAGCCCGGCTGCCAAATTCGAAACGTCCAGCGATTGCGCCCACACGAAAGCTGCCAGCACGGAAAGCTGTAGCTGGTTTTCACTGTCCCTTGGAACTGCATTCGCTGCCGCACAGTCATTCGTGTTCTGCAAAAGCTTGGCTTGGTAATGGGGCAACACTCTGTATCTCTCTCTGGCAGAGCCCGGCTGCCAAATTCGAAACGTCCAGCGATTGCGCCCACACGAAAGCTGCCAGCACGGAAAGCTGTAGCTGGTTTTCACTGTCCCTTGGAACTGCATTCGCTGCCACACAGTCATTCGTGTTCTGCAAAAGCTTGGCTTCGTAATGGGGCAACACTCTGTATCTCTCTCTCGCAGAGCCCGGCTGCCAAATTCGAAACGTCCAGCGATTGCGCCCACACGAAAGCTGCCAGCACGGAAAGCTGTAGCTGGTTTTCACTGTCCCTTGGAACTGCATTCGCTGCCACACAGTCATTCGTGTTCTGCAAAAGCTTGGCTTGGTAATGGGGCAACACTCTGTATCTCTCTCTCGCAGAGCCCGGCTGCCAAATTCAAAACGTCCAGCGATTGCGCCCACACGAAAGCTGCCAGCACGGAAAGCTGTAGCTGGTTTTCACTGTCCCTTGGAACTGCATTCGCTGCCGCACAGTCATTCGTGTTCTGCAAAAGCTTGGCTTGGTAATGGGGCAACACTGTGTATCTCTCTCTCGCAGAGCCCGGCTGCCAAATTCGAAACGTCCAGCGACTGCGCCCACAAGAAAGCTGCCAGCACGGAAAGCTGTAGCTGGTTTTCACTGTCCCTTGGAACTGCATTCGCTGCCGCACAGTCATTCGTGTTCTGCAAAAGCTTGGCTTGGTAATGGGGCAACACTGTGTATCTCTCTCTCTCGCAGAGCCCGGCTGCCAAATTCGAAACGTCCAGCGATTGCACCCACACGAAAGCTGCCAGCATGGAAAGCTGTAGCTGGTTTTCACTGTCCCTTGGAACTGCATTCGCTGCCGCACAGTCATTCGTGTTCTGCAAAAGCTTGGCTTGGTAATGGGGCAACACTGTGTATCTCTCTCTGGCAGAGCCCGGCTGCCAAATTCGAAACGTCCAGCGATTGCGCCCACACGAAAGCTGCCAGCACGGAAAGCTGTAGCTGGTTTTCACTGTCCCTTGGAACTGCATTCGCTGCCACACAGTCATTCGTGTTCTGCAAAAGCTTGGCTTCGTAATGGGGCAACACTCTGTATCTCTCTCTGGCAGAGCCCGGCTGCCAAATTCGAAACGTCCAGCGATTGCGCCCACACGAAAGCTGCCAGCACGGAAAGCTGTAGCTGGTTTTCACTGTCCCTTGGAACTGCATTCGCTGCCACACAGTCATTCGTGTTCTGCAAAAGCTTGGCTTCGTAATGGGGCAACACTCTGTATCTCTCTCTCGCAGAGCCCGGCTGCCAAATTCGAAACGTCCAGCGATTGCGCCCACACGAAAGCTGCCAGCACGGAAAGCTGTAGCTGGTTTTCACTGTCCCTTGGAACTGCATTCGCTGCCACACAGTCATTCGTGTTCTGCAAAAGCTTGGCTTGGTAATGGGGCAACACTCTGTATCTCTCTCTCGCAGAGCCCGGCTGCCAAATTCAAAACGTCCAGCGATTGCGCCCACACGAAAGCTGCCAGCACGGAAAGCTGTAGCTGGTTTTCACTGTCCCTTGGAACTGCATTCGCTGCCGCACAGTCATTCGTGTTCTGCAAAAGCTTGGCTTGGTAATGGGGCAACACTGTGTATCTCTCTCTCGCAGAGCCCGGCTGCCAAATTCGAAACGTCCAGCGATTGCGCCCACAAGAAAGCTGCCAGCACGGAAAGCTGTAGCTGGTTTTCACTGTCCCTTGGAACTGCATTCGCTGCCGCACAGTCATTCGTGTTCTGCAAAAGCTTGGCTTGGTAATGGGGCAACACTGTGTATCTCTCTCTCTCGCAGAGCCCGGCTGCCAAATTCGAAACGTCCAGCGATTGCACCCACACGAAAGCTGCCAGCATGGAAAGCTGTAGCTGGTTTTCACTGTCCCTTGGAACTGCATTCGCTGCCGCACAGTCATTCGTGTTCTGCAAAAGCTTGGCTTGGTAATGGGGCAACACTGTGTATCTCTCTCTGGCAGAGCCCGGCTGCCAAATTCGAAACGTCCAGCGATTGCGCCCACACGAAAGCTGCCAGCACGGAAAGCTGTAGCTGGTTTTCACTGTCCCTTGGAACTGCATTCGCTGCCACACAGTCATTCGTGTTCTGCAAAAGCTTGGCTTCGTAATGGGGCAACACTCTGTATCTCTCTCTCGCAGAGCCCGGCTGCCAAATTCGAAACGTCCAGCGATTGCGCCCACACGAAAGCTGCCAGCACGGAAAGCTGTAGCTGGTTTTCACTGTCCCTTGGAACTGCATTCGCTGCCACACAGTCATTCGTGTTCTGCAAAAGCTTGGCTTGGTAATGGGGCAACACTCTGTATCTCTCTCTCGCAGAGCCCGGCTGCCAAATTCAAAACGTCCAGCGATTGCGCCCACACGAAAGCTGCCAGCACGGAAAGCTGTAGCTGGTTTTCACTGTCCCTTGGAACTGCATTCGCTGCCGCACAGTCATTCGTGTTCTGCAAAAGCTTGGCTTGGTAATGGGGCAACACTCTGTATCTCTCTCTCGCAGAGCCCGGCTGCCAAATTCGAAACGTCCAGCGATTGCGCCCACACGAAAGCTGCCAGCACGGAAAGCTGTAGCTGGTTTTCACTGTCCCTTGGAACTGCATTCGCTGCCGCACAGTCATTCGTGTTCTGCAAAAGCTTGGCTTGGTAATGGGGCAACACTGTGTATCTCTCTCTCGCAGAGCCCGGCTGCCAAATTCGAAACGTCCAGCGATTGCGCCCACACGAAAGCTGCCAGCACGGAAAGCTGTAGCGGGTTTTCACTGTCCCTTGGAACTGCATTCGCTGCCACACAGTCATTCGTGTTCTGCAAAAGCTTGGCTTGGTAATGGGGCAACACTCTGTATCTCTCTCTCGCAGAGCCCGGCTGCCAAATTCGAAACGTCCAGCGATTGCGCCCACACGAAAGCTGCCAGCACGGAAAGCTGTAGCGGGTTTTCACTGTCCCTTGGAACTGCATTCGCTGCCGCACAGTCATTCGTGTTCTGCAAAAGCTTGGCTTGGTAATGGGGCAACACTGTGTATCTCTCTCTCGCAGAGCCCGGCTGCCAAATTCAAAACGTCCAGCGATTGCGCCCACACGAAAGCTGCCAGCACGGAAAGCTGTAGCTGGTTTTCACTGTCCCTTGGAAGTGCATTCGCTGCCGCACAGTCATTCGTGTTCTGCAAAAGCTTGGCTTGGTAATGGGGCAACACTGTGTATCTCTCTCTGGCAGAGCCCGGCTGCCAAATTCGAAACGTCCAGCGATTGCGCCCACACGAAAGCTGCCAGCACGGAAAGCTGTAGCTGGTTTTCACTGTCCCTTGGAACTGCATTCGCTGCCGCACAGTCATTCGTGTTCTGCAAAAGCTTGGCTTGGTAATGGGGCAACACTCTGTATCTCTCTCTCGCAGAGCCCGGCTGCCAAATTCGAAACGTCCAGCAATTGCGCCCACACGAAAGCTGCCAGCACGGAAAGCTGTAGCTGGTTTTCACTGTCCCTTGGAACTGCATTCGCTGCCGCACAGTCATTCGTGTTCTGCAAAAGCTTGGCTTGGTAATGGGGCAACACTCTGTATCTCTCTCTCGCAGAGCCCGGCTGCCAAATTCAAAACGTCCAGCGATTGCGCCCACACGAAAGCTGCCAGCACGGAAAGCTGTAGCTGGTTTTCACTGTCCCTTGGAACTGCATTCGCTGCCGCACAGTCATTCGTGTTCTGCAAAAGCTTGGCTTGGTAATGGGGCAACACTGTGTATCTCTCTCTCGCAGAGCCCGGCTGCCAAATTCGAAACGTCCAGCGATTGCGCCCACACGAAAGCTGCCAGCACGGAAAGCTGTAGCTGGTTTTCACTGTCCCTTGGAACTGCATTCGCTGCCGCACAGTCATTCGTGTTCTGCAAAAGCTTGGCTTGGTAATGGGGCAACACTGTGTATCTCTCTCTCGCAGAGCCCGGCTGCCAAATTCAAAACGTCCAGCGATTGCGCCCACAAGAAAGCTGCCAGCACGGAAAGCTGTAGCTGGTTTTCACTGTCCCTTGGAACTGCATTCGCTGCCGCACAGTCATTCGTGTTCTGCAAAAGCTTGGCTTGGTAATGGGGCAACACTGTGTATCTCTCTCTGGCAGAGCCCGGCTGCCAAATTCGAAACGTCCAGCGATTGCGCCCACACGAAAGCTGCCAGCACGGAAAGCTGTAGCTGGTTTTCACTGTCCCTTGGAACTGCATTCGCTGCCGCACAGTCATTCGTGTTCTGCAAAAGCTTGGCTTGGTAATGGGGCAACACTGTGTATCTCTCTCTCGCAGAGCCCGGCTGCCAAATTCGAAACGTCCAGCGATTGCGCCCACACGAAAGCTGCCAGCACGGAAAGCTGTAGCTGGTTTTCACTGTCCCTTGGAACTGCATTCGCTGCCACACAGTCATTCGTGTTCTGCAAAAGCTTGGCTTGGTAATGGGGCAACACTCTGTATCTCTCTCTCGCAGAGCCCGGCTGCCAATTTCGAAACGTCCAGCGATTGCACCCACACGAAAGCTGCCAGCACGGAAAGCTGTAGCTGGTTTTCACTGTCCCTTGGAACTGCATTCGCTGCCGCACAGTCATTCGTGTTCTGCAAAAGCTTGGGTTGGTAATGGGGCAACACTGTGTATCTCTCTCTCGCAGAGCCCAGCTGCCAAATTCGAAACGTCCAGCGATTGCGCCCACACGAAAGCTGCCAGCACGGAAAGCTGTAGCTGGTTTTCACTGTCCCTTGGAACTGCATTCGCTGCCACACAGTCATTCGTGTTCTGCAAAAGCTTGGCTTGGTAATGGGGCAACACTCTGTATCTCTCTCTCGCAGAGCCCGGCTGCCAAATTCGAAACGTCCAGCGATTGCGCCCACACGAAAGCTGCCAGCACGGAAAGCTGTAGCTGGTTTTCACTGTCCCTTGGAACTGCATTCGCTGCCTCACAGTCATTCGTGTTCTGCAAAAGCTTGGCTGGGTAATGGGGCAACACTGTCTATCTCTCTCTCGCAGAGCCCGGCTGCCAAATTCAAAACGTCCAGCGATTGCGCCCACACGAAAGCTGCCAGCACGGAAAGCTGTAGCTGGTTTTCACTGTCCCTTGGAACTGCATTCGCTGCCGCACAGTCATTCGTGTTCTGCAAAAGCTTGGCTTGGTAATGGGGCAACACTGTGTATCTCTCTCTGGCAGAGCCCGGCTGCCAAATTCAAAACGTCCAGTGATTGCGCCCACACGAAAGCTGCCAGCACGGAAAGCTGTAGCTGGTTTTCACTGTCCCTTGGAACTGCATTCGCTGCCGCACAGTCATTCGTGTTCTGCAAAAGCTTGGCTTGGTAATGGGGCAACACTCTGTATCTCTCTCTCGCAGAGCCCGGCTGCCAAATACGAAACGTCCAGCGATTGCGCCCACACGAAAGCTGCCAGCACGGAAAGCTGTAGCTGGTTTTCACTGTCCCTTGGAACTGCATTCGCTGCCACACAGTCATTCGTGTTCTGCAAAAGCTTGGCTTCATAATGGGGCAACACTCTGTATCTCTCTCTCGCAGAGCCCGGCTGCCAAATTCGAAACGTCCAGCGATTGCACCCACACGAAAGCTGCCAGCACGGAAAGCTGTAGCTGGTTTTCACTGTCCCTTGGAACTGCATTCGCTGCCGCACAGTCATTCGTGTTCTGCAAAAGCTTGGCTTGGTAATGGGGCAACACTGTGTATCTCTCTCTCGCAGAGCCCGGCTGCCAAATTCGAAACCTCCAGCGATTGCGCCCACACGAAAGCTGCCAGCACGGAAAGCTGTAGCTGGTTTTCACTGTCCCTTGGAACTGCATTCGCTGCCACACAGTCATTCGTGTTCTGCAAAAGCTTGGCTTGGTAATGGGGCAACACTCTGTATCTCTCTCTCGCAGAGCCCGGCTGCCAAATTCGAAACCTCCAGCGATTGCGCCCACACGAAAGCTGCCAGCACGGAAAGCTGTAGCTGGTTTTCACTGTCCCTTGGAACTGCATTCGCTGCCGCACAGTCATTCGTGTTCTGCAAAAGCTTGGCTTGGTAATGGGGCAACACTCTGTATCTCTCTCTCGCAGAGCCCGGCTGCCAAATTCGAAACGTCCAGCGATTGCGCCCACACGAAAGCTGCCAGCAAGGAAAGCTGTAGCTGGTTTTCACTGTCCCTTGGAACTGCATTCGCTGCCACACAGTCATTCGTGTTCTGCAAAAGCTTGGCTTGGTAATGGGGGAACACTGTGTATCTCTCTCTGGCAGAGCCCGGCTGCCAAATTCGAAACGTCCAGCGATTGCGCCCACACGAAAGCTGCCAGCACGGAAAGCTGTAGCTGGTTTTCACTGTCCCTTGGAACTGCATTCGCTGCCGCACAGTCATTCGTGTTCTGCAAAAGCTTGGCTTGGTAATGGGGCAACACTCTGTATCTCTCTCTCTCGCAGAGCCCGGCTGCCAAATTCGAAACGTCCAGCGATTGCACCCACACGAAAGCTGCCAGCATGGAAAGCTGTAGCTGGTTTTCACTGTCCCTTGGAACTGCATTCGCTGCCGCACAGTCATTCGTGTTCTGCAAAAGCTTGGCTTGGTAATGGGGCAACACTGTGTATCTCTCTCTGGCAGAGCCCGGCTGCCAAATTCGAAACGTCCAGCGATTGCGCCCACACGAAAGCTGCCAGCACGGAAAGCTGTAGCTGGTTTTCACTGTCCCTTGGAACTGCATTCGCTGCCACACAGTCATTCGTGTTCTGCAAAAGCTTGGCTTCGTAATGGGGCAACACTCTGTATGTCTCTCTCGCAGAGCCCGGCTGCCAAATTCGAAACGTCCAGCGATTGCGCCCACAAGAAAACTGCCAGCACGGAAAGCTGTAGCTGGTTTTCACTGTCCCTTGGAACTGCATTCGCTGCCACACAGTCATTCGTGTTCTGCAAAAGCTTGGCTTGGTAATGGGGCAACACTCTGTATCTCTCTCTCGCAGAGCCCGGCTGCCAAATTCGAAACGTCCAGCGATTGCGCCCACACGAAAGCTGCCAGCACGGAAAGCTGTAGCTGGTTTTCACTGTCCCTTGGAACTGCATTCGCTGCCGCACAGTCATTCGTGTTCTGCAAAAGCTTGGCTTGGTAATGGGGCAACACTGTGTATCTCTCTCTCGCAGAGCCCGGCTGCCAAATTCGAAACGTCCAGCGATTGCGCCCACACGAAAGCTGCCAGCACGGAAAGCTGTAGCTGGTTTTCACTGTCCCTTGGAACTGCATTCGCTGCCGCACAGTCATTCGTGTTCTGCAAAAGCTTGGCTTGGTAATGGGGCAAACCTGTGTATCTCTCTCTCGCAGAGCCCGGCTGCCAAATTCGAAACGTCCAGCGATTGCGCCCACACGAAAGCTGCCAGCACGGAAAGCTGTAGCTGGTTTTCACTGTCCCTTGGAACTGCATTCGCTGCCACACAGTCATTCGTGTTCTGCAAAAGCTTGGCTTGGTAATGGGGCAACACTCTGTATCTCTCTCTCGCAGAGCCCGGCTGCCAAATTCGAAACGTCCAGCGATTGCACCCACACGAAAGCTGCCAGCACGGAAAGCTGTAGCTGGTTTTCACTGTCCCTTGGAACTGCATTCGCTGCCACACAGTCATTCGTGTTCTGCAAAAGCTTGGCTTGGTAATGGGGCAACACTCTGTATCTCTCTCTCGCAGAGCCCGGCTGCCAAATTCGAAACGTCCAGCGATTGCGCCCACACGAAAGATGCCAGCAAGGAAAGCTGTAGCTGGTTTTCACTGTCCCTTGGAACTGCATTCGCTGCCGCACAGTCATTCGTGTTCTGCAAAAGCTTGGGTTGGTAATGGGGCAACACTCTGTATCTCTCTCTGGCAGAGCCCGGCTGCCAAATTCGAAACGTCCAGAGATTGCGCCCACACGAAAGCTGCCAGCACGGAAAGCTGTAGCTGGTTTTCACTGTCCCTTGGAACTGCATTCGCTGCCGCACAGTCATTCGTGTTCTGCAAAAGCTTGGCTTGGTAATGGGGCAACACTGTGTATCTCTCTCTCGCAGAGCCCAGCTGCCAAATTCGAAACGTCCAGCGATTGCGCCCACACGAAAGCTGCCAGCACGGAAAGCTGTAGCTGGTTTTCACTGTCCCTTGGAACTGCATTCGCTGCCACACAGTCATTCGTGTTCTGCAAAAGCTTGGCTGGGTAATGGGGCAACACTGTGTATCTCTCTCTCGCAGAGCCCGGCTGCCAAATTCAAAACGTCCAGCGATTGCGCCCACAAGAAAGCTGCCAGCACGGAAAGCTGTAGCTGGTTTTCACTGTCCCTTGGAACTGCATTCGCTGCCGCACAGTCATTCGTGTTCTGCAAAAGCTTGGCTTGGTAATGGGGCAACACTGTGTATCTCTCTCTGGCAGAGCCCGGCTGCCAAATTCGAAACGTCCAGCGATTGCGCCCACACGAAAGCTGCCAGCACGGAAAGCTGTAGCTGGTTTTCACTGTCCCTTGGAACTGCATTCGCTGCCACACAGTCATTCGTGTTCTGCAAAAGCTTGGCTTGGTAATGGGGCAACACTGTGTATCTCTCTCTCGCAGAGCCCGGCTGCCAAATTCGAAACGTCCAGCGATTGCGCCCACACGAAAGCTGCCAGCACGGAAAGCTGTAGCTGGTTTTCACTGTCCCTTGGAACTGCATTCGCTGCCGCACAGTCATTCGTGTTCTGCAAAAGCTTGGCTTGGTAATGGGCAACACTGTGTATCTCTCTCTGGCAGAGCCCGGCTGCCAAATTCGAAACGTCCAGTGATTGCGCCCACACGAAAGCTGCCAGCACGGAAAGCTGTAGCTGGTTTTCACTGTCCCTTGGAACTGCATTCGCTTCCGCACAGTCATTCGTGTTCTGCAAAAGCTTGGGTTGGTAATGGGGGAACACTGTGTATCTCTCTCTGGCAGAGCCCGGCTGCCAAATTCGAAACGTCCAGCGATTGCGCCCACACGAAAGCTGCCAGCACGGAAAGCTGTAGCTGGTTTTCACTGTCCCTTGGAACTGCATTCGCTGCCGCACAGTCATTCGTGTTCTGCAAAAGCTTGGCTTCGTAATGGGGCAACACTCTGTATCTCTCTCTCTCGCAGAGCCCGGCTGCCAAATTCGAAACGTCCAGCGATTGCACCCACACGAAAGCTGCCAGCATGGAAAGCTGTAGCTGGTTTTCACTGTCCCTTGGAACTGCATTCGCTGCCGCACAGTCATTTGTGTTCTGCAAAAGCTTGGCTTGGTAATGGGGCAACACTGTGTATCTCTCTCTGGCAGAGCCCGGCTGCCAAATTCAAAACGTCCAGCGATTGCGCCCACACGAAAGCTGCCAGCACGGAAAGCTGTAGCTGGTTTTCACTGTCCCTTGGAACTGCATTCGCTGCCACACAGTCATTCGTGTTCTGCAAAAGCTTGGCTTGGTAATGGGGCAACACTCTGTATCTCTCTCTGGCAGAGCCCGGCTGCCAAATTCGAAACGTCCAGCGATTGCGCCCACACGAAAGCTGCCAGCACGGAAAGCTGTAGCTGGTTTTCACTGTCCCTTGGAACTGCATTCGCTGCCGCACAGTCATTCGTGTTCTGCAAAAGCTTGGCTTGGTAATGGGGCAACACTCTGTATCTCTCTCTCGCAGAGCCCGGCTGCCAAATTCGAAACGTCCAGCGATTGCGCCCACACGAAAGCTGCCAGCACGGAAAGCTGTAGCTGGTTTTCACTGTCCCTTGGAACTGCATTCGCTGCCGCACAGTCATTCGTGTTCTGCAAAAGCTTGGCTTGGTAATGGGGCAACACTCTGTATCTCTCTCTGGCAGAGCCCGGCTGCCAAATTCGAAACGTCCAGCGATTGCGCCCACACGAAAGCTGCCAGCACGGAAAGCTGTAGCTGGTTTTCACTGTCCCTTGGAACTGCATTCGCTGCCGCACAGTCATTCGTGTTCTGCAAAAGCTTGGCTTGGTAATGGGGCAACACTGTGTATCTCTCTCTCGCAGAGCCCGGCTGCCAAATTCAAAACGTCCAGCGATTGCGCCCACAAGAAAGCTGCCAGCACGGAAAGCTGTAGCTGGTTTTCACTGTCCCTTGGAACTGCATTCGCTGCCGCACAGTCATTCGTGTTCTGCAAAAGCTTGGCTTGGTAATGGGGCAACACTGTGTATCTCTCTCTCGCAGAGCCCGGCTGCCAAATTCGAAACGTCCAGCGATTGCGCCCACACGAAAGCTGCCAGCACGGAAAGCTGTAGCTGGTTTTCACTGTCCCTTGGAACTGCATTCGCTGCCGCACAGTCATTCGTGTTCTGCAAAAGCTTGGCTTGGTAATGGGGCAACACTGTGTATCTCTCTCTCGCAGAGCCCGGCTGCCAAATTCGAAACGTCCAGCGATTGCGCCCACACGAAAGCTGCCAGCACGGAAAGCTGTAGCTGGTTTTCACTGTCCCTTGGAACTGCATTCGCTGCCACACAGTCATTCGTGTTCTGCAAAAGCTTGGCTGGGTAATGGGGCAACACTGTGTATCTCTCTCTGGCAGAGCCCGGCTGCCAAATTCGAAACGTCCAGCGATTGCGCCCACACGAAAGCTGCCAGCACGGAAAGCTGTAGCTGGTTTTCACTGTCCCTTGGAACTGCATTCGCTGCCGCACAGTCATTCGTGTTCTGCAAAAGCTTGGGTTGGTAATGGGGGAACACTGTGTATCTCTCTCTCGCAGAGCCCGGCTGCCAAATTCGAAACGTCCAGCGATTGCGCCCACACGAAAGCTGCCAGCACGGAAAGCTGTAGCTGGTTTTCACTGTCCCTTGGAACTGCATTCGCTGCCGCACAGTCATTTGTGTTCTGCAAAAGCTTGGCTTCGTAATGGGGCAACACTGTGTATCTCTCTCTGGCAGAGCCTGGCTGCCAAATTCAAAACGTCCAGCGATTGCGCCCACACGAAAGCTGCCAGCATGGAAAGCTGTAGCGGGTTTTCACTGTCCCTTGGAACTGCATTCGCTGCCGCACAGTCATTCGTGTTCTGCAAAAGCTTGGCTTGATAATGGGGCAACACTGTGTATCTCTCTCTCGCAGAGCCCGGCTGCCAAATTCGAAACGTCCAGCGATTGCGCCCACACGAAAGCTGCCAGCACGGAAAGCTGTAGCTGGTTTTCACTGTCCCTTGGAACTGCATTCGCTGCCGCACAGTCATTCGTGTTCTGCAAAAGCTTGGGTTGGTAATGGGGCAACACTCTGTATGTCTCTCTCGCAGAGCCCAGCTGCCAAATTCAAAACGTCCAGCGATTGCGCCCACACGAAAGCTGCCAGCACGGAAAGCTGTAGCTGGTTTTCACTGTCCCTTGGAACTGCATTCGCTGCCGCACAGTCATTCGTGTTCTGCAAAAGCTTGGCTTGGTAATGGGGCAACACTGTGTATCTCTCTCTCGCAGAGCCCGGCTGCCAAATTCGAAACGTCCAGCGATTGCGCCGACACGAAAGCTGCCAGCACGGAAAGCTGTAGCTGGTTTTCACTGTCCCTTGGAACTGCATTCGCTGCCACACAGACTTTCGTGTTCTGCAAAAGCTCTTACCACTCTTTCGTGTGGGCGCAATCGCTGGACTTTTCGAATTTGGCAGCCGGGCTCTGCGAGAGAGAGATACACAGTGTTTCCCCATTACCAAGCAAAGCTTTTGTGGAGAGCGAAAGTCTTTGTGGCAGCGAATGCAGTTCCCAACTGAAAACTTAAGCAGTGGAGTTCCAAGGGCTCTTGGGCTGCTCACTATTTGTGGGGCTATGATGACTGACTCTTATTCATATTTGCATGCTGACACAGATTTTAGTTTCTTCGCTGTGGTTAGGTGGGCGCGTTGCACCATAGGTCTTGGCTATTGTGTTGTTATCTGTGTCCTGAATCCACTTTGAGCCAGCTGCAGCCATCATGACCAGACGCATCCATTACGACCACCACTGCTGGTTATTGCTTGACCAAGGAGTGATACGGGAGATAAAGGTCAGGTTGGGGGATGGGGGGAGCACACTGTCACACTCCATCCTGTGAGTATAGTCAATTCATCTTATTCTCACAGACTGGTGGTAAGGTCACCTCTTGCCTCTGTGCCATAAATAGTATATTGATAATTTCTGCGCTTACAGATGCACGGTAAGTAGATAGAGAAGTATTGCTATTTGCTATGAATTAGCGTGTATGTTTTGGGTGGTTGGAGTTGGGTTATTTGTTTTATTATATACCAAGCCTTTACATACAGTATGATTGTTAGCAACAGACACGTCAATGTTAGAGTTAGCAAAGTCACAACGGGGTGAAGCATGAGATTAAAAACTGCCGTTGCTCTTGGTGACCCGCTAAGAAGAGTTTCCCACCAATGATGTTCGCCATCCTTCTTCACTCTTTCCAAGAGATGGTTTACCTCTTCTGTATCATGATGAACGGCGATTAGAGTTTTGTGTCCATTGTTTTGGACACATTCTAGCAGTCTATCAGGTCATCATGTTGTAGTAGTTTCGCTTGTTTTCTCCGTTTTTTTAGAAGTACATCAGCATCTATACTATTTAACACTCCCAATCCTGCCCTATGATAGCGGTCACATCTCTCCTTGTTTGTGTTGGAGAGGTGAGGGTTCAGCCATGTAATCATGCTAACCATCTGGCATTGGATATACTGAGGAATGGTGAACAGGTCTGTTTGATTGCATGAGACTAATTTGCATCAATAGTTCTTCTCGTTTAAGGGACCATGACGGGTTACATAACACTCATTTTTGGCCTATATTTTTGATTACATATGGTCCAATTTCAGAAATCTATGGGGATAGAGTTTTCTTACCCTTTACAATCGGTGCAGATGTTGCTGTACTAGGCTCAGTAATGTCTATTTTAAATTTAAAGGATAAGGTGGGTCATCTCATGTTATGGTTATCCCAGAGACAAACTACAAAAACAGGTTGTACTAAGGTAAAATTGTACTAACAGTTCAATCTTTCAGAGGCGCAGTGTTTTGTATCTTTTGCTATTGGGTTTGAAGTAATGTTGTCAAAGGCAGCGATTTGAGATGCCTTCTTATAGGTGAATTCATTGATCATCAGGCATCCTACCTTTATTTCCTAGCCTGTCACTCCCCAGAGTCCGAGGAGTCGGTCAAAACCCTTAGGATCCCTGCTCCATTCATTTTCTAAATATACTTCAGTTCTGTGCATTACTACGGTTAAGAGGGCCAACTCTTTAGTAGAATTTAGTTCCATACTTCTGGCAGATGTAACAAGGGTTTGGGATCATGGCCACTCTTTGGTTCTTTTACCACAGGTTAAGAGAAGCAGCATTGTCAGGGTTTGGACTAGCAACATGAATACAGCATTTCCATCTGCCATCCAGTGGAGTGCTGTAAGAGAAAAAAGAGACTTATTTCCGTAGGGAGAGTCCAAACAGGTTACCCCGTTAAGAAGAAGGAAAAATACATCATGCACTAATTCTATGTTTTGCACCACTGCTATCGGTAGCTTCCCAGGCAAGCTGGCCTTGAGGTTTAATTAAAGCCATAGGTACAGTACCGATGGATGGTAAACTGACCATAACAGGCTGCCCTGGCTGTGTGTCATCGGATATTCTCTTTTCCGTGTAGGTGGAGTGCTAAGCTCAGTTCTTACAAAGAATGCTTGGCTTATAGGGCTTCCAGGAGTCCCATATTGATTATTTAATTGATGGAGTACTTTGGGAAGTCTCATCCCATTGAGCTTCGTGTAGTTTGAGACTCCTTTTCAATAAGCTATTAGCTCTTTCTACCATCCCATTTGATTGAGGGTTGTACGGGGTATGGAATAGCCATTTAATTCCCTCTTGTTTTGCCCAGTCTTGCACTTCCTTACATGAAAAGTGAGAGCCATTATTACTTTGGATAACATCAGGAGTAGGTATACTTGAGAACCAAAACGATAGCCCTCCCACTGTATTTCACTGGCTTTCCAACATTGAGTCACGATAAGCAAGCTGGAGACTACTTCCACTCCTGTGAGGATGTATCAATATTCCGCACAGGATCAGAATGGTTGATATAATCAATTTGCCATGTACACCATAAACTTTTCCCTTCATTGAGATGTAAAGGTGGTGCTTTAGCAGGATATCTGCTTGTAGTTTCAATCTACACTGGGGACATTCTGTAACAATAGTTTCAAAAGATTTTCTCTTTACAGGCCAGACTTGACTCTGTGCAGCAAAGTAAAATGATGCTTTACCTGCATGGCCTAGGTTTTGATGTAACCATTCTCCCAATCGATACCAGTCCAGATTTAAGGTGATTTTCCTAATTTTAGTTAACTCATCTACCTTTTGATTCCACTTTTTGGCTGGCTGGTTATCTTTAGCATGAGCTTTTCCCATCTTGAAAGGTGTTTTCCTGGCTATATCTAGTAATAATTGCCAATCTTTGTTTCTCCAAGCTGGGGATCTATTTACTTCGTAGTTCAAGGTTTCCCACTGACGGAGCCACTGTGTGGCACCGGCCCACACAGTGTAAGAGTCTACATATATGATTTTCGCTCCATTCTGTGCTGCCAAAACAACTGCTCTTATTTCTCCTACTTGTGCACTGCCTTCACCTTCTTCTATTACTTGTTTGGTGGTGGTAATATCTAATGCAACGACCTTCTTTGCCATTTACCCTTTTTGCTGAGGTATTCGTAAACCAATGGGGTACCCTCGGTGAGGGGCGGTGCATTCTGGAACGGGTGAATTTTTAAAAGGTTGCTCTAATGCTAAAAGATCTGTGTTTATTGGCATCTGCAATTTGGAAACCTTAGTGTGTCCTTCAGTTAGCTGCATATTTTCTGCAACTCCTGTTAGGTAGGCATAACATTTTCAGACAGTGGGTTTTTGTGCACCTCCTGGGGGAGCAGTCCCCTTTAGCATTGCTTCTAGTAATTTAAATGGTCATCTAGTTTGCACAGGTTGTCCCTGATGTATTTTCTGAACTTGCTTTACTGCTCGGACTAAAGATAAAATTCCCTTTTCCCATTCAGAGTATCATTGTTCAGGTTCTTTAAATGTTGAGATAAACAAGAAAGGTCTTTTTGGCATATCGGGGCCAGTAGCGTGTTTGGTGAAACCCCATTTGGCTATAATAGGGTCACGGGGGTGTACTGGTCCCAGTTACTGATATGTTTTTACTTCTTCAGTTAGAGTTTTGACCGCCTCTTCATTTTCTAAATTCCACTCCTAGGGTTTGCCTTTCCATAAGAGTGTAATGGGTGGCAAATGATAGAAAATCCAGGTACACGCTTCCTGCAATATCCTAAAGGTCCCATTACTACTTGTAACTCCTTCCTTGACTGGGGCATTTGCAGCTCTTTGATTTTTCTTAACGTATCTGGAGTCATCACTGCACTGCCTGCTATCCACCAAGTACATTAAAATTTGTTTTACTTCTTTGTTTAGTGCTTGCCATACCACTGCTGCCACTTCCCCTAACTTCTCAGGGGAAGATCCTCCAATCAGAATATCATCTATATATTGGTATTCTTGGGGGAGTGAGACTGCCTGTAAAAGTGCAAGTGCGGCATGAGCAATTGTGGGTGAATGTTTATACCCCTGTGGGAGTCTGTTAAAGGTGTATTGTATTCCCTGCCAAGTGAAAGCAGGGAATTATCCTCTTTATCCTCCTCCTTTAAGGGAACCATGAAGAACATACCTTTTACATCTAGCGCTGCCATCCATGTGTGCAGCTGCTTGCAAAGTAGCTGTTAAGTTGGCCATGTTTGCTACAGCAGCCGTGAGCTGAGCTGTATTAGCATTCAGGCACGGATAATCGACTGTTATACAGGACCTCCCGTCTGGTTTCTGAACTGTGTTTCCAGACAGGTGAGTTATATGGGGCGTGGGTTCTGGAGATGATTTTTCATTTCTCCAAATCAGCTATTGATATAAGTACCATAGAGGCCTTCTGAAACAAGACACTGTTTGTATAAACAACGCATGCCTTGCTAACGATTGTGCCCTTGAAGAAAACTGAGAGACTGATAAAAGGGGAACATGTAGGCCTCGCTAATCACTAACCTTTGAAGAAGAAGCTAAGACGAGGAACTACAAGGACTGATAAAGGAAACATCTTGCTATAAAGGAGATTGCTGGGCTGGGAGGATATGGCACAACATGAAGTGAACAAGATTTACAGAAACTAGGGGAAAGGTAAAGACAGTAGGGGAAGATCGCAACCACCGACTCAATTAAGGACCAAAGAAAGCTACCACCCCACATGTGCAGAATATTAAAGTAGCACTGTAGCTTTAGTTTGAAATAAGAGAAATGTAGACCAATAGAAAACTGCTTTGAGTAATTACTTATGCCTATGTATAACTAGATTGTATAAATACTGTACCTGCATGACCAAAATTTGTGCTAGCTTTGTGGAATGACCACCTAGCACCCACCTCTGTGCACACATGAAATAAAATACCTCTGCCCTGTGTGTATATTGGCATCTCACACACCGGGTAAATGACCTCACACTTGTGGGATAACACTATGACTTCAGAAATTCCATTTCATTCCATAGCAGAAATCAGATATTGCGGTACGTTAGTAATTTTTGAATCAGGGAGTGCAGGGACTGCACGAAGTACGCACACTGTAGCCTTGTAACCAAATGTAATCGAAGTGACTCGTTTGTTCTTTTATAAGTAAGCAACATAGAGATAAGAGCAGGGTAGACAATATTTTAATGTTGTGTTTGTACATCTATGGCTATGGATATGCTACTATGCCCAAAGACAATTGGATGAGGAGTAGTACGGGCATGCTGCTATGTTCCCAGTGCAGCCCCAGCCCTTCTTGACAATGAGTCGAGGGGTAGTTAGAATAATTGGTTTGTGTTAGAATAGCAATAAGGGTGCCAAATCATTGTTAGGGACCATGCACCATGAAGAAGGGAAGCAAGTTACATAAGCAAGGTGATATTGTGCATGCCAATAAGAAGGGGTCAACTAAAGAACACACCTGTACGACCACCAAGGACCACCAGAAAACCTCACGGAAGCCCCTCAGATTTCAAGGACGCATGTGTAATGACCATGCAATTATGATAATTAGTTTTGGGAAATAGGATGAATATGCATTATCATTCTGTGAAATTTGATGCATATTTATGTAATCGGACAATATAAGCTTTGGTTGATGCAACCTGCAGCATGCAGCCTAGGTGGAACGATCCCTCGTGCATCTGGCGCCGTAATAAAGAAAGCCTGCTTCTTAGTACTACATTGGTGTTAAGGAGTTTGATTCCCAATTTTGGTGACAGCCCTATTTATACCGGGGTTTGAGCCAAAGGACCACATAGGTCCACACAGGCACCAGGTTCATCTGTTTAAAACATCGAAACGTAAAATATTTTCATGGTGATCTTTAGTTGTAAAGTAAGTAGTCGACATGCGCTTCTCGTCCAGGAGACATAAATTGAGCTTGGCAGTTTTGCACTGAACACTCGCTCCACTAATCTTTACCTTCCAGATCATACGCCCAGCTTCTCATCATCTTGTTGTGTTAATAGTGACATTTGCGCTCCCATATGTATTAAAAACTTTACCAATTCTCCTTGAGGAACAACTGGAATTAAAATGTATAGGTCATCATCACTTATCCACTGATAAGCCTCCACTTTCCAGCAGGGCAAGCCCAATTGCCTTCCAGACATTACTCATTTTTTAACTTCATGTCCTGCAATTGCTCCCTAAGGGAGAGGAAGGGGTTATCTCCCTTTCTGGGGACTGGAGCTGGAGGATTTGAAATATGCTTCTTCCCTTCAGCATTATCTCGTTTCTGGAATGCTTCAGACTCAAGATAATGCCAGTAGGCTGACCCTGAATCACGGCTCTGGGAATGCCTAGGGCTAATGTATTCCTCCATAATTCATTCCTCCGTTCTTGAGATTCTGTTTGCAGGTTTTTAAATTTGTTTCCCTTCTATCTAGTTTCTGTTCCCTGTTTCACAGGTCTTTGTGATCTCCTCTCCGGGGCTTCAGGTTTTGTTTTTCAGCTGGTGCATTGTCCATTTCACGGCTGCAGTTAACAATGCCGTGCATCAATTCTGCCCATGCAGGGAGTTGCGCCATTTTGAGTGTTATCACCTAGTCCCTCATTGTGTTCTGTGTATTTCTTAATCTCATCTTTTTTTGCAACTAAATGGGGTTCAAGAATTGCCAGGGCTCCTCTAATCAGTGGTTTTAACATTGTGAAATCTTCTGTAGCAGACAGTGGGAACATCATGGGACCCTCGTTTTTGCATAGCTTGTATGCAAGCAGTTTTTGTGACAGCTGTAGAGAGCTCACTTAGAGATTTAATGGGGATTACGCAGGGTTCACCTTGCTCCATGGTGTCTATTCCTCCAGCCAAATAAGCTTCTTGGCTAGTGATAGAATGGGGTGTATTTGTCTGGTTGCGTCCTAAATTTAAGAAAACTCCTGGACACCAATACCTGCTTGCTTCATCCTCATTCAACATTATTCAGTCACCGACACTTAGGCAAACTTGCCACAAGTATTCAGTTTCAGGTTCACCTGGTTTTCTGCTGTCTCTCTTGCAAATTTGTCTATTGCAATGGATCCCAGGGGATGGTTTGCATAGTATGTTGTGGATGACCACCCCGAGGTCAAACAGTTCTTTCTGTTTTAACAATGGGTCTGGCTTCATATTCAGGAGGACTTGTGGGGAACAAAGGATTGTCTTCTTCTGGCTCGCTCTCATCGGGATCACCCCAGATATCTCCATCCCAGTCTTCAGGGGATACTATTAGTTTCCTGATCTGTACCATCTCAGGCAGGTGGGGAGACTGCATAAACAACATCTCGACCTTTTCTCCCAGATTTGTCTTTTTTCCTTTCCCTCCCTGTAACTGTTTCTGCATCTGTTCAATTTTTAAAGACAGCAACAATTCAGTTGCCTTTCTACCTTCTCTTTCTTTCTCTAGGTCCTGCTCCTTTCTTTTTTTCTCTCTCTTTTTTGAAATGCAGTTTCTAAAAAGATACCTAGCATCTTGCATATAACTCCTTTCCCTTTTCCATTCTTTGTGCTGCCACTAGTTACATTTCCATGTCATGAGTCCTGGGACCTAAAGCGCATGGACCTGCCTCCAACATTGATAAAACTTCTCCAATGGATTCCCTGGAGGAGTCAGGGGCTGCTACCTGCGAAATGATGCAGTCTCTAGGGGATGCCAAAACATTATGGAGCTGCCTGGCAGGAGTCCAAAGGACCTGCAGGGCATGGACCTGCCTCCAACATGGACAAAACAATTAAGTTAACTACCTAGGAGGAGTTTAGGGCTACTCCGCATGACTTTAGCTGTCTCCAGATAAAGCCAAAACACTACTGGAGATTCCTGAGAGGAGTCCCAGACACATAGTGGGCACTGACCTGCCTTCAATAGAAAGGAAGCTCTTCAAGTAACTACTACAAGGACTCTGGCGATGCTACCTGAGACTTCAGCTATATCCAGGGAAGGCCAAAAAACTCCAAAGCTGCCTGGCAGGAGTCCCAGAAGGAAACAGGTCATGGACCATCCCCCAGCACTGACAAAACTATTTGAGTTCATTCCTTGGAGGAGTCTGGGGCTGCTACCTGCAAAATTCAGTTGTCTCCAGGGGACCCCAAAACATTCTTCAGCTGCCTGGGAGGAGTGCCGGGGAGCTACTGGGATTGCACCTGCCTCCATCATGGACAAAATGCTTCAGGTAGCTCCCTTGGAGGAGTCTGGGACTGCTACTAGGGACTTCAGCTTTCTCCAGAGGAGGCCAAAACAATCCTGAACATGCCTGGGAGAATTCCTGAGCTACTGAGCATAGACCTTCCCCCAACATACACAATGCTCTTTGCGTAGCTCCCTTCAAAGAGTCAGGGGCTGCTGCCTGGAAATTCACCTGCCTCCAGAGGAGGCCAAAACACCCCTGGAGATGCCTGGCAGGAATCCTGGGGGGCTACCGGCCATGGACTTTCCACCAACATACACACTGCTGTTCAAATAGTTACCTTAGAATAGTCTGGGGCTGCTACCAGGGAATTCCCTGGTCTCCAGAAGAAACCAAAATGCTCCTGGACATGCCTGAGAGCAGTCCCAGACAGATAGCGGGTACTGACCTGCCTTCAGTATGAAGAAGCTCTTCAATTTGTTCTCAGGTGTCTCTTGTTCATTAGCGCCGAGCACGTAAGTTTGACTTGGAGCCTGGGAAGAAAACCATATGCAGTCACTCTGGTTTCATTCAAGTCCAGATAAGTTCAAGGTCACATTTACTAGGAATCACAGCAGGTCCCATCCATGCCTCCAGACCCCAACACCACTCCTGTGCAGCGTCCCGAGGAACGATAAGCACAGAACAAGAAACCTTCCTTCAAAGTAAGGCCCACAGCCTGCTGTTTCAACAAGATGCACAGACCACCAGCTAAGAACAACCTCTGCTTTAACTACACCTAGCTCCGCTGTCTAAATAAGGAGACCAGCTCCTAAATTATCCCTAGCTCTAAAAACACAGATCTTTCCTAGGGCAATGCTAAGGAAATACCAGAGCACAGGGACACCTGCTCATTCAGTTTAAGCCGATGGGGAGCAGGACAGAGGACTAGAAAGAGAAAAATATGACGAGGAAGAAGACTGAGGACCTGAGAAAGAAAGGTTCAGGGAAAAGGCTAGAGAGAAGGACAAATCAAGAGAAATAGGCATGAGGAGACCTGCAGAGAAATGAAGAAAAAGTGGGGACAAGAGCAGGACAGAGACATTGGGAGGGAAGCAGAGGAAGAAGGCAGGGGGACAGAGAAGGACAGGGATAGGGAGCAGGACATACAGATGGAGAGAGAAAAAGAAGGACAGGGAGCAGAACAAACGGACTGAGAAATAAAGAGAGTGTCAGATCCTGACAAAGAGACTGAGAATGGGAAAAAAACCCCAGCAAAAACAGAGACTAAGGAAGAGGAAAAGAGGGCTCAGAAGCAGGAAAGAGAAAGAAAGGACAAATAGAAGGGAGAGCCAGCTGGACAGAGGGGTATAGCAAGAAAAAATGGGACAGGCAGAGGGACAGAGAAATAAAGACGGAGAAGATGGGGGCAGGAAGCAGGACAGAGGAACAGTGAGAAGAAAAAAGGGGCCGGGAGCAGGACAGAGGTGAAGAGAGATGCAGCAGGGAAAGAGGAAGAGAGGCAGAAAGAGGGTGAGGGAGCAGGAGAAAGAGAGAAATAAGGACTGGGGGCAGGATAGGGATTGCAAAAAACCTCTGGGGTGGGCAGCAGGATGGAGGAGGAGTAAAAAAATATGGAGGGAGGGAGCAGGACAGAGTGCAAGGGAGAGCAGGGGAAGCTGGGCAGGGAGTGGAGAAAGGAAAAGTACTGGTGAGGAGCGGGCAGAGACATAGTGTGGGAAGGAGATGGAGGGGAAGAGGGGAGAGGGGGTCAGGAAGAAAATTAGTGATAAGCAGCAATTAGCTGAATTAGTGATAAGCGATTAGTGATAAGCAGTGATTAGTGAAAATTAGTGATTTGTGGTCTAATATGTGTGACCAGGCCCAGCAGTGTCACTTCCGTTGCGGTGCAACTCACTTCCACTGAGTCTGTAGGTAGGTGGTTATGTATGGAAGACTTGGGAGTTTGTGGAGAATGACTACCAGCAGCCTCAAGGAATGTGCTGCCTAAAAACGCTCGGCCCTGGGCCCAATCCTGTACCCTAATATTGGTGACGAGCATTGCCTTGCAATCTGGCCAGGACTGGGGAAAAACAGCCCAGTTGGAAGGGGGAATTACCCAGCTGTTTTTTTGTTTGTTTGCTTGTTGGTTTTGCTTCTAAAAAAAATACCATTTAAGCTCTAAATACCACTTGCAAGGAAGAAGGCACCAGGCATACCAGGTTGGGGACATTTAAAGCCTGAACCCGTTCAACAGCCTTACAAACAAACCATCGCTCAGTCCTGCTACAGACACTCCACTGCCTGCCTTCAAGTACAGGCAGCTGCACTGTTTCTTGAGCGCTCCCCAGGAATGGCACTACCAGGCAGCTCAAAAAACGTGCTGCCTGCAAAAACCTGAGCACACCTTAATTGTGGGCATTTTTCCTCTTTATAGGCCTGCTGGTTGAAGAGTCATCTGTCGAGAGATAGCTCAGGACTATGCCAGGGCTGGTGGCACTGCTTTTGGGATCCTGTGGCAGCAATGGGCAAAGGACAGGCTATCAAATGCCAGGGCCGGGTATGTGTGCAGGGTGTCAGGGTCACCCCTACATGGTTTTTCCCAGCAGAGCCCCAGGCGGTGCTGGCCCTGCGCTGCAGCCCCAGGGCTGAGGCTCAAGGAGCCAGGCATTTCTGTGGGCACTGCACCCTGCCGTGCCCCACCACTGGCTACTGGCTGCCCTGGGCTTCTCCCCATTGTGCCCCCAGCTCTGCTTTCTGCCAGCGCCTGGGGCACAGCAGAACATCTTGCCTGCTCCTTGTCACCCACGTGTGCAGCTTGTACGTGGTGTCCACGTCACACAGCTGATTTGGGGGTAGCAGTTCTCTCTTGTGGCACCCTGGGAATGGGGGCAAAGCAAACCCAATCCCTCCCTTCCAGTCTTTGTCCCCAGAGATAGCCAGTGGAGATGTACCGTGTGCTGGAGAGCATCCTGCAGAGAAGTGACAGCCATTGGCAGAGCGGTGCTGAGATCCACCTGACAGCAAAGGTGTCCAGTGGCCTCAGAGGAGCCCAGGTGAACTGGTTCTCTTGGAGGCCACCAAAGCAGCCTTCCTCCGCCCCTGTTTTTTGGTGAGATATGGAGCAGCGCAGAGGTGTTTATCAGGCATTCAGGACTGATGAGGTTTTCCCAGTGCCCCCGTGAGAGATCCTGCTCCCAGGAAGCAGCTCCCCATAGAGCAAAGGCTGTATCCAGCCACCTATTGCTGGGCTTTTTTTTCATGCATGATCTTTGTGCACTGGAGTTGTCTCTTACATTGAAATGGTCATCTCTGTAGGTAATGCTGCACATGTTTGTACAGATGTTGGACAGACTAGAAGCTGTAATGCCAATATGGAAGGGCAGCTTGATGCTGGGATCATGCTGTAGCTCTTACAGCCCAGGAGATTTGTGGTTTTTTGTTATTGTCATGTTAGAGGAATTTCCCAGGTTTGGTATCTAGCGTGAAGCCACAGGGATCCTGCAGTGTTTGAGGTCTGGTTAAATGATGGTACATCTGAAGGTGGCTGCTGGAGTCTGGAAGTTTCAGTCCACACTCACTAAATTGCCTGCAGGCAATTAGCAGCCTGAGGGCGAGTAATGCAGTTCAAGCTGTGTTGAATCTGTGCAAGGGTTTAGAGCAGCTGCAGAACCTGGACATTCAAGCCTCAGGTGTAAACTCTGAGTAAGAACAGAGGAGGGGGAAAAGGGTTTTCAGAGGCTGTAGTTATGATCAGTTTTCTTTCCAGGGGCTCTGGAAAAGGCCTTTGTGCTCTGCTTCCTTTTGGATCTTTCTTAGAAAAACAATTGGTTTTTGGTTTGGTGTGTTTTTTCCCCTCTCTATGACATGCCTCTGTTTTGGAGAAAAGCAAGTGAAAGAGCAGAAGCTGGGACAAGACTAGGTAAGTGGGAGGAGTGGTAGAATATTTTTTATGGGCAAAAATGGGTTTGGATTTTGATCTGCTCAGAAATTTTCATACCAGCCTTGAAACTTGTTTATTAATGTAAGGATGATAGTGGGGGGAGAAGAGACAGAGAAATGGAAGGAGCAAGGAAGGGCTCTGAGGATTTGCATTAATGTTGCCAGAGCATTAATGTGTCACTCCTCTAGTGACAGAAGGGGTGACTTACCAGTGACACAGCTGTCACTCCTTGGCCCTGACTTTGTAATTCCCTTGAAAGCCAGGGATACAGCCTTTCTCTGTGCCCCCTCCCAGGTTCTTGTGCACCTGACAGAGCATGGGAAGCTGACAAGTCCTTGACTAGTGTAAACATAACTTAGCAACAACTAAAACATCAGTGTGTTATCAACATTATTCTCATGCTAAATCCAAAACATAGCACTATACCAGCTACTAGGAAGAAAATTAACTCTATCCCAGCCAAAACCAGAACACTGGCCAAATCAGCATCTTGTTCATGTTGCGCAGGCTGCGTTACTTGACTGCTGGCAAGGAAAGGAGTGTGACAGGATTGTTGGAATGCCAAGGAATGGGGATGGAAGTGATCACAGACGGATTTCTCAGTTTTCCATGGTGTCCTGGTTTCAGTTGAGATAGAGTTAATTTTCTTTATAGTGGCTGGTATGGGGCTATGTTTTGGATTTGTGCTGAAGACAATGTTTATAATACAGAGATGTTTTAGTTGTTGCTGCACTAGTCAAGGACTTTTCAGCTTCCCGTGCTCTGCCAGGTGCAGAAGAAGCTGGGAGGGGACACAACCAGGATAGTTGATCCAAACTGACCAAAGGGCTATTTCATACCACATGACATCATGCTCAGTATATAAAGCTGGGGAAGAAGAAGGAAGGGGGGACATTTGGAGTGATGGCGTTTGTCTTCCCGAGTAACCATTACGCATGATGGAGCCCTGCTTTCCTGGAGATGGCTGAACACCTGCCTGACCATGGGAAGTAGTGAATGAATTCCTTGCTTTGCTTCGCTTGCGTGCGTGGCTTTTGCTTTACCTATTAAACTCTTTTTATCTCAACCCTCGAGTTTTCTTGCTTTTGCTCTTCCGATTCTCTCCCCCATCCCACCAGGGGGGGAGTGAGTGAGCGGCTGCGTGGTGCTTAGTTGCCGGCTGGGGCTAAACCACGACACATGGGCTGTCTGTATACCCCATGTAACTTGTCTTGCATTTGGAAAGAAGTGCCACCCTTTTGGCGAAAAGAAAAAAAAAAGAAAGATAGAGCTTTCCAAGGAATAAAATTTTATCAGTTTTAATGAGCAGGTAGGTTATCTGTGGCAGAGCTAAGACTTGGAGCAAGATTACCTTGCTTAGTCTTACCATTCTAGAGTTTTAAAAACATTTCCTTGAAACACTTTCCCAACATAACCAGACCTGACTTTCTGAAAGAGCTGTTTTCCTAGAGCTGCATCAGAGCTAAGCCAGATGAGAGAGTCTTTCCTGCTGTCAGTCACTGAGGCTGATGACAGGTCACCCAGCGGTTTTGGCAAGGACAGAACAAGATCGATACCTGTGGTCCTCTGTGCTGATTTTAATTTCTAGAAAGTGTATTGCATAAATTGATTTTCAGGTTTTGCAGGTTGTAGGCCTGGCAGGACCTATTGTGTCATTAACGTGATGATAATAGCAAAACCTCCAGGCATCTGTGTAGGGCGTTTTGGATTTTCTATGATTTGCACGAGTACTTGAACAGTTTAATGTTCTGTTGAGGTACAGTAGTTCTAGTGTCATCAGTAGAGAGTGAAGACAAAGAAGATGAAGATGGCAAAGATAGTCAAAAGCATTATGAACTTTGACAGCGGAAGTGTGTCATTTACAGTTTATATGAACACCTTTCCTTCAATGTACTGTTCTTTTCAAAGATTTACAGAGGACATTTTGCTATTCCCATATCAGCACTGAGTGATATGCTCTACACTGAGATTTTAAAAAAATGACCAGTGTATCCTGGAAAGAAGAGTAATTACACAGATTCCGTAGTGTTAATCTTGTAGTTTTCATTTCTCCTTAAAAAGTAGGTGTGTGTTTTTTCACCTGTGATTTAAAAAAAAAAGAAAAACCCTCGAAACTTCCTCTGAAATCAGAGGTGGGTGAGACAGATCACCTTGAGAGCTGAGAGCAGGTGCTCTCCAGACAGCTAAAGACAGGACTGGCTGTGCATCTGCCTTGCTGCTCTCCAGGTTCTCGTGAGTACATGGAGCCCTCCATAACCAGGAATGGGAAGTATGTGGCTCCAGCGTATGCCACCTGTAGATGTCCCAGGGCAAACATGGAGATCATGCCTGAACAAAGAAACAGCCCTCCAGCCGTTCATTCAGAGAAGGCAAGCACACTTTCTTTTTGCCCGGCGTTAGTGGGGTACAAAACACTCAGCCCACCCCTTGAGTGAGCTGTGCATGCTTTCAGGCAGCTGGCACTTCTGCAGCTGTTCAGGAGAGCCCATCCAGGTGAAACTGCCTCCTTGTCTTGAAAAACAGGCCAGAACTTCACTGCTTTTGTGCTGTTGTCCTCTGCCCTAGGTGATTACTCCACTGGCAAGTCCAAGAAACACATCTGTAAATGCCCACCTGTGCAGTGCATGTCCTTCCAGCCCAGGGCCATCAAAGCAGACCTCCCTGCATGTCAGTGAACGCTGGGAAATGCATACCCTTGCAGCCTGAGTGTCCTCTAGTGACAATCTGCTGGTCAGCTTAGTCACCAGGGCTAGTTCAAAGCCTACACAGCAGGACACAACTGCTGCCTGACAAGATTTCTTTCTATCCCACAGGAGCTCTATAGTGATAACGCCATTTCTAGCTTTCCTTGGGAGACAAGGGGGACCAAAGCTCTGGTATCACAGCTTGGCATGGTCTGAGAAGGCAGGGTAAAAACTGTGCCATGGTCACAATCAGGACTATCCTGGGCTGTGAGCTGTGCAAATGCCAGCAGAAAGCTCTGGGAACTCTTTGCACATAAGACAAAGCATTCCTCCTGCTACCCCAAGGGCCATCAGCATGAGCCATGGAAGCTGGGGAAGGTAGAGTTGCCTCCTCTCCAACAGGAGGCTGCTCAGATTTGGAGCAGGCGTGCTCTGGTGGGGTCAGACCAGGTGCCTTTGCTGTCTCCTGGTCTTCATAGGCTTCTCATGCTCATGGACAGCCCCATCTCTGTTGACAGTCTTTGTTAAATGGGGATTTGGAGAACTGGGAGTTGTTTCTCCCTCCTGGTGGGAGCATGCACCGAGGCTTTGTTGTGAGAGAAGCAACTGGGGAGTGCTACTGGCTGGATGCAGCTCCCTTGCTGTGGTGCCAGCTCTTGGGAAATGGGGGTACCGAGGGCAGATGGTTTTACCCCAGCCGGGGAGTTCCTGTCACCCCGTCAGGGAGGTTTTCATGCAGTTACAGGTTTTCAAAGAACCCAGCAAAGAAATTTTCCAAGGATACTCTCCAAAGGAAAGTGCAGGGTTTAGCTCTGATTGCTCTCTGTGTGGACTGTGTCTGGCCTTAGCCAGGCATGCAGTAGCTTTCAGACGAGGAATGGGACTATTCCAGGTTGAAGTGAGCAATCAGGATCTATAGTCTGTTTTGCTTAAGGCAGTCAGGTGGAAATGTGTGGTTGGAGCCTTCTGCATCGCTTACCCTTTGATTTCAGTGCTGCCCTCTAGTCAGAATCTTGCAGTGTTTTTGTTGAGGCAAAAAATTAAATGGAGAAAGCAGATCTTCCTCACCCACAAATGTACCTTCCTCCCAGCTCAAGGTGAACAGACAAAGTCTCTGGGGGTGCATTGTTTTATTAAATGCGTATCAGATATCTGGCATAAGGGGAGTTGTGTACAGCAAATGGCTGCAGGTGCCTGGAGCTTCACCAGCATCACCTGGAAGGCGAAAAGGAGAAAAAGGTGACCATAGGGAATTGTTATCAGTTCGTCTGGGTCCCTGTTGCCCTGCACGCCCCCTGAGCCAAATGCTGTTTATGGACAGTCATTCTGTGTCTCTCTGTGTCGCCTTTTGGTCAGGGCTGGGTGTGGGTGCAGTGGAGGTTCAGCGTCCTGACCAAGCAGAACTGTCTTCAGCGATGGCCTTCTGTCAGGACAAGGGTGCTGATGTGCACTGGCCATTCCTCATTGCACACTGCAGTAAGTGTGCCTTGCAGCTTTCAGCTTGCTGCACCTATGCCCTGGCACACTTACTGGAAACCTCATGTATAAGCAGAGCATTTGAAATGTCCTGATGCTCAGGCCAGGAGCATCTCATTGGCTTTTTTTTCAAACCACTCATTGCCTTTTTTTTTCTCTTTCGGGGGAGGAATGTGAAGAAAAGTGAAAAATAGTTTAGGAACAGATAAAACACATGCCTTGGGTTTTATGAGAACACTAAAAAAAATGACCTGACCCAGTTGCCATTTTAAGGTCAGGATCTTTTAAAGATCACTAGAAGGGCCTCAATTTATTAGGGGAGGAAAAAGTGAAAAGTCTTTGATCTCATTGGATCAGGGATTTACCGAGTGTTTTTGGACACAAGGACCTCTTGCGCCACGGACAGTCATACTGGCTGACCCTGTGTTGTCCTGTCCTCCTGCAGGGTGGTGTGTGTTTGTGTAGTGACAGGATCTTTGAAGGGTTCTCAGGTATAATTACAGACTAAAAGTATGATTATTACTGCGGTAGTCTGAGGTTCTGAGGGAAGTCAAAATATGTTTTCAATTTCGGAGCTGGGCTCTGGTGAGAGTGAGATAGTGATGGAACCTTAGGAGGCTAGACAAGACCAGAGTCCCAGAGTTTTTGGGGCTGTGAATGCGCTGCCAAGGGATAGTGAGGACCAGCAACAGCTTTCAGTCCTGGTGCCTTTTGTGTGGGAGCAATTGCTGGACGTTTTGGGAGTACTAGGAGATTCAGAGTCCTTAGGGTTGGACTTAGAATTTTGTTGTGTCCTTCACAACAAGCAGAAGAAGGAGGTTTGACAAACAAGGAATTATTTTCTCCTCCATAAAATTCCAGCTTTTAATACAATCCCACACAAGTTTCTGTTTGTGTTCATATGACGAGGCCACCTCATTTGGCTTGCTAGGGCTTGCCTGAGGTTTTTTTTTCTCCCTCCTCATGCTTCACCACTGACTGTATCATTTACCACAGCAGTAGGGCACTGTGGAAATGAGCTCTGAAGCAACTCTGAGGATCTAGGATGCCCACATCCTCCATTTTGGCATCTTTCCATCAGCAGCAGGAACTCCGAAAGCCAAAGGTTCACTAAAGGCATGCCTTCTGAAGGCACTTCATTAGCCACAGGAAGGAAGAAATTATCTTCCCTGGGAGTAGGAGCATGGCACATGAAATCAAACTAATGCGCTCCCTATGCTCTGAAGGCAATATTCAAAGGCAGCTTCTAGAGGAAAATTAAGAGCTGTCTTCCCAGAGTCACTGTTGTTTTTTCATCCTTCAGAGCTGCCCAAGATATGTAATAGAATGTGTAGCAAGGTTTCACAGGACTGGCTGTGCTCATGAGAGAGCAAGTAGTTGGCCAGTGGTGGGGTGTACATCAAACACTGCAGGACAGAGTTGAGGAAGCACGTATTGCCCAGGCTGTAGAGGCCCTCTCCGACACTGCCTCTTTGCTGCCAGGCCATGCAAATCTTCTGTGGAGGAAATAGGTCCCTTTCTGGCAGAGCCATTCCGACACTCATGCCTGCAAGGAAATAAGATTTTAAAGGAGATCATCTTGTTTTGGTTTAGGAGAGCCCTAGACCCATATCCCTAGGCTTGTCCCTCTTGGGATGTGTTACATAAAAGATAACTAGGAAAAAGGAATTATGCTGACAGCCTGCGTCTACCCAAGCTGTAACGGTAGAGCTCAGCTGACACCTACGAAGGTACAGGCTAACGACACTTCTCCCCTGCCTCTATGTGTGCAATCCCCTGTCCAAAAGGAAACTAACAATTATGTTTTCCACAAACTGAAACTGGCGGGAAGGGGAGGGAGAAAAAAATAATGAAATTTCCAGGAAGAAAAGGAGAATGTAGACTGAAATGCAGACAGCAAGGAGCCGAGTGACCCTGCCATTGAGCTCAGCCCACCCTTGCTCTCACCAGCACAGCCACCAGCTCCGGGAGAGAGCATGGCAGGAGCTGCCCGGGGACACCCCTTATGACACCCTTTGTGACACGGGGCTGTGCGGGACTGCACATCAACTGGGCTGGCACCACCCAGCACCTCCCGCAGCTGCAGACGCAAGGCCTCCCCAGGTGCCTGCTGCTGGGAAGGGGCTCCTCCCTGGGTAGAGCACACACCTTTGCCCCACACAGAGCCAAGCCCAGGGGGCACGGGCACATAGCTGGGGCCACTGCTGGGGACAGCTGGGGCTGGCACAGCCCTGCTGCAGCCCTGGGCTCCTTTCCTGCTCTCCACAGTCAAACGCTGCAGGATGGTGTTGAGGAAGCACATATTGCCCAGGTTGTAGAGTCCCGCTCTGACACTGCCTATTTGCTGCCAGGTGATGCAAATCTTCTCGGGAGGAAGCAGGACCCTTTGTGGCAGAGCTGTTCCCTAACTAATGCCTAATGGTAGCAAGGAAATCAGATGCTAAAGGAGATTCTAGTCTTGTGGCTGAAGAAAGGCTGTTGACAAAGCAGTCCTCTGCACAGGAGCACCCAGAAGACCTAGCTCTCATCTGTAACCCAAACACACAGTAGAGGCAGCATTAGCGCTGCTGTTCTCCTTCACCTGTCCACACGCAGCTTTGGAAAAGGGCTGCTTCCTTTTGCTCATGTGCAAGAAACTTCATCAAAAAGTTACTGCAACAAATTACTCATTCACACTCAAATAAACGTAGAATTAAAAATAAAACCAGAGAGAGAATTCAAGCTTCCTGCTTGAATTGCTTGAGTTTTTCTGAATCTGCTTGAGTTTTTCCTTGGTCTCCTTGTTCTCCCTGAAAACAGATGATGTAGCTCATTTGAAAAGTAATTTCTTTCATATGTGTATAATGAAGTCCTCTATTTTCCTAAGATCCTCTTTGTTTTCTAAATTCTGTTTGCCAATTAATACTTTAAAAACTAAAATTAAGCACCAGCAAAAAATTAATTTTGTCAGTGGCTAATTTTGATTTTGTAAAAAGATGTGAGTATTGTTCTAATGTAGTTAGGACTTGCCCACAAAAATGAAAGTTCTATATTATGGGCTCACTAAATACACTGTCAGCAAATGCTGTAAATTAATGATTTAGTTTTTATTTAAATCTTCTTTTCAGCAAATATAATGAAGACCTTCATTATTTCATAGTTGCTTCAAAAGAAAATGTTACCCTTGTCCCAAGACAAAGGATTTCTTCAGTAAATACGTGGCCTGCTAAAACCCCTTCTCTGGGTTGCATGTACTGTGGCAAGGAGTACCTCCCGGTGGCTTGTGGATGAGTTTTTGTGCTGAAAACTCAGCCAATGACAACATTGCTTTTGGACCCCCAAAGCATCCCCTGATGCTCAAGCGCTCTCCTGCAGGTCGGCAGGAGAGAATTCCAGGGTCACAGGTAAGCAGCTCACCAAGCCCTTGGCTGAGGTTTTTTTATATGAATAACTCTTCCTGCTCCCCTCAGGAGGATGTTCCTCCCCTTCCCACATGCTCCTCCCACATCTCCCTGAGCCATTTGTCACCCCTGACAGTGTCCACCCCAGCCATGGCAGGGGTGGTGTCCCCAGGTGCAGTCTGGATGGGCGGCTGGACCCACTGCTGCTCAATCCCTTGGCTCATGGGGTCAGGGCTTCTCTTGCCCAGGCCCCCCTGCTGCCCCCATCACCCCCAACTCCCCTGTTCCTCCCATCTCCCATGCTCCCATCACTCCTATGTTCTCCTTTGTTCCCTCCCATGTCCCTGCTTGGTGCGAGGGGTTCCTGGCACAGTGGGGGCACTGGGGGAAAGACCATAGGGGTGGCAGGGCTGGAGCTGTCCCCTGTGCCTGCCCGGGCTGGTCCCCAGAGGGGCCATGCTGTGGTGGGAGAGTGCAGTCAGGACCCTTTGGGCACTGGGAGGGGGTAGCAAAGCCCCAGGGACTGTGGGGATACACCCCCTCAGCATCATCCACACACAAGGACCCTGATGCAGGGCTGCTGGGCCCAAACAAATGGGGCTCGGGTCAGCTGGGCCCAGGGCCAGCCAGGCCCGGGGCTAAGACCCACTCCATCACAGCCACCATGGCATGGCCACCAGCTCCCTAATAGGCACCAGCGTCTGTCCCAGCACCATCATTCCTGACCCAGGGGGCCGCAGGACATGATGGAGCCCCCGGGTGATGTAATTTGGCACTGGACTTTGAGGGTGTGGAGAGGAAAACTGGCAGTTTCACCTGTTACACCCCAGGAGGTGTCATTTTCTATTAAAATAACCAAAATATCTCATGATGTTCCAAGCCAGACTAGTCAAAAGGACTCAACAAGATGATGAACATAACTGCACTTTCACAGGAGATGGCATTAGATGACACAAATTTTGTGTGCTCAGGGCTAGGACATACCTCGTAAGGCCATGCGGCCCCACTGCTCCTTTGTGTGGTCCAGGCCAGGACATACCTTATCAGGCCATGCAGTCCCATCCCTCCTTTGTGTGCTCAGGGCCAGGATACACATATAAGACCATATTCGCCTACCTGCTGATTGCAGACGCTGTCTCCGCTCCTGCATGGTCAAGGGAGGCAGCAGCTGCTGAGAGGGGGTGATGTGCGATGTTGGTGGCTGTTGGTGGCAGTGTTTGATTGCCATCCCTGCAGCCAAGAGCTGGGCCAGTGCGGGACAGGGGCCTGTGGCATGCAGCCACCCCTTGCCCCACCGGGGCCTGGCACAAAAGGACGAGCACAAGCGGCAGCTGGAGAGGCTGCAGGCTGAGCTGGAGGCTGAGCAACTCTGCTCCCAAGAGCTGTGCCGCCACTTCGCCACTGAAATTCGCGAGCTGAAGGAGGTGGCAGAGCGGGACCAGCAGCTCCTGGCCAAATGGCTGCACTCCACATGGGAGCAGTGTCAGGCACGGGAGCTCCAGCAGTTGCAGGACCTGAACCAGTGGCAGCGGGCAGTGGAGAACCGCCAGCTGCTGCACTCGAAGGAGGCTGAGCTGTGTGAGGTGCAGGGGATGCTGCAGCAGCAGCGTGATGATGCCATCCATCAGTCACAGGACCTGCAGCAGCAGCTGGCCAAGAAGCTGGTGAGAGGAGCCTGGAGCAGCAGTGAGGCTCGCAGTAAGCTCCAGGACATCCTCAGCAAGCTGCACTGGGAAACCAATGGTGAGCAGGCCACGCATGCTCTGCCTCCAAGACAAACTGCTGCTGCAGAGGAGATGCTTCCTAAAGTCCATCCTGGAGCAGTTCGATGGCGAGCAGCCCACTACCTGCAATGAGGCCAGGGCCAAGGCTATGGCCTGGCACCACCTGCAGACCCTCCTGGGTACTGGGGCCATCAAGCCCTGCTCTTTGGAGAGCCTCATGGCATCTTCCTCCCACGATGGAGAAGGGCAGCGGAAAACCTGCAATAGCTTAAAAGACGCTCGCTTCCAGGAAGAAGGTAACAGCATGGAGGTTTTGCTCAAGGCTGTGGGGCAAGACTTGGTGCTGCACTGCTTGGACTCCCTGCCGCAAGGACAGACTGGCAGTGGGTGGTTTGTGGCAGAGGTGGGTGTTCAGACTGTAGGGCAGCAGGAGGACTGGCTGCCTTGTAGCAGTCACAGCAGGCTGTTGGAGCAGAATGCCCACCTCCAGAGTGCCCAGAAGGACCTCGAGAGGCAATGCAGTGTCCTTCAAGAGGAGAACTGTCTTCTGAGGAAGGCAAGCTCTCCTGAAGTGTGGGAGGTGTGGGAACAGCTCAAGCAGAAGATTGTTAAGCTGGGTCTTATTAGCAAGCAGCTGCAAGAAAGAGACGGGCAACTGCAGACCAGCGATCACCTGATCAATATTCGCGTGCCACTGCCCATCCAAAGCTCCACTGAGGAACTGTGTATGACATCCTTTCCTCAGCAGAGGGCTGGAGAAATGGGAGAGCCTGCCGGAGCTTTGCTATCATGGGACGAGCAGGATGACTTCTCACAGAAGGTGGCTGAGGAGCTTCAGGCCCAAGTGGCTGCAGATGAAGAGGGCTCCTATTACGTGAGCACCCACAGCAGAACTTGTGAGGAGTTACAGGTGCAGCTTTCAGGAATGACAAATGCAAACACCCGACTGGCTGAAGAAAATGCTTGCCTCTTTGGGCAGATGGGTTTGACAGAAAGGGCAACTAAGGTGAGTGGCAGAGGAGCAGATTCTGCCACCCAGACAAACGTCTGTCTTCAAACCCAGCTGGAAGAGGCAGAGTGCAAACTGAAAGCCACAACAGAAATGGCAGAAAGAAGTCAACAGCTGGAGAAGGAACATAAAGAGACAAAGTTAGCATTCCAGAGGAAAGATGAGGAAGTCGAGTATTTGCAGAGGGCTCAGACAGAAGTATGCAGGGAGCATAAAGAAACCCTGCAACTGTTTTGAACCCAGGTAACTGAACTGAGTGATCTCTGTCAAAAGCTAAAGGAACAACGCCAGCAGCTATTTCAGGAACTTGAACGGCTGGAAAGAGAAAGATCCAACCGTATCATTTCCAAGCCGCACCAGGCTATCCTGGGAGCAGACAAGGAGCCCATCCACCTGGAGGCTACGAGAAAACAACCGGCAGAGCTTTGAACATTCATAGCTCGATACAGCTATGATCCTTTTGACGGTTCCAATGAGCAGCCTGAACTAGAGCTTCCTCTAGTTGCTGGACAGTATGTTTACATCTTTGGAGATGTGGATGAAGATGGTTGTTATGTGGGAGAGCTGACTGATGGCACAAGAGGATTTGTCCCCTCTAATTTTATTGAAGAACTTTCAGATGATGACCTGATGACACCAGAGTCTCCAGAGACAAGTGACTGGTAGCAGGACACAGATGACATCTGTCCTGTCTTCTTATTTCTTGTTAAATCTTTTCTTAACTATCTCTCTGTGTAATCTCACTCTCTATCCTGTGTGTATGTGAACTGAAAGGACTATGTGCCAGCTGGTGAGGGCTGGTGTGGGTGGACTGGGTGCCAGCTACTGGAGTCAACCAGGGGGTGTAGGCACCCCTGGCTTGTGGTGCCAGCTACTGGCGTGGGGCCCAGTGCAGCTAGTGGAGTTAGTGGGGGGGTGTCAGTGCAGCTACTGGAGCGAGTGGGGCTCTCGGCCACCAGGCACTGGGGCGGGAACGGTGTGTGTCCTGAAAACCACCTACTGGGTGGGACCAGTATGAGTGAGGCGAGTGAGAAGCTCTCTGTTTGTATCTTCCCCAAACCTGCTATGCATGGGATGTGCATGTGCATTCACCAGCAAACTTCAAGCTGGACCAGCTGGTGACTAAGTGGGCCTTGGGTTCAGGCTGGGGTATCAGGTGGGCAAAGGGTCCGTGCTGGCACCTGGGGAGGTACGCAAGTGTGGGGTGCCTGCAGGACAAATGTGTGAGTGCTGCTTGTTTGCAGGGAGCACCAAGATGGACCAGCCAATGTGCAGGGGACCTGTGGGGTGGGTCAGAGGGACAAGATCTGGGCAGGGCTACCAGGGGGACAGAGGGGCCATGCCAGTATGCAAAGGATCTGTGACCATGCATGTGCTTGTGAACCTAGAGAGTGTCATTTGTGTGCCTGCACTGGTGACCTCCTGTCTCTGCCAGCCCAAGAGGAGGAGGAGACGTGGCTGTCTCTGTGTTCTATGTGAGTCCTGCATGTCGGTGCTTTTGATGGCAGCACCTCATCTGTGGCAGTCTGTGTGACTGGCCGTGTCAGTGTCCTCCACGCATGTGTGTCTGTGTGTGTCTCTGGGATGCATGCTCAGCTTCACTACAAGTTACACGTGCAAGCGGGAAAGGGGCAGCTGCATCCCTCTGCCTTGCAAAGACTCCAGATCCCCAGGCACCGGGCTGGGCTCCAGCAGCCAGGCAGGACTGTACTGGGTGGTACTGGCCTGTACGGGGCGCCAGTGGCATGACAGGAGGGGTCCTCGGCTGGAACAACTAGAAGTGGTGGCCAGTCTTGACATCCCTTAACACTGTGGGTCTGTGGGGTGCATGGGCAGAGCTGAATCCCACTTCATCCTGAGGGCTTCCAGCTGGGGATGGGATGCCTGCATTGCTTCAGCTGAATCTCTGCCCGGCACAGGGTCCAACCAACACCTCCCTGTCACTGCCTGCGTGTCCTTTTTGTTATGGGACAGATATAGTGGTTGCCGGGGGGAGGAACACTTACACCTCTTGTAGATGTCAATGCACTGATAGGACAAACCATGCTTCTAAGATCAGTCTTGCTCCACTCTTTAGGAGGAATAATTGGTCCTAAAAAGTACATTCCCCAGGGATGACTCTGCTGCCTTTCAGGATCTGTCAGCCCTGGAGCCCCTGGGACATCTCCAGGGAGCCCAGAATGGGCAATGCCTTGGGCTGGTCCTCTGCTGCCGAGCTGGGCCGGGCTCCTGGGATGGAGGAAACTCATGGCAAGCAAGCAGCACTGCAGAGAGACAGCTCTGCCCAGGAGCAGCTCCCCTGCAAAGCACAGCAGGGCTGAGGGCATTGTCTGCAGGCACCGAGGGGAGACAAGTGAAGCAGAGAGAAGTAAGAAGGACAATGGCTGAGCTCTCAATGTGGGAGAAATCTTCACAGGTCTTTATATGGTAAGACTCTGGCTGCAGGGCAGTGCACATGAGTATCCTGGAGGGGTCTCCAAAAGATGGCACATCTGAAGCATCTGTCAGAACAACCCTCACAGTTTCTCCAGTTTCAAGGAGAATGTAGTCATGAGCAGTGATTCCCTGCTGCACCCTCAGAGGGACAGGGCACCACAGCTCCTTTCTTCCAGGGATGGATGCAGTGCTGTGAAGCTGCATGTGCAGCAAGGGGTGCCCAGGGCTGTCCTTCAGAGCAGGGTCCCTGCACCCCAGGGGGCTGTGTGCTGGGGCAGTGACTCCGCCACCTGCCAGGGTCAGCACTCAGCCTGCCCAGGGAGCTCCTCACAGTGCTGTGCAGAGAAGCTGTGTGTGGAAGGAGCGACCCCTGGCAGGGCAGGGTCCTTCTGCTGTCGAGAGGGTGCTGTGTGGGTCAGGGCCACTCAGAGCTCCACATCACCCCCAGAACATTTCTGAAGGGAGTTTTAAAGAGGAAGGTCAAGGTGGGGGTTACCTGAAATGAAAGGTGTCTGTGCTTAGAGTTTTCTCCTCTTGCTTGTCTGGGTGGGCAGTTGGCAATGGGAATTTATTTCTCTCTTCTGGAGAAGGCACTGAGACCCCAGGTCTCATTAGGACTTGTCTGAGCTGCTCCTTCACCCCTGCATGCACAGAGATGCCCCTGGGCAGTGCCCTGCTGCCAGGAGGTATCTGCAGGGCAGAGCTGAACACACAGCAGGTGGGATGAGGTCTGTGAGTGATGACAGGGAGGAGAGCCAGGGATATCAAAACAACTCAGACAGGGAAGCTCCAGGCAGCAGAGACATGGGCAGGGAATGAGAGGACAGTGCTAACAGAATAGTCCAGCAGGGCAATGGGAGAAGCTCCCTGTCAACCCTCAAAGGCGTGTTTTTTATAGGCATGAGTCAACTCCTTGGAAGCCAGAACTCCAGCAGAGCAAACTCTCCTGAGTGTCCATCTTTCCCTCCCTGGCCTTGCCTCCCCTGGCGGAAGCACTGTGGTATATTCCTTGTGTCTCCACCTGCCCGTGCTGCTGTTCTGGTTTTGGGGCTCTCTGGGGATGAGGGTTTCAGCTGCAGCTCTAACACTCACCCTCTGGGTCCTGCCATGCAAATGTCTCTGTGGTAGGGAGATATCCAAACCCCCTTCTAACCAGTGGGGCTCTGGGCAATGCAGTGCATGGGCTAGGAAAAAGCTGACTCTCCCTTCAGGATATCTGAATGGAAGCACACAGATCTCTGGTTCTTACTTACCTATTGCTGTAGGGCAGGACTAACTCCTGCAGAGCCCACTGCAGAGTCCCCTCCTCCCAGTGGCACCCTCAGCCATGACAAGCCAGCACTCAGGCAGGGGAGCTGCACAAAGGTCTCTGAAAGGGGAGAGGCAGTTTGGGGGGGTTTATATGAGCAATGACGTTTTTTTCTCAGATAAATCTCCCCTAACTTGTCACTGCCAAGAACACACCGCAGGTGAGATGGGAGGGAGCTGTAAAAATACCCCCAAGTCTGGCTCCTGCCCCTACCATTCCCATGAACCCACTGCTGCAGAGCAGGGCTGACTCCTGGGTAGCCAGTGAGCAGAAGCTCTGCTCCTTACAGGACACTAAGCCAGCATAATCCAGAGCTCCAGCCATGGAGCTGAAGGAAGGTCTCCTGGGAAAGGGAAAGGGGGTGAGTGTAGCAGGGGGAAGATCCGTAAGAAATACCTTTATTTTGCTCTGAGATGTCTCCCCCAGCCTGTCACTGCCTTTTCCTCCTTGGACAGTGCCCCATGCCCTGAGGCAGCAAACATCCAACAGCAGCTCCATCACCGAGTTCCTCCTCCTGCCATTCACAGACACGTGGGAGCTGCAGCTCTTGTACTTCTGGCTCTTCGTGGGCATCTACCTGGCTGCCCTCCTGGACAACAGCCTCATCATCACAGCCATAGCCTGCAACCACCACCTCCACACACCCATGTACTTCTTCGTCCTCAACCTCTCCCTCCTTGACCTGGGCTCCATCTCCACCACTGTCCCCAAATCCATGTCCACTTCCCTGTGGGACACCAGGGACATTTCCTTCTCGGGACGTGCTACCCAGGTTTCTTCTTTCTCTTTTTGATGTCAGCAGCGTTTTATTTTCTCACCATCATGTCCTATGACTGCTACATTGCCATCTGCAAGCCCTTGCACTACAGGATCCTCCTGTGCAGCAGAGCTCACGTCAAAATGGCAGCAGCTGCCTGGGGCAGTGGTTTTCTCAATGCCATGCTGCACGCTGCCAATACGTTTTCACTTCCACTCTGCCAAGGCAATGTTGTGGGCCAGTTCTTCTGTGAACTTCCCCAGATCCTCAAGCTCTCCTGCTCCAACTCCTGCCTCAGGGAAGCTGGGCTTCTTGGGTTTAGTGCTTTTCTATTTTGGGGCTCTTTTATTTTCATTGTGCTGTCCTATGTGCAGATCTTTGGGTTTGTGCTGAGGATCCCCTCTGGGCAGGGATGGCACAAAGCCTTTTCCATGTGCCTCCCTCACCTGGCCATGGTCTCTCTATTTCTCAGCACTGGCATGTTTTCCAACCTGAAGCCCCCCTCAATCTCTTCACCATCTTTGAATCTGGTCATGGCAGTTCTGTATACGGTGATGCTCCCAACAGTGAACCCCCTCTTCTACAGCATGAGCAACAAGGAGCTCAAGGATGCCCTGAGGAAACTGATTGGATTTATTTCAGCAACCATAGAATGCCAACCTTCCTCTGCAAGTGGCTCCCTGAAGTGGCTCCCTGTGTGTGTTGTGACAGGCCAAGCCTGTCTTTCCTTTGTTGGTTTTTATCTTTTTCCTCTTGTGATGATGTTGTCTACAAGGAAATGTCATTATTCATCCCCTCCTACAGATGTATCCACCTGTCTTGTGTGATCCAAAGACTTTGTGTAAATGAGGAGCCAGGCTCTCTATGTATTTTAGCAAAATAAATGAACCTGCAGCAACATCTTTGTCTAAGATCCATCCTCAGTGGAGCAGGATTGAATGGGAAATGAAAATCCCTTTTCAGCTGCACCAGCTCAGGGCAGGCTGCTCTGGCCCTGGGGCAGCAGGAGCAGCCTGCAGACACCCTGAGCCAGGGCTATTGTGCTGGCCTGGGGAGAGGGGATGGCAAGGAAACGCTGCAGCCCTCTTAGGATCTCCTGGAGAGAAGAGTAGGGGACACAGGATGCCACTGACCTCTGATTCACTGTGCTACAGATGTCCCCCATCTCTGGGGCTGACCGCCAGCAGCTGCTGTGTCCCTCAGAGGGGATGGGGCTGTGGTGTGAGTGCCCAGAGTGCCCAGTCTGCAGCACCTTGCAAGGGGCATTGCCATGGGGCCAGCTGAGACTGGGCTGGGCTGGGCAGAGGGCAGGGAGGTGGAGAGAGGGCAGGGGAGGTGGGAGAGCTTGGACACAGCTGGGCTGGGCTAGAACGTGCCCAGGAGAGAAAGTAATCAGTGTATAGCTTATGACCATGGAGGGTGAGGGCACACACCAGTGGGTTTGTGCTGCAAAGCCTGGTCTCCTGAAGGGGGTTGAAGACATGCAGGTTCAGGAGAAAGGAGACTGGTCTATGCCCTTGGTGGCATGGACAGACCAGGAAGGTGGTCCAGGGCACGTGTCACCCCCCATTTCCATGCTCACCCTGGTGAGATTGAGTTATTGCTCAATAAAGACAAAGGCCAAACAAGGAAAACGCATGGCGGCTGCTGCTGCATGGGAAGAGTGATTTAATAACAGCAGACATAGATGGGAGTGAGGGACTCAATGCCTTCTTTGCCTTAGTCTTTACTGAAAAGGTCTCCAGGAGTCTGTGCTTAGGGAAAGGGTTTAAGGAGCAGGCAAGCACGTATTGGCAGGAACCTCATGAAATCCCACAAGGACAAATTCCAGTTTCTGCCTCTGCAGGGGACTAAACCTGGCAATGATGCAGGCTGGGGGCTGCTGGGCCGGGGAGCAGCTCTATGGAGAAGGTCTTGGTGGTCAGCAATCTGGACAGGAGGCAGCCGTGTGCCCTGAAGCAAGGGAGGCCAACAGTATCCTGGGCTATATGACCAGGAGCAGGGGCCAGGAGATTGAGGGAAGGGATTATCCAGAATACTGCATCCAGTTTTGAGACACCCAATACAGGTAACATTGGCAAACTGGAGGAGCTTTAGCAAAGGAGCCCGACATGGTCAGGGGCTGGAGCACTTTGCCTTTGAGTAGAGGCTGAAGGAGCTGAGTTTGTTTCAACCTGGAGAAGGGAAGGCTGAGGGAGACCTCATCACAGCCTATCAGTACCTACAAGGAGGTTATGGACAATACAGAGCCAGGTTCTCCACCATGGTGCATGGAGGGAAGATGAAAGACAACAGGTGTGGTGTGAAACAGGAGATGTTCAGTCTTGAGATAAGGAAAAGATTTTTCACCAATCTCAGGGCTAGTCCTGGGCAGTGTGGCCATGAGCCCTGTCTGCCCTCCTGCCTGGCACAGGTGGCTGTAACAGGGGTGCCCCGGGTGGGTTTCTTTCACCTGCATCACCCCACATTGGACCCCACATTCAACAGCCAAATGCACCCCCTTTACTGGCATCTCCGTCTTCCCTGTGCCACGGGATGACAGAGCCAGGGTGGGACATTATGTTTTGCTCATGCAACAACGTGGATGCTGAGATCAGACACTACTGATCGGATGGTGTGAAGCTGACCCCACCAAGAAAAGATGTTTTTAAACAGCAGATTTGCAGTAGCGGCCACCATGTTGGTTTCGAAATGGAGGGCTTATGACCATTTACTAAATGGATCCACTCCTACTACGATGCATTTGGTGTTTCAAACTGTCACTGGCAGAGGTCCTTCAGAGTCAATCTGCAGTTGTGTCCATGGGCCTTCGATACGTTGGTGCTGGATTGGGGCTTTTACTCCAGCATAACATGCTTTGGTCATGGCATAAGAAAGACTGTTCTTACACCAGCAATCTACATCCTTCTTCATGTTAGGCCACCACTCAGCATCCTTCGCTGTGTTTAGGATGTTTGCCTTAGCTCACGGATAAACCAGATTAGATATCCTCAAGTGAGTTTTGAAAGTCACTGGCCCCTGGCCCAGCGCTGGTCCACTGTCATCACGGGTTTGGGGTTTTTATCTTTCCTTAACCTCATTTGAAATTTCCCCTACTGCTTCTTGTCCTTGTGATCTTGTGTCCTTTCCTTCCCTTCATGATGCTCACCCAGATCGTCACACCTACTCAGCCCAACGACAATCACAAGCATGACCTCACTGGGATCCTCTAGGACCATGCAGGCAGGCTGTTGTGGCCAGCTCTACACTGGAGGACGATGGCACTAAGAGACTGGGGGGCACCAGTCCTTCTTCAGCCACTTCCCAGGCCTCGTGGAGTACCAGGACAGCAAGGACTTGTGGCTCTGTACCATGAGCATGCTGTAGGATACAGGCCCAGAGTCTGGACATTGCCTTGGATTAGCTGAACACCAGCATTCTTCTATTTGAAGCAATTTCCCAGCCCAGGTCACCTCCCTTCTGATCTCTTCCCCTCCTTACTCTGATCTGGGCAGCCTCTCCTGGCCCCCTCCTTGGGGTCTTCATATGGCCCTGAGCTGTATAGGGATCACTTCTGCAAATGCCCCTCCCTAAGGCTCTGTGGATGTGGCAGGTGCTTGAAGGGACTGTGGTGCATTTCCAAGGAGAGTACATGTGTTCAGTTGTGCTGGAGGGCAAGATGAATCACTCTTCAGCCTCCCTTCCTTGTGCCTGCTGGGTCCCCACGGCCTCCTCTGGGATTGTAGAGTCCTTGTTTTCCTGAAGACCACATCACCCATTGCTTCTTTCCTTTCTCCCTCCCTCTCTGTCTGTCTCGCTGTCCCCATTTTTAAACTATCCTTCTCTGCCCAGTAGCCTGCGCAGTTTTTTTTCTTTCTCCATCTCTCTCTGCCCAACTCCCTGTCTCTAATTTTTAATGCCTCCCTCTGTCTCTGGAAGCCTGTCACGACTTTTCCCCTTCTCAGTCTCTCTGTCCGGCTCCCTGTCCCTACTTAATTTTTTTAATTCCTCCCTCTCTGCCCTGTATACTGTGCTCTCTAAATTTTTGTTCCCCAACGTCTCTCTGTAGATTGCTCCCAGTCCCGGTTTTTTAATTCCTCGCTCTCTGTCCTGTGGCCTATTGCAATTTGTCCTTTCTCTGTCTCTCCTTTTTCCAGCTCTTGGTCCCTATTTTTCAGTTTTTCCCTCTTGACCCTGTAGCACAATGCTATTATCTGTCCTTCCTCATCTCTCTCTGTCCAGCTCCCTGTCCCTATTTCTTAATTCTTCCCTCTCTGCCCTGCGGCCTGTCACTATCTTTCCATTCTCTGACCCACTCCCTGTCCCGAGTCTTTAATCGCTTCCTCTCTGCCCTGTAGCCTGTTGCAAGTTTGTGTATTTTTTTTTTTTTCCCTTTCTCCATCACTCTCTGTCCGGCTCCCTGCCACTATTTTTTATTTCCTCCCTATCCATCTTGTAGCCCATTGCTGGGTTTTTTTTCCCCTTTCTCCATGCCTCTCTGTCCAGCTCCCAGTCCCTGTTCTTTAATTCCTCCCTCTTCCCTGTAGCCTGCTGCTGTTTTTTTCCATTCTACATCATGTTCTGTCTGGTCCCCTTCCCTATTTATCAATTCCTCCCTCTCTGCCCTGTGGCTCATTGCTTTTCCCCATTTTATTTCTGCCTCTCTCTGTCTGGCTCCCCATCCCTGTTTTTTTAATTCCTCCCTCTCTGCCCTGTAGCCTGTCGCTTTTGTCCTTTCTCCATCTCACTGTCTCTGGCTCCCCAATGACACTGTTTTAGAATCCCCCTCCTCTTCTTTCTGTATGCATTGCTATGCTTTTTGCTCTCCAGCTCTCTTTTCCATCTCCCTGTCCCTATTTAGAGTACAAGCTGTATCATCATCACATCCCTCAACCCTGAAAGGACAGACTTAGAGGGCTCATGGGCAAGAGGGATGCCGAAATCATGACCTAAGAGATCTCTTCCATAGCTGGGTGCTTCAGGCCCTGGGTCAAGTGGCTCTAGTCGTCTTATCCACCCTGTGTCTACCTGGCGTAAATCAGCAAGCTCCAGGACAGACAGCAGTGGGATTTCAGCTCCTCCCGAGTGCTGCAGCACCTGTGGTGCCCCACGCCGGGCCAGGCCCTGCTGCCAGCCCCTCGGGGAGGGGAGCGCTCGCCATCTGCAGCCCCCCGGCACACCGCGGCAGGCAGCTCGCCTGCTCCCCACGGCGGGGGTCGCCCTCCTGCGGGACTTCCCCACCACCACCTCCCGCCGAGGGCACCCAGACCGCGACCAGGGAGGGGGACTGGGCAGGGGGAGTGACGACTCGCGGTGCAGTGCGACAGGGCGGCGACAGGAGGGGGCGGACGGTCTCGCCCTCCCAACGTTCGTTCCCAGCCGTTGTGGGGGCGGCTCCTATCTGCGGGCGGCCGCGGCTCTGGCTCTGGCCCCAGCGGTGGCGGCGAGCGGGGAGCAGGCTAGGCCAAGAAAGCCGGGCAGGGGCCGGGGAGGTGGCCCGGCATTGCCCCGGCCCCGCCCCGGGTGGGCGGGGACTGCAGCCGCCGCCAGGGCGGCGCGGAGCGGCCGTGCGCGGCTTCGGGGCTCCGCGGAGCCGGTTGGCAGCAGAACCTGCTGCGCCCTGACCGCCGGTTTTGGGGTGGTGGGGCGCGACCACAGTTCCTCCTGGAACCTCAGAGCACCCCTCGGGCATGGCTGGTCCTTGCCGGCCCCAGTCTCCGCCAAAAACAAGCCCCGGGCTCAGCCCCAGCACCGTGCATGGGCCCTCTGGCTGCACACTGTCCCTGGCATAGCCATGAAATGGGCTGTGAATTGGCTGTAAATTGGTTCCTTCTCTGTCCCGTTCCTTGCCCTCCCTCCCCAGTCTCAGCAGCACCTACCCAGCATGCGGCTCTGGATGTGCTGCCTGCTCCAAAGCCCGCAGAGGCACTGAAGAGGGCTCACCACCCAAAACTGGCGGCAACATCTTTGTGGTCCTCCTGGGAAGTGGTGCCCATTTGCTAAGTATTTTGGAAGACTTGAAAGAAGCAGCCACCCAGTAGCAAGAGACCCCAGGAACAGCCTCAGCCAGGCTGTCCTCTCCCACCTCCTTTCCCTTTCATACTGGATTGTGGGCTTTGCAGTCTCTGTAAAGCATCTTTGTGGCTAGAATTTTGAGAGGAAACATTCCCAGCAAAACAGCTTGGTGATAACCATTTGGGAATGTTTCCTGGGGTAGAGGGATCCCTTCACTGTCTGACCTTCATGGGATTAAGTCAATGTGAATGCTACCACTTTTTTCTCCTCTTCTTCCCTTCTCTCTCTGCCAGGATGCAGTATGACTGATGTTATTTATTGACTGTCTTGTTTCTTCTCCTAAAACCCAAATAAAGTGGCACTTATTCAAAGTTTTGCCCTGATGCTATCCCTTATGAACCAACACAAGACAGCCACCTGCCTAAATCCACGCCAGCCCCCAGAAGTGAGCTGAGTTATACATCAGCAGTTTATCAGTATTTTATATACTGTCTTTCTAGCGGCCAAGCAATGGTCCTTTGCCCTGCAGCTCTGGCCCTCATGGCACACACTGAAGAGATTTCATCTCTTTGATCCCTGGGGATTATGAACCCCTCAAAACACAGGTCCTCAGAGCAAGCGCAGCACCAGCAGGTCCCCTGAGCCCTTACCTAAGTGGCCGCATGTGCGGCAGTGGCACTGCCAAGGGAGAAGACAGCTGCTCTCACAGAAAGGCAACCACTGTGTACATTTGTCAGTGTTTTAAGGCTGAAGGAGCTATTTTTAGAGCTGAAATAATATTCTTCCATTCAAATCTTGTGTTATCCTGGACTAATAAATGGCTCCTCACAGCATTTGCTTTTTGTAACCCCACAAAATCCAAAGATCTTGGCCAGGTTTTCCCTCTGCATGCACCTGATGCTGCCCCATGGCACTGCCACACTAAGGAGCTGCAGGCCATGACAAGTGGCTGTCGGGCATGGCTCTCCTTGGGCAAGGAGGTGCTATTGCCCCACATCAACAAGACAGGCCCCAAAATCAGGTGCCTGGAAAGAAGTATGCTTGAAGTATCAGCGTTAACCACATCCCTAACTGCAAGGCTTTCTGCGATAGCAAAAGTCAAGCAAGCTCACTTTAAAAGTAACAAAGGGGGAGGTCTTTGAGTTCAGTAACCTCTGGCTTTCAGCAGCGGAGGCTGAAGAAAACCTTCTGTCAAACAGGCGAGAAGTGACAGCATTCAGCCCCAGTGATTTTGGCCAGAAAGGAAAATGCAGCAACTAATCAGAAACTGCCTCAGTCACTTCCCCTCCGCCGTCAGCCAAACCTGGAAGGAAAACAATGCAGCATATGGGATTTTAAAGCAATTTCATTTTTGGTAAACTCTGAGCATCTGGGACATTTTGTTCACAGCTCTTTTTTGAGCAGATGGTGTCCCTTAGAGTGCTGGAAAATGTATGATGCTGACAGGCCCACCAAAGATCTCTCACAAATTAAAAAAAGGGCACAGCCTGAGGACAGCAAGTGTGTGCTAGAGCCCACCTGCTCCAGGACACAACAGAGGTGCAGGGAGGCACCAGCTGTCAAGAGGTGGTGTTACGTGGGCCCATGGGGATATTTCCTACAATCCTTTCTTCACAGGACACGAGTCCCACAGGAGGAGCAGCCCCTCTCCCACGAACCTTGGCCTGCAGCATCCACCCGCCAAGAGGTGTGCAGGTGCAAAGGTAGGTAGGGAGGTAGGGCATGTGGGCGTGTTGCTTTTGAACTGCATCCCACAATAATGCATCCCTTGCAGTAACACTGCACGTCCCAAAGCCTGCTGCAAGCTCACCTTGACCTGTGGAAAGTCTTTCCTCCCACATCTCCACCAACACTACTTTGGCAAAGACGAGTAGCCACAACTACATTCCCCCATGTTGTTTGAGGTTACACCTGGCTTTTCCAGGGGTGGATGTGCCGGAGGCTGACACTGATGCCCCTCCCTGCTCAGCCCATGTCTTCGAAGACACAATTGCAATAACGCTGGTGCACAGACATGACAACACTGCTGGGATGCTGTGAGTAGCGCATGACTTCTCCTGCCTTCTCCTCACTGGGTTTTCTTGCTGGGCCACTGAGACCAACTGGGGATCTGCCTGGCAATTCGCCTGGCCCAGAAAAGGGACCTGCTTCAATGCAAGCACTTGTTCAAAATTATGGCTTTGCTTTCCTGTCTGTTAATTAATATTTCCTCCCACCAATGCCTTACAACACGTGCATGTTCCCTGTCCAAATTTCACCACATCAGTGTTCTTCACAGGGACCGAACTGAGCTTTCGTCCAGCAACAGAGAAGTGGGAAAGCTGAGCCCCTGTGTCCTGACATCAAGTAGCACGATCAGGCCTCGGAGAAATTTTACTTTTCATGTAAAAGAGAGGAGTACCACAGAGCTAACCCTGCACTTGCAGACCTCACTTGCAGCTCAGGAAGAAACAAAACAACCTCGTTCCCCTCTAATTGCAGTCCTCCCCAGGGTGATACTACGGTTTTACTGGGCTGGCTATGGTTTTACTGGGCTGGTTTTTTGGGTGGAAACAGGTACACAGAGGCAAGGAAAATGGAAAAGGGAATTGCTTTGAGTTTGCATTAATTCCTGGGAAATATATATCTTCTGAAAATAGATTTACCACCTGGTTTTCTTGTCCTGCTCCTTTCTGCTCCAAAGCCAGAGCGAGGCCTGGCAAGGAATGTTGCCCACCCAGAAACAGGAGCAGCGGGGAAAAGGGGCCATGGATCTCTCAGCAGCAGCCATCGGAGCTGCTCCGTACCCTGATGCATGGGCTAAATACAGTGCCTAAGCAACTGTTTCTCAGTTTCAGTGTTAACCCTCATTTCATTAGCCAGATCATCTCTAACCAAAGCCATCTGTTCCTTTATCCAGCTTTTTAAGTATTGTGATAGACTTCATTTCTCCAAATGCCCTGCTGCTAAACAGATGCCATCTGAGCATGCACACCCTTGGCTTGGCGTTAACAGGTGTGCTCAGGATTTGCTGGAGAGGCAGTCACCTGCAAAGTGCTCTCTTTCACCCTAAGAAATATCCCCAGATCCCAGCCCTCCAAGATGAAGCGCTCCTTCTTCCCAACTCACCCACATGATCCCAACTGAGAAAAATTCACCTGGATTTGGGACTGGAGCAGCAAATTGAAGTGACTCACTCCATCTTGCTGCAAGAGTGACACCATTTAAATGGTAGGAAGGGAAATGGAGGAAATGGAAAAAATGGGTACAAAGTTTCAAAACTTTTTCCATAAAGAGAGAAACAAAAAAATTACCCCTGTGATGGCAAATACATGGGATAAACAGGACTTGCCTGCAAGACAGTCAGGGTCCAAACTCTGGGGAGGAAACCTTGAAGTGTCAGTGTGTGCAGATAAGAGCTGCGTGCTGGCGTGCCCTGGCCCCAAAAGGCACGTGTTCTGGCCTGGCAGGAGGACAGTCCTATACAAAGCAGAGAAAATGCTGTAAAAAAAAGACGACTTTTTTTTTTTTTTTTTTTTTTAAGAATAATGAGGTTTAGTAAAATAATTGTTTCCTATTATTATGCTATAAACTCTAATGGAATTATGTCAGCCAGGAAAATTTAGTACCCCCAGTTAATATTGAGGTTAGGCATTACCGTGCAGAGATGGTAGGCACCGTTTCACCCACAGTTATCTGTGCCACTCACTGGAGCTTTTCTCCTGGGCATCTTCCAAAGCCCATAACAGGGGATTTTTTTTTTTTTTTTTTTTTTGGTCCTGCTTGCAGGCTTTGCTTCTCTTGGGCAGCAGATTTATCTTCACAGATGCAGCTGGTGTGAGGCAGAGGCCCACCTTTACTTGCTCTGGGGCCATACCTTTGCTCCCTGCCCCTTTGGCTTTAACCCTGGTTTGGCCATGGCTGGTGCAGGAAGTGAGGGGGCAGCAGCACAGCTCCTGGCAGGAGGCTGCAAACCATTCACCTCCCTGGGACTCGCTATGGCTGTACCAAAGCCAGCAGGATGGGATAGGTATGGTGGCAGCCAGGGCACAGAGCAGCTGGACAGGCCTGCCAGGGTCAGGTGGCTGCAGATTCACAAAACCAGAGCGGGAATTCTGCTATCATTATCTCAGAAAAAGCCCAAATCAGGGTTTAACTCTCCAGGAAGCAGGACAGCAGGAGATGCACTCAGTAAACACTATGTACCCCATGTGCAAGGGATGATTTAAACAGCAAAATTCTCCAAACCATCCAGTGAGCAGCTCTGCCCATGCAGGGACACCCCGACTCCTCCGCAAACTCAGCACTTTGCTAGGTTTCAGGGGTTTTGGGTTTTTTCCCCTATTCCCCCTGTCTAGTGGGGCTGGCGTTGCTGGGTGTGCACCCTGGATGCCAGAGGTTTCAGCTCCCAGGCTGGGCACCACTGAGCCAGAGCCATTGTGGGAGCTGGGGCACGTGGGCATGTGTTAGCAAATGTCTCCTTTCCCACTGGGCTCTGCTTTCGGTTTTTCTTTCCATTCTTCTTTAAAAAGAAGATCTTAAGGGAAAGTGTACCTTGATTCCCAGAAGTGCCCCAGAAGGTGGTGAAAACAAGCCCCATAACTTCCTGTAAGACCCTTTCTACATAAGGGTACAGCTACAAAACAGTCCGGAGCAAAGATACAGAGGTAATATAAGTTCAGCCTGGCCATGCCTGTGGGGCCACAGTCCGGGAGCTGATACATCATCAACCGTTAAAAATCCCTCCAAACTGAGAGCTCTCCTAGCTGCAAATACCCCAAACATTGGCTGACCAGAGCCCGTAGGTCTGTCACCATGTTTCCAGCCTGGCACGGACTCCGAGAGTCACATGGACACAGGACACCTTTCAGGAGACCTTTTTTTTTTCTTGGGAGCCTCCCACTCCAACAGCTCGATGCAGCTGAAGTCAGGCTGCATTTCCCATTTGCTGGGCTTATTTCCAGAAAGCCATGTTCTGGCTGCTGATTTCTGCACCTGAAAAATTATCAACGCCAGCCAGAGGACAGCAGTCACCTCGCACTTTCAAGCTGCGGAGGGATATGGGGATGCAGATGTCACCCAGGGTTACAAGGAAACAGCAGAGCCACTGGAGGGAGTGGGCAGAAATCCACCTCTGATGCCCCAAGCAGCCTCCTCTGCATCCCTGCACCTCCCTCAGCAATCCCCCACTTTCACCAGGTATTTTTAAACTGTCTCAGGGATATGGTGACCAGCCCAGGGCTGACCACGCACCCTTTTCCCACCCTAGACCCCCATGCTAAAGCTCTGCATTCAAGTGCCAAAGGGCTAAGTGAAGTTTTGGTGCTGCCATGCGGGACCCTGGCACAGCACTTGGCCCCATAGCGTAGAGCAGGACTGCCACCAGCTTTCCCAAGCGCAGCAGTGGGACTGCTGGGCAGGAGATGGTACAGGAAATTTCTGCTCTTCTGGGACGGCAAACCCTGATGCATTTCTTCAGTGCCAGCACTCACTCTCTCACCACAGCCCCTTTCTCGAGGTGTAACTCCAGAGCCAGCAGGTTTTGCTCATGCTTGCCTCCCGCTCCGGGGGATTACACCAACACAGCTCCGCCTGTGCGTCTGACTGCGGCAGAGATGGGGTTAGATGGAGCCTGAAAGCTCCTCTGTAGTCAGCTATCACAACCTTGGCCTTGGTCCACACCCTGACAGTTGTGTTTGTACACAGCCCTGATGGGGTTTCATCAATATCTGCATAGCCAAGCACACGGTGTAAGTTACAGTCGAAATCCTCCTTTAGCAATTGTGCCAAGTCCCAGGGCAGGCATAGTGTTTCCTTGAGCCACCCCACAACAGAAAGTTCTGCTGTGGAAGGAGCACACGACTCCTGAGCCAACACTGCATTTCCTAAGGGCCCCACTGGTTCTGGGAAAAAAAGTAAAAAAGATCCAGTCCCCGCTGTATGCCAAAGCTGAGAGCCTGGAAACACTCAGTGCACGCAACACTGCACAGGACAGCATACGAATACCTCTTGTTCTCAGTCCTACATGGTGTTATTCCAGACGGTTCAATGTGCCAAGAACAGAATTAGAGTCAACAGAAGATCAGGCACTGTCAGACCATCAGGTCTTAGAAGTTTGACAGTCACTGTATCCTTGGTTTAGGCCAGCCTACAGCCAGCCACCCATCAACCAGCAGTCCCTCAACACTTTCACGCTGCTCAGAAAGCACTAGCAGGGCCCTCGACTACCAGATAAGCAGGAGAGGTGCCAAAGTCCACAGAAATGAGTGTAGCTCATGCCTCAGTACCCACCTTACCAAGGCTCCACAGCTTCCACAAGTCACTGCATGCAGCTGCAGGTGGATCCAGCAGCTGTCCTGGGAGGCAGCTGGGGCCCTTCCTGCCTCCCAGAGACCCTATGTCTTCTTGAGGAAGGAGAGACCACACTAGAGAACATGGCCAAAATGATTTCCAAAACAAAATCAAAACAAACAAGCAAAAAATTCAAAACAAACACACAAAAAAAATTGAAACAAATAAGCAAAAAAGGAAATGCATAGAAGTATTCCTTGTTTTACCAAAATTCAAGGCATTCTCTTCAAAAATCTAGTTTTCCTGCAAAGCCTAACTGACATTTTTTGTTCAACTCTACCACATGGAGAAGTTCACCTACAGAAACAGGAATTCGGGTAGTGCAAGCTCCAAGATAAGACATTTGATGGAGAAGCTTTTCCTTTTCTGAATGATGTTTCTTTACTTTCAGTTTCTCAAAACCATGGGTAACTTGCCAACGGTTTCAAAATCTGAGATCCCTGAATCCCCCTGGAACTGCTGTTGCTGCTGAAGTCTTATACTGGGGGCGGGGGGGAATTACCTTGTTATTTCAGGTAGTCAGAGAGGTTCAGAACAGCATGTACCTCTTTGCAGGTCCAAGTAACAGCAGTACAAAAGAAGGGGGAAAAAAAAAAAGGATGTAAAGTATGATAAAGATCAACAGGACGATGTGCATCCAAGTGCCTGTAAAGTGCATTCACTGCAGTCCTCCAGCCAGGAAATTGCACAAACGAAATTATGGGAGCACCAGTAAGATTAGGCATTTGCACATCTTCCCAGCTTCGCTCCTGCACTCCAACATCAAGTCCAAACCCATCGCCTGCATAATTTTGAAGGCAGGTTCCCAATTATTTTTGCCACTCTCCAACTGCCTGCGAAGAAGAAAGCAACAACGCTATCTTTCTAACCAGCAGGTCGGAAAGCTCTCAGCTCTGGGAGACCGTTTCCACCCCCTCCTGCAGGCACTGTAGGGGGTGGTGGGGAGACATCTCCTACTCATGTGCATGTAATTCCCATGTCTGTCAAACGGCCCTGACTCCAGATGAATGCACATCAAGATACGACTTCTGGCACACCCAGGTCTTCAGGCACATCTCAGCAGAAACAAGTAGAACTTACAGCAAAATCTAAACAAAATACTTAATATTTTTGGTCAAAGTGTTGTCCTGCAGTCATGTTGGGCTGATATTTTACTATTAAAGTGGGATTTTCACATGCAAGAACTTGCCACGGTCTCCTTTCAAGCTTATGTCAGCTTGAATTTTTGTTTTCCCCTCTATCAGCTTGGCCACTAAGCCCGAAGTAATCAAATCTCTTGGTGCCCTTCCATTTGACAACACTCCTCTTCCACTGACGAGGAAAGCAGAAATGCTGAGGGGGTAGGTATTTTGGAAACATGGCACCAAGTGAATAGCTGGAAACGCCAAGTGAAACACTGCTGTAATTCTGATGAGTGATGCACAAAGCCCTTCGCTTTGGGAGATGTTTCAAAATAAAACACAGCAGCCAGTCTAACTCATAACTGTTTATTGTAAATCACTCAAGAGTTTACACATCATTAATGGCAAAGTAACACTGTTAAAACACCTGCTGGATGAAGTACAGAATAAAGACAATTCTTTTATATTATATGGCATCAATAAAAAAAAAAAAAAAAAACCTAGAAACAGAACAAAAAAGAAACCATTTTAATTTTTTTTTCCAGTTCTACATCTTTCCTGAAAATAATCTGGGCCTGAGTCTCAGTTATTTCAAGATCCTTGCCTTGCCCAGGGCGTGGGGCTGTGCAACTGGGAAACAGGAACTACCTCTCCAAGGGGCAAGGTGGTGACCCTCTTTATAAATGAAAATCACGCCCTCTATCTCCAAAAGTGCTCCAGTGTTGACAGTACAAAGCCTCTCTCCTGCACTGGCTAACATCTAACACAAAGGGCTATATGTCCCATTAATTCCACATGCTCTTTTTAAGCTTTTTGTTTTGTTTTGTTTTTAAACAAGGCAACTGTTAAAATTCAGAAGCTACATATCTACATAAGCTACAGTCTTTATATTTTGCTCAGAAACCAATGGATGTTGCATGCAGCTGAATTGTTAGTAGAGACCCTGACTTAGATAAAGGTCAGTTTTCTAAGACCCGCTAGTCAAAGGCAGAAAAAGAAATTAAGAGGCCTCTTGTGCAAAAGGAGCTAAAATACGCATGCATCAATGGCCATGACCAATTAGAATATAACTCAGGTCTCCAAACATTGAAACCGAAGCTTTATTTGGCTTAACACATGGTTGAGCTCTACACCTTTACAAATTACAACGTATAGGCGACAACAAAGGAATCACCTCAACATAGCATCAGTTGGTATTTTGGCCTGTATAGAGACTAATCTTCAACACAAAAGCCTGCTCAGCAATAAATGGTTTTCATACTTAGCAAAGACAGCAGCGCACTGGGCTGGCTAACAGGGCTAACAAAAAGAAGAAAGCAGGTTTTCAAACTAACGGCTAACTAAATTTAGGCCGATTTTTCCCCTTGGACATCCTGTTTTTCATCGGTGCTGTTACTGTCCTTTCCATTAGTCTGCAGTTGAAACAGCACACTGGGCCCTGCCCCATCCCCTCTGAGAGATGCATCTCAAAAGCATATTTGATTAATAGTAGAAACAAAAGTCTCCCCTAACTGCACTTGGAAAGGATAGTTAGTTCCTCCAACCTGCCAACGTTTACCATGAACAAGCAAATTCCAGTGTATTTCAGACATGAACTACAGTGACTAAAATCAAATCTCTCTCCTGTTTAACTATAATATTAAATAACATATAACATTTTTACACTTATTAGTCTGAAGTTTGGACTTTAGACAGCTAATAAGGAAAAAAAGCTGGGGCCAAATCTGTTCCTGGGGAATTAATTTGGCCCAACTGATCGGAAAAAACTAATGTTACCCAGAGGAAAGTAAATCCACCACAGGCACAGGGGTTCGCACACACTCACCTACCCACATGTACAACAGTGCTGGCACAGCGAAGCGTTACTTTTCAAGCACTGCCATCTCCAGTCCTTTCCTTGCGAGCTTGGATCATCTCCTTTGGAGCCTGCTTGCGGTCAGTGACCAACCCCAACCAAAACATGAAGTCAATAAACCAGGTAGTGGGGTTGAACTTCAGGCCCAGCTCGCTGGCTGAGTAGTCAAATGGGAAGGTGTGGTGGTAGTTGTGGAAACCCTCACCTGAAAAACAGAGAGGGAGTTTAAAGACCACATGGCCAGCACGTTTATGAATTTAGGAACACGCTTGGGTAGGACATCCTAACACATGTTTCCCAAGTCCTGAATCCAGTGCAGGTTATGCTCCATCCCTGGCTATGGGAGACCTCTGGGGCAGACCCGTAACGGACTCCATTTCAGTGCTTTGGGCTTTCCTCCCCAGCAGGAAGGGGCATGTCCCACCCCTTACACTCAGGGAAGAAAAATGATAAGTGCTTCAAGAGGGGAGATGCACAACTGAGTAAGAAGCAGAGTCACTTACTTCTGCTGTGCTGTCCCCAGAAGAGAGAAGAGAGGATTGCTACTCTGAACACATCTCTGCCCAGAGACTACATGGCATTATTTCCATGTGGGCACCATCAGTAGAACAAGGGAGCCTTCCTCTAGGTTGCACAAGCTCCAGCCTCCTCCAAGCCCTGGCTCCACGTGGTGTCCAGCTGCAGGTGCCCAAAGCCCCGACCAGGGTGAAACAGGACGGGATGTCATTCTGAGTTGGCAAAGCTCTACCCAGGGCTACAGCACTTACCAATGGCTCCCAGAGTGACAAAGGCGTTCTGCCTGGGGCTGATGTACTTGTCGTAAGGGCGGTTGCCATACATGTGAGCAGCACTGTTGACCAGCCAGGTGACGTTGAGGGAGATAGTGTACCGGAGGATGGAGGCAAGGAAGTAGGCATTCCACAGACTCTCGCCCCAGAGGTACCACGGCACAAAGGTAGGGATCACAAAGCACATCAGCACAACCGAACTCTTGTAATACCTGCAGGGAAAGAAAAGAATACCATTGCTGTGGTGGGAATGACAGCTGGGGTGAAGTGGGGTTGCATCTCTGGAGGCACAACTCTGCCAAGAAACCCCTGGCATAACCTGGGCTGGCCCCATAACTGGGGCAGCAGGGAACATTTCAGACATCCACAATCATGACATAATTTTTCCAAGTGCAATTCAAAATGCCAAGACAATCCGAAACCCCGAAGCAGCAGGTAATACTGAACAGCTGAGACCCAGTCCCAAAGCAAACCTCCCAAGTTGAGCACCTTTAAACCTTGGGAAGCGCAGAGTTGGCTGCACGCCCTGCACATAGGGTCCAGCTCTGGGACTGGAAAAGGCCACGGCTTGGCATGGCATTGGCAGAGCTGTGTCGGAAGCATGTTCACTGCTAAGAGCCAGCAAAGACTTCCCCCGTGCTTAGATCAGAAGGGAACCTCCAGCACAGGGCAGGCGCAGCTCCCTTCTACACCACTGCTGCTGCATGAGCTCCAACAGCAGCACAGATCCAAAGCAGCTGCCAAGAGACCACAGGCACCCCACCAAAGGTGAGGAGAAAGAAGATGCATCTTGGCCTGGGGGCCAAGATTACTGCTGCTCTCCCAGCCCACTGACTGGCACAAGTCCTGCCACTCCTCCCTACATTGGACAAAATCAGTGTGCAGTGCAAAATGGGGAGGGAGGAAGCTGAACAGTCTGAGAACAAACAGGAAAGATTTATAGTACCGCTAAAGCCACATGCCAGGCAAGGCAGGGAAGAGAGAGTGTACGACACAGGGAGCACAGAGGTGAAGAGCAGAGACCACAGTGGGAGAAACAAAGAAAAATCATGCTGAAGGAATTAATCCGAGGCAAGTGGAGAAAGGGAGCAGGTCAGCAAGAAGTGGGGAGGCAAAGCCAAAAGTGAGATAAGAAATAAATGACTCTAAATGGAGAACAGGCTAATGGTGCTCAGAAGCGGAGAGCAGCAAGACAGTGCAGCTTGGGAGCCACCTACAGTGTGTCCTGAGCTCAAGAGGAAACAAGGCCCCCGTCTTCCCTGTTGAGCCCTTCCACCTCCCTGGAGCCCAAATTTACTACAGCCCACAGTGATCCTGGGATATCATCATCAAAGCAAACTGCCACATGAAACTGCAGCGGCAGGCTGAGGTGACAGGATTTTGAAGGGTGCAGAAAGAAAAGAAATGCAAAGTAAGAACCATCTTATTTGTGCCATATGACAGGTTTAAAATAGACCCCTGCTTTTGTTGAGTTTTCTGGAAGGGATGAGGAAGAAGAGTTTGGATTTATTAAACAGTTATTAAAACTTTCCATTTGCTGAAAGTTTTTCAGACAGGAAGAACTGTCAATTTGGTTTGACAGAAACAAACAAACAATTTTCAATTAAAACCCACAGAGGATTGGAAAAATGTTAATAGTAGCAGTATTTCTGGAAGGAAGGAAGTTTCCATGAACATAGTTCTCATCTATAACACACCAGCTAGTTTTGAGCATCTTGCATATGAAATAAGTTAGCCTCTTGCCCTGCAAGTTCTGTTTGATATTTTTTGTTGTTTGGAGCTTGTGCCTCACACACTGGGCTCCAGAAGGAGATGTGCAGCTCTGAAACACCAACCATGGTGAAGAGAGAGCATCTCCTTGGCTCTCTCACAGAACTCTATCTTCACTTACCTGAGCCAAGGCTCTCCAAAGGAAACAGTCCCCATTCTTCACTGCACCAAAGATAACAGATAATTTTCCACTCATCTGACTGACTTCTGAACCAGGCTGTGGATAAGATTTGCAAACCTCATCAATTCAAGGCCAGGATTTAAGTAGAGCTGGAGGATAAAAATATTTTCCAGTCCAGAAAACTCCTTCAAAGTTCAAAGCCCCTCCCACTCCAGGAAAATAAAATAAAATATGAAAACAGCTTATCAGGCACCAATTAAAACCATTCTGTGAGATGCAAGAAGCCCAGACTGAAGTCTTTGATGAAGACATGAGATCTCGCATCCAAATGAGCGTTTTCTCTGTCTCCCTTTGACTGAAACATCCACCCTGGAATGAGAAACCTCCTTACCTGGAGTTCAGAGGAATCAATGCCTCAACACATGCTTGGGGAGCAGCACTGCTTTTACCACATGAAAACTTCGTCGTGAAGACACTTCACCTGTGAGCCTCTCTTTCACATCACATGCAGGATTATTGCTCCGTTATTCATAGAGGGTAAATTTTGCTGTCAGTCATGCCTGGAGCAGTACTGTGATTTCAGCTGAAGTGATGTGGTTTTAAACTGATTGAGTGGTACACTCAATCCACAGCTCACCAGAACCATGCTCACCAGCACCACTAAATTCAGCAAAGCTAACAATCTGGACTTAAAACGAAATGTGGCAAAGAAGGGTTTATTATGATTCTTACTGATCTGACCTGCCAGGTTTTCCATGCTCTCAAAAAAAACCAACACTTCAACCTTATAGAAAGGAGAAACCTGAATTTTTCTTCTTTGGTAAACTCCAAAGTCCTAAATTCAAATCCAGAGCAGAGACATTTGCTAAGATATAACTTACCTGCAGAAAACATACTTCACTACACAACATTTGCAGCATAACCAAAGCAGTAGAGCCTGCTTCTCATGGGATGCTGTTGTCTTGGAAAAGGTAATAACACAACCAAGAGGAGCTGCAGCAAACTGCAAGGGAGCCTTTGGAAACAGGCACTGCTGACTGAGGAACCAGTAGAAACAACAATACTTGGAGGGCAGTGAATTTCTCATCCCTGGAGCTCTTCCAATGCAGGGGTAATTCTGCTAGTGCACGGATTTCTCTAATGCAAAGAAGAAACTGACTTCTGGACTCAACCGACTGCTCCCCTCACCCATAAAACACTCAGAAATGAGCTTATATGGTTTGCTGAAGTACCTGGACCAAATGCTTGCAGGCAGAGACAGTCTTCTTGTACCTAAAACACAGGTACTCACATAGAGGACAAAGCATGTTACTCAATTCCCGCCTCTCACAGAGTGCGTAGCAAACTGAACTAGGTCTGTGCTAATTCTCAAGGGAGATAATTAATCCTGTGAAGAATAACAGTCTTGGGAGAGGAAGCGCTTGGTCTGCGCTTGCCCAGAGGTGCCAAAGATGAGTTTGCAGAGTGAAATGTGCACTTCTGCATTAAGGCAGTGATTACAGCATTTGCTCCAATGATCAAAGGAGAAGGCCAAGATCCCAGCAACTTCTGCTGTGGCTGTTTTCACAGTCAGCCCTGGCTTTTTTGAAAAGAAGAGGGATAAGGACAGGGCTCACTGCTTGTGCAGCAGAGCCTGCAAGGACAGTCAGCAAGCGTCAGCCACGTGGCAATAGTGGGGGCCAGAGGGACGGCAGTCCTAATGCCTGCAATCAAGGTGGCAAGGATATCTTGGAGGACAAAAGGGAAAGATAAAAGTAAGGAATAAGCTGCAACTAGACAACCAAGCAGAGGGACCTCTACACCCCACCTCACACGAGGGCCCAGAGCTCCCACTTACTTTCTTTGGAACCTGACAACAGGGTCGTCCAGCAGGTCAGTGAAATCCAGTTTCCTCCCCTTCTCTATGACGTCCCGGTGCTTGCGCACAAACAGCCAGCCGATGTGGGAGAAGAAGAAGCCGCGGCGGGCATTATGTGGGTCTGCATCCGTTTCCGAGTACTTGTGGTGCACACGGTGGTCTCTGCTCCACTCATAGATGTCATTCTGCATAGAAAGCATGGCGGGGTGAGAGGAGAGAGGCCGGGCGCTGCTCCAGTGGTACCACCTTCAGCTCCTTCCCCACACAGTAACAGCAACAAGCCCCTCTCTGATGCTCCTCAAAAAAGGTTATCAACTAAAGACATCCCAAGGGACCCCAGCTTTGCAGATAGCCAGCCCATCACACTGCTCCTGTCAGTGCCCACACAGAACGGGACACACTCTGGGAACCGGTGACACAGATTGGACACGTCCCAGGGCTGGAAATAGCTGGAAGCCAACAGCCTCTTGCGAGTTACCATCATCAGTTTGCCTTGGTTCCGTGTCCTCCCTGGGTGTTCACTGTCTGAGGGTGGACACTGGGCTGGAGGAACAGGTACATACATGTTTACATTGTTATTTTATGACCCTGCCATGGGGGAGCTTGCATATTTATTTTCAGGGCACTATGTGCAGAGGCACTCAGTTCTGGCATTCTTTTTCTAAGCTGGTTGCAGCTGGTGACATCCTCCAGGCACAAACACAGCACTGAAAATGGGACAGAGCTTGTGGAACACTACACGTACCTTATCCTGACCTGAACAGGAGCTGAACTTGCTCAGCCTTTTGGAGAAATGCATCTTCCACAGTAAAACCGGCAGCTCCATTTAAATTACTGCTCTGTCTGCAGGGATGTGTAAAAGAGCACAGCCTTCCAGTACTTAAAGGGGGCCTACAGGAAAGATGGGGAGGGACTCTTTATCAGGGAACGTAGTGATAGGACGAGGGGCAGTGGTTTTAAACTGGAAGAGGGTAGATTTAGATTAGGTATTAGGAAGAAATTCCTTACTGTGAGGGTGGCGAGACACCGGAACAGGTTGCCCAGAGAAACTGTGGATGCCCCCTCCCTGGAAGTGTTTAAGGCCAGGTTGGATGAGGCTTTGAACAACCTGATCACCTGAGCTAGTGGAAGGTATCCCTGCCCATGGCAGGGGGGTTGGAACTAGATGATCTTTAAGGTCCCTTCCAACCCAAACCATTCTATAATTCTATGGTTAAGATATCAAAGGAGATGTGTTTATTTTATGGGAAGTCTTGCAATTTCAGCCAGGCTGGAATAAAAGTCTCAGACCCAAACATCAGCTCAGCATTGGATCCAGATCAGATACAAAGCAAGTTCAGTCCTGTCTCTGCTCAAGCTGTCAACAGATATGGGTCACTGAAATACCTTGTGGCTGTAAATGGGTTTATGTGGATTGCAGGGAGGAAGGGATGGACCACAATTTCAGACTTGGATCCGTAAAGTGATACTTTGAGTTTACTCAGCCATAAGGGATTTCAGCCTCTCAGTTTGCTCTGCAGGATGCACTGGGTATTGGACTAAACTGGTGGTTCTTGCAGTTGTGCCAAGCTGTTAGGGCAGGGCATTTTAAGCATGTACAACACTTGCAAAACTCAGGCCACACACTCATCTATGAATTGAATTGCTCAACACCAGCACCAAAACATAGAAATGTTAGTTAATGCCTAGATCCACAACAGTGTGAACTTTAATAGAGATTGCTGAGTGGAGTGTACTTTCTTGTGCTATTTCCACCTTTGCACAGCCAGGGAGGTACCCAAGCAGTAATACCCAAAGGAAGGAAGCGCTTGGGTTACTTTTAGGAACAGCAGTAGCACCCACAACCACCAACCACAGCAGTTTTGCTCCCAGCAGAACTGAGCAAACCATTCACGGTGTCTGTGAAGTAACCGCAGTGCAGCAGCCATCATGGCGCTAAATATACTGCAGGACACAGTAAGCCCAGGCTAATGACAACTGTATATATCTATATTTCGTGAGACAAAAGCCCTATGCTGAAAGCATCACAGAAATCATTTGTCTTTCAGCTGCCAACATTTGAGAGAAAGCACTGAGGCCACCTGTGCTGCTAAGAGGACTCCAGGACCAACTGCAAAGAGCAGCTAAAGAATCCAGCTCAAATACCTCTGTGTCCAATTTCAGCATTGCAAAGATGCTGTCTGTCCACAAGAGCCCACAAGGGACAAGCGAAGAACAAAAGGCCTGGAAAGATCTCAGCTCTACTGCACTCAGTTGTGCTCAGCACTGTACTGTTGTCACACCATAGCCACAGTGACGCTGGGAGTGGGCTGGGGATGAGGGGAACATTTTTCTGCAGCACGGACTCATCTAAGCCATTGAGAGGAAGCAGTAAAGATCAGCCCCTTACCAGCACTTCAGTATGTCGCACCTTAACTATCCCATTGCACAAGAGAACAAAGTAAACTGAGTGAAGCAAAGGAAGTCAAACTCCTCAGTGAGAACACGGGGAGATCTTCACCTTGCTGTCATCTTATTTTTTTCCTGCAGAGAAATCAAAGGGAAGGAAAGCCTCTACACTGCTTCAAGTGGCTTCAGCGGGAATATCCAGAAGACTGGAAAATGCCAAGATTAAGTCATTTAAAAATAAAACAGGGTTATGCAAGAAGCACACCTAGGAAAGGTTCTCTTTCTTAACAAGAAATAATTTTTCAAGTGAGACTACTGATGAGTTTGTCATAAGAGCAATTGATAAAATTATCTGTGGGACAGCAGATAACTAGGTCAAAGCAATGATACTGTGAGAAGTTAACTTGGCTTTTCATACCACAGCAAACACCTGTAGGGCTGGCAAAAACCACGATTCCCCAGATGAAAGGGTTAGGAAGCTGTGAAACAACTGAATTGCATCCAATTAAAAACCACAAAGGCTAAGAGGAAATAAAGGCCAAAGGCCAGAACTGTTGGCAATAAATACACCAAGAACTGGAGCGTAGCACATGTAAATATGCTCCAAGCATTTTAATAGCAACCATTTTTCACGAACACATCACTCTTGATCAAGTTTCAGGTAAACACAGGAGTGAAATCCCTTCCAAAGCACAAAGCGACAGAATCATCCTGTCACAGTGATGCAAACATGAGGTTTCATAAGCAGGTCTCTTAATAAACCTGCAGACTGAAATGTGACAAGTTGGCCTACGTAACAACTTCAGTGTGCTGACACAAATTTCCATACAACCACTGCTGCTGTGTGCAAACGCTCACAGCACAACCTCAGCTGAAGAATGCAGTTTGTTTCACAGAGATGGCCAGGAGCAACAGTACAACGCAGTTAGCAAAAACACGGGCACATCCCAACTGAGATACTGAAACTTAAACACCAGGAGATCAAGTAGACATAAGCCAGGTATTACCTATTTCTGAAACAGACATGTGACAGCAAAAAGCACAGTCTTTCAAAATTGTGAGAGCTTCGCTCTAGATAAAGAGAGGAAACACAGTTCAGCATGCTCCAATCACCAGGCAAGAGGGCAAAAATGGCTGCATCTGATAGTATTTCAGAAGTACAGCATGTCACAGCCCATGCAGCATCAAGTTAAAACTCTTCAGCAGAATTTCCCCTGCCCTTCAAGAAGTCTGAATATTTCCTCAATATTCAGCATCCAAGCATGCTGTAGGTATCTCCAAGGCTGCCTCTTCCTCCCAAAGCCTACATGAGGGAGAGGGACCTGAAAACTCATTCAGTCCGCTTGTGGTGGTGAAAACAGCCTTTAGCAGGCAATGGATGTCATAGTAATTAGGAGTAAGCTTCAGACTACTTAAAACTTAGAGTGGGTGATTTGGCCTTCTGTTTTCTTTCCAATATGAAGGGCACAAAGGTGGCTTGAAGCTAGTTTGAAGTACTTCCCTGCCTCAGAATCACACCATGTCCAGAGCCAAAAGCAGTGATGAGGCCAAAACAGCTGAGAGCAAAATCCAGAGCAACAAGGGAGCAGAATGCAATGAAATCCCAATGTGCAGGCTCACTGCAACCAGCTCGACACATTCATTTAAATTACTTATGAAAGATAAGATTGGCTGTAAAACAGGAGGACAGTATCAGGGGCTTCTCAAAACTCAAAAGAGCTGTTTAACATGTTGAGCAAAGGGCTTGTAAAGGTCTGCAAGGAACCGAGCTGCACAAAGCAGCTGGAATATGTCTCAGAGTAGAGGAAGCTTATATTCAACATGGACAAATTCCCATATTCAAGCAAAAGTATTGTGCTCTTTGTAATGTCTAGAGGGTTTAACAAGATTAATTCTTTCCACCTTAAAAAAAAAAGATAAATCAAAGATGATAAATGAACAGTACAGAAGTGGATAAAGGGACTCTCTTAATCCTCTGTCAAGGTACATGAACGAGAAGTCAATCAAACGGACTGAAGGGAAAAAGCTGAAAACTCAAGGCACAACACACACGTGGTACTTGGTGCCACAAGGGGTTATGGCAGCCAAGCTTGGTAAGTTTAATGTTAGTACAGGTTCATACCTCTATTTTGAACAGCCAAAAGAGTAACTAAATTCACACCAATAAGATCCTGGTTCTGGGCTAACTCCTACCACCAGCTGTGTGTTACACAAACATTTCTGAGGTCTAAGATTGCCTATCAGTAAGTACAGAGCTAGTAACATGCTTCTTTGCAAATGTATTTGAATTTTACTGGTGAAAAACGCTGCATAAAACAGAGATAAATTAAGATTGTGAAAGGATGCCTGCTCTCCTTTCTGGGTATGTCAAAACCTCCAACTGCCTGGATGGACAAACAGACTTGATTACGCAGACATATTTGCATCCATTTGGCCCTTACAAAAGTTTCCATGTTGTCCTATGAAGTGTGGGGCCCAACCTGTGCTGCAGATAGGCTGCTGGGGTGCTGAGCCCCTGATCTGGGCACGTTCAACTTGGTCCTTACATAATTATTGCTCCTGGACTGTCTAATGCATACTAGACAGTGGGTGGTGAGAGGGGCTCTGCACCCCTGAGCCAGCAGTGTGTTATCAGCAAATGTCTTTCTCCCAGTATTTTTTTTTCCCTTTTGCTGTCTCTAAGCTGAGGGCATCCCTGCACAGGAGAGAAAGCTGCCTGGAGGCCAAGAATCTGGACAGGCAACCACAACCCCACCTGGAAAGCCATGGAGTTAGCTGCAGCCAGAAAGATCCGCAAAGGCAGCTTGGCTTTGTAGGAACGGTGGCTCCACAGGCGATGTGCACCAGCCGTCACACCCAAGGCCGTCATCAGGAAACAGAAATATGCTGAAAGACAAAAACAAAACAAAGGATGTGCCAGGGGGCAACTGCCATTATTTCTGCTTTCTTTGATGTAAAGATGATCCTTGCCCCTGCCTGCTGATGCCTGGGCAGACAGGAGGAGAGGTTCTCAGCCCACCTCTGCCCTGCAGCCCCCAGGACACATCACTCCACCTCCCACCCCTCCTCATTTAGCCAGCACATTGTTCAGGAGAGTTTGGCAGCACTGAAGCACCATGCCATGACATGTTTACACAGTCTGCCTTCGCCAAGTACAGTGGAGTGAAAGTTTATCACTTGTGTCAGAAGAGTAGCAACAACTCTAACAGGACACTGCCAGCCTCCTCCAGACAGGTCTTTGCTCGAGTCCGATCTGTCAGCTACTTTAAGAGCATTACATCCCACCCCTAAAGATACAAGCTGTGTCAGAGTTTCCACAATAAAAACTTCTCTTATCATCGTGAGCTCATGACTCAGTAATAAAAATGCACAAGGAAGCAGAGCATTCACCATCTCCCTCAGTTTCAGGAACTGCTTTTCCCTCCCTTAATTAAAAAATTGGCCAAGTAAACTTCTTCTGAGCATTTTTTCAGATGGCCAACACAGCACTGGAGCAGGTCTGTTCCTTATTCACCACATTGGCTCCAGGCTAGACACATAGCCTAAGCACATGCGTCCCGCAGTGTAGCCCCCATGCTTAAAATAATACCCCCACCAACCACCATCGCAGCATTGGTACATCTCTGGTTCTCCTTTCAGCAGAGGCCACGCTCACACATGCTCCGGCTGGTTAACTTTGCATTTCTAGGGGCAGGGGGAATGGCTGGCTGGGACAGCAGAACAAGACAGTGGACCCAGGCCCGCCTGCTCGAGCCATGCATCTGTGCACTGATTGCTTCTCCTTTGATGTGCTCACTGGTTTTGCCTCTAGTGTTTTCGAATTCCTGTGTGATGGATGATCCACAGCCTGAGTTGTTTTGACTTGCAACAAAAGGAGACTATAGGAAAGGGTTGAAAGAATAGTGCATTAGAGCTGCTCCTCCTTTTGGAGAGAGACCAGAGGGAAAATGGGAATGGCTAGGAGGAAAGTATTCTGTAAGTCTCAAATAAACTGGACTATTTAAAACTATTCACATTCAAGCTATCCAGCTGTCGTGACATATAGACTCTTATGTCTCCTTCCCATAGGTGTTGATTTCTCATACTGTGCCTAAAGAGTACAGGCTCATTTTACAAGTGTAAAATTAAAACAAGAGTGCATTCAAACAATAACAATATTACAGAACAACCTCAAATGAGTTTGCATGGTCTGAAGCATTGTGCTGTTTAGCCAGGGCTCCCTGCCATCCTACACACAGAGACATGTTTTGGTTAAAACAGCCTATTTCAAATACCTAAATAGAGTTACTGGAACAAAAAGGGAAAACCTTATCCCCAAAAGGGGGTTTTCTACTTGTGTCTGCACAACAGTCTGTCCAGCAGAGAACCCTGTTACACATGCAGTGGCTAGAAAGGAATTCACAATCAGCTTTTCCCAGTAGGTAATGTAAAACATCTATCTTTGCAAAAAGAAAACAAAAATATGTATATGTAGGGGGGTGTCTGCTGTGTCCCTCTATCAACTCTCGACTCACAGTGCTTAAAATTACAGCATCTAAGAGAAAATATAATAGAAAGATATTTGGTAAAATAACGGCAACCATATTTCATGTTGATTGTCATCCCTGCAGACTGAAGGAGTAAATGGACATTATCCACTCCACTGGTGGATCCATCAAAACCAGATTTACCCAAACTGTTTCACATTATGTACACAGCCCAAATTCCTGTCACCTCCCACACAGCAAATCAAAGCCTTTCGCACAAAATGCAACAGACAAATGGAGTGAGAATGGTCCTAGTAAAGGTCACGCATCTCTAAAACCCGCTTTGGACACCAGCACCAGAAAAGGCAACTCTCCTTTTCAGCAGGCTGCAGTGTTCAAGCTACTCCCAGAAAAGGCTCATCTGTGCAGTTAAGTCCAGTGCACTGAAGTCTATCACCAAACTCAGATTTCTGCCTGCTTCCTGAAGGGAGGTACAGATATGAACTGAAAATCATGCATTCTCTCTGCACATTATTTACAGATTTTGTTGAATTTACAGATTAGTCTCAGATGAGTAAAAATGCCAACACTACAACAACCCATACTCCAGTCTCTGCTGCAGTCTTGCAGTTCTTGTACATGCCTTGTCAGTGCAAGGACTCAGACTTCTACGAAATTAGGGAAAACCTATCCTGTCATTTTCTGTATGTGATGTTGAGCTGTGCAAAAACGTCACTAAATAAGGCCTTCCAAATTGCTCAAATGACTGTAATTGTGGGAACAGATCTGTGACACACAGAATACTGACATTATCCAGCTAGCATAAAAATATTAAGGTTATAGTCCTGAATCATTACAAGAACATATTGTCTGTGGGCTTTATGACTGGTTAACCTCATGCTAGTCACAGGGACTGAAATCTCCCATCTTCAGCAGTCTCTTTGCTTCCTTAAAGCACAAAGAGGGGCTTTTCTCCCACTTCAAAGCAACAGATCATTTAGATGACCAAGCACTTCTCAAGGCATCCATCCATCTTAAGCATGATCAATTGCTTAAAATGAGAATTAAAGATAAGTGGGTAGAACAAGACATATGCAACGTTAAGGTTGATTTCGCTTTCTTTCTCTGTCCAGTGCAAGAAAGAGGCTGAGTGGTAGGTAACATACAGACTACATGAAATAGCTGCACTGAATACAAGGGGTTTATGCCACCTGATGATTCAGCTCTTATAGAGCTCAGCTTAACAGAGACCCTTTCACTCAGCCCACTCCACACCACCAGCATTGCAGCAGAATGGACAACAGTATTTTGGAAGTCTGGGGGATGCCCTAGGGTCTACGTGCCACCCTGTGTCCATACCTTGGGTGTGAACACCTCCTAGCCCAGGCCCCCTGCGAGCATCATTCCCGATTCACACTTCCCAGGAAGCCCTGGGCTACAAATGGGAGGAGGATTTATCTGAAACATTTCTGCAGGAGTCCTCTTGCTGCATAGGCAGCCTCACAGGCAGCATGTCTCCAGCCATCAACCACGAGCAGGCAAGCTCAGCTGTACTTCAGGACAGGGAGTGACTGGTGTTGTGACCCAGCAAAAGGAGGGGGATGCCTGTTTCACAGGGGGCAGCTGACATGCTGGGGGTGTCTCAATGGCCATGGTCGCAAGCAAGCTGGCTCTCGCCTGCAAGGCTCAGCAAGCAGAAACGCCAACCGAGAACCACCACCAGACTGAGGAAATACCCTCAGAGCCTCCCAGAAACATTGCTGCCCTGATCAAATGGGGCTTTCCCAGGGCTTCCCTGGGCCACAACCACAAGCTCTGTCCTCCTGCCCTCTCCAGCCCTCCAGGGACTTGCCAGCCCCAGCCACTACCAGAGTGATCAAGCTAAAATGGCTGGGGCTTATACCCACGCAACATGCCTATTTTTTGGCTTTGCAGAGGAGGAATCCTAACAGCTGGAATTTTCCTAATATAAATCCTGAGGGCTGAAGCATCCCCAGAAACAAAGAAAATTACTCATGAGTTTGGTGACCGGAGCAGAAACAAATCCTGTTAGACAAATGCGATACAGCGATATCAGGTTTCTGTGGTTCTTACAGGAATTAGGGTGCCTGAAAATATTACTCAGCCACTAATTCCCAATGTATAAATAGCCAAGATGACAAATATTTGCCATGTAAAGACAGGTCTCAAGCTTTCCTTTGCAAAATAAATTATGAACTCAAAACAAAAATCAGACTATAAATCATTTGACTTTACATTAATTATACACAGCTACAGTAACTACATGAGAAGAGAGCCACTACTTACCTACCTGGCTCATTTTTGCGGGTGGGGAGCGTGTGCATGGGGTGAACACCTCCATGAAACATGAAAGGATTACACTGTGGAGCAAAGCAGCTCAGTTAATAGCAAATTCCCCTTATACTGAAAACTCCCTCTTAGATCTGTAATTAAACAGCTCTCCTAAGTAATAAAGAGTTATTAATTAACCACAGTTATTGCAGAAAAGGGGGGGGGGGGGAAGACACAAGAAAAGTACCAATAAACAACCTGGAATGCAAACAGTTAATGATACAGTTCTTTTTAATTCAGTGAGGTACTTAATGTACAAAGAGGAAGCTGCTACAATAGCTAGATAAGTCTTCTGCATGTTTTAGTGAGCTAACTGCAACTGGGCTGACTTACCACAGCAAAATCACACTCACAAGGAAACCACAGCATTTCAGACTTAACCTATAGACTGAAGACTGAGCTGGGCTATCCATATATATTGGCTTCACACATGATCACAGGCCACCACGAGTACCAGAGACTCTGAATTCAGAGCACAGATGACCATCTTGTTGAGGAGGACTACTTTTCCTCCCCTCAACCGGTGCTGCAGGGCTGGCAGGAATGCAGCTTGGGAGAGGGTTGTGTTGGAGCATGGCGGACGAGGTTGTCAGCAGCCACTGATGATGGATGTGAAGAAAGAACAGCAAGCTGGAAGCACCCCCACCTCCCCAAGATGCCCAGCTATGAGGCTGCGAGGCATTTCCACAGGGCTGTCCTCACGGGGAAGCCAAGCTGGCCCCAGCACTGACTGCACAGAGAGGGCTGCTTGTGAAATGAGAAGTGCTTGAGGGATAAGGAAGATGGAGCTAGAAAAGGCCTGTGTGAGGAATTGCTAGCCACAAGCCTGGGGATGGAGCACACAGAGCTGCCAGGCAGGGCCAGCATCTAAGAGAGCCAGGGCATGGGAGTTCCGCCAACAGTACAGCAGCCTGAGCAGGAGCTCTGAAGCCACCTGACAAAAAGTTGTGTCACGCTAATACCAAAGTAAAAGAAAGAGTAAGAAAAAAGAAAATAGTGGAATGAGGACTTCAAGAGGAAAAAAAATGAAAAAGCAAAAGCTAACACAGCAGAAAAAGCTGTCTGGAGAGACCTGGGATGAGAGAGGAAATAGAGCAGCCAGTGAACAGATCTGTGAAAGACAGTGGGTTTAAGGCTGGTATTTCTGGTGTTGTGAAAAGTAAGCTAGAGCTGTGCAGCTCACAGTTTCATACTAAAGCTGGAGGGAGAGGAGGAAGATCCTTTCAAGCCATTTACTGAACGCTTATTCAGTTTTGCCTCACTCATGGACTGATGGCAGCGTGGAGCCTCTGCTTCACTGAGCCACTGGCAGGGAGCCATCTGCCTGGCATGGAGCTGAAGTGTGCCACTGGGCTGGGAATGCATCCCAGTGCTGACTCCACGGCTCTACAGTCCGCCTTATGCCTGGCAGTAGGGTTCTCCTGCCACATGCGGACCCAAAAGCAGATCCCAAAAGCAGCATCAGCTCCCAATTACCACGTTCAGTGTGAGAGTTCAGATCTACTCTGTTAATGCAGATACTCATGTTATTAGGCACGTGTCATCCTCACATACCTCTGCACTTTCTGGATACCGTGGCATTGCATGGCAAGGAGCTCCACAGGTCTGCAGGGTCCTCTTGGGCCTTTACTCCTGCTTCCGCTACTGCAAAATTGTTTCTTTTGAGAATTTACTCAGAACAAGAGCTGAATTATCTTCCCTAGTCCCTAGGATGGTGTGGAAATGCTGTGTGCCATGCCTGCTGCTCCCCAGAGCAATAGCTAGCTTGGCCTGGACAGGTGGTGGAGCCCCAAGTTTACATAGTTTTAGAGGATTTCAGCTGGCTATGGTTTGCTTTGAATCACTGTCTGCTCAAAGCAATGATTACAGGAGCTTTAGCTTTGGTCAAGCCCACTTTTCTCCCATTTATCTGAACATGCTGGCTTCAGGACAACTCCCTAGAAACAGCCTCTGGACCCTCTTTTACAGTAATGGTCATGTACATGCCCACAGCTGTCCTCAGCTATGCCCATCCAGGTGCTCATCACAGCCAGGAGGGTGCCCAAAGCTGTGCAGAAAGGCCCAGGAGGTAGCTCTGATCTCATCACCCTACTAGCTGGATCCTTGAGCACAGGCAGCCGGGCTGCAGCATCGGCCAGAGCCCTCTGCCAGGGCCAGAGCTCTATCCCCAACACATACAGAACAAGTGTCCCCAGCCAACAGCTCTAACTGCCATACCAATTAAGACCCAAAACTCTGCAGGGAGGTTTAGGGCTTGCTGCAGGTCCAGGAGAAGTCTGAAACCTGGGTGCAAGTACCTGAAACAGCAGAGCCTGTGCCAAGAGCTCTGGGCTCTGCACAACTCAAACACCAAGCCCAGAGCTGCCTTTGACTGGATGGTAAACCAGGACCTGTTTCAAAGAAGGATGATTTAATTCAGCAGAGCAGAGGTTTTAAGTGGGTTCCTCCTTGTTTCCCCCTACTCTTTCTCAAGACCTCAAGGCAGAATTACTCTCAAACATAGGAATTTTACTTCCTTCTTCCATTGTTTCTGACACCCGCCCCCGGGGCAAGCTCTGCAATACACAAACCATGCGTTTATAGAGTAAACTGGTGTGAAATGCCTCCATGGTGAGCGGGGCCCCAACACATCACTCCCCTGGGCAGGTAGCACGCTCTCCCTCCTGGAGCCCTGCAGAAGTGTAAGGTCTGACAGAAGCATTTCCAACCATGAGCTCACTCAATAGAGCACAGCATAAGCAAAATAGGAGAAGCATATAAGAGAGGGAACAAAGGGGAAGAGAGGGAAGAGAAAACAACAAGTAAGCCTGTGCAAAAGGACAAAAGAGAGAACCAGTGCATGGGAATGGGAAGAGGATGCAAGAGAGACAAGATACATGAGGTTAAACTACCGTGCAAACAGGGAGCCGGTGGGTTGCTAGGCTTCCAAGTACACTGTGCCTGAGCACAGATGCTATTTATGAGAACACGCCAGAATCAATAGGCAGAAGATTTTTAGTCAACATCCTTATTAATGACCCGAAACAAAGGCAAACAGCATATTAATTACAACTGCAGATGATGCTAAATTTGGACCAGCAGCGAGAGAGAAAGAAACACAAAAGGATCATTGCAGAAACAGGGAAAGTAAGGCTCAAAATAAAGATCTGCCTGGATAGAAAAAGCAAAGTAATATAGTTCAGGGGGCGATAACTGCAGACAGGGATCTGCAACGAGGATGAGATGCTTGGGGAAGTGGGAGCCTGCAAGGAGGATCACCAACAGCTCATAAAATATTCTCAGCGTGCAATATGATAAGGCAGCAAGACATCAGTGTGATTTTGAACAACAGGCACAGAGGTATCATCTCACTGTCAGAGAGAAGCAAGGAAAACTATATCAGGCAAATAGTTTAAAAATGCATGGGAAATCAACAGCATAAAACATTTGAGCCATCTTTTTCAGAACAGCTCATTATCCCCATGGCTGGATTTTGGTTGACAGCCGCCTGAATTTAGTTGACAGCCGCCTGAATATGAGCCAGCAGTGTGCCCAGGCAGCCAAGAAGGCCAATGGCATCCTGGCCTGTATCAAAAATAGCGTGGCCAGCAGGACTAGGGAAGTGATTGTGCCCCTGTACTCGGCACTGGTGAGGCCGCACCTCGAATACTGTGTTCAGTTTTGGGCCCCCCACTACAAGAGGGATATTGAGGTACTGGAGCGCGTACAGAGAAGGGCAACGAAGCTGGTGAAGGGTCTGGAGCAGAAGTCTTATGAGGAGCGGCTGAGGGAGCTGGGACTGTTTAGCCTGGAGAAAAGGAGGCTGAGGGGAGACCTCATCGCTCTCTACAACTACCTGAAAGGAGGTTGTAGAGAGGTGGGGGTCGGTCTCTTCTCCCAGGTAACAAGTGATAGGACAAGAGGAAATGGCCTCAAGTTGCGCCAGGGGAGGTTTAGACTGGATATTAGGAAATTTTTCTTCACCGAGAGGGTTATCAAGCATTGGAACAGACTGCCCAGGGAAGTGGTTGAGTCGCCATCCCTGGAGGTATTTAAAGGACGTTTGGATGAGGTACTTAGAGACATGGTGTAGTGATGGTTTTTGGCAGTGTTAGGTTTATGGTTGGACTCGATGATCTTAAAGGTCTTTTCCAACCTATATGATTCTGTGATTCTGTGATTCTGTGATTCCAGAAAACCTTTACTATGCTTAGTACCAAACTCTTCTGAAAACCTGAGTGTCCAGGGTACTGACCTCTTATGAGGATATGGGGAGATATTGCCACAGTCTGTAGCTACTTCACAGGCATCAGGAAATCATCCCCTGCTCTAAGTGGTTGCTTAAATTGGAGATCTCTCCCAAAAAAAAAAGTCAACTCTGTTGTACACTGAATATCAAAATTAGAACCTCTTCCATTTCTGAAACCTGGGACCACATTAGAAACATGATATGTATTTATTTTTTGTGAATCCAGCAGATTCCAGATTGCTTTTGACTTTTATCTGGTTATTAAAAAAAAAATCAAATCAACCAAAACAAGAAGTCCAATAAGCACTGGGTTCACTCTGCACATCTGAACAGACAATGCTGGCTCTTGAAAGAGACGAGATGACTGGACATCCTTCTTAGACACAGATTACAAGGAGACACTGTGTCAGATAGCAACTATCCACACGTTACCAACATCAAACATAACCTAATTATATGGAGCAAATCGCAATTATCTCTGAGGGACAAAACACCAGACATAAAAATAGTAGCGGTGAAACAAAATCAACTGTACATTCACAATTTCTGTCAATATATAAAACCTTTAAAATACAGAATAATGTCCCACAACTGTTCCCATGGGGTGGCAACACGCAGAGCCTGGCAACAACTCACACCCAGTGCCTGTAGTCCCTGCCTGCACAGGGATGGCGAGGAGAGGAGGGATAGCAGGGCTGGGAGCAGGGAAGGGAATCAGCCCTTGCCAGTCCCACTGCTGGCATCTCTCTCATACGTGGCTAAAAACCTCACAGTCCCTTGCAGAAGTAAGGGATTTATTTGGATGCTACATTCAACCATAGCAAGGTGACTACTTTGAACCAGACACAAGCCTGGAGAGCTGTCATCCTCACAGTTTGGTCTAGGTGAGTTGTACCAAACACAGATCTTACCACAGCCCCATTTTCCAAACAGACTTTGGGACTAGGCAAGTTTTGTGAACATTTGAGCTTTTTGGCATGCTACAAAATACAACAAGTGTTTTTCTGGTCCTGATGCAGCAAATCACTGACTCAGTTTTAAGTGATTACAATTCTTTGGTCAGCCAGCATGGGGATGTACTACATCAAGTGCCAGGAAGCAGGGCAAGAACTCCCAGACCACCTCTGTCTCACCAGTACCAACGACAGGGAAAAAACACAAAAAAATTAAAAAGGGGAAAAAAGACAACCCAGTTACTGTTGCACTAGCAGTGTCTGCACAACTGGTGGACTTCAAGATGTGGCATTTTGCAGAGTGTGTGGAAAGTAATTACCAAGGCTGAAGGCTGTCCCAGAGTTCTTATCACACTTGCTCTTACCAGGAGGGTGACAGATCTTGGATCAAGATAGCCACCAAGGGTCAGGGCCTTGGTGTTATGTCTCGTTCTGAGGACATCAGCTCCATTTACTCCTGCGCTAGTGCAAAGCCCAGTGCAGAGAGCTCAGAACAAGCTGCATGAGCATCACTCTCTCCTAGAACTGGCCATTATCACTGACAGCTAGAGCACTAATACAGATTTTGGCCGCTGCTGTTCCCATGGCCTCAAGTCAGCAGGTAGGGGACCCCCAGCTGGGGCTGCCAGATCACTCTTCAGACTGCTAAGCGCTTCCTCTGTTTTTCTACAGCACCCCACTCAGCGGGGACTCTGGCAGACGGAAAGATCACAAGCCAGCAAAGAAAGCCAGGAGCACCAACAATGAAACACAGACCAGAAAAACATCTAGTGTGCTCACTGTTGTGAGAAACAGAGTAGAAGAAATCTGCATACTCCAGCCACAAAAACACACCCTGTTTGAACCTCTTGTCGGAGTCCATCTGATTTCTGGTTGCGGTTGCCTTTCTCCCAAGCTCTGTGTCACAGCCTCTGCCCATGGCCACTTCCTGCCAGCCCCCTGATGCAAAGCCCCGCTCACAACCAACCTGCAGCGTTATTTTATATCTGCTCAGGGACCTGTTCCTTGAGTAGTGTCTTTAGCTTTCAGTTGCCATCATGGAAAAACCTTAGCTCTCCTACTGCCATCATTTTGAGGACAGCTTCAGAAGCATACAGCACCCTGGTTCTGCTGGAGGTCTCAACTGCTGGGCGATGACATTCCCAACACTGTTTAGCCTACAACATTTGACGCATTACCAGCCCTAGGTGGGAGAGCTTGAAGTTACATTCAGCAAAGGCTTATACGTTTTTGCACACACACTGTGTCTCTAGCAGTTCAAGGATCAGGAGGCAAGATCCCATGGATACAGGAGGGAGTCATTTCTTAAGAAGATGTGAATTCTAGTGACACTAATGGCCAAGAAAGCACATCTTTTGCTTGGGGAAGAAAAATTAACAAACACAAGGGCTGTGCTTCACCTGTAGATATCTGTTACCTCTTCAACAATAGCGCAGCTGAAAACAACTGACCTCAAAAATGCTGTTGCATGATGAAGACATCTTGTGACATGACACTGTTTGGTGGAAATACTCTCTCCACAGCTGGAGTAGCCAGCGAAGTCTCAGGCAAACCTCTGTGTGACAATGCCCGGCAAGAAATTTTCATCTCAGCACAGGCCATTTTTTTCATCCCTGTATATAAAGGCATACCACAACTTGATTTATTTGTACAAATAACTATTTGAAGATTAAAATAACAGGGATGGACATGCAACGTTTGTCCTTTTCCACACCAGCATTTTACCTCTGCTTATTCAGCCAGATCAAAATTGCTTGCTAGGGAATTTTAGTAACCAAACACATAAAACCTAAGGTCTTCCATCAGGCTACAAGAACTGCATAAGAAATACAAACAGCGAGTTGCTCAAGCACAAAGCGAGCATCGCAAAGTTGACTGATTGCCATAAATATGTAACACTTCTGTATTTATGGTTAGGATTTTTTCCTTTCTAAAATTAAATTATATCTACATATCTTGCATCTGCCTTCTCTTCTTCACTTGTGGGTTTTTGCTGTTATTCAGTGGCAGATTTAGGACTAATGAACCACATTAGATAATCTGACCAAACCAGGGAAAGCACTTCCAGTAGCATTGAGTGGTGCCTAACTCCATTCCCACTGAAATTCAGGGCAGCACTGCCATCCATTTCAGTAGCTGCACCATGCTTGGCCTCTTCTGAGCACCTCAGAGGTCCTCCACTTCACTATGCACACAGACAGCGGTAGAAGATTCTCTCCTGATTCAACATCAGGGCTCAGACCAGAAATGCAGCCAATAATTTCATGGTGCCTGGTACCACAATGCTTTTTTGTGCTATCATTAGATAACACCAAGTTTTGGGATATACTTTCCTAAAATGCTGTGTCTGCCCTAAGAAAGGAAAGTTTTCCTACGCCAAATTAGACCAACACTTGTCTACCCAAACATCTCATTTAAAAATGCTGGTTGATGTCATCCACTGCATTGGTGGGAAGGGCAGGGTCAACATGCAGCATTATTAGATCCAGATTAGATATCAAGTCTCCAGTATACATCTCTAATTCTGTCACCCTCCAGGGCAACCCTGGAGATCTCTTTCTCCACAGCAGAGAGATACGAGGAGCAGTAACACAGCACTTAATCCACATGATCCTACCAAAAAAAGCCTCATTTCCTGACCTGGAACTACATTTACTAAGGAGGGATAAATTTTCCACCTTAGTCCCTAAATTGCTGCCAAGAAGAAATGCTGAATTAGTGCTCTGGCCCTAGGGTCTCTGGGAAGGAAACACTTCTCTGTTAGCAGACGGAGTCAGTTGGCCAACCCACTGTTCGCTGAGTCCTGCTAACTGTCAAAGGCTGGCATCAAAAGCACCTTGGGCTGGATTCAAACTAGCTACTGAGAATTAAAAAGCACCAGCGTGCAGCAGCACCAGTTCCCTGAGACACTCACCATATAGCAAATGCCAGCTCTCATGGGGACCCATGCATTCCTGTGAAGACCAAACGTGTGAAATCTCAGGTCAGAAGCAGGTTCATCTAAAATTAGATCTACATATTCTCTGAGCTACTCTAAATTCAGCCAAGAGAGAAAGAGATAAGAGGAAGCACATCAAAGGCAAAGGGGAAGCAAGAGTTTTAGAGCTGCAGAGACGACGAGTTCAGACGAGGCCTTTCTCCTGCCCCTCTGTACCACGGTGGAGGAGCTCCAGGAGAAGCCATCTGTTGCATCCTCTTGACCCTGCCATCACCAGCTCATGAAATCCAGTCTGTCTCTGCCTGGATGCACATGCCTGCATATGCATTTTCAGGAACATTCCCCAGAGCCTGCCCTTTTAGCTGAGCATACAAAAGACTTTATTCCAGTTGGAATAGCAGAAACATCCACATTGACAACTGCAGCCAATATGACATAAATAGAGCCAACAAAGCATTAGAAATCGCGGCTGGCAGCAAGTATTCCAGTGAATGCTAAAATTCCCCTAGGAAGCAAATACAGATTCCCTGAACTCACCAGCAACTGAAGATTGCCTTAAGATGCCAACCAGTTTATATATAGTTTTAGATCAAAAGAGAAGGCTTGAAGATGCTCTGGTTTCTCTGAAATTTTTGATGCTTATGTGTAGCCTCTCTCAGCTCAGCTGAATCCTGCATCATCACAAAACCATGGGCAGATTTCACTTCTCTCCCAGTTACCTCACTGCTGTCCTCAACCTGCATGCCAGCTAGGGCTCTGGTGGTTTTTAAGTCCTCTATAAATGCCAAGAAAGAATTAATGCCGTGTTTGTCTCTTTTTTCAAGGACAGAGCAAAGAAATAGTGCAGTTAAGCCATTAGCACAACACTCCAGAGCCTTGCACTCAGCAGGCAGCTCAGCCTCAAGGAAGAAGGACTAGTTATTTAGCACCCCTGCCTATCACCAGCCAAAGCTTGCCCTGTACGCAGCTGGGTACATGGTGGGAGAATGGCTTCATCTCGCCGTTCATGCTGTGCACACTGGCAAGACCACCCAAAGCACAGAGCCAGGGAACAGCAGCTTCTTGGCTACTAGAAACAAAAGATGTGGCATGCTACACACTTGTGATTTGGGCAAACTGAAAGCTTCCACCTTTTACAATCTCGAGGCATGGGACACAGGAAAGGAGCAGGGCTCAGCAGGAAGTGATCCCCTTCTGAACTGCTGGGCCTCCAGACACGATTCCCTGGGGAGGCAGCAGCACCTTTGTCCCAGCTCCCTGCTAAACAGGATCCATTGCACAGGACAGACCCTGCTCCAACCCAGTACCCTCCCAGGTCAGCCAGTGGCTGCTGAAGCAGAGCTCTGATGGTTTTGACTTCTCAGGACTTCATACTCTGGATGATGTTGCTGTCCCTTTGTATCACTGCATCTTGCCCAGATGCTTTGTGCCTGCTTCACTTGTATGCTGTCAGCTCCTACACCATTTCCTCCCCTTTCCAAAACCAGAGTTCAGAGAAAAATCTGTTGCAAAAAAAGGCCTCTCCCAGTTTTCTCTCCTTCTGGCAGTTTGAGCCTCAGAGCTGGGCTGCAAGTGCTACAGCTCATTAAAATTAGAAGGCACAAGCCTCCTGCATCCAGCCTAATGTGCGTCAGGCAGGTCAGTTACCCAGAGCCATCAGGTTAGAGGATGGCACCAGGTGAGAGAAGGACACCTTTGTCTCCAGTGCAGTGGGCAGGCTGATGCTGTCAGCTCTCCAGGGGCACTCACTGGATGATTGCTCACCACCCTCCCTGAATGACTACTCACTGTGCCCCTCCAGCTCAAACAGCCCTAGCCCAGCCCAGCTCTGCTCCTGCAGTGAACTCTGGCACAGGGAGAAGGCCCACACATCGGCTCTCTGCCTCCACTTACCCAGCACGATGTTTTTCATATTTCTCCCCCACTTCCCCACCACCACCTGTGTATACACTGCATAAGGAGGCCGGCTTTCATCTGTCTGCTGTATAGCGGCCAGGCAGTTTTTGGCCAACTCAAGCACACAAGTCTATCCCTCTCCATCAAAGGTAGGAGCCGAAGCCAACAGAAAAGAAGGAGAGCCTTCTATGGCTCCTGCAAGAAGGTCCAGCCACACTTGCATGTTTGCCTCACTGCAGCTGAGTCCAACTGACTGCAGCAGCAGAAGAAGCAGCTCAGAATGAAAACAATCATCTATGACCACCATTACAACTGATTGCTTCAGTTGACTATAAAGGTCCTATGTTCCACATCTACAGCCAAATGCATTCTGGAAAGAAGTTATAACCTTATGGTGTTGGCCAAAAAAAATTATTAAAAGGCAAAACCCCTTTTTAAACCCTCAATCCCCTATAAAATACAGAGTTTCTGACACTTTCATAAGACATGCTGCCATTTCCAACCTGCGCTGTTACCCAACACCCATACATTTCCCTTCTCCAGTGCCCTGGTAGCGGCCCTGCCTGAAGGATCACCCAAAGAGAGCAATAGGCACCAAGTGGAAGCCTAGGACTGCTGTTCCTCCACCCCACATGCTGCCAGGGCTCAGAGAACCTATTTCCAGTTTTTCCCATCAGGACCCGCTTTTGCTGCTCTGCCCAAGCACTTCTCTACATGAGCTACAGCCCTTCTGCATCCCAACTCCTCCCCCTCCATTTATGAAGAACATGAAATAAGCCTCAGAAACACCTTGTCTCACCCTGGCCTCCTGCTTCTCTCCAAGCTCTTGGGTGTCCAGAAGGGCACAGTGAGCTTGTATGTTCACCTCAGCCCTGGACTGCAGCAATTGCTGGTTAGAGCAGCACAAACCCCTTGCAGGTGCCTTCTTCCCTTGCTTCTGAAATGCCACCTAAGGGCCTAGGCAGAAGTCCCTTCACAGATCCAGCTGCGTAGCCATGATAGGAGACATCCTGTGAACTACTCCAGAAGCAGAAGGCAGAGTAGGAGCAGCCAAACACTGCAACCTCTTCCACTGACACAGCAGGATCCCACAGGCACAGAAGGCATTACCGTTAGCCTGGGTTGGGGAGGATATGAAACACTCAAAAATATAAAGTCAGCCAAAGAACAGAGCCAAAGACCCAGGCAAAGAAAGAGTCCAGTCAAGAAGAGCTCCCCCATTTGCCAAGGCCAGGTTATTTTATTCTGAGCCGCTCAGAACATCATCTGAGAAGCCAGTGGCCAAAAATGGGTTGAGAAAGATCCTCATTTCAGTCTCCATTCAGAAATCCCCATCCTCCTGGTGCTGAGGTCCCTGCACAAGAGGGATGGCACACAGGATTCCTGACACCAGCATCTGACAAACAGCCCTCCACTCTCTTTCATATCAGCCTTGCTTTACTTAGCACAGTAATTGTTAATGTTTCAGCTCTTCAGTGGGGCAGCACATTTTATTGTTAGCCTATATGGTAAAAATAAAATCCGATTGCAAGAAATTGCTTGGCTTCGGCATATATAAATAACAACAATTATATAAATAACATCAGTGTTAATTACAAGTGCAACGAAATTGCAGGGAGGGAAGGCGGAGTGGCAGTGATGAAGATGCATATTAAGTTCTGGTGGGCGAGCTGACATTTTCCAGCCCAGCCCTCCCAGGGGGAGAGAGCAACACTTTTGCCTCCTTGACAGCCGTTGCAGCAATCACAGACAAGCAGGTCTGTATGGCTCACACTGCTCTGCCTGGTAGCATCTCCTGAAGAAGAGGCATCTGATCTGCTCCCAGCACCTTGAGACTTTCTCTGATGCTGACACAACTCTGACCAATGCATTCCCTCTACTGGGAGCAAAGTCTGTCCCAACTCATTCACAGAAACTCCTCAGAGCCTGTATACTGCCATCCCCACCTCCGCATGTAACCAGAGACAAAAAGCCAGAGCCACAAATCTCTGTTGCGTCCCCAGAGCCTGCCCGCAGCAGCTCAGGAGCTGGTGGGCCAGGGCTGGAGAAGCATCTCACGCTTCTGCAGCCTTTGGCTGGGCTTCTGTGTGTTTGACACAGTCAGCTCTGGGGGTGCCAACAAACCTCCCTTGCTCTTTCCTTCATGGGGCTGCTTCACAAGGATGCCTCCCCCAGCCCCCTGATGTCAGGGGGCAGCCGGGAAGCCAACAATCCCCATCAAATTCAGTAGGAGTAGAAACAGGGATTTCTACCTTTGCTGGATACAGCTCTCACCTCTGTCCTCACTGCACAGGTCAAAGAGAAAGAGTATTTGAGGTTCTTCTGGTTTGCCTGGAGCACAGCTCAGAGCAGCTGAGGGCCCAGCAAGTGCTTCATGTCGGGTGAACATCCTGGTGTCTAAACAAGAACAGCTTCGCTACTCACTCACCCATTCATGCAACTGCAAGAACTCATTAGGAGTGCCTTGAACCCACCTCCCAAGAACAACAGGACCAAAGGGCCATCGCATGCATTCAGGGCTCAGCACGCATACACTCTGCACCCACACAGACATTAGATTTTTTTCTCCATTCCTTTATCATGTTCACAGTGACCACATGATGTGCAGCACACAAAACAGAGGGAAACAAAACAGAGCACCACCAATGTACTGGGGATGAAATCAAGATGGGGAACAAAAATAGGTAATTACAGCTGAACATCGTGAATTTCATAGTGAAAGACAAGACCTTAAGGAATCATCTCCAGCAAAAGTTAAAACAAGAGAGGAGTGAACGCTGGGGAAGGGAAAACATCTGACAGACAGGAGTATCCTCTACAGTAGAGCATCTCAGAGCAGGATCTGGAACAGGCCCAGGACCATTCTCATGTCTGTGCATTGCTAGGTGGAGGGTGTGTTCCCCAGCTCTACGGTGGACACAGAGCTCAAACCATTCCCAGATGCGAAAGGCTAGGGAACGGCACGTTACAGCCACCCCTTGCTCCAGTGCACCCGTCATTTTTAAGGAGAGAAGTACGGTTTGAGAAAAGACTGTTCCCATCAGAGATGATGGGAGTTCAGCTCTTGATGCTAGGGGGGAACGAACAAGCCAAGAACTTGACTACTAAGAGAGAGAGCTGTAAAACAACACTTTCAAATGGGGCAGGGGAAGAAAAGCCAGTCCAAACCTGCTCTGGAGATAAGCTCGGCTATTCCCTGGTGCTCATGTGCACCTCAGAGATGCAATTCCCATTCTGAAGGTCCACCTCTTCTCCACTTATCCAGTGGACTGCCTGCTGTCTTGAACTGCTGAAAGCACAACGGAGCTAGGGGCTGACAGACAACAAGGCTGGCCTCCTGTATGCCGCAGAAACCTCCCAGAGCTGCTCAATGCTCACAGCCAGGACTGTTCTGTGAGATGGCAGACAGGAGATCTCTCCTGGGAGTAAGGCGAGGTAAGGGCCTTCTGTTCATTAAGCCCCTCCCACCAAGGTGGCCGCAGACACCTCCGCAGAGGTATCTAAGAGAAAGCATTCCCTACCTGTTTCCTGACCCAAAACCTTGCCTACAGAAATCACTTGAGCATAACCACTTGGCAGGACCTGAAGGATGCTCCTGCCAGAGTAGCAGCAGGAGTGACAGTAAGAGAAGTATTTCCACTCTCCTTCGTTCGCAGAGGTACCAAGTAGAACTTCCTTGGAGCTAGGATTTTTTATTTACAGCCGTCTGTGCAGAGTTTCTAACACTGTGCATAGAAATGGTTAACGACTAAAACCAGTTAATAACCAAAAAGCCAGTAGATGGCACTCAAGAATATGCAAGGCTTCTGAAATGTGCAAGACCAATAAAATTTGCATCTGCAGTGCACAGCAGCAACATGTGCCTCATCACCTTCAGGCTACCAGAAGGGCTGAGAAAGAGGTGATGATCTCAGTGGTTCCCTCCAGGCACCACAGTAACCCAAAGTGCTAAGACCACAATTGCTTTAATCTCTCTTATAGAAGGGATCCAGGCAGTGGGATTTGGATCCAGACCCGTGCCCAGGAGCAGCCTGCATTTTGGCAGGGATGTAGTTGGGCAGCACCGCCGCTCCATCTGCACTCTCAGCACAAGCCAGCGCTCAAGCACAGCCAGCGCTCAAGCACAGGGGAAAGCTGTGGGTAAGCATGGCCCCGTGCCATGCTTACCCATTGAACATGATCATGGCTGAACATGATCAATCTGACATTCTCAAGAGCACTAAAACGTCTCCTAAACACTGCTAAAATAACAGCAACAAGCCTCCTCTCCCATATGAGCACCATTAGAGCAAGGCCATCCTCCTCCCCGATCCTAGGCTCTGGCAAGGTGTATCAGCATGTGAATCGACACTAACTCTGCTATCAGGCAGCTCTGTGAAACACATCCACATGATACAGGGTTTCTGGTGGCCATGCCTGTGCCAGTTTTTGAAGTTGTTAGTACTAGTAATGCTCGGCAGCCTGAAAGAAAAGGTTTTAAGGCAGGTAAACAGCTTAATCTTTTGTGGGTGTTTTTCTATTTCCTATAATGCATTTGGCTACTTTAAGTGCTTCCTCACAAGCGCCCTGTGAAGGCTAAAAAGCATCTTTTTCCAAACAAAGTCTGAGGCCCTTACACATCATGTGATCCCAGAAGATATCATGAGCCCATCAAAAAAACCTGTTAGTAGCGGAAACATTGGGCCCTGCAGTGAAACATGCTGGTAATTTTCTCCATACAGGGATTTCAGAGTTTTTTGCTTTGCTTTCCTAACCCAAACGGATAACCTTGCTGGGACTGCAATAGGATGGAGCTGGCTGGAGCAAAGAGGTTCCTCATTAAGAAGCATCATTTAATGGCATGTTACAAACTTAGGGGATGAGCTGCACACAGAGTTTCCGACCAAGTGGCCTGTGGAAGGAGCTGCATGTCCAGCCCAAAAGAGGCCATCAGCGAACCACAGCCACATCCACAGCCCCAGCTGGACACAAGGACCCCTTTGCATGAGTTCATTCCTGGGGAACCTGCATGCCTGGCCCAGCCGGCAGACCCATCATGCCACTCCCTGGTTTCTGGCCCCACTAACAGCGAGGTGCTCCCACCTTGAACCGAGCACCTTGAAGGTGCTCCCCTTCAAACCTCTCTACAGAGGGTGCTAAGCACCAGGAGCCCAAAGCCCTGCAAAAGCAGGTGGACAAAGAGAGACTTGAAGGGGAAGGTCCACGTGCCAGCTCCCTGGGGCCTGGGCTGCACCATGCTCTGGGCTTTGCAGGATGGCTGGTGAACCCTGCCAAACCTGCTGGCCATGCCCAGCAAGCCTGCTGGTGGGACTGGAGGCAGACAAGACTCAAGGCACATTTCCTCAACATTTCCCACCCCTTTCCAAGGCTGGGAACCCAGAGTGCAGGGATGCCCCAAAGCAGCAGCTGTCAAGACACGAAACAGCACGGACGCAGACAGCAAAGCACCAAGAGGAGGGACCATGTATCGCAAGCTGCCTGGCTCTGGATCAGGAGGGAAAGGGCAAGGCAACAGGGTCTTCTCCACATACCCCTGCACCAAACCACAAGTCAGGTTGGAAAAGAGCAAGGCGAGAGGGCTCTCAGCAAGTGCGGTCGGGCTGGCAGAGTGGGGGACATTTCAAAGGCACAGTGCTGGCGGGATATGCCAGGACAGCTACATAGCTGTCCCATGGGCACAGTCCAGGCTGCTTGACATATCATCTGCTGCCTTTCAGGTTAAGGCAGTTCCCAACTCATGGAAAATTTTGACATGAGTAATTTTATTGTTTTTGTTCAGCTTGGACTGAAACCAAATTCCACGGAAGCACTGGGATGGGCCCGAAAGCCTATGTTTTAACCAGTTTATCTGTACATCCCTTGAAAGATAACCCAATTCCTGGTGCCCCCTGGGAGACATGGCTGCACCACCCAGAACACTGTTTGGGATCCCTTGTGCAACCCCAGCTCCATGTGGGGTGCAGGAAACTCTAACACAGGCCTCAATGCATTCGTGCGGGAAGCGATGGGAACAGGGGAGCACAGATAATCCTGAGGAAACAACCAGCCCAGACTTTGCTAGGCAGCATTTTTCCATTGTCTATTATGTACAGCTGGACAAATGTCAATAAATTACCCATGGAAATGAGCCCTGCTGAGCAGGCAGTTTGGCTTTGAACAGCTGTTTTCTAGGTGGCACAGTGGCGTTTCAGCTCCGCTTAGCAAGCAGTGGTGAATCAGGGATTACCAACTGCCTTCAGGGGTGGGAAGGAAGAAAGCAAACCCTGCACAGAGGGAGAGAAGCACCCAGTCCGCTCCAGCTGAGAGCTCACAGAGACGTGGATGTCTCAGGGGAGGAGAAAGTAAAAAGCCAAGCAGGCAGTGGCAAGTCATGGGAAGCCACCCACTTCCTGCCAGATACCACGGAGGTCACACCCAGCACCAGTGAACCAGCCTCCACACACTTGCTCCTGCAGCTTACCCATAGGGGAGCAGTGGTGGGGAGCACAGGACACAGCAATGCAAGGGCTTGCATAACATCACTTCCAAGTCCCATAAGAAGCTTCCCAACTCCCAGGCAAGCTTGGGAAGAAAAATGAGGGCTGCAGCTCCTCCATCTGCACCCTTCAGCGTATGCACATCTCTGCACTATCTGACACTACACCCTTACCTGCCACCCAACTTCGCCGCCACACCAGCCCTGCTCCAAAGGCTGGCTGGCAGCCACTGCCCACAGAAGGGCAGTCTCACAGCTGGTCTGCACAGGGAAGGAGATGTGGGGAACTGGGGAGGGCAAGGGACACATCTGGTCAACATGTCTTCCTTCAGACACTACTGGTTGGCTCCTTCCAGAGTGAAGCAAGGTGGGTTTGTTAACTTAAGCAAAAGCAACCCTGCTTTTCTCTACCCTGAGAGAGAGTCTCTCAGAGGGACCTTGGACACAGGTCTCCAGCATGACAGCAAGCTACTTTTTTCTGACATATTCTGCAGGAGATCCTGTATTTTCACCTTGCCCACCACCTCTGAGGGGGGCAGACCGCCCAGCAGCCTGCAAGAGCAGCACACTGTGTCCAGCTGGCCAGGACAGCTAGAGCCAATGCACCCACTCCCTGCTGTGGAGCCCCTGTAAAAACCACCCAGCAAACTCCTGTAAAAACTTTTGTGGTCTGCTTTAGGGTGACTGTTAAAAATAACGATGTCTGTCGAGAAATGGGAGGCTCTTGCTTTCAGAAAGAAAGGCATTCAGTTGCGAAGTCATTGAGACCTGTTTGTTATTTAGCATCTAATTTCAAGTAGGAGAAAATACCTTGGAAGATGGAGGGCTGAAATTGGTAATTCAGTTCTTCGGCTCCAGCCTTAGGGATTTTTGTATTTAAGACACAGTGAAATTAGAGATTATTTCAACTTGTCTTCTTGGAAAGGCAAAACAGATAAAAAGAAAGCCCACCTGCCCGCATGCTACCAGACCTAAAAGAGCTGAAAGCAGACCACAGGCTGTGTGTTCTGGCCACGCAGCTCCTGCAGGTTCTCCTGGTCTCCCCAACCATCAAGCTACAGCCAGGGTAAACTATGAAATCAGCCTGAACACAACCAGGGATAGGGAGGGGAGAGGAGTAGCACTCAGAAGCAAACTAAGCAAAACACAACCACCCCCCAAATCTTTTCTTGTCACAAGTGAGCCAGGTAAGGGTTTGTGCAAACCAGGTAGCCAGTCAAACGCCAGGTCCCCACAAGCAGTTTCCGCAATTAAGAACTTGTCAGAGGATGGTAATTGACAGAAGGGTTCATTTCCCAACTGCAAACAGCAATGGTGGCTATTTCTAAGCACTTAAGACAGACTGAATATCAGAAGCTGAACCAGTAAAAAACAGATTTAGAAATTCCTCAAACAGAAGAAATAAACCTAATTTCTAAAGCATTTGGCTGGGGCTTTTTGAGAGTCACCTCAACGCTACTGATGGCAGCCTAACAACCCGAATTCCCTGTCTGCGAGTTCCCTGCAGAGACCCTTCTTTCCTCTATTTGTGTAAAAGAGTCCTGGGCCATTACATTCTCCGTTCACTCAAAAGCTCCCCAAAGCAGGTCTTTTACCCAAGAAATTACAACAGCTGTTAAGTAGCATTCAAGTTTTTATCCTCTTGGCCACCCACATTTACATGACTTGATACACAATTCTGCCCGGTGAAGGATGATGCTGACATCCACCATCTATTAGCCCCACAGACCTTGCACGATACTGCAGTGCTTCTATGTAGCTCTTCTCCCAGCATCGTTCTGTTGTGGAGAAAAGAGGACCTCACTGTAGAATGGAAGTAAAGACGCTGTATTTCATATTCTCTTTCCCAAACGGAACCCTGAGCTTTTCACAGCTAGCAAGAAGACAAATGCAGCAAGCCACCTCACCTCGGAAAGCACAGCTAGGCTTATTTTCTCCTTGCCAGCGCCTTACAGCTCTTCCTCGACTTTTAAATCTTCGCTAATGAGAAGATGTATCACCTTCCCCAAGAGACAAAGGACAGGGTGACCGTCTACTCCCAACGGGAGCAGAAAGACGTGGGTGTTCATAAAGTAACAAGAGGAAGCAGCAAAGGGAAGACAAACGCGTTATCTATCAGACTTTTAAATGGAAATATCAGCTGCTTGACTTTTTTTTTTTTTTTTTAACTAAAAAACCTGATAAATGTAACCGGAGGGAGAGTGCCTCCTGTTTCTACAGCAACCGACGGCCCGGCGCGGCGCCGGCAGCACGGGAGCGGCGGCGGGGGGCACGGGAACAAAAGCGGCGGAGACTGCCGGGCAGTGCGGGGGTGCCCGCCGCCTTCGGCGCTCAACGGAGCGCCCGGCCCACGCCTGCCCGCGAACGCGCGCGACTCGCCACGCCAAACGCAGCGAAGTGAGTGCACAAATAAACAGGGGATAAATACATAGAAAACAAGACGCGGCTTGCTCCCCCACTGCCGGCGCCGCAGGACCCGCGGAGAAAACCCTCTGCCCCGAGCCCCGGTGTCCCGGCTGCCGGGAAGCTGCCCCCTCGTCCCCCGCCCCACCTGCGGCGCAGCGCAGCCCCGCGCCGCCCCCGCACTCACCCCAGAGGAGGGTGAGGAGCTGCGCCCGCGGCACCAGGGTGAGCGCGTAGACAGCGCCCAGGTGCAGCAGCCCCATCAGCACCACGTTGCGCCAGACGATGGCCTGTCCGCAGCCCGCCGTGCCCGCCTCGCCGCTCGCCGCCCGCCTGGACCCGGCCATCTCGCCGGCGGGGCGCTAGGGGCGGCGGCGGCGGCGGCTGCCGCCCCCGCGCAGCGCGGCCGGGGAGCGGCTAGGGGCGGCCGGGCCGCGCCGCCGCATCTGTTGCTGCCGCCGCTTCCATGGAGCTCCCGCGCCGCCTGCTGCGCCCCACACCGCGGAGGGGGACGGGCGGGGGGGCGGCCGCCGGCCCTGCATAGCGACAGCCAATGGCGGCCGCGGACCGCCCTGCCCCGCCCCCGACACCGGCAGCGGCACCGCCGAGAAGCCGCCCCTCGGGGCACCCCGAGGGTCGCGCGGTCGCTGGCGGCGGTGTCCGCAGCGGCCGCCCGCGCGCGCGTGGGTGTCTCCGCAGCCGGCCTCCGCGGGCTCGGTCCCGACCCGCCGAAGCGAGAGCACGGATGCCGGCGGGCGTCAGCCAGGGCTCTGCACTTGATGGCCGAGAGGTACAGGCCTCCGTCCGCCCTGCCTGCGTCTTTTTAGGCGTCTGCCCTTGAAGAACGGCGGACACCTCTCCTGCCGGCTGCCTGAGAGTGTGAGGAGGCAAACTCTCCCCGAGAGAAGACGGATTTCAAAGACGTTTAATTTTGGAAGCCCATGAAACCGGAGTAAAAGATGCCACTGATGCTAGGGAGAAGCAGATATTCAAGAGCTGGTTAATAAAGTTTATCTGGCTGAGAGTAACAAGGTGGGCACTGAAAACCAAAAGAAAAAGACAGCAAGCTTTTTATCAGCAGTGCATACCCGAATGAAGAGCGTGCCACACTTTTTGTTTACTTCATCCCACCACAGATGGAGTATTGATTTAGTGTTCAGATGTGGTTTCCTGGGGATGCTGTTCCCCCCATGCTGCCATGGCCTCCCGCTGCAAGCCACTGCAGGAGAGGAAGGACCTGCGTTACTCGGGATGCCAGCGTGGGGTTTGTTAACGGCGAGTTCACCCATGTCAGGAGGATGACCCAGATATGCGGAGGAGTGGTAGGCAGAAAGTAGTTCACTGTTACTAGTGAGGCTCTTCACCTGCTGCAGAGCAGGGAACAGCTTGCACAAGCAGCATATGGAGGGTTTAAGTCATTAGGTGGGAGTCAGATGCTAAGTCCAGATAAAACATTTGCCTACAATGCATTTTGTTTAGTTTTGAATGTTTCTGGGAGGACAGGAGAGAAGGAGGGAGTGGCACAGGGAGGACACCATCCCTTAATGACTTTCCCGTCTCTCAGTGTCCAAGAGCCAGAAGAAGCCCCCATCCTTTACACACCAGCTGCTCCCCGGCTGCTGCTGAACGCACTATGCTGTGGGTAACCCTTGGGCTTACAGGAGCAAACTGCACAGCCGAAGCTCACCTCGGCATACCGCAGCTTGTGCAGGTACGCTGTCCTGAGTGTTTAATGGAGGAAGGTCAGGGCTTAGGATGAGTGAAACGGGAGTGCTACCAGGCAGCAAGGAAATCCGGAGACCAGGGAGCATGTCACTTTGGAAAGGCAGGATGAAAGCAGTCATCCTGACCCAACTTCTGCAGGCTGTTAAAGCATGCCACAGGATAGATGTTAGTCTTGTACGCTCACACAGATGCAAGTGGATCAAACCTAGCAGCTGCCTTCCACAAACATTCCTGCCACCCTGGCAAGAGGCAAACACACACAGAAACTTCTTTACGAGATTTCCAACTAATTTGGGTCACTGATGAATGCATCCCTGAAGGCTCCCTCTGCCACCAGTGCGCATTAGTGCAATGTTACCTTCGCACACAATACTGTAAGTTTCATATCCTACTTTTATCTCCATAGCAGTTTGTTTACACAGTGGTCAACACAGCACGGAAAGCAGGTGAACAAAGATGACATGACAAATGCTCTGTTGTGGCCGGATGTCCTCTGGGTGCGGGGAGTACTGCTGCTTAGGGTGACACTCCTGGTATCTTCTGAAGGAAGATAGGAAGGAAGGGCCTCATGAAGGAAGAGGCCTCATGCCCCTGTCCTAGCAAAGCCAGTCGCATGCAGAGAAAGCTTGTCAAAGTGCAGAAGCAAAACTGGAAGGGGGACATTGTCATGTACCCAGCCCACCTGGGACCAGAGGGGTCCCTACTTGCTCATGGAGTTGCTGGTCCCAGTGGAGGAGCAGATGAAGCCCAAGCCAGACCAAAGTCACCCCTTTGAGACTGTTGTTGCATAGTGTCATTCCTCAGGAGTGGAGCCCATCACTGTTCCCCAACCCCAGAAATCACTGCTCAGGCAGCGGCACTTCAGTGACAGCATCAGCGTTTGTCCCAGGATTGCTGCAGTGGCTGTGGGCAGCAGCACATTTTGGGACATGATGGTGTGAAAACATCTCCTCTCTTTTAAAAAGCTACCTGGCTATGTAGATCATGATGTCAGGACTACATGCCACAGACAGAGATCTGGACTGCTGGGCTAAGATCTTTCTAACTCCCAGAGATGCAAAGAAAAGACTTTGCAAATCTGACTCCTATTTCCTTTGGTAAAAAATAATATTGGAAAACATTCAGTGAGTCAGAATTGCCTAGAGAAGAAACCTGAGGAGCTGCAACCAAAACAGCAACAAACGCAAAAGGAGATTTTCTCAGGAAACGCTCCAGGGTTCATTTTTTTAAAAGTGAAGGATGTGCAAGTCTGAAAAAAAATACTTGAATGTACTTTAGAAATCTGGAAACTGCTTGGTTTTGTCTGCTGCACTTAATGGTGAAGGTGTACTGACTGCAGACATGCTGGAAATGAACTCAAGGCAGTGTTTGGAGAGAACAGTTACAGCTTCCCTCTTCTCTGCACATCTTGCCTTTCCTGGCAATCCCAGCTGGACTTTCCACTGTCGTGTGTGTCCGTCTACTTGCTGAGTTTGGGCTCCTCCTCTGCAATAATACCTTTTCTGTGCAGGTGAAAGAGGCACCTGATGTTTAGCTGTGTCTGGGTGACCTGTACATAGCCCTTGGTGCTATCTTACGAGCTAACTAACTTCAACTGAGTCTCGCTCTGTTATCTGTCTCAGTCCAGCTCTTGCTCAAATCTCACTGATGGGTGAGAGGACTGGACTATGGGCTCAAACCTGCTCGCAGGCAGCATGGAAGCTTGTGACTCCCCCTAAGGCAGAGCATGCCTTTCTGAACCTGGCTGAAATGCTGCACCAGGTTGCTTAACAGATAGGCACAGGCTTAAAGTATTGCTTCGGTGCACCCTGCAAGTGAATGCACATCCTCTTGCAGCCTCACCAGTGAGAGAAGGCTCATCCATCAGCTGCAATGAGGTGAGAAATGCTGCCCACGACATGAATCTGTGAATATCTCACTGGCAAATTCCTACCACTGATGGGGACAGGCGTCCCTGTGCCGCAAAGACACTTCTGTCTTACTGGGAGGAAGGAGGTTACAGCTTACTCTCAGCCAACACAACTGTGTGTCAGATAACCAACGCAAGAACAAAGACCTAAATCTTGTGGGACTTCCTATTCGGTTGAAGACATTGTGGACTTGCAGGGATCCAGCGCTGCTGCTGGAGTTAGGTACTGCCCCACAGAGAAAGTATGTTTTTATTTCTTGCTTTGCAGAGGGTAGCAAAGGGGGATCCACTTAAACCTGCGACTGGCCCCTGCTTGTTGTGCTGTGCGCTGTGTGGCAGCACATGGGCGGGCAGCAGTGGCTATCAGGGTGATGCCTATCCCACCAAAAAGCCTTCCTGCCAAATAACACGAGACCTAGAGGCTCTTTGCCTTACTGAGGTGAGTTAGGCTGGGACGGTACTCCCAAGCTGAGGCTGCAAAGAGCTCGAAAGGCTTTGCAATATCTTAGACAGGGTTTTACAATTTTTTATTATCACAAAGGTTTAAGAAACATAGCAAAGACTGAGCTCTAACATTGCATAGATCCAGAATTTACTTGTCCTTCCTTAGTTATTTGACCTGAAAGTGTTACCGCTTTTGGCCTTCAGAAGGCTGCACAAAGGCATTCAGAGGGAGGCTCTTGCCAGAGTTTCAGGGCAGCATGGCAGGGGAAGGCAGGCAGAGACCAGCTCACCTCCACCCCAAATGGCTCACGGCAATATTGGTACAAAGCACATTAGTCTGCTGTGCTAATTAATTACTAACTACACCTCCTGAGACAAGTGAATCAGCAGAGAGTATATAATTAAACCCAAGGTTGGTTTTGATATATTTTAAACATTCTTCTAGAATTCTCCACCTGGAAGAAAGAAAGAGGGCAGCGATGATGAAAGGTAGCGAACAGTTAATGAAAACACAGTGAGTATAATTTTAATGCTACTGCTGCCTGCTTCCATCACATTTCAGCACAGAGCTGTTTAAAATATTGACAAGAGTGGCCTTTTTTAATCTTTTCTCTTGCCATGAGAAATGAAGTAATGACCCCAAAGCATTGTTCAAATGAAGGCCTTAAGTGGTAAAGAAGGAAACAAACCCTAAAACATCAGAGGGGCAAGAAATATGGGCTCAATGTTTATGTATTGAAGTGCTTCTCGTATACCTGGCGAAGAAGCTGAGCAACAGGTTCCCAAGAAGTCTCCCTTGTGCTGTCCAGGCAGGCACGGACTTACTGGTGAGGACAGATGCAGTTGCCTTTTTAGAGTGCTCCTTAATAAATCCTCTCTTAGTGAGACTCTCTTCTGGCTAACTTGCAGCTCTAAAGCTCATAGGAATTTTAATCGGTTTAGCCTCTTTTGAGTGAGGGTTGCATTAAATGTATCCATACATCCTGCCTGGCCATTTGGTGATGTATCCATCTGATCTGCAGGACCGGCAGAGGAAATGTGGGAATGACCAACTCAGTATACAGCAAGTCAAGGCTGGGAGATTACCTTGAGTTTCCCTATTTAAGATTAGACACGTTTAAACTGTTCCTGGTATCAGTACATTATTTATTACACTCCTCAGTAAAATCTGACAGTGGCCTTGGCTCTTGTTCAAGGCTGAGCAACTCAGCTCAGCACCAGGCACCCCAACGGGATGCTCAACATCCCCTGCAGGGGAGCCAGAATCAGTCGGTGGCAGGCGTTGGGCCATATAAGCCTGTTTTTTCCTTTAGCTTTGAGCCATGCCTGGCTCTATACATGCCACCCTGTCTTTGCAATGGATGCTTAATGCGGCTTAAAACAGTGACCCCTTATGGGTGTGGAGCCACATGGGATCGCAGATATGGTGGGGGGTGACAGGGGAGGGAAATATCTGACCCAGGGACTCCTTTTTTTCCCCTCTCGGGCATAACAGAGTCTTTAGCCAGGCTAACGACATGGTGGGGTTTGTGCTGGTGAAGCAAAGGACCAGCATGGTGGTGAGGGTGAGGAGGAAGCTGAGGGGAGCCTGCAGAACTTTGGGAAGTGGTGCCACTGCTCTGCATGCTGTCTCTGCCATGCTTCCCAAAACACGCCCCCTCCCCTCCATAGTTTTGGGGGGGAAACAGCTGTAGCAGCAAGACCCCCCTCCCTTTTTCCCCCATAGCCTAGTCAGTCTAGCATATGCTCACTTCTGGGCAGAGGAAACACTGTTACTAAACAGTAAACCCACATTCCCAATCTGTATGTTAGAGAGCTATGTTATCTGAAAGGCACAGCACAGAACAAATCTGATGTAAACATTGCACAGGCTAGAAATGCTGCAGTGATTAAAAGACAATCTCCAACATTCATGTCTAATGCTGACCTTGGACTTCTGCCAGCAAAACCAAGGTAAATCCATTACAGAGCTTTACAAGCTGAAAAAGGTTTTCAGTCAAGTACCTAACTTAGATGTTCTGCCCATAGGCAGCCTGCTCTGCAATACCACCCCTGTTACATCCCCACCTATTTGCCTTGGCAGCAGGAGAGAACTGCATTAACGCTGCCCTTTCCCACAAACTCTCCTACTGGTGCTTTTGCCTGGATGGCAATAGCTGAAGTAGCAAGATACCTCCTTGTGTCAGCTGCCGTTGGACAACACCCACGCTGCCTCAGATTACATCTTTGAATTTCCTTCCATCCCCTTTTCTTATACTTCTGCAGCCTTATGGGGCTGCAAAGAGGAGTAGCTTGGTTGGTGTTAATGCCATGGTATAAATCTCTTGTCACTCAGTGAGATCAAAATTAGGCTATTTGGGGCAAAATTCTTTTACCAGTGTAAATTGGCAGGGCTTCATTGCCTTCTGTAAATGAAGATGGCCATTTGCGTTTATAACATCAGATGGGTGGCTAATTGCTTGGCATTCCTTGAAGACAGAACAGATGGCAGCATAACTGATTAACTATTATTCATCTCAGCTGCTCTCAGGAGAGCAGTAGCAGATTTTCACATCCAGTCCTATTATGTACTTGGGCATGGCACTTTTCTGGTCCTCAGCTCCTGAGGATGGCCAAGGACAGCGTTCCTTTCAGCGAGGAGAGCAAGATTACTCCTTTGCTGATGTACAGCGTCCAGACCAGTGGTGCAACATCACAGTACCCAAAGATACTATCACCTCAGAAAAACCCACTGTTTCTCTCTGATCTGGTGGTCTCATTTTTGACCACTTCAATTTCCAGACCAAGCTTACTCGTGGCCAGCTCTTACCAGATTTGTTCTCATGCTAACGCTGCTCTTTAATTCCAATCAACCTGATTCCCTTGTGCTCTTCACTAGGTCAACAAGCAAAGTTTATTTAGTCTATTCCCATTAAACAGATTCTTCAGTCCCCGACATCTGCATGCCCTGCTGAGTCCCTTCTCACTTAGTATCCTCTTTTATGTGAATGGAAGTCTCATGAAGGCTTGTGCAATGCCATTAAACATTCCTTGGCTTTTACAAAGCCACATCATACTGAGGAGCTGTTCCCAGCTAATCCTGTCAGGTCCTGCTGCTCCTCTATTCCCAACTTACAAGCTTCCAATTTACAGCAATGCTTTTGCCCACAGCCCTGCACACTGCACCTACTGGAGTGCATCCCACTTCTGCCACTGCCGTCAGTCTCCCTACTGCCAGAAACAGCCAGCTTCACAAACTGCAGACCATCTGCATGTCCTTCACAAGTGCCACTTGCCACCACTTCTGCTTCTTGTCCAGGAGTATTCCCAAAAATATTCAGTGAGACCATATGCAAGACCAGCTTCTGAATTCCACTTCTACCCTTCTCTCAGCACCTCCCATCCACCAGTTTGGTCCTGAAGTGCGGAGATTACCTTTTGCTTTCCTTTCCCTGCTGAATAGTGTATCACAGAAACATCAGGCCAGCACAGCACAGCCGCTTTTCACCCTACTGAGATTTTTTAAATTCCCATTTACCTTTGAATGTCTTCTTTTAAAATATGTTCCTTCCCACCTTGAATGAAGACACAAGGGTCTGTGTTTCTCTGGCCAGACTGTGCCCAGTTTACTCTGAGGGAGGCATCAACACTGAAGTTCAGTGCAGCAGTCCTTTCCACATGGGCAGAGATCCTGGGGTACTAAGCTGTTCAAATACTGCTTTTGCTGCAGATGGCAACATTTCTGCTTCTGTGCGGTCCCCTTTCCTCCTGCCTTCCCTGTTATGGGGCACCCAGCATTTCATTCCAATCTTGCAGAAAGCAGTCCTGGGGAAGGAAAGGTGGAGCACACCAAGCTGTTACAATTCTCATCTGCATTGGGAGGTGCTGTGAAATGTTTACTAGGTAATGTGGTCCCAGCAATCAGAAGCGGTGACCTGAATGTTTTTTCCCCCACTTGAGGTAGATTGCCATTTCCTTATTACCAGTTTCTCGCAGCATTAACATACTTCACATTTTTGATGTGATTCAGCCAATACCAGAGCCTGCTGGGTAAAGAGTTTTTATTAAGGGCACAGATGAATAAAGAAGGATACCTGCAAACCTTCTGAATGACAGGCACAGAATACAATCTACTTATAACACTGCTTAGAAAACTATAGACTAGATCAAGGGGAAGAAAATGACTCCAATTGGTTTTTAAACTCCTGAAACAAAGCAACTCCAAATTGATGCTTTATGTTCACCAATTACAAAAGCTTATGAGATCAGCAAATGCTGGAAAGGAAATAAAATTAAGCTCAATTTTGTTAGAGGAATGGAACTGTTTTGCTTGACAAATCTGTAACTTATAATCAGTTTAAGCCACAGAAGTCAGCAATGATTTGCATTGTTATTTATAATATTTCTTGCAGTATGTATTGCCAAATCTAATTCCACAGGCACTGATATTTTGGGTAGTTTTCAGGCAAAACTGCCTTTTTTTTTTTAAACCTGGACATTTCTTCCAACTGCTGTTCTTCCTAGACATACTTGCTATTCATGGCACACTGTTTCAAATTTTTAAAACTTAAAGCCAACTCCAACTGTGCCAGAGGAAAGGACAGCATGCTGTGAAACTCCCCCAACTTGCTAATGGCCAGCAGAAGCATGCTTGCAGTTTTCACAGCGCAGCATGCCCTTGCAGTGGTAAGCAGTGCAGCAGAGGCAGCAATCTTCAGCTTCAGGGGACTGTAAGAAACAATTTGCACCTTGTTTACACACTAAATATCCATGTCTCTGTATGGGTGGCTTAAACCACTCTGCATTAGTTCCACTCTTAGCTTTTAAAAATACACACAGATGTGTTCAGAATCCTTGCTAAACCTTTCCTTGAAATGTAAATCTCTCAGTATAAATGTCAAACAGAGCTTTTAGTGATGAGCATGGAGAAAAAAGTATCCTCAGGCCTAGGACACAACAGAAAGCCACCCCACTGTACTCCAGGTTCAAAAATCTCCAAGTTGCACTTCATAAGGACACATTTTAATAAATTAACATTTATTGAAAAAAATTGCATTAGCCTTTATTTTGCTTATTTGCCCCAGTGCAAAATTAAGCAATTTAACATGTAAATTGTAATAACAGAACTCCAAGCAGTTTCATAAAATGAAAGACCCAAATACACTTATAATGAGATCAGACTCTTTAATCTGGTGGATAAGGAACAGTGGGGTGGAAGGGAATAATCTGGTTTAGGGTCTGATACACAACCTATCTTGTTGTTTTAACACATATATCTGTTATTAAAAGCCACTGTTTAGCAGTATAACATGCATCTAAAAATTGACAATATGGGGCATCATCCATTAAATATACTATTTGTAGACAAGAATCATTAGGTATGGGAAAAGGACTAAAATAAAAGGAAAAGCACCAGGGCTCCTTGGCCCTCCTAGAATGAAGTATTCTGCAGGGAGAGTGTAATGCCATTTGTCAACGCTCTACTGTGACATGCCGTAAGGACTAGCATTTGGTCCATTTCCTGCATGTTTGCTGTAGAAATGCACTTTGGAAAAGCAACTGTCAAAGCTTTGCAAATGCAGGGTTACTTCAGACACCCAGCTTATTGGCCTGGGTGAGGACAACTTTCAGAACAGGCATGAAAGCAGAGGTCTCACTGAAGTTGCTGGTGCTGACTATGTGCGTGTGGATGTTCAGTCCTTCCTGGTAGTTGCGGGTTTCGATACTCTTCACAATGTTGTGCAAACCGCTAATGATGGTTGGAGAGAGCTGCAAGGAAGCCAGGCAAGACAGGTCAGCAGAAAGAAAAAACAGCACCTAAACTACTGCTAGAAAAACAGCAATCCTGAGTGTAACATTTGGCCCTCAGGAAGGTGCAGCAATTAGTTCCTTTCTTTAAAGATAGCAATCTTCAGAGCTGCACCACACTGGGAACAGTCACTGGGAAGTCTAACAGCAGACTTCAACCAGAATGTATCTTCTCTGAAGTACTGCAAAGCCCTGCAAGCCTTCACTGCCAGCCCCTGGATGCAGTTCCCTGAGGTGGGAGACCTGCTGTGACAGACTGTGGCACATGAAAAACCTGAGCTTTTATACCTTTGGGGTAAAGTTAATTGCTCAGCAAAGATGGCCTGACAATGACAGGATTGTCCCCTCTAACTGCTCTAATCCTAAAGTACTAAGAGATCTAAGTCCAGTCCTTTATTCTGCCACAGACCTCCTGGAAGGCTTTGGAAAAACTACCAGATCTTCAAAAGTACTTGCACATTTGCCTTCAGTGAAGTCAGTGAACCTCCAACATCTACATTTTCTGGGTTTTTTTTGACCCCAGGCTGCATGTGTCTCACTTCCTGCTGTGAGCAGGGGAACTTGCTGTGTTGGCTCATTCTGCCAGCAGCTGGGGACAGGGACCCTCTGGATGCATTCACCCAGTGCCTACTGCAAGGAGTTCTGCTCTTTGGCTCAGCCCAGTCCCTGCACACCACCATAAAACTCATGACATGACCCCAAAACACTGTGAAGTCTGCACAGGCACTTGGGGCCAAGCACTCTACCTAACTGTTTCTGGGAAATGCATGGAAACATACAATAAATGGATTTGAAGTACGCTTCCAAAGAAAGAACAAGCACCTGCTACATATTGCAGAAGGGTCCACACCATCAATGAAGTTCTTGGCCATACCTGCAATATTTGGGGGGGGGGGGGGGGGGGGGGGAAGGGAATGTAAAACAGAACTTACTGTCTGTTCCCTAAGTTTGTCATATAGACACTCCAGGCGTTTATTTGCATCATCTAGTTTTCTCTTGGTTTGCTGCAAGAGAAATAAATATGTTAAAACACAGTGATTGTAAGAAAACCATACTGATCTGATATCACTGCAAAGAGGTCCACGCAGCACATGAAATTCCTTTCTCAACAACATTTTCCTAACACATCATTTGAATTCTTTGCTCTGTACTCTTCTCCTCTGATTTTGCTAGGAAAGACCACTTGATATGACTGTAGTTCTCCCCATGTAACTGCTCTAGTTAGCTACTGAGAATAGTAAACTGTAGAGGTGCATCCCAAAAGCCACTAGTCATTGGCAAAACCCACTGGTATAGCTGATACGGAAAATGACAGAATTCTGAGTTGCAGCACAGATTTTTTTTTTTTTTCTATGGTTCACTGGCATAGTGAACCAGAGGATATCTGGATAAAGTTATTACTGGAATCAAGTATCCAGCAACGTCAATGAAAGCTTAAGGGCACATGCAGTCACTGATGTCTAAGTATGTACAACTCAGTCATCATTTATGGCAAATCCTAATTATATTTTTCATTATGTGATTAGTAAAACCAAGAGTTTGTTTGTAAGTTTTTATTGTCAACAGAAAAACTAATAGCCTAACCCAGACTATCCTTACAGATCTTTTGTGCTTCCATGATTATATATAGAGTAAACCACCTATTGATGTGTCTGGAATTATTTTACCACCAAAGGCTCTTAAAATAACCCCAGTATATTCCACCTGTAGTGCCACAGCAGCTGCTGGAGAAATGCATTTTTATTCACTTTTTTTTTTAAACAAACAGGTACAGAAATTGAAGATTTTAATCCAGAATAATAAAACAGTAATGAAGCATCAAGGTTACAATTACAGAAGCACAAAAAAAGAAGGTGGTTAACAGCAGTAGAAATGGCATCAGTGCACAAGAGTAATGGAACTTCTGCCAAAATCAGTATGCACATCAATCCATCTTCCCTGGCAACTGGAAAAGTTTCCCTGGATTAAATAATTGCCCAGAGAGAAAATAACAAAACCTATGGGAATGCTCTAGCTCAGGGGTAAAGACAGACTGGTGGCTGCCTGCTGTGCTAGAAATTAGGGAAAGCTGTTAGGATGGCAAAGGGCATAAAGGAGAACACAGCATGTGGATCTCAGGCCACGTGTGGAAAACCCCTCAGCAGCAGTTATGTTGTCAAGGAACCGAGACAAGTAAGGAAAAAGTACCCCAGGAGGAGCAGATAAGAAACTGGCTAATTCTTTTGGACTGGCTAACTCTCTCAGATACATGACTTCAGAACATTTGTTTCAAAACCTGTGAAAAGGCATACATGCTATTTTCATTTTACAGATGGCCAACTAGGGCAAAGAGGAATAAATTGTGTTTAGTACAGCAAGATATCTCTCCAACCAAAGGAAATTAGGTGGAAGAAGTGCACACTGGTTGTTCTCCTCACTCCACCTCCTGTTCCCATTTTCCCCTTCGGAATGTAATAACTGAGTAGTGTCTGCATTTGTTCTGACAGTAACCGATGTATACAGTCAGGGTGGTGTCTCTCAGTGCTGCATGCTGGAAATGCTTGCTCTGCCTAAGAATATCAGAGAGACTTAACAAAAAGCAAGCAAAATTTGTGTCTAGACTACAGAGCCAGCTGAAATTGTACAGTGGATATAAGATAGAAGTGACACTGAATGCCCAATATACTCCCATACCCACTGCCACAGAGCCCTCAGACAGCTCAGCTCCCAGTCACCGTACCAAGAGTGCGAGTCTGTGCAGCTGACCAAGCACATTTAGCACACAAAGCCCTCTGCACACCACCAGCCTGTCTGTCATCATCGACCTTTCAGCATGTGGCACGCACAAGCTGAACAGCCAGCATGTGGGCTTCGGGATAGCATGTTATTTACTGACCACTGGAAATAAATGAGAAGCTTTGAGACGGATGGCTCGTTTTACAAAGTCTGACTGCCACAGGAAATGTTTTCTCTGTCCAGATCCAGTAGTCGCGTTAAAGCTCATAACCTTCCACTTCTCTGCTATCCGTTGTTTCCTTTTGAAATGAGTTTGTTATCAAAAATTACAAATCACAGGTCAAACTCTGAGGCATGTACTCATGTATGTGAGCCTCACCTCAGACCTGGCATAATACCAGCTGCTTCCTGCTCTGAATTATAAGAAGCAGTTAAGCAAATGTACAGGGCATGCCTCCACAGTGATCACCTGACAGAAGGAAGGACAGCCCTTTCTGAAGGTTTTTTAATTTTTATTTTATTTTTTTAACCATCAACATCAAAACCTAAACTGTAACCAATTCCAACCCTCCTTCTTAGAAGAGAGCAGCAGAGGGGGCTGCACTGGGTTAATTCCCTGCCCATAAACAGCACCATCAGAGTCAAAGTGCTCAAGGGAGCTGGGCTGTGCTCTGGCTCCAGATTGCCACATCCTATATGCATATGGCTTTTCTACACATTGCTTGTGGCTCTCGAAGCAGCCTTTAGAAGGAAAAAGCTCTCTCAGGAGAGGCTGTGATTGCTAGCTATGGTGCAGGTACCAGAGTATTCACCCAAAAACAGGGGTACTCTGGGAACACCGCAGAGACCTACCGGATCAGAGGCAGACAGCAGGCACCTCTGGATAAGAGCTTCAAATGTAGTCTTCAGAATAAGGTGCTCCTCAGGGATGGGCTTCTTGGTAATCTTCTCTGTTGGCAGTGCCTGCACATGCTGAGAAAGAAAGCAGGTGAGGCTTTTCCAGGTCACTGTGACCACATGTTGTTTTCAACTAAACCAAGTGGCATTATTAGCCACTGTGGCACAACTCTCATTTCTCCCCTGTGGGTTTGTGGAGGTGACATTATCAGCATCTGCTGTCGCTCCCTCTGGAGTGCTGTGAGTTGCAGAAGGAAGCAGCTTGTTGGTCCATACTGACTAGAGTATTAACTGCAAAGAGGTAGTGTCTAGGTAGAGATTACAGTAGCAAAATGCCAGCATGGTGCAAAGCTACTGACTCTGCAGTACACTCTGGAGGTACAAGAAATGCCTAGCCAACAGCATCCCAGCCTGCAAGGCTCCGCTGATGCGCAAACCAAAACCGTGCAATGATGGGGCTACGTTACCTGGATGGCATTGCCAATTGGGGCCCCAGGGGCCCCCTCCGTGCTGGGTTTGGAAACAGTGGGTGGCACGATGCACGGCCCCAGGGGGTGGGGAGCAGGTGGGTAGCCACTCTGCAGCACTGGCTGCCCTGCAGGGAGGTGCAGAGGCTGGAAGCTGGGTGCACCCGTGGGTGGTGCTGGAGCTGGATGCTGCTGCATCTGAGGCTGCGGATCTGCCAGCAGGTTCATGATGGGGGAGGTGATGGGAACCGGGGGCAGGAAGTTATCAGGGACCTGGGGAAGATACAAACAGTGCATTTATGCTGCTGTAGCTGCCGCAGGCAGAGTGCAACACCCGTCTCCTACAGGATTCCCAACCCACAGCAGTTGAGAGCTCTGCCAAGCAGAACGCTGAGCCCCGAGGAGACAGAAATAACAGGGGCAGGCAATACAGGATTTTACTCTGGCTAAACAAACCCAGTCCTCTGGCTCCAGCTGCACAGTAAGAAGTGCCCTGGGGCAGTAATATCCTCCAGCGTTTCCAGTCCTGTGTGCTCTGCCTGTCCTCCTGCCCGCACAGGACAGAAGCAGTCTGCCCAGCCTGCCCCTGGCCACAAGAGCCGAGTACAGCCACCTCAAATCAGAGCTACTCTCCCTCTTCTAAGGGCACAAAACAGAGGTTTGGAAGACCAGCACTAACAGAAAAGTTGCACTAACAAAAACTAACCCACAGCTACATCTGTTCTTATTATTGGGTCATTATGTTTAGATTTTTGTGTCTCACTTTCAAGGATACATTTTTGTCCATGCAGTACATAGGTCACAGCTAGCAACATGCACCAATAAAGCTTCTGAAAGCCTTCCAAGCTTCTGGCAAACAGGTTTGCACTAAAACAGATTATGAGCACATTTCAGATTCATCCCTAAGCATCTGCCAGTCTTTACACGGGTGTTTCGGAAACGTTTGGTAGAGGGAAGAAACAACAAAATGAGCTACTGGCCTCTGCCAGGCATCGTACAGGAATCCAAACAAAAGAAAGAGCTCCCATGGGAATGCACACATTTCTTTGGGCGTGCATGGAAAAAATGAAAGATTACAGAACCCTGAATGCTACCCTGAATGAATAATGCCAGAATTAAGCTAGTAGTTTGGGACAGCAAGAAAAATATTCCCAATCCAGCACCAAAGTTAGTTATAAAAGCAATGAATCACAGCAATAAACTTTTGAGTGGTAGATAAATTCCTAGTTAGGTGGAAAACAGTTGCAAATTATGCTGCAGCTTGAAATGCCTGATGGTTCTTCTATTTTACAATAGCCCACATGGTGAGTCATTTTATAATATCCTAAACCACCCCCTCATACAGTGGACATAAGGGAAAAAAATAGAAACATTTCTGACAGAGGTTTGTTAAATATTCAACAGGGAATGCAACAAACATGACTCCTCATTTAGAAGGGAGCCAACCGTCAAGCTGTGAGAGCAGGGCTTCTGGCAGAAATTCTGCTGACACAGAAATTCTGGCTGACACACACAGCAGTAGCAAAAATCCTGTTTACAGAAGGCTGCTTCTTGAGCTCTCAGGTCCAGCAGTTATTCTCACTGACGACTTTCCTCCTTCTACTTAAGAGCCTGGAGCCCTGAAAGGCAGCATGCTGGTTGCTCTGCAACAAACTTCCCAGCACTGGGGCAGTCAGGAGCACACAAAGCATCCCCTATCCATCCTCCAAAAGCTTCTTAATCTTAACTGCAGACACCAAAACCCAAAGGGTAAGGGAGACTTCTGCCTTCACCTTCACCCAGAACTTATCTTGCCTGCTCCAACTTTTTTTTTTTGCTCCCCACACTTTACACACTCCAGATTGACTCTTGCTTCCCAAGTGCACCAGGTTCAGAGAGCAGCAGATGACATACGCAAGACTACAGCAGCACCAGGGGAAGAAAAGGCTCACTCTTCTCTGTGCCAAGTGTCCCCAGTTATTCTATCCTGCTGCAATCTAAATCCATTTTACAAAACTACGTTGTGTCCATCACAAAAATTGTCTTACTCTCAGCAGATCTCTCAGGGTCAGACCCTTAATCAGGATAAATTGCTTTCAGCTCCAGCAAAGTCAGTAATCTATAACTTGCACAGCCTCATCATTTCACATAAGTATCATCTCCTGCAAACTCATCTGCTTTACTGCAGATGAAAATAGTCCGAGGTATTTTCTTCCCTCAAACCAGGATCAATGTTGTATTAACAACCACAACTTTAGTAAAAAGCTGCGATCTCTTTAGAGGCTTAAATATTTTGAGAGAGATAATGCATACTGGAGAGGCATAGAGGCCATTTCTGCTCACGAGGTGCAGCTTTTGTTTGCTGCTAAACCTTCTTTTTCCTTCTCCTGCCAACAAGTTTCCTAGGAGCAGCTTAAGCTACTGCTTTTCAAGTGGTCAGCACTCAATTGTGTTGAGACAGGATTTCCTAGAGTACCTTCTTCTTCTTGGCAGCTCTATTCAGGGCAGGAGGGTCGTTCCAGCCATTCTGAGGCCCTGGGAAAGAAAGAAAACAGAGACTGTTAAGTACCTCAGAGGAGGGCAGTGATGCCTTTTTGATCTCAGCTGGGCCAGCTCCCTGCCACAGCTCTACTGGCAGGGGCTTGGCAGAGCCTGCCCTCACCTGCCTGCTCCTCTGCCCTTCACCAGGGGCCAGAACAACTCCCGAGTCAGCCAGAGCTGACTCCAGCCATCAGATCCTTTGAGGTCTGCGCCTACTGCACAGGCTTGGCATCTTGACCAACTGTTCTCAAGTTTGACAGAAGTTGATCCCCCCTCCCTTTTTTTTTTTTAAATAATTAACTTTTTCTTCTCTTGCAGGAAAACAACTTTGAGCAGACATGCCCCTTGAAAAGGCAGGCAGTTGCCTACCATGCCCAAAACACAGCTCTGCTACACAGACTGTATATGTGAAGACAGCTTCAGTTACCAGTGAAAGTTTATCCCATCTGTATCACATGAGAAGAAATGAGAACTGGTTTTGAACTTTTTTTTCCATGATCACCGTAACATTATTATAAACATTAATCAGTAGCAGAGATGTCAGAAACCATGCGTGAATAAGAACACCATTAAGCTGCATCCATTTCCCAAGAGCTGCTGCTGTGATTGCATACTGTGATGGATTTACACATGACAGTTAAGACATGTTCCCCAGCAATACAACAGAAAGAAGAGGCATAAGAGGCAACAGGAGCCTTAAACATTTCAGGCCAGATTCACCCAGCCACCCTGGAGATACAAGACAGCCATAAAACCAGGTTTCCCCTGCCAGCTACAGCATGTTTATGGGTGCTTTGTGTCCCAAAAGCACAGCAGAGCTGCTGAAGCAAGGTGGCAAAATCTAGCTTTTTGCACCAAGGGCAATATGTTTGAAACTGGAAGAAGCAGAGAATGTCTGAGCAGATTCACTCCAAGTCCAGGGTGTTATTCTGTACCAAACGTTCTGCTCTTCCAAGAAAGCACGCTCCATGCAGCTGCAAGATTTGTACACCAAAGCTCATGTTACTGCATTAGAAATAGTTCCCCATCTTATCATGGAGCGCATGTCCTCGGGACCACAGTGTTATATCTCAGCATTACTGCGGCCTCGCTGAGTAATCAGGATTTATTGCACAAAACCACAAAAAGCCAACAAAACCAAATCCCTTCTCAATGGACTTTTTCACCACAGTGTTTTTCACTTAGCAGATGATTAATTCACTTTAGACAGCAGAGCTTAACATCACTGCAGAATTTACTCAATTTATCTGAAATTTCGTTTAACAAAAGCTCAGGAGCAAATAAGTTCCACATCCAGAGCATGTAAAAGGGGTAAATGAAAAACAATTTCAAACCCCGTTCACATCTGCTTTCTCTTTAACCAAAGGCAGTGCCATCTCCTGCCAGCCATGTGCGCCAGGGGCTCCTCTGTTCCTCCCTATCCAGAAAATCCCAGAGTATTTCTGATATAGGAAGTCTAACTTCTGCAGTGCTGATAGTGGTAACATGTTAAGAAAATCTCCCAGACTGTTACTGCTGTTAATTTCCTGGAATAATTTGCTTTAAAAAAGGAAAACCAGCATTTGCTTCTGTGGTTAAAAACTCCAGATATGTTGTTATTGGTCTTAATTAAGGAATTAAAATTTGATTTAAGTCAAACAGCATCACACAATGTTCTCTGAAGAACATATGCCTTATTTATGTCTGTTCAATTAATTTCATGTAGTGGCTGTAATGATTTTCAGGTTAGGTGGTACCTAGTTCACCTGTGAAGGGAGAGGCCTGGTCTTGAGTTGGTGGGCTTTCTGCGGATAAAATGCAAAGAGAACTAAAAAAAGATTTTCTTTGAAAATAATAAAACAATTGGTCTGTAAATTTTGATTAATGATTTAGTTTTAATAAGCACGAGAAGTCAGGAGAAAAAATGCCAAACCTAATTACAATGCCAGTTTAGAGACAAGCCATTTGTCCAAACCACCCTGTGGAATTGCTTTTGTCTGCTTTCCCTGAAAACAAGCCTGTTGCTCTTTCCATGCAGTAAATCAGTGTTTCTAGTTGCTTCTAACAAATGTTGCAGAGTCCTGGCCCACTGTCTTATCTCTTCCAGTGTTCATTTTCTATTCCTACCAGCCAGTGCAGCCAACAGACCATTACTCTTAGCAACAATCTTCTCACCATTGTTTTACCATTACAGAAAGCTTTTCAGGAGATGCTTAAAGTACTTGACTTCAAGGTGGACGTCAAGTATTTTCCCAAATCAAGGCACACTCTCAACTGCATCCAACCCAGAAAAAAAAAAATAAAAGAAAAAAAAAGTATGTTCACACAGCAGCTTTACACCCATGTGAAATGACACGTTGCCTGCTCAGACTGAGCAACAAATCCAAATGGCAAAACGCAGCCAATAAAGTCTTACCATTTCAAAGAGAAGAGGAATGTCAGGGATGAGATAACTCTTGTCCCTGGCGGCTGGTCTGATGCACTTATAGTTCTTGTGCAAACCCTTCCCTTACCTCAGAATTGCTCCATCACAATTTCAAACAAGATTCAAGACTGAAAATTAAAACTCCCTTGAAAGCAGGTTCAAAGATCTATCACAAAACAAAGTGAAATTAACTGTGGGCTTTTCTTGCTTACTGGAGCTCCAAGCACAGCTTAACATACTGATGTTATATATGCATTTGCAAAAAAAGGAAGTATTTATAGAACTGTTTCTTTAAGTGCATCTTTAAATCCAAGCCAGTTCAAAGGTCAGGTGCTTTTCAAGACTTCAAATTTGAGATCTTTTTTCCTTCCTCCCTTACCCCCACCTTTAAATGAATCACATTTGCAAAGTGAAACATGATGTTCCCAGATTAGATCATCACCACACACAAAAGCACACTACTTCAAAGCCAAGATCAGCATCACTATACACTCTGCACTGGAACATTCAGAGTTACAGGTGAGATCTACTTCTGGCTGTAGATTTCTGTGGTTCTATGGGATCTCATGCCAAGGCCTCCTTCACTAAGCGATGCAACTACTCTGGAAAATATGTTGGTGGTTAAGCATATACAACATGTACACTGTCATTTCTGCATTTACAAAGCAAGGTTTTTTTGTTCTTGTTTGTATGTTTTTTTGAAAGGCATAATCTAAAAAATCAGAAGAGGACAGACTGTGCTCTTCAGATACCTCTTATCTTTTTTCCATAGTTCTCCAGCTGCAGGCAGCAGTTGCATGCCAGCAGCCCACACGCATGAGGCCACCTGGCCTCAGCATCTCACCATGCCCTGGAGTCCACCTCTGCATTTCAACCCAAGGCTGGCGTTTGCCAGGAATCAGATGATGCCCAAGTTTGGGTTCCTGAAGATTTGACACTTTGTACTGGCTGCCTTCTCACCACAGCTGCTGGGAAAAACACAAGCAGCACCAATAGTTCTCAGAAAGTTTTAGAAAAAGCCCAGTATGGACAACTTAATTTTGAAAGGAAATCTGGCAAGGCAATGTGGATAACGACTGCTTCAGTTCCCCTTATATTAAAATGACATAGGCAAGATGTGTTATACTACTGTCTATGTGGATTACACAATTTTACAAACAGACCAGTATTATCATTAATGCCCCTAATTTCTATTGTCCAGAGTACAGAGCTTCACCTGTTCTGAGTGTGCAACATGGACTATGTCACTTCACTGTTAATGCAAGAAACTTAGCAAGTGACAGATCTGAAGTGCCTGCCAGTGACGCAAGTAGAGTAGTAAAATGGGTAAGAACGAACAATTTTCTTGTTCCTTGCATTTATTTGGAGGTGCAGAAGCTATGCTGTCTGTATTATAATGTGCTGCTTCACATCCCAGTCCTAGAACCCTATCCAACACCTCTTCCTCTGTCCAATTTAATAACTCCTCTGGCTTAGAGATACAAGTTTGACATGCCCCATAACATGGGGTCAGGAAAGTTCACGGTACAGCATCTCCAAGAACAGAGAGGACACTGAATCTGGCTGCAGGATGGAGGGAAAAAGCCTCTTCTCCCCTTGCAGTCCTCTATTTTTTTGACAGAGCAAAAGACCATTTCTCCTCAAAACACAAGTGTGTGTGTGTGTGAAGGCAATGCCATGAGAGATGTGGGCTCCCAGCCTCATGGACATCAAGAACACCTACTCATAGGACTGCTGCTGCCAAGACAAAGGCAATATGCCTTTTCTATACTGCATCACCCCTAATAGACGAGAGGGAGAGAAAGAGGGTCTTCTTTCTTAAAAGAAGAGAGGGAGTCACAGTGGGGTCCTTAGGGCCTGTCAGCAGAGTCAGCATCCCTGGAACATTCCTCAAATCCTACCTAATATTCCCCCCACTCCCTACTTCACAGATTTGGTCCTTGACTCTCCAGCTGGACCATCTGGATGTGAAGTTTATGGCCAGGTTTAGAAAAGGATGTGAAGTTTATGGCCAGGTTTAGAAAAGGACCGCTCGTACTTCCTGCACAGTCTGACATATGCAAAGCTGCTGTTTTACAGGCTGCTAAGTGAAGAGACAGGTTTGTTATCACAAGTGAGGTCACTGTCCCACAGCAAACAGTTATGTCCAGCCAGTCACAAGGAGACACTGAGCCCCACCTCAGTGTGTGCTCTCTCACCATGCGTGCTCAAACATGCTCTTATGTGTCAGCCACACAAACATGCTTTTGATTAACATTCAGGAAAGAGACATGTAAAAGCATTTCTAAATCACTTCTGATTATCTTTTAAGGCATTCACAGCTACAGTAAATCCCATCACACTAAGTGGTTAGGAGAAAAATAATGGAAGTGAGCTGATGCCACAGGAAATGCTGTTTGAATTAAATATGCCACCAATCCTGGGCTTGGAATGCCGCTCACAAACCAGGGACAAATCACATTTGCACAGTTGTTCTGAGAGGAGAATTGGGACCATCTTCTCTGCAGCAATCAGGAAAACTTGGTCATTTTTGTATTTTGCTCTCCAGCCACATAGCAGGTTTTGATGCCAGTACCACAAGGTTAAAACTGTGCCACCATCCATCCACAGTATATGACAGCCACATAACAAGACAATGCTGTAGCAACCTGTCTTGGTCAAGAAAAAAGTTCTGTGTGGCAAGGCCTGATTTGCAAGAGAAAGATGACTGCTCACACTGCTCAGCAAGTGCTCACTGCAGCAACATAGCCTTATCATTGCCAGATGCACAGGAAAGATGATGTGTTTTAGAAGTGCTTTGAACTGACCTCTAAGCACAAGCAAACTTTGTACGGAGCATTCACAAGGAAAAGGTGCACGTTTAACTGAGTGAGTAATAAAGCAAAACCCTCCCCCTCCCTGCCTGCCCCCCCATTCAAGAGCAGACCTGTTCTCTGGGATGCAGGAAGGTCACTGGTTGCAGGCAGAGTACCTGTTGGTCCAGTAGGTAATGCATAAGCCACAGAAGTTGCTGGAGGTCCTGGCCTGCCATGCTGAAAGGATGCGCCAGAAGGAGGAAGAGGGAAGGAAGAGACGGGATTCAGGCTTGTTGGGGAGGGCTGAGGCTGCCCCGGGTACAGTGGGGAGGGCACAGAGTGAGCAGGGGCAGAGGGCGGGTAGGGAGGGGTGGTGTTAGGGGCAGGGTTTGAGTAAGAGGCTGAAGCAGGGACAGCGATAGGCTGCTGAGGCTGATAGAGAGCTGGTCCCCCTGTTCCACAAGAGTACTGCTGTGTGGCCTGATATGCTACAAACAGGGAGAAGAGACATTCAGTCAGTGAGTTCATAACAGAGTAGCAGGTTTCATCCGCCTCTGCTTCCTTCTGCACCTGACTCTCCTCTCTTCCTGCCCCTTCCCCCTCAAACCACTTACTTTCCCAGCCAAATCCTGCCTCCCACAACTCTGCCTGCACTTGCAGGACTGCTCAAAACCTCAGCCTGCCACTGGGAGTGGGGAGCCAGAGAACAGACTGCCTCGGCTGTAAGGAATCCCATTCTCCTGCGCAGACTCTCCTGCCCAGAGCCACCATGCCACTTGGGCTGTGGCTGGGGCACATAGATGCTGCTGCTCTGGCTGTTTTCTGGACCACTGCAATCCTCACAGTGCCTCTCAGGGAAAGGAAACCCCTGCCCCAGGTTTGCACAAAGGGAAAGCCTAGGCCATGGAAGTGAACAGCAGTCTCTGGATGTGAATGCAAGCTCACAGCCTTTTACTGTGGGCCCTGCAGCTTAACTTCACTGCCCCTTCTCTGTCCATCTATGTCCATTTTTTCCTCCCCAGTGTCTGTACCGAAGCAGTCCCCTGCTTTGAGGGTGTCAATGTTCTGCCCTCTTCCTCACTCACCTCTCCTACTGCCCTTGTCTCCCCATCCCCTTTCCCATCTTCATGGAGTCCCAATGAGAACTGTATGGCCCAGCCACACACAGATGAATTGGGTCCCTCTTTGCCAGGCCTGTACTGCTTCTCCAGGACTCGCACTGGGGGCGTTTCTGACCCCAGTACACCCTTGGGAAGGGCCAGCTGAGGAGTGAGTCTAAGAGCTGTGGGAAGACACCAGAGGAGACAGTGTCTGACAGAGGGTGCCTGATGTCTGGACCCCACCAAGAAATGGCAATCCTCAGATGTCATCTCAGGAGCTTTTTTCCCCACCCAGGAAATGTGGGACTGGCTTGGTCTGAACCCTCCCAACCCCAAGGAGGGGACTGGCTATCCCCAAGTAAATGTGACCTCATCACCTGGCTGGCCCACCTGGGTGGGAGGGAGAAGGGGAGCTGCTGCTACTCACTCTGCAGGTACGTTGACCGGGCCCCTGCTTGTGAGTACATGCTGTAATTGGAAGATGTGGCTTGCTGCGGTGGCATGTTGGGGTTAACGGCACCTGGCATGATAAACCCTGGAGGAGGTGGGTTGTCTCCCTGTAAAAAAAGATTGCAGGAAAAAGGGTAGGGGGAGATAGGATTTAGCCAGCAATAGTAATGCAGTGCTGAAGCAGAACTGTAACAAAATCATCCGTTCACATTTCAAGGCCTGAAACCACATTCCCTGGAAGAGCCACCAGCACAGGGGCAAACGCCTCTAACCACCCCAGTGCCTTAGGGCGCCCAGAGTAACACTGAAAGCACAGCCCGTATGTGCAGTGACTCCAGCAGCAGCAGAGCAGCACATACCTTCCCACACAAGGAAGAGGTCCTTGCCAGCGCTGCCTGTTATTCAGGCAGTCCAAGAGCACCCTGCCATCCACAGCTTTCAACTAAACTTAAATGTTAACTCTGAAGCTTCTGATTTCCATTGGAAGAGGGAAAGGAAAAATATCATCACACTTCAAATACTCCACTGTGGGACAAGGGTTGGGGGGGGGGGGGGGGGGGCTCATGTCACACTGACCTCCCGCTCAAAGCTTTCCAGAGCCACTCATCTGGGTGTTGGTGAAAAAATGTAACATGAGATGCAGAGGAGCAGAACCAGAGCACACATGGAAGCTGCTCCTTCCACCTATCCCTACCAGACTGTGTCAAGCACACAGACTACACCAGGGGACATATCGGGGTGGAGCAGGGGCTCAGAGAGGAATAATGAAGGTTATACCTGTGTGTCAGAGGGACAGCCTGCAGGAGGATGGCTGGGAAGGACAGTAGGAGTTTTGTTACTCCAGGTAGTGACAGTAGGGGCAATTCTAACCTGAATCGAACAAAGAAATACCAATCATGGGAAACAAAACAATAAAAAAGTCTAAAGGGTTTCACAAAACAAGATGCAAAGAAGCGAACACAAAAAGTGCATGCTGGCACTTGTAACACAGCCATAAAATCTCAGAGGAAGAAGGAAAAGTGCATTCAAGGCAGATGAAACCACTGTGCACTGGAGCTTAAGGGAATTGCAGAGTGAAGACAAAGCACAGCGGAGATGCAGCTACAAAAGGCTGTGGAGCGAGTGCAGTGTTACATGTGCCAGTGAGCCAGGTCTGCCTCTTTCATCACATTTTCCTATTGCAGAAGCTCCCCACGGGCTACTGCATGACACTGAGCATCCGTAACCACAGCTGGAAGTCCCAAGTTCCATGTTAAATTCAAATATACTGCCTCACACAAAAGCAGTCTGTTTAAATCGAGCTTAAGATGAATTAAAAAAGGTTAAAATCTGATATTCAGCTCTTGCACATGCACAAACATACATCTTAATGCTAATTGCTTCCCTCCCACAGCTCCTTTCCTCCATCTTCCTCCTTTGCCACTCCAAAGCCCTTCAGTTCCATACAACCACTACTACCTTTCTGATGGGACAGAAACCAAGAACCTTGTATGCCTGCGACATCCCTGAGCAAGGAGAGGGTGTGCTGCCCAGCAGTGGGATGCACAGCCAGGGTCAGGAGCCCGACATCCCACCTGAGTGCAGGCAGAGGGACAGCTATGGCCCTGAAGTCCTGGCTGGCTCAGCTAGCTTCAGTCTATTGGTCTCTAACCCTGAGCAGTACTGGGCTAATGGTGTAGTCAACCATAAAACAACCACTGTTAATGTCTGCATAACTCATCACTGGAATAATCTAGAAGACTTTTCCATACCCTTTCATGCCTGTTTTTTCAGATGAAAAAGAGGGTTCAAAAACCTATGCTAAAGGAAACCAAGTTTTAAGTACATGTTCCTATTTGGGACAGCAATTAAACAAAGGCTGCCTCAAGCTTGAACAAGCCCTATGTACACACTTTCTTAAAAGGAAGTCAAACAAAACAAGTATCCTAAGACTCAAATATGTAATTTCTTTCTGTTCTGGTTCATCAGCATACTTTCTGACATGGCACCTGTTCCCTTCAAGCCCTTCCTGCTGAGCATGAGCTCCCTAGAAAGCCAAGAACACAGGGGGTAACTCACTTGCAGTGTGCTTGTGGGGTTGTGATACACCCAGCCTTTTATTAATGAGCAGGGCTTGCTTAAATAATAGCATGAGGCATTCCTGAAACAGCAGGAGAAAGAGGGAACTCTGGTTTAAAAAGCATTGCTAAGATCACGCCATCTAGAGGACAGCTGCTATCTTCCACAGCCAAACAGGAAATATGCAGCATTTCTTCTCAAGGCAATTCACTGGTTACAAGGAGGAAGGTCAAAGACACAGGAAAGAATAGTAGAGTTAATTATTGACAAAGATGCATTTGAAGTCATATGCAATGGCGTTAGCAAGGTAATCTTGTATGAACAGGATGAAAGCTTTGTCCCTTCTGAAATCTACCTTGTTAACACCCTGGAGAGAAGGCGAAGGCACACACAATTGTGGACATCAAGAGGGAGAGAACAAAGCCCACCTCCCCCCCCACTTTTCAGCCCTTCTTCCTTCCTGCCATTTTTCTGGCAGGCAGTGCTTGAAAGGCAGCACTGACAGAGACATGCCTCTGCTTGTGCCAATCTCCTCTGTGTAAGGAGAACACTCACAGCAGTAACAACACAGCTCCGCTCTCAGAAAAGCCCAGCCCAGAGCCCCTGTGTAGAGCTCCAGTGCTGTGCTGAGCTCCAGATGAGCTCCAGTGCTGTGCTGAGGGATTAGGAACTTGGCAATGCTCTTTAAGCATGCACACAACCAGGGCTGCCCGCCACACCACACTCTGGTGATGACCAACGTGGTCTGATGCAGTGTCATCCTCAGGCTAGAGATAAAACCAGGGCATTTGCCTCCCCCACTTCTCCTCTTCCTCTACAGCCCCCAGCTCCCTTGTTAGTCCCATACTCACCAGGTCCTTCTTCTGGCACAGCTCACTCTCAGCCCAGGCCTACCTCCCTGCTCCTGTCTCACCCCCTGCCTGTGCTGCCTATGCCCCCTTACACCTGGCTGGGAAAGGTGTTTTCATAGTAGGCCGTACTCACAACTGCTGAAACATGTTTGCTATTGCCACTGCTCAGTAACTTCTGCAGTCAATATCAGAGCTGGGGGGGAAATAATCAGCCCCAGAAGAGGCTGGTGAGCAGCATGAGCAAGCCTCAAGGCCTGCAGGGATGACATGACATCAGGGACTATGAGAACAAGGACAGAAAAATCCTGCAGTGCTCTCCCACACAGTCATTCTTGGCACTGAAGCACATTTTCAAACAAAGGGGGAAAACACCTAATCTTCAGAAGCAGGCTACTTGACAAGGTGTTTAACAGATGCTTCCAGATGAGGAGTAAAGGAGGCATCTGTACCAATTCAAAAGCAGCACCAATGACTTTCACCACACAGCTCTCTGTAGAGGTACGTCTCAGCTCAGGTCAAGAGAAAGGAAAAAAAATTCCTCTATCCATCACTCTCCAGAATTCAAGCACCATGTCCCTCCCTGACTGCCAAAAACCATTTACCTGTTGGTAATACTGCTGGGCTGGAGGCTGGGGCCCTTGCATCTGTCCAGCCCCAGGGCTGGCTTGTCCTTTGGGCATGGGCTGTCTCTCGTACAGTGCCTTGAGGGCCTCCTGTCCCACTGGGAGCTCCCCTTGGGCTCTGCAAAGCCTGTCCCGTAACAGCACGATGTTTGGCTGCAATCAGAAAAGGACAGCGAAGGAAGGTTAACTGCACTGCCTGTCACCCAGTGCATCACACCAAGAGGCTGACTGGCCACACACTGACGAGCTCTCTCTCAGAAGCCTGCTCTGCTTTATTTGATTGGAAGAAGTCCTTTCTGCATGAGACCTGGGGCCACTGGAACTGCCTGATGTGTGCCTGCCTCCCATCTTGAGCTGCATCATTTCCCAAGCCAGCCTGTCTATGAATACCAGCTGACGGAAGATGAGAAATCAAAAGAAAATAACCAACCATGTGTCAAGGTACATGTTTCACTGACTGGCTTGCAGAAGGGACAGCTGCCCCTTGGCAGCCACTGGCTGCAAAGACGAGGGTGTGAAATGGAGGGAGAAGAACAAGGCAGTGTAATTCTGCCGGCTCAGCAAGGCCAACGCAGGGGGAGGGGAAACAGCCTGACTATCACATCCTCAGGTGCATTTTAAATGGCAGTCTTGCTGGCTAACTGCATCACGCAGAGACCTTTGCTCGAAGTACACCTGTTCACACAGAGACAGGGAGTAAAAAACCTGAAGGCCCCATACCTGGTTGGTGTTCACAGGGAGGAAGGTCAAAGCTGCAGCAATGCTGCCCTGGGCAGCCAGGAGGTTGGCGTATTGGCTCATCTTCTTGGCCAAAAGGGCTCCCCCAGCATTAGGGTCCACAGCCTGAGTGAGCTGCACAGCTTTGCGCAGGATTACAACTTTCTCTATTAAATCCTGCAAGATCAGGAAAAAAGAAACCAAAGCCACAAATGAGAACAACAGGGTGAAGTAGGCCCTGGCTAATTACTGTTGTGGAGGGCTGTTCCTCAGGGCAGCCCTGCAGAACCCCCCTTACCCGATGGGAAGCCCAAAACAAGTGCAGGTTTCCTGGACACTTACAGCTGCACCAAAGGCACAACTTTCCTAGCACATGAGACGACAGAACAGCAAATGGCAACCGCGCACCAAATGGCTTCTAACAGCAAAGCCAGCAGTGCATTGGGTAGAGTTCAAAGCCAAAAGAACTGCTTTTATTAAACAGGATTTCAGGGCCCTATCAGCACTGAGAACGTCCACCAAAAGAGTATGCTTTCATAAAAATATCTGGCGAGACCCATGAAAGCAAATGGAAAACATCATGCCCATCACTGCTATTAGTGCTGGGGTGCCGCACATTCATTTGCAACATTTTAGTAAGTCAGTTCTCAACCATCTTGATCAAAAGGAACTAACAACTCCCTTGGGAGAGTTATCCATGGTTTTCCTGATATTCACCAGGAATACTCCATATCTTGCCTTCCTTGCACATCCCCAAATACCAGAGATGGTCTTGATCGCGTTTCCTCCTAGTGCTAAGTTACAGGAACATTTTCTGGTCATTTTTCTCATGTTTTTCTTACTCTCACTCTATTATATTGGAAGATAATACAAATATTCATTTGCCAATATTAACATGCAATCCCTCTTTAAGATCTTATAACAGATTTAATGAGTGTACCACACACAGAATTTCAACCACACATCACTAATAAGGCCTGTTTACTCATTGTTCAATAATACATTTTTCTTTTTCCCAACAAACCAGCACTTCAAAAAAGGCAAGTAAAAAAAAAAAGAAAAAATATCAAGATAACCAACAGCTTCTATGAGTTTCAGTAATTCCACATCATCGTAAACAAGCAGCCTAATTATGACTCCAACAATATTTTTCAATTTCAGTGTCCAAGAGAGCAAAGCAATGTAATCAAAATGCAAATTCAAACTGAAGGTAAATCTGTAAATGAAGCCCTCATGATCAACAGACTGGAAAATAATTTTGATAATTCAAAACTGGAGAGTAATAATGTGAAACAAAACTCCTTCAACTGACTAAACAGAGACTCACAGCACTGCCAGATAACATCACTTTAAGTACTTTCTAAAGCCGGTCCTTCAAAGGCCCTGAACAGATGGAAGAAACTAAGATTATACTATAAAATAAATTATTCCATAATTGTTTCATCTCATCATCATCAATCCTATTCCCCCAAGATATTTGCTATATGCAATATATTTCACTGCTGGAAACCAAACCCTGTATGTACCCTAGAGAAAACTCTCATGAGAACCTTCCTATAGTTTTCTCTCCAGATTTAACTCTAATTTACTAGATTTCCTCCCCTGAACATCCAAGCCATCTCTTCCAAATGCAAAAATGTCCAAGTATTACCCTGTTGCAAAAGATGCAAGCTTTCAAAGACCCTTCTTTACCAAAACACTCTAAGCCCTACAACTACCTTTTTACACAAGAAGCATATTAGCATGACTACCCAAAAAACAGAGCAGACATGTGGGGCATTGTGCTTCACAACACATTTTCCAATATCATATTTATATGTTATTTGTACAAAAGCCACCCATTCCAGAAGGAAAAGACTTGCATCCTGAGATACACGTAGCTATCAGACAGCATCAAAGCTCTACACTAGATCATTTGATTTAAGCGCCAAATGATTGCAGTGTGTTACTTCCAACATCTTTCTTAACAGAATTACCAACCTGAAGAGACAAGGGGCTGTTTCCATCCTGAGCTTTGGTCCAACAAGCAATGAGTTTTTCCATGTTGCCGGCACAAATGTAACAGAGACAAGCCTGTGTCTGCAGAAAGCTGTCCCCCTCACTCTCCAGCCTGTTACCCAGGAGATCTAGGTAAAATATGAACAAAGATGATGCTGGTGAATCACTTTGGTGACCCCTCCATCACTGCCGAGGCCAGGGAAGCCTGCAACGCCTGTTGTGTCTCTGCTCAGCACAGTGAGAAGGGATATTGCCTCTGGGCTCCATTGGTAAGGACACAGTCCAGTGTCCAGCGCAGATTATCTCATGGGAGCTGGGGGCACTTCAGAGGCAGATAACATCATGGCAACATGACTTGTCAAATGCCTGCAAACCCGAGACACATCAGAGGGGACAGTCCATCTGCCAACATGATAAAGGACAAGAGGCCAGGGTTCGATTCTCCCCCCACTTTTTGCAGTCTCTCATTTCAGGAACACAACCCAAGCGTGCAACCGGCCAAGGAACTGTGAGCAACAAAGCCGTGATACTGCTCTGGGCTGACATGTGCTGAAGTCAGTCATACAGCTCCCTAGACACCATGGCTGGTGTCTGACGGCATAGGGGTATCAGGCACACGGCTATTGGCAATATAACATCCCTATGGGTTAAACCCAGCCAGCTGTCTGTCATGCAGCACACATGAGGGCAGGCATGCTCACTGCCTGTGAAAGAGGACTCTTTCCAAGAAGTCAAAATTGCTCTTGGGAAAGAAGAATGAAGTGCTTCCCTGAAACATTTCCACTTGTGTCCCATGCACAAACACTCCAAGACACTGATCCCTTGGCCGAGACACCTGTCACATCAACATCACTGTTACCCATCTGGAAATGGTAAGAGACTAGCAGCTGTGCACTACATAGGCAATGCCAGGACACAGCTGCTCACAAGGGTCTGGGTTCTGTGCCCAGAAAATTAGGGAACATACTGGGAACACAGCACCCCAGAGGCTCCTCTCCTCCTCTGCAACAGGACTGAAGAACTATATTATCCATCAAAGAAGCTAGAGAGGCATTACAGTAATTTACTGAAGGAAAACAACTGTGGAAAAGTGTAGTTTTGCTATAAGTGGAATAAATGACATCCAGTCTGTAAAGTGTCCTTACCGCAAAGGGCTGCAAACTCATCTGGCCTGGCGTAAGTGAGCACAGCAGCCAAAGCCTCTCTCCAATTCTGCAGATCACAAGACTGCACAATCTCTTTCCAGTTCTTCGTTACCACTGCAGTGATGAGCTAGACCAGAAGGAGAGAGACAACAGTTAAGATCTTGGTAGGATTTCCTTTGTTTTTTAGGATACAGTATAAAATTTATACCTATTCAAGTGTACTCATCCCCACTGTATCCAGGGCCGTGGCAGATACTGCACTGCAATTCAACAGCTGCACAAGAGTACATTTTGCTTCAAAAGGAGTTCAGTGAAAATCACAGAATAAGCTCAGATAACACAGACAGGCCAATTATTCTCACTACAAAATGTGCAAGAAAAGAATGCACAAATCTCTGCAAGCTGGGATTGCTGCAGATGGTTTTCAGTGTTGTTTTTGCAGACAAAGATAACATACCAAGTATTTAGCTATAAATCTTCTACACAATGCCCAGCAAGGGGTATGAATTTTGTTTGTCAAACTGTTTCATTTGGCTTTAAGCTCTTAGCCTCAGGCTGACCAGTGAGGGGCAGTTGAAAAGGCTGCTTGAAGGAAGAAGCAAGCTGGCAGCAATATCAACCTAAGCTGGCTGCAGTATGCCTACCCTGCACCCATGCACACAAGCTGCCTGTCCACAAGCCCTCAGAACGAAATTCCAGTTTCTTCCATCTCAAACTCTGCCTCCGGTTATTTTGCTTCAGACAAAAGACAGACTTGGCAGCTGTACTACTATTTAGTGAACAAAGCCCTTGTCATGCCAAGACTTCAAGCTCAGAAACAGCTGAACAAGGAGTAAGTGTTCAGTTTGGGACCAGAAAAGAAAAATCCACACCTGAACAACAAATGCAAGGTCCTAACTACAAGGTCAACACTCACTTATTAGCACAGGCACAGACAACTGGTCAGCTCTCCATAAAAAAACCTCTTCCCAAAGGATGAACTACAGTGAAGAAGTTTCCCATGCACTACAAAATTCTCCTTCCTCTGATTGGGCCAGAGGCAGGAAAGGAGCTGGGGGTGGGGGAAGAAATCCTGCAGAGTCTTAATACTTGAGATTTTCACTTGTCCACTACTAGAAATGCAAATTGTTCCTATCTCAAACTGGATCGCAGGCGATGACCAGCAAAATCCCACTTACAGACCCTAGCCTGTGGGGCTGCATGCCCTAACTCCTGAAGTGACTGTGCTTTGCAGCCTTCAGCCCTGCTCCAGGAAAGCACTTAAGCACATGCCCGTTTTATAGGCTGCCTCCTGCTACTGTATAAAATGCCCTTCTTTGACAATGGACTGCTAAAAAGTGACCATGAGCAACTTTTTCCTGTCCTCTAAAAGCAGCCATCCTTGCCAAACCAATTGTCCTGTGCTCTTTTAAGGCCACTTCTCCTGTTTCATCCTCCTGTTGCTACTTTCTCACGTCAGTAGTAAAGAAGAAAGATTTGAATGAGCAGCATCGGCAATCCCTAGCCTTGCAAAAAGCTGAAAAGAATAATAACCAGCTGGCCCTAACACACAGTCTCCTAGACAAAGGGTGATTGATCTACCCTGGGCATACTTAGCTCTTTTCTGTGCATGCAGTGAAATGAAGCATTAGCAAAATCTGTTAAGACTCATCACAGACAGAAATCAACATAATGCTGGTGGCACTGAGCATGGGTCACGTGTGACTCTTGAAAAATGTGAAAGATAACAGACTGAAATGTGTGCTGCTTAAGATATTTATCAGTGAGAATCTACTAGCGTATATGCAACTCAGAGACACTGGAGACAAGGTAAAGAACGCTCTTCTTGTGTATTGATACCCAGGTAGTGTGCCTCTTCTCTCCTTATCAATGCATTAAAAAAAGAATAACATAAATCCTTCTGCTCTGAGATCTTGTGGGTGACTTGAATACTTATTAGCTTCTCACAGAAATAAACCTATGAAACAGCAAGAAAACTTTTTAGGTGAAAAAAGGAGTTGCCAAAGGCCTACATGCATGTTGTTTCTTAACTGAAAAAACATACCCTGGTAATTTTGCTCTGCATCTTAGCAAAGTACTTTTCCTGTGTCTTAGAAAGCAGCTCTTGTCCGCCTGCAATGGCCAAGATAATGGCGTCAGCCATGCGGTTATCGTGCAAGCAGAGATCTACTGCGCTCTCAAAGTTACCCGTCAGCAAAGCCTGGGTAATCAAACCGTCCACATCTGCAACAAGAGAGGAGTGCATTTTCAAATGATGGCAGAAAAGTCACTTAAATATGCAACAGCAAGTGATTCTGTCCAACTGTACAACACTGTACAAAGTTCTCTGCAAACCAGCCTGCTCCAGGCAGGTACTTATAGGGATGCTCAAGTTCATCTCCAGTCTCAAACACACTATGGTCACAGCCACATCAGGTGCAGCACTGTCAAGCATCACTTACCTTGCTACAGAGCAAGATGCTAGTAAATGCTAGCAAGATGCTAGAGGTCTAAATGACCTCTGAAACAACTACTCTGCATACAGTGCCAGAAAAAGTCAAACCTAGACAGGGCTCAATGGCTTCTGTGTTATTCAAGATCCCCTGGCAGTTTCTGTACAAACAGCGACGTTAGCACTTCATGCCTGATCAGGTGGGTGTTTTTATATCAGAAATCACTCAGAGTAGCTGGATTTCAGCAATGGGGTATATGAGTGCTGTATACTTCCTTTCCTTCCCTAAAGAAGCTGTATTTTCAAGTGCCTCAAGACTGCTGTGAAATGAATGGAGTTAGAGGCAAGTCATGATAATCCTTCACAATCTGTGCAGAAATTGCCTTCTCACTGGAACACCAGTATCAACATCAGTATTTACAAATATCAGCACATACTGTGCTGATATATCAGCACATAATGAAATCAATATCAAGGTTTTTTTTACCTCCACTAACAGAGATGTTAAATGTCTTCTTTGCCGATCCCAAATCTTCAGTTTCTCGTTTATGGTCCTTCACCCTCTACGAGAAGGAAAAGCATAATTTTTGAGATTATGTAAGCACTTGGAATATACACACTTAAAAAAATATGGCTTTTGCAGTACCAGTTTAAGATAGACTTTCAGATTACCAGTCACCTAAGAGATCATTAACTTAGAAGGGAAGAGTATCCCTGTCATTTGTTAGAACACTGTTTCAAGCACAGGATAATCAACTTCCCCTGGTGCCTGCATAAAGTTATCTCCTAAGCACACTGAGAAAGGCCTGGGCTTATCAAAGGACCTCCAGTGCACATAAACACACCATTATAAAAATCATTGTTCTGAGAGACCACAGTGGACTATTTTTAAAATGGATGCAACGGGGAAAGAGCACTTGAAGCCCCAGATTTCTAACCACCAGGGATGGCTTATGCAAGCACAAGCGTGCATACCTAGAGAGAGAGAGATCACAAATACCAGCAACCAGACACCTGGATCCTGGGTACTAACTTGCATACGTGCATCCATGCCCATATATACATGCAACCCTCTCAAAGCAAAGCAGCAGCCACAACTACAAAAATCAGAAACCCTCTCCCTTCCTTCCTCTTTCAACTTCAACCCCTACCAAGAACAGTCTACCATAATGCCACCTAGGTTTCACTTTGCTCCACTTAGACTTCTAGCTCATCCTTGAAACACTCTGCACTAGGCGTACACCCTAGTTTAATTAAGCAAAACACAAGAACACATGCTTAATTTTCAACACAGAAGTCCAGCATGGTCCACACAGACTTAAGTGCTTTGCACTCAGTACAGAAGTGCTCAGTGGACAGAGGCTGCTTTTTTATAAAGCTCCCCCAGGAATTAAGATATAAGATTTCCTGCAAGCACTTGGATTTTAGGATTTCAAACAAAACATTTCAATAATAAAAAAATAATACCAAGAGGGAAATCTCTCTCCACCATCAATTTTCACAGCACAGCCTAAGAAGAGTGCAGAAATTGTCCCACAAACTACCTCCTCTGTCATAAGCCAGTGCACTAGTACATACAGTGGGAGTTCCAAGAGTCTGCTGAGAACACCCCGCTTATATGCTGAGCAGTGGAATTGTACTTCAGAGGATTAAGAACAAGTACACAGTCGACCAAGAACAGGCATTTGAGATGGGGAGGTAAGTCTGAAACAAGCTTTATGTTTGGCTCATGAAAGGAGGCAGCGTCTGGGAAGTTACTCTGCTGTCAGATAACGCATGATATGTGTTTGGTATCAGTTGAGAGCGTGTTGTGACAATCACAGAAATAATGTGCCCATCCGGTTACTTTATGTATGTGACAGCACTCCCCAGTGCATCATCAGTGGCTTCAGGCCAATCTCACAAATATTCACCACTCATGCTGGTAGGCTAAATTCATGTTTGGCTGTGAATTCTCTCCTAGGAGAGACAATTATTATGAGATATCTAACGTCTTCATGATTACATACAGCAAAATCCTTACGCAGTCAGATACATGTGTCTGCCACTATATTGTCTAATGAATTAACAAGCAACCAAGTGCCTAACCTAAGGAAAACACTCTGTTTTGGTGTCCTTAACAGGCTGTTATATGGAGTCAACAATTGCGCCACTCCAACATACGTGAGCCATAAATCACTCTCCTCATTTTCACAGGCAACTGCAGACAGGCACCAAGCACAGGTTTGAGCACAGGTAGTTTTGGGCTAACAGCTCAAATTCTAACCCAAAAGGGAGACTGAGGGAATGGGGGAGAATGAAGCTGGCCTGTTCACACCGCGATACTGGTATTTTCAGTGCTATTAACCTCACGTGGCAGAGGGTGGGTCCTTAGTTCTAATTATAGACCTGTTCCCATATTTAAAACACAGGGCTGAAAACAATGCTGCTCGAATGGACAGAAATGAACAAAAGCTGTAGGATCCCAAAGGCAGAAGTGGTGGAGCACAGACTGCCTGTGATAAACCTGGCTGAACTGTTGCAACAGACATCCATAAGGCAGCTAGCTGTTCAAGTGCAAAGGGGATGGATGGCACTGATGTCTGTGGGAGCAATGCAGAGAACAAACATTCCCCCTCTCCTCCAGTACCACAGTTGCATCTCTGTGAAGGGTTACACCTAGAAACAGGGCAGTAATAAGCTGACAGCTTGATAATAATCAACCAGAGGGAGTGAAGAAAGGAATGAGGAAGGGGGGGAAGGAATGCATTAGAGCTGTGGCAACAGATCATTTAGTATGTGTTAGGGAAATGTCAGAGTGAAAATTATGGCAGAAGTGCTTGAGTCTGGTGCCAACTGGACCGTTACAAAACAAGCTCCTTGTTCTTTGCCACAAAAATCCAGTCACATGATGTCTGAGGCTGATGAAAAAATCTCAAGCAACTTAACAACAGCCCACATTTTACTCACTCTAAATAATTTCTTGTATTTCCAAATATCCTCAGGACTAGAAAAAGCCAACAAAATAAAATGCTCTTAATAGTAACAAAGTAAATACACAGGAGGTTGACAGGGTTAGTCTAGAAGGCAACAGATACCTCTCCCAAGAACTGCTCCTCTGTAGTCTGGCCTTCACCCTCCTCATTGGGCTCAGATTCATCAGATTCTGCAGGAGCCTTCAGCAGAGAGAAGATGCCATAAAAAAAAAAAAGCCAGCAAAAGAGGAAGAACTACGTTGCACTGCAGAGTATAGCCACCTTCCCACCAACAATAGCCAGAACCAGACTGCAAATCACAGAAATGCATTTGCAATATACACTTGAGTATGACAAACATGGTAGAAGCCCTCCGTTTCCTCGCTCTTTGTCATTACACAGTACCTTGTGCTGTTTGCATCTTAGCTGCCTGGAAACATGCAGCAGACCTTTTCTTTCCCATTAGACAACTACAGATGACATCCAAAATGCCTACAGCACAAAAGCAATGCAGTCCTCCCGTGTAGACTCAGGCCATTGCAATTACAACAGGCAAGCCTGAACTGTATTTATCACTCTTGCAGGGAAGTGTTATGGGACAACACTCTCAGTCCTGCTTTTTTTAAAGCCTGGGGAAGGTGCTGCTCTTGAAACCAGCTGCCAGGCAGCAAGGCTCTGCCCTACCTCACAGGCAGCACAAAGTGCGACAGTGGGCAAGACACAGGCAGCAAAAAGGAAAGGTGGAGGGACATCACTGAGACCCTGAACTAAAACCTGTGACTGAGAGACCTTTGCTGAGAAGTGGCGGGGGGAAGGGGGGAGCGGGGCATCTGAGTGGAAAAAAGTGCTTGTTTTTTTAAATAAGTACCTTAAACCTACTGAATTGTAGGAACTTGTCATATGCTGGGTTATTTGTGACTTACTTTGGGACAGCTACCAAGTGGAAAGAAAAATTATTCTTACTTTGCACATTACCATGGCATTATCAAACTGAACACAGAGCTGTACACGTGTTTGCTTACCCCTCCCAAGTCACCATCTGCAAGACCGTCTTTATTCAGAGCGGATGTAATCTAGAAAACAACCAAGATTCAAGTAAGTGCCCTTTTATTTTAGAGAGGCAGACCTCTCACTGATCTCTCAGATTGCAGAACTGGCACATGTAGCTAATATGTTGCTTGCAGAACAGTTAACATGAAACTAAAGCCATTTCCTTCCTCAGCCTGTCGATGGATACTGCTAAGCCCCCTGGCGTCCCAAGCTCTGGTAGAAACAACAGCTGCTCTATGCCTTTAAACCTTTAATTGTTAAGTTAAGGGCCTCAAACCTCACTAGAGCTGCTGGAAATCACAGTAATAAAAATAGTATCAGAGCATGCAGGACAAAGCCCTCTGCCTGATCTGGTTAGGGAAAATGAAGCAGTGACAATCCTTGTGGAGCAGGAAGCTGTGGTTTCAAGCACAGCAGGCATATGGCTGTAGGCTAGGATTTTCCAAGGTACAGAAGAGTTAAAATGCCCAGCTTTTACTGCTTTGCAAAGCACATCATCACTCCAGATTCAATTAGGGACCTCAAAAATGCCAGTTTAATGTATAGTTTAGTGTCTGTGATAGTCTATAGAGTATAGAGTTAGTGTATAGTTTAACGTATACGCAGAAAATATATTAGTTTGGCATCTGGGAGCCTGGGTTTCCTAATGCTGCTAATGTTATCTACTGCTTTTAGTATTGCAGGCTTTATCTTACCCTTGGAGGCTGGTTTTCACAAAAAGCTGAGCTCAAATTGCTGGAGATAGTTTTCTTTCTTTTTTAATCATTCGTTTACAATAGAAAGGAAAAATCCAGGGCTTGCCTTGCATATGAGAATCACAGGTTTTAAGAAGATAAAAACAAAACACTATGTTCTTAACAGCCTATTCCAAGAAGCTGAAATCTGTGACCCCTTTTTTTTTTTTTCTTTCCTTACCCTACCAGTAACATGAAAAACAAGTTGTGATTTAGCAAGTTTATCATCTGGGTATCACAAATTTTCAGACAAGCTGTCCTGTATTGTTTCCTGACACTAAAAATCATGGATTCAACTTCAACATGGAATGCTTTGTTGAGAACAGCTACATGAAAACATGGCCTTGCAGCTCCCCTCATCTGTTCCTCAAATACTGAAATAATGGGGTAGGCCCAGCATTTCAGCCCACTCAATTCAGCTACACCCATTTTCCCAGCTTCTCCCCATGCACAGGGCAATATCAAACCCAGAGCAACAATGGCAGTGGGCTCCAGTCTGCATGAGGCCGCTCTGCAGGACCACTACTAAATTTCAATTGGATTTCCTAACTGACATCTGCTTTTCAAAAACAGGATTTCCCTTGCTGTGCTTGCCTTCGACTCATGCAACAAAAATTTAGAAGCTGAGGACAGACTGTTAGCAAAAACATGATTTTTTCTGTAATCATAATAAGTTTTCCCTGGACACCACTTAATTAGTAACCATAATGACATTTTTATGGAGCCATGCTTTGAAAATAAAACATTAGTTTGATACAATGAAAATGAGTCAAACATTCAAATCCACTGAATCAGAACTGAAGAAATACTAGACAGTTCCTGGGTACAGCAAACGCACATCAGGTATCTCCCTGTAACACTGAGATAAGAAACTTCTTCCCACTTGGAAGAAAGCTCTATACTTAAGATGTGCAAGTTGCTTCCCAGTAATCCAAATTTTGCCTTTCCAAATGTAACCAGGTTTGATCTTTGTTTTCTTTTTCTTTGTAAAAGCAAATGGTGTCCCACACAAAAAGGACTATTCTAGGTTTTTCAAGGTAGTTAATGAAACCCTGAAGACTTACATGTTCTTCAACCAGAAAGCCTAAAATCAGATCACATTCCATGATTCCTACAGAAGGATGTCACATAACAAAGTTACATGAGTAGCCTGAACCAACAAGTATCAAAGCTTCTTGATGGGTGATAATTTCAGACCTACATTGGACAGTCAGATACAGACACGCCTCTAAAGTCTGTTGCCTGCTTTGAAATTTTCATTGAACTTCCATATTGCAAGAAGATGATATAGCTAATAAAAAACCCAACAAAGCAAACTGCTTGCTGTAAGAATTCTGAAGTTACTCATGAATTGTTTATCTAGACAATATTTAAAGAGCAGAGGAAGATTTCTAGTGTCCTTTGGAACAAAGGAATTCCTTAAATAACAAAACTATTCAAGTCAGCCATGTTTAAAAAGAGGCTCTGGCACCATGGGTAACAGTTGTATTATAGCTATTAGGAGAGCTGCAGCACTGACAAATACTATCTGCTGGGAAACAGACTGAAAATAATGTTGTATAAAAATGTTTATTGTATACAATTGGTGTCTACTGGTAATTGCTCTTCCAGGCACCAGGTAAATGAGTACTTCAACCATACATGGCATTGTCAACATTTTAGGCTGTACTCTGTGGATACATCCATCAGTAAAGCATTTAACACAAGCACAGCTTCCAGGAACATTTACCTTCTTCCTCAGATCATCTTTCCTGTATCCCAAGAGCTCAAGGTATTTAACACGTGAATCTTCTTCAAAGTTCACCTTAAAAAAACAGAAGTTAAAGAATATATTGCAATTCACAGTTTTTCATTTTCTCCCTCACTGGTTTTTTACTTGACTGGCAGAAATTATCCAGTGAGAGCTAGTGACTGTGAAGACAGAGTGCAATAAACAGAACTGAAAAGGTCTTCACTGACTTGGGCACCCGAGCAGGTAGGCAAGGCTTCAATCTGGTTATTGTAGGTGAACAATCTGCTTATCTGCTTCACTTAGAAACCTCTAAATGTTCATAGTGAAAAGCACATCTAAAGCGGTCCCAAAGCTTTATACCTTCTCACCAGCTCCTTGTACAAAGATGTACTGATGGGGGATGTCAAAAAACACAGGATACCTTCTCCCAAGCCTTAGTTTCTGCCATGATTTCTCATGAACCCTGCAAACACCCCTGGCCCTGAGGACCCTCTCTCTTCTGGTGCACCACCTCCAACAACAGGGCTTATGGGCACTATTCCCACAGCCTACACTTTTGGTTCCCAGCATCTCTTCTGCTAAAACACCATAATGTGCAGAAGGAACCATTTCTGCACTGACTTTCCAAGTCAGTGGGGAGCTCCTGAACTGCTGTTATCCTGTTACCTTTAAGAAGGCCCACATGTTTTTCTCGAAGTCAGCCTGGGCCATGTCAATTTTCTTCTGGCAGTAGCTGACAAAGCCTTCGGACTGCACAGCCTCCTGCAGCTGGTTCGAGCGGGCCAGGAACTCCTTCTCTGTAACAACCTGGCTCACGTAGACATGGTGACGCTGCTGCTGCTCCATGCCTGGCTGCTGCTGAGACTTGGTATTCTCAAATGTAACCAGCTTGCCTCCAAACTGGAATTGAGGGACACGTGCAGTATGTAAACAATACGAGTATACGCTGGAGTGTATATGAAAAAGTATGTGCATACACATATGTATGCACATGATTTTATATAGTGTATATAAGCTTATCATCCAATAAACAAACATTCCTGACATCAACTCATTGATTTTTTTTCTTCCACCACCCCATATTTCTATGCATGTAAGGAGCTTGCTAGATAAGTGGATACACATTTAGTAAGATTTATGAGCACAGTTACTCCTGTGCCTGTTTTTTCTCAGGCAAAAGATTGACTAGAAACTGAGAACTGGAGCTGTGGGTCTGTACAGTGCCCAGCATAAATGGAGTATCTCATGATATTGTAATGTAATTACCAAAGAAACCTATGCATCATTAAGTAAATGCTCAAGCATGACATCTGCCCTGCTCTTGGGAGGCTGTTTAACAGTTAAAAGCCCACTGAGAGAAGGGCAGTAAGTTGTGTCAACATTTAGAGAGAAGTAAAATAAACAGAAGAAAAAAATTAGAAGGTGTTTATAATATTATTTCATTCTATAGCTCAAAAGTTCATTTACACAGGCCAGTTCAATAAATGACAAAGTCAGTATTACAAAAAGCAAAAAGCCTAGCCAAGAAAAATACTGACAGCTGGCTCCTGGAAAACCAGGATTAATTAAGGGAATTAACACCATTATAAAATGACACATCAGTCAGTGGCTAGGCAACATCACTTCGCTTTGATGGGAGACAATTGCATTTAATTTGTGCGTCACATCATGAATAAGCAGACATAGGATGCTGAAAACTGAACAGCATTTTGGCAAGGAAATCAATTTCAAGTGGACAGGCTAAAATCTTCAGGAGATCCCTAAGAAATGGCCTGTGGGTCTAGAAAATAAGCCAGAGGTGGAACCAAAGAGCAGATGACTCTGCTCTCACAAAAAACAGGGCCTTGCCACCCTCTCACCTGGCTCCTCTGCAAATCAACCAGCCACGGAGGAGCCTAGATGTGTGCTGCTACAGCGACTCCTGCTACCTTGATCAGAGCTAACCTGAATATTCTCCACCACACTGACTCACATAATAGCTTCAAACTGCACTCAAGTCTCAGATACTTGCCCAGTTTGGTCCCGTTCCCCCCTCCCAATGTATACTTGTTTACTCCAAAGCAAGCACTGCACATAAATAAAAGCAAAGCCCTAATCCTCAAACAGAAAGAAACAAGTGCCTGTTGACAACACACCTCCTCCTTGTCTCTTTTTCCCAAGCATTTTTGTCATGCTTTTGCTGGCTTGCTGTCCCAAGCGCCCAGTCTGGAAGCTGCTGCAAGCATCTCCCACCATGATGACAAACAGGGGAAGTTTTCCCAAGGTGGAGCACAACACTGAACTCCCCTCTTCCTAAAGTGTTTTGCAGGTGCCACCACTGTATCACTCCCTGCCTGGCCAACCATGCCCAGCCTCGTCTCCTGCTTACCGAGAATGATGCTCCCACGGGTCGCCGGATCCATTTGGGTGGTTTCTTTAGGGGCAAAATGACACTCTGTGGGGTGGTCTGCTGGGGAAGCTGCAGGGGCGGGAGGGGCTGTCCCGTACCAAATGGATCGAGGTTCCCAAAAGACGATGAAAGCTCCGATAAGAAAAGGGGAAAAAACCCGCAAAAGTGACATATCTCCAATAAACTAAACATAAGCATTTATTTGCACTGGATTGGTACTCCTGCAAGCAGGGCTGCAGACAGCCACTGAAGACCTCCCATGAGCCCATGATTTCCCCCCCCCACTCTTTCTGTCCATATTCTTAGCTGAACATTTCTCAATACCTGGTCAACTTGCTTCTGCCTCAAGCCATCCATGCTGCCTCCCATGATGGAGTAAATGCTGATCCGCCCGTCGAATGAAGCTGCAGACAAGACAGCATGATTCCTAGGACACCACTGGATATCAAAGCACCACTGTGTGTTTGTGGGCAACTCATACAGCACCTGGGCAGCAAAAACAAGTCCAACAAATCAGGGATTTTATGAAGCACCACAACCAACAGCAACAATTCTCCTGCCTGCCCCGAGACTGGTCTGCTCTTCTTGCTCCCCAGCAGCCTCCACATCAGTGTACACACCAATAGTGGGCAAACCCTGACAATCGCCAAACAGGAGATTATCACACACCACTGCTTAATTTCCTTCTCCTTCCACTAAATCTTCTGTTTAATCCACACAGGACAAACTATGCAGGCGGTGTATTGTCTGTGCTGTCCCACTGCAAGCTGTGAGCTGCTGCTGATATTCATGCTAGCTCATTCAGAGCTAATCTGGGTATCTCTACACACTACATGGAGACATGTCCAGGCTCCAAAGTAAGTCTGTTTTCGCAGGAAAATTGGAAAAGTTAAAACCTGCACTCTGGGCAGAGAGCCTTCTCCTGCCCTGGAACAGACAAGCCCACCACTGCAGCAGACATTTAACCATAAACTAGGAGAAACTCAAAGAGCAAAATGCTAACTGCCTCACTGTCTCCCAGGAAACTGTTTTTTATTTTTAATAAAAACATGTAGTACTATTCATCCACATGTAAAGCCTTCCTAACAGCACAGGATCCAGCTCAGATAACTCATTTACCACCCCACAGCTTTTGCACTTTTGGGCCAATGTCTGAATTTTAGAAACACTTCTCACTCTGTCATCCAGGATTATTACCCACTGCAGGCAAGGAGCCCTCCAGCGTGCCTGAAGTCCTTGTGATCTGGGGCAAACACTCAAGTTGTCTGAAAAAAGGATGTCCACCCCTTTGAAAGGTATCCCCAGGCCCAAAAGGCCGGGGTGGGAACACATTCAAGTGGCTCTCACTGATCTGCCACTATTGTAGTAACCTACAAAATCCCTCTGGTCTGCATAAAAGTTCTTACAGAAGGAAAAAGGCAATTCCAACAGTAATCCAGCCACATCAGGCCCAAATCAAAAGAGTAGGAAGCAAATAGTTTAAGTGGGGCCATTTCTAATCCTTATAACAAGCAGGGACCTTACTACTTAGCAGGAGAGAAGCAGTAAGGACACATGTGTAATATTAGCAATACTAGGAAGGAATCCTGCACCACCAGAACAAGCTCAGAAGGCACGTATACCAAATGCAAGTACACGGGATAGGGAAAAACATCCCATAGAAGCACCATTCCTAGCAAGGCAAGCACACCTACACCTGCTTTACATACGCCACTGTGCCACCTCTGAACAGAGATTTTTTTTAAGTGGTGTGTGTACAATACCTCGCCCGTGTTAGGGTTGGAGCAGAGAATTTTAGCATCCTTCCCACAGCTAAGCAGCAGCTCCGAATCTGCCATACTCCAAGCAATGGCCAATATACCCCTGCATGAAAAGTCACAACCAAAAAAGTTTAATGCAAACACAAAATGGTGACAAATAAAGCATATTTATAAGTTGAGTTTCTACATTAGCTGAGCATTCCACCTCAAAATGCCCTCCCCACTCCTTCCCCTTACAAGAGGAGAAATTTTTCAATGTTATCAGCACTTTATTTATTGAAATAGGTGCTTTCTATTTTCTCCATGAAGAGTTATAAAGGTGCAGCCATTGTATCTGAAAATTAAATGCATCAGTCACACAGGAGAACCTGGACACTAATATAACAAAACGGTTTGTTTGCCTGCAGTATCATTAACATATAGTGTGCAAACCTGTAGATAAGGTCAGCGACTACAAAGTTTGTCAGCTTCTTTTTATTAGCAGGAGATTCAAGTCAGCAGAACCACTGGCAGCAGTTTTGGTAGAAGCTGCAACACACACTTATACCTGTTCTCTGTCCTTAAATCAAGCACTGGTTTTGGGCAATAAGGAAAGTTTCACTAACAACTGAGGAGGGACAAGAATTTAACAAAAATCTTTCCTTGTACCCAAACTTAAGGCATTTAGGAGACTGAGGGGCAGAGAGACTGCATGTCCACATGTGAGGATGTGCCCAGGTGCACCTTCAGTCCATTATTCAGGCAAAAATCAACTACTACTAACTCTTTGCACATCAGCTCCCCTCTTCTCGAAAAGCATAGAAACAAACTGGCAACTTCAGTGTTTGAGCAGAATGGTTTTTTTTAATTTTGGGGCCTGTTCCCTTCAAACCAGCAGGCCCCCAAAAGGCAAGCCTTTCAGGATACGTGGTTGGTCAGCAAGCCAGCATATAACAATGCCTGCTGCTGGAATCACCACCTCCAAGTAAGTGAGCCTTCACAGGGAACTGAGCAAGAACTGACATGCACAAACTGGTACGCATTCACCAACAGTGCAAACACCATGGAGCAGCAGGCTACATAAGACTCATACCTTGTATGGCTTTCTAGAACACGAAGTGGTGAGGAGGCAAATCTTAGATCCCACATCTGAATCACAGGCAACCTGTCATCCTCAGAGGCCAAAACCATCTGGGTAGCAACATCAGGGTGCCACGCCAGGCCTGAGCAGTGCATCTGAGGGACAACATTGCACCACAGCATAAAATAACTAAGCAGCACTAAAGGACAAGAGACAACTAGCCTAAATATGTCTACATGCATGGTAAAACACCATTGTGATGGAATTTGCAGCTGTGTTTCTGCACATTATTTCTGACTGCATTCAGATTGGGATAGTCTCCTTGTTTCTGTGAGTGAGGAGACTTTAAGTTAGTTACCCAAGGTCCTCTCAAAGAGATGACTTTGTGCTGTCTTGTTCACAATCCTATGTTTTAATGTAAGAAAACTGTAAAGCCCTCTGTACAAACCTTTTTCTCTAATATTTTTATTAATATTTTATTAAAAGCCATCATTAGGCAGAGGTTATTGTCATATGAACATTGTATCACTAGACTACAGTCACATGATGAAGACAACCGTCACATGAAGACAACCTACTGTGCTGCTGTTATGTTAGGCAACAAATACATAAAACTGAAAGGTACATAGTTTATCAGAGTAAGAGCCAGTGACCAAGCAGCTACTTCAGGAGCACCCATTTGTAAATTTCATTTTGAACTCTTGCTACATTTTCAAAGTTTGTTATAGCGATATTCCATTTAAAATATACAGAATTGTACAAATATGTCACTCTGCACAAGTTCAACAGGCTCTTTTTTACATTTACGCTGCCTGAGGAGCAGGTGTGGTGGTTGTAACTATACCAGGCAGTGTCCCCTGTAACCCACTCAATGCCAACACTTCTCTGTGGCGCTCTCCACCACAGACCTTGCCCTCTCCAAGCTCAGCTGCAGCCTGCTCCCATTTCCACATCCAGACCAGCAGAAGCACAGGCCCCAGCTCCATCAGTCACCAGCGTCCTGCAAGGGCTCAGCTCTTGTGCTCGTCCCACCTGTGATGCCAAGGAGGAAGCCCTCTCTACCTGAGCACTAAGTCATGATGTCACCTGCTCTGCAAAACTAATGTGCTCACCCAGAGCACATCAGCTGCAACCTCATCTCTCCAGCACACAAAACATGTCATTTCTCACTAGATGAATAAAAATCTTTCTGTGGTAGCCCCAAACAGATCAGTAATGGCTTTCTCCAAACTAACTTATCACTCCAATAGGAAATGTGAGTGCCTTGCCTTGCTTCAATCTGCATCTGCTGATTTTAATTTAAAATGCTGACAATCCCTCTGCATATACATAGCCTTTTAAGAGAAAGCATTAGATATTTAGCATGTTGTATAAAACTGGGCCAGACACCAGTATCTTTATGTCACTTAAGAAGGGGTGCTACAACCTGTCCCCACATGCCAAGAGGCACCCCACACCTCTCCACAAGCACCCATGCAGCCACATGAGAGCTAACTCACCCGGTTATTATGGTCACTGACTTTGATGATAGGTTCGTTCTTCCTGAGATCCCACACAGTAGCTCGGCCACTAGGGCTGGCAGATGCCAGGATGTGCTGGACTTGCCTGTTCCATGCAATGCAGCTGATGTCCTCGAGAGGCTGTTGCACGCAGAGAACAGCCTGTCACAACCTTTCCAAACTGAAGACTCAAAACCTGTTATTTTCAGGACTTGCTGAATGACAAATCTGCAAGGAGACTCATCCCAGGTACTGCATGTGTTCTGGTGTCCTATGTACACATGCTGTAGGGTAGAACGCCTGAAAACCCTGATTTATAAGCTGCTAGTATTTCTCCAACATCTGCATTTTCTGCTTTACAATATGATACATTAGTCACTTAAAGAAGACTAAGCACAACTGTCTTCAAGAACAGAAAATTACTCCATGAAAGTATATCCAGGTATATGAACTGCCCTTTTGCCTTGGATTATTAGATTTTGACTTACAAAAAAAGTTTGCTTGGAGGAATTCTGTGGGGTTTTTTAAATCGCCCCCCCGCAAGTGCTTATTCTTAGTCCGAGAATTAAAAGCAATGTTAACCCAGTCCTTGTCACACTATTATTTCCAGCTGTCATTAAGCATATGGACTAAAAAATTTCCCAGCCTAAAAAATTACTATTAGACATAAAAAATCCTATACAGGGATCTTTCACTAGGGTGAGTGTCCTCCAAAATGCCCACATGATAATGACTCAGACTAAACAAAGTATCCAAACCCACAGAGTTTAAACTAAAAATCTTTAAAATGAAGATTACTTCTCATCACACTTCCTCACCTTGTTGTCTCCAAATTATCATGCAGTAATAAACGCGTTTTCCAGTAACCACAAACTTCTTGTGCAATTTTGTAACAGCTATGGAAACATACATGCATTGAAACAACTTCCTCCCATTCTTCTATCTCCTTCACAAGGCACAAATTACAAAAGGCTATTGTTTTTCTCCATAGATGATCTTTAAGAGACACAGTCTAAACACTGACGCTTAAGCATGGCAATTAAACATTCCCTGAAACCCGTGAAGGTAACTGCCAAACCTACTGCCTTATCTTCTGACTTCTCAGTAGCTGCTTTTTGTCTTCCTCCTATTTTCCTCAATCTGTACCTTCACAATCTTCAGATTCATGCATGCAGCGAAACAAGCAGAGGAAGACTAGAAGATGTGTAATGGTTATGGATATTTAAAAAGTGTAACCTGAGAGACTCAGCTTGTTATTACTTGTTGCTTGATAAAATGCAGCGTTTCTTGAAGGCTAAGGGGATACTTCAGTTCTCCCTGGCAAATACAATTTAAAAAAAAATAAAATCCCACCACATGAAGACATGAATCAACTGCCTGTGCAGCCAGCCAAAACTGCAGGTCTGTTGTGGATAAACATGACTGCACATCCAGGGTTGCTGCATAGGAAGCAGAGCAAACGACTCATCGCATGTACCTGTGCATGCTTGCACTTACAGGCATAGCCAGGAAAGCACACTCCAGGGGCTAGAAAAGTAGCAGCATCCAGTCACCCTTGTATGGAGCTGGACAAAAAAAAAATCACGGCTAGACACAAACTGTGGCAAAATAGTCCTGTCACAACTGACTTCCTTCCAAAAGTGTTCACTGAAAGCTACGTACACTGCTGCTCAGAAAGTACTGTCCTTAAGGACATGGGCTCCTGTTGTATGCTTTGAGTCACAGTCATGTCACAAGGAGAAAAATATCTCAAATCCCACAGTCTAATAAGCATGTTACAAAAAATTAAGTACCAACAGGAGGCCTATTTTTGTTGGCCTTTGGGAAAGCCACTGGAGAACAACATGCAGGAACATATTTTTCTTTATTTTGATACGAAGACATCTGTTCTACCACCCCTTAAAGACTGTATCTAACATTGCCAGAAATGTAGCTCATGGCTAACTAGGATTCACTGCTGCCGAAGTTAGACTTCAAAAGGCTTCCCGCCCCAAGACAGCTTTAAAACTGTAGGTTTCAATGAGTTCTCAACTTAAGTTACACGCATATTTTTCATTAGTCTGCTTTGCAATATTTAACAAATACAAATCTGGTACCTGTGTCTTCACTCCTGGTGTCATTGGTGTGGCAAAATTGTTCAAGTCCCAGATATAGATTTCAGACTCATTAGCACCAGAGGCCACCAGATTAGTCTGTAAGACACATTAATAGATGTTAAGAGTATTTTCAGCATCAGCTTTCACAGACTTAGCTGCTGGGAGGCATCAGGTCCACAGGACTGTGCCAATTTCTCCTATCAGCTCAGGATATAGCCTTTGGCTCACACAGAGCAGCTTAGGGGGAAAAAAAAAGCAGGTTTTTGAGATTGCAAGTAAGATTGATTTAATTAAAAAAATCCATACACTGCACTAGACTGGCATGCCAAGACCAGAATTCCCATTTTGTGGAGTGCTCCTCCACTGCATGGCAAACACCCATGAGGAGGCTGCAGGGGCACAGCCATGGACAGGCGAGTAGAAAGCAGTAATGCTTCTGGGAGGGGGCAGATGAGGAAGCAGTACCGCAGCTATCGCGGCACACAGCACCCTGCCCACAGCGAGTGCAATCATCCAGAGCAATTCTGTTTCTGGGATGTAAAAGTCCAGGCAGGATGACACAAGCCAAGGGCACAAGCACCCTTTGATCATATCCTGCAGCTGGTGATAAGCAAGTCCCGACTTCGTAACAGGCAGAAAGGGAAAGGAAGCAATTCAGAGAGGACACAATGAACACAGGACAGCCTTGCTGAAAGCAAGTGTGCAGGGACAGAAGTGCTATTTAGGAAACTAATTCAACTGAATTCTTGCACAGCTGGTGGGGACAAGGAAAAACCAACCCACTGTACCTAGAAGGAAGTAAACGCTCATTAGTGATGGAGGAAAGCTTCTTGGCTCCGAGAGCTCTTCTTCTAAAGAGGCCACGTCGCCACGTTTGCTATTCCATCTCCTTTTTCCAAGTAACAATACTCAGAGGTCTTGAAGACAGATACTACCCAACCCTCAATACCCAAGATCTGATGTCACCAGAAACATGAGTGAGAGCACGTAAATACTCCCCGTGCGATGAGAACAATATTGGCCCAGTATGCGGGAGCTAAAAAAGGAGACTGGCTAAAAACACTACAGAAGACCACCTCTACTTTACATGTAAGCCAAGCTAAAAAGATGCTCTAAATTGACAACATAAACTGATGAGGGGAAGGAGTAAACCAGACACGTTAAACTCTTTCATTCCCCATCCTGAAATGCCAGTAACAGGAGAGGTTTTTCCTACTAAATACAAACAGACACTCCAACACCAAATTTAGTTCATGCTTTTCAGGGGAGGGGAAAGGGACAGAAACATTTAAGGTTACAAGTTAAGACAGATCACTCATCTATGAGAGCATGTGATGAAGAACAGCAGAAAACCAACCTGGAACATGTTGACATCGAGTGCTCTTACTGGTCCTGTGTGTTTGTCTTTCTGGGCAATTATTACTTCAGCGTCTCCAGCTATGATTCTGGCTGGGTCATACAGAATGACATCTCCGTTTTCACCCCCGGCAATCAGGACTCCGGAGACTCTCTCACCCGAGGTCATGCTGTGTGGCCCCCAGATCAGCTTGTGGTACCTGTAAGACACAGAGATCCCCACAGTCTACAACCATCCACCACCTGCTCCACAGACACTGATGCACCCCATTTTGCTCACCCCAGCTAAAGCCTCCAGACTGCTGCTAACAGACAGAGCAGACACGTCAGAGAAAAGCAATGCCTGCATTTCTCCTTAATGATGAGTCTCTGTACTTACAACCCCTTCTGTCAGAAAGACAATGTGCCCCAATTCTTGCTCATTATCAAGACGCAGGGTCAAGACATGCACAACCAATAACCTGGTAACCAATAACATCTCTTCTCCTGGCTGCAGAATCGGGTAAGTGCTCCCAACTGCATGTGATTTTGAGCTCACCTTTGCAAAACAATAGGAGTAATCAAAGTAAGGACTGTAAGCCCATCCAACCAAAGCCTGCAGGTAAACCTCTGCTATTTGTGAGCAACTCTTCATACAAGAGAGGAAAAAGGTGGAACTAGAAAAATTCCAAATCCTTTTCCGTATCTGTGCTTCTGGATGTGCAAGCATTTAATCTGCTGTACTGGAGGCTCAGCAAGTAGTTTATTCACATCACAGATATGTGTCTCTTGGATGACAATCTATTTTCCAGGCTAAATCAAGAATTAAACATACTTCCAGAAATGAAGTATTTTCACACCACTGTGTCCATCTGCAAATACCCAAATTTCCTTCAATTCAATGAATGTGCTGCATAAGCAAAACAGTAGTCCTGTGTATTCAGCCATGCAAAGAATGAATTTCTTCTACATAAAATGACACAGTTACATATCAGCTCTTAAGCAAGCAGAAAGCAAACCCACATTGACTGGAAGGTGGCAAGGAGTTACTTTAGCATTCACCGTGTTATTATTAATCTCTTTGTTATCTCTGGACAACCTTCAAGTAATTTCTTTAAATCACTCAACTTCAGCATGATAAAATACATACTGCAGAAAGCTAGACAAACAGCATATGCTGGGTGAGAAATACTGTTAACAGCCAAGTGCTCAGTCTCCTAGTGCAGTGTTCAGATTACAGTGGGTGTTCACCAAAGAATGATGCTACAAACGGAAATTGGTCTGTGATATCAGACAGACCCTCTCCCTGAGTATGATTTTTATACTTCTGCACCTAACTATGCAAGGTTACGAGAAATGGAGTGACTGACAGGGTTGTCCGGGCACTAGTATTACACCACCAGCAAGATTCAACAGGACTTAAGATAATCCAAAATGAAGGCAGAAAACTGTGAGGAACAAAAGCCAGAGTTAACTGTGCAATTACTTTCCTCTTGCCCTTTGCTCTTTTCAAGATAAAAGTATGGCTCTATAAAAGCAGTGCAAAACTTTCCTTGGAGGACAATTAACAAAGCTTGTTGCAGGATTTATCTTTTGTGTGTTTAATCACCCGGACATTTTCATTTACTGCAAACCAAAATAAAACCTGACGTATACATTGCTAGCTGGGGCACTTCTTGTTATCTTTAATTAAAAAAAAAAGTCAACCTCCTTTGTAATGCATTTTCTGGGGCAAAGTCAAGTTCTTGTGTTGCTTACGAAGGGAAGTACTTCCAAAGGAGCACTGCATCCTGGCTATAAGGAGTGTTTTTTGAAATTCAGTAAGCAAATGTCACTTGGCAAGCCTTGAAAAGTCTCAGTCATAGTTAAAACAAGGTAGAACAAGGAAATTTTAAAAGATCAAAAACCTCATCCTGCTCTCAGTGGGTCAGTAGGACGTGTTAACATCAGCTTTGCCCACAATGCAGGACATTAAACAGAGACTGTGACTTGTTTCTCACAAGCCCCACATACTAAAATGCAGACAACTGCAGGGCACAGATTGTGAGCAGAGCACAACTGCTCTGCCAGCCCCACAAATCATTACAACAAAACCGACATGGCACAAAGTCAGCAGCCTAACACCTTGTGCTTCCTCCTGCAAAAGCTACCACAACCGTTATTTACCCAAATCAAGAGAGCATCCCTAAGCAGCGTCACAATCTTATTGCGTGCAAACGCATACAACTTCAACCCCTCTCAAGTTGTTTATAGGCAACACTTAACCTCTAGGAACCCAGCAAACTGCATTTGGTCAAGAACTTTATGAAACAGTTATAAGTCCTTCGGTCTTGAAGATACAGCTTTAGAACAGATCATGAAGACTCAAGTCCAATTAATTTCTACTCATGTCAGAGGTGGCAATTGATTCTCTAGAAGCATCAAATTCTCACTTGAACATACTGGCAAAATGTTGTAATTGCCTGCACCTCCAGTCAAGTCATTTCAGGTCACCAGGGGAAAGAGTGGTTATGTTGACACTGTAGCTGGTATGAAAAAGTCACGGATCCAATCTGATGGCAATGAAAATTTTCACCTCCTTCTGTACCCACAGAAACATCCTGCACTTCTATCTATGTTGTTTCAGCTCACCCACAACAAGTGACAGCCACTGGACTACTCACCAGAGAGCCACTACAAGTGCTGCCAAGATGGAAACTGGATGCTCTGATGGTAACAATATTTCTTTGGACAAGCGCATGGTAAGGAACTTAAGAGCTAAGTAGAGTTGTACACTCAGCACTTGGCTTCCCAGCTGCAGGGTGAGGTATGATACTACACACACAACATGACCCAGTTTAGTTATGTTACAGGAGTCTCCCTGAAATACCTAAATGTAAACAGGATGGGGCAATGTGAAAAGTTGCCACTGCATTTTCATAATTTCACATTTCCTTCTGTTTGCTGGAGAATTCCAGAGGCTCCCCAAGATAAATGGTCTGCATACATATTCAAACCTACCAGCCAATGTCAGATTTTTTTAGGTTTATGTCAGAGCATGAGCTGCTTGCAACTCCTTGGAGTCCAAGCTCACTGCCTTCACAATGACACCTCACTGTCCCACAATATCAATGGCACTCATGCACCTTCATCGCTGAACTTCTGCTCCTCTCCTTAACAGCTGCAGGTAAACCTTATGAAGTGGCCTTTCCACATGCACCACGTATAACAGCTCCACAGCCATTACTTTTCCGTTACAACCCCACCGCTTACCTGTGAGAGGACGAGAAGGTGGCACAGGACTTCATATTCAGTGAAGGGTCTGATAAGTCCAACTCAAATATTTCTAGAGAAGCGCTTGTACTGAAGGTTGCATCCAGCTGCTGAGCTGATGTACCTGCAAAGAAGCGTGCTTGGCAGTGAGAAAGCCATGACAGCCAAAGAGCTACTGCAAAAGCAGCACAAGGAGGGGCATAAAAACATCATCCTTGCAAAAAGGACCCTGAGATGAGGTCAGGTTTCTGTTATTTACATGTAGTTCTACATAACTCTCCTCCCCATGGTTCCCCCTTTGGGGGTTTCTTAACCAATATGGACAGGAAAAGCTTTGGGCAAATGCCTCTCTCTCCCTGACGATGCACAGAAAATGATCAAAACTACAAATGAGCAGCAAAGAACAGTGAACTACCAGTTAGGATTGCTGTCACCTTACCCTGGCAGAAAGAAGAGGATGCTTGCTGTCACTTGCAGAATGCAAAGCACGTTTTCAGGTACGGCACAACTGGAGAACTCCACTGAAAGCACCGCACCATATACCTTGCTCCAGCCTTTGGGACACAAAATAACTCCTACAACTTTCAATTAAGACCACTTCATGGCAGCCACATGTAGCCTGAGGCCTGCTAGCACATGCTTCCCAGAAACTCACCTGTGGCCAGGTAAATGGGGTGCTGCTGGGCAGGGCTCCATGCCTGCATGGCAGTACGATCAATTTCCTTCAGTTTCATTTCACTAAAAAGTAAAATCAAGAAAGGTAATGCTTAAATGGAGCACAGGGAGACTGCACTGCCACGGATTCAGCAGCTGCATTAGGACTTGGCAGAAGCAGCCAGGGTCGTTTTCCTAAAGATATCCCACAGACAGACACCTAAGCCATTTCCCTCCAGGGCACAGCCAGGGGGGAGGAATAATACTCCGTTGGCAGAATAATATCGACACGTAGAGGAAACTGATGGTTGCTGAACAGACCATAACACACGAAAACGTGGGCAAAGCTTCAACTGCTCTGAAAAACCCTCTTCTAGCAGCATCAAGGCACACATCAGGCATGCTTCAGCAGCTTTCAGCCTTAACGCACGAAACAAACCCAGCCTCGGGAAAACCCTCACTAGACCCTCGCCGCCAAACACCCTGAGCAGCCAGCCGGATCAGAAAACGAAAAACGGCTTAAAAGCCTCCACCGCCTCATTTTTGGGTCTTATTTCAACACCCTGGGGCTCCCCCCGCCTCGGAAACACCGTGCGCGGCCAGCGGGAGCCGGAGCCCGCTGGCCGCCTCCTCGACCGGCACCTACACGCCGTTTCCGACAAGAACCGAAGGAAAAATGGTGGCAAACGAGCATTTCACCCCCCTCACCTCGGCGTCCCCGGCGCTCACCGTTCCCGGGCCGCTCCAACGTGGCAGCCACTGCACCGCCTCTCGCCCACGGCCGGTTTCCGGGCGCGCCCCGCGCCTTCCGGGCGGCGGAGAGAGGGGCTCCACCTTTCCCTACGCGGGAAGCGAGTGGGGAGGGGTAAGAGGGCGGGGGGAGGGGTGTGTGCAGCCACCTCCTTCTTCGGGGTCTCCTCCGGGTTTCTCGGGACAGGAGCAGCGATCGGCCCTGGGGAAGAGAGACAGGCGTTAGGGGCGGCCGCCCCGCTGAGGTTTAGAGGAACCGGGGGAAAGAGCCTGCAACACGGGGGCTCCGGGGCCGCCTGTCCTCCTCAGCTCAACGGCAGTAATCACGGCATTGTCATGATGTGAACAGCAGTGAGGCTCATCATCGGACAGAGACCAGACCCACGGGGGAATAACACCAACACGCGTGACTTAGCGACCCAGCCGCCGCACCCGGCGACCCGCCGGCTTTCACAGCCCGGGGTGGCGGCTCGTGGCTTGGGGGGTCGTGCCCTTGGCAGGGCACGCGGCCCCTGACCCACCTCTCACGGCAGCCAGAGCACAGCTCCGCTGCCGCCTCCCGCCACCGGATTCAGCGGGAAGATGCTGTGCCCGGGGCGGGCGCTGCCCCGGCCCCATGGCACGACTGCGGCTCCCACCCCTGCGAGGCTGAGTGCCCGCAGACAGCGGCCCCGCCGTCGGGCATAGTTCAGCCGTGCACCGCGCCCCTACTTGCAGCACCAACCACCACGCGGCGGGAAAGACAGCGCTTTCTCCCGGCCCTAGTATATATAGGAACTGGAACCGCTGCTCCCATTGGCTGCGAGGATCACCGTTTGTCATTGGTTGCTTCTTCCTCCACTGCCGCTACCGGTTGGCTTCGTTCTCTTCCCATTCCCACCGTCCGCTTCTCTGCGTACGTCAAACCGAGGCGGAACTGCAGCACTGCCACAAAAAGACCAGCAACGGCCGCCGCGCCCAATGGAGAAGCAGCTTTCAACGGGAAGGCTCGGGGTCATGGCTCTCGAGCCAATAGGCAGGAGAAAGCTGGGAGGGCGGGCGGTGGCGGCCAATGGGCGGGCGCGTTCTCTGCCGGGGGGGCGTGGCGGCGGGCCGTGGCGGTCGCTGCGGGGCAGCCATGACGCGGAGCTGCTCGGCGCTGGGCTGTACCACCCGCGACAACGGGCGGAGCCGGGAGCGCGGCATCTCCTTCCACCAGTGAGTGTAACCATCCCCCGCGGCGGCACCCCGGACCCCGCCCGGGCGGGGCGGGTAGCCCCCGCCCGTCCGCCCTTCCTCGCCTCCCTCTCTTTCTCCGTCTACCGCAGGTTCCCGGTGGACGCCGCGCAGCGCCGTGAGTGGATCCGCGCCGTGAACCGCGTGGACCCGCGGAGCCGCCAGGCCTGGCGGCCCGGCCCCGGGGCCATCCTCTGCTCGCGACACTTCGCCGAGGCCGACTTCGAGCGCTACGGGCTGCGGCGGAAGCTGCGGCGGGGGGCCGTGCCCTCCCGCTTCCCCCACCCAGTGCGTGCGGGTAACGGCCGCGCTCCCGTCTCCCCCCTGAGCCCGGCTACGTTGGTATGCGGTGACCTCCCGTCTCCCTTCCCCGCTCTAGGAATCGCTGGGCGCCGGCCGGAGGAGCGGGCGCCCCATCCCAGCTCTGAAGCAGCCTCTCCCCAGCCCCCCCGCCGGGGTCACTGCCGGGGACCACAACTACAGCCTGAAGGGGCAGCGGGCAGCGGGCGGGGAGGCACGGCTGCCGCTGGAGACCCTGCAGCAGCAGCTCCCTGCGGCCGGGAGATGCTCCTCCGTGCACGGGCCCAGAACGGTGGCGAACATCCTCCGGGAGCTGGCAGAGAAGCAGCAGCTTTCCGAGGAAACCGTGAGTTTGCTGCAGGCCCAGTTTTCAGGTACTGCTGGAGGCGTTTGCTAAGGCAGAGTGCTTCAGGGTCTGTACTCCCTTGCCCCATTTTTATGTATTTGTTTGACTTTATGGTATCGGTAATCCCTGATTGTTAGACTCCCAGGTCCCACGCTATAGCGCAAAGGCTTTGCGATTTGTAGGTCTGGAATGCAACAGCTAATCCTGCAAAGAATTAAAATCTCCCTGAAAAATTCAGTTACTTAAGGCTGGCTACAGTACTCGGGTCAGACCTGTAACCAAAGCTGTTAAATCAAACCGTGCCACCATTCAGCTGACGGATGACTCAAGAATAGAGTATATTTAACTAGGAAAACCTTGTCTTTTGTGCTGTCTAGAAGTGAGCTCTGTTAACATTAATAATATAATCTGAAGAAGCCATTTCAAATTGCAGAGGTAACCATAAGCTAATGGCTTCTCTCCTGTTATGTCAATTTTTAAGCAGCACCCACATGTAAGACACAGTCTTTACTCAACACTGTGGAATGACATTAGATAGGAAAAGAGGGGAAAGACGTGTTGGGGACTTGGCTTCAGACAGTGTGGTAGGGCACACGCTCCCTAGCCACTGCCCGTCCCTAGGAAGAGGTGAGGCATGGTGATAGTATTGCTGAGCTGTACACTTCACACCAGACTTCAGGACTGAGTGGTTTCAGAGGCCGCCCCCTTGCCTTGTATTCTGCAATGTGTTTGTATTATGCATCCCTCTGTTAAGTTATCAGCTATTTACTTGCTTCACTAAAGCTGATCTCTTGTTTTTTTTAAGCAGATTTGCCTTGTGAGTTGCACAGCTGGAGGCAGATGGCAGAATACTCACGAGAAATGAGGCAATTTGCTTGTGTTCTTCACCTCTACCATATTAAGGCCTATGATTATCTACGGAAGATTTTTCCCCTCCCTCATCCTTACAGCCTGACAAAGCAAGTTTTTATTCATTCATTCATTCTGAATGTATTTCCAGGTACTCATGTAGAAATAGGCGTAACAGATCTGTTCTGAAACATTCAGTAGTAGTAGTTTTTCCCTGCTTTGTTTTAGTAACAGAAGCAGAGTGAGAAGCAAATATCAAGAAATATTGATACCCCTCATCTCAGCTCTCTGATATGTGTTCATGCATGTGGGTCACAGCATGAGAATAACACATTCCTCACATTAACAATTTTAGAGTAAGTGTGGAGTTTGCTAAGTATTCCTAGATGAGTATGCGTGTGAAAAAAGCTACATTTTAGGGCCTCAGCTGCTGTAGGGTCTATATGTGTTTTACTATTCACTGGGGAGGAAGGAGGAATATAAAAAAGCAGAGGTGGTTTACCACATTGGCACATGCTGTGATGTGCAGTGTAGACTCATGAGAGGGGAGGGATGAGCCAAATAGTGGAAGGGAAGGCAAATATGGGTAAGGTCATCTAAAAAGAAGCATCAGGAGGCAGGCTTAAGGGAGCACCAGCAGTACTCCACCAACAGCCAAAACAGAGTGAGGAGAGATGGGCAGGAATAAGTGTCAATAAAGGAAGTCAAAACCAATAGGACTATACATGGAAAACTTCGGGACTGTTTTCTGGAAAAGGGAAAAGTCAAGAAGGGAACATGAGAAAGTGAAGGACTGCATAAAGCAGTCAGACTAGAGCTTTGGTTTTTCTGACCTTGCCGCACAAGGACTCTGGGAAGTTAGTGAATCTTGGCAAGCGTCTGTTTCAAAGTTATAGAAGGGAGATATTTCTGTATCACATAACTCAGTTGGCGTAACCCATTGCAAGTAGTTATGTAAGCTCAGAATTTACTACCTGAAGTGCTATCAGACCCATTAACAAGGAGCGAAGTTGTAAGAGCACACAAAACAAAAGCTGAAGAAGCTCTCCCCCTACAGGTTTTGAGTCTCAAACTCCTGTAGTGCAGTTGGAGGATGCCCAACAGATACACACATTGTCCATACCAGCCTATGGGGGCTTCACACAGCTTCCTCCAAAGAATCTGCTCAAACGGGTGCCAGGAGGTAGGGGACACAGAGCGCATTGAGAAGAGTAGCATTCCACATGGGCTGCCGAGGCTTTCACATCTTCCAAACTGGATTAAGGTGTACAGTGTGGAGAAAGCCAGTTGGGAAGAATAGCCTGGCATTGCTGGCCCTGTGCATAGCCTGATTTGCACTTCTGTGTTTAGTTTAATTTTTTTTTTCCTGTTGTCCTGATCTCCTATACATTGGAGAGGCAGGAAGCTGCTTTGTTACTTCCCTCTGTGGTCAGTAATTTTGCTTGGCTTCCCATCACTAGGGTGTGAGAAAAGAAACTCAGACTATGCATTAAGAAAGGCAGGGCTGCTTGCTTTATACTCTCTGCCTTAGCCTGCTCTACAGCTCTTGATGTGGCTGACCATGTCCTAAGTGGTAAAAAGGTGCTGACTGTTGCTTCAGTTTTCTCAGAATCACATCTCCTAATCGCATCCTCCCTTTTTTTCCAGTTGGTTGTCTAATAATGAGGCTGCTGCAGGCTTCAGCAACGACATTTTTCTCCGCCTTCAGGAAAAGGTGGAGAGAGGGGAACAGGCCTACCGCTACTGTGCCCTGATGGTACAAGACATGTCCCTGCAGAAACAGCAGGAGTGGGACCCGCAGACCCAGTGCCTGACAGGCTTTGTTGACTTAGGAGCAGGCATCCTTGATGCTGATGAAGCTCCACTGGCCTCAGAAGCGATAATCCTCATGGCAGTTGGCATCTCAAGTCCCTGGACAGCTCCACTTGGCTACTTCTTCGTGAACAGCACGACCGGCCACTTACTTGCTCAGCTGCTTCGTCAGACCATCAATAAGCTGAACAACACTGGCATCACGGTGCTGGCTGTGACATCAGGTGCCACCGCTCGCGGTGCTGAGACTGCCAGAGCTCTGGGGGTCAGGCTAGATCCTGAAAGGATTCAGTGCACTTTCCAGCATCCACCCGGCTCTGCTCACAGCATCATGTACTACTTCGACATTTGCCATGCACTTCAGCTGATAAGGAATGCTCTGCAGTGCTTCCAGAAGTTAGAGTGGCTCAGTGACACCATGCAGTGGCAGCATGTGGTAGAGCTGGCGGCTTTGCAGGAGCAGAGGGTATTAGAGCCATGCAGTCCCAAGTCAGGCAGGCCTGGGAGTGAGGAGAGTTACCACCTGAAGGTCAACCTTGCTACCCTGTTGTTCAGCGAGGGTGTCGCTGATGCACTGGAACACCTCCAGAAGCTGGGCCTGGCCTCATTCCAGAACTGCAGTGGTACTGCTAAGTTTGTGCGTTTGATGAGCCGTCTGTGCGACGTGTTTCATGGCAGAGGTCCCTATAGAAGGGGACTGAAGGGGCCTTTGCTAGCTGGAAATTACACCAAAATAAGCCACCTCTTTAATGAGGCCAAGAGCTTCTTCGTCACCTTAACGGACTCTATGGGGAGATATGTTATTAAGAGCAAACGCAAACTAGGGTTTCTGAGTTTCTTGCTCAATGCCGAAAGCCTCAAGTGGCTTTACACCAACTATGTGTGTCCAGAAGGCACTCCTTCCCACCACCTCCTTACCTACGCCTTCAGCCTCGATCCACTGGAGCTGTTTCTCAGGGCCCTCCAGCAAGCCTGTGGCAGCAGTGGGAGCCCCACCTGCACTGTGTTCCAGGCTGCTTATCACAAACTGCTGGCCAGCTGCAGCCTGGTGCCAGGCTCACCACACAGCAGTGGCTCAGGCAATACAAGCTCCTTGGACATATCTCTGTCTCGTAGGAGAGATCTGACCCTTGGCAGTGTTCGTGCTCAGTATAACCCAGCTCATGGGAGGAGACTGGCAACAGAGTACCCCTATTGTGCAGGCCTTCTTTTGCGTGGCTCTGCACTGAGTAACGCACTGACAGACCTATCGCTACATGCACAGAGCATCACCTGCACTGCAGGCTTCATTGCCGAGCAATTAGCCTCTGACTTGCAATGCGAGGCTTGTCTTGCTTCCCTCTTTGAGTCAGATGAGAGCCGGCTAAGATGTGGGTCAGTACTCTACATAAAAAAGTTAGGTGGAGTGAGTCTGCCCTCAGCAAGCGTGTACCACATAACAAGCATTTCAGAACAAGTCCTAAACCGTTATGGCAAAGTAGGAGACTGCAAGAAAAACACGAAGCTATGGCATTTGTATCTAGAACAGGAAGTCTTCCAGGAGCTTCTGGGAGAAAGTCCCCTCTTCCCCACACTCACAAACCATTTATTTGATGGGGAGTTGTGTGTCAACAATCACTACACAATCTTAGTAAAGAAAATAACACGATGTTACTTAAACATCAAAACAAACCATGCCAAACACCTGAACTTGAAATACCATTGTGGAAGGCACAGACTGAAGAGACTGAAGAGAAAACATTTGTTTCCATCACCACTGGGTAGCTGTCAGTCAAGCCAAACACACACAGGGTCATGAGTACCCATTGCTGTTCCAAGGATGGCTGTCCCCTGAGGCTCAGTGATGACCAGATCTAGGCAACACATGCAAGGAAGTGATGTGGTATCTTCCCATTATTTGGTTGGCAAAACTGGTGTTATGTGTTAGGCCACTGCAAACCATCTGATCAGAGTTTGGCTGAGCAAAGTAAGGAAGTTCATCTGATCCTGTGTTCCATCTAGCAATCCTGCAAAGCAGCCACATACTTCATGAGACTCGCATGGCAGGTCAGGATGAGCAATGGTTGCTCAAGATGCCTGGGAAAGTGGTAGAGGACACTGCAGAGTGTCCCCTGGAGGTGCTGGGTGGCTTAGTGCTGCGAGTGCTCTTGCCAGGAGAAAACTGATACATCTTCTACACAGTGGGGGGGGTGGGGTGGGGTGCGTGGGGGGTGTGGTGGTGGCAGGGGGGGGATCATGTGTGCAGGCAATTTGATTATCACCAAAGCAGATCTGCTTTAAAAGGAGCTGCAGGCAAGAAAGCTTGCAGAGCTTTTACTTAAAAAGGAAAATAAAGACATGAAAAGAAGATGGCACTTGAGTTGTACACAAGCTCAAATCTCCACTCATGCATGTCTCGAACAGCTAAACAAGCTGTTTAAGTCTAGATGCCCAGGAGGGGGGGGACTACAGTATCAAACTGCACCCCTAAAGCCCCATGTTTTACTAAGCAGAGAGGCTCTTGCCCATGAAGGTGAGACAGCAGCGCTGAGGCTGTGACCAGGCTGTTTTGCCCAGCAGCACCCAGGGGCACTGACACCCTCCTCTCTGGGCAGGAGCCCCAGGCACCAGCAGATACGTGTGCTGCAGCAGGGCAAGTGTTTCAGATCCCATTACATGCCCCCATCCTCCCAGAGCTGGCATGTGTCCTGCAGCCCAGGGCACGAGGCAGTCTCCTTTTCAGATGTTGTTTCCACTGATAACTTGAATCACAGATTTGATGCCACTAAGGCTTCTTCAGTCAGTTCATTTCCGTGACAAGGAGGCTGCCTTGGTATGCAGTGCTTTACCTGGAATAGCAAAGTTTGGCATAACTCCTGCTAAATGGCTTCCCTTTGCCATGCAGAACAGCGGATGCATCCATAGAGAGAGAAGGCAACTATTTCCCACAAAACTGGCTGTTCAGTTACTTTCGAGCTGCATGTTGGAGATGGGATGAAAAATGGTGATCCACCATGTCCCAGGGCAGGAATAATATTCCAGGTGCCATTCTGCCTATGAGTGACTTGACAACACTGTCCCTGGTCAGTTTGGGTTCTTCTTCCTCCCCTTAGACCTACTCACTCATGGTGAGAGCTGCTGCACTCAATTCCTCAAGCTCTGCTTGAACTTCATGCATTCTCCGCTGGGAGTAGCAAACCAAAACCTCTAGACTATTTTTCCTGTCCCATTACTATGCAAAAAGCCATGTTGAAGCTGTCACTGCCACAGAGCCATTCCAGCTACAAGAGACTCCGCAGTAAACTATCCCTCCCATATATATGCGATTTTTAAGACAACTGGCAAAATGCTGCTGAAATCCCAGCAGTAGATTGGTTGCACTCACATAATGTTGTAATGCTTGCATTGCCTAAACCTCCAGCCCCAGTATCAGCTGAGCCATAGGGAACAGGCACTTCCTCACTGTGCATTTTTTTCTGCTGGACATAAGCCTGCTGCCACTTCCTGTTTACATCTAGAGGGAGCTTGTCTTGCTCGATGCATACTAAGCCTCCTCCCAAACGGGAAGCTCTTGCACAAAGACATGCATGAGCTCCTGGCTGCTGGGGTGAAGTTGTGAACATGGCAGGCATGCTGTGCACAGGGCTTCCCCATCTCTGAATTTCTCATGGGTTTTCTGCAGTTGCTGCCAATTGGTGAACTGAGCCAGAGACCGCTATGCAGATAGGCTTATGTCAGGCTCTGTGCATTCCCATGGCTGACCTGCCTGTAAACATGACCACCACAGTTTACACATCCTTTTGTAATTCACCGAAATATTGATGACAGGTTTTCAAGAGATGTTGAGGAAATTTTATAGAGCTTGGTAGGATGACATTTGAGCAAAAGCACATTATTAGGAAAAAGCGTGGCAGTTATCTAATTAACAAAGCTATCCAATATTATAAGAAAACTTGACAGTTCTTATAGGAACCCTATACCAATTGCCATTATTTTCCAAAAATACAGACCTGCTGTTGCCCACCACAGATACTGCTGGCTGTACTCACACCACAGGAACTGTCAGGTTTCAGTGGAATTTTTCAGCATTCGTAACTCCACAATTGCGACCAAGTGATTTCCTGCACCACTCCTTTTCCCACAGTGTCTTTTGGACACTGCTTTCTCTTCTCAGCAACTCCTTGCTCAGACATTCACCATCTCTCTCTGAAACACCCTCACTCTTGCTAGCACCACACCCTCCATGAGGTCCGTACAAACCCACCCATAAGTCACTTTGAGCACCTCATTCCTTCTTTCAGTCCTCTACTGCAGCCTAAGGTAAGCGACAGCCTTCTCTCACAGCAGCTGGTGTGCTAGGGGGGGAAGCTCAGTCAAGTAACATCTTTCATTCGCTCAACACCCTAACACCACTCCTAGGACTCCCTGAGCATTGACTCTATACAACCTTTACCAAGCTGCTAAAAAAGCTGAATGTAGAAATTGGATGCACAAAAATAAAACGAGTTTTTACTTTGTAGAAACAAACCACAAGCTCTCTTAACTCTTAATGCAAGAGTAATATAGCTTTGCAAGAGCTGCTCATAAACCTCCTCCCCAAGAGAGACAAAAAAGGACAAATACCACAAGAAAACAGTGCATTGCATCCTGCTAACAAGCAGTCTAAGGCTCTCGACAAAGCTTAGCCTCAAACTTTTGCCCAGGGTCCTCAATGAGCTCTGTATAGCACCCTGCTGTCTTCAAGGGTGCTGCAGAACGGCCTTGCACGTCTTTCTGCTCAGTCTGAACCTAACTTGTCCAGCCAGTGCACATGAAAAAACTATGCTTTCTCATTAAAGAGTTTAAAAGAAATTGAGAAATTATCACATGGGTTCAACTACCTGGTGCTGGCCTGGTTGACAGATTTTGGCCCTTTATGAACTGTGCCACAATGCACCATGAGTTGCTATGCATGACAGTACGCCAGTAACCAAGGGTTTCTCTCTGGTAGGATTCGATCTCATACTGAAAATCCAAGCCAGTACTTGCATCAGAAGTGGGCCTAGTGTTAACAGATTTATTTTGATATTTCAGTGAAAATCTTCTGTGTATATTTGTCAACACTGAAGGAAAGGAGTGCAAAAAAATTGTATTTATGCAATAGTATAAATGTTTATTTTTCTTTGTGATTTATCTGACTGTTTTATTTGTACAATATAGAAAAGTGTATTCTTCGAATAGGTCTAGTAAATATAAATTTAATTTTTCTACTCTCAGATGTAAACAGAACTAGAAAATGAACCCTTGCCCCATTCCCAATTATTTTTATGTAACTGGATGAACTTGACTGTAAGTCTTGTCCAGCAATTTGATGCAAATGGCTAAGGAAGTACAAAAACCAATTCACACATTCTACACCAGGGAGAGGGGAGAAAGGAATCCAAGCTTAATATCTGAGAAAGCTTGTTCAAAACAAAATAGAACTAAAAGCATTTGATTGCACCTTCAAAGTCTTTACAAGCAAAATATTCTCAAGCAATGCCATCATACATAATTACAACTGTAATCTAAATTTCACAAGGTTTTTTTTGCACACTGTATATAAATACACATCACAAAAGGTGCAATTTAGAGTAAGACACAGAATATATACAAAATTAACATAGATTGAAGTCTAAACAAAAGGAGGCATATTGCAATCTGTTTGAAAAATAACCTAAGTAGGTATTACTTTCACTTACACTAATTTACATTTATACAAATCTTACCGGACATACTATATTAGGTCACTAGAAGTAAACTGAATATCTGCACTATCTACATGTAAAGTTACTGCACTGATTTCTTTAGTAAATCCAAGTCCTAATTATGAAAAAAATGGCATTTACTTACATGAGAGGTGGATTCCCTTTTCAGAGATTTGCACAAATATACTTGCTATTTATGCTCAGGGAGATGTTAATAGCAGACAGGCCCCTTTGGATTGTGACTGGCAGGTCAAACCTTGTCTGCAATGCCCACTCAACAGGCCTGCCACTGCTGCTGGCCGCCTCCCAGGCCCTTTGTTCCCCCAAGGCATTTTTGAGGAGGCACCAGAGAAGAGTCAAGGAGAAAGGGCCTTCTGCTCAGTGCACAGGACCGTGGGGTGAGGACAGGAGTGCAAGCACCCTCCCATCCTATTGCCATCACATACGTTGGCACTTAGCTCTGCTGCTTGTTTGCCTAGCCCTTACCTTTCCCCAGCCTGGTCCTGCTAGAAAGCCTGGAGGACAAGCTCTGCTGCATTTCTCTGTATTTACAGTTTTACACAAGGAATACCAAATGCCTTTTGGAAAAACCTAGCTAGTTCAGGCTGCAGTGAGACAGGTAATAAAAATGCCTGTGATTAAACATGGTTATTGACATTCATGGTAGGTAAGTAACCTACCAGGTTAATTTTGCAAATGTGTTCCACTAGCAAAAATGTGATCCGAGATTGCTTGTAACAAATACTGAAAAAAATCCCCTGCCCTAGTCTGTACACAGCTATAGCTGATTCCCTGTGCCCCCCTGCTTTGTGTAAAAGGATCTGTGTGTCCATTTTGGTAGCAATCCTGATTCTGTGCTAGCATCCTCTCTGATCACAGCTCTCAGTCATTCTAAACAACACTAAAAAACCTTTATACCAAGTAAATTGCCAACACACAGAGAAGCAGCATCCTGAAGACCCACAACCAGGCTGAACATGATCCCTACCTGCATTTGCAAGTTGATTCAGATGCAGATTGTTTCGAGTCTTCATTAAGACAACGGTGGTACCACTGTCTCCCCTGACCTCAGCTTCTCAGACTTAAAGACTTTTCCAGGGTTACAGCTCGATCCTAGAAAACACAACAGACTGCACAGCCCTACCTCCAGTGAGGGATTAGGCTGCTGCAGACCTCTGAAAAACCAAGCTTCACCTAAGCAACAGCATCCATCATCTGCTGCACAGTTAGGTAACACTGTACACTGAGCAGACAGTCTGGCATTGTGGCATGGCTTCTCTTCCTCACTTCTGAGAAGAGCCCACTGTCTTAACCTTCAAGTTCCAGCTTAAGAAACATCTGAGCCCTCAGCCACATTCCTATCAAAAAATTCCCATGAATTCCTTTCGCCTCTAAACTCCTTGGGTCCCACTCCAGCAAGATTCTCCACCACTTGCCCAATGCTAAATCTGCAAGCAATCCCTCTGTATTATTGCCTGTGTATTTCACAGTGCTCCGCCCACTAAAGGAACATGCTGTGTCAGGTCCTAAATACAAGTACTACCTTCCATTTAGATGCTCATTTTTACACATTTCCTTTCAGAACTATCTTGGATACACTGATGCCTCCTTATTACAGGCCTGTCGCCAAAAGCATCACCTGTCTGTTGACATCACCTGTGTTTTCCTCTATGCACAAAGTGATGCAACTCCATAAACTGTAAATAACATATATTATAATAATTTATATATGCCCTTCAGGCAATTATTCTGGAGGAAAGGGGAGAACACATCTAATTGTTAAGAAACCCAAGGTAAAAAGCTGTACATTGGGAAGAAGAATTGACCTTTAGGCATCGTCTTAAGTAGAAGAGGATTTAGCTAAGATTTAAAAGGCTCTACATCTTGTTATAAAAGATTTTCTTGTTTCAATCTTACGCAGGTCAATTTACAACAAGCACCAAATTAACAAATATTGAATCCTCTGTGCCAAACCAAAGTGTCCCTGTGCCTTAAGTGTTCTGTTCAGTCCACTTCGTTGTGGCTCATGTGCACGACGAGTCAGCAGTTCATGGCGCAAGGGTCACTTTTGGACTTCCCTGCAGAGTTAATAACTCTCATCAAACAGCGTCCAAACTCCTCCAGGATCATGCGCTCTGCTGCAGCTTTTGACTTGCCCATCTTCTCCGCCTGCTCTGCCTGTGCAAGAAGGCATTCGCAGGTTGCATCAGCTACCTCCTTGGTTACAAACGTAAAGGGCAGCCTGAAACAAAGAAAGATCCACTCACTCTCAGCAAAAACACACAATGCACCTAACTCCAGGGCTGGGCAACTTTTTAGTACAAGGACCGATGAGATTTCATCTGTCCCATTGCTTCTAAGAGCCTCTAGACAATCAACAGGCAGTGAATAAGCCACAGTTACAGTCAAATGAACTGGTGGGCCATTGTGCTTTGGTGCCTGCCTCCACTGATGTACATTTTGAAATAGAATTTGAAATGCCTAGGTACATAGAACAATTCTCCAGCTTTTACTATAAGCGCAGCTCAAGGATTGCATCCTTTCAGTAAATGGGACACTTGTACTTCATGCTTTCTGTGAGCACATGGGCAACCATGACAAGACAATGCTTAGTTATGTGCTTGAACACAGCTAAGCTTGGCATACCCTAGGTTCCACAGAAAGCACAGGTTGCATGAACAAAAAGCTCCATTCACCTAAGTGCTCCTGCTTCTACAGCTTACACAGATAATATTCAAAGACGACAGGGACATACCTGTCACATACATCAGAAAAAACACTTTAGAAGCAACTGAAACAGGGTGCTGCATTAACTTACTTCCCACCACCACTGCTGAGTGCTGGTGTTGGCCTTGTCAGCAGATCTGAGATCTGGGAAGATAACTTGGTCTTTGCAGCAGTCTGCTGCTGAACCCTAACTTCTGCAGCATCTGCTAAATGCATCAATGTCTTTCGCTCTGGGCTTTCTTCAAAATTTTTACAGCCAATGCATTTGCATATGGAAGAACACATGATTTTTGCCTGAAAGAAACAAACAAAACATGAGAAACCTGTTGCAACCTTGACTCCCTTTATGACAAGCCACAACAAAAAGGAGATCTTGTTTTAATCTCTTATCAATAAGCCACTAGAAGAAACCTTCAAGTAGTAGTTTTCTCTCTAAATTCTCACCTCAAACTGAGATGCCTTCCCAGAATGTATACTTCAATCAAATGCAAATCAATGGTTTCCCACTCATCCCTTTCTTCACCAACCTACTGTTTCCGGTGGAATTTAGGTGGTTGAGCTATGACAGAGGTCAGTCTGCCATTGCCTCTACATCCACAGACCGATCAGTTAGCTGACACAACAACAACTTTTGCTTTTGTCTGCCACAGACATGTTCTATCCCAGAGTATCTGTGGGATGCTGCTTCAACTCTTCTTAGGGACTTGGTGCAGTAGATTTCTTTAGGAAATACTGCTCTTCAGTAAAGGATAAATCCAAGCCTGAGTTCAAAGTTGCTGCATGGTTTAAAATTAAAGTTATATAACAGAAGTGATCAATTTTGCCATATACATGGCTTCCTATGTGCAAACTGTTGGAAGAAGAGATAACATTATAGCAATAGAAAAGAATAGAAAACATTGTAGCAATACAAAGAAGAGACAAAGCAAATCAGAGAAGTCACAGCACTAAAGGGAAAAAGCCAGTATCTTTAAGATGAGATAATGCTTCATACCTCATAACATTCGCAGTAGTTTTTGAGACATCCTGAGCGTTTACAGTTACACCCTTTGCTGTGTCTCCGATCTGATTCTCCTTCCTTTCCTTTTCCTATTTTGGGCTTGAAGGCTTCAGGGTTTCTGTCAAGGCAGGCCTGTCAATACAGACCCAAAGGGACAGTCACTGCATGCGTGGAGCAGAATTTAGAGGTGCAATAAAAAAACTTAAGCCTTGCACATGTGGGAGGAGATCAGGGCATTATACACCCACTCTGCCCCATGCTGCGGCTTCAGAAGACACAAGCTAATGGCTTTCATCCCGCAGGCAGAGGAAGAGGGCCCTCACCTTTATTGCTTTTTGCCTATCATTTTCATGGTCCAGGTTGTTATAACAATTTGTACAGTTGCAGTTATTGCAGAATTCACCATTTGCAAAACAATCACAATACCTAAAACAGAAGATGCAGAAGACATTTGTAAACATGACCATTACATTGGTGTTAGTACCGATAGCAGTAGTAGAAGTTCCTAGTCTGGTGATGTGCACATGCACCAACAAGGGTAAGGGTCACCCTATGCTCAACTCCACATACACAAGTGGTATCAGCCTCATCACAAGGTCCTCTAGTGCAGGTCTAGTTGCTGTCTAAAGACACAGGTATAGCTCAGGGGTGTCCATCTGAGCTGGTGTTCACAGAGCACAGGTCCCCATAGCAGCAAGAGAAGCTAATGAGACTTTTTCTAGGGCAACTCCTGGGTGGTTGACCCACATAGAGGGCCATCCTGCCACAGCCACCTCATAGCCAGTTCCTGACCCAGCCAGTTCAAGTCAGCCTTCAGGAGCTCTCATATAGCCAAAAAAAGGCAAGCAATTAGAGTGCCAATCCACAGGCAAACTGACTAACACAGCAACGAGCCTTTTTTTGTTAAGTTTTGCCCGAAAGCTGTTTGCAGCTGTGAATTGAGGCAGAGTTCACCAAAGCAAGGATGGAAGAATAGAAAAGGAATAACAAGCGGTACACCTCATAGGCTTTGAAGCACAGGTAACTATGGAAAGGATCTGAATGAGGGTAAAGCTGTATCAGAGACTTTTTAAAGGGACAAGTATGTGAATAAAAAGCAGCAAAACATTGACAGGAAAAATCAATCACATTGCCATGCCTCTTATGTACCTCTGCCACCTCCCACCAAAAACAAGATCTCACCATCCCACAGATCTGATACATGGAAGCACCACATTCATCCCCAGCTCAGACATTGCTTTGGGCCATGACAAACTCTGGCATGTTTCAACGCTTCCATTACCACCTCCAGCTATAGCTGATGGAAACTGCTGATCCTCTCCAGTTGCTTTTCAAACCCTGCTGGGAGCATATGTTCATTTTTAGGGGCCTAAACCCCTTGCAAAACTGGCTTCCTGTGGCTTGCCCAGGGTAACGCTACAAGAACTAGATTAGGGCTGCCCACTACAACCCTTCATCTGGTTGAATTGCATTTTGGTCATTTTTAGCATCCTGAATGGTCCCAGGGACAAACTACGTCAAAAGCTTTTACAATCTAATAGCTCTCCTTTCTGTCCTGTTCAGTAGTGGAATGGTCCTGGTTTCCAAAAAAAACAGTGCCAGCATCAACCCAGAGCATCAATAAGCAAATAACTTTTCCGAGTTCTCTTCTTGTAGAATAGGCTATATCCCTACCTTCAACATTCATTTGTGAAAAAGCAACTCCCCTTCCAGACAGGAGAAAGTTTTACTAGTGAGAAAGCACCTTTGCCAGAGTGAATTAGCCATTTGCTCTGCACCAATGCTGAGCTGCTTAAAGATCTAAGTACAGTAATTTACAAGAAAGTTTGTTTCCAAACAGCATTCTGAAGGTGCAAAGCATCACCAGCGATGCCATTATTCTCCCAGAATTTCTAAAGCATTCAGGTGTGAAAGACTGAAATAAGTGGAAAACCCTAAGCATCTAACATAATTTGGCACTATGAAGTCAGTCACGTATGTTGTAAAATACCTGACAAAACAGCTACACATCTTTGCATTCACCATGTCTTCTGTGCAACAATTTTCAGGCTAGGAAGCACAGGGCATACCTCCCCACGTAGAGGTGGGGTGCATTACACAAAAAGAAACCCAAGCTGAAAAGTTTAAACACACTTCTTGAGTTCAGATACTGTTGCATCGCTTTCCCTTTGAGTAGCACACCACCAATTTCCTCTTCATTGTCTAGAATTCAGGGCACCACAGATTAATTTCAGTATCTCCTTCTGTTATTGTCCCAAAAATTGGTAAACTGACTTTGCCTCAAGTTAAAGAAACTTAGCATCTCCTCAGCTTAAAATGCTTTTATGTCAAATTCTTACAAAGACACTGAATGGAATAGCAAAATACCTCATGAGGATGAGCAAGACTCAGACCTATCAGTGAAGAATCACTTATCTATTCAGTCATTTAAGAAAAGACACACAGCCCAATTTTTCTGAAGTACTTGATACAGCATGGTATTACTGATGCGCTTCACCAAATTATAGTAGATGCCCACTGATGATACCATGGGATGTCATTTCACTCATAGCAACATCATCACAACTACAGCTGCTGAGTGGAATTGACTCCACCACGCAACAAGGCTGCAAAGTTAGAAATTTATAAAATGTGAGGGTCCACATAGCGCACAGGAGTTGCAACATTACACAGGCACTGCAACAGTTCCACCAATATCAACAGCGACCTTAAATTAGCATCTAGATATAACATTTCTGACATACTTAAAAACATTATATTCTGACACTTAGCATAAATTTGTGATGTCAAAAATAAGGCTTTAAAAAAAAAAAACCAACCAAAACCAAGCTGTACTTACAATTTCAAGCATAGAGACTTAGTACAATTGCAAGGCTTCCTGGGGCGGTTTGCAGATTCAGAAGGAATTATTCTGAGGGGGGGAAAAAGTGCATTTATGTACACGCACACTGTTTTATCAGTTTCTTCCTATTTTAAATTCAAGTAAATAGCTCATAATAAAAACTTCAAAAAAATCTTTATATTCCCCTTGCACTAGGTTTTTGGCTGACTGCATTTAGGTAACTATTATATATAGTGCCTTTATATAGTGCCTTTCCAACCCAGAAAGAGCTGGGTTATTTGCTGCAAATCTGGCTGCATACCTAAAGTAGAAATGAGGCTTAAAGCTAGAGGAAGCATCGTAACTGAAAATTGGAATTAGGGAAAGCTTCCCCAGAACTCCTCTACATGCAGGGGGAATAGATCCAACCAAGGTTCACACAACATGATTGTGCCTTCCCTTTTGTTCTAGTTGGAATTAGAAAAGCAAGCTTCGGAATAATGGGAAAGCAAGCCAAAACATGGTATTCAGTTTATAGATAAATTTTGTATCAGACAGTCTTTAACTGCTCTTAAAACTTGGATTTTGTGTCACTAATCACTTTTGATGAGATTCATTCCATCCCTATCCAGCAATTTCTGCACGTAATACCAGGGAGATTAAATCAAACCCATTCATTTGAATAGCTGCATCTGGATTTGGTATTAGTTTGCATCAGTTGAGGTTGCAGCAACAACAAGCACCTTGGCGTTTACAATTTCCAGCAAACAGTAACACAAAATGACTGTGCAGAACAGCTAAGACTGCTGGATTGGCAAAGGGAGAATAATACATGCTAGCCATTATTTTAATCCTTAAAGAAAAAACACAAGACTGAAAAAAACCAAAGCTTCCTATCAGGATCCATTTTGGGCTTTAGTTCCATTTTGCTGTTCGGCTGGATTTCTGCATGTGCTAAGCATCTAGCTCTTATATCGTCCAGCACCTCTTTCCAGCAATGTCAAGAAAGAGTTGAGGCCTGTAGCTCCATGGAACTCCGGCAGTTCCATGCCCTTTAGTCAGAGGTAATAACCATACCACAGTATGCTTGATTTTCTTGGAAAATCCCCCAAACCAAACTCCAACACCTCAGCTCCCGCCCTTCCTTATAATGGGACTGAAAAGAGATGCTCATTCAGCAGCCTATACTGCAGTTTTGTTTTTTATTTTGCAAAACACTCACCCATTGAATGGTAGCCGTGCTTGGGACTGGATGCTAGATGTCCCTGTAAAGCCAGTGTTGCTTGCTATAGACACATATGATGATTGTTGTAGCTAAAAAACCAAAAAGGTTAATGGGTGACATAAAAGAAATTAAAGTATACACAAGAGGATGTGTAGCTAGTCTTTTAATTAGCTTTCCAGATATTGTTATAAGCATAATCTGTTTGTAAGCACAGTTTTAGACATTTGTAGAACTTGGACCAGGCAGCAACTTAGCATAAAAACATTATTTTAGATGATATTTTTGTTCTCTATTAGAGTGTCTACAGCCATATAGGTAACACAGAGACTACACACAGAAATGTTCAGACCACCAACAGTTCCAGCTCCTAAAAACATGCTCATTTTCCCCCTTCTTTTCCTAAGCAACCCTGCCCCTAAATGAGCAGGATCAATTCCTGCACAAATTACTTTAGTAGCTTCCTTAATATACAAGCCACTTATTACAGAATTAAATGAAATCAAGTAAAATGATTTACATTCCAACTTCTCTGCATACCTAGACCCACAGTTTGTTTTTCACATTAAAAAACCAAAACCTCATAAGAACCTGACAAACGACACTGTTTTGGGCTACCTTCTTTTGTATTACCTACGTGCAGCCATTTTCTCCTGCTGGGACAGGTTCTGACGACAGATTAGGACATAACAAGATACGGACCTATTGGGGCCAGGCCATAGGGGACAGACTGTGTCCAGAACACAAAACCGCTGAGGAGACGTCCAAGAAATGGTATTATTTAGTTTAAGGCAAGATTTGTAGAAGTGGACTGGAAGGACACACTAAGAGTCTTTAGGGTCTAACTGCAGCTGTGACAAAACCAGAAGGGAACCAGAAATGAGGCTGGTACAGTAATGCCACGTGTTGACAGAGTCCTTGGCTGACCAGCCAGTTTGTACATACTTCAGCAGAACGTTTCATTTATTCTCCTTTTCATTCTGAATGTTGGTCAGATCTTGGCAAAGAGCAAAAAACTAATCCCTAGATCTGGGTTGGTGTGACTGGTACCCCCTGCTCCTGACCCCTGGTAATGTGGTTAGCATTACTAACACCATTTTATAATGCAAGCAGCCATCCTCTGAGACCGAGTGGGTCACATATTCATTCCCTTTACCCTCATTATCAGGCCCTGAAGGTCCTGTGAACCAAGTAGACAAACCAAACAGATTTCTTCCCCTCACTACTGGCCTCAAGATTCCTGGGCACCAGGCCAATTACTCCCTTCCTTACTGGCCGTGAAGGTCTTGAGTGCCTGGACAACCAGGTGGTGATGATGACCCTGTCACAGAACAGGGAAGCATAACAGCACACAGAATACTGTCTATAAAATCAAGCAGTTACAAGTCTTAAGTGAGTAACTTGGACCAGAACTGCTGCTGGACAGTGAGACCCATGACCACCCGGTGGCCGGGGATGCCTCCACTGACATCTGCTTCCTCTGAGAATTGAGTGACTTGTATTCTTTTATATGATTTTCAAGTCTAGATTATGATTGTTATATTGATAAAGCAAACCATGTATTAAGATCTGACCTAATCTACAGAGGGTCTAAGTGATTAGAAGTTATAAGTTAAGTTGTATTATAAATTCCATACTACACTACTTATAAAATTGTACTACACTGATTCTGCTTATAGACATCCTGTGCTATTCTGATTATAAATTCTATGCTATGTTAATAAAAAAATTCTGCTAAGAAAATAAAGCTTTAATTGTAACTACAATTTAGTGCCATCATAATTCTGCCAAGGATCCCTAAAAGAAACTGTTTATCCCCTTAGTAAAAGAAACTGTTTATCCCCTTAGTGTCAGGTGACAGTTGGGGAGCAAGAACCTTTCAGAGGAAGGCAGTATGTTCCACAACGGCACTAGTTCCTTATTTATCTCTGGGTTAACGCCATACCTGTGTGACATACTGAGCTGGAAGGACTGCATACCCGACGTTTCCTGTGCCAGGTGCTGGTGCCAGTACAGTGCCCGGTGGGAGGTTGGTGAGGTTGGGCTGTATCTGTGGCAGTGGAGTGGCTGGCATAATAAGTCTTTGTTGGGGCTGACTAGTAGTCACTATCTGGGAAGTTGGGTTGATCGGTTTGGGTACCACCTGGAGACAAAAGAGGTCTTTATGAACTCATTGTTTTGTTGATTCACAATGCACTTTTATTAATAGAACATTTCATTACAGTGCTGAAACCAGACTTTTTTTTCCATCCAGCCAAAATACGTCAGGAATATGCCTTTTACATTTAGCTCACCTGTTTCACAGTCTGTGCTGGTACTATGGGAACAGACATCCGCACTGGGGTTGCGTTAACCACCACTGGCTTCGCTAGTATCAAGAAACAACATCACATTAACACATTATTCACTCAAAGTCCACAGTTCAGTCCTCCAGATTTTCACAAGCGCAAGGTTTCATAACACAAAGGTACTTAATACTGTAACTATGCACTGAGATCAATTGACCAAACTCATGGCACACTAGATGTCTAAAGAACACCTTTGTAAACAGGTATTTGGCACAAGAGCACGTGCACGCGTTTCACAGCAATGGCTTAAAAGCCAGCTTGGGTGCAGAGCTCCTCTGTGCACTGGATTTCCCTTGGCAAGAAGAGAATACAAAAACCATAGCTTGGTTTGAAATGTTTTATTCCATCATAGCTCCAGAAAGCATGGACAGAAACCAGCAGAAACATTTGGCGCTTCTAAAAGCATTTTACATGGCAGGATCTTCATGTTGCAGGAGTTTTGGCAATATGTTTGTGGGCTGTCATGGCTCCACACTTTTCATACAGAGGATCTAGGACTTGCCATGAGTCACCCACAAAGCTGGTAAACTACGGAAAAGGAACCTAAAATGCTCCAAGGATTCAGGCCCAAATACAGAGCAATTTGACACAGAGGAGCATTTCCACATACAAACCAGAGGAAACAGCAGAATAGGAAATTTATAGGAGTCTACCACAAAACCAAGTACATCTGGCAGTCTTGATAGATCATTATGTACTCATTTTAATCCTCACAAAACAAACAAGAAAAAAACCAAGAAAAACTTACTTCAGACAATACATTAGCACCAGCACTTACCCTGTTGAAGAGGCTGTGTATTTGTACTGGGATTTTGACTGGCTGATTGGGTTGAACTATTGGCTGTTGTGGCAGTAACGAGTCTGACGTAATGGAACTTGCTTCCAGGTACCTGAATCTGCTGAACATTGGGTGCAGTTGCCAAGGGAATAATTGTCTTAAATTGAGATGTACCCACTCCTCCTACAGTAATGGTCTGCACTGCTGATTTCACAGCCTGTTAAGCCAACACAGACAGCACACAGTTACTTGTACAAAAGCAGAAAAAACATCAGTTTGTTTATTCCTCAATTTGTTAGTGAGCAACTCTTTAATCCATTCATATCCTTGAGAAGGAAGTCAGTTACCCCATTTTTGCTTTCAAAAGTAAAACAGATGCGAAGAGATTAAATGCCTCCCAACAGCTTAGAGCAAACTCGGTTCCATTTTCAATGCTCTACACCAAACAGCAGAGTAAACCAATATTTGCATGAGTAGGGTGACTCAGTCCACTTCACCAGATACAACGTCTGCCCAGAACACTTCAGGTGACTACAGAGAACATTGCTCAGTTTGTATTCAGAAATCAAGCAACGAACAAACCTAGAAATATTCCTACTAATAAAAACACATAGTAAGAACTTGCAGAACTGTTTGTGCTGGACTGTGGCATGATTTATCTCAGTGTGTACAGATACGTCCTGTAAGACAGTTTGTGATTAATACACAGAAATCACTGTGCAGCCCTTGAGAAGGAAATGGATCAGAGTCCATAAACTGACAGCTGAAGACATGAGAAAGAGGGCACAAGCTGAGAAATGAAAGAAGCAAGAACAATGAAGAGTAGCAGAAAACATTTATTAAGGAAAAAAAAACCAAAAGGGGAAAGAAAGGAAGTTCAGCAGGCCTGTGCTACCTCACAGCTGGAATAATGGTACATCTGGAATTTGCAAGACTTCATCTTTCCAATTTCTCTCAAACTACAAACTGATAACAAGCAAGTGTTTATTTTATTTATACACATTCATAAGTCTACTGGTCTGATAACGGCCTCTTTTTCCAGCCTTGCTGACAACCTGAAACCTTGGTTTATTCTTCCTTTCTCTCCTTCCATCCAACTTCTTTTAGAGCTCAGTTTTTTTATTCTCAGTATCTTTTAGTATCGATATTAAATGTATCATTTGTCCTTGGCATTAAGTTTTAGTATTAAATTTGGTTGATAGTATGATGTGACTTCTTATTAGAACATTATCCCAGCTCCCCCTCTTTCAGCAACTACATGAATGAAATCTCAATTTGCACATATTTCACTGGAAATATAAGCCTGGGTTTCTTTTTTATTTATTTTTTTTTTTAATATACTGAAACCTCAAAAACCCAGAGCAATTCAAAATAAGCACTATCTGCAAGCACAGTCACAGCCTAAGTGTTATCACAGAGACCAGCATGGGCAAAATTCCCTCTAGCACACAAATTAGTGGCTGCCATCCAAGGACAACTGGGAAAATTGTAAAATTCAAGTGACAGTTCTTCTAAAGGCATGTTCTTGAGCCCACTGAAGACAGGTGAAACCCTTGTGTTGTGTCAGATAGCTTTGGATCAGAACTCAGTATGTATACTACATAACCATCTCTGTTTTGTCACTTAGGGTACTTGCATTAGAGTGACTTAACCTTTTAACATCTGTTTCAAAAAGACAATTTTGCCAGTTTTACTCTGGGAAAAAAATTTCAAATCACACTGGTGTCCACGTCCCCATATCAGCATTCCAGTTATCACCTGCATCAGTAAGAAGAGACTGGCAAAATCTGTCTGAGTTTCTGGTCTCATGCTGTACATGCAACTGTGTCCATTCCCTACTATATTCACTCTGGTTATTTACACTCATATGCATCCCTTCATGTTTACCAAAACAGGAATACAGACATTAAGACAGAAAAAGATTCACCTAAGATTACAAAAGAGGAAAAAAAGTAAGAATTGTAGTTTGTAAGAAAGGTTAGTTTTGTCTTATCATTCATTAATGCAAATCAATTTATCAAAGCTATTATGGAAAACCCTGATATTTTTCTAGAAATAAGACATAGGAAATTAATAATTTCTAATTCTGTAGGTCTCAGACCATGGTGTCTTGCTCATGCAGACCTCTACCACAAGAATATGAACTTCATTGTTGCAAACCTCAGAAACAGCTGGAAAGCAGTCCTAGCCAGTGGCACAGAAACACTGGTAGAAGAGATAGAACCACTCAAAGAACTCTTCCTCATGTCATAGGGAGCCTTTCAGATGACTTAGGACATTCAGTATATAGAGACGAGAACTTGCACCACATGGTGCTTTCCAGGTTGAAAAGCTGCTTTCTAACAGCATGCCCTTGTATGGGCTTGCAATGATTTGCACCCCTCAACTGAAGAAGCACATGCTCCTCAGGGCAATGCTTTTGCAAATTCTTAAGCAAACACCATTACAAGAACACCTTGGGACTGACCACTGCCAATTTGCAGTTCAACACTCCAGTTTCCCACAAGTGATGAGACAGAGACATGCTAGAAGACAAAGGAAAGTCAGTCTGTACCTGGGCGGTTGTGTGGTTGACTATAGCCTTCCCAGGAGAGGAGGGCGCTGACTGCTGCACTGTGAGGATCTGCTGTCCTAATGCTACATTCAGTGGGACGCCCACCGTCTTCTGGGGGGAGTTGGGAGACTGGGAGGCCACTGACACCACTGTTAGCTGCTTGGCAAAACAAAGAAGCAGTTTAAATCTCTGCGCAGGATACAAGACCCTGCATATACATTCCCCTCCTCATGAAAGTACAGCTCTCCACCAGTACAAAGAGTTCTTTCTGTGAACAAGGGTGCTGTATCTAATCACAACTCACACAGGTCCAACCGTGCAACAACAGCACATGGACACATTAGAAACTTCAAGGCATTGCTGGTTTCTAGCACCAAAAGGCCCCTGCAGAAAGCTAGCACTGCTTCTGTTTTTTGGTTTGGGTTTTTTTGTTTGTTTTTTTTTAAGGAAATTAGCCCACTGAAGCCTAAGCATTGTCAGGATGGATTTTCTGAGTAACAGCTTTATAATTGGTACCATGACTATTTCATCATAAATGGAAATTTTAAAGGAGAGCTTTGGAAGGGAAAAAAAAAAAAATCTCACCTTACACTACCGATTCAGCCAAAGTATAAGAACATCAGTATTTTCAAATCTACTTTCCAGATTCCCATAGAGATCCAGAGATCTTCTGACCGCATTTCTGCAGAGTGCAGTGTCCCAAGTACTCTATTCTCTATAGCCACACCCCTTCCAAGGTTAGTTTTCTACTTTTTGTTCTAAACTTCCTACTTTATGTGTTAAGAAAACTCCCAATTTTTGAAACCATTTGCTTTTAAAAGATACTTAGAATTACTTATCTACAGTGAATTCAAGATGTAACCCTAAGGAGTCTTTTCATCCTCCACTCGTTAATTTTGATTCTAGATTTATACGTTTTTTACTTCTTCCTCATGTTGCTTCCCTCAGTAATAATTCTCAAACACAAGTCCTTCACTCAATTTGTATAACATTACATAGCTAAACCACTGCCAAACTAAGAGAATTCTTTACTCTTACGTTAGTTTTTATACATACTTAGTTTGCATGCACTAAGCATCTTGCCCCCCTCAACTCTTCCTTTCTCCAGCAATATTCCTCCTCTCAAGACAATTTTATCAAGTCTAAAATACAAATGTCACCACGACACTTGTCTATAACACAGCTTATGATGGATGACGTACCTTTTCTTTCTATTGCCCACCTGTGCCAATCTCCAGCTCTGTATTTGTCAAGGAACACTGCAAATCTCATTTACTTCAGATGTGATTAGGGAAGACTAAATCATCTATGCAGTAGCAGGCAACAGTTAATAAGTGCTGACTTAAGATCATTGAGGTCTCCTCTTAAACAGCCTGTTGGCATTTTATGAAGGCATTAAAAAAAATACTGTTTGAGCACTTGGCTAAGAGAGAACAGCTGCTCTTGGAATGGGTGCTTAGGGAATGGCAAGAAATGGCAGGAATGGGAAACTAATGCAGTAATGCGTATTTACTTAAAACCACGGTAAGGGAGCCAATTGCAGAAAATCTAGCTTAGGCCATTACCGCAGAACATCATGATGCGCAGTAGAGACTCTGGAGCAGCAGGATCATAAACAGCTTGTAGCGAAGACACAGAGAGCTCCATTCAGACCACTGTGCAGAAAGCATAGAAGGCTGCAGCCAGAATCAGGTCCTTACCTTATTAGGGGATTTGAGTGGTGAGATAGCTATTTTATTCGGTGTCTGTTGTGTTGTTGTACTCAAAGATGATCCAACGACTCCACTCTCAGAGATCGTTATTGTCTTTGGTGGTGTTCCTGGAGCAGACTGTGAAAGAACCCTACCTATAAACAATGAAGATACCATCAGCTCAAGTTATCCCTGTTTACATTAACTTTTAAAGCAGTTTTCTCTGCATATTGTGCAATTGATTTCTACTTCTGAGAGTGTATTACCTGGTAGGAAGGACATTGGCATTCTTTAAGTTAGATTTAGCAAAGAAGAAAATAATTGGCATTATTACAAATAAAAAGACAGTTCACGTGGGCTTGAAAAAGCCAAAATGTACATTGAGCTTTGTGACATTCAGCTGAAAATTCTTTAAAGCCAGGACAGCACCCTGGGTGCACAGCCCTCCAATACACCTGCATTGCGCACAAACACCCAGCCAGCTAGCAGTTTCCTAGGAGCTCCCTGGGCTGCTGCCAATGTACAGAGAAACTGAGCATCTGGGGGTGGGGGGGGTGGGGGGGGTGGTTACTTCCTTTTAAAATCTTAGCCATCAGAAACAAGCTGTGTTACAGTGACCAAGAAAAAGGTGTCTGGTCTATGCTCAACGCTAAGATGGGGTTTTTTTCTTCTTCTCTGTGTTGGTCATTGTTTTTTTCACTGCCTAACAGAATATATGACACTCCCATGAAAATATAGGTGGTGGTGTAGCTCCACAAACTATCTGCTTTTACAACAGCAAAAGAGGTTAAACGTCAAAACCAGCAGCTCCAAATCATTAAATCAGTCTTAGGAATATTGTAAAACTCCCAGAGTGGAAAACAGATTTTCTTTTTTTCACACTTCTAAGTTTCTTTCCATAGAGTGCTTGACCACTGAGCTTTCCTCTACTGCACTTTGGCTCAGACTCAATTCTGTCATAGCTTCTGTCATCCATTCTCTTGTACTACATTTATCAAAATAAGAAACAAACACACACACACACACACACCAGGCATAACTCTTCCATTCAAAGCCAACCAGTGGCATGACAAGTCAACTGGAACTAACAAGAAAAAGCATCATCCTTGTGGAAAGCTGCCTTCCTCTGAGGTCTATGTGCTCTAAAATAACCTTCACTTTTGTGCAGCCTAAGTAACAGTGCACGTAGTTGCCAGCAGCTGCTAAAGCCACATGCAACCTGAAAAATGTCAGTCTGTGGGAATTTTACCATCTACAGTATTCAATGCTTTGATTTTGCTTTTTTCCTGGCAACAGCTTTCCTTTTCTCACTACATCCCCTCTGTGCCCCTTGGCATCAGCTTCCTAAACATAATCTGGCTGCTTATATTGACAAGTCTTTCAAATTTACAACTTGCAGAAATTCCCAGGCAATTAAAAATATTTATCAGACTCATAAAAACACACATACAAAATCAAAACACAACACACACGTGTTACACCTTCCCCAAAATGATCCCATCCTCTCAAAGTTGGCAAGCTGTGCTGACTGGAATGATCAGAGGAAAGGCAGATGTTTAAAAAGATTTCCCTCTCAATTAGAGAAGCATCTTCACCTCCCAGTGATGCTTCTCTCACAGGCTCAGGGACAGGTACTCTTGATTTTCCAACATATTGATTTAAAAGCTGGAAGTTGTTTATTTTGTAACATACCTACATAATATTGACAAGCAGATATGTTTTGATTTGGACATTTCCCTTCTTTCTTGAGGCAGCAAACTTAAAAACATGCTCTTGTTAGTATTATTTTTGTTGTGGTTCCTTACTGTTTACCAATGTTCATATATTGCCAGATGAAAATGTAATGCAGCTCCAAGTGCCTCATTTCGGGGTTTTTAATTTTTTTTTTTTAAAAAACACACAAACTGCTTAACTCAAATATTTATAAAATATTTATAAACATAGTGAAGCCATCTTCTTATTCACAGGTCTGTACATTTGATAGGGAATTGTTTGAGAAAGGGGAAAAACTGGGGAGTGGGATGGGGAATCCCTCTTTCACCTGAAACACAAGTCGGGCTTCACAGTGCAGGCAGTGTGACAACTCAAGGAAAAGTTTGTTTCAGTTATGTGCCATTCACTTGTATCTGTCAAAGTTTTGAATACAGGAGACAGTTGCATTCTTTTTAAAACCAGCTCAAGTCCCAGTTCTGTAAAGGCTTAAATTCATTGAAATATGTGGAAAAGATTTTAGGCCTACTTGGCTTGGTCAATCTGGAAGCAGTTGAAGACATCCTTCAAAGCTCTGAAGGCAACTCTGGCCTCCTACATTTGTCCTTTTGAGATAATTTACATGTCTCAGATGTTACTTGCGTACATGCAGTGATGCATTTAGCAATGGACAAATCAGTCCCACTACCATAATAAACAAATTATTACACTGTGGGTTTTTTCTTTAATGTGAGGGCTTTTTTAAAGGACGCAAACATAGATTTGTTTTCCAAAGAGCCAACCATTTCTTATTTGCCTTAATTACTTTCTTGAACTCTTCTGCAATGCTTATTTTTTTAAGTACGTGAGCAACTTAATGGAAACAACACAGCTTTATTCACCTTTTTTCACTCAAACATTTTCCCTGTTATTTGCATGTATTACATTTAAGTCCGACTATAAACAGATTAAAGTAATAAAGTATGTGTCTCCTTTTCCCCCTGTGTATTTATATAATGTATCTACAAATACTTTCTGTTTATCAAGTAGCCTTTTCTCTGGCTGTGAGGTATTTTCTTCTCCTGCCTAAAATCCAGAAAGTAAATGCATATTACAGTAAAAGCAAAATGATCAAACTCTAGAATCACAAAGACAATTCTAAACGAGCAAAGTGTAAAGGTACCAACAACTGCATTTATCTGCTTCTACCTACAAAATTTTCTGCTGATTTTTCCCCCAATTGCTTGAGGTACTTCAACAGAAACTACAGTAAAATCATCGACACAGAAAAATTTCTACAATCACCATCTCTTTGAACAGCCTTTAAAAAAAATGGTAAAGAAAAACAAGTCAAAGTAGTACAACCTGCAATGACTGGTGACACTTGAGTGGTCTGCCCTGTGACAGCTTTGCTATTGATTGGTTTTGCAAAGATGAGCTTAGTGATCACCGGGCCAGAAGTTGGGGTTCGGGTCTTCTTTGCAATCTGAAAGATGAAGAAAAAAGATCTAAAGCAACTTGAGTATTTTGGATCTAAATTATTGTATTGTTAAGTACATTAGAAAATAAAAAGGACAATACTCACACACATAATTGGAAGAATAATTGCTTATCTTGCATTTCACCTCCATTTCTCACTATGGAGAGAACTAGGATATCAGCCACACCACTTTAGAAAACCAGCCACCAAAGCAGAATAGCCAAATCCCGTACAGCTTTTTCATATGATATCTCTCTGTGCAAACATATCTCATCTTCAAGATGCTGAAATTATTTCTTACATGCCATTGGTCTATATAAAAATGTTAAAATTAAATACACAACTCAATATTTGAAGCTTTACAAAAAGCTACTTCTTTTTCAGCCAACCAGGACAAAACTTGTTCCTCAAGTGATTCAAATATGACAACTACTGCTCTGAAACATCTCTTGACCTATTCTGACATAGCAGCACACTTATCCTGCAAATGGGGAAACAGCCTTCTGCAACAGTTCTCAAAAAGTATGTGGATCATCAGTACTGGGTACTCACTAGCCAAGAACAAATCAGCTTGCTACATCCAGGTACAAGGGGGTCTTTTTTTCCTTCTGTGATCCAGTCTCCTGAAACACAGCTGGACCAGGAACATGTACACGCAATTTGATGAGACAGATCACCAACTTGAAATCTTTATAAGCAGGGTTTTATAGTCTTAAGTCTTAAACAAGACTTTTTCCCCTTTTCCACGCTGTTACTACCAGAAGTTAACTACCAGATGCATTTATCCTAATAGATTCTATACACTGGCATCCAGCTGGTGAATAGTTCAATTAAGAGGTTACTTCTTTCAAAGACTATTTTAACCTCTTGATTGCAGAGGCTGCCTGCAGATGTGGAGCATTGCTAGAATCTTCCGAGTCCAAGTAAGTGCACTAGAAGGCATTACAGAAACCCTTACCCACCCCACAGGTCAGGCCCATACTGCTTCTCCTCTACCACACACGCCCAGCCACATCCCACAGGCACCAGCCACCAACTCCAGCAATATCAGAGAGGCATGACATTGGTATCCATGTGGGGAGCCACCTCTCAAAGGCACAGAACCCCCTTTGTTACTCAAGTAGCTAACTGGAGAAATCTCACTGACATGCAAAGATACAGAGATGACAGCTACCTTTAATAGCCTGATTAAGTTGTGAGTGCTTAAATGAAGCAATTGAGTAGGCTGGATGTTATGGTTTCCTACCCAAAATCCTATTTATAGAATTTACTGACTGAAAACACCTCCTTTACAGTAGAGTAACACCAAAACATTTGAAGTATTCAGTAGCACATAAAGAATTCCCCAGCTGCCCTGCAAAGAGCAAGCATGAGACTGTTTCAGCTCCCAGCAGCACACTCATAGCATGGCCAGGGAAGGCAGAGCTCCCCCCTGCTATGGCACTGGAGCCCTCCAGCCTCCCATGGAAATTAAACACCGCCTCTGCGTGCCTGAGCTGTGCCCAGCCAAGGGAAGCCAGCAATGAGCAGCTCTGACACTGGGCAGTGCCAGAAAACAGACCTCATTTAAAGGAAGCCATGTGCTGCTCTACAGTTACAGTAGAAGTGTTCCTCAGAGGAAACCTCCACCTCAGACCATTGGCAGGTAAAGATAATTTGTCCAAATATGTTGCACACAGGCCATGTTAGCAGCTTTGTAGGTGGCATACAATAGTCAAGGCTTAAAATGAAACAGAAAAAACCTGCTCTTTTTGGAGATATATTAACTAAAACTTTGAAATGTAAGTTGTTTGACGAAGGAAGCTTCATTCACAGCCCAGTTTACAAATTTAACTCAAAGCCATTTTAACAAGGATTCAAGGATTCAGTTCTCTTAGTGCATACACAGCTGATAAATGAGCAGGCATTTTATCAGTAAATTTTTTTGTAAATTTGCACACATTTTAATTTCTGATAAATTCCTCACGTTTCATCCGCTTGATTTGAGATTTCCATTCTGCTGAAATTAATCTTACCCTGCCATAAGGTATTATTGTAACTCAACTGCTATTGCTTTTACTCTCTGAAGCAAGGGCAAAGTCTGGCTCAGAACGTGATCAACATCCAGCAGGAACAGCCAGCTCTGGACAACAGCAGTCGTTTCCCAGTAACAGTCAATAAACATGCTTAAGTGACTTGCATGAATACGTGTAAAAATAATAGCTACCCGTTAACATGAAGTATTTCAGAAAAAAACCCTAAAAATCCCAAAATGATAGCTAGTCAACAGAAGTAGCTCTGCTTCCCTCAGACTCAACTTGCAATATCCTCCTCAGATAAATTCCCCCCTGCTTTTTGGGTGAACTGTTTGTCTATGAAGAAGGAGGTCTAACAAATGAGCAAATCCCCTCAGGGCTTAGGAAACATGGCAAAACTCAAGCGTGGTTGGTTATAGGTGAGGGACAGCCCTTGGCCCTCAAGTGCAGGCAGTGCACACCTGCCCTTACTTGCTGCCAAGCAAGCCTTTGAGGTTTTTGCCACTGGAGCTGATAACCCCAGCCACCTGTGAGAGCCTTCTAGGTATCAATGGAAAACTCACTACCCATTTCAGTAGAGACTGGAGAAGCCAGAGGAAATAATCAAGATGACAGGCTGCCCCTTTGATGCTTCAAAAAGAGCAAGTTCTCTGGAGCCCTCTGCCATTTGCCTGTACTAATCACAAGAAGCTTAACATTATTCCTTTATGTAAGCTAAGCATGCTCTCTGCAAGCTACTTTGAATTAGACTGCAAAATACTTCCTGGGGCAACAAGCTCTTCCGTAAGAAAATTATTATGTTTAGAAGCACACACCAACCTTCTTCCCCCTACAGAAGTGATTTATCTGCAAGTGTCTTTATTTAAAGGTTCAGTTTGTCTCTTCATAAGCACTCTCCACTAAACAAGATTAACTAGCAAGTTTCTACAGCCAGACTTTGTTTTCAGCTGTCAAACTGTGTTCTATTTATACAGAAAAAGGCACATGCATACCTTGCATTTACTGCTGGATGGAATACCCACATAGTCAGCTACCACAAAGGAGCCAGCATACTATAAATCCACTCCCTAGATGACCTCATGGGAGCTTGTCCATGTAGTCATGCCCTATGTAATTTGTATTTGGCATAATATGAAAAAGTCAGGGACTCTAGAAATAGAAGAAGAGAACAGTGTACTTCAGAGAAGATGAAGAAACTGAGCTAGGAATGGGAGTTTGCTCTGAGGTTAGGGAGTGCATGAGGTCACTTTTCCATGATGAGATGAAGCCACAATGAAGCTTAGCAGTTGTCTTGCCATGGTAGCGACACATCAAGACAAGTCTAACTTAGACTAGCTTAGGGACAGCAATGGCGATGGGTCTGGACATCTGGTTGAGAGTCATTTGCAAGGCCAAACTCCTGCTTAATACACTTGGACTAAAGTAGTACATCAGCAGGCACATAATTGTTTTTAAGCCTGTATGCAGGCAGGAGCCACAGGCTGAAAGCAGATGCACTTGCCCAGTAGTTTTGTCCACACATCCAGGGCAGTGGTTTCAACTAAATCAGGACAAGCTGCCCAGGAACAGTAATAAACCTCTGAATATAGATGAAGCCCAAGGTCCTGCCACATTTTACACCTCAGACTCATACCTCCAAAATTGTAATCAGAGAGGGAGCCAGATTCCAAGGAACATTTTGCTCAACTCTACCAATTATGCCTTTTCTCAAGTGCTGAGATTTCACGTCACAATTAGATTACAGCAAAGCTAATTGAGTTTCTCTAATGACCTGCAAAGCCCCTACCACAGTGAGGATGTAAGGAGACTGAAGAGAGCTTTGTCATCTAATCTTTTACCAATTCACTTTTCAGCACCAAGTTAAACTGCTGTGCTGCCTTGCATCTGAAACACCTGATTCACAAAGCCACAAGAGAGAAGTTACACAAGACCCTTGGGAGGCAGGGAGGCATTCACAGCTTCCTTTTCCACTCACTGAAAGGTTAAGAGGCTTGTTCAGGATGATAGGATAATAAATGCATGACTTCATCTTCTAAGCCAGGGACTCAAGCCTTGGATTACCTCCCCTGTCATTCATGACAGGGTAGACCACAAACCTCTTGCCTAGCCTCATATATCCCTCTGATACTTTAGTAATTTACTACAGGGAAAAGCACTGTCTGGGAAGTGCTAGTGTAAGCATCTTCCCTGCAGTATCAGGTACTTATAACCAACTGAACATTGTTGTCTTGCTTTTCATTTCTGCTTCCTCCTCTCCTTATAGGAAAAAAGGAATGCCAGGTGTTAACAGTTCTATCTGTTTTGCAAATGGAAGCAAAGGTTTAGTAAAAAGAGACCAAACTAAAACAAATTTTCTCAAACTGCAATTAACTAGATTTACAAATGGATGGAAGTCCATTTGTAATATCTTCTATTAAGGAATCTGTATAATTCCTAATGACAACTGCAGAGGTCAATTGCCAAGTCACTGTATTTCAGTCACTGATGGCACAGGTCATCTCATGCAAGCAAAAGCACATCACAGCTAAGTCATTCTCCTCAGTTTCCGGTATCTGTCACTTGGCAGTGAGTAACTGAAGCCAAGTAACAGGAACTGATCCACTCTTAAACATTCCTATGCTGAGTCAAGAGCAGAGGCTGTTTTGAAAGCTATAATGACAACCATATCATTAATGATCAAAGGTACAAAAATAATACAAACTTAAGAAAATTGGTATGTTTCAAACAGCCATTATTAAACATGTTTTCCACAGGTATGATGTAGCAACAAAAAAGGAGAAAGCAGAAATCGGTGCAGGGATCATCTGCAGCTTTAAAACAAACCAGCTTGAGAGTTACTCACATTACCTTGCCATGAAATACTATTCAGGGAACTTACCATTCAGCTAACAACATGTAAAAGTTTGTCATTTTTCATGTGCAGCAAATTAGTTTTTATTAGCATACCTGAAGTTTAACTTCTCATTTCATTTAGACTGTGAAATAAATATTTTTCCATCATAACCTGCATCGAATTCTACTTTTCCTTCACTTTCATGAGGCCTTGTTTCTGCCTCACTGCCAACTAGAACAAAGTCACTCACATTTAGTTCTGGCATATACCAGATGAAAATCAGACCCTTTGAGTTATAACCCAAGTCTTTTCAACACATTTTCAGATCCCAGCAGATTCTCTGTGGTTTCAAATATCTCAAGATCCATGCCAGAGATCGGGAACAAGACCCTGAAGTGTCCAGCTTATAATAGCGTCTAGTCTATTAGTATCTATTAACAAGCTTAACTAGATTAGAGGCAGACAAAATACAGCTTTCTGTTCTTTTTCAAATGCTGGAAGGTTTTTTCAGCAAGTTTATTTAAACAAACTAAATGTAATAGGCAGAAGCTACTCTTTCATAAAGGAGTAAAGCAGCGTACACTTTGAATAAACAACAACAGGCATATAGAGTTCAATTCAGTCTTCTTGAAAACAGGTAGAATTTATTTTTATAAAATGAAAATAACGGGAAAATTATCTTCAATTTACTGACTTTTAATAGCTCACTTTCTCTGAGGCAAATCCTAAGTTTCTAGACAGTATCTAGAGGTAAAGGGCATAAAATGGTAAATGAATCGACAGATGAAAACATGGGCTAAGAGCAGCACTGTATTTTTTAATACAAGGAATAAATGCAAAGGCTGAAAGCAACTGTGTGTCCATCAGTGAAGGAAATGGACAACAGTTGCAGCAACAAAATTGTTTAAGATGTTTCATCAGCATAACTCATTTTACCTGTACTGTTTTTAATTGCTGGGTCTGCAAAACAGAAGGCTGGGTCACAGTGTTTATCAGCTGACTTCCTTGTGTCAAAGCTGAGACACCAACAACAGGTTTCACTTCTGACCGACCTCCAATAACAACTTTGATCTGCTGGCCTTGTACCTTGGAGTCTCCACCTTGGGCTTGGGATGTGGCCTTCTGCACCTGCGGGAGTTGGCTGTGGGGTAATGCTAAAACAATAGGTTGACCAGACTTGCCCAGAGTTGTTACAATTAGCTTTTGCCCATCCGGTTTAATACTCTGATTGCCTATTTTAATATCGGCGGTCTTGTTCAAAATAATTTGATTGGCTGATATAGCGACAGGGGTCTGAGCACCAAGTTTATGGAGGCCACTTGGAAAGGTAGGCTTTACCACTGCATTCACATCAGTTTTTGGGGTTGTGGTGTTCACTGTCGCATCGCCCGAGTGATTACTGGGTGCAGTAACTGATTCTGTGGTGACTGCGCCCGTAGTTGTAGCTGAGGAGTTGCTGGTGGAGCTTATGTTCACTATCTCTTCCAGTTCTGTTTCCATGGGAATAGAATCTCCCATCGGCGATGACACGATAACCGCCTCGATGCTGTCATCTTCCACCAGAGTTATACCGGTGTCCATTATTTCCTCAGGGAGCAAGCTGTTGACTTCTGCTGAAACCACCTCCATTTTTGCAGTTGTGGCAGTGATGACTGGAGCAGGTACTGCAATAATATTTTAAAAAGTTATTGGCTTCCAGAAAACATACATTTTCAAAGCTTTATGAATATTACCAAAGAAGAAAATATAGTAGCAGATTTTTTTTCAGACTGAAGTTGTTGTGCATGCACAGGAGGGATATAATGAAAAAAATTGTTATCAAAACATAACACATGAAGCTGAATTTATTCTCAGTAAGAATTTATATCAAACCTCTTCAACATCATCCACCGAAGTCAAATGAAGACACTGACTTGCAGTGGATTACCAGTCCACTCTTGACAATACAGTACACAAAGAAGTAGCATTTCCCCCGCAAGATACGGGCACCTTGTTCACAGACCTTTAAGCTTACTGAAATATAAAGCTTTACAGTACAACAGCTTTAAAAATCCAACAGATAATAATGGCTTTTCTCATACATGTCAACATTGATTAGCAGGTTATCTTGCCTCAAGAGACTTGTTACCCATACCAGATATAACAGGGGTTCATTTTTGCCAAATCCTCATTTTGGAAATCTCAAAACAACCAAACAGCTGTCTAGTGACAGGCTTTAACAACCCCATAAGCTCAATCAAAAAAAAAAAGAAAAAAAAAAAGAAATACATTACATCAAGTCTGGAATCAGAAACCAACAAGTTAAAAGAAAAGAAACATTATGCATGGTTACTGTATTAACAGCTTATAGCCATCACATTGGAAGATTTTATAATTATTAGGTCTCATCATTTTACAGTTGGCTTCCTTTAACATATTCAGGCTAGTGCCATCAATAACAGCAAGAAAAGAACCACAACACAATCCACTTGTTCTGTTTCTTCATTGCTTATTGGATATGACTGAAATAGATACATGAAATGCAACAATGACAACCTCATCCCAGCTATATGAGAGGCTGCTCTCAAAGACAGCTTCAACATCCCTGCGTATTTTACTTCTAGGTATTTAGCCAGGATTCTCAACCATTCAGCTGTTTATTTTTTCTAATGCTTTTATACCAAACACATTGTTTCCATTTTTCCAGCTCTACTAAAGTGACTTCCAATAGTAAAAGCATGCCAACCTCATTTAAGATTCTAACAGCTTCAAGACAGGGTAGAGAGTTATTTTAACTATTTAAAAAGACTTGAAAGTTTCCTTTGCTTCAGCAATTATGCTTTGAGTCACTTGATAATGCAAGAGCTGTACCTACAACCCCCCAAAAGATGCATCAGTAAGTGTTTACACTTATTTAGCTCAAAACCTGAAGAAAAAACACTAAACCAAGGAAGTGCATAAGCATACTATCAGACTGGGGAACTCTACAAAAATTCTAGGATCAGATTACTAAATAGATAATTTTAGCCTACAAAATAATGGCCATACAACTAAATTAAAAGCTCAAGAAGAAATTCATGTAATGAAGACTTGTTTAGAAAAAGACTGTCCCAGCATAGCTCAGGACACCCAACCAGCCAAACACATATAAAAAAATTAGGGACTAAAGCATATCATCAGCAAAGTCTTGGAGTAACAACTTCGAAAAATGCTGAGTACTGTTAGGAGGAGGACAGGGAAAAAAGCTCAGCTTGAGTGAACCACCTCTGATCATCTTACCCATAGCACAGATCTCTATACTTGATATTCACAAAGAATAATATATATATTATATATTACATACATATATATATATATATAATGTCATAAAGGGTAAAGGGGATTTATAAGGAAAAGGATAAAGAATGCCATCATTGTTGGCAAAAATACAGAATGGTGTCTCACAGGTACCTGTGAACTTTGATCTATTTCTTCCTTTTTTGTCACTAGTATGTTGGTGCAGAATCCTTAAGAACCTAACACTGTTAAAGTGTTGAGATCAATTCTATCAACACCTTTGTTGATAAAACATGCAAAGCAGCCACACTAAGCAGGAAAATCAAAAGAATCAATAGAATAAAGCACATTGATCTGCAAACAAGTAAACAAAATGCAAGATATAAAAATGCCTGTATTTTACAGTAACTAACTGCATCTTATTACATCTCCAGAAATGCCCTCATTTCACTAAGAATAGCTAACCTTCCAGTCTGCAACCATGAGCAGTTTGAGTGTAGCACATACATGAGGATATGTTACAAAATCATCAGCAAGGCTATGTACTACAAGGAAAACTGTTCAGAAATTCAGATTACTCAGAAATAAGGCTGCTGAGACCAAATTTACAGGATGGCCTGGGATGGTGCTGCGTGTTAGTAAGGTCATCACAATGAAGCAGCAGACCAAGGGACTCATCGCCATTTGTGGCCCCATGAGTGGTCCCCTTCCCATTCTCTTCTCAGTACACAGAACAGGCCTGGTAGCACTCAGCCATGGGAAGACTCTGGTATAACTTGACAGGTTTAAGAATGTTGGCCAGACCTGCCTTAAGTCATTGGCAATGTTCATTTTAAACTAAATTCTGAAGTGCCACTTTCACCAGAAAATAGGGAAATCAAATCAGTAACAGCTTTTGTATGAGCACCTGTCTCAAAGTGCAAAACACCCTGCACCAAAATCAAAAGCTTCATAAATGCATTAAGTCCAACATAGCCCCTTTAAAATAGCAGGGATTCTCTTGGGATCAGTAAAACTGTTGCTGCATGCTAAGCAAATGCTAACTGAAACCAAGTACCTTTGCCAGATACAGCAGCTAGTAGTTCTTTAAAACTGGGATAGATGCACACACTTAAGCATAGCGTTAAGAGCATTATTAAGAGAAATACTTTCAACTTCCTGAGCTAGGAACTGCAAAAACCCTTAAAAAGAATCATGAAGAGGAACGATGAAACCCACAAAAAAATCCCTACCCTTGAGAGGTCACCACTGGGGTGATTGTTCAAGGAGACAAATCACATGGACACATCTACCATATATGAAACTAGTTACTACATCACTAACCACAAGAAGATGAAAATATGACCATATATTCATTATTACAATTTTCTTCCTGAGAAATGTAATGCAGGATACAGTTTTGCAGCTCCCAAAAAACAAAAAAATCAGAATCCTTGCCTTAAGGGACTTAGGAGTATCTCCACAAACCCTTGGTGCTGCAAAAGGCCAAGTCTTTTCTGAAGATCAATAAAGTTAAGACGACATTGTTAGCTTTTAAGAAAATCAAGGCATGTGCCTAATAATTTGCGAAGTGGAAGGGAGAACACCAATAGCTGCAGTATCTCTCAAGGGATTTACTAAGCTGGGTGGCGGGGAATGAGGCTGGAAACTAGGGTTAGATGAATGGCAGAAAAGTAATAGTGGACACCCTAACAAGTAGTTGTTCACTGCAAGTACAATGGACTCTAAATGCAAATGTGGGGGGAAAATCCAAAAGAATACAGTATCACCAGCTAGCCAATACAAAAGGGGTAACATTTGGGATTTCCTTTGCTGAGACAAAAATGCGACAACACCATCACTTCTCTTTCAAATAAAGGCAGAGCAGGGGATTGTCGGCAGGCTATGGCTCAGATTTGAGGATTTTAAAACCCCCAAATCCCACAATATTTGTATGAAGTTATATTCATAAAATCAGCATATTTCTATTAACTAGATAAAGGTTTAAAAACACCATTTATTTCATTCCTAAATCCATTCATTAGAACAAAGGCAAGAGCAGGATGAAGTAGGGGAAACACAGAATGGATCCTTGATGACTGATCTGAGAAACATGAGATGCTGTCAGCCACATGTAATCAAAGTACAGGTGCTTAAATGCTTTTCAAATTTTTCAGCATCTGCTTATCTGCCCTCTCCAATAGTGGCGATATGTAACCTCCAGAAGGCTGCTGAGCTGAAAAAAAATCCAATTTTTTGGTCTTAATACTTAGACATTAAGCAGTTTAAAATTACCAGGCCTCGAGTAGTTAGAAGCTGCCACAAAAGAGAGATCCAAGTACCATCCAGTAGGAACACTGCAGTAGCAATTCATTCACCTGCTCCCATTCCCCTTCCTAATCTTCCAGCTCTTGGGATTGGGGGGGGAAAGCATCCTGCAATTATTCAATCATGAAACAGTTACTAAGCTCTCCATGCTGCTATCATTGACATGTAACACTACAAAATATTGACAAGGACAGTTAAAACAGTGACAGTTAAAACAAAAATATTTTACTTAAGTTTTCAAAAATTTGTGTCCTATTGTCTTCAAACCAGAAATGTTTTAGCAACATATTGATATGAAATACACTGCCTTCACCACAAAGATCTTTAGTTGATCATACCCAAAGCTTTAGAAGCAACGCACACAACATGACTGCATCTTCTTCCTTCACCACAACCACTGTTACAAATATACTTTAAGAATCAGCTATCTTGTGACCTGTAGCTGTTTACTTCACTTCAAAATTAATTCTCATGTACAAGGAATCACAGCATGCTACCACAGAAATTAGATTACACACACCAAGTACAAAAGCAATTTTTACAGTCAAACTAACAAAGACCTTAGATATAGTACATAACCAAAATCCCCATGAGTCACAGAGAACCTTTCAGGCAAAATGGAAGCTAGAGAGAAAGAGGAAAAAAACCACAACTAAGTTTTTGATGAAAGCAGCATGTCATACAAATTGTAAATGGTTGAATTACATTATATATACATATGAGTGCATTGCTTGCTAGAAAACCAGCATTTTAAAATACTCAGATATCTAACTCCAGATTGGACAACCCCCTTTTCACCACAAGAAGAAAATATTACATTGCCCAGATGTACCATCAATTACAAAACAAGATTAGTAAGGAAGAACATTCTAGCCATTGTGAGGTATTGAGTAGTATTACTGAAAAAAAAAACAAACCACACAACAAAACTCCAAACACTCACCCAGAATCATTAGTATCTAGATAACTAAACCACTTAAAGGTCAAATTACTTTCCCATGCATGGCTCACAGCTGTTACCTAGCTCTCACGTGCTAATTAAACATCCATTAAGAAGGGGGCAAAACCATACCATTTTACTAATATTAGTCTGTATTTCAAGCCATGTTTACATTTCAAATTTGCATATCTACATCTCATAATCATCAGTTGACACTTCCAGTGTTTGCTATTTGTGGCTTACAGCAAGCCGAAAACTTAGACTTCCATGTCGTTCTGAAGATGGTCCAGGATCAGCAAGCTGATGATAAATTTGCTTCTCAAGAACTACTTAGTGCCCTTTCAGGGTCTAATCCTCACCTGTCCTGAGTAAATTCCAGAGTGCACTGAAGAGCAAAGGTATTACTATTATGTGAATGCTGCCCGCTGATCTAACAGTGCAATGCTCTGCAGAATGCTCTGAAGAACATCGGTATGTGTATATTTTTCAAATGACTGGCATATCCACACTCAGAAGGCAGAAATAGAGAAGTAATTAGGATAGCCATTTATGCTCCGATTACCAACAAATGCATACTGTCGACCACAGAAAGAGATTCCATACACATCTGTACATCCTGCTTTTCTCTGAGAAAGAAGTGTTGAAGGTCACTTATCATGGTAAGGTTAAAGTCTTAAACATTGCTTGTTTAGCACACATCTTTCTTATAGCAACTTTCCAGGGAAAAACTGGAAATAACATTCATTGCAGCAGAGCACTTCAAAGCAGTTCAGTTTGCTTTCTGTAACTGGAAACAATGTTCTACTTTCAAGCAGAGTTTCATGCAACTAAAAATAAAATAAGAAACCAAAAATTACAACCCTTCCCTTGGTTTTCATGCCAGTTTCAGTCATTTTCACAACATAACAGTAGCACAAAAGCTGAAAACCAAAACTGCACAGGTGTTCCTATGATCATTAAACACATTCTGAAGGTGTTCACTGCCATGAACAATCCAATATTTAGGTTTGTAGATTCCAGGGCCTTTACATTTAATGAAGCATTTTAACCTTATGTTCTAAGCAAACTTTGTGGTGAGACCAAAAGAAATAACCCCTAAAATAACTTCAAATTATTTTATTTTCTGCAGTGTTTAGGAGGCCAAAACTGAAGCATTAAGAATCTGAAGTTAAAATGAATACATATGAACTTAGCTTGACTAAAAAAAAAACCCCAACCAAACTTAACAAAATGTGAAGAGTACTTATCACTAGGCCCAAGAAACACAGATTTCAGTCTTTTAAATAAAAGAAATAAAGGTCTTGCTTTCCAAATTCTGGATGCCTCGAACATGGGGATACAGAATAATTCAGAACACACAGCAATATCATACCAAGAACATTCTTAAAAACAACAAGACTGAAAACTGCTATCATAGGCTGGATATCAAGTTCCCCACAGACTTTTAAAAGGTGTTATCATATTGGGCACCTTTTAAAATTAGGCTTGCCGCCAGAAATTTCAGCAAGAGTGCATTTTAGCGCTATATTTATGAGCGAAGGTTCATCACAACAGATTTGTAACATACCAATTTTATTGAGACTTTGCAAATCAGGAAGCACAATGATTATGCAGTGCATTACATGTATACTTCAGCAGCGCTGCCCAGTCAGAAGGTACAATACATGAAGTTCATTCTAACCAAAACAAAAACACATGCAACACTGATTTCAGTGGGGTATTTCCTTTCCAAAAATATGCTAACATGGCACAGAAAAGCATTTTGTCCTAAAAACTTAATTCCTTATGCGTATTATGCAATCATTGCATACGCAGAGATAAAAAACACAGATAAAAATCTAAGATCATAAAGTGAAATACTTTCAGGGTAGTGCTGTCAAAATTTGGACAGCAGTGAGAGCTGTTATGGCCACCACTGCTTTTTAAACTTATCCTAGAAATCTAAGGTGGCTTTCTGATTCTTTGAAAGAAAAATAGCTCAACAGTTATATTGCACTGATTCACCAGAAAACATGCTTCTAGCTGCAGATCTCAGCAGCTCTACCAGCCTTAAACATGGCAACACTTAACAAGTACAGAATGTATTTACTTGCAGAAGGACTGAGTTGAAGGTAAGTAGCTCGCCTGCAGGCAAACTGTGAATTGGTTTAGGTGCCAAAAAACACTGTTACCCCCTCCCTCCCACTTTAATCTCCAGATAAAGCACCTCCATATTCCTTTTGGGGAAAACTTATTTAAATAACCAGGATTGTACAATAGCTGACTGGCTTTTGTGGAATGAAATTCCACATTAAGATTTTGAGTCAAGAGATCAAGTCAATAGAAGAAACGGGAATTCCAGTGAAATCTTCATCTCTGCTCCAGAACCATGCATGCCTCTTCAAATGCAGGCTTCTAAGACCTCTGAAGCCCCATTTATCATAACACAAAAGGTTGAAGAGCTTCTGAAACACTAACGGGTAAGTTTCATTAGGTGTACCCAAGAAAACCAACAGTTAGGTTTTTGGATAAACACCTCAAAAAAAACCTTACAGACAGGACTAGCCAGAGAAGCATTTCAGTGACTAGGACTACACATTATCTCTTACAACCTTTGGAGAGATATTTACTGTATCTTACTCTATCCCTGGAGATGCTTTATTCCAGACAGCATACCAAGGCCACCTGGAAGGAAGAGTTCTTTGCATGCACCCTCTGTGCTGCTCAATGTATCCCTTTCTGTCCTTACAGGATACCCTTCCCAATTTGACTTCTATGGCAAACATGCTCTACCACCAGTTGGACGAGTCACCACTACACTGTCTGAGTTGAAACGGATCCAGAAGGTTCATCTCATTCTCAGAATTAATAAGAGAAGAAACAATTATATGCAAAGCCTTAACTGTGTTTCTCCACAGAAAAAGTTGTTTTCTTTTTATGTTGCAAGATCACCTAGCTCATAGCTTCCCTCTTTACTACATCTAAGACAACTTTGTATACACCACAGAAGCTTTTTGCCAACTGTCAATTTATAATTTTGGAGATTGGAAATTAACAGTGTTGTTATATATGATGGGACATAGAAGCTGACCTGTAGCCTTGGCAGGTCAGCTGCTGTGACTCAGCTGCCCTAGGCAATTGCTACACTGTGTTAAAGCACCACATACCCACAATAAGCTGGATGCACCTGAATCAGAGGGTGTCTCAGCACCTCAGTAAGCTCTTTCAGAATCCAGCTCAGGACATGCACCCGAACAGCTCTGTGTCAAACTGTCCAGTCTATCAAAACCAACTGAGCCGCAGCAATATAACTCATAAGTGACTATGGGATGAGTTTGTGCAAAATTGTATAGCATCTGCATTGTTGAGGGTAGTCTAGGTTCTTATTATCTGGACAACTAAGAGCTAACTCTCTTCCAAAGACAAAGCTTATTTTGCAGCCATAAACAAATATTAGAAGCAGAAGCAAATGTAACAACTCATGATAACAATGTCATTAAGAATTTTTGTTAAGAATCCAGGACAACCAACTTGTCAAAGCTTTTTATTCAACCTATGTCTTTTTGCTGACATAACACCAAAACTCACCTTCCCGTTCAACAGAGAATGAGCTCTTATTTTTCCCAGTCATTCCAGTAGCAACAGTAAAAATTCACAAGTAGCCTCCCTCTTTCATGTTTTCTGCTGGAAGAAATCCATAGCTCATATGCAATTGTTAATTTTTTTCTTCACGGGAAACAGAAGTGACAACCTTTGCTAATATCATTGTAGGTGCTAAAGTGACTAACAGCCTTGTTGGTCCCTCTGCTGTGGCCAGTTCACAGCATGGTACCAGAACTATTCTTTGCAAGTGGAAAAAAACCACTCTTCATTTAATGTTCCACACATTAACTCAGCAAACAGAATAAACTTATTTCAAGAAAAGACTGAATACACTAAGTAAAAACACAAGGCTCATAGTTCCCACAGATTCTTGACTGCTTGCTAGTGCAAGTGACATAGAACACCTACCTATGCAAAGCAGAAACAAGCTACAGTTAAGAACATGAAGGTCACTTGGTTGCCTAAGTTGATTTCAAAGGTAAAAAAAAAATCTTAGAGAAACAAATAATTTTATTGGGTCATTTTATAACCAAAACAAAATAAAGAACATGCTAGTTCATTTCCTTGGTTGCTGCATTCTCCCATTCCTTTTTGCCAAGTACATGCAAGCACGCATCAGCTATTCCAGGCAACTGACATTCACAAAGATCAATGGCACAAAAACATAGGAAATGCAATTCTTAAGAAACTCATGACACTGGACATGTTTTCTCTCATTTGCTAGAAAAGCCTTCACAGAAGCACATGTATACCCAAGATTCACCCGTACTGCTGGCATATCAAATGAAAGACCACAACTGCACATAGTCAATCTTACTGTACTACAATTCTCCTAATTAATTGCCATCCTTCAATTTTGCTACTATTTCAATAACAGGTAAAATGGTGTCATTCATTTTACGCATTCCCCATTTTCTTACTCTCTCTGACACTCTACATTTTGTCTCTAAAATTGAAAGGTTTGTTTTGTCGTAAAGCAAAGAATTACAAAATCAGTTGGCACTGCATCTTTTCAACAGTGTCTTTTGTTTAAGCTTACTGAGCTAGAGATTGCCTTAAAAAATACATGTCATGAAACAAAAAAAAGATTAATCCATAAGAAAGCTATGATTAACAAAGGTAAGTGGAAAAATTAATCATCTAAGAGGGCAAACTCACCATGTTTGCATATGTAACAGTAGAGTGAAAGCAAATCATTTTAACACAGTAACAAAATATGGATGTGGAACACAGACAAAATAATTTCCATTCTTCTTCCCATTCTCTACAGAAGACAAGCTATGGGGGCAGTTTGTCTGCATGCTTCCCAGCAGATCATGGTTCTAGATTTATCAAATACAATACCGATGGCAAACTATAGCAAGGAAAAAACCTCAACCTTACTCCTTATCAAACGTTGAATACATAACTAGTGTAAGTATCCAGTCTTTTTTCATCGGTTATAAGGAATACTAAGAAAATATCAGGTATTCTTCACCACAAATTTAACCATCTATAGTCAAAAAATTCAAACTAGTTCCCAAGGCAACCATAATTCATTCAACCAACGCACACCATTCCCTTCCCATTACTCTACATTCTGTTAAGTGAACGCTCCCTACATGACACACCATACATACAACTATGTGCAGCATATCAGGAACGGGCAAGGTACACAAATTAGCAACTCCGATGTGTTTAAAGTAACAGTTACCAAGTGATATGGACATGAGAGGTTTATATTACACAGTTAAGTTTTGTTTTGGTGGGGTTTCTCCCCCACCATTGGAAGAAAGATTAAGTTCATGTCACCACTGCCATGTTTATAATAGAGGTGCTAGCTGTTTTCTTTATAAGAATGGCTGGAGGAAAAAAAACCCAAACAAACCAACCACTTGCCCACATACCAGTTATGAGGAGATCCTTCTTCCCTGGCAAGTTCTGGGTAACTTAAGCTTCCATTGTAATTTTAAAAGGAAAACCAACAGCTAAAAAACCTTATCTGTCAACAAACTGGTAATTACATACTAACAAAACAAGCACCTGGTACATTTTTTTTAGGATTTACTGTGAAAAACAGTCTAGCAATATCTTTATTGCACTGTTATTTCAAATAGCATCCTTTGCTACTTTGACCACTGTGTGCACATCATCAGCCAGCATTACTTTCCTTATACTCCAATTCGTATTAAGCCAGCATTACTGCTAAAGCTCTCCCATCCTCCTTTGGCATCTGCCTATTCATTTCCATACAAACATTTTCCCTCCTCCTTGTGCTAGCAAACATTTATGTAGCTGCAAGGGCAGCCCAGATGAAGGAACCATGCTGGGTTAAAGCTAGCCATCCAAACCAAACTGTGGGCTGTCACAGCCCTGCTTTTCTCTATGCTGCTGATGCTAGTGTTCAACCCAGGAAGAAAACTACTCCACAAAGTAGTGAGTAAATTCTGGTGGGTCAGTGTGCTGAGATAGCTCAGTTCAAAGTCTATGAGCACCAGAACAGCACCAAGGAATAGCACCACAGCCAACAATGCAGCTGAGTCAGGGGGCTGGGGAAACCCAGGAACCTCCTCCCTCCCCTCCCAGGTCAGTATTTATACTCCCTCCCTGCACAGAGGGAAGGGGAAGAGTACAACCAACTCTTTTGGTGGTGGCAGAACACTAGACTATGTTTTAAGTAGATCTACTCCAACCTGGAACAAAAGTCAGGTTAGTTTTAATGCAGATCAGTCTTTAACTGTGGTCTACACATAGCTGCTTAAGTGCTTACAAAGCACAAGAGAAGGGGAAGCATGGAAGAAGGAAGAAGCAGCATGGAAAGAGCACTGGCTGAGAAAGAGATAGACTGGTGGTGCTATGCTCTGCCTCCCCTGAGACAGGAACAGGAGCAGCAGCTACCAGTAAAAACCCACAATCAAGGGGATCCTGTATCCCCCCCACCAGGCTGAAGGCAGCAGCTCAAAGGAAAAGAGTGAATGGAGGCGAGTCCACGCTCGTGGTGGCAGGCGAACACCCTCCTTGCCCACCTCGTCTTCCCAGGTGCCTCTGTACAACAGGTATGAGGCCCTGGAAGTGGAAGGCCAGTCAATGGAGGATGGGGATTACAGTCCATGGACACCAGAGGTATCGCCTAGGTCAGAAAAGCATACCTCTCGTATCAACACCACCTGCACAAGGAAGAGAAGACGGGTTATAGTTGTGGGCAACTCCCTTCTAAGGGGACCCTCCTCTTAGGGAAGTCTGCTGCCTCCCCGGGGCCCGGGTGAAGGATATCATGAGGATACTCCCTAGCCTGGTACGGCCCTCGAACTATTACCCTCTTCCATGTGGGGGGCAATGAAGCTGCAACACGAAGTCCTAGGGCAATCAAAAGAGACTTCAGGGCCTTGGGACGGCTAGTAAGGGACTCCGGAGCACAGGTTATTTTCTCCTCTCTCCTTCCAGTTGTGGGCAGTGACACTAGAAGGAACAGAGACACCCAATCTATCAACTCATGGCTCCGTGGCTGGTGTCATCACCACGGTTTTGGGTTTTTTGATAACAGGATGGCCTATACAGCACCAGGTTTACTGGCATCTGATAGGATTCATCTTTCTCAAAGGGGAAACAGAATCTTTGCTCAGGAGCTTGAAGAGCTCATCAACAGAGCTTTAAACTAGACTCGAAGGGGGAGGGGGATAATAATGCTTAGGGACCTGGTATAGTGGTGGTCTTGGTAGTGTTAGGTTTACGGTTGGACTCAATGATCTTAAAGGTCTTTTCCAACCTATACGATTCTGTGATTCTGTGGAAGGGGAAGAAGCTGCCAGGGAAGAGCAGAGCCATCTTCCTCACCAGCAAAGCAGCAACAAGAGCTCATGGGATTATAGCAGTGCATAGCTACATCTTCTCCCAAATAAATGGGAGAGTAACACTTAGAAAAGAACACTGAAAACAAGTATGAAACTACAAAAGCTGTCAGGAAAGCTCTGCCCAGACACTACAATACTAACAGTTATCTAGATTTTAAAACAGAAAGTTTTCACTTGTTTGCAGATTGTATCTCTTGTTTCATTCAAATAGTTGTGGGGGGAGAGCAGATTAAGCTATGTAGGCAGACCTGAGACCACTGGGAACTTTTTGATAAAAATAATATAAAAAACCCAAAAGACCCAAAAAAACTTTTCACAGGAACAACAGATTCATCTAAAGAAGTTTCTAAAACATTCTTCAAATAGGCTTCTTAAGTCCACAGCAGAAACTACTGTTACTCCAAAGACCATAGAGATGGGGATTGGGTATGTACCTGGAACTCACACGACAGACCAGAGCAGAGCCCAAAACTAAGAACACAACCCTCACGTGGGTAGCAACATGTTCGACTGTAGAAGTACGGCTTGTGAAGGGGAATGACACACAAGTTGAAGAGTTATGGAGCCACTAATCTACATCCATATCTAGAACATGAGAAACCTGAATCTCTCGCATCATGTAGCTATGCGTCCCCATCACTGATCAAGGAATTATTCCAGCAGTCTCGTTCTTCTCGTGCAAGAAAAACTTTTATGTTTTCTAATGTTGTCAAGTGAGCAAGCCTAGTCACAGGCTATACTGAAAGCCACATGCTGCTTACTAGTTTTCTAAGCAACTGAGGAAACCAAGCTATTCAAATGTAAGGCCTGGCAAATTACAAACAAATACAAATCAAGAGTTCAAGAAATGTCTTCCACTTCTCATTGGGTGCTCCTGCAGCTAAGAATAAAAAAAAATCCCACCAAACCAACAACCACCATGAGTTTGTCTCCTAGGTAGTTGTTATGAATCCCACCATTGTAGTATACAAATTCTATAGGACATTAAGATGTGCTTCTAACAGCACGTAAAGTAAAAAAGCACTACCTCTATAGCACAGGAAGGGAACAAAAGCACAAGCAGACCAAGCAACAGATAAAGAAGCACAGCTCGTTGCTGAAGCAGAAGTCAACCCCCCCCCAATCTACCTTACCTTCCCCCCCCCCCTCCCCCCCCCAATATTTTTCAAACAAGTGTAAGGCAAAAGAATCTAAGGGGCTCTGGCCGCTTTTCAAAACCTAAAATAAAAGATATCCCAATGTACAAGATAACAATGTCTCTAAGGCTGAAATCTGACAGCGCTCTTCATCGCTACACTTCAAATTTACCTGTGGTTAGCAGACGTTCAACCTGAAACCAGTTTTGAGAATTTTGAGAATTTTTGAGCTTTTTGAGAATTCTAGCTGAACCATTCCAAGCATTCAGTTACTAACCATCTGAGCTTGGACATCTCAGAAGTATAAGCAAACCAAACAACAGCAAATAGTTCTTGATACATAATCTGAACAATCAACCTTGCATAACAAACTTTTGAAACTTACTGCATTACACCAAGCATGAAGTACCTTTTTAACCCACTAGAGAAGCTGGGCTGTATTTTCTAACATACACTCCAGGCCAGCCTTTAAGAGTGCTTGGCCTACAGAGCAATACAGCCATACATCTCTCTGGAGGTTGATAGAGTCTGTACAAGGCACATAACCAACAGTTACCACTTGCTGATGCGTATGTAAACTGGATGTCTTGGGGAATAAAAAAGACAAGTCTAATGCATTTTATTTTACGAAAGGATTCCCCTGACAGAAGAAATAGTCTCAGCTGATAACCCACTATTCTTCTTGCCTCCAATAAGCCAAAAAGTTATTGCAAATAAGCTAACCACACACCACAAGGCATTGCCTATTATTGCTAGCTTTATGTAAACATTGCAAAGAATATTCTGAGCTATTTTTCTACAGTCAGTATTTTCTACAATAACTGTAACATATTTCAAGCAACTGTTCAGAAGGATGAACCTAATGAAAGATCATTTATGTATCTGTTCCTTCTTCACTTTAAATCTGAAGTCTGAGAGCTTTCCTCCTGTTCACACTGTGTTCCAGTGGACAATTTCACATGCTCTCAATACCGCAGTGCTTTCCACAATTCAAAACCTCCATACCAAATGTTACGTAATTAGGACACGATGTGCTTCAAAGTCAAGGCCACAAATAACTAATAACATTCTGACCTCCAATATACCTCGTAATGAGCAACAGCTCATCTTCAAGATGAAGACAGAAGCTGGGACTATCCCAAAAGATGGTCCAGCTAAATTCACTTCGAACTCAGAGGCTGTCCACAGCCGTGCAGCAGCACGTTGAAGGCACAGGTACGCCCTCGCACTTGGACAAGTTAAGGAAGTGTGGAAAACACCCTATGCCGTTTTCACCGCACCCCGCTCTGCAGGGCAGAGCCCGAGCGAACATCCCTGCAGACAAAGGCAGGACGTTCTCACCTCGGACCAAGTCTGGCGCGGCCCCGGCACGTCCTCAGGGGGCAGCCCGGTCTCCTCCGGCGGCCCACGCCGGCAAGTTTGGCGAGGAGAGCGTCCCCGGGCCTGAGTCAGCCGCCACCGCGTCCCGCCGCCGCCACAGCCAGGGGCCCGGGACCGCCCGGCCCCGAGGGCTCTCCACCGCCCGATCCGGTGTCTCGTGGACCACAGGAGCCGGACCTCACCGGCCGCAGGCCCAGAGAGGCGAGCCCCAGCGGCCGCGACTGTTGGCATCACGCGACGCCGGCAAGGGCCGCCCCCCCGGGACCGTTACCCCCGCGCGCCCCCCAGGGCCTCACCTCATCGGCGGGCGGCGCGGGGGCGGCCGGGAGCCACGGGGCTCCGTCAGCAGCCGCCACCGTATTTCGAAAGATCCGCCATTTTCACCCCGTCACCACCGCCCCCCGCGGCCCGCCCCCGCCACACCTGCCCCCGCCGCGTCGCCCGGGCACCCCGCCTCCCCGCCGGGCGTCCGCCGCCGAGCTGCCCCGCCACCAAACCCCAACTGCTTCCGGACCGGCAGGGAATGGGGCGGCGGCGGGTCCCGCACAGACCCCCGGTCGGAGAAGGAAGCCTCGCCGCCGGCCCTCCACCGCTCCGCTGCAGCTTCGGGCGCAGCTGATCTCAGTAAGCAGCGGTGAAGAGACCCGCCAAGGGGGCATCTCCTGCAGCAGAGAGGAGACCAGGACGGCTGTCCCCACAAGCCCAGGGAGGTCGACGGGGCCGCCCGAGAGCCCGCCCCGCGGCGGGGAGCGCGCCCAGCGGGGCCGGGCCTGTGCCTTCCCGGTAGGAGGCGGCTGTCAGCGCTCCACCGCTCCCTCCCCGCCAGCGGGGCCGTGCCCACACCTCTTTCTTCGTCTTCCCGCCGCCGCTTTCCCGCCCCTCGCACTCACCGGGCGGGCGGGCGCTCTTCTTCCTCCTCCTCCTCCACTGCCGCTATTGATGCCTCTCTCCGCCGCCGCCGTCGCTGCACGCTCTCCGCGCCTCGCACCCCCGCCGGCCCCCTCCCCTCCGCTACCGCGCCCGGCGGCCACGGCGGCGGCAGCGCCCGCGACGAAGCCGCCGTGTTTGTTCAAAATCACGCGCCCCGCGCCATTCCCCCGCTGCATCCCATAATACTGCGCTGCGGCGCCCTAGCAACCGCCGGCGCAGCGCCCCGCGCGCCCCGCTCCGCCCCGCGCTTCTGGGCCCGCCCCACCCACACCGGGCCGCCCGCTTCCGGGGCCGCGCGCGCCACTCCAGGAGGACGCAGCCTTGCCCCGTGTTGAGGCTGCCAATATGCGCACACACCACGCGCGATTATATACGTATATAGCTCTATACGTGCCACCCTGCGGCCCCGGGGGAAAGTGTGTGGGGCCCGCCCGAGCTTTATCCCGGCGGCCGGGCTCTGCGTGCGCGGACGCTCCCTGCCACGTGACTCCGCTGTGCGGCGGCCACTCTAGCCTGCCGGTGGCTCTGCTCTATGGTACGAGGAGGTCTGCGGCGCGCGCGAGGGCGACAGCGGCGGGTCGGGGAAGATGGCGGCCGCAGTGAGGCAGGACCTGGCGCAGCTGATGAACTCCAGCGGCTCTCACAAGGACCTGGCGGGCAAGTGAGTGCCGGCGCCGGCCTCCCCATGGCGGGGTGAGGCGGGTGAGCGGCCTTTGGGGTTACGGCCGTTGCGGGGGTGATGAGGGTCTGCCAGGCCCTTGGCGGGCGAGGAGGCTCTTGCCCAAGGGCCGCGTTCCTTTAAATAAAAAGAAGAAAGAAAAAAAGATTTCACCTCATGATTCTGTCATTTTTGTATTTCTTTTTCCTTTCTAACGATGGCTTACTCTGTGCTGGTGGTGTCCTAGCGCAGGCTCCCTCGCGGGGCCTTAGCCCTTCGCCGTAGTTCCCTCGTGTTTGCTTGCCGCCCCTCAGAATTCGGCTGCCTGCCCGTCGGCTGCGCGAAATTGATAGGTCGGGGAATTTATCTTCCTAGACTGCTGTAGATATGTCAGTAACTCCATTATTATTATTATTATTATTATTATTATTATTATTATTATTATTATCATCATATAAATGGGTGTTTCATATAAGTGGGTATTTGCTCAAACCTTGGGGTTTGAGCTACTCACAGTGCAATGTGTCACATAGATTTTCTCTCCCCCGAGGGTTCTGTCAGATGTCGATCAGTCAACTGATATTCTTCAAGTCCTAGTCCAGTTGCTTATTTTCTAGAGGAGTTGCTTCACTTTTACGTGTTTAATGTAAAAACTTGGAAATGTTCTCCTCAAAATGTGGCTTCAACGTGAATGTAGTACTTCATCAGTATTGCACACACTGAGGTTATGGCCAAGGCAAAGTTTAATTGGCTTTATGAAGCATGAAAACTGGAGTTGCTATTTTTGCATGAATAAACACTTAAAAATGCATAGTCTGGGGCTGTGCTCATGTCAAGTGGCCATAACATACTATTTACCTCCCGCTCCCAACACTGTTTCTCATTCTCATTGAATATGGCATTTTGAACGTTTGACTAACTTTATTAATCTTAATCCATGAGTGATACAGTTTTCATTACTTTTTCTGTGCACTATCTTAGGGACATGATTTTTTTTTTTTTTTAACCTTCAAAATTGCACATATATTCACAGATAACAAAATGATGAGATATGTTATCTGAGCATCTAGTCCTGGGATTTAAAAAGAGCCAGATACCAATTCCAGGTGAATGTTCCTGACATTTGAGCACAAACACTTTGGAAAATTGCCACCTGAAAGGTATAGAAAATATAAGCAAAAGTAGGGCTCTGACATAGAAAATAAGCAGAGAAACAGAACTTGTTAGTGAAAAATATGCCCTATGAGTGATTTTTTAATTTATTATTTTTTTAATCTGTGGACAGATATCGTCAAATATTGGAAAAAGCCATTCAGCTGTCGGGTGTAGAACAACTTGAAGCTTTGAAAGCTTTTGTAGAAGCAAGTAAGTGCATCTGGTATAATTGGTTGCACACTGAATGAAGGCCAGAGGTCTATGGGATTCCATATTTGTTAGCTCTGCGTGAGACTATGTAAATATATGATTTTTTGGTCCTATTGGAACTCAAACACAACAAGAAGAGGAACCATCATCGCCACATTCAGAAGTTAAGGGAGAATGGACTTGTAAGCTTTGTAAGTTATTATAATTTTCCAACCTGTCAGTGTGACTGTTGGAAGGTGAAAACATAAAGTAGTCTCTGTTGAATGCTAAAATTGATACTGGATGCCAAGTGGTATTTAAACTAACAATCCCCTTCTTCCCCTGTCTCAAGTTAGTTTGAAAAACTGTCAAGAAGAAATGGTTAGGGTTTTTTTGTGTTGTATTGGATGTTTGGCTTGTAAGCAAACTGTTTCTGAGAGGAAAAAGTTCACCCTTTAAAAACAAAGAAAAAAACCCCCTTCACTTGGATACAGATTTTAAAACTTGAAATATTCAAATTCAATATAAAAGCAAATGATCGATTACAGTGAAGGCACTGACAAGCGTTGTATCCATCTTGTGTTTTTCTTCTATGCGTCTCTGAACCAGTGGTGAATGAGAATGTCAGTCTAGTGATCTCACGTCAGCTACTGACAGATTTCTGTACCCATCTTCCAAGTCTTCCTGACAGCACAGCCAAAGAAATTTACCACTTCACCTTGGAAAAGATACAGCCTAGAGTTATTTCATTTGAAGAGCAGGTGAGATCAATGATGGGTTTTTGGTTTAGGGGCTTGACTTTGGTTTTTTTTTCCCTTATCTGTTGACTATTTCAAGTCTTTAAAAAAGCTGCTCAAAACAGATACTCCTACTTGGAGTCCAATTTTGCATTCCTGTACATGCAAAACCTGAGCTAAATGCAGAGAGTATTTGGGACTGCAAAGAATATGGACTATGTCTCTTCATCAGGATGCTGGGCATGTAATTCCTCCAATACCAGAAAATGGCTTCTTACAATGGAACAATACTTGAGCTACTGGAGGTACTGTTGAGAGACAGACTGGTACTCATTGTATTGCATTTTACCCAACTAATGGAACAGACAGGTGATGTAAAGAGAGAAGCATCTTGACAAATAGCTTTCGTTTCAAAATAAATATCTCTCTGTGTGTGTGTATTTTAGCCATAATCATTTTACCAGGAAAAAATGTTTTCTTGAAGTCCCAATTCTAGTTAACTACTGAATGTGCTGCAGTTCTTTTTCAATTCAGCTCTTGGTTTTGTTGTACGAGTATTCACTATCATCTGAGAGTTCTTATGGAAGATGCTTATATAAAAAGCCTTTAGGATCTAGTATTTGAGAAGAAAAGCAAGGCAGTTTCTGCAATGACTTGTGTTTGCTTCTCTTTATCTTTTATCTTTTTAAGCAGCTTTTACTCTAAGTCTTCACTGAACATGCTTGCATTTATGTTATAATGATTATGCATAAATTAAATCCAAGGCATCAGATGATTTGGTGTTTTAACCACACTTCTGCTTATAAGACCCAGATTGTAAGCACTGATATTTTACCTGCTGACAGCTTGTCTACAAAGTAGAAGTTTCTGCATTAGGATCTAATCATAGTTCACCTCATTCATATCTCACAGGCATGATAAGAGGTATAACTGTGAGAAATGGCTTGTGAATCTTGGTGCTCTGGTTCTTGAAAGCCTCGTTTCATCTTTTTTAAAAGCTTTATAAAAGGTTACTACTTATTGCTCCCTGAAGATAAACTCCTTTTATCTTGTCACAAGCTTAAGTGGAAATTCTTCAAATCAGCGCTTATATTTAAAAAGCTTGGTATTAAAGCTTGATCCAGGAGTCCCACTCAGGACTCTGTGTGTGGAAAGATTTGCGTGCGTGCTGGTTGCTGTGTCTGTGAAGCTGGGGTATCAATTGAGGGGATTTATGAACAAGAACAAATACTGTGAAAGTTAATACAGAACCATTCAACTTTTATAGCGTTTGCTATTGATTTTATGATTGTTTAGGTCGCTTCAATAAGGCAACATCTTGCGTCAATCTATGAGAAAGAAGAAGACTGGAGAAATGCAGCACAAGTATTGGTGGGGATCCCTTTGGAAACAGGGCAAAAGTAAGTACTGTGCTAGACACAGTTCTGTGTTGTTAGATATACTTGCTCCCTTTGTACTTAACTAGACCAGCAAGTGAGAATTTTGGGGTTGCATATTTTCCCAGAGTTTCAGTAGTTCAGGCCAGAACTACTGCCAGATGACAGAAGTATAGCTTGATGACCATACATTACGGTAAACAGTTTAGTGGGTAAAAATACTGCACCAGAAGTTTTGCACTATTTATTAGTCTTGTTGATAACAGCCTTTTTGATAGTATTTTACAAAAATGCTTCTAAGGATATTGAAAGGTTCTTGAAAGGTGGCAGTTCTTCCACGTGTTCAACTTTATAGTTCAAAATGAAGACAGAGTTTGAAATTGGATATTAACAAATACAGTTGAGGTTTTTTGTGGGGTTTTGTTTGTTTGTGGTTTTGTGTTTTGGTTTTTTTTTTTTAAGTCTTGAATCCTTGCTGTTACTTTTCTCTGGCTGTCCTTTCTGTCCTCTTTCTCTGTATGCATGTAGAAGGAATTGCTGTAGGTTTTGCCTATTTAGCACCTATTTGTTCCACTGCAAGTTTGCTTCTTAACTTGAGTGGCTCACCACTTCTGGAAAACTTCCAATCCACTAAAACCAGATTATTAGAGTGTACGTTTGTGTCTTGGTGGACAGCATTATTCTACTGGTGTTTGTAGGAGCCAGTTCTATATTGGCATTCATCTCAAATTTCCTTACCCTGAACAGACAGCACTAATTTTAGTGTTAGGGAAGAAGATAGCAGAGTAAAGCAAACATAGCCAAGTGCTTAAGAATCATAATGTATGTTTAGAACAGCTAAGAGCAAGAATAGTTGTGGAGGAACTCTGAGCGCTTGCTTTTCTCTTTCTCTACAGACAATACAATGTAGATTATAAACTGGAGACCTACCTGAAAATTGCCAGGCTGTATCTGGAGGATGATGACCCCGTTCAAGCAGAAGCTTATATTAATCGAGCTTCCCTGCTTCAGAATGAATCAACTAACGAACAGCTGCAAATCCATTATAAGGTTGTCTAACTTGCTTTATTGCTTTCTCTTTCTAAAGGAAGATGGTTCCACATTGAGATATTTTTCTGCAATGCCACTAGAACTTTCATAATGAGAAAAGAGATAAGGGGAAAAGCTTCTAAATGTTTTTGGGAGCTTGAGCGCCACATCTTAGCAATAATTAAACAGGTCATTCCTTATGATTTGGAGACAAGTCTGTAAAGTTCCTTAAATGCCAGCTTTACTGATTGAAAGTAGAACTTGGGCTTCAAAATATCTGAAATATTGTTGAAAATATTGCCTCCACCTTTGTCTGTAAATCTCAGAGGGGGAAAAAAGTCATGTCCAATATTAGGGACAATGAAAGTCCCCTCCCCAACAGTAACTAAATAGTAAGTCCCATCCATAAAGGTACCTTTAAGTCTCAAGTAATAAAGTAACTGCTGACCTTTCTTCTTATTTGTGGATTTACTGTGTACATAGTTCATATGCTGATTTCTCAAACCATTTTAGTAACTGGGATGAGCAGTGATAACTATAGTGTGACAGTACCAGTCAAGTGTGGTGGCGTTTAAAATTCTACAACACAAAGCAGATGTGCCGTGAGCTGTAACTCAGGGTGTGGTGGTTTTGGTTTGTTGATTTTTCCCTTTTCTTTTTTCCTCCCCCCATGCTATGTTTTAAAGGGTGCACTCAGTTGAAAGTGTAAATATTTTCTGTAAGCATTAGAAAAGCACAAAGGAAGGGAGAGAAGAAATATCAGATGCTGTTACAGTGCTGAAAGGGAAAAGCAAACACTTGAAACGTATAAATTGCTACCTAAGTGCTAGCTGTCAATGTCAGTAGTGAAAGGGAAGCTTACATAAGTACAATATCAGCTGTACAATATTTCATTTCCTTAGTTTCTGGCATTTAGACATTTGCAGTGTTTAACAAGTGAATAGTGCTGGGAAATGCCCTTTCAATTGCTTTCCATGATTCTTTAGCAAGGGCTTTACAAGTCAAGCTAATTGTTCAAAGACACAGATTTCCCTAGGATGCAGTACAGCAATATTTAGAGGAGTTGACACTTGATAATGTGGCAGTTATACACACCTATATTATGCAGCCACCTCTGTTAGTTTTCTTTTTCTGAGAGATACTTTCTTTCTAGGTTTGCTATGCTCGCGTTCTTGATTACAGAAGAAAGTTCATTGAGGCTGCCCAAAGATACAACGAGCTCTCCTATAAGAGCATAGTCCATGAAACTGAGCGACTGGAGGCATTGAAGCATGCTTTGCATTGTACTATTTTGGCATCAGCAGGTAAAATACACATTACTTTTTTGTATAAAAGACCTGACATAGGTATTTCATATCCTCCAAAGCAAATCAGCTTGTGCATTACTTGTGGGGAGGGATCTTGTCACTAAGATTTGGTGAGGAATCCACAATTGTGAACATGGTGTCAAAATTACCTGTTGGCATGCTGTTAACTCAGAGTTGGATTAATTCTGTGTCTTTGCCAGTGATAAGGTGGCATCTTGGCTAAAGATGCAAAAGATAGTCAGTGGCAAACAGTGTGTCGGAACTCAATACAGCCGAGTTCCTTTTTTGGTAGAGCTTTGTTGGTTAATTGCATATACTGAGAAAAAAAGATGATAACTCTGTTGTTTACCTCTAAATACTCAATGCTTTGGTGATCATTTATGAAGGTTCTTGTTGACTCTTCTAGGACAACAGCGTTCTCGTATGCTTGCTACACTCTTCAAGGATGAGAGATGCCAGCAGCTTGCAGCCTATGGGATCTTGGAGAAAATGTATCTCGACAGAATTATCCGTGGAAATCAACTGCAAGAGTTTGCAGCTATGCTAATGCCTCACCAGAAAGCAACTACAGCTGATGGTATTTCTTTAAAGCCTTGTAATGCTAGGTGTTCACCCACAAGAGTTAGATTTGTCCAATGCAGTCAAGAAGTGTGATGGAAAAGAGTTTAGCATTGCTTATATGATTATTATAAAATTATTTCCCAGCATGTTACCCTCATGAGTATAGTCTAATAGTAAAGCTTCTTAGCCACAGTTTGTCTTTCTGATTGGCTGTTAAGGTTTTGAAATACTCTTCTAGAAGGAAACTTGTAAAATCTTGTTTCTCTGCCCCTGTACAGTCCTCTTCACTGACAGCCTCCCAGTATTTCTAACCTTGCCTCATACTTTGAGTCTCTGTCCTTTTGAGCTTCTCCAGTTCTAAGACACTGTTATAAATAGGATGCCTAGAAACACGTGGCATGCACGTAGGCTGTAAATGGTCTGTGCGGATCATAAATTTATTTGAACTGCTTCCTTCCTTGACAGGAAGATGACAGATAGTGAGGGGATGACTTGGACCTCACACTGTCTCCAAATTGGTTTCTGATCCATCTCACTGACATCTTATTAGCCCTGTTCTTCCTGGAACCTCTGAACAGTGAGAAATAATGTGAAGTAATGACTTCACTGGAATCCTAAACACACTGGTCTCAATTTTCTAAATTAGAAGAATATTGAAGTGGAAAAATGCAAAAACATGAAATTTCTCTTAATCAGGAAAACCTTCCTAGTGAACAATACTCGTTGATTAAGGACAAATAAACAACTGTGTAACTGCAGAGGTGAAAAGTGGTTAAAGGTACTTACTAACAATAAGCTGCAGTCCTTTCCTTGGGTCAATTTGTTGTTTATTTATAACCTGTACTGTTTGTCCGCATAAGTTAAAGAATGCAGGTTAGTTGGTATTTAATAATGTGCTTATCTTCAACTAGAGGTTAAGGGGCAAATGAGTTAAATTGTTAAATCAAGAAGAGACAAATTAGATGAGGGCTTATCACCATACAAGCACAGTAAGAGAGAGGTTAATTGTACCCCTAAGAGCTGTAATGAATAAAAAAAAAGCAATGGTCTTTCCATTTGGCAAGCTAGGAACTGATCACAGGAGGTCAAACTTCCTCAGTTCAGGTGTTGAGTCTTGTAGCAAAACCAAGGGCTCCACTTGATTATTCTAGAAATTAAATAAAAGGGTATAAGCTACCTATCTTAAAATCAACCACGTGCCATCCATTTCTTTTTGTTCCATTTCTCCTGTGTAGCATAACACTGATGCAAGGCAGATGCATCTGGACCTTCTGCACATGTAACCCTTGGGGGAAAAAAAGCATTTTCCATCTGCTCTACAATACAAACCGAGTATTTCAATCTTATAGTAATGGGGTTTTTTTCTCATCTAACCCCTAAGGTTCCAGTATCCTGGACAGAGCTGTTATTGAACACAACTTACTATCTGCGAGCAAACTTTACAACAACATTACTTTTGAAGAGCTTGGAGCATTACTAGAGATCCCTGCAGCTAAGGTATCAGTTTTCTACATCTTTTGTAAAAACACAGAGCATCAGAGACATGAGAAAATAGCTGTGGTAAATATTAGGAACATTAGTTCAATATTAGGAAATAATTAAATATTCCATATTATGAGGAAGGTTAAATATCTAGTGCATCTTATGAGAAGGAAAGGTACATGATGTGAAATGAACTATAGTGGAGTTAGATGCCACTGATAGTATGTCTAATTATTTCATAATTAGTGTTGTCTGTAGGCGTCTGTCCCCCCGCAGTGTGTGGAGATGTTGAAAAACCCATAAGGACTATTAAGTCTTAATCATTTTTAACTTCTTTCAGAATGGAAGAAGTTTTAACATCTTTCTCTCTTCGTTGTTTCAGGCAGAAAAGATAGCTTCTCAGATGATAACTGAGGGTCGCATGAATGGATTCATTGATCAGATTGACGGAATTGTTCATTTTGAGAGTAAGTTCGACCACAGTAATTTATATTTTTTTAGCACCGTTCAGAGTGAGCTTTTTGAGTTGCTGCCTTACAGGATAAGGAAATTAAGTTTCTTAATATCTTCCGTCTGAAGTGAGCTTGCTGTGTCTTGCTGTGACCAGGAGGTGGCAGGGTTTGCCTTAATGGAGGAGCACACTTCACCCACCCTCCCTACTGTGCGTTTTCTTACCCACAGGGAAGTGTGAATTTATTCCATCAGTCTCCTTGGAACAGGTTCACCAGGAAGTTCTCTGTTCAATTATACTTTGCAGTGCAGGAGTTAAGGTTGTTAACAGACAGCCAAAATCATTGTAGCTTTTGAATACAGAAATGAGCATGATGTACCTGCAAGGAAGGCTTTCTCTGTGAGGTAGGCGAGGGCAGTGGCAGAAGAAAAGATTGCAGTTGAAAAGGCAAGGGAATTGCTAAGACTTACTTTGTTTTGTATGGTTTGGGGTTTTTTTTGTTTGTTTTTTGTTTTTTCAGCTCGTGAAGCTTTGCCAACTTGGGACAAGCAGATTCAGTCACTGTGTTTCCAGGTTAACAACCTGCTGGAGAAGATAAGTCAGACAGCCCCAGAATGGACAGTGCAGGCAATGGAGGCCCAGATGGCTCAGTGACTGTGCAGCCATTGTCTGAACAGGGGCAATCAACTGCCTGCTGTGCTGGAAGAAGGGAACTGAGCAGGACTGTGAACCAAATGAATAACCCACCTTCATTTCCCCACCTTCTGCTTTCACTCTGGCTTAGGACACAATTAGGTGATACTGTATCTGGGGTGACAGTCCCCCAGTTCTCTGAGCATAGAAAGATGCTGTTGCTGCCTCTGCATTGCACTCTGCTGTCCTGTAAGCTGTGGTTTCCACATAGAAGAAGCTGTAATATCTGCAGCAAGCTTTGGTTTTGGTTTATTTAATTTTATCTTTTCTCCACTGTATTGCTATAGCTTTGTAGCCCATTATTTCCTACGATGCTTGTCCTGCTGTGAAAATGTAAGTGCCATGTTTCTTTTAGTTGTAATTATTCTAATAAAGGCTAGAATGAGCCACTTGGTTTAAGTGTTGCAGGGACCTGTTTGGTTTTTTTTTTCTTAAGCAGTAACTTGAAATAAGTTCAATTTTTGGAATTGTCAGTTTTCGCCCCTGAAAATGTTAAGTGAAAAACAGCTTTTTTCCTTCTTCTCTGTTTATAAAACGCAAGTCTGAAATCTTAACTGAAGGAAATACTGACCCTTCTGCATTGGTGCAGCAGGACACAGAGTTATCTGTGCTGAGAGATGGGGTAAAGACCAGTGTTCCCAAGAGAGCTTGTTGCAATGATATGGTAAGTGATGAGAACATAGTACATGCCAAGTAAGGTAAGTCAGGTATGCTCTTTGTTTTATTTTCTAGGTCAGCATGAATTGGTAGTTTTACAAAAGTATCCATAGTGGTTTTTTGGAACTGGAGGTGTAACAAGAGACTCTGATGGGTGGGGATTCTGCACTATGAAAGATTGAACACCTGAAACTGGAGTGGCTGGAGAATATGGTGCAGATTACTTATATAATGAGATACAATGACTAGGTAAAGGTGTCATGTGGTAAGCAGGACTAACTAGAAATGCTTATGCACAGCAACAAAGTATTAAAATGGATTTTCTGATGTTTATCGGTCTGGAGTTGTGCACTCTTTACCCATCGTTATGGTCTGCCAGATATATGAGTCTTACTATGCAATTTGCTGAAGAGATTTTCACAGAGGCTCTTCTGCTAATGGAGAGCCAAGGCAGAGTTTCATCAGTAGCTGTTCCTGTCCAGAGGTTATGTTTTAGTTTGAAATGACCTCGTTCAGGTTGTAATTCCAGCTTTGATGTGAATTACCTTAGCTCCTTTTTCCTTTCAGTCAAGTAATAATACTATTAATGAGTTTTCAGTCTATGTTCATCCTAGTCTTTTTGTCTCAAAATCTGGAGGATGTTGATGTCTTCTCGAGTCAAAGGTTTTGGCTTAATCCACAACTCCAATGCCTTGATTTTTGTTTTGCCCTTTTTTTTAAACATGTTTATGCATTTAGATTTGTAGTGCTGTTAGGCTTGTTAGAAAAGCCAGGAGTCTAGTGAAGGGTCATTCATCCATAAATAGGATGGACTTCTGTCAACCTGGCAGGTGATATTTCTGAGTCCCAAAACAACTGGCCAAGTAAGTTACAATAGCTCCCAGTTGGTAGCATCCTTTAGTTTCTCTGGGAGGGAGAGTGGTGATAGAGCAGCTATGGGAGCAGGAAGGAGCTGCCCACCTCTTGACAAGTTTACTGTAAAAGAGCAGAGGTGGAAGATTTTCCAGATCCTTACTACAGATAGAGGTTGGGTGGCTGTTGTCCTTCAGTGTGGGCTGACATAGTCCAGTATAAGGGTCTTTGTCTACAATGGTTGGTGTCTGGCACTCTGGACGCTCGCCTCCAATACCCACAAGGGTCATCTGTCTTACTAAATAGCATTACCCACTAACACAGCAGATGTAAATAATTTATTGGCTACAGGAGAGGTGCTGGCATTTCAGTAGATGGCAGTAAAAGCCAAGCTGACCACAAGCAAGTCCTGAGTGCACTACGCATCTTTGCTGTACTGCTTTTTCCAAGTCAGCAGTGTCAGAACTCAGAGCTGGCTTTGGCTATTCATTGGATAGCTTCTTTTATTTCCAGATTACATTTTTTCCTCTCAACTCTCCCAATTTCTTTAAAGGCAACTATAGTGTCAAAACATATACATAGACAGTGTAAGACAGTTAGATACACAGTATCTAATTAGTAATTACTTGAGTCGTAATCTAATGTAGTATCAATAGAAAAAAATATTCAAAAATTTGTGATTAGGCTTTTGATCAGTTCATTGAAGTGCAGGGACTTGTTCATAATTAAAATAGAAACTTCAAGTGATGTGGTAAATTCACTCCTGTAACTAGTCATACCATTACAGCTTGAGATTTGCAGTGTAACCTTGGTTAACAGCTGTTCTACAGAGTATCAGACATCCTGTCTCATTTCTTCAGAGCAGGTTCGTTGTTTGCCTGGCTTATCCAGAAATTATCACTTATGTTTTGACTTCACTTATATTCTTTTTCGCCCTGTAATACTTCAGTGACCCATGAAACTTATGTTATTTGGGGATTTGGGGTTAAGTTGGATGCACAAACTCTTACCTGTTGAATCCTACAAGGAGATGAATTCATGGTTTTGCAATAACAAAGATTTAGGCCTATTGCAACAAAATATTCATTGCCAAGATTTCACTCATTTCACTGTTCCAATCTGGGAGAAAAAACAATTTCAGAACCATCTAAATATGAAAGCAACAGCTGTAGAGGAAGCCACCATTTCCCAAAGAAAAACAACCAACAAGGATTTGCCTGGTACTGGAACTGACATAGAAAAGAAAGCAGCCTGAAAATTTTATATTTGCTATCAGTAAATATCTTATGTAAATTTCTTAAAAAAAAAAAAAAAAAGTGAAACATTTAGTGATATTGGCATTCACAGAATTTTAATACTTAGCTACTCTTTTTCCATTTCTACTGTTGATGTTTAAAAAACATGACAAATATTTCAGTCTTCAGAGGCTTTTATGCTTTGTTATCTCCATTCTGTTGGAAACTCCATTCACTTAATCACATATCTAGCTGCATACCTTGGATCCAAGCAACTTCATACTTTTCAATTCTGTAACTGCTTACAGAAAAAAAACCAAGTTGGATGACAAAGCAAACATCCCTCAAGAAAGAAATTCACAAGGTTTCAGGATGTCAGGCTCGGGGTGATAGCATGTCACTGCTCTTTCAAATAATTTTACAGCAGCAAGTACTTGCTATCAAATCAAATTCTTTAATACAGGAAAGAACATAGCATGTACACTTGCTATACTTATTACACTTGTCTAGATTCATAAAGAGGTGTCTTGTTTCAAGGCACTTTGCCACTACTACTCAGTAAGAAACTGTCGAGTTTAGACCCGGTTGTAATGTTATTCTTCACTATGCAAGTATTCCTGCACATCTTAGTCCAATAGCATCAGAAAAGGAAGAGCAAAATGGTGACATAAATGGTGTTCCTTTTCAGGGCTGCAGAGTGTTTTGACCACGTATTTTCAAGTGAAATTACTTATAACTTGCTCAAAGTGGTACTGGCTGAGAATTTTCTCTCCCTTCAAGAGAAATTACATAGTCACTATTAGTCTGGAGCCTGTTGGTTTTCTTCGGATTTGTCTGACAGATTTTTTTTTTTACATTGAAAAGCAAGTCACACTGACTTCTGTGCACAGCTCTTCTCTTGGGAGCATGCCCTTTGCAGATGGAGGTATGCTATGTATGCCAGTCATGTACATCCCAATTTAGGGTGTTTGCTGCTTCACTCTGCTACTTGAGGGAGAAGACAGTTCTAAAAAGCTGTAATAGGGTGTGTTCACAGCTGCTTTGTCGAGTATCTTTTCACCCTGTGGGCCAGGAGTGACCTCTGGAAGGCAATAAACAGATCTACTGAACCATTTCTGAGAGGAGAACTCTAGCCCCAAAACCAAGATGACCTTTGGTGATCAGCTAACAGAACATGGGAACAGGGCAGTGCTGACCACTCTGAGCCCATGCCCCACTGCTGGGCCGGGTATCCTTCCTGCTTCAGCCAGAGGAGCCAAAACCAGAGGAGCCAAAACCAGCAGCTCCCCACTAGATGGAGAGCTAAGCACACATAACCAATGTAAAGACTTCTGCTCTTGTGGAAGTCTACCACCACATTCCCAGTTTTATTTTGTGATTAAACTGTGTTCATCTGTAGCAAGCACAGAAGAACAAATTAATCAGCCTCTGGGCTTTTTAGATTTCTGAGCCTTCACCTGTACTCAAAGCATGTTACAGAGCTTGCTTCCCACATGCATAGCTTAGGTCGTACTTTGGTACTTCAACTAATGGGTCACTTGCTACCGGAAAGTTTTCCCTCCTCCAGAGGAAAAAATGACAAGAATAGGACTTAACTCAGAATAAGGAAGTAAACACTACCACTGGGCTTTGCAGACTGATTCAAAACAATATATAATATGCTTTTAAGCATAGTGTGGGACTGAACTTAGGATTCATGAAGTCTGTGGGTTTACAACTTTTTTTCAATAAAAGCTTAGTACACTGAATTGCATTTATCTAGTAAGAAGGACTTCTGTGAAGAAACCTGAAAAATCACTGTAAGTCATCTGTTAGACAACAGCCACGCAAATCCCTCTCCATGTTTTTTTTTTAAAGCTTAGAGACTTTGCTTTATACATGATAAATGACTTCACTATGAAATGATGTTTCTATTCTTTGCAGTAGTTACTACTCCAACTTTGTTATTCATTGCAAAAGATAATCCAAAAGCAAAGTAAAAAAATTTACCAGACTAAGAACATTAGACTAAAAATTAGGCAGTCAGCCTTGATTGATTTGTAGTGAGTGTACAACATTCATTGTATTACAACAGCATAAACTTGAAATTATGACCATTTATTTAAGAAAAAATAGGACCAGAACACTTCCAGAAAACAGCTTTTTTTTTTTTTTTTTTTTTTTAACACAATGTTAAAAACCAGCCTGGACAGCTAATCTAGCAGTAAGGCTCTCTGCTGTTTTGCCAAAAAGTTTTTATTGCCTGAGTAACTAGGTGTATTCCTGTCACACTTTAAAAAAATATTTATTCAATGGAAAAATGAAAAGATATATTCAAATAGCCGAGAGTTTCATTGCCAGCTCTTTTGTTATTTCAGATCTTCTTAACAATCTCAAGACACCTAATATAAAACCCAAAATATATAAACTCAGAAACAAAGTTGAATATTTTCCTAGAACATGTGATTTTTATGTGCTGAACACTAATAATACTAATATTCTTCATCCCCATTCTACTAATTATTAGTCTAAATGAAATACCTGAACTCTTCTTCTTATAACAAGACTGAGTTTTTATCAACTGTTTAATACTATCAAAAAAACCCCCAAACCAACCTCACACAACATAACAACTACTTGAAAAAACTAGCTTTATTCAACTTTTATCATATGTTAAACTAGGACAACATATCACTCAACTCTTTAAAACCTGTAAAATCATAACATGACCTAAACATTCTCTTGTCAAACAACTTATCTGGGTCTTTCTCCATCCAGCTGCTTTTAACTAATGTGCCCCTCCTGTTAATCAGTGTCTTGGCTTTGGGCCAAATTACTCTAAGTTTATGTAAGCTTGCAGTGTAGGCTAGGTAGAGTTTTTCTTAGATTGGTTAGTATATTGTTCTTTTTTTCTGTTTTAGAAAAAGGATAAGCAGGTATTTTTTGAATTATCTTTTTCATTATTTTCTTAGGGGTTTTTTGTGTCACCCTAAGCCATTTAGTCATTTTTTCTAAAACTCTAGGAAGAAAATTTTTTTCCTTGTGCTCTATGTATGTTGTTTCTTGTATTGCTAAATGTTGGGGTTTTTTAGGGAAGAGAATTTCTGAATTTGGAGTATTTTATGCTAGAGCTTCAATAGAGAGTAGGTTGCCAGATAGCTTTAGGCTTGCTTTTAGCTACCTGCATCTTTATCAGTGTGTTCATTATGTTTGTGGTAGAACTGATAATATGTGACTGATGTATTCGTACGTGATAAGGGGAGATCTGAAAGATGAGTTTGTACATAATGAGGGAAGGTCTAAAGTATTCAATCTATTCCACTCTTGTTTTTATTTAATGAATAGTTTATTTTATTAACTGTGCTGAGTTGATTCAAGTGTACTTTAATTACATTTTTTGCCTGAAATGATGCAGTAAGCTAGCTGACCATGTGTCTCACAAGCTTGGTGGCTTCTGCTAGACTTTGGTGTTAAAGAGCAAAGAAAGCTGTCTTTTTTTAATATATATTCAGCATTTGCTGTTTCTTGCTTTCATTAATGCAAAATTTGTTTAGTTTCATTTTTTTGTTAAGTGGAAAGAGAAATTCTTTGCTCCAATATTACTACCGTGGCAGTCTTGGTTCCTATTTTCCAGGGACAACTAGGTTGCCAGTGTATTCTGGGCTAAATAAGAAGTGCTTCATAATTTCCTTTTTGGTTGTTACCATGCTATAAAGAAAGCAATTGATAAAATATTTTCACAGCATAGCATGTGTGGAATGTTTTTGGGAATGATGAAGGAAAACATGTATTGACAGTTAACCACATAATTCAGGGTGAGGCTTGGCACGGTTATCTTTTTGTTGGCTTTCAAATGCTGCAATCATTGTTGCAACTTCTACATACATGGTATGTATGTAGGGTATATACATGCTTCCATTTTTGTCTGTATGGGACTTCAGAGAATGATATCTGAGTACCTGATCATTTCTGGGTACAAAACACTGCACTGCTGCTGTGACTTTGGTTTTAAAACATGCACTGTGTGTAACTCAGGTTACACACCTGAGTGCCATTAAAGCATTATGTAATAATTTGCAGTAATTGTTACTGAGTGTTTTCAAAAGCCAGGAAGCATAAAAGCTGTATTCTCTAGCATATTCTGCCTAGCTGGACTCCACTATATATGGACAGTCCCAGGTTACTGTATTAACTATAAAATTGGAGGGAAATGGTAAGGTGTAGTAATCTGTAACTGTTTCGTATGGTCAAAATCCACTGGCAGCTAGAATTCTCTGCTCTGAAGGATGGGGAATAGTCACTTTCTATAGTTACTACTGCCTTGTTTAGCTATGCTGGGTATGGCATTGCATTGCAACTCCTCATAGGCAATAATATGACTAGGTTATTTGAATTAGCGTATTTATTATCTGGAAAAAGATAATTGTGGTTATGAATTTCTGCTTTACAGTAATGGATAAAAACAGGGAGGAACAATTGGAGAGTTTTTTAAACTACCACCATCTTTGTAAGATGTCTTATCACGTGAGTGTGCCCCAAGCCTGTGCTGTTTCCTTTTTTGTCATCTCCTTTTTGAAAGTGAAGTACATTCTAAGATACAAGTCCCATCTTTCCCCAGATGAGATGCCAGACCTCTTGCAAAGCCTATACTTGCAAAGTATATACATTGAGTAATCATAGAGACTCAAAATAAGATTCAGAAAAAATGTGGATTAAAAATGGAAAAGGTAGTGCTTGTCTGTTTTCACCTGTGTTGTGTTACTCTGTTCACATCCATTTTGCAGCACTGTGGGGACTTAAAGCACTGATACGGTGTGGTACAGTTTTAAGCTTTAAATGAAGGCAAATACAGAAAAAAGAGGAGGCAACAACACACAAGAGTATATTGTAGTGGGAGGCCAGATGCCGAAACACAATTTGAAGTCTTCCGTATAAAGAAGCTCTTCGAGCTGTTTTCAAAAGCTTGAGTTCAGGTTATTTCTGTGCTAAAAAGTTTAAGATCTTCAAAAACAAATATAGCCTTGATCCTAGTTCATAGGTTTTGTTTTGTACAGAGAAAAAAACACAATAAAAGGGTGTGTGTATAGAATAAAGAGTTGCTGAATGTAACCCTCCACTAAAGGCTTTTTTACAAACTTTTTAAGAACGGAAGCCATATATATAACTAAAGCTGTAGCTTGATATAAGACATTTCCTTTTGCTTAAAGCAGTGCTGGGAGATGGGGCTGAAAATCTAGACTTACTTACCTTTGTAAGCCTCCTTTACCAGCCACTGACTAATAGCTTTGACCTATGGGGTTTTGTTAATGGAGCTCAATACCTGTTCCCCTAACCTTAGGGCATCTTCTCTGATGAGATGCTTTTTCCTTCCATGCAGAATAAAGATTTACAGACAGGGGAGGATTAGCAGAGAGGGGAAGAGTATGACTTCAGTGGAGACTCTGTGGGTAGAGACTGGCTGGGAATTCAGGATGCACACCTGGCCGGGGGGGCTAATATACTATGCATGGCCTGAGAAGGTATCTTTGCACTGTAGGGATAACTGAAAACCCAAGACAGGAGCAGAAGGACTTTCGCTGGTCTGTACAAAAGGTGCCACAACTTCTACAGCAAAAAAGCCCTTGTTATCTACTCCAGGTTTAATTTGATTTTTGTAAGTATTGTTTTTAGCTGAAATTTGCCTTTCAGCGTGCTGTTTCTCCTCTTTGTGGCATGTGCGAAGAGCCAAAAAGAAGGGAATTGATCACTGGACTGGGAGCTCTCATTAGTTTAGGGCTCATCAGTAGACTTGCTATCCTGTCAGTAGTCCCAGGGAAAATGTATCAAAAGTGAAATGAGATTCACTCAATAAAGAATTACAGGATGGGAATGTATTAGTGTAAGTTAATATGGCTTAAAGGAAAACAGATGCTAGCAAACAAGCCATGTGGAGTTTCTTAAATAGAAACACTAGGGTTGGAAAAAGTAATTGTGCAGGTGTAGTAGATTTGGGGGACAAGAGGTACTCAACTTCACAGGAGTTTGTGATTTGCAAGGGTTAGCTGTTCAGAGCTGATAGGATTAGAGTTAGTGAACTGATCTCATTCTGGCAATTGATTAAGGAATCCTTATCTGCTGAGGGCTTTTGTTAGAAGCAGCCACAACTCAGCATTTCTATTTACAGTCTGCAAGTAAATAGGTAACAATGATATTTGTGGATGCTGCATTACAGTAAGGACAGACTGGTAAGGCAAGACAGTCTGGATAGAGGGAAGTCATTAATGCAAAATAGACCTTGAAAGGGCTGTGTGCAAATTAGACATAGGTATGTTAGTATTTCATTGCTTTTTAGCTTGCATATTGGCACTGGCAAAACCATTAAGAGAAATAAGCCTGAAATTTTTATACACGTGTTTTAAAAGGGGTGTTAAAGCATTGGGGCAATGCAGCAAAGCGCTGTCAGACTGATTTTTAAAAAGGTAAATGACTTTTAGGGAGGACCTGAGGAATTGATGCAATTGAGTTCTTTCAGAAGTCCCTGGAGTGGCTGAGTTAACTATCCATTTTCTTCCATGGAAAACATGTTAACTAAATTAGGGTGAGAGATGCAATAACAAATGGGTAGAAGTTGAAAACATGCAACTGTAATGAGAAAACAAAGCAGCAGTTCCTAAGAGCAGTGATTAAGCTCTGGAACTAACTATCAAGGGGAAAGGATAGGTTTCCGCTGTTTTGTTTTCTTGAAATCCAGACTGGCAACCTTGCTGGAAAGTGGCTTAGTCAGCTAATACTGTCTCAGTTTAGTCCAGAGGTAACAGTGGAATTTAAGGGTCTGATCTACAGGAGGTCAGACATGGTGATCTAATGGTCTATTTAGGCTTTAAGCTTTTTGAAGATACGAAGTGATTTGAAGGTGAAAAGATTTGTACCTTACCACTTTCTGCACAGCAGCCATGCTGAAGGTTTTAATTATTTTTATTCTGTGATGCTTGTATTTGAAGCAGAGCAGCATCAGAAATTTATGGTCAGACAACAAAGCAAGCAAGCTCATCAGGTAATATCTACATTAACTTCTGGCTCTGAGTGGAAGGTTACATTCCATTTTCCAATAAGATAATCATACTTCATCTGAAAGTTTGAATTTAACTAATGAAATACATGTTTAAATTCCTTGATCAAAAAGTAAGCTGCTAAAAGTACATATTGCCATGTGTGAAACATGGCAATGTTTCACACATGGCACTTCTTTTTTTTCTGTTGTGGTTTGCTATAGATGAGTCAGTAAAATGTTTTCCACCTCTGGGTAGCTTTATGCCACATGCTTGCTTAGAATTGATCTTACAGTTTCTAGTTTTTCACTAGTCAAGGAAGTCTGTGGGCCTGGGAGAAGAGCGTTACCTGGCTTCTCAGTGGGTGCTCAGCTGAAGGAAATGGTATATGCTTTTCTGTGGGAAGATGAGGGCTATCCTGAACACATGGGGCATTGTGAGCAACGTGGAGGTTAGGCTTTCTGGAAAGAAGCTATTCTCACCTTGCGAAGAACAGACATCATTTCAAGCACTGGTGTGCAAGGAGTTAAGCAGCCTTGGCAAACACAGGTCCCAGGTGATGCCCTGGAAGGTTTATGCTGTGTTAAGCCATTAGGAAGTACAAATGAACAAACAGAAGCAATGTGGCAGTGGCATTAGGTTCCAGGTGAAGGAGATGAAATGAAAGGGGAGCCAGGATAAAGCCTATGGTGTGCTAGTGCCAGGAGCTTGGCAAATACTTGCATCCTCCAGCAGTGGTGGGATGCGTTCCTCTATTAGGAGATGGGATCATCCCTGTTGTTTTCACTTTTTTCCACTGATGGCTGGAGAGTGGTGTTAGACAGCTAACTCTGTGAGAGTTTGGCCTCAGCAAATAATTAATTTCTTGTTGGGGATATGGTCTCTGGTTTCAAAGCCCTTTTGGGATGGCCAGGCCTTTTGCTGAAGCTGTAGGGCTGTCATCAAATGACTGGGCACCTCTGGGCATGCTTTCAGATATAAGCCATGGCTAGCGATGCAGTGTAGGTACCTTTGGGTGGGTTGGGTAGTAGCTGAATGATGGCATTGAGGGTGTCAGTGGTTTCTGGCTGCTGGTCTTGGACACCTGAAGAGGCAGAACAACTGCTCAGCAGCAATGCTTGAAGAACTAAGTGTGTCAGATGGGAAGACACATATAGGTACATAAGCCTTTGAATCTCCTAATCACCTGGCTTTTTAGTCTTTATTTCCTGAGTTGCCTCTTGTAGGAGAATTATCAAACATGGGTGAGAAGCTAATAATAATTGTGCCTTGCCTGCTAGTGAGGACTAGTGAGTGACATCGACATCTTATTAGTGCTGATGAGTGACAGAGCTGGATACTTGGGGAAAATGAAAAGGCAAGTGGGTGATTTTCAAATCAGTCTTCCCTACCTCACATGTGTGGGGGCTGTTGTTAGCAGAATGGTGGGGTTGTCCAGAAATGCCTTCTGCTGTCAGCTAGAGCCTGTGGCATTGGGCTTACTCTTAACATAATTTACAGATAGTGATGCTGGTCATGAAATTGTGCAGCTGCTCTTTGAAATCCCATCAGCATACTGTCTCCTGGCATGAATGCGGATAGCCTTTGGGAGCCAGATTGGTAAGACCACTAAAGGAGAGAGGTTGGATTATCAGTTGTAATACTTAATCACACTGGACTCTTGCGTAATTTTTAATTTAAAAAAGGTAACTGACAATTCAATTACATGGCTTGACATGCAGACAGTCAATTTCATAGCAAATTGTTCCTCCTCTCTCTGCCCAAGGACAGACCTGGTTTTACCCTGATCTTGCTTTTGATGCCTTGTGACCATTAATCTCTCATTGCCAAGCTGCTGCGTGCACCAGCCTGTGTTGAGGAATCCTACTGCAGCTCATGGGGCAGTCAGCTTGGAGCTGCTGCTGGTAGGAAGAGATCTGGCAGAAAACTGTCTGGCTTGTGTCGAAGGGTTATTACAAACCCGCCTGTCCATCCTGTGCTCACACCAGGCATTGGGGATGTTTAGGTGTGTTTATGCGTGTGGGAGCTGGGAGAGGAAGTACAGTCATGGGCAGAATTGCAGGTGATTAAAGGGAAAGTTGGGTTTGCTTTGCATATATACTGTATTTAATGGTTTTAGGTAAGGCTGTTGAGGACAGATTCTGTACTCCAGTTCACACAGAGTAGATGGCTTGATTCCCACAGATCACTATTTCTGGGCCTTTCTTTCACTAAGATACTGTAATTGTTATGTTGGTTTCTGATGATCTATTTTTACTCAAATGTCTCACTAGGAGACAGATACTAGCCATCTGCTACCTGCTCCTGAGGGTCTAAAACAATTATGATAGTTAAAGGAGAAGATGGTTAAAGATGTTCCATGTGCTCCTGCAAGCTAGTTATTTTGTTTCTCACACTTGTAGAGTTGGCAGGCATTTTCTTCCTTTGTTGACATACTGCAATTGCTTCTGGCTGCTACCAGCATCGATTGTGGTATTAGCTTGTATTACAATAAGAGAGAATCTATGCAAATGGTTAGCTCTTCTTTCTCACCAGTACATAGCAATCAGTTCCTAAGATGCTAGGGCTAGCAGAACAAATCATTGCATTCTCACAAAATGAGATATATTCAGTTTTGGTGGGAAGCCCCTTGTGTTTAGCTGGATTGATTTTCCTGAGAGCACCACAAAGTCAATTCAGGATTTCTGCAAGTTAGATGAAGTACATGGGAAGGGAGTCTGTTGCCTCGTATTTTAAGGGCTTCAGAAATTAAACATTGATTCTGTCTCACAGCAAATATAACTAGGTTGTAGTGGGTGTACGGGCCTTCTATTAGCACCTGCACATCTCATGCAGGTAACCAGTCTTACTGTTCTACACTAAGCATGGATACTTAATGCAGTTCGAAGTCAGTGTTGTTCAGTAAATTTAATACAAGTCATAATTGCTTCCTGAGCAGCTGTTGCAGACTTTGCCTTTAAAGAAACATGTCTGGGGGAGCTGAATAGTGAGCCTCGTCTTCTAACTGAAAGTTAGTCTTTTAAACTAATTCTTTGAAATACTTTCCAAAGTGGACAATTGATTAAAAAAAAACCCAGAACAATGAAAATGAGGTAATCAGGGATAAAGAAAACAAGACAGTACAGGGCAAGAGTTCTCCTGTAATTGACTATTTGTTCTCATGGTGGTGACCAGAGGTTTCCACAAAAGATGGCCCTGCTTTACAGGCAGTTTGATCTTCTGTGCTGGCCTCATGGCAGACAGAAAACTGGTTCAGGTCCATTGGTGCTGGACACGTGACACGTGACTCGGGCTGTCTCAGCCAGGTGAATAGCCTTTTGTGAAAACAGTGTGTTCTCAGTTGTTAGTTTTGGGTGTTCACCAACTATTTTGTATGCTAGGTACAGGTATAAACCTGTCCCATGTCCTTCCTGTTAAACAGTCAGGTGAGCTGCACATGGCTGGGACATGTGCCCTGGGCAGGCCGGAGTTACAGCTCCAGCAGCTCAGCGTGCCGTGTTTTCCCCAGTAACAGTCACAGAGTCCCAAAGTGCTACAGATGTGCAAGAGTAACGTAGCCTTTGTTTCCAAGGGGTAGCCCATGAGAAGGAGGGAGCCCAGCTTGAGTTAGCAGTACTGTACTTCTGAAAGCTGGTGTTGCATAAAAAAGGGGCATATTTTGGCACTACTTCCACAGAAGTATGTCAGCATGGGCCTAATTCTGAGCAAGTGAGTAATCTCTGAATTAAATGGCTCACAAGGTTAAAGCACGTGCAGCAGAAGCTAGTTAGGAAACCAAGTGAAAATATGCTGTCAGATTACCTAGTAGTACAAATGGCTGCTGTAAAATGGCATCAGCTGTAGTACCTAAAATGTTCTCTGATCTATATCCCATTAAAAAGTTACTCTTTAAACTGATTAGTTGTTTTGGGGCATGTCTTAAAGAATAAATCATGTGCAGTATTGTTTTAGCTTGTGATAAAGGTTTTTCTTTACTGCTGTGCATGGGATATGTTTTATTCATGTTTTTCATGCTGTTGGTTTTTTGTTTCCTGGAAATGGCTGCTATGCATGATGACCCGGAGAGCCACCTAATGTCTAAACAGCATCTCCACACCTGTGAGGGTAAAATAACTGGGTAGTTTTCCTTAATGAGCAGCTGAGTCCCACAGTGGAAGTTTCCACTGCAAGGGGAAAGGCTATGTCTGCAGGATGCAGCAAGCTGCTCTTGCACCTTATTCTGTCCATCAGACAGTGACTCCTGTGGGACCAATAAGTGGAAGAACAAGAGAGGAAGCTATGCCAACCCTCGCTGCAAGGCACTTTCTTTGGGTTTTGCCTTATGGCAGTCAGGTGGCAGAATGTGGATTTCTGATTCAAGCTTATGTTCACTTGCTGTGTCCATGCTGCAAAGGACTTTGTACCATAGACACATCCAAGCTACTTAGCAAGCAAGACAAAATAGGCTGCACTGAATTCTGAGCTTTTGTACCTAACCTCTTGTAGGCTCTCGGTTCACCTCAGTTAAGGCTTGCCTTTGTATCTCTTGTCATAATTAGTTTGTGCGTGGCTAATTGGGACTTCAGTTGCTTTGAAACATACGAGCTGCCTTCTCCAAGGATAGTTGTGGCCTTATAGCAGTTGGCTAGTAAAGGGCTGAATCAGGTCAGCACAAGCGCTTCTAAAAGCAGCAATAACAGCACCCAGCATAGGGGAATATGCTGCAGAGTATATGAGAATTTCTCTAGAGAACATCCTGTGGTTACGAGCTTTTAAAAATTGCCTTCAGACTCTCACCTGACTGTATCGCTTCCTGCTACCAGCAGCTTGTGCACTTCACAGAAGCTGAACTCCTTTCTCATTAGTGACAGTAGGAATCTGCTCAAGGAAGGGTTCTCTCCAGGCCATCCCTCCTCTTGAACTCTTGTTTGTGTTCCTACAACACCGAACAACTTATCTGCTGCCATAAAACCTGAGTGCTAGCCATACAACACTTGGTTAATTCTCAAACACTTGCCACTTTGTCACATGGATCATTCTTGATGTGCTGGGCAGCTGGTCTCCGAATCTCTGCTGAAATGTTTTAAACTCCGAAGGACACACAGGGATTCACAGTGGTGTCATGGTTTATTTTCAGTATTAACATGGATGAAGCATCATCTCACTGAACACAAGAGCCGCCAGGCTAGTGCATTAGGGAGTCTCAGGAAAAGCCTAAAGGTTGCTGAGCTGAGACTACAAAAATCCTTTCTTAAACATGGTAATGAAGAACTTTTCTTAAAAACCTGATTTCTCCTCTATCAGAGGTCTTGCTAGTGGTTTGTGCAAATGTCTGCATATAGCATGTTAGCCAGGGATTTATTTTTGTTAGCTGAAAATAGGGGGATTAGCTGAAAATGTTAGGGATTTCTCTAGCATTGGAGGGCAAACTGTTGAATTATACTGGTCCCTGGTGGCACCTTCTGGGTTTAAAATTCCTCAGAGGAGGGCTTGAGAGAAGGCTCAGCCAGAGTGTTTTTGTTCCAATACCTGGAAGCAGAAATTAGTCTTTGCTCTTCCATTGGTTCCTCTTCAGGAAAGAATAAGCAGCAGTGTATTTCTAAGATCTGTTTAGACAAGAAAAATTACAAAATGCAGCCAAAAGTTATGTTAAAGTTTAGGACCCCTTGGGGGTTTGAATTTTTTAGGCTTGCTAGGTTTGGAGACGAATCTTGGAAGGAGTAGCCTGAAGCTGTGATGGGAGGCCACACAAAGCCCTTGCGTGTCCAGGCAATGAGTCCCATGGTATTTCTCGGAGGGAAAATGCAACCCCATCCAAAACCCCCTTAATGCCAGTGGTTCAGATAAGGGAGGACATGGACCCTTGTCCTGTACCTTTAATTTACAAACAAGCTAATACTAGCCCAACTGAATTAGGGTTTCCAAGTACCGGAGAAGACAGCCAAATGCGAGTTGTTCCAAACCATCTTAGTGTGGCCTGCAAGGTGGTCAGGGAGTTTCTTATGCAGCATTACCTGTTGCACTGTGTGGATAACTAATCATCCAGTCTCCTGTAGTTGAGGAGAGTGGTTCACCTTTTAAGATGTGTGGGATATCTCGTGCCCAGGAGAGTGCTGGTTTTCCTACTTGCCTATGGAGGGAGCCAACATGCCTTGGATGCAACATGCTTACAACACCTTTAGACAGCATTCATTGGGCAGGGCAAACGGTATTCAGAGCACTCTCTCTGATATCATGACTGGTTAGCTGCATGATCATCCCAAGTGTTAACCGTTCCTCTAAGAATTATGATCAGATCACCCCAATTGGTTAACCTCTTCTGTAAAGATTGAAATGAGCCACAGATATGCTCAAATGAATGGAAAACATGCTTGTGTTGATGGTAACAGAATCAGTGTAACTAATGTGACAGTACATTAGTGTTGTCACTTCAAACTGAAAGCGAAATAAGCTAGTTTAGACATGTAAAGACAGATATAATGGGACAAAGTTATTTCTTTTCTTGTCTGAGTATGTTTCTGTGTATGGTTTTCTGGGGTTGTCCTAGCCATTCCTTTAACTTGTGAGTAATAACAATTTTCTTGGCAATGCCGCCCTTGTTATCAGAGCTTGCACTCCGATGCATGGAAAACTGCCATTTCATCTTTTACAGCCTGTTGACCTACTGGAATAAATGCACTTCAGCCAATTAGTCATTGTGGTTTTTTTTCTATTCTTACTTGAGATGGCTGGCTCTTTGGAGCAATCTTCCTTTCTACACTGCAATGCAATTAGTAAAAAGCAGTTGAATGTTACGGATAGCGTTTGGTGCTATCAGTCTTCTAAGAAAGAGTACAGCAAGGGAAGCTAGCTCCTGTTTGCCTGTTGATGTGTATATGCCCTCTTGACTGCACAGATGTGGAAGCAGCCATGTTGGAAGATGCTGATTCTCAAACCAGGATTGCTTCATGTTCGGTCTGTATTTCTCAGTTAGTTTCCTGTGGCTGCATGAGCATCAGGTAGATTGTTAATTCTAAGGGAGCAGTGGAAGAAATGCCTTCTCTTCAAAGCATACAATCTCATAAATCATGTGTATGATAACTTCATACTCATCTAGAGAGAAGTTCCTTTGACTCCTGTCTGCAATAAACATTTTATTGAGAAAGCAGAGCCACTGTTGCTCAGTGATTCTGAGGACTGTGCTTTAGTGCAAGTAAGTTTTGCTAAGGGCTATTGGTCCTTTCAGATGACATAAATATCCTTCCTCCCCTCACATGTTGGGTGATAGAACTTGACAAGAGCACTGACAGTGTCAGAGCTGAGAAGTCCTGCTTTGTAAGGAGATCTTTGAGGTAGCAATATAGAAAATCTACAAAATCTAGCCTGAAGCAAGTGCTCATTTTCAGCTGAAATCTTCCCAGCAGCTCCTTGTCAAAGGGAAGATGGAAGATATATAACAGGCTCTGATCCCTGGCTGTGAGCTGAGCTGTCTTGGGTTTGGGGGCCAATGTCAATAGAAATATTGTCACACAGTAACAATAGGAAAATATCTTCTCTACTTACTGTGATATAGACTTCCCTTGAGTCATGTAGCAGGTCATAGGCAGTGCTGAGGGCAGCTGTAATGAAGATGGTGACTGGATATCTTGGGACTAAGGTTTTGTTTTCTTTGCAGAAACTATCTCAGTGCTTGTAGCTGGAGCAACTCAATGTGTTATTCCTTCAAAATGTGCCACAATAGTGTCACCTATGAGGAAAGTAGAACGGAGTTGTTCTGACTATAGTGGAATGGGAGCCACAAAAAAGGGGTGAAGACGTGCAGAGGTTATTCCCTCTTCTCTTGCACCTTCCATCAAGTGCACAGCCTTAATAATTATGTAGCTATAGGATAATGGATGGAATTGGCACTGCTAGAGTTGAGGTTGTACAGAATGATTCAGCATGCCTTCAACACTTATGCTGTCTAAATGGGATGGGTGGAGCAGGGAAATAAACTCACAGGGGAGTAGAAAGTGAGCCAGATTAGTGATGTGTCTGAAATTCTGTGAGTTTTATGGGAGAATTTGTGTTGGCCGGGTGCATGATTGCATGTACATGCTTGAGACACGGATCAGCAACTTTATTGATATGCCTGGTAATCCCACCCGATACAAAACCCCATGCTTACAAGGGTCAGGGGCGTTGGATTTCTCATTTAGATGTTAACTGTGAAACTTGCTCTGTTAATACCACACTGATCCTGAGCACAGGGGTCTTGCAGCCACCGGTTGGAATGGAGGAATTCAAACAAGGTAAAGGCTGTTTCTTAACGAGTTGGTACTAATGAAATGTCCTGCTGGTCTCTACTACTCTTCTGTTTACCCAAATGCCATTTACTATCATGTTTTGTCAACTTGCCTGCATGAAAGTTGAGTAGGGACTATCTCTGCCCCTTAAAACCTCTACAAATCTGTTAGACTCTACACATGATGGATCTAAACATACATTTAGGTAAAATATATGACACAGCTGCTAGGCAATTTATTTTCACCAGTGGAAAGACTATATATCAAGACAGTGGTGAAATGTCAAGTGAATGATGGGGTTTGTCCTCTTATTTGTGAAAATAAATTGTACGTTCTATAATCTGAAGCAGACTAGTTTTTAATTATGCACTGTTTTGCTTTGATTTACTAGGCAAGTTATCTAGAGGCCAAAACACTAGCAGATTAACTGTAGTCAGTCTGGAATGACTTAAAGGGCAAACATTAGACAGAGTATTTCATTTTTAACAAGCTACCATAGTTTTTTTGCTAGGCTTTCTTTCATATTTTGCCTACAAGATTAACTCTTTTGTGGATTAGTATCAGCTTCTCCTTTCTGTTTTATGTTTTGACTATTAATTATCAACCCTGTAGATTCTGCATATAGCTTATATACATAGCTTTCTGGAGAAATAGATGTAGCTTCAACTTGTCTATGCAGGGCTTTTAGCTAACTGACTGCATTTTCTTGTGGAGACTGGAAAGATAAGCTAGAGACACTTGGTGGTTCAGTGAAATGTGTGCATCTCTGTGCTCGGGCAGTGGTCCTCAATCTGTGGCTGTTGGCCCTGTGCCTGGGACCCTGGGCAAGACTTGGGGCCACAGGGAAATAAAGCCAAAACAGACACAGCTGCTGCTGCTACGGACTGGGAGAGGAAAGGAAAGAGTGGCGATGCTGGTAGGCCTTAACTTCTTGGTACTGCTGCCCAGAGACAAGCAAAGACTGGGAGCCACAGTCTGCTGCTGTTAGACCCCTTTCACCTTAAATCTAATTTTCTGCTGATGGTTTGTGCGGAGTAAGGCTGTCCAGTCTGGTGAAGCAGTGGAGTGCATCCCACCTTTGAGCCACTGCTGGGATGCCTGTCCACAGCCAGGAAGCTTGGCAAGGATAAGTCCTGGGCAGTTTGGGCACGGTCAGAGAAAGGCACCTGGGATGCAGAAGCAGCCAAGACCAAATGGCATCTGGTTAACTGGAGCCTTGCAGAGACCTCTTGGAACAGCTCTGGTTAGCAGGACATGCTAGGAAATTATATCCCCACGTGCTGACTATAGCCCCACGCTACTGATAGTAACACTGATGTCTGATCTTCCTAAACATATGATGGTCCAGCCAAAAAACACTACCCTTTTGCTCTGGTCTCATGCCTGAATTTTGTGTTCAAATCAAACACCAAAAGTTTCTGCAGAGAGATGAATTTCAAGTCAGACAAGCATTTCTTATCAATGGATTGAGTGCTTGTGGTCAGTAATGAAAATCCAACATAATAGTTGTCTTTGATTTTTTTCCTGCATGCTGGTCATGGATAAGTCTGTGTTCTGACAGCACATTGAGAGGTGCTGTGGGTAGACTTCCAATGTTACAGTAACGTGTCAGTCTCTAGAATGGCCAGTTGAAATGGTTAGCTTGGATTAGTAAAGATAAGAGCTGAGAAAAGCTAAATATAAGGACCATGTGTTAACATCCCAATCTGTACAATTAATCTAGTAGATTTGATAAAATTCATAATATACTGAGGCTGCAAAACTGTTGTTAGACCAGAATCCCTGTGTAAAGTGCCTAGTAAGTTTACCTAGTGTAAAGTAACCCAACAGCAACATGAGGCTGTTTTGGGCTGCCATTGTCTTGAAAGGTTTTTTGAAGGCAGACAATTCAAATAAGGGCTGTTATGTGAAAATAAGGAGATGCTAACCTTTAGTAGAAAGTATTTTAGAGAAAATGTTACATCAGTGATTTGGCAGCAGGAGTTCCAAAGGGACACTACAGGCAGGCCAATTGTCAAAAGTTAGTGAGCACTGATACTGTGCTGGAAGAATGACTGCTGTTTTCATATCTGCTGGTGCTCTAGCCTGACCCTGCTTCCTTCTGGGATCTTAAGTTCTTTTAGCCTGTTTGATGCCTTAGATAACTCAGCTGTAAAATGGGCATATGGCATTCAACTTCTGTATTGGAAAGTGATTTCTCGACATGTGAAGAAGTGCTGCAAAGCAAGCTGGTATTTGTCAGTGACCAGTGGAATTGGATTTGTTCACTTGGATTTGTAATACTAGTTAGTTAAGTTAGATTTTGAATTGCTTTTAGGTTATTCTTATTTCAGTACAAAATTTATTAAAAGGCAACAAATCTATCTGAAGAATTATGTAAGTAGAAAGCAAATTATTCAGTAGCAGTAGCCTGTACTCTGTATAAGTGCTCCCAAAGTGCCCATTACTAGTTGTTTGCAATAGGGATAGAACAGCATCTGCCTTGCACATACCCATGACTGCGGTTTCTAAATTAAGTCAGGGAAGAAAATTTGGCCCTACTCCACATATAGCCTTTTTCTTTTTTACAGTCAAATATCCGTGTTTTAAAGAAACTCCATAACCAGCAAAACTGGGTGGAACTCTTCATTCACCAGCTTTGCCTAACAGTAAGCGCTGAATGTACGTACTGACCCTGCTATATATACTACCAGAGCCTACTCTGACCAGCCCAAAGCAAAGACCATGCTTTTTTCATTTACTCTTCGTGCAGCTAGCATGCACTGGCAAGGTTGTGGAGAGCTAGATGAATTACTTGACATATATTGGAAGCCAGGTAGTGTCTCAGACTGAATTCTTCCCAAAGCTAGAGCTGCACTTGATTATTTTTTAACAGTAAGTTTTTAATTACCTTGTCATTTACGTACACCAAATTTGCAGACAGGCTTCAGTGAGTCTGCGTATTGCAGTACAGCTACTGAGTGTAGCACAACATGGATGATGTGCTTTATCTGGTAGGTCTGTCAAGAGAGGTTTTTAATTCTTTGTATTAGTATCAAGTTATTGTATATACAACTTTAGAAGTGTGCATTTTTTAAATTTTTCCTCTTGCAAAACATCTATTAGGAAAAATAAAAACTCTACCAGTTGAGAAATACCTTTTAGCATCAAGAAGCAATGCTGTGTTCACTGCCTCTTAGTGTCAGGGTAGCTTCATAAAATTTTTTTTTCTGTTATAGGGGATGTTTGCTGCTAGAGCCACGTGAGTAACTGCTGTTTAGGCAAATTATAGACAGATATAGAAGGAATGGTTGCACTTCTCAGAAAAGGAGGAAATAGCAACAGGGTGGCTAATTAAAGGGATGATCTTGTCAAGAAAGGGAGAGCCAAGGAAAGGCACTGAAAGCTGAAGTATAAAGAAGTGGTTATGGAAAACAGGAGGAGAGAAATACAACCTCGTGCTGCATTTGCCTTCTGCCTGGTGACTAACAAATTAGCTGCAGTTGTCTGTGTAATACTACCCTGGCTGTGGTCTGACAATCACCATTTGTTCCCAGGCAATCTATTTCTCTCATGGAATTTGTTCTCCTAAAGTAAATCTGAGAGAATAGTTATATAAATATATCTGTCTACATCATTAATTTATTTTCATGTTGTAAACAAGTATCTAAGGCAAACTTGTAGACAATGTCAAAGCACAACAGTTAAAATGGGAAGAAGTAGAAAGTCACTCTGTAGAGAGCGCCATCTTGTAAAGAAGCATTTAATTTTTAAGTTATAAACACTTCAGCAGTGCATAGAGGGCTGTAATTTGCACTTCCTTTTTTCCTTACAAGACTGTGCCCACTACTTTTTCCAAGACATAATTGTATACGTTAAAAAAATAGCATAACGTTTTCACAGCAAATGGCATTACTTAACTGAGATTTTACACTTGTTAAAGTCAGTGAAGTTTCTCTGGGTCACAGCAGAATCGGATACTCCACAATACACAACCCAGGTTTGCTCTTTGCTTGAGACTAGATGTGAAGGAGTAAACCAAGCGGTGATCGGATACTCCACAATACACAACCCAGGTTTGCTCTTTGCTTGAGACTAGATGTGAAGGAGTAAACCAGGCGGTGAATGCAAATCGTAATTCTGTGCTTCTGGAGATACTTTGTGTGTTGCTGGTATGTGGGAGGTCAGGTGGCATGATCGGATCCATTCCTTTTACATTTGAAATCAAGGAATCCATAAATTGGAGGAAATGGAAATATTTTACCTGCTTATCAAGATCTGTATTTCAAATGTGCATGTTCAAGTGTAGCAACTGAAATTCCCCGTTTTGTGGTCATGGTTTCAGAGACTGAAATATTTAACACCCATTAACTTGAATGTAAGTTAAGCATTCGCACAGCTGGGGGTCAAGCCATGCATGAAACTTGGGTGTAACCTTGAAGAAAAGAAAGCAGATAATCTCCACTTAGCTGCATGAAAAAGGATCCTGTTTTCAATACTTGTAGTGTATTATGTAGTATATTTCTAATTAAATGTTGTTAGGTTGTTGGATGTGTGGCTGTTCCTTGGATCTCTTTATAGATGGGTGAGTTGTATGTTACCCAACACATCTATTAACCTTTGTCTGATAAAATAACTAAATAAGATATTACAAAGATAGATATCTGTACAGGCTGGTTGCTTCATGTTCTCATTTACTTGAACACTGTTGGATAATAGCAGCGTAGTGTTACTTGTGGCTTATCTGAATAGGATTGTCAGGGTTTTCCAGCAATTGCTTCTAGCTGTTTCAAAGATAAGTGTGAGAAATTGAAAACTTTGTGGAGAAGAGCTGGATGCAGATATGCAAACTCTTCAGACCCTATGTGATAAATAATAACGTGTGAATGTAAACAGTGCTGCTTTAGGGATGTGTAACAAGGATTTTGGGAATGGTGCTGTGACAGGTATATTGAGTGCAGACATGGAAAAGATTAATTATCTCATGTAAAAGTAATAATAGCAGTATCAGAAAAAATAGTTTTAGCACTTCATGTTAGTGAGATTTCCTGACTACTTGGTAATGCATGGTAGAGCGACACAAAGAATCCAATTTCTCATTTGCTGTTACATTTCCTGAGGGTAGAAAAGGTATTTCATAGCTTTTTGCAAGTAATACTTTCGTATCTAAAGCAATTGGTTGGGCTGGATGCTTCAGTAAGGCCCTGTCCTGATCCCTGATAGATGGGAACCAAGCCATGGATACTACCAGAGGTGAAATTAAGTGAAGTGGGAATGAGCACCATTTATACAGCCAGGCACGGCATCTCCCACAGAAACTGTTGTGGGGAGTCCAACGATTGTGCACTCTCACTGTTTCTCGTGGTCTCTGTTATTCAAGAGTTTGAGGCCTGACATCCTGACTTGACTGCTGTTGGGAACCCTAGAGGCAGGAAGGTGTAGTTGAGAGAGCATCTACTGTAAACAGTAAAGGAAAAAGTGCTATTTGTGAATTTGCTGCTATTGTGTATTATTGATTCAACAGCGCCCAGTGCCTCAATACTGCAGTGACATGAAACAGGTAAGCACATGATACCTTGTTTACAGGCACACTTCGCTGTAATACCCCCCGTTTGCTAGCGGCCAAACTCAAATCATCCCTGGTCTTTTAGCCCCTTGAAAAGCTGGGCAAGTAATTTTCTCAGCTTGGTGATGCTCCCAGGAAATTTTCCAGAGATGTAAAGTTTGCAGTAGAAGCTGCTTCTGATCACGCTGGGAAGCAGACCTTAGGAAAGAAGGCAAGTCCATGGACATGAAGTCCAAGATCAGCTGATATTCAACAGGCGGGTCATACTCATCCCACCCTCCACGTGCTTTATCTTGTGTATAACTGTATGTGAACATTCCTGTAAATATTTTACATCTTACGGATGTAGATTTTTTTAAAATTGATAAACAGGGCACCCATTCATCAAGGGTTTTACAAGGGAGTATACCAGTTTGGTCTTAAATCAGAAACTTTTTCAAAATATTTTAGCCCAATTAGTTGGTGTTTTTAGTTTCTGGAAAGGGTTCTAGAATAGAACCAAAATGCTTATAGTACCAGTGGCAGATTTCCTTTGAAAGGAAATAGATGTTCTATAAAAATGTTTTTCACAATAGGTTAAAAAAAAAATCATAAAATTCAGAATAAATATATATATTATTGATACACTAATAGCTAAGTTTCTACCTTCTGTATGCTCATGTGCCAAATTACAAATGTTTTCACAAATAACTCTGCAGTAGAGACTTGATAAAATACCTCTTCTGCAGTCAGTTGAGTTCATAAACTGTGGTAAGCAGAGAAAGCTCTTAGTTAAATTAAATGAAAAACATCTGGTGTCAAACAGGGGCATGGCTAACAGTGTGTGCTTCAGATGATTTTTCTACTGTTTTCTTCTGCTTGACTGATATGTCTGAAGTACAGTTATGGTTTTCCCACATAAAAAAGGCTTTGAGCAGCCTTTCCAGTGGTGATTTTCTGTAGAACTCTATAGTGTAACAAAAAGATGCAGTGGTCTGCAATATCATCTGCAGTTCTATGCAACTTCAGCTGTAAGCTATGGAGTTGTAACTGTAGGTTCCCATGGCTTTAATGACCATACTCTTGATTCCAGGAAATGCTGATTAGTATTTTTCCCTATGCCTTTCCTTACCCAGCAAGGCACCCAAACAAATATTTGTACTTCCTTTCCCTCTCCTAGAACACAAGGTTATTCTAGGAGGTTTAAATGTTTGTAAGGGCAGGTATGAATGCATGGATTTTCCATCAGAATGATATATCTGCTCCCACTGGAGTGATCAGGTGATGTAATAAATTTTCATCTCTACAAAGGGAGAGTTAGAAAGCTGCTAAATCATTGCCTCCTTTTAAAAAGCTGTTGAGGAACAGCAAATAACATCATAGTGTTTTCATACTGTTTCTTCTAATATGATGTCCAGAGAATGAGATAAAGTTTGGAGAGACAAGTCACAACCCCTGTGGCTAAACCAGCAGTTTTCTTCTTGACTTTTGTCCTTTAACTGACATCTTCTCTTGGTAACTCCAAGTATGTGTTGAAATATAATTTACTGTATTCTAGAAGCAATAGTTGGAATTTACTTTTTTCAGCTATATAAATTATCTCATCTCAAAAACTTTCCCACCTACATTATATGTGCAATGTTACTTAAGTGAGTTGCTTATTTGTTGGGTTTTTATTGATAAAAACTATTTCTGAGTAAATCTGTTGTACTCCTTATTTATGGCCATGTCAAGTAATGAAAAATTATACTGGTTACAAATGCACCAGTATGCTTTCATTCAAACTGATCTCTTACAAGCATATGACATGCACAGGACTAATATCTAGCAACATTTAGTGAAATTACAAACTTTTAGAGAGAAAAGGATCCCCAAGTCATTATTTGCCATATGTGATCAAAGCGCAGAATTGACTGTTAATGGAAGATATTGCAGGCTAAAGCAAGGTAATCTTTTTTTCACAATCCCAGGACCAAGCTAGAATACTTAACAAATTTCAGCCTCATTTCTTTTTTATAATGGTCAAATAAGTAGAGGTAATGTTTGAACAAATGTAATTGCACCAAAAATTTGTTATCTGAGGAAAATAGTTCAAGAGCAGGGAAATGGTTAAATTTGTGTCAGGTTTCATTCTGTTAGTAATATTTCATCATTGCATATCTTTGAGCTTCACTTGATTCATGCAGGCTTAATGCAGCAAATGTAAGTTAACAAAGGATTAGCACTTTGATCTATCACTAGCATGTGACAGCAATTGCCATGTGTTGATGAATGCACAATAATTGATAGTGCTCTAGGGTGTCTTTAATATAGCAAAGCTGGAGAAGTTTGAATGCTGGTACCTGTTGCACTCAGATGACGCTTTTTCTCCAGGGCTGCATTGTACACTGTTAAAACATACACATTTTATCTCATTTTTCACTGCAAGTGACAGGGAAATAATCTATCCAACATTTGCATTCTACTAATTGCATTGCAGGATGAACTCATCGGCTACACTCCTCGTTTTGGTATTGGAGTTTTCACTTCAAGCTCCTTAAAGATGGTCACTATGACTTTGGGCACTGCAGTTAAGACTAGGTGCCGCAGATGAGCTTGGCAATGCAGGTGGTCTGTGGCATGGTGGTAGCTGGCATCATTCCCTCTTTCCTCTGTCAGCTTAAATCTAAGGAGGCACTTGGCTACTAGGCCATTGCCACCTACGTGCAATCCTAGCGAAGGAAAGCAAGGATTTTGGTATGTAACAGTTGGCCAGGACACAGCATGGTATAATGCCATAGATGCCTCTTCAGTGGCTGGACTTGACTGTTTAAGTCCTCAGTCATGGAAATTACTCAGTAATTTATACACAGCATCACCTCAGACTTTGTAGCACGATCATATTGTTGCACGATCATGGGCCAGTGGTTATGCCAGATGAAAAAGTCTGGCTGACAGCTATGGTGAATGAACCTTAAACTCTCTCACTAATTGTCAGCAGTAAGTAATTAATGTCCTCTTCAACCCCTTCACTCCACCTGTGTTTTGGATGCTTCACAGGACTGTGGACCAGAGCTCTTGAATAAGGGGTGTATAGGCACAGAGAAAAGTGAATCTAAACTGTTCTGTGCTAGATCTAGGAGGGAACCTACAGATATTAAGACCTGAAGAGACTCTTTACCAGCCTTGATGGAAAAAAATTTGACATACCTCAGCCCCAGATAAAGGAGGATATCTCAGGCATTTATTTGTTCAGACTGAGATAGGATTTTGTTTACTGCTGCTTTATCTGTTTGATGTCCAAGTATTCTCACCTTTAAATGCTGTGTGCTTTCTGTGTGCTCTTTGGATGTCTCCAAGACTCTAGCTGAGGCAAGTACTTAACCTGAATCATAGGCCTGGAGAAAGTTGCTGGCTTCCAGGTGGGTTACAAAAAAAAAAAAAAGTGCTCCTAAACTTCTAAGGAATGCAACAGCTGCTAGGCAGGGTTACCAACTATATCTTTGTGTCCTGTTAACTTGTTGGTGCCCCAGACACTGTAGCTGTAGAGTGACATGAGTAGTGCAATGCTGGAACTGGACTGAGGCTGACTGGGCAATGTGGAAACGGTATGCAGAGCCAGCACAAGGTTTCCTTACTGTTGAAGAAGACGTTATTGTCTGTGTCTCAAGAATAAGTGTGAAGAGAAAAGGGGGAGAGGGCAAGGATCCTGCAGGATGAAGGACAAGAGACTGCAATTGCTAATTCTCAAACCACAGACCCCTGATCTGAAATGCCATTAGAAAAAGCTGTTGGTTTCTGGACAGTAGCAACTGCTTCATAATTGAAGTTGAAACTGACTTTTCTGTAGAATCCCCTTTATCCACCTTACAGGAATTTTCCCAAGAGAAACCATTGTGGTTGCCTTCAGGTGTGACAGGTAGATGCTTAGATTTCCTTTCCCCACATCTGGCAGCAATGCGGTTTCCCAGCCAAAAAGGAGGTTGTGGCAGCACCATACTGCTGAGCACCCTTGTCTGAGCTGTTGTGCAGTAGTGAACTTCACAGGGAGAAGTTGATGGTGGTTAAAAGTAATGGAGAAAAAAATGAAAAAGAAAAGGAGAGATGAGTTCTTAGGTCAGATGCACCACTTTGACAAACAGTTGCCTCTGTGCAGATGAGGTGGGATAGGCAAGAGCTAAAATTTGAAGGTGGGACCATCTCTTTTACTTCAGTACAGGCCTAATTATGAAAACATAGCCAAGTATCCATCTGGTCAGCCCAGCCTGTGCAGATAACTTGAAGGAGTTGGATTGTGAGAAGTGCCACGTGGCTTATTGTCATACATTTTCCCTTAAGTATTGCTTTTCAAAATGATTAAAATAAGACGCATGCTGCTTTTAAAGCCAGAGTTTGACGCTGCAAAATGCCTAGTGTTGTAGATATGTGACATAGCAAGGAAAAACCTGACACTGATATGTGTCCATGTGTGGAGCAGTGATCTGAGACCCTGAGCTTCATCTCTCCAAAACAGGTTTTCAAAACCAAGGCATGTATCTCAATTACTGACCAGGTCTCAAGGCTATAAGGAATGTCTAAGCTGTACAGTCAGATGTGTGCTCATCCTTGTTTTTGCTAGGAAGTATTGTTGTTAATGCTGAATGCAAGCGCTGAGTTTGGGAGGGTGGTGACATTTAGTGGTGGATGAAATGAGTGCTAAAGCTGTTCATGTAATGAGCAGTCCCCAAGGACGAGCATGATTTCTCCTGCAGAAGTCATGGATCCTGTGCTAATGCCTCAGCTGAACCATGGTCAGAACGGCTTGCAAAAGGAGAAAGGGTTATCTGTGGGAAGGGCTCATGCCCTGCTCACTGCTGGGGGAAGGTGGGTCAGATGATTTTGGCAATTCAAGGTATTTGCAAAGAGAATGAATGAGAAAAGGAATATATTTGAGAAGGGAACAGTCACACAGTTCATGTTCCTGCTAGGACAAGTTTGTATTGTTCTGTTAATATAAGTCATTTCTTAAGAGGGCTGGGAAAGCAGGCAGGCAAAAATGTTGACACCTAAGGATATTTGCCCAAGGTTTTTTCCTGAGAGGTTATATCTTATAAGACTGATTCTGGTAAAGGAAAATCTTTGTGCATCTTTCACAGTAGGAAATGACCTAGCAGTTAAACCAACTTTGACTTTTGTTACTCACTCAGATCTCTGTTGCAAGGCTTAGCATTTTAGAAAGTTGGCTAATCAACTGTAGTATTTATGTAAGCTTTTTTGTCCTGTTTGGCTATTCTTCTGCTTGGAGAGACTTGTTATTTTCTCACTAAGTATTGGCTAGAATACACTTCAAGGGCTTCATTGTTCATAAGGGAATTTAATCATTTTGGAACAAGACGTCTGTGAAGCATGCCTATATTCAACAGGAAGAGTATCATAAGGAGAGTGTGTCTCGTGCGTATGTTGCCAGTAATCCTCTGTGTATGTCAGTTTTGCTGTTGACATAATTGTGTATGGGACAGGGCTCAGGAGAGTTAAGTTAATCTTACACACTCTCATAGATTAGGAGAGTTTATTTTGCATGACAATCAAGAGTTTGAAAACTAAGGTTTTTCCTTTCAGCATGATCAGGAAAGGGAGATGCTGTGGTGGTCAATGAATGTAAAGCATCACTCTGAGATTGTGTGGTCTGGTGATAGTGCCAGCTCTTCTACTGACTGGTCACACCACTCAAAGCAAATCATGTGCCAAGCCTGTCTCAGTTCTGCTACCTGTAAAATAGGGAGAGTAACTGACTGCCTTCTCCTAATGCTTTCACATCTGTGGGGGAGAACATGGTGTAAATACTAGCAAGGAAAATATTTTTCTCTTCAGTCTCACAACTGCTGTTGTCACAGCCCTTAAACACTTGAAAGTTTGCTATGTGTGGAAATAAGCAGATCTGCACTCAGGTTAAGGTTTCTGGCCAGTGCAGAGCAAAAGTTAGCACTAAACCTGTTTTCTTCTGGGAAGAAACCTTTCCCCTGGAAAATACATCCTTTTCCTTTGCAGGAGAATACATTCACTTGTGGAGACAATGGACAAAAATGACTTTGTTGTGGTGCTAAAGCATATTTGAAATTTCAAACTATTTCCTTTGAGTTGATATCTATTATTCATCTGAGTGGAGCAGTTCTGAAATCGGAGATCTGTTCAGGGAGCACCTGGCTTCGACTTGAGAAATAATAAAGGAGAGGAAGAATTAAAGGAATGGTTTGTACAATATATGGAGCAACGACACTTTGGGATGCTTCAGTAGACTTCTGTATCTTGAGTGCAGCCTTTCATGTTACTTCTGGCTGCACTCGCCTAGCTGCAGCCTCTCTACCTCTTAGTCTTGTTTGGCTATTCTTCTCTTTGAAAGGATTTTTTTTTTTTCTGTATGAATTGGCTGGAATCCCCTTCAAGGACTTATTGATCATGATGGAGTTTACTTGCTTTGGAACAAGCCTCCGATGAGGCATGCTTGTAAGGTGCTTCCTACAGTTTATGGTCTATAGATCATAACTTTCTTTAATCTGCTTCCTTTGTAAACTTGCTGTAGCCAGGGTTTTCCCAGTCTCAGCTTGCTCCTACACCTCCAGTGAAGTGTGAGGATGCAGTGAACCCCATCCCCTTTCAAAGGTGACTGGTGAGTGAGGCTTGTTTTAAAAGGAGTTGTGCCGAGTTCCCCAAGACGTGTGAGTTTTGGAAACTATGCAGAAATGCCTCTTGCTGCTTAGTACTGTGCCAGTACTAAGCTCAAATCAGTTCAAGCATTTTTTTTTTCCTGCTAAAGAACATGAAAAGACAAGTTTCTTCTCATCTGTTGCCTCTTGTTGAATTTTTGAGAGATTTCTCTAACTTCACAATTAAGAGAAAGTTATTTAATTTATTGAGGATTTAAAGAAATGTGACATGCAGTGGCGGATCCCAACCTTGGAGTCGTGTAATTTCTTGTTAGAAGGAAAACGGGTTTCGCAGTAGATGTGCAGAGGCCGGTACATCCCAAAACCAGGCTTCAGAGCTGCAGTCCGTAACCGTGCTGCGGCTGGGCTGCGGCGCGACCTCCGTGCCGCAGGGAGGCGCTGCCGCTGGGCGGGCGGTGCGTGCCAGCCGCGGGCAGGGCTGAGCGCGGTGGAGAGGCCTCGCCGCCGCGGGGAGGGCGGAGGCTGCTTCCCTGCTGCAACCAGGGTTGGAAGCCGCCAGCGAGGCTGGGTGGGGGGCGCTTGCGGGACCAAGGGGGCTTTTGGGGATCCCCGCCGCCGCCGAGGAGCGGGCGGGACAGGGCGAGGTTGAGGAGGAGGGTCCCCGACCAAATGAATACATCCCTGCCTTTTGAGTGGCTCCTTTTTAGGCTCCCTACCGTGGTTTGAGAGTTGCAAGACAATTTCACAGTATAGAGCTGGAGGTGGACGAGCAGAGTTCTGTGGCTGATTCGCTTACAATGAGCACGTATTTTATGTGTACAATGTTGTTTGTTATTGAACTTCTAAAAGAAAGTAAAATTAAAGAATATATGTGTATAATAAAGGTAGTTAAACAAGAAATAATAGTATTTCTGTGGCGTTGTTATTTCTGGTATTGATAAGCCACTTAGGAAGTCTGCTAAGCTGTGTCCTAATTCCTTTTTTACAATAGAATAAACAGTTACTTGGTGTGGTTTAATTCATCACCATTTTCGTGAGTCAAATACATGAAATGCTACTGTAGAGTAGTGAAGTGTAGATGACTGTGGGCATGCTGGCTGACCTTACAACAATTCCATCAGTTGAAGGTCCTACTTAAGCTTTTGTTCTCTGGAAGTAACAATGTTTGGGTCTCAGAGGTGCAAATAATAAGTTATTTGGTTGTGATTTGCAGCGGATTACTCATCGTGATGAGTCAAGAAGGCATGGGTAAATGTGTACTCTGTTACATTGCACTGCTGTGATCTTACCTGACATGCTGTGTCCCTAAGTGACACATGCTGGATGGAAAAATCTGATGCTATTAAGAGCTGAGTTCATTCCTTTCTTGCTGTGGCTCACAACTTGCTACTGAAATACAATATTCAGTGTTTTTCTCATCGCTAATCTACAACTTTTCTTTCTTTCCATCACTTTACATATTGAAGATGACTAGCTGTTACCTGAAAAATGTCTTTAAATATTTCTGCTTCTTAAATTCTTGAGTTGTTGCTGTTTATTTTTTTCACTGGTACTGAGCCTGTACAATGGGAATTCAACAATTTCTATACCATTCTTAAAATTCAGTTTCTTTGGCTAACCAGAACTCAGCTTTATTGCTGTTTATATGTTTATATGTACATTAATTTGAAGCATCAATATTCTTAATGGTTTGGCTGAAAGTCACTTCTCTACCTTCTGGGAACAACAGACAGTTGATCTTCACGAACACCACTGGCAGCTGCTGGTGTCTTATTACTGAGCTTACCTGTACAGTTTTTCTTCCCTTGGCTAAAAGAATCGATATTTCTTACTTCATTTAACTGTCCTTAAGTTTTGGATCTTAGGCTGCAATGCTGGTTGCACCCTACTGAGTTATTCATACTTTTGCTGGGAGGTAACATTGTCTACTCAGGACTTACCAGGGTCAGGGAGTAGCTTTCAGGTTACTGTCTTCTAGGGGATAAATAGTGTTCTGTGGGATTTTCACTTGCCTTTTCAAAAGAAGATATTTATGGCAATATTGTGAGACAGCATTGTAGCAGTTGTTTGGGAGGCAGGGGGAGGTCCTTAGTCCTCCAATGACCAATTTTGCTTTGCCATGTTTATCTCAAGCTGTACCTGCATGAGTTGGGCCAAAATGTTTTCAGTACTTGGAGAATGCATTTATTGCAAAGATTCCCTAGCCTGGAAGTCTGGATGTGATCACTTACTTGATGTTCTGCACAGCTGCTCATCAATCTGATTTCAGCTTTGTGGCTCCCATTATACCTAATTATCATTGTCCTGGTCAGAGGTTGTTGGTGAAACCTCCTACAGCTGTTGCCTAGCCAGTGGCTATTGTTGGTGTGGAGGTGACCCTCATCTTGCAGTGTGAAGGTCCTTGAGGAATCTTGCAGCATGACATACTGTTGCCCTGACTTCTGCTGTTTGTGTTTCGTAGCTGTTAGCACAGCACTAAGGGAGAGTAGAGTAACAGAGATGGCTAATGCACACCAGGTATATGCAGCATAGTGGAAAAGGGAAAGTAGCAAGACGGAAAAAAGTGTCAAAAACTTGGGTAAGGAGGGGCTTCTAGCCTGTGTAGCTGGGCACCTTGTCTTTAGCTTATAGGTACGTTGTAGCTTTCTCTGAGTGTAGAAGAAAGCAAATTTTTAACTTAAGCTGCCATCTTGTTCTCTGTGTAATATCCTTGCATGGAATTTTCCTGAAAATGTTGCACTTATCACCATTGTGCACTCTCCCATTTCCAACCTCTGAACTTGGAAGTTCCTGTGTACCTCACATACTGAAGAACACATATATCAGGAAAGACTAATTAAACTGATACTTCATTTATTACATCGGTGAAGAAACAAAAATGTATTGTGAATAGATGCTCAGATCTTTGCTTCATTAATACTGTAACTTTACCTCTTTGTCCCTGTTGTCAGGCTACTTTGAGAGAGCACAGACAAGAATGGAGAACCTTCATCCCACTAAGCCTCCAACACATTCACAACAGAACACACTTTTGTTTTGGGAATCTAGGTTTGGGGATACTCATCTTCAGCATGGCTCCGCAGTACTTAACATGCTTTAGGTGATCCACTTCCGAACACTTTGTTATTTTTCCAATATTGTGTTAAGAGTTAAAGCTCACTCTTGTAAAATCTGGACTCCGGTAGTTTCTTGAACTGTAAAGGTATGATAGCCCTGCACAACATTGGGTGTCATTTTTTAGGGGCTGTGTACGTTTTCTGGTTGATTTACTTGAAACTTTCTCCAAATTGTGTAAGATGTGTTATTGCTCAATTGACTTGGTCACCTGAGTGGTATCAAACCCAAGTTAGCTTTACCTGTCTGCGCTGTAAGTCATCTTAATATCATATATTTTAGATATATGCAAAGGACATTTATGTTAATGTCATATCTAGAAAGATGCAAGTTATTAATTATACTTTTTACAGGAAGTAGATAGTTGACTTTGTAGCTAAATTCTAGAAGATCTAATTGATGAAAAATGCAGCTATTGTCAGTAGTTCATATAATAAGGCAACTGTTTGATACCTTTTTTTCTTCCTCAAAGCAGAATATCAAGTTTACATGCATGACGGCCAGTGAGAGACTGCAAGTCCCATTAAGCTCTGAATTGTTTTATCTGCGCATTTCATGAATGGAAGTAAGAGATCAGGTGTAATCCTACAATTACATATTTCTTGCAGTAGGCAAACCAATGGGGGAAGGATTGGCTGTTTCACTATAATCAGTTCTTAAAATTCTACAAATGTGTAAAGTATCAGATAAGCATGGATTTAGTGTGGTGAGTATTTAGCTACATTTAAATCTCCTTAATGCCTGTGCAATGGTCATATTGGTAGAAGGAAATAATTCTGCAAAACTCAGTGACATCTAGAACTGTCCTTAAAGCCCCAACCTGGCCGAAGGGTCTCTGTGTAAAAAGTCTTTCACCTATGTGGAGAACGAGTTATCAAATCACCCATGTATTATAAGAGCAGAATCATGACTGAACTGTTTTCATGTGAACGGCAATTGTTGTGTGTCCACTCTAACATTTGTGTGAGAGTTTGGACTTCTCCAGTATAAATCCTTAATCTATCTCTAAAAGCACATCTTCAGGTGGGCATATGGAATTTGGGGGACCTTTGTGTTAAGGCATCAAAACTGGCCATTTTCTTTGCACATAGTAGTGCCATTCACTAATGCAGCTTTGAATTCTCATTGGTTTTTTTCCCTGTTTTTATATATAGTCAATATTCTTACCAGAAAGTGATCAGTATGTTTTGGGGGCCAAGGCCTTTGTACTTAAACAGAGTCACACAGAATAACAAAGAATGCAGATTGAAAACTGAAAGCTTTTGTTCTAGAAAATGATACGTGAAATAATATCTTTACATATGTTTTTAAGAGTGCATCAAAAGCCAGAGTGCCATTAGCTGTATTAAATCTTCTGTAAGTGCTGGAAATTAATGGAACTGAATTTGTCCTTCAGTTCTAACATATGGACTGGTGAGAAAACGTTATGAGCAAATGAACATTTTTAGGTTAAGAGTTTGAGGTAATTTTAGAATTACAACAAATCTTTTAAATGGAAATCTTCACATATTACCTGTGACATTTGATTGTTTTTGACTGTGAGGTCTGCTGAAATGTAAGAGCCTCAAAGTTCAAGTGCGGGATTTTTGGTGAGGTCAGAAACCTTTCTCTTCATAGTTAGAAGATGGGCAAAAAAAAATTATGTTCCAAACACTTTAAAGATAAAAATTAAATTTGGAGCATACCTACGGCTAAAAATGCAGTTTTATTCAGTACAGCATTTTACACATTTCACCTTAGTATCATTTATTAAGTGATAGTTTTATTTTCCTTGATGTTTTGAAAATTATCTTAACATTGTAATATTGCAAGATTTGTTTTGCTTCAAGAAATTAATTTTAATTGGAAAAGACCCATCTGTATCCTACAGATCTCCAAGGTGGAGGCTTTGTGGCTTGTTCTGTGTAGCTGCAGAGTAATACATCAAAGTTATTAACCTCTGAGAAATGGAGGTTATGATAATGGAAATGCTGACACATTTCATCTTTAGGGCTACAAGGAGTGCTACTGTAATAACACTGTCTCATTTCACTGTGTGAATATTGTGAAAAGAGGCCTTCAGATGCCCAGGTCCTTTTAAAAAACTAATTTAATTTATAATGGAAGAAATTCAGGACAGACAGGTCTTGAAGTGAAATACTGGGTTAAATCACAGAAGAGGTATAATGTGGACAGTAGAAGTGTGGGTTTCTTAACACTGATAGCCAAGAGCTCTGAGTTATTTTTAAGGCTGGTTCATAGAATCATTTAGGTTGGAAAGAACTTTAAGATCATTGAGTCCAACTGTTAGCCTAGCACTGCCAAGTCCACCACTAAACCCATGTCCCTAAGCACCACATCTACACATCTTTGAAATACCTCCAGGGATGGTGACTCAACCACTTCCCTGGCAGCCTGTTCCAATGCTTCATAACCCTTTCGGTGAAGAAATTTTTCCTAACATCCAATCTAAACCTTCCCTGGTGTAACTTGAGGCTGTTTCCTCTTGTCCTATCACTTGGGAAAAGAGACAGACACCCACCTCACTACAATCTCCTTTCAGGTAGTTGTAGAGGGCAATAAGGTCTCCCCTCAGCCTCCTTTTCTCCAGGCTAAACAACCCCAGTTCCCTCCGCTGCTCCTCATAAGACTTGTTCTCTAGACCCTTCACCAGCTTCATTCCTCTTCTTTGGATGTGCTCCAGCACCTCAATGTCTGTCTTGTAGTGAGGAGCCCAAAACTGAACACAGTATTCAAGGTGCAGCCTCACCAGTGCTGAGTACAGGGGCACGATCACTTCCCTAGTCCTGCTGGCCACACTATTTTTGATACAAGCCAGGATGCCATTGGGTTTCTTGGCCACCTGGGCACACTGCTGGCTCATATTCAGCTGATTGTCTAACACCACCCCCAGGTCCTTTTCTGCCAGGCAGCTTTCCAGCCACTCTTCCCCAAGCCTGTAACGTTGCATGGGGTTGTTGTGACCCAAGTGCAGGACCGGGCACTTAGCCTTGTTGAACCTCATACAGTTGGCCTTGGCCCATCGATCCAGCCTGTCCAGATCCCTCTGAAGAGCCTTTCTACCTTCAAGCAGATCAACACTCCTGCCCAACTTGGTGGTGTCTCCAAACTTACTGGGGGTGCACTTGATCCCCTCGTCCAGATCATTGATAAAGATATTAAACAGAACTGGCCCCAATACTGAGCCCTGGGGAACACCACTTGTGACTGGGCACCAGCTGGGTTTAACTCTATTCACCACATCTCTTCGGGCCTGGCCAGTTCTTTACCCAGTGAAGAGTACACCCGTCCAAGCCACGAGCAGCCAGTTTCTCCAGGAGAATGCTGTGGGAAATGGTGTCAAAGGCCTTACTAAAGTCCAGGTAAACAACATCCACAGCCTTTTCCTCATCCAGTAAGCAGGTCATCTTGTCATAGAAGGAGATCAGGTTAGTCAAGCAGGACCTGCCTTTCATAAACTCACGCTGTGCTGACTGGGCCTGATCACCTGGTTGTGCTGCACGTGCTGTGTGATGGCACTCAAGATGATCTCCTCCATAACCTTTCCCAGCACCAAGGTCAGGCTGACAGGCCTGTAGTTCCCCAGATCCTCCTTCTGGCCCTCCTTGTAGATGGGCATCACATTTGCTGGTTAGCAAATGAGGTTCCACTCAACTGGGACTTCCCCAGTTAGCCAGGACTGCTGATAAATGATGGAAAGTGGCCTGGTGAGCACTTCCACCAGCTCCCTCAGTACCCTTGGGGGGATCCCATCCGGCCCCATAGACCTGTGTGTGTCTAAGTTGTGTAGCAGGTCGCTAACCATTTCCCCGTGGGTTATGGGGGCTTCATTCTGCTCCCTGTCCCTGTCTTCCAGCTCAGCAGGCTGGGTACCCTCAGAACAACTGGTCTCACTATTAAAGACTGGGGCAAAGGAGGGATGCATTAAGTACCTCAGCCTTTTCCTCATCATTTGTCACTATGTTTCCCCCACATCCAATAAAGGATGAAGATTCTCCTTAGCCCTCCTTTTGTTGCTAATGTATTTACAGAAACATTTTTTATTGTCTTTTATGGCAGTAGCCAGATTAAGTTCTAGTTGGGCTTTGGTCCTTCTAATGTTCTCCCTGCATAACCTTATGACATCCATGTAGTCCTCCTGAGCTGCCTGCCCCTTCTTCCAAAGGTCATAAATTCTCTGTTTTTTCCTGAGTTCCAGCCAAAGCTCTCTGTTCAGCCCGGCCGGTCTCCTTCCCCACTGGCTTGTCTTTCGGCACATGGGGACAGGCAGCTCCTGTGCCTTTAAGATTTCCTTCTTGAAGAATGTCTAGCCTTCCTGGACTCCTTTTGCCCTTCAGGACGGTGTCCCAAGGGACTCTGTCAACCAGGCTCCTAAACAGGCCAAAGTCTGTCCTCTGGAAGTCCAAGGTGGCAGTTCTGCTAACCACCCTCCTTACTTCTCTGAGAATCAAAACCTCTATCATTTCATGATTGCTGTGCCCAAGACGGCCTTCAACCATCACATCCCCCATAAGTCCTTCTCTGTTCACAAACAACAGGTCCAGCGGGGTGCCTTCCCTAGTTGGCTCACTCATCCGCTGTGTCACGAAGTTATCTTCCACACACTCCAGGAACCTCCTAGACTGTTTCCTCTCCACTGTATTGTATTTCCAGCAGACATCTGGTAAGTTGAAGTCCTCCATGAGAACAAGGGCTAGCTATCATGAGACTTTTCCCAGCTGCATATAGAATATTTCATCTGTCTCTTCATCCTGGTTGGGTGGTCTATAACAGACTCCCACCATGATATCTGCCCTGTTGGCCTTCCCCCTGATTCTTACCCATAAACACTCAACCCTTTCATCACCATCATCAAGCTCTAAACAGTCAAAACACTCCCTAACATACAGGGCTACTCCACCACCTCTCCTTCCTTGCCTATCCTTTGTGAAGCATTTATAGCTGTGCTGGTTTTGGCTGGGGTAGAGTTAATTTTCTTCATAGTAGCTAGTATGGGGCTATGTTTTGGATTTGTGCTGAAAACAGTGTTGAGAATACAGGGATGTTTTAGTTATTGCTGAGCAGTGCTTACACAGAGTTAAGGCCTTTTCTGCTTCTTCTCACACCACCCCACCAGCGAGTAGGCTGGGGGTGCACAAGAAGCTGGGAGGGGACACAACTGGGACAGGTGACCCCAACTGACCAAAGGGATATTCCATACCATATGATGTCATGCTCAGCATATAAAGCTGGGGGAAGAAGGAAGCGGGGCGGGAGCATTCAGAGTGATGGTGTTTGTCTTCCCAAGTAGCTGTTACATGTGATGGAGCCCTGCTTTCCTGTAGATGGCTGAACACCTGCCTGACCATGGGAAGTAGTGAATGAGTTGCTTGTTTTGCTTTGCTTGTGTGCGCAGCTTTTGCTTTACTTATTAAACTGTCTTTATCTCAACCCATGAGTTTTCTCACTTTTACTCTTCTGATTCTCCCCTCCATCCCACCAGGGAGGAGTGAGCGAGCAGCTGTGTGGTGCTTAGTTGCTGGCTGGGTTTAAACCATGACAATATCCATCCATTGCAGCACTCCAGTTGTGTGAGTCATCCCACCATGTTTCTGTGATTGCAACTATACCATAGTTTTCCAGCTGCACAATGTCTTCCAGCTCCTCCTGTTTGTTGCCTATGCTGTGTGCATTGCTGTAGATGCACTTCAGTTGGGCTATTGATCCTGCCACCTTTTTTGGGGGAGAAGCCCTAATTCCTATGTGACTGTTCTCAGGCGCTTCCATGGTTTCTAACACATCAGTAACCCTCGTGTCTTCGCTGCCATGTGGATCTCCATCCCCTACCTCCACTGAGACAGCAGACAAGGACCTCACTAGCACGCTGCCCCCAGGCTCATCTCTAGCGAGCCTGGTTTTATCCTTTTCCCCCTTCAAATCTAGTTTAAACCTCTTTCAATGAGCCTTGCTAACTCCTGCACAAAGATCCTTTTCTGCCTTTGAGACAGGTGTACCTCATCTGTCACCAGCAGGCCTGGTGTCATGTAGACAGACCCATGATAAAAAAAAACGGAATTCTGCCAGTGACACCAGGCTTGGAGCCAGGTATTGATCTGCTGGCTCTTAAATCATAGTAGAGAATACTGAAAAAAAATTGGAATATCATAAGGACACTGGAATTTTTGGTAGTCTGAGGGTGATTGGCAACTTTCCCCTTGGGAAGGAGCTTCCAGAACAACCAAGTTAGTGCACACAAAAGTATCAAGTAAATGTAGGGTTTGTAAGTGAGTCTGAATTGGAGTGTGTGCCCAAGAGCTAGGTTGTGCTTCCAAATTGCTGGGGGTGATATGTAAATAAGCTTATCGGGGTGGGGTGCTGCACCCTGCATTTCTAACTCAGATTTTGAATTTGCACAGGGATTGATGTGATATAATTAGTCACTAACCTTGCAATGAAGAGGGCAACAAAACATTGTTTTTACCTTGCTTACCAGCCCATCAGCTTCAGGAACTTGATGTGCAGTAATTCACCAACCGATGCATTTCTGAGTGCTAAGGCTTCATTTTTTAGCCTTTGGAATATAGTTACTACTTTGAATGAATGAAGCTAATTCTTAACGAGTGAAGATGTTGGAGAGCGATCTCTCTCATTCTCTTGCATGTTCCGTAAAGCATGCTATTTTCCAAGTGCAGTACGATACTGAAAGTTCAGGTGAAAGGTGCTAATTTCCTGAGTACAGCCATCTGCAACTGAGTGTTGTTGGAGATCCCTTGAGAATTCCTAAGTGGTTCATCTCTCAGAATTTAGTACCTTCCTGGGTACATCTGACATGGTGGTGTTCTTGTCTTCACCTAAAATAATGCTAGAGCAGTATCATTCTCTTCTGTTGACAGTACTGTGAGAAAGTACAAATAAGAAACCCAACCCTTTCTTTTGGATTTTATTGTTTTCTAGATGATTGAGTGGAACCGTATATATGAAGTGTTCTTTTACATTACAAAAACAACCTACTGCAGCTAGTGAACAATAAATATGAAGAATCATAACCACCTCAACTCTTCCTGGTGGTTACCTTAAATTATATATAGTGTTTCTAATAACACTGTAAAATTGTTTGGACAAAACAAAACCATTCTTTCTGTAGATTAAATATACCTCTCGTAGTACATATTCAGCATTATGACTGAGATCTGACTCATAATACAATTGTTCTTTTACCAGTGTAGCACTGGCTTTAATGTTTTGTTTCATAGCTTCCAGGAAGCCTTTTTCCCTTTAGTCATCCAGTGCAAGCATGTCTTAAATGACCCATGGTGTGAGTCTTATGGTAGGAATTAGAAATGGGAGAACTGCTTTGGATGAAATATGAAATGACCAAGCTTTAATCTCAAAAATGGGGTTAAACTTCTGTTAGGTTGTGGACCCTATAACTTCTCGTATGTTGCCTTGTAATGTGCTTTACTTTGCCAGTTTCTCTCCTCTTCTAGCCGGTCTAAAACTGACCAAATGGGTAGTATGACAAAAGGGCTACTTTGGTTATTTTACTGATCCAATATAAATCATGTTTAGGAATTCTAGGAAAAATTATGTCCAGGACTGGGATGAGCATCTGGCCAAACTGAATATCTGAATCCAAGGATGTGCTCTCAGTGCTCATCCATACAAGTTGGTGTATTCTGCAAATCTAGAAGTTTGAAAGCTGTAGGGAAATCATGATAATCCTGACTAGAATCTCACATTGAGAGTTTCCATTCAATGGAGGTATAGTATTACATATCAGATTCCAAAAGAGATTTCTATTAAAATTGCTGCAGAGGTTTCAACATCTTGCCTGTCAGCTTTGTAGAGTTGTATTTGCAGAAGCAGTAGAACCACATAGTTTTTTGAAATACCTGTCATGATAAGTAATCAAAAAAATTGTTAGGTGAAAAGACTTAATGAGCCATCAGATTTTGGGCAGTGGAATTACATGATTCCTTTTGCGATATGCTTACTTGAGCTTATCTGTTACAGGAGAGGTATTGCTGTGGATCCTGAAATGCTTGCTAAGTAATATGCTAGAAAAAGTAGATTATTCTCGGGTAGTTGTCATTCATTAATAATTGTGAACTCTGTCAGGAAGAGCTGTGAATTTTAATGCTGCCCTTCCAAGGTGATGTAGTGAGAATAAAGAAGCAGCAGAGGCCAACAGCCATGAATGGATTTCCTTAGAGAGCAGCTTGATTTATGCAGAGGTAACTTACCTTTGTTCCTTTTATCTGAGCCTACAGAGAATACTGAAGGTAAGTGCTTGTCTAGGGGAGTTGAGTAAGTGGCAGTGGGAGACTGCCTTTTTTTCATGTCATCTTTATTCCCTCACCCTTTCCTAGATATGAGAGCTCTACGAAGGCAGGGGACTGAGGAGACAGGAGATAATGTCAACTGAGCAAGAGATCATTTCCAAGAGGAAGAAATAGAGGAGCCTGTGGAGAAGGTGGGTTGTACAAATAGAAATAACCTGTGACATTGGCTTGCTGCTATGCTTCTTTCCCTTTCTCACAAAGATTGGGTAAGTATGCGTTACAGGTTGTGAAGCTAAAAGTTTTTCTAATACGGCTGGTTTGTACTGGCCCTGAAATAATGCTGATAATGTTAAACTTGTAATAACAATACTTCCTTTTTGACTCCTAGAAAACCATACCTTCACTTAAATATTTTGTCTCTCTGCCCTTAGCATGTTTGGTATGTCCGTAACATGTTGCAGTAATTTGTGTACTGTAAACCTGTATTTATGTGTAGAAATAGAAATGCATGTCTGGCACTGACAGATGGATGCTGGGCTGTGTCTTTGAACTATGGCACCATCTGTCAAGTTTGACATGGTTTGGAAACAAGCACTTAGTTAGCTACTGGCATGTCCTCTGCTTGCCTGAGGCAGATGCTGAAGACTGCAGTTGGGCAATAGAGGTGGCCATGAACCATTTTAAGGGAGAAAAAGAGAGGAGAGGGGAATATGAGTCTTGATTCAACAATTCCTGAAGGCAGACAAACAGCTGAGAAGGATGGCAGTAGTTTGGGAAACTAGAAGGAAGTAAGAGATGTTGCTGGTTGGTTTACTTTCTTTTTATCAAGATCCTGGTGGCAAGGGGATTGAACACTTGACACTTATTTTTTGTTGAGTTGGTTGAATGATATAGCGCCATCACATGCATTTAGGAGAACAGCAAACCTCTGCAATTGCATGACACTGTCTGTCTGAAAGGGCTTATGGAATTGAGTCCTATTGCCCCATATTATGTGGGATTTATGTCACTAGCTTGCACCAAGCTAAACCACAGGTGGGCATCCAGGCAGAAGAACCTCTGTCCCAGGTCCTGGGTTCCTAGTCTATCCAGAGGCAAGTGTGTCTTGTGCCTTGTGCCTGAATTTGGCTGACAAAGGCAACTCTGCTCAGAACCTGAGAGTTTGAACACAAAATGGGATTTCAGAGCTCATGTCATGCCATTGTTAGTACTGGAGCTGGGATGCCTGTTGTCAGTAAGGACAGAAACCCACCAAAGCTAACAAGTCTGAGGTGCGGTAAAAACTGTTTGTCCAGCTGATTGCTTGCAGCTCTTAAATGGTTTCAAAAGTTCTTACATCAGTCATCAGCCACAGTATTTGAGTGTACCAGTGGTCTGTGTCTGGAGTGTGGCTCAACTTGCATCTTACCCTTATGTTCGCTCTTTGTGAGGAGGAAAAATGTTACTCCTGCTTTACAGATGGGGAGCTGAGAGAGAGTAACTGGTTTCTCAAGAGTCTCATAAGAAGAAGCCAGTGGAGACAACTGATTTCTAAGGATGCCAGGTATTACTTCTGCAAGTTGACCACGGGTGGCCTTTCATTTCACAAAGACTGGAGATCTAAGTCATGCTACAGTACTTGAACACTACGGTCACACAGCTTTATGATACACTGATGAGAGTGTTTGGAAATATGGGACACTGATGGTTTCTAGTAACAGAGTTGTCTGAATTGTCCCTATTTTTGTCAGGCCAGAAGTTATTTTTTTCTCTTAAAATCCATTTAACACTCAAAAAAAAAAAAAGGAAAGAAAGAAAAAAAACCCCACCAAACGACACCCCCCCAATGAAAACATGATTTAAAAATGCATTTTAAAAAACTTAATGTGTTACCAGGGTGTTACAAACCAGCACTCTTCAAGTGGTGCGCTTGACTGTCAGAATCAGTGTTGAGAACAAGTGTGTTAAGCAAGTGTGAAGATGCTAGTTTTCTAGTAACATAGTTGAGCTTGTTATGTGGTCTTTGCACACAGAATATGACTCTTTGGACTCTTCTAGCACTTTCTGCTACAGGCAACAGTTTTGTGTAGGAAACTTGGGGTTTTTGTCCTCTACAGAAACTTGTGAAAATCAAAGTTACAGAACAAAGCCAGATCAGTTTCAAAGCTTATTTGAGTTGGGTAGCAAACCATCTGTAAGACATTCGAACTTAAGTAGCTATTTGTATGTTTTTGCAGACATGTATTTGAAAGCTTGTTGTTTCCCCACTAACTGTTTCTACTTGAAACAACGGAACTGTATTTCTTACTGGCAATGTACTATTGTTAAATTGCATCATTGCCTCTTTTTAAGAGCTCTGCTTAAAAAGTTCAGAGGTGATGTGGACAAAGAAGTTGTGATAGATAATTGATGTTTTCTCTTTTTTTTTAATTAAGCCAGAGAAATTAAATTAAATTATTGTTAAGTTAAATTAAAACAAATTATTGTTTTAAAATAAAATCAGTATCTTGGGTTTTAACTAAATTTTTTGTATTTTCATTAAGAAGTGCAACTTGTCACCAGAAATTATGCTTTTGATCTACTGCTATAAAATGTAAAGTGAATAACAAGGAAGATAAATTGATGACAAAGTAGAATTAGGTTATATAACATAAAGGAGGACTGCAAAAACAGAAGGGAGCATGATCGTAGAATAAAACGCAGCATAGCCAAGTTTAGTTTTGATTTTTGCTGATATTAGCACTTTCTTTTTCGAGAATAATGAAAGGAATCACCTTAATGTATATGTAGCATGAAAATTCCAAGATTGTTTTTAATAACACAATACAAGTTCACATGGATATATAAAACTGTCTACTGCTAATACCAAGGAAACCTTTTTGTTTACCTTTAAGTTTTTGTCATCATAGAGGAGCAATAAATGTCTTCTAAGCCTGAACAAAGATTTTTGTCTCTTGCTCTGAAAAAGGTTGGACTGAGCATATGCTGGTAATACTTTTGAATTTCTCCTCTAAAAAGAAGGGAGGGGCAGTGGCTGTATTCATAAGGTTCCCTGGAAATAGTGTGTGTGTATGTGTTAGTGTCAGAAAACCGTGTCTCATGATAGTGCTAGCTGGGATGTCTCTCCATGTTTTAAATGACTAGACTTTCACTGAATGTTTCAGTGATGGATGCAGCTTTTCAGTGTATCTTGTTTTCCCACCATTGTTTCTGCTTGCTCAAAAGTAGATCAAAGTCTGAGGAGAAAAAACATGGAAATTTGGGACAGTTGAACAGGGGCCACAAAAAAGAGGCAGAAGTTTCATGGGAAGTACCTCAGGGATGATGTCTGGACAGCAAGCTTCAGCAAACATTTTGGGGCTGGAACTGAATGTGAAGAATGGGGACAATGGTATTTTTGTCTCTCAGCTACTCCAGGGAGCAGTGGGAGAAGAGGCATTTAGGGTGTACAGTACAGCAACCCCTAGTAGCAATCAAACTGGCTCCAGGCAGAAGGAGGACTGGAGAGGAGCAAACTGCCTCTCCATGCTGCTTGGATAGATCAGGCCTGGGAGATTACAGAGGGGCTCTTGGAGGGAAGACAGCCTCTCCAGCAAGGAGAGGTTATTGAAAAACCTGTTCTTCATGCAGATGCATCGTGGTGGGCTGTGTCCTGGAATGGGGAACTCTGGGAAGATGAACCCTCAAACTTCATACCCTAAGAAATATTTAGCCCAGGAGAACTTGTGTCATGGTGGAACCTGAGACAGCGTGACCCATGAACTGTCTGCTAAACTGATATTTCTGTTGGTGATAAAGTTTGATAAAGAACAGCAAGAGAAGCCAGATCCCTTGAGGGTTTGTATACGTGACAGTCTATATTTCTCGTAGCAGAGACAGAGCTGAGTGGTTGCCCTCAGGGCAAAATGACAGACTACTTCGGATGCTCTGTAGGTCATCCTGTGCAATGAATGAGACTCTTTGAAAACTGCTAGGCCAGAATACAAGAGCCCCAGTTATTAAGCTGCTGGAGTCACCTGTACAGCTAAAGCACTAGCAAATGAGCAGTTTAAAATTATTTTATGCACCTAAAGGTAAAATGTAATTCTCCTAATGAAAGTGGGCAATAGGAGAAGAAATAGGCTTGCAAGATTATCAGCAATGTGGTAGTTGCTTCGTTGCCCGCTTTGGGGTGCAGGACACTGACAAATGAATCGCAGATGTTGTCATCTGTCTGAAGCGCTCAGGCTCTGATTTAGTCTGAAAGAGCTTGTCAGTTTAATATTGTGTGTGATCGTAATGGTTGTCAGACATAAACTGAATGGATTGTGTAGAAAAAAAAAAAAAATCCAGTATTTAAATGTGAGTCCTGACTCTAGGAAGGTGGTTTTCTATAAAGTTCTAAATAATATCTTAAGATTTATAACAGAGATGTTAAGGGTAAATTGCATTTCAGTCAAGTGCACGTGATTATTTTCACCTTTGATCTCTGGCATGCTGTTTTGGTGTGGGCTGAATGTCCAAAATACGGCTCAATCTGGGTTTCATATCCTGCATTTCAGGGGCACTGAAGTCTGAGACTTGGCTGTTCAGCAAATAGCAGACACCAGCTTCTCATTTAATCGTTCCTGGTGGTACTCAAGTTTCTGCTCAGTTATCTGTCCAATTTAATTTGTTGGACCTGGCTGCTCTTTCATGCTGACACTTTTGATGACTCTGTTAACTCCAAAAGTCACATGCATGCCACCTAAGTTTGAGGACCCAGGGCATTGTGTTATCAGTTACGAGGCTGTCTGGACTGAATAGAGGTTGTCACTTCAAATCCTAGTAGACATGCGATCTCAGTTCAATCATTCCACCCAACTATTCACAAAGGAAGGCTGTTCTTATTTGCTTAAAAGAGGAGGGGCAGGGTAGGGAAGAAGGAAATAAATCTGTTGTCTAAAAAATAGCTTGACTTTCAAACCTTTAAGGTCCTTCAAGCTGTACTGAGGCAAAGGCAGAATCTCCAGTAATGAATTTCACAAGGACTTGGGTTCAATTCATGCTTCTGTCTTAGTTATACAATTGGCTTTCATCACCTTGTTTCCCTACTGCTTGCTGGCTGGTTACTGCTCTGAGATTTATGGAAGTGTCCGTTCTTTCCAAGTCAGATACAAGGTAAAAGTTCAGGCAAAAGGCAGAACTTTTTAAAGCAGGTAGGTCCTGTAGGCTGTATTTGCTCTGTATTCAAGCAAATGTCCTGTTGATATTCTAGTTTTGCTGAAATAAGTATCATAGCATTTTGGTATTACAGGTGCCAAATTAAAGAAGTGTGAAAAATATTGAATGGTATGACCAAGAGAGCAATGTTTTCTCAGAATATGTGAAAATAGGCAAATAAATGTTCCTTCCAGTAGGGCTTACTAATTTTGGAGGGAAGCAGAAACATCTCAGAAGAGCAGAAGAGAAGTAAGTTTGTCAGAAGTTGCTAAGAATCTCATGCTTAAGCTTACTTATTTAGGGTAGCAACCTGTCCTACACAGTCATAATATCTACAGGAAAACCCTAACATAATTAGGTAGTTTAATGGGTTTTATATCTAATCCTTCCAGTTTATCATGTCCTTCCCTTTGCCAGACCATAAATGAGTATTACACAATGTTTTCTTTAGCTTACCCAGTCTAGTTTTAAATGCTCGAGGTGTGGGAGTTTGTGCTAATTTACCTGCAGGTAGCATCTGGCAAGTGCATGAGAAGATGATGTGGGTATTTTAGTCTTGCCATTTAATCTGACAGTTGAAAAACAATGCTGCTTATGTTATCTCATGCTTCTCTGTATTAAGTCCCTTATTGTTCCTTATTCATAGTGGTATAGTAACATTATTGTACTTGCTGAATATGAGCATGCATTAAACTGTTGGAATATGCCCTTTTTATTTTTAAAAAAACAAAAAAGAAGCTTTTACTCTCTGTTTTGAGGGAAGGATTTGGATTTAGCAGTAGAGTAGGGGAGCTGCTAATTGAACACAGACATATCTAGTTTCCCCTGTCTCCAGATGAGAGTGGTGGTTAGTTTCATTAGTGTGTGTAACCCCAGACTATTTAAATTCAAATCTTTGGTAAATCCTGTGGTACTAATCCTAAAGCTTTGGCCACACGGTTGAACATTACTAGCTGAGAAATGGGAATTAGCCTAGTTACAAAAATCAAAAACCTGTCTGGAGTGAACTTCCATCAGAAGGCAAGAGTTGAAAAGCAGGTTAGGTCAAAAACCTAAAATTTACTTTCATTTCAGATATGCTTCTGCCAATTTCTCTTTCTCCTATGGCCCTACCTAGGGCCAGGACTGAAACTTCTTTATACTACAAGAAAGTTTGAAAGAGAAGCCCATTTCTGTGTTGCCTGGATAGCCTGTGAGACAGACTCCTCTCCCCTATGAATTCACTAAGCTCAGGTTTCTTTTAAGGCTAAATCAGAATTTTGGAGCTTCAGGCTATTCTGTTTTCATACCTGCTGCTCAGTCTGTGCCTGTTTCTAGCAATTGTAGATTCCCCTTACCTTTATATCAAATGAGTCAATCGTGGAGTTCTTGAAAAGAAGCTAGAAGTGCTGCTTACTCACCTGTGCAAAGACTGAGCAGAGACTTGCAGAGGTTGAGTCATCCGCTCACTGACTGATCCTGAATGCCTTAAATACTCTTCTTGCCTCTGTAGTTTGCTTACAGAGCAAACATGGTCAAAAAGAGCTACACAAACTTTTTCTCAAAGTTAAGGTTCAAGAGTATTTACACATTTGTTTCTTATACCATACCCCCAGGTAGGGAGGAGCTGTGCTGTTGGGATGTGGAAATACTTCCTTCTTTAGTTAACCACTTAGAAGGCAGTGTGGTTTTTAGGGAACTTGCAGGATCCTTTTGCTTGCTAGACTCTATAGTCACAGTGTTTCAATACCCTGCAGCATAAGAGTAGCAATGAATCCTCATCAAAGGTGAGGAAAAAACCAGAGCTTGTTAGAGATTACTGAAGGTCAGCATCAGCTCTGGCCTTAAGACGTAAGTGTGCCATGATGCTTTACAACTGGTCATTCAGCATGGCAGTGCTCTGAACATGCCAGGATACCCGTCTTCATGTTGCGTTTGGGTTCATCTGAAAGACGGGGTTATGCCCTACAGTATGGTTCATGTTTGTAGTAGCTTGCTACTGGTCTCTCTTCAGGTAGAGTTTGGGGTTGTGAGGCTTTCAGCTACATGAAATGAATGCTTGATTTTTATGGACTATTCAGCCTTTTAAGAAGGAGCTATCTTATGTGATGGCAAGAAATAAACCAGACATACATTTCTCTCACCCTGAGCAAAAAGCAAAGTAGTATAAGAAAATTACTGTTTTATTCAGATGGGTTTTTAATCTACTAGCTTCCTTACCGAGCTTGCCTTCAAATTTCAGAGTCGCTGTTCTTTATTTAGGCAGTTAAACTTAGATTCTATGGGAACTCTTCTGAGTAAAAGAAAACTTGATCATTCACAGGAAGTAAAGACAACAGAGCTAGATGGCTCTCACTCTTACACCAGTGAAAGGGCAAAAGGCAATGGCCACAGACAGAAAAACAAGAAATCTGTTTTAACATAAGAAATCTTTCTCCTGAGAAGGTGGTCAAGTAGGATCAGAGGTTTCTCAGAGACAGTGTGAAATCTCCATTCTTGGGGATATTCAAAACCCAAATGAACCTGGTCCTGGACAGCCTGTTCTAGCTGACCTGTGTTAAATAGGGGCATTGGACCAGATGATCTCCAGAGATCTCTTCCAACTTAGTCCTCTGGTGTTTTGTGTGCAGGCTGCAACCTTTCCCTCTGTAAGCATCTATGTGAGGCAGAAAGCTGACCATTTTACTACAGTAAGATGAAGAAAAGCTTTGTTCAGCCATGCAAGGAAAAAAAGACTCAGGAGTGCTGCTCTTTTTACAGAAACTCATAATAATGAGTTTCCTGTTCTAGCCTATAAAATGTGTTGAGGAATTCTAGGCTTTATAGTATTCCCTGTAAAAATAGGCTGACTTGGTTATTTTCTGCACCTGCATGAAAAAGTCTATTAAACACTGTTGTGATCTGCCACAGCCTGACTCATGATGCATTTATTTAGTCTTTAGTTTTAAACTTGCATGCATTCAGTATCTTCTTACACTGACAGTCCTGTTAAAATATATGTATATGTATAAAAGCAGGTGCAACACTTGATTTGACAGAAGTGTTTTATATGCATGACTTTGAAATGGCAGCCTCAGCTAAAGCCTATGGGCTGCCTTAAGAGAAAGCTGACATCCTTTAATATCACACCTTTTACCTTTATATAAGACACATAATACATATAAAATTAATGTACTTTACAGAGGGGAAAGCCAGACTATTTCAGGGCTGCTTTGGGTTACTTTTATAGGCTATTCATTGTATCCTTTCACCTGTAAAGCCATGTGCCCTATAGTTGAGAAATCTAACAATGTACACGTGGGAGGGAGAAGGAAAAAATTTTGTAAAATAGCTTTCTTGGACATGAAAATCTGAGCTCTGCTGTTTTGGAACATACTAAGGTTAAAAATCAGGTGCTGATAGTTGCAGCACTGGTAGAAACCTTTCCGTTTCCAGGAGACCACATCTCCCCCTGAGCCTTTGCAGGAACGTAAGACCTGTCCTTCAGGCATCCTTCTATGAATAGATGTGGTGAAATGAACATGGCTTAACCTGAAACATGGAGCAACTTGGGGAAGGGAGCGGAGACTTTGCATACAATGCTTTTAAGGGAAGTGTTTGGGAAGTTCTAATAAATTATAGAGGTTGAGTGGGCAGACTGTAAGCAAGCAGAGTACAGTGCAATACTTACAGCAGTGTTGTGTTTTGTAAATATAAACTCATCGTGCAAACGATTTGATTTGCATCTGTGGTAAGAATATAACCATACCAGCAAAGCCTGCTGCAGAGTTGATGCCTTTTTACCTGAAAATCCCCCTAATGGAGTTAAAATTCCCTTAATGCTGGCTTGCAACTTGCTTAACTTGATCTATCACTAGGCTTTAACTCCAGGGGTTAAAATTAGCATTGATAGGTCTTTTGCTTCATTTACAATGTGTGTAGATATTAGAGATACTTAAAATTGTTGCTTCTTTATCAGTGCTAGAGAAGATTGTGTATTGTAACAGTGATTTTTGTCCTGCTGCAGATGAATTGAGGAGCCTTAGTTCAGTGGCTTAGAGAAGCAACAAGTACACAGTCTACATTTCATGGTTTACTGTGGAGTGAAATTTAAAATACATTGGAATAACCTCAAAATAGAAAGCCATTCTAATTGTCAGCTGGTATGTACCACTATTATTGGACTAGTATAACAGTGATATTTCCATATCCTATAGACAGTTTTCCTTCTGTTCTGCTTGGTTTTGAAAACAGTACAGGGAGAGAAATGAATGTTTCTGAGAGTTCACAATTGTGTGCCTACTACGTGAAAGACTAATACTGACTATAATGTCAAGTGCAAGTTAGGGGTCTATGTGTTTTTTAAAATAAGTGAGAAGAACAAAAGTAATGAAAGGTGATACTTTTATATCTTTAATGCTACTCCAAGTGAGGTGGGGTGGAGTTTAAGGTTTGACTCTGAGTATATTTTTAACAGACTTGGTAAAAATTAAAGTAATAAACAAGTGTAAATAATTAATTTAACATGCTTTCTGTTAGGGACCAAGCTATTTGTAAGAATTTTAGTGTCTGAGGGTTGGATTTGTTTCTTAGTGTGGATAAAGAAAGCCTTTGCCTTTACAGAACACTGCATGGGGCTGTTGTTCTCTACATTAATGCCTCTTGCTATGAGTTCTGATTTGGCAGAGAACTTGTAATTAATATAATGTGCTACAGTATCTGACTATGGCAAGGTTCAATTAAAGGTGCTCTGACAGCACTGGCACACAATTATCTGTTTCTCTGAGTTCATTTTATAACTTCAAAATGCTATTTTTAACCTTGTTGCTTTGGGGATTAAATTACCATGTTAAAGTTGAATATTTGGGAACATTTTTAGTAGCCAGCTGCAAGATATAGTATGATGTCAAAAGCACTCTTAAGCTACTTAGTTTTCAGAAGTCAGTAGACAGCTTTTGTGGGAAATGGATGAGCTGTACTTTTCTTAGGAACGCAGCAGAAAGGTGTCACAAACCTGGCCATAAACAGTGGGAGAGTTATGTGTACACAACCAAGTTATCATGATTTCCAAGGAAAAACCTTGTGGAATGGTTTATAAAGAGGTGTTGGTTTTTTTTTAAGAGATAAACTCAGGACACATATAATTCTGTTTTGAAATAAGCAGGAGTTAATATCTTCAGAAAAATTAAATCCCTAATTGTGAATAACTTAAGCAGTGACTTCAAATTATAAACAGAAAGTGTGCTTGCAAGGAGGTTGACTTTGACATGAGGCAGGTGGAACAAAATGTGAGTTAGGCAGGGGTAAGATGAGAGAGAACTGAGATTCTGAGCAACCAGCTGTGTGTATTTACTGGTGTTTTGTTTGTCATAGCTACCTCATTCTGTTATGATTGTCTTAAAGGTATCTTGTCTAATGTTTTCAGAGCCACAGATGGTAGGAGGAAACATGCAACCAATGAAGGCCTAGACTTGTGCAAAAATTGCCCATGAAGGCAAATTGCAGAAAGCATTGTACTGTGTTTCAAAGGGTGTGATCTGGATTAGTGTTCTGAAAGTCAACATTTAATATTCACAGTTCCATAAAATAAGACTGAAAGTGAAATTGGATCACAGCTGTTCCATGTATTCCTAAAGCCTGCAGGATACCTTCTTTTCACTTCGATAGCTGTGGCTGTCAAGAATCCTTGCTGCTTTTCTTGCAGAGTAGGGGTCGTGACCCCCATGTATGGGGGTCATGCTTCGTGTTTAGGTCTCTACATAAATGAAATGGAGTGGTTTTCTTCAAAACTGGGAACACTGAAGCTTCTGTAAATCTGGGCTTTGATATGGTTTCCCTTTGGAATATATTTAGTGTAAGGGTTTTGTACCAGCAACAGTACAAGCCTCTCAGACCAGGGATAAGAAAACTCAAAAGGAAAATCTACAGTGGGTCTCCTGTATTGTTCCTGAATTTCCATCCAGAAAATTAAGCTATTGATTTTGAACTGCCTAGCAGTGTAGATCTGTAAGCTTGCTGGTACTGAAGAGATGCTCTTCTGTCAGACAACTACAGAGAAAACTTATTGTGTAGGAAGAGTTTTCTGTTACTTAAGTCATCAGTGTTTAGTCTCAGAAACTAAACATTTGAGAAGAGGACCCATTCCTTTCCACCCCACTGCCTATGGAAGTGTTGATTTTAAAAAGTCTCTGGCTCGGGTGACTGTCAGAGGAGGTGTTAGCTGAAAAAGTTGATGTTTCTCTCAGCCATCTCTGCTGAACCTGTCTGTATCAGTTTGACCTGGCTAGCAATGGATTGGCAGTTAAAGCAGCTGGAATAATGGTTCAGATGAAATTTAGAATAACAAAATTCCCCAGTAAGCAGAGCCATTATGCTAGTTTATCACTAAATCCAATGGTGACAGCTGTACTAGATGGGCTGTAAAGGTAAGCATCTCTATAGCATAACTTCTACTTTACTGGTCTTCAGTGATATTTTAAGTTTTATGATGGATAAAGAAGTTTCTGGCATTGGCTGAAATGAATTATCCTTTTAGCTTTCTCAACTACTTATTGCTTTTGATGCAAACACAAAAGATAAGGTGTGTTTTGAGCTGATAATTTTTTTTAAAAAGGCACTGAGAAAATTGATAAATGCCTCTTTGTTATGTTTTTCTTAATCCGTATGATCGCATAGATGGTATATACCATTAAATCATCTCATTATGTAAAAGATGGAATGATGCGAAGATGGAAAGAAAACTTTGCAAGCCTTCTTAGATCTAGTATTACTCAGATCCATTTTAGGTTGGTAATGACCGAGAGGCATTTTCGTATTATGTACTGATTATTTGTTTTACAGCAGCTTGTGCCAGACACAGGTGAAGATGTCAAAGAGGAGGTATGTTTCAGCCTATTGTGGGCAATATAGCCAGAGCTTGTCTGAAGGAATAGGTGATATAATAAAGAAAGAAGGTACTTTGCTCCTTCTGTCAAGCAATTCTTCCCAAGCTGCTGTTATGGAACTCATTTGGATTTCCATGCCTTCCTTCACAACACAGGGTTAGTATCTTGCACATCAGCCCTCCTTTGGGGTTAAAGTGGGACAATTAAGAAAATGGTGAGCTAGGGTTCACTGGTACAGAGCATGTGGGCAGCTGCCTACTTTGAGTGAGAGAAAATAAACATGACTCATATTTACAAACCAAACACCTGCAGGTGGCCTAGAATTCATGGTGTCATGGGTGATGGATTTCAAGGGGATGGAGAGGACTGTTAACATTGGAAGGAGGCTAAAAAATGCTGGAAGAGAGATCAGCGTGTGTAAATGCTCACTTTACTCCCCCTGTTTGGTATTGTTAAAAAGATTACAATCATCTCCTTCCTTTGATCGCAAATAAGGATTAGGGGTACTTTTTTTTTTTTTTTTTTTTACATTACAGCACTTGTGACATATTTGAAGTGAGCCATCTGACCAATGAGACTGGGGTTTTAGACAGCTTTTTCCAGACAGGGGGCATGATTCACTTATTGTTTGGTTGCCCTTAGACTACCGTGCTCATGGTTTGGGACTGCTAGTTTTAACCAAGGAGCAAGCTAATGACAAGTTATGAAGAGGAGGGTGTAAAAGGGCTGAGAAATGAAACTAAAGAACAGTTGCAGTGTTTGATTTACACTGCGAAGAGGAGGTTCACCTTTCCAGCTGGAAGTTCCTTTTTTGTGTGTCTTAACAGGTTTTATTTTTTATTTTTCTCAACACAGATCTAAGCTGTCCCCTCTAGCATCTGTTCTCCAGAGGCCTTCCTGTTGGGAAAACTTGTTTGTGTTAAGTCATTTCCTCTGAGAATGGGAATTCTATGTTCCCATTAGTGTTCATGTTTCTTACGTGTGTCTATGTATATATAAGAAGCAAGCAAATGTTCCCTTTATACTGTTGTTTTTAATTGTTACCCATTCATGCTTTTGAATGCTCTAGGTTAAGCAGTTGAATGAGCTGATGTTCCTCAAGGTCTGTTAAAGAGCCCTAACACAAAATATTACTCCTTCACAGCACTTTACCAGTGATCTGGATACACACACACACACACACACATATATATAAAATCTCTTGAGTTATTTAAAAAAAAAAAAAAAAAAAAAAAAAAAACACTTGAGAAATGAGGCCTGTGTACTTCATAATGTGACATGCTCTCCCAGGAACATATTTCCAGTCTTAGGAAGTTGCACTAATTTAAGAGTTTGGCATCTGTAGTGCTAGATTGATTCTGAGGCTGTAAAATCCACAGATTCAGCTTAGTCCAGGCCCAGCTCTCTGAGATACTTGAATAACAAGCCATTATGTCTGCAGATTATTGCTTGTCTACTTGGCTTGTGTCAGAACTGGTGGCTGGCTGACTCAGGTGGTGCAAACTGAACCTACTCAGAAAATGTTTCGCATGATCTTGCATTACTAGCTCAAATGATGGAGTTGCTAGAAACACAAAAAAGAACTAGTTGTTCCGTTTCGTGGTGGTAGTACATTTATTAGTCTTAAGTTTCAAACACTTTGAATTCAGTTACAAATAGAAGCTGCTTGCTTTTAAATGCCTTCATTAGTTAACCACTTTCAGTTATTTTAAGCTTCTTGCATAAAATTCAGTTAGTTGAATGCCCAGCAAAATCAACAGTTCTGCATACAGTTATTTGCTCATTAAGTGTGCTACTCAGTGGATTTTTTTTGTCTATACAGGTATATATAACTGACCTGTTCTGCCTTACCAGGATGTTATGATGGTGAATTCAACCAAAGAAGTAAAACATCAGGAAGAAGTCTGGTCCAGTAATTAAAGCACAGGACTAGTAGCAAGGCCTGCTGAATTCCAGGCTGCAGTGCAGTGCAGGTGTTACCATGGTAACTTTTTTAAGATCAAAAAAGTATGAGGGTGCACAAACTTCCCCAGCAGAGACTTGGGAGACACTGCTGTCCATGTGAGATACAGGCTCTGAGCTGTATTGCAACTGGGTTTCTCACTGAAAGCCAGGGGAATTAGGGGCTAAACGACCATTTGAAAAGTTAATTCATTAATAACACCTACTTTCTGAGCAGTTACTGCAAGTGGATTGAATAGTATGTGTAAGGGTGGCGTGATCTGTCCTTAACTAAAATAGCAGTGGGGAAAGAAAGTATTTATGGGCATGACCTAAGGGTTTCATTGTTCAATTGCGTCTGTATTCTGAATTATTTCTATTCCAAACATATTTCTTGAAAACTTTCTGAAGTGGCAGCTGTTAACAGAAGGACGAATGTTTCCAAACCTGTGCTATGCAAGAGATTCATGGGCTGCCCAGGCTGGCTTCCAGTTTTCGCTGTGGTCTCAAGCAGACTTGACACAGGATATGGATGGCTGATGGGAAAGGGCAGTACATCTGTCTTCCGCTGACTTTAACCCTTTAAGCTGTTTGTTTTCAGTGCAGTACGAGACTCCTGGCAGATCAAATCTGTGTTTGCTTTACCAGAACACAGGAAAGCTGGCTCCCTGCAACTGTTATGGCTTCATTAAGATTTGAGATTTTTATGGGGTGAAACATTTTGTACCAGTTTCACCGTCACTTGACACCCTGGTGATGAGACCGATGAAATCCAATTCTGTTTGTATGTATGTACGTCCTGTCCTAAACTGGGATTGCAATGATTATTTCCTCCAATGTAGCGGCTGGCTGTTAAGAAACTCCTTTCAAAGAGACCACTTTTGTAAACATTCCCACAGACCTTCCACGTGCCCTCCCCATGCAGCGCTCTCTGGAGGCACTCTCTAAAGCAGGCATAGCTGGTGTTGGAATAATACCTAGGCTTTTCCCTGGTACTTCAAGAGGATTTACCGTAGTCTCCCTCCTAAACAGAGGTCAGACCAAGTGAAATCCAGAGAGGCATTATTAATGACACTTGCTAGGAGAAAGCAGAAGAGGAGAACAGAGGAGACAAAAGGACACAAAGTCCCCTTACATGAAGTGTCTGTCAGACCAATGAATGAAAATGGTCAGTGATGTGTCAGGAGGCTGAGTAATGAATGGTATGTTTTCAGTTGTTCCAACTTTCTGGAACGGCTGTGTGAGGTTATCCCTACTGTGGCTGTATCTGTCTGGACACCCAGAGAGACCATAAAAAATTAGTCACAAGTCAGAAGTTACCTCTGCAAACCCTGTGGGAGATGGTTTATAGGACTTCAGGCTGGTGAGCTCATCAGGTGAAGGGCTGGAGGACTGGAGATGGCTGCCACCCACTGTTTGCTGCACACCTCTAGTACATCCTCTGACCCTTCACCTTCCCCTTCAAGACTGCCACATCAAACGTCAAGGGAGGCCTTTAAAGCTCAGAGCTTTTTCTGAGTATGCTGATGCAAAATTTTGTGACCACTATATGTTGTGTATTGAAATCTGCTGTGTTCCAGTCCTGCGACTTTGTTTTTCACTTGAGTTCCAGATCTGTTTGCTTGCAAGTGACACAGACTCTGAAACTAAGAAAATGAAATGATGCACAGTATCCTTCAGGTACTATCAGGTCCCATCAGGTACTGATACCTTTTTAGGGTAGGTAAGAGTAGGTTATAGAAGGGAAGAAGGAGATCTAAGGCTAGGGTATTTCAGGTTATATAGCCAGCTCTAGATTAAGAGTCTTATGCATGTTTTGGTAAAAGATTCAAGCATTACTGTTCCTTTATTAAGTAGTATCTGAGTTCTCTATACCAGTTATGTGTACTTTATTTCAAGTGTCAGTTCACAGATAAGGTTTGTTTGCATTCATACTCATGCTTGCTCTGTGTCATAATTTTCATACAGTTATAAGAATGAACTTGTTTGAATGTTCCTAGTTAAGTGTAAAAAAAAAAAATATTTACTATGAATATCATCTTTTTGGCAAACATTTATGTGAAAAGGACCTGCTGTGGAAACTGTTCTGTGCGTTTGGGAAGATCTTACTTTGAAATCCCTTCATGTTGCTGGAAAAAAAGTTTCAGTATCAGTCATTGCACAGAAGGCCTGCAGAAATACAAATTTCACCCAACTGTCTGTGATATTGATAAATAACACTGTACTTCCTAAAAGATTCTTGAGGATGAAGCTAAAGTTAAGGGCCATGTTTTCAACAGTATCTGAGGAAACCTTACAACCTGTTTGAGCAACCAGGATATGCTTCTTGTTTTTGCATGTGCAGGTCACATCTTGTGTTGCAAGGATTAGTAAGTGGTAAAATTTGATACTGATTTTTTGGGATGGAAACAATTCTGCCAGGTTAAATTGTTATATGCTGATTTTACTAATATAAGCACTGTTTTAACAATACTGTAAGTGTGTGATACTATGACTGTATCTGAAAATTTCTAGCATATTATGTTCTTGCTTTTGTTTTCAGTTTGTCAGGTAGCACCATTATATTGAGGGAAAATTGCATTTTGTCTGGGATCCTGAATGCATTTTTCTCCCCTTTGTTTTTGATCTGAGGTCTGTAGGAGGTCACTGGAGATGATGGCTGGGAACAAATGCAAGTGTGCTAGTACAGAAAGCTACAATGCCATAATCGAGCATCTGTTGCTGTAATGCATGAATGTTTGATATTCTGGGAGCTGGGACACGGACTGTTTCCGAGGTTATTTCAGAAGCACATAGAGCAGCTGGCAAGGTCTGGGGTAGGTTTAACTCATTAGTGGCTTCCAAGTGCATGCTGCGTTAAAAGTTAAGTATGCATCAAGAAGCAGTTTTTCTCAGCATAAGTTTTCTCTCCTGTAACTTATGCTTGACCTCAATACTAAATCCCTCGGTCACCATCTAAATGAATTACATAGTGTAGGACATGTAAAAACAGAAAATAGAAACTTGCAATAGGTTTTGATGGGGTTGGGTGATTGTTTTTGAAACTGAAGGGTTGAGCAGAACTGAGCAAAATAATATGATCTGTTTATTGGGAGCTGACATTACAGTATAGCCAGACATTAACTGCCCTATTAATGACCTGTAGGATGTAAGGAGACATTCTTTCATCAGTCATCACTGTGCTATCCAACTAGGTAACTGAGGTTACGTTTTGCCATTCTTCCTACAAAAAGTTTACTGCACAGCTGGACACTGGCAGCTAATAAATTGTAGACTCTAACATCTTTCTTCTTTCACATTTGATCTGAGCTTCTTAGCTGTCTAGTAAAAGAGTTTAGACTCAGTATAGTGAAATAATAGCAGGAGAAAGTATTATTCATATGGGAAATGAAGTTCCATTGTTACTTAACATACTATTACACCTAGCTTGTTCCTCTACAATTCAAACGTGATTGTAGGGTTAGTTTTTGAAAACCTACAATGTGAAGTCATGGAGACAGATGAGCAAGTCAAGTGAAATGCAAAAAGGAATAGTGACAGTATTTTTCTTGGCGTCTTAAGACCTTGTATTTCATAGCATCTTTGAAACTTGAAATTGATCACTTTTACAAAATAAGTTTTGAAAATAGTTAAAGAATATACTCACTGTGTGATCATGCTTTACTTCCCTGAATGTGCATTGAGTTCATCATTGAATGCCTATTAGTTCTTGAGCTATCACAAAAGTAATTTTTTAGTGATTTAAGGAATGAACCATTTGAGTTTTTGAAGGTTTGGGGGGGACTTGGTTTTTTTTTTTTATTTTTTTAGAGTGACTTAAGATTTAACATACTTAACATATAATCTTCTTTAACCTCAAAGTAATCAAAGTGTATGCAAAGAAACGGTGTTTCCCGTTTTTGTGGCATGTTATTATCAAGGCAGTGAAAAATGGATGAGTACCTGGTAGTGCACTGAGGCTGCTTGCTGTGCTTAACAAAATAGTTGCTCATGGATGTCCTCACTTTGTTGCCCTCTCAGATGGCCTGTGATGGTTAGCGTGCATGGAGTGAGAAGAACATCTTAACAGGTGAGCAAATCAAGGTGTCCAGGTATATACAGAAGCTAAGAGTCACTATATAAAAGATGTGAGGCAGTCTTTCAGCACTGTCATGGAGTGGGTGTTTTTTGTCAGTGCTTATTACATAGCATCTTCTAGTGTCTAACTTGGTTTGAGGCACACTTTCAGTGTGGTTTACAAGGGAAAATGTGTGAAAGCTTTGGAGGCATATCTCTTACAGAAACTACGTTGTAGTCTTCAGTTTGTAATAAATTGCTATTTAATTCACTGTACAAAAGTGCTGTTCATGCTGTTCATCCTCTAGTCTAATATTGAATATGATCTTCCTTGCAATGTGTTTTTTTTTTTTTTAATCCTTAGATAAGTTTCCTGTCTTCTGAGAGTAGCTGTCTGAAATGTTGCTGAGGGAAGAGAATGAATCTTGGCTGGTAATTAATCTGTAAGCTGTTGGTTTTGTACCTTCTACAGAAATCAAGACTGATTTCCTCTATAGCTGTTCCATAAACATAACACTAGCCACAGCAGAGCTCAATTCCCCCATGACCTGCTTCATTACACTTGTCCTGGAGGCATTCCTGTATCTGATGGAAGGGCTTAGATCTCAGTATTCTTCATTTCCCTTGTGTCTCTGTTGACATCAGTGCTGACCAATACCAAGCATGAGAATAGCGTAGTGTTGCAAATATGTTTACAGTAACACTGCTTATTTTGCACTCTTTCTATCTCTAGAAGAGTAAGTTCCTTTCAATGCTGTATATAGAAGTGTCATATGTTCATTTATGTCAAGAGCTTATTCTCTCCTAGGTACCTGTGCTTGACTTGTAGACATGAGGAATCGGAGCCACACATGAGGACTAAGTTGAAAGTATAAATCAAATTGTTCAGTCAGTCCAGGCTATGGTTTCTAAAGCACACTGAAACATGGTGAATGGTTCTCTTGTGGTTGATGTAGGTTTGTTCACTGCATTTTTTTTTTGCTGCTGTAGGCTCTGTTTCTCCCTGCCTTCCCTGTTCTGAAACCTTAAAGATTGCCCACAAGTGTTTTTCCATGAATAAATTGTAGGTTTGAGGAAAAAAAAAAAAAGATGAAACATAGTTCCTGTTGTTTTTCATCCTGCCTCTGCCATAAGAAAAATGTAAGCAAAACACACATTTTCAGGTCACATAGATGTGGAAATTGTTGGTATGCAGTGTCCAGAACCTCCTGTAATGAGCAACTCTGCTTCTTTGGCCTTCCATTTTTCCTCAGGGAGTCTCAGGTCTCCCTTGCCAGACTGAAACCCATTAGGTGCATGCATGATATGTAAATATTTTGTATTTATATTCTTCCATAAATTTGGAACTAAAACAAATCTGGATTATTGACATGTCTCAGAAGAAATCCCTATTTTGACTTAATGCCATGCTTATTGATGTAGAAATTTTTCCGGTGTATCTTCCATGATTTAGAAGTGACGTGAAACTCTGTACTTGATTTCTTTCTGTATGAACATGATAGAAGAGGAGAGTTTGTTTGCTAAAGGTCAGATTATATAAAAAGGTTACACTGTTTTGGGGGATTCTTCTTCCACATATGCACTTTTACTGGATCAGATGTGGGTGGCTTGCTCCGATAAGATCAAATATCTGAGTAGGCTGCTTGTGGACTGCTCAGTAAACAGCTCAAGTACTGTGTCTAAAAGTGTCTTGGAAGGCAGTTGTGTAACATTTTCTGCTCAGTATATTGCAAAATCTTTGGTAGTTCCTTTTCAATAATCTGCTTGCACTTACTGTACTGTCACATCTCTGAAGCTTTATTGGAAAAAAGTCTCTCTAGTAACACCTGAAGTATTTCTTCTCTCTTGATCAACTTTTCCTTTCATCTTGTGTATCAAAAACTGTGACCCATCATCACCTTAAAGGGCTAGCATGAGCCTGGTTACCAGGATATTAATGCAGTGCTCTCCCGCCACAACAGCCGTTATATTATTTGCTTCATGTATAGAATTTTCCTTTCACTGTTCCCTGCATACATGCAGAATGTTGCAAGCAACTGACAACTGTATTTTCAGACACTGAAAGGCTTCACTGTTTACATATCTTTGTTTGGTGATTGACATAATGATAATTTCATAGTTTCAGGATAGGTCAAAATACAGATAACTTCGTAAGCACCTTTTTTAGTGAGGGAGGTGAGTACAAAGATGGTGTTTCATGAAACTCTGTGAGAACACCTGGAATTACTTTTATATGTATTGGGCACGTCTCTTCTGTGTTGATGAACCTGCGGGCAGGATTTGCGTACACGCTGTTTGACTCACATTTGCGAAGCTACCTGGGCTAGTTCAGATCTCAGGATTTTGGGGACATGGCTTGGGTTTGAACTGTAAATCTCTGAATGTGACAGAGATGCAGAAATTACAGAAGGCCTTCTTAGCTCCCCACACTTATGAGATGCTCTTTGAGAGGGTTGCCAAACCTTTCCAGCGAGTTGGCTGTACAATTGGGAGGCTTTGCCTTCTGTGGGTCTCATCATTGATGTGTTCCATAGATAGTTTGCTCTTTCCTGGTGTCCTGGCAAGGCGGTCTGTGTTATATTTTTCTGGCTAAGTTTGCCCTCACCTCCTGTCCTGCATTTCTCTTCTTCAGCCTGCTTTTCCCAAAAAGAGCCTTCTAAAAAAGTTCTTGTGCAGGTGTTCTGTTTGGGGTTTTATTTATTTTTTTATTTAAAGGCATCTGGAGTTCATAAAACAGGGCTGAAATATGACTTTTAGCTCTGTGTATTTGACAAGCTGCTCCTCCATAGTGATATTAATGTGTTGGTGAAGAAAGGAAGCAGAACTCTTCCTTCCTGGTACATCAGTCCAGCTAACTCAGATTGCCAGAATTTGGTTTTTGTCTGCCATGGTTTGACACCTCAGTTAATATTGGGCTTAGGGGAGAATTCTCACTTGTTATTACATGTTAGGAAGTTAAATATTTAATGAATTAACTTGATAGCTCACCTACTTTTACTGCACACCTACAACTGAGATGTTTGATTATCAAGTATTACCACAAAGCTGGAATAAAATATTCATATATTGTCAGTGAAGAATAATCAGTGTGAAATCCCTCATTGCTAGCACACCTGATGATGGCTTCCTTGTGCATGAGAGATACTGTCTTTCATACTTGTAGCGTGTAGGTTCTTATCCACTCCAGCCTGTTCTTCCATATAGCTTGGGGTATCAGGATATCCCAGTGCCCAGCTGATCCTCGAACAGCCAAATAAGGGGTAGAGTTGGTTCACCCAGCAGTTAAGGTAGGAGGTTTGATGCTTGCATAGCCACAGGGTGAAAATGATGCTTCTTGCTGGGTCTTTTACTGCATGCTTCCTTGCCATGACTTTTTTTGGTACTCTGTCTGTGGCAGGCAGATGGAAGACTAAAAGCAGGTGTAAAGTTTGACGCAGAGTTTTGAAGCCACTGGTGGAAGAGGGAGGGAACTCTCCAGCCTTTGTTCAGTGTCTTTCCCTTTGGGCGTGATCTCTCTGCTGCCTTGTAGGCACTGCAGTTACTTACCCTTGTTCTGGCTGAAGATGAAGTGCTCAATTTTCTTTCCTTGTACAACTCTAAATGGTGACACAGTGATAGGAGTAGAAAGTTGGGACTGAAAGGAGAGTTCCGTATTCCAGTAGTGTAAGCCATGTGACAGCCAGGTGAGAGAACTAAGTACAAAGCAAAAGCTGTTTTCTAAGAAAACAGATACAGTTTGTATCAATTTAATGGCACCAGCTGAAAATTGTTTTAAACCAATGCAGTTTAAACTGATTTTAAATGGATTTAAGCACACTGATTTTAAGTGAAGATCAAAACACTCTATATCACACTATGGTAAAGTTGGAACAATTTATCTAGGTGCTTGTTTGTTTTGTCAGCATGGTGTTTGCAGCTGTTATTGCTTTGCTTTGTTTTATAAGAGAACTTGTATCCAGGCTGTAACAAACTGTCATTGTTTCAGCATGGTTGCTGTCTTTCACCTTTTCTTCCATTTGCACCCAGTCTTATGATTGCCTTAGAAGCCTGGGTTAACTGGGGCTGTTTACAAGGAAGGTGCTGTGAGCCACCAAGCCTGCACAGGTAGGGGGAGCCTCTAAGAGGCAGGTGAAAAGCAAAAATTGACTTTTTTGAGTTTAAAAAGCTCATGGGAGGCAAAAGTTTGGGCTGAGCAAGCATGAAGCTCTGTCTGGGCCAGGATCACATCACAAGAGTTTTGGACACATTTTAGTCTGTCATTCATTGAAAACTCCTTTCAGAGAGAAAAAGGAAGTTTTGTTAAGTCTTTGTACTAATAAAAAAAAGTGTTTTGGGAGATGTACCCTGGAGGTAGCACCTACCATGTATTCAAGATTTAAAACCAAAAAAACCGCCAAACCAATTTCCAGGTACTTTTAGAATAAAGCAATGAAACTAAACCAAACCCATTCTCTTTGAGATAAAGTTGTCTGAGCCTTAGGTATAGTATGGCTTAGTGTCATCCTTGGAAATAAATAGGAAGTATACCTCTTTACATCATTTGGGAAATCAATGTTATCATCAAACCCTGAGGCAGGAGCCAGGATGAAAATCTAACTTACTGGTTAAAGCACCAATAACCCTCCCTATAGCTGTAATAACAAAGTTCTTTTCTGATTTAAAAGAACAGCATGTTGAAACACTAAAGCATATGGAAGGCTTCCAGATGAAGAAAATAAATGAAACTAATTTAGAAGCTTCTGATTTATAGTACCAGTGGATACGAAGTTTTACAAGATTGTCTCATTCAGAAGCTTATAATTAGAGTATCAGTTTTCTTGTGGGAAACTGTTTCTTTGTATAACTGAAAGGACAAATTCCTTAGTAGTTCTACCATCTATTTTTATTTATTTTTCATGTTACGATTCAGACGAAAGTATTTTTCAAAGGTTAAAAAGTCAGCAATTCATATTTGATAATCTGTGACTCAAATCTATTTAAAAAAATCATACATTAAATGAGAAATAGCACTCTAGACTCTTTATTACACAGAAGTCTTAAGAACTGTTTTTTTGTAATACCTTAACCGTGAAATTAAGTTGATTGAATCTGTCTTAAAAACTGCTCTGTGTAAGCAGTCTGGTGAGGAAGAGGAGAGATTGTCAAATAGTCATTTGCCTAAGGATGTGGTGCTATTTAATACCTGGATAGGAACCTCTGGCTCCTTCTTTAGCCTTTTTGGCATAGCAAATGGGAATAATAACCTAATTAAGAATTATAGGCTCAACCACAAAGAACATGTGCACACTCTGTTACTGTTTTGCCTGAACCTTTTGTAGGTACATCAAGAGCAAGTGGTGGTTTCTTCGCAGCTGAGAGATTATATAGCTCCTGTAGCCTTCAATTATCTCCTGTTTGTAAATGTCTGATTTGTTTTGCTGTTTGTTCAAGGTTTCTTCCTGTAGTCAAAAAAGTTTCCAGTGTAGAAGCTTCTGGAAAAGTCAGGTGTTTTAATTGACTGACACTATTAAATATTGCCGTGCCTCCAAAAAGCTAGAGGATTGTTCAATAGCTAGAATGAGAAAATACCAGGTAAAAAAAAGTGGGTGTTAAGAATTATAACTTGATGAAAAATAGTTTTCTAGGGTGGGTGCCCCCTCTTCCTACTTGAACTGCAGGATAATGGAAAAGAGCTAAGTGAAGGTTTAGCTCTGTACTAAGTACCTCTTTCCTTAGTAAAGAGCCTGGAATTTAGCCCGTAAGAGGTTTAAGTGAGATTTCAGATAGGTTGTATAACTTCATCAGCATTGTGCTTACATGGGAAAGTGTAATTTTGTTTATTTCAAAATAATGTGCAATTTTAAAATCTAAAAATGGTTAGGATGCAAAATATCACTTTTCATTTTTAAAAGGACTTACACCTCTGAGCTGTTTTGGTCAGGCCTCATCTACATTTTTTTCAGTTCTATTTGTACAGGTAAAATTACTATATTAAAAGTCTAAGGAAAAAAACTTGATAAATTTCCTTTGTAAAGGTAAAGTGACTGAAGTAATTGGAAAACAGGAAATAAATATTCTACCTAGTTTGTGATGAGTCGAAATGTACAACTTTAAATATTTAAACTCAGCATTATTTGATGACAGTGATGTATACTTGCAAAGTCTGCATACATGTTAGAAATAATGAAGTGTAGAGCTCTTGATAGCCTAAGTTGTTTCAGAAACAGAGAAGGCTCTGGGATCACAGTATAACTCAGGATGTAAATTAGTATCTAATGAAAGTATAGTTCAAATGTTTCCCTGGATTAAGTAGAGTGTGAATATTGTCCCATCTTGGCATACCCAGAGAACGTTCCTGAGTTAGGTGCTTCAGTACCTGAGGGTGGATTGGTGAGAAGGTGCAAGAGAAGTTTTTTAGAAGTAGAAATGCCAACTTTGTGCCTGTTGCCAGCTTGACTTGTGACCCTTTGTCTTCTACACTCTCCTCTTTCTGTTCTTATACCTGGAGAGTGCTCTGTTTGTCTGTGCTTACCTGGATGTCTTATTTGGTGCAGATGTTTCATGTCTGAAAGTCAATTTTGTAGAAGAGTTTAACTGAGAAAGGGGTTAAGGAGAGGCTGCTTGAATTTATGCCTGAGTTAGGTTAGCTGTCACACATTTGGGAGTACAAGCACTAGCCAAGGGGAGCCTGCTCTGCAGCTAAACAGTCTTTTTTTGCTACCTTCCCACTCTGATAAACTTAAGTAGGTCTCACTGAACTTCAGTTAACTCTTGCATCTTACTCATATGCCCCCTGTGAGTTTGGCTAAGTCAAGACTGCCCTTTCTAGAAGAGCTCATGATCTAAGCTCCAGATACTGCAGTAAAAAGGAAAACCACTGAACAAGCGAATGATGGATCCTGAGATGAGATCATTGTGCAAAATAATGAACAACTCCTTTCAGAGATGAAATACTATTGTAATTCCAGTGATGTTCTGGCTTTCATAGTTGAGTTACTATTGCCCTGAAGGTTTTGCAATCAGCCTACTGGAGTGCAGTTTCATGTCCGCTACAACACTCCAGGTAAGTGACCATACTGATTCAGTTATGCTCATTTATTACATGCTTACATTCACTGTAGGTGGAGACATAAGAGGGCAATCTTCTGTGCAGGGGATAATCACAACAGGACAGGCAAGTCAATATTAATAGATGAGACCAATAAATGTGGAAGGGCCAAAACTAGTCTCTCATGAGAGTCTGGCTGAGCAGCAGTGCAAGACACGAGAAGGAGCTCACTGCCAAGGCCTCTGTTTTCCCTATGCCAAGAATGTGCGTGCTTATGGTTCTGCGTGAACCAAACTCCTTGCAGACCAGGCTCTCAAAGCATGCTATGGTTATATTGCTTTAACTAATATTTCTTCTGTGATAACTCAGAAGGTAATAAACATGAGTTTATTCCTGTCAAATGTTTCAAGAAGTTTGGTCAGAAACTGAAACAAGGTGTGGGCTTCCCAGTTCCTGGGTTTGGCCTTGCTCAGATGACTACGTTCTGCATTTTGGAAGGAAGAGGAAACAAATAGCACAGATTTGACAACAGTGAAGTGGAAAAGAGTATCTTTTGTACACTCTGTGCCTGTAGCATCGAGCCTGATTTGTGGGACTGAAGCAACAGCAACATGCCAAGATGGGTATAGTTGGCACTGCTGCACACACCCAAGGGCTTGGCAAAGCAGCATCTTGAGAAAAGAAAAAGGTCCTCTGAGGGTAGTAGGTGAGTGAAACAGATTGTCTGCAGGGCTAAAGTTGGCTCTGGGGCCCTGATACTGTTCCTCATTGCAAAGCCAAGTGGTCTGGCAGATTCCCTCTTGTGTGCAGCAGCAAAGGGAATTGCGTTGGTGGGAGCACGGGTGGTGGTGTGTCCCCCTTGGCCTTGCAGCATGGAGCACCTGCCACAAGCCCTCTTACTTGGCCAACAGCTGGTCTTGTAATTGTTCACTTGGAGAGAGGATGTTTCCTACATACAGCTCTAATTCATACAGATGTCTCTGAATGCTCATTTCATGACTGTTTTTCAAGAATGACTGGACACCTCTCTGGTCTTGTGAAATCCATTAAAGCTACAGGTACTAAGCGTCAGTGAAAATCTGTGAGTCAGTGCTTGAAATGGTAATTTTTCCTCACCTAAAGAACCAGTGGTTTATGTACCTTGTCTTATGTTTTGTACTCACGCTTTGGCATTGTGAGATGCTGTAACTGTAGCCCTCTAAAGTAGCAACCATTATCTGTGTATATGCTTATGTAAGATTAGGAAAGTTGGACTACTAATCTAGACAAGGTTGAAAAAGAATAATTTGAAAATAACCTTGTTCACTAGCGAAGTTGCTGCTTTTTTCTGTGTGCCTTGGGATGAAGGACAAACAGTGCTCAGTAGGGCCAGATCAGACCTGTAATAGAATCATAGAATATCTCAAGTTGGAAGGGACCCATAAGCATCATCGAGTCCAACTCCCTGCTCCTCGCAGGACTACCTAAAACTAAGCCATATGACTAAGAGTGTCATCCAGACACTTCTTGAACTCTGACAGGCTTGGCTGTTACTACTTCCCTGGGGAGCCTGTTCCAGTGATCGACCACTCTCTTAGTGGACCACTCTCTCAGAACCTTTTCCTAATGTCCAATATGAACTTCCCTGATGCAGCTTCATTCCATTTCCTTGTGTCGTGTTGCTGGTCACCAGAGACAGGAGATCAGCACCTCCCCCTCCGCTGCCCCCTTTGAGGAAGTTATAGATTGCAATGAGGTCACCCCTCACCCTTCTCTTCTCCAAGCTGAACAAGCCAAGTGACCTCAGCCACTCCTCCTAAGGCTTGCCCTCACCATCTTGGTCGCCCTCCTCTGGACACACTCCAATAGTTTGATGTCCTTCTTATATTGAGGCACCCAAAACTGCACACAGTGGTCGAGGTGGGGCCACACCAGTGCAGTGTAGAGTGGGACAACCACCTCCCTCAACCAGCTAGCTATGCTGTGCTTGATGGTGGTACATTTAAAGGGCCTGCTCTAGCAAGCTTCCAAAGCAGCATGTTGTTCTTTGGCATGGCAACCCCTTCCCCAGTGAGATGCAAATGGCTGACAACCAACACTTTTTCTCTGGGTAAGGTACTTCCACTCTAGTGAAAAACAGTCAACTTTTAAGCCAGGTTGTGCCCTGTTCAGCAGGCAAGATAGGCTTGGTGAGTGTTTGAGCAAAACAACTGTTAAGACACAGCTTCTGCCTAATTTAAAACACTCCTGTGGGTAGCAGACACACATGTTGGGTAGCAGAAATTTGTCTAGTTATACTCGTTAAAGTCTGTCTTGTCTTCACCAAATATTACCAATTGTATTTTCTTTTAAAACAAGCTTCTTGGTAAATACTTCCTCTCTGATGAAATAGCTTAGTCTTGACTGGATGTTTCTTAGTCTTTCTGCTCAGCATGCTTTACCAAACATGTTTCAGCTGTACATTGTCTCCATTGTATTCTACTATTAATATAATTCTTGTACAAGATGGTATTTTTTTTGCCAGCAAGTTGCTGACCCTTTTTTCATTATATTTGGGTCTCATTTCTCCCATAGACTGTACTTTAGAGACTGCAGGAAATTCCTAATTACAGTTTGACATAACATGGAGTAGTTCTTTGGAAGCTTCCAGAGACAGCTCAGATGATTTTTCAGCCATGCTCTGAAACATTTTATATGTTTTCAGGATTCACTTCCATTACCAGTTACTTATACTTGCTTTATTATGTAGATTTAATCCAAAGACTACCATGAATGAAAAAGCAGTGATGGACTTCTGTCATAGGGATGGGACAAGCAACTTGTAGTTTTGAAAACAACATGAAGTAAGCAGTTCAGACATCCACGATGCAAATTTACTTAAAACCATTTGCTTGTGTGAATACCAGTCTTAGTGTGGCATTTTGTAAAGAATAAATCAAAAGGAAATCATTCAACATGCTTCAGTGAATTCTAATACCTGCATTTTACTATCGCCTTTCAGAACTGTGGATGATCCGGCCTATAGTTTTTTAAAAAAACTATAGTTTTTTTAAAAAAAGATTTGGCTTACCCTTCTCTTTTTTTTAAAGCTGAGGTCAAATTTTACCTGTTTGGAGAGGCTGATATGAAGCAGATTCAAGCTGTGACTCTGATGTTAGTGTTTTGTCAGTTTTCTTACAGTGAAAATTGCAGGAGAGATAATACTCAATACAGGTAAAAAGAAAATTTCCGAAATTTTACACAGAAGATGGTTGAACACTGGCTTTGCAGGGCACTGTTGCTGTACAGCTTAAGATGTGTTTCATTGTCCTGCTCTCTTTCTGTGAGTTTCCTTTCTTGGTCTGTCTGACCCTTCTGATGTTACTCAGCATAAAATGGCCACCCTGATTATGAAGCTGCTGATTGATTCTGTTAGGTCATTGTAAAGCAGATGAATGGCAGTATCGGATTCATACATGTGCCAGCAGCTCAGCTGAAGTACCAGGCATCAGTGACAGCTCTTAAAAGTAGAGCTCTGGAGGTGCTCTGTGTGATGGTGGTGATGGAGGGAGGCTTTCTTGTTGTAGAAGTAGTGGATCATAAAAATTACACGTGACAGCTAGTAGGGAAACTTAGCTACTGCAGAGGCCCTGTGCAAGGCTGAGTAATGCTAAATAACATTGGTGAAATATTGCTGCTGATAAAAACAAGAGGCCTGGAGGCTAATCTTGTAGATATTTGTCTGTATATTCTTTCTAATACGAAAAGTCATTTATCAACAGGAGTAGCTGCAAACATAGCTAGGAGAGCTCTGCAACAAATGACCCAGAATTGGTGTACTGATGTGAATGTATATTATATGTGTATGTGGAGTTTAATTTAATTAGCAAATACAGAGTGTAGTATGTTAGTGCAGGTATTGCATGTAAAGGAAACCATGGCCATTGAACTTGGTTTTTCACCATCTGGAAGGCGAGGTCATAACTCAAGCTATTGTTTTGCTAATACCTGTGAAAGCTAAGACAAAACACATAATAAGCAAAAAGATTTTGTGGGAGTCTTGCCAATGGTCTCTGTTCTTTGGAAAAGGGCAAAGAAGGAAAAAGGGCAAAGTCCCTTACTTTTTTGGTAAGGGACTTTGGGCTGTGAGGAAAATTAGCTGTAAGTTTCCATTAAACATGGAAGTTGAAAAGCAAAGAAAATGGAGAGTCCTAACATCAAGGAATACCCAGATCATACCATGCAGACAGTAAAGCCAGAGGTGTTTGCATTCTACATCGCATAGCAATGGTTTGGGTTTTTTTGATGCAAGCATTTGTTGATGAACTGAAGAAAATGTATTATTCAATTTCACTAAGCTGCTATACTTTTAATGATTTCTGACAAGTGTCAGTATGCCTGGTCAGTTCATCAGAACACTTTGCTTGACAAAAGCACCTGAGGAGGAAAGAAACTTTAGTATTAATTCTCTTCAGAAGTTTGGAGGCTTATTATAATTACATAAAAATATGTTCTAGGTAAACCCCCTACCTCAGCTGTTGGAACAGGCTACTGCTGTGTTCCCACTGATAGGGTAATTTCCATTGTAGGAATCCATAGTAATTAAAGGTGAAAGGAGCTCTGTAACATACTGTGTTTGGAAGGGAGCTTAAATGTGGTAGATTAGAGATCTCTTAGAAGAACTCCAAGTAAGATGATATGATGGATCTAGAAATATGCTGATGAAGAATGAATAACAGGTGGAAACAAATTTCCAGGCATTTTTTTTGATGGATGTCTGAAACATTAGATCATATTGTAAAAAAAAAAAAAAAAGGGGGGGGGGGGAAGGAGTGCATGTTGAAGAAACCTTTTATGCATCTAACAAACAAAAATTTGTATGTCAGTGTGTGCAGAATTTGGAGTGTTGGCTTTTCATCCTAGCTGTAAGTTGGATGAAAGGCCAACTTTTAAATTGCTGTCAGTGCTATCAGAACTGTGAATTTTTGGCCCACCAGTGAAAGACTATGTTGACTGTTCCTCCTGACTATCACAGACATACTTTGGTGCTTGGCAGAGAAGAGCTTGCATATTGCCCTAGTTGCACAGTAGCCCCGAGCTCTGGAGAAGGACTAAGATCCAGTTTGCATTTTCTTCAAGCAGCATTGCATGTTCAGAGTGAACAAGAGTGATGATCCCTTTGTCACTGAGTAAATGCACAACAAAATTATGTCCAGAATATAATTATCTTGTTATAAAATATGCTTTTATTTCAAGAATGGTCTTTTACCTGTGCTGCTTTTGCCATGACACAAGCAGTAGAGAACCTTATCTGAAAAGTAAGTCCAGAAAGTCTGCATGATGCACTGAATTGTTTAATCTATTTTAGAGTAAGGGTAGAAGTGTTGTGTAGAGCACTATCGTAGCATGTTGCACAGAGTGTATGTATTGTCTTTACAATTTCTGTTGTAAGCATTTTGCTTGTTTGTACGTTGTCACAGGGTGGCATGTGGATAAGAGGGCAATATACATGTCTAGGAAATAACTGTTTCCTATTTCCAAAAATTCAAAAAGCAGAAAACTGAAATAGTCTTTACTGAAAAATCATGGTCACATTTGTATTGGGTTTTAAGGTTGACTTTTCTGTGTGTCCCTAGCAAAAAACCACATTGCCTCTGTTGACAAGGTGGCTATAGCATTCAGGAGGAATGCTGAGCCGCTATATTGTATAAGTGAGTAATGTCTTGCAACAGTTGGCCTTGGCAGTCTTACACTTTCTTAAGCAGATTTATAATCATCTAATATTTGCACACCTCCTTTCAACACTTACAGCATCAGCTTCTATTTTGTCACCATTAATCTAGGGCTACTCTTTCAGGAGGCAGTCTCTGTCCAGTATGAGGACAATTTTCCCCCAAATAATTTCAAGCTTCTGAAGTGCTAAGTGAGGTGGTTGCAGCTTTAATGAGAGGGACATTTCTTAGTTCATCACTGGCTCTGTCGTAAGAGGACATTTGCACTCTGTTTGGCCAACAAGAGTCTCATTATAACAATTTCCAGTTAGAAAAGAGCTGAATGCTGAAGCTCAGCTTTAATTAAGTGTGCTATATATAGGTTAGCTTCTTTAAAAGGCTTAGATGATGAAATACCAAATAATTAAAGGGGTAAGGTAGGCTAATTACTAGGAACTATAACAAAGAACCAAGTCTGGTTTCTTTTAATCATGAAATGGTTTTTTTGTGGAATTGAACATCTCAGAATTGTGGCTCAGTTCACCCAGCTGAGGAAATAAATGGTTATAATGCTCCTGAACAAGTTGTTAGTGAAAAATAGTTGACAGCAACCTTACAAGACTTATTATTTTTCTAGGTATTGCCACAGAGGAAAACATGACAGTGTGATGGGTATGGATGAACTCTTTGGAAAATGAGCACTTTGGTTGCTGTAAAGACAATTACAGTTACTGTGGGTTTGGTCATTAGCTTTGCTTGGTCAGGATGTACTGGTGTTTTTTAAAACAAGCAAAAAAACCCACTAGTACTAGTATCTCAGACCTGTTGTCTGAGTTAGCTGAGTAAACACTGGAGCTTATCTGTTAGTTTGCTACATTAAGGCTATGGCTGTGAGCATTTGCTGGATTGCTGGATTTAGAAAATAAGGAGCACTGATGTTCTAGATATGTTGTGATGTTATATACATGTCCTTATTGATACTTCTGTTGAAGTGTGTCAGAATTTGAAGGGCATTTTGCCAGTACTGATATCTTTTAGGACAGGGTTACATTACGAATAGTATTCACGATATTTTAAATCTGGAAATTTGTTAAGGTTCTGTGACAATGCAGATTTTGGTAATTTGTTACCAGATGCTACAGTTAAAATTTTGACATTATAATCTAGACAGAACTTCTGGAAACTTTTTTCACACTACAGAGTTGGCTCTAATTGAGAGTAACTATACTATTTATTATACTTTATTCAATACTGCATTAGTCAAAATCACTTTTGTCCTTGTTCATTAACACGTTTGCTCCTTTCTGTATATTCAGGTCCTTAGGTACAGAGTATAATCACTATTCTCAATTTCCATGTTTTTCTCTTTTCCAGTATACATCTTCCAAATCTAATCAACTGTCAAAAAAAGCATGGCTGTGCACCTTTGAGCACAAGTTTGAAGTTCAAGCAGGCCAAGGAAGTGCAGGGAAAAAACATTTAAGATGCATGTTTACCAAGTCGATCTGCAAAGTAAGATGTAATAGATCATAGAGGTAGTTAGAGATGTAGTAGATGTAGTCAAGGGCTAGGATTACTTTGAGGAGTGCATTAGATCAAATCATTAGGTAGGTGGCTAGGGTTGGAAGAATGGATTGTTAGATAAAGGAAGATGTTTTAAATAAATTTGCTTGTATCAAAGTATCTCGCTTCCATTTCAACATCAGTATGAATGTGACTTATGGTACCGCATAGTAATGTTCTTATTCTGTCAGATGATGTTCATCTCAGAACAACCCAGTGATGGATTGCTATTTTGCAGAAAGACCTAGATTTAAACATATGGGGTGATGAGCTTGAAATTGATAGTATTCGGAAGCAAGGATTGAAGATGTTACCAGACAGGAAATAATTGGAATTGGACTTGATGTTTGTATTGTCAAAGGCTGTAGCGTAGTAGTTTCCCTTTGCACCGTGTTTCATGAAAAAAATCTGTTTTCAGTGCATTTTACTTTGGACATTCACTTTGAAGTTAGCTGCCATAGTAGAAGCTGGACATAACTTAGGAAGGTTAAAAACATACAGTATTTCTACATCAATATTGCAGCAATTTTTTTATTTATGTTGTTTATTAAAGCTATTAATCAAAATGAGCAGATCTTAACCCTACTTTATTTTTTTTTTCCCTTTAAGGAGACCTCTTTCTCTGCATATTAGTAGCAAAATATTGTAGTTTGTAGAAAATGTGTAAGAAATGATTGCCATATCTGATAAGATGATTTTTAAAAATTATTTTGGCATGAGTCTTCCTATATTCTGTGACTTAATGTTTTAAATGATAGTGCTGGTGCTGTTATTTCAGAAGGCCAAGTTTACTACAGTTTACATGTAGTAAAAAAAAAAAAGTGGGTTCATGAATGATGACATCTCTTGGAAGCAGCCATTTCATGAGATACAATCTCTCCTTTTTTTTTTTTTTTATTGTATGGAAGTTCTCTTTCTAAGTGGTTGCCAGGAAAACCTCAGAAGGGTGGAAAGACACCTTGCTGATTCTAGGACAGTGTTTCACAGATGGATATTCCTCATCTCCCACAACCACAGCAGATCTAACATTCTCCACAAAAATTCTCATGCCAGCATTGTCTGTGATTTCTTCCCAATGAAGAAGCTAAAGATGATGTTAAGGAAAATGCTGAATGGAAGGTATGAACAGTCCATGGTGAGAGATCTTTTTAACATCAGAGCAGGGATGGCTTTTTGGTAAGTAACTAGCCTTTTCCCTTTTTCTATAAATAGCGAAGTTTCAGGAGGCTTTCAGAGGGCAGGGAAACACTGAAATTCCATGAAGTTGAGCTCGTTGAACCCAGCCAAAGCATGCTAAAGACTTGCCGAAGAGAGTAAGCCCAGAAAACAAGGCCAAATTTTATTTTTAACGTATATAAAAAGTAAAAATTGCTATAGCTTGGATGGAACAAATTCCGTGGGTATAGCATGGCGGATACTCTAGTGCTTTTTTCCATCAGATTAAGTTCTTACAAGGAACACATCTTCATGTTAGTGCTCACATTGTATTACTGTATTCTTAGAAAAAACTTCCCAAAAGCAAGCCACACTTTGAAGAAGCTGGGTGAGGGAGATCAAACACAGATGCTATTGTAGGACAAGAGTTCACTGAAAAAAGGGAGAACACCACCATCAAGAGAAGTTCAGCAGCGTGGATTCAGCCTTTCCCTTAGTTTTCTGTTCTCCTGATAGTGAAATAATTGTAGTAGCTATTTTAATCTGTACTATGTCTTTCTGTCATGTCTTGAGGAAATTGGAGAAGGGTAAGAGACAGAGAGGGATAGTCCAGAGGAAAATGAAAAATGGGATAGCACAGAGGGAAGTCACTGGTCTATTTAATTTCACCCTGCTACAAACTGTTGAGGGCTTTATAGTTTGACAATAATGCCAGAGTTGTCATCAGTCCCCACGTCAAACATTAGACTTGTGCTTAATTAGTTCACCTCTGGCAACATAAACTGAAGGACGTGATTGGGTAATATGTCTTGTGGTGAAGCTAAGGTACCGCAGATCAGCACTGAGAGTGTAGGTCTTTAAGAAGAGAGAAGAATTCATAATGCGTGCTAGGCAGAGAATACTTTGCAATTGTACAAAGGAACATTAAAACATAAAGAAAAGGATCCCAGATGAAAATGAGGCCATATGGTTAGAAGCTAATTGTGATCTTGACTTTTGCATGTGGCTGAATTTAAATGCCCTTAAACAGCAGTAATTTGCTCAATTTATGGATCTGGGAAATCTACCTGTTTATGGAGTTTGGTGCAACCTATTTAGGTTAGCAAAGGGAAACTCTAGTCTGAGGTTTTTCAGTACCTCAGGCTGTATCAGTCACCAGTGTGTATTCTCAGTTAATCAGGCCTTCAGTACTTTGTCACAGAAATGAAAGACTCATGGTTTGCACAATTGAAATAATTGTCAACTAAGTGTTGGAAATGTGCTTGAGGCTATGAAATGGTCACTTTTATCCAGGATTGCTTGGTGTTTGGACTTGTTCAAATGTTGGAGTTTGGTTTGGCCACTTGTGGGGATAGCCCAAGCAGAAAATAACTGTATTTTAGGTAACAATTGCTATTTTCTGCTGTGCACCTGATTATTGAGGCATAGGTTTTTGCTTAGGTCCATTTCAGTGCTTGTCCTTCTTGCTTGATCACTGAATTTTTTTCATGAGGCAGAAATGGTTAAATACTTCTAGAAGGTGACGTTACAAGAAATTTTGGCCAAACTGGAAGCATGAGTTGTGTGAAAACAGGCTGGAGCTGATTGCCTTGAATATTCCAGGTCGGCCTGTGAATATTTGGTTTGGTGGAGGGAGGGTGATAAGAGTTGGGCAGTCTCAAGCCTTGGAAGAAATGGTGTCTGTGTCATTAAGATTTCTGCAGGAAGGCACAACACTGTAGTTTTTCTTCCTATATTTGAAGAATAACATAACCCTACTATTTGGCTTCCCTTTCTGACTAAAAATACTAGCATGAGCATAGGTTGGTGTGTAGTGCTGCTCCAGCAGGCACCCTTGTCATGCATTACCACACGGAGAAATGTTAGTCATGCTTTAATATGTTTATTTTTCAGGGTAGGAGGCAGGCACAAACTTTTTTTTCCTAAAAGTGCCTATAGCATATGCTGTTCATTCATGTGTGGACTGTGAGTGCATTCAGTGCTGAAGGAGTTGGTCCCTTTACATCTGAAGTTAAGATTTGCTCAAGAAACGCTGACACATAAGTTTGGGACCAATTGATAGGCCTGATTGATTTTCATGCAGTTTGAGAGACTGTAGGTACATGAGTTGTATCAATGAATTACATGGTTTCCTGGAATTGCTGCTTCTCCCATGCAGCAAACTTGTAATTTCAGGAGAGAATAAGGATATCTAGAGAGAATAATGAACAGGACTGCAGAGAGGTGTGAAGGAAAAAAACCAAACACTAAAATGACCCTGGTGATACTGTAAACCACGAGAGTATGGTCTGAGTCATCATGTCACTAAAAACTCCCTCTTTCTAGGTTACTGTTTATATGCTTAATGGAAACAACAAATTTGGCTTTCAGATATTTTCAGAAATCTCTCAGGATTTCTTGTCCAATATTACAGTAATGTTTTTTGTCCTGGGCTTGAAAAACACCTCCAAAATAACCCCCAAACCACCAACTCCCAGACCACTGGTGTCTTTCCATCCGGTTCTTGTCAGTGAAATAAAATCCATTTATTTGATGGAAAAACTGCTAAGTAAAAGCACCCAAAGCAAATCAATTCTTCCTAAAAATTCTGGAAACAAAATGGAATTTGGATATAAAGGCATTGCTTATTATTGAATTGTGGCCATCCTGCACATATTAGAAAATCAATTACAGCTTTTCAGGAGCTGCTCTATTTAAAAGTGAGTTAAATGAAGTTGTTTACTTTTCTATCCAGGTCATCTCTTTCCTGTCCGTTGCATTCTGTTGCAGTTATGACTGGTTGCACCTCATTCACCATATGCTCATCCCAAAATGGGCCATCCATCATCTTGTACACAAAACGTTAGGATTTTTGGTTAAAACTGAATAGCCACTATAAATTAGAGTAAATGGTTGCCTTCAGTCTTTAAAGAATATAAACATTTACTATTTGACAATAATATTCACAAAAGCAGCCACACAAAATTACTGACTTCTCAGGCTGTGCCATCAAGGGACACCCACAAAATACTTGCAAAATGAGACTGTGAACTAAAATTCCATAACGGTATACTGAAAAGTAAAGACCCAGTATGCTTATTTTATGATCTGTTACAGTTTTCCTGTTGACTGCTCCTGGTAATGTGAATGCTAATGGCTGTTTTTTCACCTTTGAGACAGACAAAAAATTTCTTCCCCTCATTCTGCTAACAAGATTTTTCTACTCTGTGATGATACTGTGGTTTGGGGTTTTTTTTCCCCCAGGAAATGTCCAATTGATAATGTAATTACATTTCACGAAAACCAAATGTGATTCACTTGTATTAGATTTTTGCTTTGCTACTTCATCATATGAAGCTAAAGCTTATCATTCACCCCCTCAGTTATTCTCTTTACAAGTCCTGTATTTCTTAATCCTGGTGATGACACACGTTAACAGTGTAATTCACAGAAACATTTCCTGGTACAGAGAAAGGTCTTCAGCTGGTGTACAAGAGCATTTAACCTTTTGACTTCATTGAAGCTACGGTGATGGATAAAGTGAATTAAAATGTTTGTAAAAACAGTATTAAAGCAGCAACAGTGAAGTGCAGTTTGGCAGGAGACACACCAGTCCTATTTAGCGCTACATATCCAACTACAGTACTGCTCCACAGTAAGAGGAGTACAGAAATAACAGGCATAATAACAATAAGAAACAAGGAGGTTAGTACTATGTGTTAGTACAGGTGGACAGGACTTGAGTCAAATGCCAGAAGAAATCCTCCTGTTTCTCATCTGCGCTCATGTGGAGTGTGTAAATACCCACTGAGATCTGCTGTAGAGCAGACGTGGTCATCAGATGTAGCAATGGAGTGGTGAATAGGTAGAAAAGGTGGTATGTGAGGAGTGTGTGTCTGAGCTTTGGGAATAGTCAGAAAAGGCACTTCAGTCTGCGCTCTCAGTCTCTGTCTTGAAATATGATTTAAACATCCCAAAGGTACAGATGATAGACAGCAGTCTGTATAGTGAGGTCCTCCCAGATGGTAAGTGATGCTCATCAGCGGTGGCAATGGAGTGCCCGTGATCTTTAAAGCTGAGACCCTCTGTGCCATAGGGTATAATAGGCACCTTCAAATCGTGTTGTGGATTTCAGCAATTTCACATGCTGATGTGCTTTCATCTCCTCTTTAGTGCATCTTAAAGCTGTTTTTGCCCGATGGATAAATTTATCTTGGGCCCATCTGTTTGTGTGTTATGCACAATTTGGTACGGATTTAACCTGGATCCTTAACTTCCCAATGGCGTTATTCATTTTTTCGTTCTCTTATTTCTTGAGGGTGCTTTGGCCACATACAGTGAGTCAGTAGCTTACTGAAATTGAAGGTATTCTAGAATTTGTTATGTAACTAACATCTTCTTGGATGTTGCTTGGGTTGAGTGACTTACTGTGTTATAAATGTGTTTTTCCTCTTTGTCTCTCCCAATAACAGTGGGGTGTAGTGGGTGATTGGCTGGCAGAGGAGATGGTTTCATGAATGCAGTTCGCAAGTACAATGCAGATGGCTTTGGGGAGGAACTGAGCAGAAGTAGCAGCACTGGTATATTACCATCAAAACATCTGTGAAATGGAATGTTTCTGCCTTTAGCTAAACTCTGAAAGGCATTTAATGCATGTGACTGAGCAGTAGTAAAAATGGTTCTATTTTCTCCTCTAAACCATGGTCTGCGTTGTGCATATCTATGTCTTCTTTGTGAGCCCCTTCCCATGTCCCAGTTGTCAGTATCACTTTAATAATCAGGGTATTGCTGCAGGTAGATGCCCACAGATAGGTCAGGGAAACAGTGGTGTGTCTGCTTAGGATTTTCTGCCCTGCTGCAGTATATAGCTGGCCCTGTGTTTGCGAGCTTTGGAGAAGCTAAGTAACTGAGTCCTATTATTCACATTAGTGTGTATCTCAAAATAAGAGACATGTCTAACAGTGGTTTATTTTACTGAAGCAATTTCCAGCCCAGAGTTTATAAGAGCAAAATGGTGTCCACTTCTCACTTGCTCTTTCGAGACTCTGTTTACCCCACATAGTGGGACCAATATTGGGCTACTTTTTCCTCCCCTCTTCTAGGCCATCTACATACCACCAAATATGGAAAAAATGATGAGGACCCACCCAAAATTTTCCTGTGCCAGAAAAAGTCCTAGAATCAGTGAGTTCTCTCTGATTTTTATGGTCTGTGTAAAAATTGGCAAGGAATTATTTACTCGTTCTTTATACAGTTGCTTGAAGTGATATTAGATGTGTTTCCTGATCTGTTGAGATGGGATTCACCGTCCAAATTCCTCTTTACTTTGCTTCCAGGGCAATGAGTGGGTGACTTCATCCTGTTCCTCTGCAGCAGAAAATACAGAAAGAAAATCCTGTGCCAGAATCTTTGAGAACTGAGCCTGGATATCCAACAGTCACCTTATATAAGATTTTTGTTGCTTCCTCATTAGAAGCACAACATGTTGGGCATTGTAGCAACAGAGAGTCATTGTCCTGGAGAGCTTAAGTTGAAACAGATGTGTTAGAAGTGGGGGAGGAAGAAGAAAGACACAGAATAGCAGCATGGGTTGCCCAGATTTGCTTGGCTGGCAGAAACTTGGACTAGAACTCAAATCTCATGGCCCCTACCTCGTTGCTTTTTTTGGGCTGGATCCTGTTCTCTGTTTATATCACTCATTACATCTGTCTCATTTCTGAGACTTGCCAGGTAGGTTGAAGAGAAGACGTTAATGGGACATTAATACTGAAGTATGGATATGCAGAAGTTCCCAACACCACAATTACATTTTTGGAAGGGGGAAAGTAATAGTAGGGGATTTTTTTAGCATCCAGATTTGCTGAAATGTTCCAGTTACAGGACTGACTTGTACACAACTTCTATGCAAGGATCAGTAGGAATGGTTTTACAGTCTGGGATGCGTTTTCCTACTCTGAAATTTTCAGCTCCATTGTCATGTTAGCAGTGTAGCAACTTGCTGCTGTCTGGGGAAGTGGGATGGCTGTTCCAAACCTTCATGCCATTGTACTTCTGTAGATGGGCCAGGAATGATTGTGGGGGTTTTTTTGGTTTGGGGTTTTTTTTTTTTTTTGGAAGAGGGGAGTGGTGGGGAAGCTAATCACAAGAGTATTGCATTTTCTCTTGCATCTGGTCCCCAAGGTCTGGCAAGCAGGAAGGCTCGGGTGGTTATAAAGCCCTGGTCTATGTTTGACAGCTAGGTTCTGGCTGAGAACTGGTGAGGTTTCCGGCAGCCTCTCTGAAAGGCATTTTAGTCCCACTGTGGACTTAATGGTAGATGTAGTGTGATCTGGTTCCACATAAAGTTTCTGTTCTTGTGTAGCCAGTTACATTTTCTTCCTGCTCTACAGTCTGTATTGTGTGGTCACAATTAGATGGGTGAGGGGGGCTTGGATGAAGTAGACCTCAATAAATATTATCATCACACAGATCCTCTGTCAGTTACAGGAAGAAGGTTGTCATTTTTTTTGCCTGATAGCAGAAATTTTACCTCAAAAAGTCAAAGAGGTTCACCAAATAAATGTATTGGAGTATCAGGTTGAGACTTCCTAGCCTGGGGCAGGGGCAGGAGAGAGACTTGTCAGGAAAAAGAGTTAAGAGGAGAAGCTTTTAACTTGTTGGGGCTGGGAATGTCCTGTGAAAGTCTTGGAGATGAGGCAGGTGATGCTATTCCTCTATCACCCATTGTTTGCATGGCAAATGCTCCTTGCTGGTATCCTTGTAAGTGGAGAATTTCTGGTTATTTGGTGTGGCCTTAAAGTCTTTCAGAACTGCTTCTCCATAAATGGAGGTAAGCAGATTCCTAGCAGCAAAGATAGAGGGTCAGAAGGGACATGAGAGGTTGTGGAAATGGTTGGGAGAGACCCTGAAGGAAACCTGGTATTGAATGCTGGGAAGCCTGTAATTTCTCTTTGGTATATCATCTCAAAGCTTTGAAGAGTTCCAGGAATGGAGAGTCAAGCACAACTGTTGGAAACTTATCCCATTGATAGTTACCCATAAAGGTAAATATTATTCCTAATTTGAAGTTTGTAGTTATTTAGTCTCACTTGCTAGCTGTTGGGATTTAGTATACATTTTTATTCACTAGTTTCTGTTCTCTGATACCCTATACAGACAGTGATGCACAGTGTGAGGCAGGTGTGAACCACTGGTAGCCTCTGTCGGATCACTCCCTTGTTTTTCAGCATTTGTTGTAGAGTCTGAATGCTGGAATTGTGTACTGACTTAGAAATCTGCTGTCTACAAAGGATGAAAGGTGGCAGCTTCCCTCATGATGAGGAAAACTGCATGACCAAGGCCTTCCTGGGAGCAGCTGGTGAGGTTCTTAATTCTGGAAATACTAGGTCCAGTCTTAGTTTCTCCATTTTTGGATCTGGATGTCTGTCACAGGAGGCTTCCACAGCCCTGAAGAAGCTGGGGAGCAGTGGCTGTTGATTCCCATGCATAGCTTGCCTGTGGGGAGCAACAGATAATCTCTGTGCTTGCAGTATGTACTGTGAAAATGAGATTAAATTTAAAAAAAAAAAAAACACAACACAACCTGTATGCCAGGTCCTTTATATATGTATTTAATACAAATTTCACCAGCTCTGGTTAAATTGCTTGATGAAATAGTGGGGTCAAAAAGTGAGAGGTCTGTATGTCATCCATCCTGGATTATACTGCATAAAGTAGTAATCCCCATCATTTTGCCTGATGACTTGAAAGCATTACTCTGAGTACTTAAGGAAGGGAAGCATTTTTTCTTCTTGAAATAATAGCCTTAATTATCTCATTGTTGCAAGAAGTGACCCTTTTCATTTCTGTGGCTGCTTGCCTAGAGGAGGAGGTCATTTGCCATGATGCCTTGATAAAATCTCTGGAATGAAAAACTTTCTGAGTACACAGGTCATCAGACATATGTTAGGTTCTGGAAAATACTCATAAAACTAAATGAGGTATGTGGAGATGAGTGCAGGAGCCTTTATTGCCATGATTAGGTATCTAATTATGTTGCTTCATTTGAATATCTGATCCCATGCAGCCTCTGCTCATGGCATCACCTCCACTCACTGCATCTGATTTGCGTAATGTTGGGGAAACTGTGACAGGGCCTTAAGATAGACCTCTGTGGCAAGCATAATATAGATGCTTTAAAATATTCAGATGTAAAAACCCTGTTCTTGTGGGCAGGGTTCTTCTTGGGTGAAGGGTCTTGATGAAGAGGGGAGTATCCATAGAGAGCTCTAGGGGGAGGAAGAACAGATGACAATGACATTGCAAGAGAGAAACCCAAGAGCTAGTTGAAGTTTTTTCTGTTGAAATATTTTTATTAAGCACCTAGAAGGCATAAAATACATAGCGGAATTACTTTGAGTCAATTGAATGGCCTTGAAAACAGCTTGTATGTGGGAGAAGAATGGACAGATGCTAGAGTGGCATTCACGTATGGGATAGCAGAAGGAGGTCCCTATAATGTTTGAACAAAAGGAAATATGCAGAGTGGCAAATGGGTCTTTTGGACTATGAAGATAAAAGCCTTGTTTTGCTGTACTGTTAAAAATTAAATGGCTCAAGAGCTCTCTAGTATTTTGAAGTAAGTGCCACTGTTTGAGATCGATTGTCTGTCAGTCATGCCTCAGGATGCATCCAAAAGAATGGAAGAGAAAGGACTTTGGACTGCTGTATTTTCTTTTAGTATTGAATCTGTTGCTAGAACTGTCTGTCACTTGAATACCCTGTTGGAATTTGAAAAGCTTAATTGGGAGATCCTGAAAGCTCCCAAAGCAAATAGTGGAGCAGAGTAAATGTTAAGCAGCTGTCAATTAGTGCTTAAAAACTCAACTGGTTCTCCAGAGGAAGCAGGGAGCTGTAGCTGTGTTTGTTCTAGCTCTCAGCTCTGTGTTACAGTGCAGCAAATAGTTCATGCTTATCCCCAAAATCTCTGGTCATGCTTTAAGAGCTCATAGCTGACTTACTGCAGAGCAATAGCGAGGACTGCGTGCAATCTGTCTTCTTTAAACCCATGTGATTTCACTAGTTGTTCTTGATGCCTTTCTGAATGCTGTTTTCAGAGAAAAAGGGGACAAACATAGCAGGGCAAACATAACTGGAGAAAGTCTTGTAGAAAGAGGCTATGCTAATGAGTTTGGGAAGTGATGGATATCATATTACTTAACTGTCTGCCTTCGTAGTGTCCAAACACAACAAGGTTTTCTCTCGGAGTTAGGCAGAGCTTTACAATGAGCCATCAAGATAGCTGTACTGCACCAATGCTGAACTGAAGTAGCACTCAGGTTTTTCTTATCTCCAGTTCATGTGAAATGCATGATGGAGAATGGCAAACACTGCTGCAGCTTTGAGTGCTCAGGTTCTCAAGGTGTACTCAAGGTGTAACCAAGCTTACAATGAAGATGTGATGAAAGTAGTCAGGATTAGCAATCAGCAAATATGACTGGGATTGCATCTCATCTTTTCTGATTTTCTTTTTTGGCTTTACTCTGCTAGTTTAAGTCTGCATCATATAGTGGACACAGTAAGATCTGATTTACAGTACTGAGAAATAATGTATCATGCATTAAAGCTGAAGTGCAGCAAGAACTGTTAGTGAGACTTGATAGAAAGCAAACACTCCACTAGCAAAAGGCATCTGAGCTTTAACTGTTTTAACTTTTATTTTAGTTTCATCTAGCCAGGACCACAGTTGAAGGGAAGCAGTAGATAACCAAGTCCAAGTGATCCGTAACGTTGGTGAAGCACTGAACAGTTCTTAACCATTTTTGGCATGGGTATCGAAGTAGACTAACTGCAGAGATACGCCTTAATACATGGTTGAAAGAAGCCCAGGCATTTAGTGATATCACCAATAAAAGAAAATTTTAAAAAGCAAAATGAAAGAAAGCAACAGCAGCCTTAATAAAAGCATTTCAGTGCTAGGGTAATAAGAATGCATTCATAACATTAGCAAAAAGCTGGTGGGTCTCCTAGAAGGATTTTGAGGAAATGAACAAATATTGCCCACTGTAGATGCAAATCAGTAGTATTAATACACCTTGATATATTGGTCAATGGCACACTGACAGAGTAAGCTATTCAGAGGGGCAGGAAATTATATCTGGAAATATTTGTTGAAGTAGTAAGATGGTGGATGTTATCAGCCCTTGATGTAGCCTACGTGCATCTGTCCTTGAAGGAAGTGGTGATGGATATTCCAGGAACGCACTTAAATTATTGCAGTATAGATTTTGCAGGCAACGTCCTGCAAGCAGATAGCCTGTGGCTTTACCAAAGTTCTTCAAAAATTATTGAGGTTCTCCTGGCATAGAATGTGTTGGCGATAGCAGGTCCAGATTTCATGCAAGTATTATATATTCACAGTATTTAACCTGTGACAATTGCTATCATGATGATGTAATGAGATAAGACTAGAAAGGATACTTACACCTAGAAGAAAGTCTGCGAAAAGATGAGACTTGCACGATCTGGGAAATGGTATGCTCCGTTTGTAAGGCATTGTGCAAGTCCTGATAGTAGCAGTCTTGACACAGTTACTTTATTGGATGAATTCAAGGCATTTTAGCGGTCCTCTTTGACACATTCTTTAAAATAATCCTTCAGTAATATGGAATGGAGTAGTTTCTTTCCATCACTCTTGCTTACTTTTGCTCACTAATGAAAGCTGACCAAGAAACACTATACGTGGGGTTTTTACTGCCTTATACAAGTCTTCAAAACCAAAATTTCTAATTTGTCCCTGGTGACTAAGCCTGTTGTCTCATGCAGGAGAATGTTTTGTGGACAAATTGTGTAACAATTGTGTTTAGTTTTTGCTCTCTCTTTTTTTTTTTTTTTTTGTTGTGATCTGGTCATGTTCGTCTTACCTCTGTTTCCTTTTGCATCTTAAATGATGTAGTTCATATGATGAGGCTTGTCACTCTTCAGAGCTGCAGTCCAACAGGTCGGGACTGCCCTTGGGTAATCTGTGTCAATGTTAAACATTGGTTCTGTTAGATTCCTCCTTTTCATGTGCCACCAGGGTAAAATACATTGCAATGGTTGTTTTCATTTTCTCAACTAAAAAATGCAGACATTTCCTAATGGAAGCCGTTTGAGACATTGACTTCCTACCCCTCTATCCTTGTTCTTTACTGGCATAACGTAACAGCAACTGACTCGAGGGTGATGTTTTGCTGCAGATGTCAGCAGAAGTCATTGCTGTAACAGATTTGGACTTGGGGATTTTTAAATGAACACAGATTGTGCTTCGTGTAATAACTCTACCTGTACAATTGTTGTAAAAGCTTTTTGTTACAAGAAAGCATAGGAAGGAGTACAATATCACCCCAGGAGGATGTTCTCTGTGATGTTTTCATATTTCTGCTCAGAGATGAGCCTTGACAGTTAGGTGAATGAGTGCCCTCTGGACAAGGTGTGCAGACAGCTCAGTAGAAGTCATGGGGACTGTGAAATACAGACACAGTGACACTTACATAATGTCATTGTTGAGGGTTTTCTAAATTCTTTACTTGTTGACTTAATTGTGTTAAATTCATCACATCTGATGCATTTATTTCTGCAGTCAGATTCACTGTGGGGTGCTGTTTTTTCCTTGTAAATTTACTGCTGCTTTATGGGGTAGATGTTTCATTTTTTCCATCCAGCCTATTGAGAGGCAATGTAAACTGGAGGTCCTGTTTACTGTAGATGAATGACATTCACTTCCTAGTGACTTGAGAAGGTTGCTTGGCTAGTGGCGAGATCCTCTGAGCTCTTATGGCTTGTTTTTTTCCTACTGCTTAAGCTGGTACATTGCTTATGAAAGTGGAGTTGCTCAGAGTCTGCATCTATGAGAAGAAGGTGAGACTATGCATTTAAACACCAGTTAGCAGGAACATAACTATACTATTAAGTTCTGCTTGCATTCTTGTGTATATACATTTTAAGTGTATCACCAAAATAAATCCTGACACATAATATTATTGGTTTTGCTAATTTCAGCTAGGCTGCTGCAGCTGCTAAATGGACAACTGAGGAGTTTTATGTAATGTATTGCAGAATATAAATGTAGATGTTAATTTTTAAGGGGAAGAAATTTTTTTTTCAACGTCGGTGTTCCCAAGAGGGACAGCCTAAAAAGCTTTTTTTCCGTGTGAATTTCAGCTTCTAGGAAGATCCCGTTCTTTGGGGTTTTTAACATATTTTAAAAAACCCAACATTATTTTTGTATGGCAGCAAGGACTCTGCGAAATGCCCATCGTCAAACTGGGAAGAAAACCCATGCTATCTGTATATTTGAAGGTTTTACTCTATCTATAGAAAGGAACAGAAGTAAAATGTTCTGTTCTAAACTGTCCTGTGCAAACAGCATCCAGAATTTGCTGGTTTGAGCTTTGACTTAAAAAGGTAAATCAAGATTCACTGTTGGAATGGCTACACTGGAAAGGGGACTTTTATTTTTATTCCTTCCTACCTGCTGCCATCCCTTGTAGGGATACATATGCTTGTGTTCTGTGCTTCTGACCAAAGACACAAGGTCAGTTACCTTCTGCCTGTCCTGTGAGTCCAAATGAGATTTGCTTTATGGCTGGGAAAGAATAGTATGTTTATGCTAGTAAGGGCTAATTCCAAAGTAATCTTGGAGCAATATTGAAAGATGTTTAGGAAATCAAAGCCAAGTGGTGTAAAATGAGATCTAATCTGAGATCCTGGCAACAGCCTTGTGAAAGAGTCAAATCTTATAGTTACTGAGGGCTTAAACAAAAACATTAGTTTTAAAGCTTTCTGTTGATGTTGGTTGTCTTGTTTCTACATTTCTGCATTGATCTGTCACACCATAAATCATCACTATATCTATTGTAGCTCTATTCTGTGTCTTCTGACACTTTTTCAGTTCTAAGGAATTAGTATAATTTGAAGCATATATTACATGGGTGAACATCTTTTCCTCAGTCAGAACACAGTTGAATCAGCTTCCTTCTACATGTCCAGGATGACCTCATTGTATTTTTCATGTTTTTAGTACAACTCTAGATTCAACAATCTGAACTTGAAGGAAGTAGACCAGATAAAAGTGTTTGGGCTCTTATAAGAGGAGGAGAAATTCTCTGCTGAATACTGACATCCAACCTAAACACTAGGTTATTCTAAGCACTTGCACAGAAAGGAAAAGGGAAGTGATGTAAAACCTTTTTTTTAAGTTGAATATTATGGTTCTCCCAGGTGACTTGATGTATGACATGCACATCTTAAGAGTCCTACATTAGTCCTAGTTATCTAGACTGGAAAACAGAATATGTAGTTAGGAATTATGTTGCTGAGTGCAACAAATGTTGCATGTGAGGTTCAGTTGCCAAGCACAGGGCTGGAAGAAGTTGTAAGGCAGGGAAAGCAGATAATCTACAAACTGGTGAGGAATGTCTTGCTGCAGTTGAGGGAAGTGGATATCCAAGTGGCTGGATGCCCATGGGTTCTTTGAGATAAAAGGATTCCCAGCTGGACAGCTAGATTTTTATAGATTTGAAGATGCAGAAATTATCCAAACATTCCTGATGACCATGAGTAGAAGTTTCCTGTATGTGTAGGGAAGATCTTACACTTTTCAATCCATTTTCAGATGTGTCATGTTTTGGCCCTGTCTCTGAGCACTTGCACGTGTGTGCTTTAGGGCTATTAGTGTAAGTAGCTTTACTCATTTGTGAAACATCTTGCAGAATCTTCTCCCTATGGAAACAGTAAAGATTTAAGCCACCTCTTTTTAAGATGTCATCAACTAATTCTGAGTGTGGCTTGTCCTTTTCTTGCTGGGGACTAATGAACAGAAGAATATTTATTCAATGAGCTGTGGTTGTGTTTTCTACGTTGTGGCCTTAAATTTTGCTGAAACCTGCTATATTAAATTCCAGTTCTTTCCTTATTGACAGCTGTAATATTGGATGAATGCAGGAAATAGTGGTGAGGCAGTACTCAAAAACATCCAATGAAAGTTAAAACAGTAGTGTTTAAAAACCCTACATCTTCCAAAGTATTCCAGGCACTGGGGAGATAAGACAGATTTCATCTGTAAGTGAGTTAAGGATAAGGTGAACTGATTTCCATGCAACTGAAAATGGGAAATTACTTTCCAGCCTGTTCTATTGTACAACATAACCAGTGAGAACAGGATGAGAAGATATTTCCTGAAATGTGTAGTCAATTCAGTACCGCCTTCTCCATCGGTATTAGCCAACAGAAACTGCAGGGGCAGTGGATGCCTTCTGGGTTTAGTTACATTGAAAAAAGTGGTGTTTTTTCCTGCTTGCTTATACATTTGCCCACTTTGCTTACCATACTGCAGTGATGCCTGCAGAGAAGCCCTGTTCCAAAGACTCTGTGTGTATATACATACATGAACACATAGAGGAAGAGTGAGTCTCCTATATATTCTCTATGAAGTCCACAGGCTGTGCAAACCCACTCTTGCCAGATCAGAAAATGCCTGCAAAATAAGTCTGACTTACTGAATGAAATTATTTTTTTTGCTGTTTGGGTTTCTGCAGGTCAGAACTCTTCAGCATATATCTTCAGGTGTTAACAGCCATGCAGTTAACTTTAGCAGTAGATTTAAAGCAAGTAACCTGTTCTGCACTATGCAGTGACCAAGTGAGAAGGTGAGGCTCTGCACAGAGCAACAAAGTCAATTTGCTGCTTTCACTCCTATAAAAGGCTTTAAGGGCAAGAGACTTAGTAGTGGACTGTAAGTAGCTCAGTGGTGGTAGTAATTACACATCCATTTCTACATGAGATGAGCAAGGAAGAGGGGAACTTGACTAAGGTACTCTGACCCCCAAGTAAGTGACCCCACTTGCCAAAAGAGCATGTTTGCCCAGAGGGGCAGAATTACCTTTGGAACTGCCTGCACTTGGCCATAGGTATTCCATGCCTGAGCAGGCCCAAACTGTCCTGTGCAAGTGCAGATTTCATCCTTCCTGTTCGTTTGATTGCTTGGTGAAGTGTTTCTGGTTTGTCCCATTAGATGGTTTGGAAAAAATGTGGTTTTCTTCCAGAGGGAAAGATTCAAAAGCTTAGTTCCCTCCCATGCAAAGGTCAAGTCGTTGAAGTGTCTCAGTCTGCTCAGGTTTGGTATCCAAGGAGTTAGATAAGAGCAGACTTGGCATGAAAAACTAGCTGGGTACCCACCAGCACCAAACCAGGCTTTTCTTAGCCTTAATTGTGTATTGCATGGAGTTTGATAAACTGTTCCCAGTTACAGACCTGTTCCTACTGGCCTTTCCCTACTGTAGCTGATGAATGACTGGATATTGATGATATACACGTAGAAAAGACAACTCAGGCTGAAGGATTTCAATGTGTCTTACAAATGAGCCCATAAAGCTGCAAATATGAATTGTTTTACGGTCTGTAACTCAGCTTTAGAAGGGTATCAGCTAGCAAACCATAACTGCTTCAGAGAGAAAGAACAGTAGCAAAGCGCCACCAATAAGCGACATAAGGAAGGAAATCTGACTACAAAGGGTCTTCTCATTGTTATTGTTGTGATTATGTATTAATAGCCAGACTCCAAATGTGCAGTTCTTCAAGGATGTGAGTGGCTTTGCAGTTCAGTTTTTGAAAACACCTGAGTTGCAGGCATGAGGCTGTGAGCTTTCTACTGTGTGCGAGCAGGTCTGGCGCAGGACCAGGGGGTCTGTGTGTACGCACTGCTGCAGCCAGCAGTTCCAGTCTGCTCTCCAGCTTGCTTCCTGTGTGTCTCTGCGCTTAAGTAGTACATTGTGCTGCTCTCCTTTCTCTCCAGTAGCTGGAAATTTCCCTGGGGTTAATTCTCTCTTAAGAGAACACGAGAGTAACAGAACACTAATTTCCTATAATTTAAACAAGAGGTCTTGTGTGTTAATATGGCTGTTGTTCAAATAAAGGCACAGAGCTGCGGAGACGAAAGTTACAGAAGTGCATAAGTTAAGTTTTTATATAATGTTGATTACTGTGATGCATGAAATGAGGCTCCCATATGTACAGGCACCTCATCAGAACAGGCATGGTCCTTGATGGTGGAAGGCTTTCCAGCCCATTAAAAAAATGTTTTGTCTAGTATGTCATTCTGGCTGTTCTCCCTGTGAGCCTGCATTTGGCAGCTAACCAAACCGAAGGCCAGCACAGGTATCCTGCTCTGTGTGTGTTTAATTCTGTCCTCCTCCTCGCCATCCAGTTTGTGCATGTTTACTTTCTCTTCCTGAGCAGCCATGTATCTGTATTCCCTGTTTACTCTTTGAAAAAAAAAAAATTCCACTGGCATAGTGTCAGCAAGACTCAGTGGTTTCTTCAAACTCGTGTGGTTGTTGGACAAACTGCATTTTGGTGGGGTGCAGCATGCTGTCCCTGATGCTGAGGACCTCTGTTGGCCTCATCTCTGAATTTGGCAGAGAGATGATATTCCTATAATGACTTTGCTCTTCGTCCTTCTTGTTTTATCTCTGTGGACTTCTTTTCCAGGGACAGGAGCAACGACCAGCCCTTCTGTTGAGCAGCTTGTTTAGTTCTCTTTTCTGGCTATCTCAGGACAAGCTGGGAAGGTAAGAAAAGTGTCTTGGGTATTCCCCTTCATTCATGCACTGATATCTGGGCTGGCCGCTGCAGATCTCAATGCTTCTTGCAGCATTAGTGAGAGGCAGAGTTCAGAGAGTCAGTTCAGTATGGATAACCAGGCAGCTGAATTTTTTTTTTTTTCTGTTAAAAGTAGAAGCTGCACCAGTGCGGTGGTATCCCATTATCATTGCTGCAAGCTATAACGTGCCATGTTACAGTCTGTAAATGTTCTTCAGACCTCATCTACTGAAAAACTTCATAGATCTGAGGAATTTGTTAGAAAACTGATTTCTTTCAAAAGGCTGTAACTAATTCTTTTAGTAGTCAGAATTTTTTAGTGCTGTCACATTGGGTGAAGCTGGAACCAGCAAACGCAGAATTGTGAGAAATGGGTCATGGGAGGGAAGTTGGTGGGAGTGTGTCCAGGTCTGTCCAAGCTGCACACTTATCAGATGCTGAGATTCTGGGTCATGCAAAACACTTTTGCAGCTTCTACAGATTTGCGAGCTCCAGTCATTAGAGGAACACCACGTGCCTGTTATGTGTAGCTGAAAACGGGCAGGATTTTAGTTAGCATGTACAGTATGCAGAACCCTTCTTGGGCTTGGAAGTGTAATGTTGTGCTGTTTTCAACTATTATTGGAATTATAGTATTAGAAATTGCTTTTTGTCTCCTGATGGGGATCTGAAAGAAGAGACCAGTAACAGAGCAATTAGGATTTTTCGAGAGAGGTTGTGTTTCCATCTAAAACCAGTATGGTGGGGTCTGAGGTGGTGGGAGGGAGGATGGAGGTTACACATCATTCATTGCCCTCTCTGAGTATGGGGAAGAGTGCAGCCTCACGCTCACTGAGTCACCTGGGAGCAGATGACAGTTGTGCTATTCAGCGAGGGAACGGCAGCTCCTGAAACCCAATTACAGCTGCAGTTTCCATCATAATTCCCATTCTGATTTCTGCTGTGTGACTGAGTCAGAGCTGGGCCTGCAGAGAAGGCATGCAGCCCTCCTTGTACAGGTCCCATGGAGACCTCCGTCAGGTCCACGCAAGGTCAAATCCTTAGTTCTCCTTAAACAGACCATCATACTAAGTTGCAGAGATGCAGGCTGTTGAAAGTAGATGAGTCAAGACCACTTAGAGTGTGTTTAGTTGACTGAAGAGGCATCACAGGCAAAAATAGAGAAGGGGGGGGGCGGCAAAAATCTGCGTAGGGTCACAGGGTGTCTCTGTGTCAGTTGGTGGCCGCCTCCAACGTGTGCAGCAAGAGAGGAGCTCCTTCTCCCGAGCGCACGATCGAGTTGCTGCTGCTGTGTGTAAGGCCTCTGGCAGAAGTGCACGGTAGCGCTGTGAGAAACGACAGTGCGTAGCGCCGGTTATGTCGTACCCCTGACAGAGTGCGGACCCTGCTCCGTAGCACCAATAGCAGCAAGCACGGCGAAGCAGTTAACCGAGGGTCTCCAGGCGCTGTCGGGGCGGCGGGTGCCGTGTCGCCGGGATTTCCAGAGATGTCTGGGAAGGGAGCCGGATTCCTCCCCGGTGCAACAGCAGTGCCGCTGCCGCGCTCCAGAGCTGCCAGCTGCCAATGAAATCTGAAACCCGGGGCTGCGTCTGAGGGCTGGCCCTGGGAGGCCGTTCCAGCCTCTCGTACTGTATATTTACGCATTCATACACACAGAGCCGCTCTCTCTAACTTCTTGGGCTGCTCCTCGCGCGGCGGCTGGGATTTCTCGAGGAGGTACGGTGGGAGCGCGGAGCTCCCGTGTGGTGGTGGCAGCCCTGTGTGTGCACAGATCGTCTGAGCGGTTGCGAGGGGGGGAAGGAGAAGAAACGTGTAAGTGCAGTGAAGCTGAAACAAGCTGTCACTCTTTCCGAATTTGTCTTGAGAAGCCACCGCGTTTATGGGTGACAATATTGACCCTGCTTGTGGAAGGTAGGAGTTCTCGTCTGGGGCAGTTTTGGAGCTCTCGCTGGACAGGGTCACCACTGCAGCTAAAACCAGGGTAGGTAGCATTGATGCGATTTTTATCTTGGTGGCAAAACCATGTGGTCTTTGCAGGACAAATAATTGCTGTAGACCAGGAAGCAATGGCAGCAGCTGTCTGTGTGTGTTACAGCTGTTCTTGTCTGCCGTGGGGGGTGTGTGTGTGTGTGTGTGTGGAGGCATCTTGTGTGCTGTTATTTCTTAACAGTGTTAAATACTTCATAACAGGATTCCTTTTTGTTGGTTTCAGGGGTACAAGCAGAGTATGTGTCATCTGACCACTTGTTGGCTTAAATATAAGTAAAAACGCTTTGTGCTTTCTGCAATCTCCATCTTAATGTTCATCTTTGGATTTGTGATGGTTGTCTTAAAATCTTCCTCCTTCTACACAAATATCTGTAGCAGGCTTTCAGAGCTAAGGTCCTCACTGGAACAAACTTTACAATAAGGACTTTGATTCACAATCACAAAAGAGTTAGGGAATCTTCAGTGGATTTTTAGAGCTACTGAGTGGATTTCTTTTTAAGATAAGGGAGTAATTGTCTTCTCTCTTTTTCCTCCATTGGGCTTGTATGGAATATTTATCTCTTTATCTTTCTTAACAGCAACATGCATGTGGGGGTTTTCTTCTTTCAGCAGAGCGGAGAGTAGTAAATAATTCATGTTTGATGATGTTAGAAACATTTTTACAACAGATGACTGGAAATAAACAGCAGGGGTTTTTTAGATAGGTACCCTTGTCCTGTATAGGTAGAAATAAGAAACCAAATTAATTCCCTGTGTAGCATAGTGACTTCATAACACTGAATTTGTCTAATATTAATCTGAATTCTGTTTGTGTTGTTTGTCTCCTAGCATGGTTGCTGGGAGAGCATTATAACTTACTAGATCAGCAGGTATTAAGATGCTGTTAGGTTAAGTTTTTTCTGTTGCGGAGTAGTTCTGTACCTGGAAGGTGACAATAACTTCTGTACGTTCAGGGGAAAAGGATTCCCCATGAGGTAAGAATTAAGGGAGGGGGATTTATCAACACAAGGGGCAAAGCATCATGTCCTAGCTAAAAATCGTTTAAGTGGCATCTCATACTCACAGAAGGCACGCAGAGTTACAAGCAGAGGTAGAGAGAAGGAAGGACTGCGAGTCAAGTGCTTGTTTCCAGTCCCATGAAATTTTCATGTTGTGGCAGGTTTTGTTATTGCAAAAGGCATCTTCTAGTACATGATACAGTGACTTGTGTTAAAAATAAATGTGCTTAGAACTCGTGTTTCTTTGTGCATGGTGTCTAAAGTTATTTGTCTGCCTCTTCTTTAATTGTTGTCCTCTCTCTCAGCTGCTTTTTTCTTCTCTTGTTCTTTACTTGGCTTTCATTCTTTAATGAAATTTGATAGGTTTAGTTTGGAATAAATAGTGTGCCCACCAAAAAAAAAAAAAAAAAGCCCCACAGTAAGTAAAAAATGTAAAGCCATGTAGAAAATTCAGCTAACAACATGATTCTGTGTGGAAGGCACGACTTCTTCGCACTGTATGGCAATGCACTTCTGGGCACAAGTAGGAGTGAGGCTGTGGGTTATTTGTTTAAGACACGTGCCTCTCCTGTGTTTGCAGGCTGGTGCGTGAAGATTGCTTTTATTAGTGGTCATATAGCTAGGTTCAGTTTTCTGGAGATGGAGTTTAGAAAGCTAGAAATGAAGATGCCTTAAAGGAAATTGCCTCACGAGTAGTAGTTTGAACTCCTGATAAGGTCATGTCTTCAGAAGTAACTAGAATAGAAAACCCCTGCAAGCTCCATATGCAGCTATAGCACACAGGCATCTCTCAGGACCTTTTCATCTCTTGCTGCTTGATTAAATATCTGATTTTTTTTTTTAAACACACCGGGGGGCTTTATCTGTATTGGCTTTATCTGTACTGGCTTTATCTGTATTGGGCAGAGGGAATGCTTGACATGATTTTTTTTAAAATAACCTCCCGGAACAGTGTGTGACACTTTATCATATTGGGGTGGCATTTGTGTTGTGAACTGTGTTGTGGGTGAACGAACTGTATGTTAGCTTTCAGCCAAGAAGAAAAAGAAAAGGTTTTCTTCTCCTGGCATTCTAAAACAAGAAAAACACTGAAGGAGAATATCTGGTATAGGCTTTCTTCGTTCACTGTCTGGAACGTGGCTTTCTATAATGTTGAGGACTCCAGGTAAGACAAGTGGCTGATATTGTTGGACGATAAGGAAACACGCAGCTTTTTATGAAACTTGTTACTCCATTGCCAGTCTTGGGAGGAATAGAAACTTAAAAAGACAATAGAGGCCCAATTTCCAGCTTAGAGTCTCTTCCTACATGTAAGACTGCAGAAAGTGCTAGTGGTAAGATTTGGTCTATGTTAGTTTCTGTTATTACGCAAAGGATTTCAAGTTTCTGTTATTATGCATTAGGATTTCAAGCTAGAATTGTTTTTTGTAGTTGTTGCCTTCATTTATTTAGAAAACCTTGATTAGGTTGCTTTTTTTCAATTGGGGGAGAAAAGGTGGCTCAGTTCTATAGTACTCAAAAGTGTATGAAAATACCAGACATCTCAAAGATAGGTGTACTTAAGCTTCAGTGGCATAGCAGACATCAACAAGCCCTGTGTTGAGACAGATAAAGACTCTTCATCTGCAGAGATGTAATCAAAGGATGCTGAAATCCCAGCCTTATAGCAGCAGGGAGGGCACACGGCATTCGGTGGCAGCGGTACTGTGGGAGCCAGGAGAGGCTGCCTTGCCAGGGCACTGTGCGTGAGCTCCCAGAAGCAGCTGGATGGTGTTACAAAGCAGCTCGCTTTGATCCCTGCAGTGTCCCAACCTCAGTAGGAGAGCCAGCAGCTGATGCCTCCCAAGCGTCATGGTTTTGTCATCTTCTCTTAGGTACCCCCAGGATGTGCCCGCAAGCCAGCTGTGGCAGCCAGTCTATAGACAGCTGATCTTGGTATGAGGAGCTGCATGCTGAGAAACTTCTTCCTGTTCTGCAGCTTCTTGTACACTTCCTGACTTTTTCCTTCTACTTCTCTATTTTGCCAGTTACATTTGGGTGATCAAAGCGTGGATGGTAAGGACTGAAGCTGTAAATTTATTTTGGATTTGATTATGAATCCAAAATGAACCATAAAGGTCCTTGATTAGCTCTCGTTATAAGCCAGATCATTTATTTTCAAAAAATATCCTGTTTTGCTAACAGGAAGTCACTTGATAGACTCTCAATGATCTGCAATATATTCACTTGGTGTAATTATCATCAGTCTTAAATTATGTGCTTTACTGCTTGTTTTATTTTACTGTCTTTAACTACCAGCTTTGTTAGCTCTGGTTCTTATTAGCTCTTTGGATGTTTAATAGTCTTCTCTATCCAAACTTCTGCTCCCTGTAGAGTTACTATCTTATTCTTTACCTTCTTTTTGTAAAAGTGGAAAGTAGAGTTCCTTCATTACTTTCTCCCATTCTTTAATTATTCCAACATTTTTAAAATGGTTTCCTGTTTTCCAAAATGCTTCTAGATGTTTAAACACCAGTGCTGGAGGTAATACTTAGGGTGCAGTCCTGTGAAATCCAGATACGCAATGATCTTTATACTTTCTTTTTCCTTGTTAGTCTTGTGATGACACTAGAGATGGGGCTGTTGTGTTGAACAGGGACCTCGTTTTTTTCCTTCAGGAGGATGCTCTCAGGTACTGGCAGTTCTTCACAACTTGTGTGTCAGTTGAGCAAGAACACACAGGCTGGTGCACAGACGGCTGTCTGTCAGTTGCTTTTCCTCCTCATAATTAACGGCTTCCTTGGTACTTGTCACCTGCACCGTTTTTCAGTCATGATCTTTTTTTTTTTTTTTTTTTTCTTCCAAGACATTGGCTAAGCTGCAAAATAAGATAGTTCCCCTGGGACTAGAAACCACCTGCAGTATGATGCTTTTTTGTTTACTGTCATGGTTTTTGACTTATCTGTTAACTGTTTGAATTAATTTTGTCTGCCGGCTCAGCTCTTGTTTCATTGGGCTTTCCTAATGAAAATGTCATGCTCCACCAAGCCAGAGGCGTTGGAAGGATCACACGAGCTCAGTGCTTTTACGTTTAACAAACTTCTGTTGTTTACTGTTGTACTGGTTAGTTTGGAGGGGCTTTCATGCTCTATGGCTCAATGAGACAAACTTCAGCAACGTGTTGAATTCCTTGGCAATGTTTATATACTTTCTTTTCATGAAATACCTCTCATTTTCCTATATTTAGTTCTGTGCAATTTTGTATAATACCAATTATGATTAGTAGCTCTTCAGCGAAGACATTTTTCATGTCTCTTACTGCCAAGAAGTAACTGGTGTGTTCCTGTCGTCCTTTTCCCACATCTGCCTTTGCTTTTAGAGCAGCTTAAATTTTAACTGGACTGGTGTTCTTAGCCTGCCAAATTGAACAATTATGAAGTGTTATAAAAAGTAAAATGCAAAAACCCAGCCGTTTGCCTGTATCTGGGAGGCAGGAAGATCTCTCTAGATATCACTAATTGGGAGAACCAAACATGCTTTTTCCTGGGTCTGGGCCAAAATGTGTTGGCTGTTTCCATATTTTGATCTATTTCCCTGTTTTGCAAGGAGGTAAAGTGCTCCTTCAGTAGGCAGAGAAAGTAGCCTTCCCAGTTAATCCTTACTCAAATGACCTGACCTCAGCTCCAGCAGCAGCATCCTGGATTTTCTGTGCCTTTCTAGCTGTTTCTTTAACCTCCCCCAGCTACCACATCCTCTGTTGTGAGCAGAAAAATGTGAAGAAGGATAGAGGTCATACCAGGGGAGTTCCTTGCTGCCTGAAAGTGCTAGTAGTTTGCAGCTTCAGCTGGAAAAGGTTTTAAAAGGGGCAACAAGAGTGGTCAAGGACACAGCACAACTTCTGTCTGAGAAACAGCGAAGCAGGAAGGAACTTTTCAGCCTGGAAATGAGATGACTGAGAAAACTGCATTAACGAATGGCAGGGAAAGGGTGAGCAGAAGCCAATTCTTCCCTTATTTTCCAGTACAGGAATCCCAAGGTGTATCCAGGAGTGACAGTGGCAGGCTCAAAACAAATGAAAGGAGGTAGTACTGTGCACAAGATCTAAATAAGGTATAATTAAGATACACAAATACTTGCCAGAAAATGTTGTGATTAGTAAAGGGAAAACCCAGTTTTAAGGGATAGCTAGCCAAAAGTATTGTTGCATGCTTGTCTTAGTTATTCTGCTTGTCCCTGAGGTTTTACTTTAGTCACAGTTGGAGAAGGGATGCTGGGCTGGGTGGACTCTTTCTGTCCCATTGTAGCCATCCATTTGTTCAGTTTTGACTGTCTTTGGTTTGGATGTTAGTTATGTAGAGGGAAAAAAAAAATCTGGTATTCTGTTTGTGGCTTGATGGAAAGGAGCTGAATGACCACAGCAGACCATTGCTATACATGAAGGCTTGCCTTCTTCAGTTGGAAATGTGTGGACATAAGGAAGGATAAGAGCTAGTGTTGCAAAGCAAGTTGTGATAAGTCTTTGTGCTTTTGATTTTTAAAGATCACAACCTTGTTTCCAAGTAGTGCTGTGGGGATATGTGGGCACAATCTTACAGGATGAGTATTTAGAAAATTAATCACAAGAGTGGATCACATGAATTCAAGTGGAGCAGACCCCCTGAAGCATGCTGGAGCTTGCTCAAGTAGGGCGTCTTTCTCTACATACCGTGCTTGACAGTCGGCACTGTAGAGGTGGAAAAAGAAGAAGCTGAAGTGCTACCATGCTCCGACAATCTCAGTGTGCTAAGTGACTGTTTAGCAAATGGGAGAGCACTACAGTCAAGCGTGACTTAAAGTATGCTTAAGGCCCCTCTTGAGTTGCTTGAGAAAGAAAAATGATGCAGAGGCTGCAGACAATTAGCTTTGCTTCTCATTCTTCAAATCCTACTCTGTGTATCAGCCGGATGTGGCGACTGCCACCCACAGCCAAAATGGTTGGTAACTCTTTCAGTATTTTTATGGGAAAAAAATTTCAGTAAATCCCTAAACTACAATAGCTACAATAGCTCCAAGATCTTGTTGCTACCATAGCTGTGTGTATTTAGAACTGGCTACTTTAATTTAGGTGATTATTACTGTAATGAAGTGCTAATCATATTCACCTTACCTACTTGGGCTTGGACTGGGAAATAAGAATTGTAGTTATCAATATATAGCACAGCACATGATAAAACTCATTCTTAATGCTTCCTGTTGGAACATAACAGATCGGTGCAATTTGAAGACAAGTATGTGAATGCAGACATGTATCTAGGAGATTAAGACAGACTTCTGGAAATCTATATATTTAGTGATATCATTGCCTAATTATCGAAGTATTGTCTTGGAAAGTGGGCTGAGTAATTTGGGCTCTTAATGTTGTTGTTAAATGTGAGATAACGATGAAGGAAAAAGCTGTGCTGTACATCTGCTTATAATTATAAACTACCTACCATGGTATTTTGATTGTCCACAAGAAGTCAGAGCAAGCAGCCTATTTGCTGTATAAGCTTTTATATGGTGGAGCCTCTAGACACTTCCTTCAAGGGTTTGGGCTTCTGGTTGTTTTCTCTGTGTGTGTGTGTTTGTGTGACTATAGTGGGCTTGAGCTTTTACCTCTTACCCATAATTGAGATCAAAATTGCGTGTCAGATGCATGGATAGTCACTGTGGTTATACACTCCTAAGTGGTCTTGCAAAACACAAAACAAGAAATCCTGGATGCTAGAAAGAAATCTTATCTCTGGCAGTTGCAATATTTGTGCAGCTGTTCCCACAGATGTTTCTTTTTTCTTCTCTTTTTTTAATTTCTCCTAAGAAGCAAGCAAACTGACGGAGAAATGTTAAAGGGCCTGCCTGGAGAAAGAGAAAACTTGCAATGCCTTTTAGTTTGGAGATAGTGATATACCTTGTTTTAAAAGGACTGTGAATGCTTACTTTATGTTTGCAAGCACAAAGCCTGCTTAGGCTCTGTATTCAGTAGAGCTAAATGGAAGTGTCCTAAAATGTGAGCTTTGCAAATGGCCTTTGAGAGTCATAATCTGACTGTAGTAATTGGGGATCTTGATAGCATTGCTGGAACTCAAATTGATTTGATCTCAGTAACTCCAATGTAAAATTTGCTGAGTTTAGAAGCAAATAGGAAAAGTCCTGGTCAAAAAGCTTGATCTGACAGAGTTCTGCAGTGTGGCTAAAAATGAAGTTTCAGAATGAAAGCATAGTAGCAACCCCTCCCTCCCCCCAGTCAATAACTGATTTCAAGATTAGGGACTAATTTTGTTCATATGTATTGCAAAATACCATTCAGCATCCACCGTAAGACAGGTTTATTCACTGTTTTAGAAAAAGCAAACACAATTCCATTATATGGCAGTGGGAAGTCTTGAAGGTGCCATTTTAAATACAGTTCAAGTAAAAACTCTTCAGAAGTCAATAAATTAATTGGAATGTAAAACATTATTAACATTTGATGCATGATGCTGAAACCTGTTTTCCTCCTAGGAGAGTACAGGTCTCAAATTGGAATCAGTTAACTTCAATCTCCTGAAAGTTATAATAAATTATATTTAGAAAAAAATACATTTGAGATCTATGTCTTGATGCCAGTAGGCTTTCTTGGGTTGAGTTTTTCTCTCGGAGGACACAACTAAGTAAGCGGCAAGAAACTGTAAGAAGCCACATTGTAAGTAGTGTTTTTGAGTAACGAAAACTTACAAAAAACAATATATATCTTTCTGTAAGTAAAAGGGACCTGTTGCTTTTAGGTTGTTTAGTTTTCCATGTAACCTGTATGTGTGTGATGTCTGCTGCCTAGACTTAACCAGCCATGCTTCAGTCCCTATTCTTAAGAGAAAATCAAACCTGGCTTTGTGTATTCTAGTGAAAATGAGAGAGCAGCCTTAATCTCTGCACATAAATATATAAGGTGGGTAAACATCAGGGAGGGAGCAGAACAATTTGGTGATAATGCGGGAGTAAATTGATGTAGACTGTCCATGAGTGTGCTGGGATGAAAAAAAATTTCTAACAGACTAAGGAGTTCCTGGGTAGCCTTGGGACCTCTGGGTTGGGGGTGAGGGGAAATATTAAAATAGCTGTTTTGATCGTGCTTTTTCACTATCTGAAAGTAACTGTGTGGCTGGCTCCCATGGGGCTTCAGAAGATGGTCTTAATGAATTGGGAGGTCCTTTACTGTCCCACCTGTCTTTTACAGTTGTAAAAGAATAGTCTAGTCCCTAAACATGGGAATATTTTACATGTATTATAAGATGTGCCAGGGCAAAAATATAATGGGCAGCAAATCAACATGCTCACAGTAGGACCCTTGTTATTTTCACTGTGATGATTCTGTCCTGTAATGAGCTGACTATTAATTCATTTCTGGTAACTTTACTGATTTTGAAGAATTTACTAGGTTTTAGCATTGATGTTACAAACAATTCTGGTCACTTGCCATGATGATTCGACTCCTGATTTGGTCAGCTGTTACTGGTAGGCTTTACCACATTTAGAAATGGTTGTTGACTCTGCCCTTTGCAGTGGTCTGTGGGTCTTTGTATGGAAGTCGTCACGTTAGTCCCTTCAAATGCTGCCTTCTGCCAGGCGTAAGGGGAGAGGGAAGCTTCTGGGAAGGAGCCAGGGGGCAGCTGTGATGATGACTCTGTAAAGTGGAGAGCTTGGCACAGTTTCTTATGCACAGCACTTAAAGTATCTTGCGGTTGGCTGTCGAGTCCTCTCCTGTTTAATATGTGCTGAATTTCCTTGTGTACCTCTTGCACTCCTGCTCTCAGCCTGAGCTCACAAAGCTTGCAGTGCTCTCGGCTGACACCAGGAAAGGACTAAAGCAGCCGGTTGAGTGTGCACCACATGGCACATTCAGTGTCAAGACTATTTATCACATCAGGAGATTAAGCCGTCGTGCAGCACTGCCATACAATGCAGGCTCACGCAGCTCCCGATACCTTTCCTTGGCAACCGGAAAAGTGCAGAAAAGGAGTTCGGCATAGGGGTGATCGTCTTCTAGCATTAGAAATAAAATCCTAAATGCTGAGACTCCCTTCAGACATTTGCATTTTATTTGATGGTGTCACTCCTGGAACACTGCTTCGGAGATCTTCATCTCCCAGCATGAACAAGAAGGTTGTGAAAAGTGAGTTTTACCATTTCTTACTTTCGTAGGGACTACTAGAAAATGCTATCTTAGCCAAAAGGACATACTAGTTATTGTTAGGCTGTATATGACTCTGCAATAAGTATTTTGCACCTTACTTAGGTGTCCAGTAAGTAATGATAAATTACTGTACAATACCTGGTGGAAATATTCAGTAAAGGAAATAATTTCTAGTCTGTGCTGTTATACCAAATGCTGAATGAACCCAGGACAATAAAACAATAAAGAAAAGGTCATGCTACTACAGAGGTGGGGGAAAAACTGGAATAATGGGATACAAGCAGTGCTACTGAGAGATTTCAGAGGGACATGCCTTTGCAGTATTTCAGTTTCTTTTCTCAGCATGTGAAAAACAGGCAGTTATCACTGAGGTGTTGCTGTGGACAGGTAGGTATGACAGGGATCCAATTTCACTTGCAGACCAATTGTCTGATAGTGCTGCTGGACTGCTAAATTGTAGGCAGAGCAGTTGGGATGTGTTGATAGATGGAAATGTGGCATGAGGAGCTAATTATTTCTCAAATGACTAGTCAGAAAATTTTTGCTTTTTTTTTTGCCTCGGAGTCCATTAAAAGCTTTCACCTGCCATTTAGCTCTCCCTTATAAATCATTCTTACCTTGAGACAAGAAGGATCCTTAGGTTTCTGCTTTGCAAATACAGAGCTTCTTATGCCTCCTCCGGCAAGGGCAGGTCTGTGTGCTGCTGGGCTGTGCACTGAGCCTCCAGCCTTGTTGGAGGGGAAAGGAAGGGTCTGTGTAGAAGCATTTGTAGTTTGTAACATATATTTTGTAGGAGGTTATGCTGCTCAAAATGCACAGCTGGCTGCAAGCCTGTGGTGTCCCACGAGCTTAGACTTCTGAGGAAAAGTTAGCTTTGATAACTTTGCTCACCATTGTGGCACTGCGCCATACATCATTAAGGAGCTGAATGCCCTCCTCTGCTTTATAGCTGCAGTGTCTTAGTAAAGCTGGTGGGATTGTTTGGGTATAGACAAAACCAAAATTGAGTGTCTGAGGCCTGTGATACCAGTCAGTTATGAAGATACTTTAAGTTAGGTCATACTTATTCTCTAATGCCATAAAATATCCAACAAATCTCCATACAACATGGCTCTTGGGGGGAAAAGAATATGGTAGCTGTGATAATGTTTTTTTCACTCAATGGTTTGATTTTTGAGCTGCAGGAATGTTCCTCTTCTTTTTGTGCTTTCTTCTTGGAGAAAAAGTTTAGCATTTTCTTCTGAATCTTGGGGGTGCCACATGATGGACTACTGTGTGTGTGACAAGTCAGTGGGCCGTTCAGTTTCCTCTGTCATTTACCTTAAATAGAGAGCTCTAATGTGAATACAGTGTCACGTACCTTACTGATTCATAGCCTCATTGCTCCTTTCATCCCTAGCTGGGGATCAGATGTCCATTGTGACATAAGGTTTGCACGCATCTTATTCAAAGCAGTCTTGAAGTACTCAAAAAATCCTGTGATACTTCCTGTTAAATCTACACCTTTCTCTCATGGAAAACTTCTCTTTGAATGTTACTGAGCTTTATGAAGTCCTGTTCTTTAATATGCGTGGTGCATACCTCCTCTACATCTTTATGTATTGAAAGACAGTGTTGTTTTCCATTTTCAGTTCTCTAACTTACAAAGTCTAGGGTGGAAAGGCAGATAAGATAAAAAAGAAACCTATTTTACTTGAAGAATGGTCCCTGTCTGGCGATTTTTACTGTTATGGCATGCTCACATAAAAGAAAAAGTAGACATTAGCCAAATCTTCCACTGAAGGAATATTTAATAATATCAGCAAGGTAGGGCAGTCTGGGATTCCCTGAAAGAGCTGCTCTTCTGCCCATCTCTTCTACCTATGCAGAATTTCTCTGTTTAGAAATTGTGACTTGCAGTGCCTACAGCTGAAAGTCTTGCATTTACCTGCCCCAGTGCTTTTGAGAATAAGTAAATAAGTAAGACAGAGTAGGTTTTCTTTTATATCCCTAGATAAGATTTATTCTTGCCTTTGATCCACCCTTTCATGATTTCAAGCAGTAAAGAGGTAATGTTGCCCTGGAGAATAACCAAAGGTATATAGGAAATTGCCTAGAAGCATGGAAACCAAATAGCAAGCATGTCTAAAATCTCTCTGTACAGGGAGATTACTGACAGTTTCAGCCAGTATGTGTTGAATATTGGCTGTGGTATGACAGTACAGCTGAAAGGATGCATGCAGACTTATGGATGTTAACTTGGAAAATATTAAGTGTGGAGCTGGTGGTAGCAAAGTCCTTTTTATATTAGTGTGAAGTTAATGTCTGTGCTTAAAAAATAGGATGAAAACTTGAGCTCAGAAACGAGCTGTGTGTGCTGCTGGAGGTCTGGAAAAAGTAGATTTATTTGTGTGTGTGTTTTCAGAAGCACGCAGAAGCACAGCTTTTTGGCATCTGCTGTAGATGACTAGCAAGGAAAGGGTTGAAGTCTTATTGCAAAAACAAAAAGGTGATTTATTTGAAATGTCAAATAAATCGCAAAGCCTAATAGGCCTGTTAAACAAGCTTCTTGGTTTGGGTATGTTTAAAAGCAAAGGAGGCTTGAACAGTTCTTCTAGTTTATAAACTTGGATGCCTAGACAGATTGCTTGGAAACTGATATGAGCAAATAGTTTGTTCTGAGACTCATTGAAAGTGGAATAAAAAGCAACTGTATTTTTTGGCTAGTCTGTCATTTGCAGAATTTTTGAGGGTAATAAGGTAGGAAAAAGTAAAGTAGTGTGGAAATCGTGACACGATCCTGTAATTTCTCCCCCTTTAACTGGCCGATTAAAATTTTACAGAGCTCTTTAGAGAGTGTTTTTAAGCTGTAACTTGTCATATTTTTGGTGGTGGTGGTGGTGCTGAAACACCTCTGCAGAAAGACTGGGTGTTTTAGCTGAAAGCTTATGTGAAAATATATTAGTTTTGACCAAGTTGTCATCAAAAGGTCACTGAATTCCAAGATGGTGTTGGTGAGATAGAAGGTATTCATTTGCCATCCTGGGACAAAAGAGCACAGGGTAAAATTGCTGTTTGTTGGAGTGATCTGAATATTTTTTTTAATATTACAGGATTTTTACTGACCCTGTTTTTTATATATATATATATATATATATATGTATGTATTCTATGTCATATAGTATAATAAAATTGTCAGTTCCATTGGTCTAAGTTATGTTAGAAATGAAAAACTAATAATGCTTTACTATTAAATAGCATCTCTCATTAAGGCCTTGGTGCTCTATTGTAACATTAGAATGGCTGATTTTTTTGGTCATGAATTTTGTGAAACAATAAAGGAAGGTGCAAAGGTTGAAAAAATTTCACATGGTAGGTGTTCTAGAGATGGGAGAATAATACTAAAGCCTCTGAAGTTGGGAAATGGGCAAGAAAGCCTTGATCTTAACACTTGTACACTTAGGACAGGATTGAATTGACTTGATAAACTGGTATTGTTCAGACAAGGAGTCCATGGGCAAAGGAGGCAGTGATTTTTCTTGCATGTTTTGTTTCTTTGTAGGTATATCAGAGCTACTTTGTCTTAGAGATCCTGAAAACATAGTCCTAGATCCATTGCTGCCAGTTTCTGCTAGTGGCATCTAGGCTTAAATTTGGCTTTGTGAGTGAATTACAACTTTTTTGTTTGACTTGGCAACATTTCAACAGCTAACCAATGGAATTTAGATGTTTGTGATTGATTCTTGATGCCATATCACTGTATTTTTTAACATTACATATTTTCTTATGGACTGTCTAAGAGTGCTTAATTTTCTAGTTGTAATGTTTTTCTACTGATTTATCTTTTGTCACCCATTGGTCTGTGCTATGCTAGTTTACTCTGAGAAAAACCTTGTAGAATTACCTTGATTTGCAGGGAGATAAGTGAAGTGTCTGCAAAATGATGTGTAGAGTGGAGATCTACAAAGTTCTCTGCTGAAAATGGATTGTGGAATCTGGAAAGCATATTACAGGAAAAATAAGACACTTCAGCCTGCCTCCTTGAGAAGTGCTGTTGAATTGTTTTAAACATTGTTATTTTCATTGTCCATACAGATGAGAAATTTAAATGGAATAATGTCATTTGCAGAGCTGGGAAAAAAAAATCTCCATGGTAGAAAATCAATAATTGACATGGCTCTCCTAGCTTTTGCACCACTTCACTTTACCTAAGCTGGCACTTATTCAGTGTATTTGCTTCTTGTTAATAGTCATGCTTCATGTCATTTTGTAGCATGAATGTGTGCCTCTACACAGCTGTTCAACTTTCTAAGGCGTTTGTGAAAAAGAAATACTAAACGTGAACAGTTTGCAAGTGTTGCCTTGCAAGAAAATAAATTCTCTCCATCAGTCAGGAAACAGACACTGTATCATGTTATTGATCACAACCATCAAGCACAACCAAGCAAAATAGTGGATTTTATCTCACTGTAGAACTCAGGAAAACTTTGAATAATATAGGGTGGCATTTTACAAAAATGCTGCGTTAATTTGAGCATTTAGGGTGGGGGAACAAAAAGTTAAGTTATTACAAATGATTTTAAGTGTTTTAGTGCCTTGAGAATTGTCTTAAATGTAATGGTGAACTTGAAACTGCTGCTTTTTTTGAGCAATGATGAAAATGAGTCCCCCATCATTTCAGTTAGCCATCCATAATCTCATGTTCTCACTTAGGATATGTTGCAATGTTTTAAAAGCCACATAAATAGGCTTAAGCATCAGCAAATTATAAAGTATGTTATGAATGATTCAGTGATTTCTCAATAATTAATTTAGAGCAAAGGTCTTCAGGTTAACATACTTTTTTGCATAGTTATGCTAATTTTGCTGTGGTTTTTTGCAGCTAAAAGGGATAAGCTGTTAATCAGAAAAGTTTTTTATCAAAGTACAATGAACTCTCGTAAGCTTGTGTGATGGCTGAATACAGATATGCTACAATAAGAACAAATTTTTATCATTCTTCTTGACAGCCAGATTTTGACTGGCCCCTTTGTGGGTGTGCAGTATCTCCTGAAGCCCAATAAGAAAGGCAGAAAAAGTATTGCTGAGAAAAATGCAACACATACCAATAAAACATGAATCAGGTAAACATAGTATAAGAAACAAGTATAAAGCCAGTAGTGAGTTGAAAAATGTGGAACATAGTTTTATGGTTATTCCAGTTGTTTGTGTCAGTCTACAAACTGAAAAAGGAAAACTTCCTGCAAACAAAGTCATGTAGTTCATGGAATAAAAATTACTTTAATTGTTTACATGTAAAAATGTTTCATCATTACTGCTGTTTTGTCCATCACACGTCCACAAGTTTGTTCATATGCTTAAATCCTTGGTTTTGACCTGTACAGGTAGATGCTGTCTTAGTAAAAACCACTGTGAAAATAGGAAGATTTCTTCACATACAGTGGAAATAATTAGCAGTGAGGTATACTAAGGTGTGTTTTCCTGAACTGCTGTATTTTCAAAAATTCACATTTAACATTTTGAGCTTGATGTGAAATCATGCAAAGCTCAAACCATGGGAAATCTGGAACAATTGGCAGTAGCAATACTGAGAAATCTTTTGACTAAACAGTAAAATAAGCATGTCTTCAGAATATACATTTTGTGTTTATGTAGAGGGTCCTCATGAACAGCTTTGGGTTTACGAAATCGTAGTCATCAAGACGATGAAGGTGTTTGAATACTATTTCGAGTATCTTTTTTTAGTACAAATTTGGATGAAGGCGTAGAGCATGGAAAAACTGAACTTGTGCCAAATGGTGTACATGCATTTCTGGCTCTGAAGAAATGGTTTGATACAGGAATAGTCCTCACTGAACACTTCAAGGCTTTTGCTGGGCAGTGGAAAGGTGATCCTCGTTTTTGTTCTCTAAACGAGGGACTATCTACACACTTAAGCATGCTGTGGGAACGTAACTGATGGTTTATATTGCTGCCAGTGGATATTGCTGATGTACTTCCTAAGCAGCTGACTTGCTTGCCTTAGTGAGCTGACATTTATCATCTTCCCCTTTAAGTTGTTGTTTTTCTCCTTGGTGCTTGCACCCTTCAGAAATTTGTGGAATGTTTTGTGTTCTTTTCTTGGCTGTCATGGTGTCAGTCCAATCAAATGCTCATCTTCATTCCTCTGCCCTGAATGTCTTCCAAGTTGTCTTTGTTGTTTCCAGTAGAGAAAAATCAAACTCTGTAAACAAGCTGATGATATGTTGATATGATGTGTTATTTTCCATATTGAACTGGAAAGCAAGTTTGCAAATAATTTGTTATATATTACCACTGTTAGGGAACTGTAATGAAGAAAGAGATCTATGTCTACTCTGTATTCCTTTCAGGCTATTTTTATCAGAGAAGGCAAATTGTATTTTTCAAATGTGAATCTTGCGAGAAATAAGCCAGAGTTGCAGTGTCTTCTCTGTTCTTTGTCCATCAAATGTGATTCTTGCAGTTCTCATGAGGATCAAATAGTCTTATAAATATTAAAGGCAGGTTTCTATCCAAGAGCAACCACTTCACTGCCTTAGGATAGGAAGGAAAAATCCAGAATAGCTTTGACAAAGTCTGAGTTTTGTAAATTGTTCCATCACTTCCAAATTACCACTATCAAGCCTTTTTTTCAGGGATGCTAGGACAGCTTGCTAAGGTTTTGCTTTGCGGATTCAAGCTTTAAATACATCCGGGGGAAAAGGTTTGTCACAGGGCTACTTGTATGGTAGGTTCTTATGAAAATCTAGACCATGAGGTGAATTATGCCAGGATGCTCCTCAAGTGCCAGACGTGAGATATCTTTTGGTGTACCCCAGATTCCTCAGCAGTGTCTCAGGAAATGTCACACTGCTGCGAGAGCTGCTTATGGCCTGCCTTCCTTACAGCAAACGTGAAGTAAAATTCCCTGGTGAACCATAATAAAGATATAAAGCAGCTTTATTCTGGAAGACTGTGTTGAAATCTATTCGTCTTAGAACTGGTTTTGATTTTTTCATTCCATTGTGTGCTATGCTGCTTATCACGGGCTTTTTGGTTTTGCCAAGCAGAAATTTGCCTTTTCTTCTGGTTTGGGTTTGTTTTTTATTATTATTTTTTTTATTTCTAAACTGTAATTCAAATAACTTGGGATTAGAGTTTAGCACAGCTAATGCATATTTGCCAGAGAGAAGAACTGGAAGTCATGTTTAAAATATTTTGCTTTCATAATATCCAGATGTGTTTAGACTTCCTTTGTCTGTCAACTGTGGTGACGATGTCTCAGTTTTCTTCTTTTCCTTTCACTTTGTGTTCTTCACAATTGAGTATTTCAAAGGATAAACTGTGGCTTAGTCCTCCATGTAAAGTGTGACAGAGGGATGTGATCAGGTTCCACTCAGCATCTGTTCTGAATTGAAGTCGTGTTCTGTCTGCACAGAAGAGCTATTGTTAAGTATATGTGTGTGTCACCTTTTCATACTGTTGGATTCCTATTTCTAATTGTGGTGCAACACTCCAGTTGGGTATCGTATTGAAGAGGGCTGGTCAACAACTTCCCAAAACACTTTCCCACCAGAAAGCACTCATTCATGTAATTGCAACCACTAGTGGGAGCTTATCATTTGCACGATTTTTTTTTTAATTGAAATACTGCATTGCTTGGTTTTGAGAGCATCTTGTAAACTAGTGTCTAATGTAACAAATAATATACTCTGTGTTGAGTTTTAAGATATTAGGATGTTTCTGTAATCACAAGTTTCAATGAAAAGTAGGACTCAGATTCAAGTTTGAGATGAGAAAATATTTAGAAAGGGGGCGGGGGGGTCTTGAGAATGTGAAGTCTAAGGTTCAGTACTGTCTGGTAGGAATGTGGTCATAATTGCACTTTTAACAGTCTTAAAATGATGCTATTCATCTTCTCAGGAGCAGTTATGCATACTTGAGCTTGTACATGGATTTGGCAGTAAATCACATACAAAGATTTATTACTAGGTATCAGCTTAAAGTGATCACCATGGTAAATGTCTGTTTCTTTGTTTATATTGTTGTTCATTTAAAATACTGTATAAATCTTGCCTCTGTAATACTGTGAAAGAGCTGCCATCTGACAACTCTCTCTTTTTTTCCTTTCCTACCAGTATCTCATTATCTTTTAGATGCAAAGAGCTGGTTGTGATGTTTTCTTCAGACTTTGAATTGTCTCGTGTAATTTCTGTGTGATGGCACAGTAGCTTTAGGTCCTGGATATATAGCGTCAGTGATATGTTGATCACTAGGTTCATTTGTCCCCCTTACAAAAACAGATTTATTTGGAGATGGTCTTATCCTCACTTTATGATGGCTTTGGGATTGAAAAGATTATAAATCAGGCCCTAAAGTTACCACTCAGGTTGTGGGTCCCAGTTCCTTTTCTGTCCTTGTACTCTGGTTATATCTTGCAGAATTAGCAGTCCGGAGCAAATATCACTGGGAGAGTTAGATGCTTCTCTTAAATGCTTTTTTTCAGACGACTCCTACAAAATAGCTGGTAAATGTTTCAGGGTTGCAAAACCAAGTAAAATTGAGAGGTTATGGCTGTTCCGCTTTGTGTGATCTCCTCTTCTTCTTCTGTGCATTGTTTTTCAATGAAAACTCCTTCACAAAATACTCTGATGGACCTCTGTTGCGCCATTTTCTGCACAGATTTGTGTCCCTATGGCTGTGGTAGATATTGTCAGTCTTGTTACAGGACCAGCAAATCAAAATGCCCTCTTGGTACAGCAGACAGGTCTTTTTGGTTGCCAAAAATGTGTATTCTTAGCTCATTCCCCTTCTTGGGAAAAATGAACCATATAGTATGGACAGGAGCATTTTCTTACACTGTTCTTCACAGTGTACAACAGATCTGTAGGAAGGGGAGGGACAGTAGGTGGAGATTGGTTTTATCTTCTCCACTGCCATTTGAGAGAGGCAGGTGGAGTTTTTCATGACAGCCTTTGCCCTACCTCCCTTATATTTCTCAACTGTTGAACCAGGTGTAGAGCTGTTAAAGGTTCAACACAGCTGCACAGCTGTGCCAGTGTTATGCTTGGATCACCTGTATGGGTGTTTGTGCAGGAAAAGCTGTGTGACTGAGCAGTAGTAGTAACTAAATAATTACCTAGTAAATTCCTGGGAATGTATTTTGCTGGTCCCAAAATATTTACAAAGGGAATGTTCATTTGCCTATTTTGAGCAGAAGAAAATACATTGAGGTAAATTTACAGAAGTACTGTTTAAGGGGAGGGGGCAGGGGGAAAGGAGATGGTTTAAAATCAATGGTTTTAACATACACACTCCTCCTCCACGTGCAGTTTTTTGGATCCAGAAAGTAAACCTAGGCCTCTTTCCCATTCGTACTAGTTATTCAAAATGAGAAGCTTTATAGGTTGTTCAACAAGCTTTAAAGAAAAATGTGAATGGTTGCAAGTGAAATTTTTCAATTATTTGCTTAGTGAGTAACAGTAAAAGACATGTCAGATTTTTTTAAAAAAAGTAAAACTACTGACTGGATCTCATCCCATTCTGCCAAAAGAAAACATCGGTTGGTGTCATCCTTAGGGGTCCTTAGGGATAACTTTGGTGCAATCTACAGTGATCTGATAATAGTGATGAAAATTAAGTAGTTCTCTTGGTGATTTAGCTCTACATATCTTACACTTAGCTTTAAAACTGGTTGTATTCTTCAGCCAGTCACAGTAATTAATAATTTTGAAAAATATGGGCTGTGCAGGATTTTGGATGCTGAGACACTGAATAGAATCTCATCTGCTCAGTTTTGGTGAAATATTAGCCAGATCCTTAACTTGTTACGGGGGAGAGGGGGATTTCAAGATCAAAGAGGTGGTGTGTCTCAGAGCTTGTTTCTCTCTAAGATTTTGCAGGAACAGATTCCAGTATTTCCCTGTCTTGCCAACCAGTAAAGCAGCTTGCGCGGTTGCGAGCTAGGTTAGCTACAAATACCTGTTTATAATTCATCATCTGAACTATGAATTTGTAGAGGGGCAAACCTGAGAAAGTGAAATGATTGACCTTGTTTTGATTCATACCAGTTCCTTATGAAAATTAACCTATAAATTCATTCATACATTTTAGATAAATTAACTGAGCTGTATTTCCTGCATAAACCATAACATTGTACTGGATGAATTAATTAATGAACTTATTTGCTGAATGCATCCTAATCTGCCCAACCTGAAGATGTTACTTGATAGACATGCCATTTTAAAGTACAGTTTCTGACACCATCTGACACTACCATCATCCCTGATCAGGCCTTATTGTTCCATTTTTATTTTATCCATTGCAAAGTATGTAGGGCTGAGCATTGCTTTTTAATGCACTTGTAAGTTGTAGTTTGCACCTGCTTTATAGACCAAGGAATGTTATAAAGTTCATGTGTCTGCCTAAAAACAGAGTATCCCAGAAACAGAGACGTAAAGCAATAACTTTTTGACCATAAGTGAAAATTTCGCCTGTAGTACAACTCATGCTACTATGGAGCATACTCTTGAAACCCTTTTGTAAAAACTCATCTTAGAGCAACTTTCTCCCTCCTCCCCAAAAGCCTAAGCTTACCTGGGCTTAAATTGAATTTAACTTCTCATAGTACCTTGCAGGCTGGCCATCTTCTCAGAGTTTGTATTTTTGCTGGTACGTGCACAAGCTTGAGCATGTGTGAGTTTCCATCGCAGCAGTTGGGTGTGCTGTCATTTGGAGCAGTAAATAATGACAGTTAAGATAGATACACTGTTGATAGGACAGTGCTCTAGTTGTGTTCAATACTATAGATGATGTAAGAGTGGAAAAGATGTACGTAATACCCAAACAGATTTGCGGTTTTCTTTTTCTGGAGCCAGCCAGTAGTGGTTGTACTTGCCTTCTTCAGCAAATTTGTTTCGGAACGTATTCTTAATAGAGATAGTTGCAAGAACCCACATTCCCTGCATAGGCAAAATCTCAAAAAAAAAAAAAAAAAAAAAAAAAATTCCAGTGGAAATAGTGTTTTGATGGAGGTTCCAGCTAATTTATTCATACCTGTCTTGCAATTGGAGTTGCATGAAAAGGAGGAAAAGTTGACAATGCTGAGGTAAGTTTTCAACAGTACTAGAACTGAAGGATTTTGGAAATAAACTTACGCAACTTGTTCAGTAGCTGTACAGAATCTGCATCAATGTGAACAGGATATCTGTATGGCTAGATCAGTAATACTAGCCATACTACATGTTTTACTCGTGTGAATAGTCCCAGTGAACTGTATATGTGTCTAAGAAATATTTGACACTACTTGACACCAAAGTGTGTGTATGCTTGGAAGTGCAGTGGTAATGGTTGAACTTTCAGGCTATTCACAAAATTTTTGTAGCACTTAAGCCAGAAATAGCTGCTCCTTTGGAGAAGTTTCAAACATATTCTGTGTAAGGACTAAAGCATCAACTTGTAGGATGGATAGACAATTTTCTGAATAATCAGCAGGTACTAGAGAAAGGTATCACATGAAAAATTTACAAGCTGCTCCCAAGAGTCAAAACTACTTACTGCAGACCTTACAGATCAAACTAATTCCTATCAAACTATGTACCAAAGGATGGAGCTTTGGAAGGAGAATTCGTTCACCATTAAACAACTTGTAATGTGTAGAAATATTTTCAGAATGGGGAAGAAACCTGGGAAGCTGGGATTTAAGTGTGTGCTTTTAATGTTTTGGATTCAGTCAATGTTATGTTAGTATTCGACAATAAACTAAACATTGAGAAAGCTAAACATATACCCTGGTTAAACTTGTGTTTGCTGCCTGCAACACCAATTAAAAGAACAAAGCCACCTACACATGGTGGAGGGAATGGCTTCTTTTCACAGCTATAACCAGAAGTTATATTAGCAATGGACATACAGAAATGTTCTTTCTATGCTGTCACTATTCAAATAATAAAATGAGCAAGGTTTATATACTGGTGGCTGAGACTGAGGACTGCAAGTGCTTGTGCTTTCAATTTCTCTCTTGGTTAAATATCTTGTAGGCTTTGGTCTGTCTTGGGGGTGTTGGGAAAGTGATAGATTTAGTCCTTTGGTCTTGGGTTTCCTGGGGCTGCCAGTACTGAGAGGTGTACATTCTTTCCCCTTTTGTCTAATTTCCTCCCTTTGAAGTGGAGATCAGGCTTCCATTGAAAGCAGAGGTTGTCCAGATATATGACACATGAACATCTGACTTTATTTGAGGGTATGTGAAAGGCTTTTATTACTTTCTTTTAACATTTCTGTCTCGTAATATCATCCTAAATCAAACTATGAAACAAAATCATAGTAGTTACCGCCTAGATTCCCTGTGTGTTGTAGAAAGCTTAATGCTTTATGTACAGGATCTGTCAAGGCCTAGCTGAGATTTCAGCTGCATTGTCTTCCATATGTTTGGAAAAAAAACTTCATCATCTGCATCTAATTTAGCAGAGAGCTGGAATGCTGGAAACATATTTTTGTTCCTGATGAAATATAACTGCAAGTACTTTGTGAGTGAAAGCATCAAATTGGAGTTGTTCCTCTATTTGTGTAAAGTGGAGAGGATTTCCAAGTTCTAGCTGCTTTTATCTGTTTGTAGGTTATGGTCCATATCTTTTCAGTGTGGCCTGAGCCTAGAGGGCTGCAATGTCAAAGTCATCAGGTCAGCTGTGGTTCGGTTTAGCTCTTGGTGTAGGGTAGAGGAGCCCTCCTGCTGCTCAGCTCTTGCTGCATCTATTTGTGTGATGATCTAAAGTCCTTAATGAGCTGGCTGCTCCTGTAGGTTTCTCGCACATAGTAACAGAAGACACTTGAAGATGTTTGATATCTTAATATCTTGTGCTTAGACTCTTCAGCTGGCCTTGATGCAGAAGGTAGGTAGGTGGTACTGATCTATTACAGTGCCTAGTCACAAATAGCAACTGAATTAACAATTTTATTTTTTGTTTTGCTGAAGCATGTGGCAAATTTCATCATCCTAAGAGGTGAAGTGAGTTGGTGCTTGTAAGCATTGGTGTGTTTTGTATGTATTTTGTCCAGATTCCTTTACCAGCTTATTGCCAGGGAAGCTGAATTTCCACAAACAAAAGAAGACTGACATCTGTAAGGTGTGCTTGATTGTTTTTCTCTCTATTAATTCAGAAAATTTTATGTATAAAGCTGTTTTTTATTTCTTTGAAACTTCCAGGGCATTTGACTGTTTTGTTAGAAAATGCAAGGTCAAAGAACCATTTTTGATGAGTCTTGCTGTTTACTCTAATAGTTCTGAAGCAGCACCAGCAGTCTTACGTCTTCTAAAAGACAAAGGCCTTAGGAATAATTGAAAACAAAAAAATGAAGAATTAGAAAAGCTTTTCCAGAGCTAATGTGAAAAAAGAACTTGGGTCACAAGACAATAATCAGGTCATCTGTTCTGCAAACGCCCTAAGTACGAAGTTCTTTGTGTTTTCTAGAAAACCCAATTGTTGCTGCAACTTCATCCATTATTTACACTGGCTAATCTGTTTTTCTAAAAGATTAATTATATTTTTCCATTCGTAAAGGTTGAAATATTGTCTTGAGAACCATTGTGTCTATTGGAAGATAAGTTGAAAAATCTTACTCTGTCTTTATCTGTTCTAATTAAACTTGGTTCCTAAATTTAGGTAAGTGATGAATCAAGGTGATATAAAACAGACAACTTTGAACAAAAATTTCTTCCTATGGGATTGATAGCTAGAAATTTTATCTTCTAGCTTAGAAGAACAGAGTTAACTTTCAAATCGTTATCTTACCAAGAGTAGATGAAAAAGAGTGTAATTATGGTTGCAGATGCAGAGAATAGGGAAGAAAAATTTTCAGAGAAAAGATGCAGGAAAATAAAATTAAGTTACTGGAAGAATAGATTAATTTCATTGCCTTACATTGGCTTTTCTGCAATGTCTGTTCTAGAGGTTGGTTGTAAGTATAATTCCTTGGGAAAAAATTGTACATAATTGATAGTTTTAAAATAAGAAAATTTGCGGTTGTAGCTTTTACCCAGCTCTACTGCACTGACTTAGATGTGGAATAAACTGTGGTGCTGATTACTGTATTTCTTTTAGCAGTCACCTCACACAATTCATACTTTCCAGAATGCACCTCATTCTGCAAAAACCAAATCCTCAAACAATCTGTACTTAGGGAAGTAAGGAGCTGCTTGAATTTGTGGGGCACTGATTTAAACTTCTGTTGGTTTCCTGCACTGATAAAATATGTTGCTTTTGAAATGCAGGACGGTGTTGGTACAGGTTATAGATAACCTGAAGTTTACAAGTGAGGGGGAAAAAAAGGTGTCCTTTCCTTCTTTCTAAAAAGTATTTTTGAAATTACTATTTTGACACGTGCTGTAGATGACAGAGGGGAAAAAAAATTATTCTATGAAAGGAATTTTATTACGTCCTGTTTTCCTTAACTTGTAGCCACCAAAAAGAAGGGAAAGATAAGACTTACATATGCATTACTCAGGGCTACAGAAACTCCTGGAAGAGCAAAACTGCAGGAACAGGAGGATTAATTGGTCCTTGAACAAAGCTTGAAACTGGATACAGTAACTACCATGTACAAGTTGCATGAAATGCAAGAAAGGAAATAAGCAGTTCAGCTAATAAGAAGAGATTAATAATATGGGTAGGAATTGTTGTAAAATAGCACTTAGGAATCCTGACATCTCCCTTCCTGAGGACAATAGTGTGTAGAAGATATACTTAAGTGCAAGGAGCTACATTGCATTATATTTCTGTTACTGTTCTCCCTCTTTTTGTCTATTCAAGAGATGGATTGGAGTATGAATTAGGTCAGTGCAATTCTATTTTCTATCCTTTTAAAACATGAATCCTTGTTCATACCATTTGATTTGTGATCAAGCTTCTGTAATTTTTATTGTTATGGGCATTGCATAGCAAGTATGTCCCTCCCAGCTTTATGGTGAGGTTATTAGTCTGGGAAGGCCCTGTTCATTCTGATGTGGAAGTGATGTTCTATGTGTAGGAAGGCCTTTCTGTTGTGTTTCCTTCTTTACTTTATTATTCTGTGTTGTTTACTGATTAACATTGGTTGGCTGATTGTATGTATCACAGAGCTGTTGTGGTTTCTCATCTTCTGATGACAATTTTTAAAGGACTGGTGTCAGTGAAGGGGTGAAGCTTAAAGAGCCAAAAGGAGAGTCACTGGGAGAGGAATGCCTATTTGTCATGTTGCCTGAAACTGCTTTTCCACTTGAGGTGCAAAAGGAAGAGCAGTCTTCATCAAGACCAAGAATGTACTTTCCTGCTAGTCAGGAACAAGCTAACCCCGTGCTACCACAGAGGCAAGGACCTCAGCTGGCAGCACTGCTAGAGCCATTAGCATAACAAAATGACCAGATCAGCCTGGTGATCCTAGTACTCAAACCATGCTTGCTTGGCAAGTTGATGACTGTTGCCTGCTGTTAACTTGTATCTGTAATATCCATGTGAACATGGTTACTTTCTCTCATCTTGTAATTTATTGCTTCTGATGGCAGGCTGAGAATGGGAATGAGTTTTATTGAGTCATAATTGAGGATTTAATTTGAAGGGAGGCAGGGGGTAGGGACAGGGATGACATAGTGTTACTAGCTAGCTGAGCAAACTTGTAGGTAAGTTACAGAGACTGTCTTGACATTAAGAGCGCAATATTATGTAACTTGGTCTCCAAGCATCTTGATGTGTTAGCATGATGACTGGTGGCTTTTGGCAACTCCCCAAGAAACTAATATCATACAAGAGTTATCCTAACTTGTTTGTTTTACTGTTGATTTGTTACAGTCAGCAAATTTTTGAAAGATGAAAAAAAAGCTGAAGTGTCACGAGTAACTTGTATTGTTACAAAAAGCAAATGTGTATCTTGGAGATAAGCTGGCATTGTTTTCAGAGCTAGTGCTGAAAACATTTCAGAATTAAACACCAAGTATTGTAATTATAGGTGTGAAGAAAAGGAGGCCTGTGTTAGTGAGGAAGAAACATGCTTTGTTTAATATAGCACTGTATGTTTCTGGTAGCGCTACAGAGATGACCCAGATCCGGGTCCATATATACTCCTTGCGACTTCATACTGTAGGGGATGAGCTCAGTTAAAATGAGTGGTAACACAAATAACACTGAAGTAAATTCTGCATGTTTAGGTTTGTAAAAAGCGAAGCCCCAACAATGAGGGTTTTTTCCCCTTTCACACACAAACTAGAGAAATCTGTTCATGGGATTCACGTTTCAAGGTGTACTTGTCCAAAGCAGTAGTTGCAGGCTTGTGAAATCACAGCCATTTACATGGGGAGAGAAAGAAAGATCAAGAAAGCAGCAGTGCAGAGCAATGATGTCCGTATAGAGAGATGGGCTATTTTTGGGGGGAGGGTGGTGAGGCTTCTCTGTTGCTTTGACTACAGTAATGTGAAATAGTAAGGCCCTCTGAATGTAGGTGATAACCTCCTTTCCCTTGGGCACGCTGATATTCTGCTCTGCAGGTAGTGACTTACATAAAACACAGACTCTCCTTACTGTAAAGGGAGTTAATAAGAGAAGATAGATCTTGCTGGTTTGTTCTTAACATTATTTTATGCTGTTAATGAGCTCTCTCATTCATAGCAGGAGCAATTTACATTCTCAGGTTACCTTGCCTCTCTTAAACTAGATGCTGAGTAAATTGAAATATGTAAACATGAACATGCTTAGCACAGTTTCAAAGTGGCTGCAGATTCAGGACCTGCCATCTTTGGATTGTTTCTCTTCTGCTTTTGCGGCTGTTTCTCTGAAGCGTTAGTCCTAGTTAATGCAACTGTCTTTCTTTTTGTAGCCTACTTAAAACCTGGAGAGTGCCTGATGTTGCTTTGCTACTAGCTGGTGCTTTTTTTTAAGTAAACAAAACAAGATATGTTTACCTTAAGTTTTGTGTAGGTAAGTAACATGTGCATGTCTCCTGTTTCTCAGTCATTTACTAGGTGAATAACTTAACTTGGTTTTCACTTTTTTTTCTTTTTTTTTTTTTTTTTTTTAGTGGAGCAATGCCAGAAAAAGATGTTTACATGGTTTGAGCTAGCTTTCAGGTCACTGAAGATAACCAGTTACTTGCTACAGTGCTCTTGACTTTAGTTCTGATTTTCACTCAATTCACATAGCAGAACAGGTGTGAGGAGGAAGGCTACCCAGTATGGCAGCATGCAGTTATGCTCTGTGTTGTGCAGATTTCAAATGCATTTTATGTAATGACCAGAAAGACATGTGTGAACACAGAATGCCTTTAAAGAAGGTGTGTTCACCTTTTAAGTGTGGATTATAGTAACAGAGCCTGAAGACTGTTGGTGCAATACAGTAGAGAGTTGCATCTTTGGCTTTTAATGGTTCCTTCAGTACAAGCTGGAAAAGTAGGTGTTAGCATCCATGCCCAGATGGAGCTTTTAAAAGGATAAGGACCACATGAATTTATACCGTTCCTCCATATGAATTAATTTCAGAGTCAAGGGGTAGTGTCTTGGTGCTGGCTTAGGAATTTGGGGACAGTATTTGCTTGGAGTTTTACTGGAAAGGGCAGTGCCACAAGGGCTTTATTAATGTAGTATAGCATAATTTTTCATTTACTAAAACAATTTAGATGGCATAACATAGTCACTACTGCTTTCTGAAATATATAGGAAGGATTGTGGACTCTCTTTTTCTGATGCAAACTTGGTTTTAGAAAAGTGAAATGTTAATTCCATAAGTACAAATTAATGCTTTTCCTGGGCAGAAGATAGAAGTGTCAACTACAAAGTAATGGTGCTTATTTTGAGTTGGCTTTTTCCGTGGAAAGACACATCTGCTTTTAAAAATTTTGACTATATTGTCTCCAGTATTCTAACATGGAAAATTATGTCAGTATGGTTAATGTTTTTAAGTGACAGAGGCAATTACCATTTATATAAAACATTTCTGAACATTAAAACTATACTGATTTCTGTTTAAAAGTAGCTCTATTTTAAGTTTAGGTCCTGCTGGGGTTGGCACACAGAGAGGACACAAATCTTGGCTCTGGTGCTGAGTTTAGTAGGAATGGAAGTGGATGCACCCTTGAATGTGCCAAGTTTGAGCCTTTGGTTCTGACTTGCCCATGTTTATTTCAGTTGGGATGGTGCCAAGATACCCCCTGAAGCTGGGTGGGTGCTCACTACCTGTGTACAGTATGTGCCTACCTGTTTACTATCCATATGCTCTTTTGGATGCATACAGTACATGTGTAATGTGAACACACAACAGCATTACAGTTGCCCCTAGGTCCTGCACTGTCCAGTGCGCCTCTGGAGTGGGTGAGAAATGGACATGGTAATTCTGAATTACAGTGCAGGCAAGTGCTGTAATTCTATTCCTCTGAGACACTGGGGCGGGATGCTCCCAAGCGCACATTTCAGTGATGCTGTGGTCCTTCTGGGGAACACATTTCCAAGTGTGAGATGTCTGCTTCAGAGGATCTCTCAGCAGAATACCAAATGCTGCTGTTACTTGAACTTCTTTGAACTGAAAAGGAAACACATTACATTGTACTTAACAAAGCAGAAGAAAGTAGTTTCACATGAAACATTAATAGTAAATATGTCAAAAATAAGTCCACAGACTTCCGTTTATCAAATGTGAACTAATGTAAGACTTAAAAGGTAATTATGGGGTGGGTTGAGGTGGGTTGAATCTTCCTTTGTTTCCGCTGTGAATTCTACGGAGGCACCCAGAAATAAGGTTCCTCCTGCTCTGAACATCTGTGTTTCAGGAGAGATGTCACCAGCCAGTACTTGCTGTGCTAGCCTCTTGTTGCCAGAGTTGGGATTTTGCTGGGGCTGTACATGCTCTGAGCAAGAGATGAATTTGAAGTGCGGTGCAGGCAGCAAATGTTCCTCTTCATTCCTCCCACTCTCTAGCAACCACAAACCCTTTTTGCAGAACCCGTGTGCTCCTTCAATTGAGAAGAATTGCAACAGGTTTAGTAGGAGGCTTTTGCTGCTGTAGACAAACTAGAATGTATTTTTCCCGCCTGTCAGCATATGTAGTGAATGTAACTCGTAACATCTTAATTCTCTTGGTCAATTTTACAAGGAATGTGGAAAGTCTGAACTGCTGTGAATAGGACAACACAGAAAGTCCTATTGTGTTGGATTTCCTAAAAGAGCGTGCAGCCTTGTTCCATTCTCAGTGATTCACTGTCAGAGAGCTGCTGACATCTGTACTCAGTTGCCTTTTGCCATCAGTCTTTGAGAACAAAGAGTAGTGCCAGAGATTATTTTTATACTTTGAGAGATCATCTGTTGAGATCATGCTTGGACACAACTCTTAATCAATTCTTTCGTAAGTGAAGCCAGTAAGTGCTGAAGTATTCACCACTCACGTGTGGGAATTAAGTTACTTTTAAGCTGTCCTTGCGATCACTTTCTCCGTGTAAAATACAAAGCTGTAAAGAGGGTTTGAGGTTTTTCAGTGTCAGATATAGGCAGCGTAACCCATTGGTTGGGAAGAGACATCTAGGAGTTGGAATATCTTTTTGCTGTTCCAGACGCTGCTTTTGACTTTCTCCCTGACCTTTTCACTGCTCAGTATTTCAGCTTGTGAGACTTGCCAACTGTTCTGGCATTTCTTTGTCCATCTTGCATCACTTGACCCTTCAGCTGCCAGAAGTTCTTTTCTGTCTTGTCTGTAGTTTTGTATGCTTCTCCAGATAGTTACAGTTGATCATCTTCTGTATGCAATTTCTCTCTAGCTTTGCCAGTTTTACAGAATAAGACATCTGAAGAGGAAGCCTGGGCAGAAATGTGGAAGATGAGGGACCACTCCATTCTAATCACACCTTCACTTTTCCAATCACATTGGTAGCAGCAACCTTGTCTTACAACTGTGTGCTACTATGTGAGGAAAAAGCTGAGGACATGTGCGTAACAAGTAACATGCAAAAGTGTAACAGAGACAGTGTTATCTTTGTAAGTCGCTCCTTAAGCCTTCAAAACCCTTTTTTGTGGTGTGACATTTCGTAATCACTGCTAAATCAGACATGGTATATCTGCACTTGAGTAAAGATAGCCAGACAGATTGTATGTAAAAGTTACACAAATATTCTACAGGTGGAGTCCAACTTGACTCATAGAAGGCAGTGGGATTAGGAAGTGATGGAGAGAACAAAGTGTCATTTCTAGGTGTCAGAAGAGAATCTGTAATGGACAAAGTGCTCTTAGCTGTGCAATTTCATTATGCCTCCTGCTGCCACAATAGTAGTGGAAGGACAAGAAAGGGTTTGTCTGAATGTTGCTGCATGGATTTAAACAGAGTAGGACCTAATGGCAAAGGCAGCAAAAGTTAACCTATGACAATTACCCAAAATACTGATCTGAGAGCATGATGCTGTAGTCACAGAACTGCTTCAGTTGCTTTGCTTTACGTAGCGGCAGCTGACAGGTACGGGGGGCACTGAAATACTTATGTTACCCAGCTATCTCTACCAAGGAAGCCAGTGTGATTTTGTTGCTATATGGGGAAGAAATAAGTTCTAGCAAGTAGAGAAATTATGTGTTTAGGACTAGCTCTGATCTCCATTCGGTGCTGACTGCAGAAAGGACAAATGGGAGGCAAGAGGTTCTGAATCTGCAGTCCCCCCATCTGCCAGCATTTTGTACCAAAGACCATGATAAATACGGAGGCACTACTATCGATCATTGCTATTTCAAGAACAATTGCAAAGCATCTGGCACACTTCACCTTCCTATCCACCAGCTTGAGCTGAGTGCTGTCCTGAACATGATAGGGCAGAAGTTTTTTGAGAGATTAGTCTGTTACATGATTCCTAAAAGGTAGGTCTGATGATGATCAGTGACCCTAGATGCTAGATTCATACCGGCACAAATGCAGCTGGTACTGTGGGATTATGGTGAGTGGAAGTGAACTAGTGTCCAGACCTCATCTATAGGGTTTAAAATCTATAGGGCAAGTGCATAAGCACATGTATACTAACACTAGTCACAACCACAGAAGATAAATATGCACACACAAAAGCTGACATTTTCAAAGGTGCCTGACAGAATTTGTTAATTAATTTCCATTGTAACTCACAAGAAGTTGAATACCTTCTTATGCTCTTTGTAAATTCTCTAGTCCCATTTTATTTTGGCTATTTATGGCTAGCTGTGCTTGAATTCCTGTAAGCAAACAGTAGGATTGTAAGAGTTTGGCTAGTGTAGGAATATATGTAGGATGGTTCTGGTGTGGAAATGCAAATCATGTACTAAAGAGTTATATTTGACCAAGACCTCAATTTTCTGGCAAAATTATTTGGTCTTGGTTTTGGAACTGATCCCAAAATGCATTGAAAAAGTCATGGAAGTCTTTCCCTTAGCTTCACTAGGCGGTGGATCAGGCCTTCTACAATCTGACTGCTGATAACACCTCTCACAATTTTTTATTGCCTAAGTAGTAATTATTTAGGCCTTGGAAGTGAAATTCTTTCAAGTAAAATATCTTCAGGCTGTCCTCGATAGGACAAAAATTGAGAGTGGGGAATGCAGAACAGCCAGATTTCTGTGATTAGGACTATTATGTATCTGTGATTATGTATCTGTGATTAGGAGTGTTACTGCCATTAGACAAAAGGTTTCTCAGATGTCTCAGAAAACCTTCTGCATAAAAGTATAATGTCTGTTCTAAAGTTTTGTGGAGGAAAGCTACTGGGAAGTGCACTGCTGCAGCTTTTGAAAAAGAACAAGACAGGAATGCTTTAAACTCTGTCCTTGCAGTGACAGAACTTGAGACATGCTCCTTGCAATGTTCATCTCGTAAAAATGGTTGCTAAGCGCTAGCAGAAAGTCAGCTCTCTTTTTAAGTATTTTTCTAGCTCTTTGACATGGTTTTTCCTTCCATGTGCAATATCCTGTTGACACAACAGATGAGTAGCAACTGATTTGAAGCACCCTGATGGTGAGAAATAGGCCAATCTTTGCTTCCTGCAGCAGTTGCTCACAAACGCATGCCTGTGTTGTAGCAGAGATTCAGGTGTCTTGAGACGTATAAGTAAGAAATGCAGACAATGTTTTCACATACTAAATGGTTTTACAAAGTTGTTACTCAGCCAGACTAAATCAAGAAAAATCAAAAGGAAACTCACTGGTCAGAGGCAGCACTCTGTCCCTGGAAGATACTGATAACCTTCAACTTAGGCACTTATGCTCTATGTATGTATAGGTCATGGGAAATAAGGAGGAAGGAACCCAAAATTAGACATCACTTGGAAAGTGAGTTCTTCATGTAAGCGTTGCTCTTGAGAATGTAAGAGAATACTCTTCATGTAAGCATTACAGTATTGAAGTAATCTAATTTTATATAGAACCATTGTGTGTCAAACATTTTTATGAAATTTGCACTTGTATGTGTGTGTATATATATTTGGCAGATATCAATGACCAAGTCAATTGTTGCTGCAAAATTGCAGCCTTTTACTGGATATCTGTTAATGTGTCTGACATGGAGAAGTCATCTGCATGCAGTGTTGCATTGCTTTCCCTTTTGGGACAGCAAGGGGATTAGACTTTGTGACAGGCTGCAGGAGTACAGTTCTGGGGCAGGCGCTTTGGTGGCTTCTCATCTTTATCCGTTTTGTGCCAGGCTGACATTGGGCTGCAAAGGACCTGATACAGCATCTGAGCAACAGCAAAGATGAAGAAGGGTTGCTGGAAGTGAACACTGACGATGTTTTGCATGCTTGAAAAGTGCTATCTTGGCCATGAGAAATTTCAGTGAGAATAAAAACATACTGCAAACCATCAGGGTTTCTTGCCAAATGGGTCATCTTGGTGCAATCCTGTGACTTTTCATTGTAACTGGATTTGCTGTGCTTTAATGACTTTCTCTGACTATTTCCTGGCAAAGCACTGGGATCTGGGGGAGCTGCCCAATTCCATATTTCAAGTATCGAGTGAGTGGTAGCCGAGGAGAAACACTTCCCTGCTTTCTGTGCGTGGCACCGGCACAGCCCTTCCACATTGGCAAGGAGAACGTAAGTGCAGTTATTTGCCTCCTAGACGGACTAGTGAGAGAGGCAGATGCCCTTATGGGAGCAGAAAAAGGTTGGATTCGGGCCAGCAGTGGTAGATGGCGATGGGCTCCGTTGACCAGGAGATGTTGATGCAGAGCCAGTGCATCAGGGAACATTTCTCATTTTGTTTACTTTGCACTCCCAATGTCCAGACAAGCCCAGGAGAGTGAGGCCACAGCCAGCCCCAAACAAATAGATCGTGTAGCATTTGTTCAGTTCTGGTCATTACCTAAACTGGAGATTGGCCAAGTCAGTAGAGTTGACTCTGCCAGCAAGTACAAGTTGTGTTTCCTGTTCAGAAGACGGGTTTAAGGAATACGCTCATTTAGAGCTTGAAAATGCATGGCTTTCTGCCTTGTCTCATGAGAGCGAGAGAACTTGGAGTATGTTGATGTAATTCCACATTTTGTCATGTGTTATTTACATACTGTTTGCACCTCGCTGTTCTCTGCATCAGTGCCAGCACCCTGGTATTTATGAAATTTATTTTTATTATTTTGGTGTTGAAACAGCTGTAAAAACAGCTAGTGAAAGTGAGCCAGCTGCTGGAATTTCTGATTCCGAGTCTGGTTTGTAGTAGGCAGATTCTGAAAGGGAAGGAGAGATGGAAAACAATGAATAAACTTAATCTCATGACTAAATACAATTCCCCTTAAGAAAAACAAGTTAGGTGGCTGAAATTTTAACTACTGAAGAAATCACTAATAAATGAAATAATACAACTGTTTTGTACAGAAAGTGTCCAAGGATATACTACTGCTTTAAAGGGCATCTTACAGTTGCCTGTGAGGACTTGGGAGCAGTAGAATGTCATCTTTCCTACACCTCATTTGTTTTAGTATTGCAGAAACAGTTTAAGATATAAATTTTACCAGCCAAAGAGAAGTAGATCAATTAACATTTTTCCTGGCTGTCTAAAATCCAAATACTTAGTTTGTACACTGGTGTCAGCACCAGTGAAATGTGACTTTGTGGAACAAAATTAAAAATAACCTTTCAGCCAAGTAGTTAATTGCATTTGACTTTGGTATTTAGATTCTTGTTTGTGGTCCAAGTGTAATAGGGACCTGATGTCCTTAATACTGCAGTGATACACATAATTACTGTATCTAAACTCTTCCTTTGTTCTTGCCCTGAGGCTGGCCCAAGCAGCAGAGATAAACTGATCAGGTTAGCTGAAGCTGAGAGCTGTGTTTTTCTGCGGTTGTGCAGCAAGGAGCAGGGGGTAGCCAATGGGTGATGATTTTGTTCCTTACTTTTTTCAGTTGCGATAACTTACCTGCTGTTTACAACGCTTTCCTTAAAGTATTTGCTAATTCACTTTCTAAGGATGTGAGTGGGAGGGCTGCTTCTTGGCATCTACTTTGGCCCAGCCAAAAACCAGCAGCATCCAAGACATTTCTGCTCATATTCAAAAAATGCCAATTACAACTTGGGTGTATTTCCTTTTGGAGAGAATGATCTTGTATAGCACAGATAAGTCTGTCCTCATTCCTGACACGTTTTCACCGTACACAGTGATAAGCAGAGGTAGGGTACAAGTCAATTTAATACAGCCTGCTGTGTATGGATGAAGTCGGTTCTTGGAGATTACCTGATCATTGCTTATTGCAAATAATTTCACCTAACCTGTCTTCCTCTTCCTAAAGAGCTAAGGTAACAAGTGAAAGAGCTTGGGCATGCAGGGATAAAGCTGTAGGGGTTTCGGAGGCTGCTTGGCCACTGCTTTGTTGCATTCGTAGTTAATTATTGCAGTGCAAAGTGAATGAAAAAAATATTACAAGAGCCCAGACCACCTTGAAGTGTGAGCAGACGTTTATGAACAAGGCACCGAGAAAGCAAGCTATTAATTTTTCTAGAGATAGCTGAATCTCCATTTACAGCTCCAGATTGGAAGGAGGCAAGGTTCAGTTCAGAAACTCAATGCAACATCTAATCTACTCTGCAGCCCCAGAGCTGCAGTTTTTGTAGCGTGTATTCTGGTGGTACATAACCCTCGCAGAAACCCTCTGTCAGTGTGGTCTGAGGCTTTATCAGCTGGTTCATTCCTGTTAGGATGTAATTGTAACCGCAGGCACAAAAAAAAAAAAAAAAAAAAAATCTTTGTCTGCTCCACTGAGAGCCAGACATGTTTCTATGTTTTGCAGGGACACTTTGCTCAAGTAAATGTAACAGGACAAGTGTTCTGGGTGACTCTAGGTGAACCCTAAAGAGGCAGGAGAAAGATTTTCTTTTCCTTTTTCTGAGAAGAATACCAAGTGATTTAAGTTTTGATCCTGCAATTTGTACTTTGCAATGAAACCTCTGTGCTTGTGTTGAGGCCCATTAACCGCAGTGGCACAGGGCAGTTAAGAGATTTAATCACAGAGATCGGATTCCAGGATCCAGTCCAAAGCAAGGATGTGACAACAGACTGTGTGTGGATATTAAAAGCAAAAAGTGTAAATGCACAGCAGAGATGGCAGCTGGAGAAGTTGTTCCAAAGGAGGGTAGGTGTGAACGGTAGGAAGAAAGGAGCCAAAGGAAAAATGGGCTGAAATCTATTGGAATCTATTGATCTATCTGACTCATAACTGGAATCTATTGATCTTTTTATTTCTTCTTGCTTGATTATATTGCAATTTATTTTACAATGGTATAACACTATCCAGACAAAGTACTTGTATTAATTGCTGGAGGGATGGTCTCATCTATCAAATGAATGTGTATCCCTGTTTCTAATCTACCTTAGAAGCTGAGCACATACCTTTGCAATGCTGATGTCTGTTACTATGTTCAGTAACAGTATCGTTACTGTACAGGGGACTGGAGCAGGATTGCCAGGCTTGGACTCACCAGTCTGTTTTGCCAAAGTCAGAACAGGAAGCTTTGGTCTAGATATTCTTAGTCAGAGATGTCTCCTGCCTGCAATGTCCAGAATATTTTCTTTTCCCACCCTGCTGTTTAGAAACAATAAATAGATTACCTATGAAGCTGACTTTCCCAGGCTCTAACAGCTGTGCAAGTTCCTGACTAGGCAAGAAAGGCTGCCAGTGGTAGTCTAGAAAGAAAAGAAAAGTGTTGTTCTTCAAGTACTTAGAGACAGTGGAATTTCACTGTTATTTTTGCACACTGCTGTGTTTGTGGTTATAGTCACATTTTACTCTGTTTAGGTATATGCTATTTGGCACACATAGGTCTCGGTTTGATTTGTATTTCAACTGAAAATATCAGAACTTGCAACTCAAAATCCTGAGTTTGTTGAGCTCTAAACTTAATAGGGGATCAGGAAGAGCCTTTTGACCATGAAGGTTAAGCACATGACTGCATGATTGTATGTACAAAATCCATCAGAAAGATTCCTAACTGTCCAGAGATGGTTAAAAAGTATAGTTTTAACAAGGCCAAAAAGCCACATGAAACTTTGTCAAGTTTAATTCCACACTTCAGCTCTGGTTTTGACACACTTCTCATGCCTTGAGTTGACGTGCCAAAATTCTGCATGATTTGCAAAATGTCTGTAATAAGCATGGCTGGACACACACTCACTTCAGTCAGGGGATTGCTTGTATGAGGGAATATGTAGCTATTCTTGTATTTACTGTCACCATTCCATTAAATGGACTTTAGTAAAACAAAGAAAAAAAGCCTGCTTGTCTGGTGGGGTATATTAAGCCTCAGAGAAGCAGAAGCTTCTTTAATATTCCCTGAAAGGCTCAAGCCTGTCGGGGAATATTAAATGGGGAGGCCCAGTAGTGAGAAGCATACTGCTTTCCTTAGCCTGAAGATGTACTGTAAATTCATTCCTTGTTACTGCCTGTAATCCAGCAGAACTCACCTCAAGAACCAGTCTTCCTCAGTGCTGGTTAAAATATCTTACATTGTACTTGAACAAATCTTTTGCCTCTTGCCTGCTTTTTAGCAACTCCGTTCATTATTATTATTGTTTTTATATAGGTGAGTAATATTCTCTCAGCTGATAGGGTGCTAGTATGAGAATAAGCAGGCAAATGGTAAATACTTTTCTAGTACACCTTTGTAGTTGGGGCATGTTTTTTTTCAATCTGTGTTGAAAGGAGCAAGTTACTGCCTGGATAATAATCTAATTATTTTACCTTTTTCCTCTTGTTTTCTCAACAGGAGAGTTGCCCAGTCCCAGTATGGAAGAACACAATAGCTCTGCAGAGACTCCCCCACCAAGCCAAGGGCGGCACAGTGCCATTAAGTGTGGGTGGCTGCGGAAGCAAGGAGGCTTCGTCAAGACCTGGCACACACGCTGGTTTGTTCTCAAGGGTGACCAGCTTTACTATTTCAAAGATGAAGATGAAACCAAGCCCTTGGTAAGTGAAAGGAGATAGGATGGGAGATGAGGGAGTAAAATAAGTTAATGCAAGCAGAATTGTCTGGTGTTTAAAGAACCAAACCTCTCCATCTCTGTCATTGACTCAGTACAACTTGGGATTTTGATTATAGTGAACACAAAACTGAGTCAGACCTTGGCAGTTAGTGTGGTTTCCCCATCAGGCTTGGTTCTAAAACTTCCTTTTCCAGGTCAGGTTTTCTCATTGCAGCATTTTAAAGGGAGTGAAGTGTACATGAAATTCAAGTAGCAAAAGTCAGTCAGGACTTCATTGAGGCAGATGAATAAGCTGTATTTGAAAGGGCACTGCTTATTTTTCTGCTGTTTAAAATGTGGAATATCCCTGCTTTGTGTCTTCCCAAATAGGAAATCCCGTAAGACTGTAGCCTGAATACATTGCCATCTGTCATGTAGAACAGACTGCTGTCTGCTGCCTGGTTCTGTTGTGGTGATTTACTGCTCCTTAATGCTAATCTATTTTCCTATTTATTTAGCTTTTTCACCAGCATGCTTTAGGGCCACCTATCTCTAGAATGCTATAAGAGTAGAGTAAATAATGATGCCTCTCAGGTCAGGGCAGGCCTGAGCCTCTGTGATAGTAAGTTAAGAGAGATCCTGTGCTAGCACCTGCAGGAGTATGATAATCCTATGTTAATCATTTCCTAGATGCTTGTGACTTCAGAAAAAGCTCTGACATCTGTGAGTTACCTCTGTGCAGATATTAAATATAACCGCACTCATATTTTTTATGCCTACTAAATTTTTAATGGTGTACCTTTATGTGGAATTTCACAGGGAGTTCTCAGAGATGTAAAGCCCATCTAATCTAGCTTCCTGTATGGAACAGGTCATGACACTTTGTCAAGCTTTGCAGCTTGCATTGTGGTGCACGTGTTAAGAAAACCCTTCAGTCTTGAGGTAATCATTCCCAAAGAAGGTTGTTGTACGAGTTAATTTCTAAGTACCAATTTCACAGCCTTGGTAGCTATTTGCCCTGGAAATTATCCCAGATAGTATAGGTTAATTAAAGAATGCACTGCATATTTACAAATTATGTGTTAGTATGACTATTTTGAATATGAAATAGCTAATCATTTCTGGGAAATCAAATGTATCTTTCACTATATATATTTTATTAATCAAGAGTGTAAAAAGCAGCCATCAAAATAAAAATGTTTATGGGCCAGAGCCTGAGTTTCCAGAATACAACTCTGCTTCCTAGCACTTGACATCTGCCAGTATGTTTGCATGCAAGGACTTCATTGCTTTTTGAGAGGTGACACAATGCTGTATTGCATCGAACTTTGTACAGCACTATGGAGCCCAAATTATCATCTTGTCTGTCGTGCCTGCCTAGTCATCTGTGGGATGACTTCAGAAGATCCTATTGACTTTGCTGCTTCCCTTTTGTGAAATGGAGGTGGTGATTCTGATCTTCTGATACCTTTGATAGGTTAGGTAGCAGTTGATTAAATAACTAAAAGTTTGTTTGAGTTTTCCATTTAAGTCTCAAGTGAGTTCATAAAGACACCTAGAGATACAAAGCTGGGGGGGGGGGGGGGGGAATTGCCTGCAGAAGTGTAACTTAAAATATGCCAATAGGTTTGGAAAAATGAATGGGCCTGTCCAAATTAGGATCAGTCAATATATCATCTTGGTGTAGCTTTGGAATGTTTCTGAAGCAAACTGCACAAGTGTCAGTTCCTGAAATATGTCCCAGGTTCAATGCCATGTACAGAAATGTTTTTTTCCCATTTAACTACATTGAAGGATTTGCTGCATTAACTTTGACAAGAAAATCACTATGACCTTCTGGGAACCCTGTTGTTCTTACTGTGGAGAACTAAAGCAAAGAACTCCACTGATACCATGAATTTTCAGTGCATAGGGATATCATTAGGAAATGGCAAGCAGTATTTTGTTATATTATTATATTAGCCATGTAGTATTGGATCTGTATTTAGGATAAATACCTGTTTATTCACTACTGGATTGTATAGTCTGTACAATGTACAATTGTACAATAATTATTTTAGACAATAACATAATGGAAGAGAGTTAATGAGTTTTTTTCCAAATCAGATTGTAGTTTTTATTTTGCTTACTGGTTGGTTGTGTTTGGAAGGAGGCAGAAAGCGGTCATTACTCATCCTGAGGAATGCTCTAATTGCACACCTTGTGTATATATATTTATAGAAGGTGGAAGAACTATAGCAGGAGAAGACAAGACAAGCCAGTGAGTTTATGTTCATAGCCTTAATGTGAATTACAGAAAAGCAGAATCCAGTTTCTGGTGTGAGTTCAGCAGGTCTTGGGCACCAGTTTGCTTAACGTTTGGGCTTGGGTCCAGTCTGTACCAGTAATTACGCCATGATGTTTGCATCTTTGAAAGTGATGGAGATATGAATGGAACTGAATTTCAGAAAAATATTATTATCTGTCAGACTTTATTCTACAAGTGACTGTGTATAATGGGAGTAAAGAAAAGAAATAACATCTTGTGTATAAACCATCAGTAAATGCTTTGGAATTCCTGAAGCATGCTCATTTCCTGCTAGTAATATAGATAGCTACCACATACGCTTTAGTCAATATGTGTACATCTCCTCTGGTGTCAGACTCTTAAATTTAAAAGTCATTAACTATCAGTGTGAGTGTGCGGAAATGTCTCTGCCAACCTGTGTCAGATGCCTACAGGCACACAGAGCTAGTGAAGAACAACAGAAGAAAAAGCAGTACACAGCTGTTAGTCTTATAGTCAAGGTCAGTGAACTGTCATTGATTCTTTATCATCATCAAAACCAAGAATCTTTCCCTTGTAATGTTTTATCAGTAAGAACAGCAGCTATCTTTTGCTCTGATATCCTTGAAAAGTCTCTGGGCATCTGGCAAAGATGGCATTTCTGTTCACTGAAGATGTGGGTATGGATAGCAATAATCTAGTTCATTCCAGAAGACAAAAAAACTAACAAATAAGTGAGCAAGCCATGTGAAGAAATAAAATCTGATTTCTGATAATTCTGTGTAATTTTTACTTCTTCGAAGTGATACTGGATTTTGCCTTGTTAATTCTTTTTACTGTCTTGGTAAGTCACCTTACTCCTGACAACCCATTGTACTTCAGAAAACTAGTATTATGCTGGATCTGAAGGTCAGCTATCCAAGCTTGAAATGTGGGCAGCTGAAAGAAATCAGCATTTAGCATTCCGCATTTTACAGTACAGCTGTTGTTTAAATGCAGCCCATGAAAATGTATTTCGTGCTTTCTTCTCTGCCTATGGTTAACTTCTTCAGCTGTGTCTGGGTTGGCATGGTCTTAATTGAAGATGGGAGGAGGAAGTCAGTGCCTTCTCAGTGAGACAGCATGCTTTTTCTGTGGTTTTGTGAGCAACAGGAGGGAGCTTCCAAGCATCATCTTGTTGCAGCTTTGCTGTTGCACTCTTCTGCTGTTACTGAGGAAGTGAGTTTATGGAAGCAGAGCTAGGTAACCTGTAGCTAACATTAACCTGACATTAAACAGGTACCTAGCACCTGTTTAATGTCATTGCCACTCAGCTTGGTTTATGGACTTGAATTTGAAGTGTGTACAGTAGAGATATCTTAAAGAAGATCTATTTCATAGAACTAGCCTTCAAGAAATACTTGTTGGTGTATGCCTGAAAGCAGACAATGATCTGCTGTTTCAATTTATATCCCATTCTGAACATTTTGGCATGCAGTTTTTATCCTCTAGATCTTGTTAAGCTCTTAACTGTTTGGCGTAAGTAATGCTAAACAGTATTCAGTGGCTCACAGGATCTTAGACAAACCTTGGGAAGGGACAGCAGATTTGAATGCTAAAGTGTGAATCTTAAACGTGGAATTTCAATCGGTCTTTGAAACTGAGTAAGTGGCAGCTGGAATCTTAAGTACAGGTCACCGTTTGTAAGGGAAAGACTGTCTCTGATGTGCAAACAATATATTTTGAAGTATTGCTTTCTGGCAAAATATGTGCTTCCCATTTAATTCAATTTGTGTAAAAAGATTTCATTGACAAAAAATCCATTTGATGGCATTAATAGGAAACATGACAAATTTCCGTTACATTTTTTAATTAAAATAAAGTTTCTAATGAATGTGTTAAATAGAAATTAATATGATAATTACCTAATTTGAAACTTAGTTTGTCAGTAGGGGAGATCTTTCAGTATTAGTACTGAATATGATTAAAGATTGAGCATCATGCTATTTTACAAGTTAAAAGGGAATGGATAACATTTCTGGGTGGAGGGAAAAAAAAACTGATTGTACATACACTTTAGAACTGCATCACAAGGAATGGCCATCTCTCCTTGTTGCCTAGAGGATTTTCAGTAAGGGAGATCGGAATGTTATTCACTCTGGTCTTTGTCTTTGGAAAGCCACAAGAACCAGCTTTCACACAAATACTGAAGAGCAGCATAGCAAGCAAAACAGCTTCTTAGTAGATATTGCTTTGGCTTGTAAGAGCAGCTCCCTCGGTCTTGCATAGGGGAGGATGTGAAGCACCAAGTCTCTGCATGCTTGGCTTCATGGGCCTTGCTCAGAACTCCACCTTTCATGGATCAAATTCAGGGGCTTGATGTGAAAACAGCAAGAAGTGTCCATACAACTGGTGATGATTTTTTTTTGGTTTTTTGTTTTCATTTCTAGGCAAAACACATTCTATTAGTCTAGGAAACAGAAATAGTCTTGGGATGGACATGTGCTACTGGGTGAGCCCTCACTTGTGTAGGAGCAGTGCTTTGAAATATTGAGTTACCTAGAACCTATTGCAAACTGTAAGGGAGAAATTAATCAAATACAATTATGCAGGTGTCACAAGAAGTGTGGGGGGTTCATAGAGAAAGCGTGTTTTTCGGGAATGTCACTGGAAACTCAATATGCTGGCTGAAATTATATAGGATTTTTTTGAGATCAGTAGTGATGTTTGCTAGTAATGAAAGGATTTACAAGAAAGGCTTTCTATTATTGGCTATTGGATACATTTTTTTGAGGGTGGTGAATACAGAACTTAAGAACCAAACAAATAAAAAGCCACCACAAAAAATCCATCAGAAAGCACACCTTAAACAGTTCACATGAATGCAGTGGAATGGAAGGATGTCCAACACACCTTAGACGAAGGTTTTAAAAAAGTCAAATGACATGGTATTCTGCAAAGGCAGTCAGCTGCCAATGACAGTCTCTGGAGCAGTCCTGATAAAAGGTTTCCAGCTGGTCTTGCTGAACTTTGTCTAAAAAAACCTAAAGTAGACAAGAAATGGTGGCCCCATTTTTCAGATGTCTGAATGGAGCCTCCTTGTGAATGACTGTATGCCCCTTCTAATAATTTCTGCTCTTGGAGTGCTTGTTGTTGGGTAAACTTACACTGCAGGTTGCAGCAGAGCAGTTGGCTTGAACTGAGCTTGGCGCAGTTGTGGCCTGGTTGTTCTTACTATCCCGTTGTCATTCAGCAGTCTGGAGTGTGATGTCTCCTTTATTTTCTTTCCCTTCATGGCTTTTGACTTTGCATACGCTCACTAAAGTAAGGTACTGCTCGTTGCAGTTTTGCACGCATCGTGCAAACTAGAAACGGATTTTGGGTTAGCCATGTGTTCCTGGTGTAATGATATTTCCTGTTTCTTGAAATGCTTAGTTGAAGGAAGAGAAGCCTCTGTGTAACATACCTTGCTATTTATGACAAGTGCATTTTTTTCCTTTCTGATCATTCTTGGTCTCCATCCACTGAACATAAGGTTTCTCAAGTTTTAAACTGAAAATTAACTTCTTAATCACTGATTGAGTTTCAGATGAGGCAAGAAGAGTTGTATCCTGTCTGATGTGAGTAGCAGAATCTCATGCTTTTTTTCTATTTGAGACAAAAACATATATGACCTGGCATGGCAACGGGCAAAGCAAATCTACATGGTCTTTCTCACATAGTGAACTGCTATGGTGGTGGCTGTTCAGCGCAGAAAATGAAATGAGAGCCCCAAAACTGCTTTGGGCTGTTTTTTATGGGTTTGCAGGGAATGACTCCTCAAGTAGATGAATATAAGCAGGCTTCTGCAACTCAAGCAGTGAAATTTCTGGAATACAGAGATGGTTATTGAAGGATAGGTATAGCTTTTACATACAGTAGAAAGTTCTGCTATTTCTAATACCTTTGCACCTTTGTAAGTTTTTAAGTAATTTATTGCTGCAGATTTCAGCAACTTATTTGTAGAGACACATTTTTTTACTGCAATGACTTATGTCAGTGCTATTAAAGGTGTAATACACTTTGGTCAGTACATACCCATGGGAATTTTGTACAAAAGAGATTAGTCTGATAAGGCTCAGTTTATTTGAAACCACAGTGTTTCTAATGTCGTTATTCTGTTGCTTGGGAAAAGTTTCTCAAATTCGCAGGACTGAATTTCTCTTCTCAGCCTGAGACGAATAGCCACAAGGTCAGTCACTGAGGTGCTCAGCTTGGAGGTGATCAAATTCCAACTTTAATCCCCTCTTCTGCTTCTTTCAGACCAAAAATGTGAACTTGAATTTTCAGTAATTGTTCTTTGTTTTGCTCCTTTGAAAAACTTTGGAGGCCTTGGGCTTGGCCCAGTAGGAGTCTTAAAAATTTTCACAGGAAGAAAAAAGGTTTCTCATCCAGCATTAACTGCCACGTTAATTACAGGAGTGTCACTAAGCACTGTGCAAGGTTATGGGTTCTGTGCCAAAATCAGGCAATTCTTGCTCAGTGCTTTGCCCCAGCTTATGCTGTTGGAAATTCAATTCCCCCTTGAATATGGTTTTTAGGTTTCAGTGCAATGCAAGGAATATTCAGTGTCTCTCTTAGCCAGCTTTGCATGTAGCAGTTGTGTCATTGTCTGTGACTGTACTGGTAACATCTACAAACTACTATCCTGCTACTGTACCAATTCATTTAAATCTGTGCATACTTCACTCCTGAGGGCTTGTAATTTTTTATTCTCCCTGAACTTAAGTGAATTTTCAAAACAGCTCTCAGGTGCAGTCTTTGTCCTTCTTGCACTGCTGCTGTTTTCTCTTTTCAGATCCAGCTCTGACCCCAGCTTCCCCTGGGTTTTCCTTTGCCTCCGAATACATTGGCTGGTGAAATAACTGTCCCCCTCCTCTTCCAGTATCTATGGCATTCATAAAGGGCCAGCTGTACAGTTGTTGCTCTCTGACATGGTTCAGTGTCTCCATCCCATTTGATGACTTGGAAAATAACAGATTAAATGGTTACCTTCCTACTCCCCGTGCCCCCAGCAGTTCCACTAGCTGCCTGAGTAGATCTTCAGTTTAAACTAAAACTAGAAGTTTGTAAGTATTTTCCACAATCGGCCCCTTTGATGCATTTTGATACCCACCTGCCCGAAAACAAAAAACAAACAGTGGGCCTAGATGCTGTGCAAATCTGAGAACGTGTCTATCTCCTTTTAGGCTTCAGAAAATGGGTCCAGTGACTGAAGTTCAAAATTCCCTGAGCTGAGACAGTTTTGTCGGTGGGAAATATGAACCTTTCATGGTGTTTGGACTTATGTATTTCCACATGGTGGTGGGACTTTTATTACAACCAAACTTGGAAAGTCAGGATGGTAAAGAAAAGATGATCCCACTTGAGTCTGCCTGTTTATGTGGCAGGCAGTACAGCCCCAGGTCCTCTTCCAGAGTCCTTTGGGAACAACAAATACTTGTTTCCAGACTTCTGTATCTTTAATCAATCCAAACTTGGAAATTATTATAAATATTTTTATAATAGAACAAAGCAAAAATGCCTCGTGGCATTGATTGAAAATGCTAGCACCATTGACCCATGTGTGCATTCAGAGTTAAAGCTCTCAAGTATGCTACCATGTGTTGTGTAAACTGTGTGTATAATTACACTCAGCCAACAGCTGCTGTTAGATTGGAAAAGATAGGTGCTCTAATAAGATGTAAACTAGCCAACAGTTTAATTTCAGTTCTTGGTGGCCAATGCATCCAAATGTTCAGAGAACTGCCCCCACCTTTCGCTTTGTGGGACCAGGGAACTAGCTTGTTTTGAATAGCTTGCTAACTGAAGTAAAGTTAAACCCTTAGTATGCTTCACTGCATTTCATGGATGAGCAATACTTCCAGATGTAAGAAGCCGCTATGTGGTACAAAACTGCTTTTCCATGGTGATGGGGCTGGCCAGTCTGTAACTGCCTTGAGTCTTGCATTTCTTTTTACGCTTGCAACATCTTTCCCTCCCTCCTTTCCTCTCCATTTCTAGCTCATGCCAATTGACAGGGTCTGGGGCAGGGAGGAGAGGGGAGATACTCTCTTTCTGCTTTTCTCTATTGCCTGCTAGATGAAAAGTGCATTTCTGGTGGATGCTAATGAATGTATATTTAACAGGTTAATGAAGTTGTGTGGAGAGGAGTAAGGACAGTGTCAGACTGCTGCTGGTTAAAAAATATACCTGATGTTACGTTGTGATGGTTGTCATTGATTGTCTTCTTACTACCACCTTGTTGTCTGAAAGACTGCTGATCTAAATTCCTAATCATGCCAGTGGTTTTGTATTATCAACTCCAATGCAGTGCAATGCTTTTTGTCATATTCAGTTGGACAGCAATGATCTGCTCTAGATGTTTCCCTCTAGCTTTCCTAGCTTAATAGCTGCTGTGCCAGTAGAGTAAAGCAACTAATGTGAGTACTGCTACACAGCACGTGTGAGGGTATAAGGTGAAATTCTGTGGAAATCAATCTCCAAGTTCATCTTTAAGTAAATTTAATGCTTTCTGTTTCAAGCGTATGTGGAGCCTTAACCACTATAAAAATAAATATTTTTTTTGCATTCCATTAATTTGGGCAGCAGAGGCTATGTTATAAGTTTGTCTTGTCTAAGGGCAAACACTTGAGATAATGAGTAGATATGGATGTTGTGTGTTGGAGCCTGACTGGTCAAATTCAGAGACATTTGATCAACTCATAACCTGGAGCTGCTGCAGGTAGTTTCTAGTTTAGCGTATGCTATTAAAAGAATGCTTGAGATGTGGAAAGTTCAATTGGTGCTGTGTTATCTTGTGTAGGCCATAGGTAACGTCCCTATTTAAAAGAAATCCTAGGTGTGCTTGCTTGTTTCCTTGCATATTGCTAAGGGACTTATTTAATGTTGTTGCTGTAGTAACTGAGGACCAATTCTAGCAATAATTTTTAGCAGCATTTGTACAAGTTCACGGATTTCAGCTTCATTCAACTGGACTGCATAAATGCTCTTCTGTGTGAGCTTAGGCTCATCACATAAAAAATGACCTGAATCCTATGCAAGTTCAAATGCAGTGAAATAGTGAAGATGTGCTATGTAACATAGACACTGTGGACAAAAACAACCTTCCTCAATGTCTTCGTAATTAGAGCCTTTGGGTTGCCACGTGTTCCCTGACAAGCGCCGGACATGTCAAATCCCTTGGTACAGAACAAGTTTATGAGAATGGCCATCACAGGTGGTATTTGTGGTGGCAGCCTCAGAACAGAGGCCAAGGGTTGAATGGTAACAGAAGCAGCTAAATTAACTTCTAATGCTGGAGGGACATCCTTTTCAGCAGACTTGCAGCACAAAAGTTGAGCTAACAAAAGCCTTCTCTGTTAGTGCTTGGGCTGCAGAATAAAACCCATTAAAAGCCTATGCACCTACCCACAAAGAGCTCCTGCTCTGAGTGAGTAATTGCAGCGTCTCCAAGAAAAAGCAAATGCTTTTAACTCTTGAATAATGACCACAAGCAACTGAAGAGTACTAAGGACTTTCATAGACAGAGGCACGTGTTTTGTAAGCCTGTTGACATGCACCGAGCATTAGTGTAATGATCTGGTCATGCAGGTGGTAGAAAACAGACACGAGGCTGTGATTTAAGTCATGACCTGATGCTCATTAAGCCACTATATGTGCATTTGCCAGAATGCAGTGGGGTCTCACAAGAATCTTCTTGTATGATGGCTCAGCAGTGTAGGCTTTCCTCACCTAATCCATAGGTTTCAGCTCTGTTTTAGGCCTGCCCCTTTTCCCTCTGTGTTTCCGTAATGTCTGTTGCTTCAAACTTAAGTTTTCCTTTCTTCCCATAAGCAAAGCCAAAATGGGAGGTCTCCTTTACTTTGGAGGGATGACTGTTTCAGTCTTGAAATTGTGCTAGACATATGAACGATGGGGAGCAATGAAAAGCCTGCATGCCATGGTCCTTTATCTGTTAATTAGTGTGTTTCTGTCCTTATGCTATGAGGAGCATAGAGGCTGCCCTTCATGCTGCCCACTTGGTCTTTAGTGAGGACCAACTCCTTTTTTTGCCTGTTTAATCAGAGCTTTAGTATCCTAAAAATGCATTTTAAAAAGCACAACCACTCTAGCAGGATGAAAAAAAAAAAAGTGAACAGCTTGAAAAAAGAAATGGAACTATTTTGTATTTTATTTATATGTATTTATATGTTTGGAGCCCAGAGAATGAGACACACTTGCAGTTTATTTCCTCTTCCTTCTTTGCCTTTTCCTCAATTGAAGAGCAATAAATAATGCTCCACATCAGAAGAAGAGGTTTAGTATTTGTGGGGAGAAAGGATATTGTTAAAAATTTTGGTCTGTCATTCTTATTAAAGTTACTATTTGCCACATAACTGCCTAGTGTTAAGGTGCCAGATTTCCTTCCTGGGCTTAAAAGTGATACCTTGTGGACCAGGAATTACTGAAACTCTGTTATACTTCCAGCTTACAAAAGCTAGTTTAGCAAATTATTTATATGTTGTGTTTCTCCTGATATTTTTTCTGTAAATGAAGTTGTTGCTCAGTACACTTTATTATAAAACCTTTCATTTCTAATATGTAATCACTAACTGTGGAGTATCTGGGGGTGAGCTTCACAGCTTTTCTTGATATCTTTTGTCAAATGCAGTATTACCTGCTCATCTGCATACTCTTAAATCCAACATAATGATCTAGTTTCCTCTAAGTAAGACAGATTATATGCTATATAAACCAACTTTTACGAGTTACAGAAATAATCCCTTTCAACAGGGGAAAGATTGCCTAGAGGAACTTTTTGAGAAAACGCCTCATGAGAAATGCTAGTGTGATTGGTATTAGTTACAGCTCCTGTTAGCACTTCTCTGAAAAGGATAAAGAAAAAAGGCAGACTGAGAGCAATCTGTTTTCACAATTCCTTACATAAATATTTAAGAGCAGAGAGATTGGCCATGGGTAGAGCTTGGATGAGACGTACAGTGGTGTCAGGAAAGAAAATGAGATGTAGCAACGCAAAGTTAAACTGTGCTGTAACCTTCTTTGTGCCTCTCAAGAATGTCAGATCAGTCTCATGAGCATCAAACCTGCTTCATTTCCTTTAAATGAAGGTGTGTTAAATTCCATACAGTATCAAAACTCTTCTGTCCTCAAGTGTCTTGCCAGGAGTGAAAAAGCTACATGGGGGTGAGGCTTAGCAAGGTATGTGTAATAGTGGACTCCTGAAGGTATGTTGTTTGCTATGAGAATTCACAGATTAGTCTGGAAGAAGTCCAGTGTCAGATTTCATTCACAGTCTAGGCTGTAAAACATCTATGTTGCATTTAACTAATTTCAGATCACCCGAAGATCATTTTCCTTTTGCTTGCTGGGTTTGATTGTTATTCCAGGTGTGTTTCTTCATTTTCTTTCTGTATTTATGTAGTGTCATTTATATAACCAACACTATCTGGGAAAAAGAAGTACAAGTCACAGCTGAAAAATAAAACATACGGAGCCTCTGTGTCAGCCTTTTTGATGTATGGAAATTTTTGGCTTTCAGTTTTCTGGCCAGTTGCCTCATTTTTGAATAGGTTAACTTGAGCTGAGGTGGAGAGTATAGAGAAAAATAAATCTTCAGTAGTTTATAATGTGACAATAAGAAGAAAAGCATACAATAAGTTTCTACCCTCTGGCTCATACCAAGGTGAAGGTAAAATCTAGCATTTTATGAGTAATCAAGCTGTTCTCAGCCAGCTGCAGACGAGGATTCACATATCTTATGTCAAGGAGATGCTAGAGAGGAAATGGTGAGCTTTTTTCCTTAAAATAGTCTCCAAGTTCTAATAAAGCACTTGTTCCAATAAAAAGACTAAGTCTAGCAAACATCAGTGCTATCACTGGCTCTTGTCGGCTTCTTTCTCCATGGGCAGTCCTTCTCCATTCTCCTCTGCAAGCAGGAGCTTTACATTTTCCAAGGCACTTCTGACTTTGGAGCATGAAAATCCAGCCTTTACTCAAGTGTGAAATTAGGATTTTAGGACCAATGCATTATGACCCTTGGTTTTAGGTGATGTTTCTCACAAGGCCTGTGGATGTGTTTGTGATTGATTGCAAGAAACAGATTACATCCAATTTTAAAAACAAACAAGTGTGCATGATGGCATTTGTTTTAACTTCTTTAGTGTAATAGCTAGTCTAGTAAACACAGTGATTATTTTGGTGCCCCTTTGCTACACTGGAAAGAATTATCCAATTAACTGAGTGAAGAAAACGCATCTACTGCTCTGAATGCACAAAAGGCTGATTTAATGTCTAAATCTGAGAGTATTTAACATTGTGAGTAAAGCTAATTAAACTGACATGAAGCAAACACAAAGTAAAACCAAGACACCCATTCTTGGCCTGCATTCACAACACAGCTGTATTCTTGCACTTTTTTGATATGATGACTCATACATAAGTACAGTACTATTTCTAATTAAATGTTTAATTAAACAGAAGGAAGGTCTGCTAGGTTAAATTGTTGCTGCTTTTCTTGGTATCCCACAAGATGACAGCATTGGGACTTCTCATGGTTATTTGTGTCCTGCTGAAAATACCGATGTAACATTCAGAATAGCTGTATATGTGAGCTGTTGTTCTTTGAATCATCGGAGCAATTTTGTCCTAACTAAAGCAGTGTTGCGTATGGAGTCTGTGCTACAGATGTGTGTCTCAATGTTGGACCCCCATTACCAGGGGTCCTGCTCAATTTGGTGCCTCTGCCTATTTCTGGGTATCATGGGGTCTCTGTTACAAAACCAGCAGTACCAGTACTGCTGTTAAAAGACACCAGGTTTCAGAAGTTTAAAGGTTTTCATTAGTCGAATGATGCATATTCACTGTATTTACAAAAAAAAGCATTTTCCCCAAATATTCCAATATTTTCTCAAATACTTTCCTTCCTGAATACATTTAAGTATCAGACATTTAGTACAGCTCTCAAAAGCAGTGCATGGTAATTCAATTGTGTGATGTTCTCTATAATGGCAGCCATATGACTTGCATCCAGTGCAGTGATCAACAGTTGTATGTGTCCAGTATGCTACAGGACCCTAGAAATGCAGGATGCTTTCCAGACCCTCTTCTCTTACTTTGAAAGGCTTGAGTTCACCTGTGTCCCTTCAGGTATTCCTTCATAAGCTTTCAGGTTACCCTATTATCCAAAAGTAAGTATTACCGTTGAAGAGAAGAGCAAGCTTATGTACTTGTCTCAGATGCAGTCTGCCAGAAAGTGTCCATTCTTTAGTTTGGTTTTAATTTATATTGTGTTCTCCACTGTAAATGTCCACGGTGTGCTCCTATTCTTCTCCCTCTCTGTCTCATTGCACTGTGCTCTGGGAGGGGAGCAGAGCTGGGGAAGTAGAAGACAGGCAAGGGTGAAAGGCCCTTAAGTACTGTTCACACTTGACTTCCTCTAGCAGCATCCATGTGTCAGGACTGAGACCATCTGCAGGGCACAGATGATGGATTTCCATCACCCCTGTCGCGCCATCTCTTTGCTGCTGGAATGGGAGTACTGGTAGGAAGACAAGAGGAGATGGATGCTGGCCAATACTGGGATCCCAGTGAGAAAGTGCTTTGCAGATCTAGTAGCTCGAATGTGAACTAGTCCAGTTGATGTTTGTAGCTTGCAGAGTGTAATTTGAGCTGGCAGCATCAAGAGGGTGCAAGCAGGGGGAATTTCGGAGGGAGGTTAAATATATGCATGCAGAACTGTGCAGTCTTTTTCAGACGAGGGGCTTGAATGTGGTGCTGTGGGAGTTTGGACGCAAATGTAAGCATTTGACCTTGGGAGGGAGGGTGAAGTGGTCAGAAGGGCCTGTATGAGAAAATTTTGCTGTGTTGTGTAGGCTCAAAGAATGTAACCTGAGATTGAGGACAGAGCATGTTAAATGAGTGGCTAGAGAACAGGACCGGGGTTTCACAGTAGGTGTGGGGATGAAGAGCTGGACTTCCAGATCTGAAGAGCTGGTAAGACTTTCATTAATCTGTTAACCACCATTCTTCACGTTCTCTCAGTTTTCTTCAGAGGATAATTATTTGCTTGCGTTATTCTGCTTGGCTCAGCTTGTGAGACACAGTACACATCTGCAAATGGCATTAGCTTCAGTATTTGGCTTGTAGTGCTTTCTCACAAAAGACTTCAGCCACTGTTTTTAAAACCTTAGGCAGCTCACAGTAGAGCTCATGAAGGTATGCTCTGTGGATGATACAGGGACAAAGGGGCTTTTTTACAGAATGCTCTCTAAGTCTTAGTTTGTAGACATTTTTATTATTCTATTGTCAAACATTAATTTAATGTGAAACAAACCAGAGAGTAAAATGCCAAGGCATTTCTGAGGTGTTAGAACAATACATATTCTTCTCTCAAATCGGTGGTAATGCCAGCAGTGGGACAAATGGCTGCTGAAGAATGAAAAGAGCTAAAGGCAAACCTCACCCCCCCATTATCCTGTGAACTGTGTCCAGCAGGTCCCCAGCGTGTTGCAAACATTCAGGAAGAACATAAAGACTTTTTATGTAGGGTGGCTGTGCATAATAGATACTGTCTAGAAAAGAATTGCTGCACATTGTGAAGTTCATTAATGCGTGTGTAGTCAGCAAGAAGGTTGAATGACAGATTTCTCTATTAACTGCTCACACAGACAGCTAACAATTTGGCCACTGTGTGCCCAGCAGGAGTGAGGTGGTAGAGAGTCTGTCTGGAAAGGAAAACTGTGATCATCTGCTTTGAGAGATGCAATGGTCAGGGTTGGGAGGGGAGAGAAGGAGATGTCTGCAAGAATAACTGCTGGGAGAAGGCCTTCTCACTTGACCCAAAAAGGTGATGTTGCAGTAAGGTAGGGTTTGCTCTACCTAAATCATTTCAGGAAGAGATTTACTAAGGGATACAATTATCTGTGTGAAATTTTGGAAAGCCCACATAAATTTTTCTTACGGGCACTGCTGGTGCATATCTTTCAAATAGTAGCATTGTCACCAGGAGCAGGGAATGCCATTATCACCTGCCATCTTCAGGGTGATATGTGGAGGGGGGGGGAAGGAAGGTTTCAGGAAGGGCTGCTGAGCTCAGACTGGTTGTGGGCCTGGCTGGATTTTGGGCAGTGGTGGAGTTGAGCTGGGGAGGAGGCAAGAAGCTGTGCTTCTCTAACAGAAGAGCTAACATGTTAAAGACTGTCTGAAAGGAAAATGCTGAAGATTTAAAGTATTTTAATGGAAGTGTGTTGGGGATGAGTCTTTTGACTTCCTGTCTGAAGTGTAAGTGATCCTGCATGATGCTTTGAAGCTCCTAGTTCATGCTACTTTCCAAATGAATCCAATGTTTTTCTATGAGCCCTTTCTAAGGAAACCAAAATTTCTGGGACAGGCCATTTTACATGAAGGGCCTGGTAAAAATATTAGAAATAATTTTAGAACAGTGGCTCTGGGAACCAGGCAGATAAGAGGGAAGCTTTGGGCTTTGGCCTTGCTGGTTTGCATAAAAGCAAAGGGGAAGACTAAGCAGTGAGAGTTTTGGATAGGTACACACATGCAGACCGTGTATATACATCTTACACTTGTTCTTGTCGGGAGTGAAAAATGTGCACAGTCTAGCTGACAGTGTTGAGTGTATTTTAAAAGCAGATCATTCAGTTAGCACCATTTCTTATGTTATTACAAGGTTAGGTTTTTTTCAGGTATCCCAGCTTGACTTCCCTGTAGACTTCTGGTTGAGCCTTGTATCCCTTAATGACTGTTGTAGCATTGGGTATCAGTGTATCTAGTTCTTTCGCAGCACTGTAGGGGGAAAAAAAAAGTAGGACTGGTGTAATGGGTGGTAACATCACCATTATCTTAATAAGCAGAGATTACATTCCATTTGACAAGTGCCTTACTAGATCAGAAGTGTCTCCGTGCTTTCAGGTAGAAGTAGAAAATATTTTAAGTTTTGTATGCAGCTTGACTGACATAGCACTCATTAAGTACTGTGAAAAGCATTGTCTGCGCACAATACAAAGAAAATGCAGGTGCTGACGGGGTTATGAACCTGAAGTCAAACATGTAAAAGCAACCTATTTCTTTGCTATTGCAATGACCTGGTAGCTGTGTGTGTCTGAGTGGAGGTGTCACTTGGGGGTTTATGAGTATTGTAGCAGTTTGGGAGTTAAATTTACTTTTTTTTCTGAGGCACAACAGCTGTTCTATCACTTTAATGACTCTAGGTACAGTTTCATTTACTTAAACTTTATTACACAAATTTTCCAAACCTATATAAATACCTTACTCCATATCTGTTAAAACAGCTAATTTTTTTTTTTTTTGGTGGTGGTGATGGTGACATTTCTTTTGCTATCGTTTTGGTTTAAGGCTATTTAGGTTGTAACAATGAAAGTAGTGTTATTGAGAAATGCCTTAAATCCTGTTATAAAAGCAGATCCTGGCTTTCTACTTTATTTTTTAAAAAAGGCACAACAACTAAAACCCAAAACAACAACAACAACCAAAAAAAACCCCAAACCCAATAAAACCCACTAAGGTTGGTAATAGACTGATACACAGTATGATTACTCTAGACTCCTGACTGGCATAAATGGTTCAGAATAGACCTTGATGTTACCTGCCAAGAAGGGGCACTTACAGGACCTCCGTGGGACTCCTAAATTTAGAAGGTGGCACTGAAACGGGTGCCTGGGCAAGTTTTCATTGGCATGAAAATGGAGTAAGATCTGAAAAGACTCTTCCCTTTTTTTTTATTATGCTGGGCAATAGTAGTTACAGCTGGAGGGATGAAAAAGCAGATTCTGCAATGGTTGAGATGAGTTCCTGAGCAGCAGTGTGTGCCAGGCAGAGTGTTGATTATGGCTGTTTTTCTCTGGATTTCTGCAAATGCTTTTCTGAAAAACACAGTCATAGGAAGGGCATGAGTTTGGTTTAAGTGATGTGGAGACACAAGTGAGAATGGGGGAAATGTCAAAATAGATCACTACAGTTTTTTTCTGCATACCAGCAAAGGGGCAGGGAGGCAGTTTGCTGACAACCAGGAGAAGCAGCTTTGGGTGCAGGAGACAACAATTGGTTTTGAATCAGGAATGTCAGGTGTAAGTTACTTGCCTTGCCAGGGATAATTATTTAGACAGGTAACTTTCTTCAGCTGTGTGCTGGCAATCTCCTTGTCCTGAGTTGAGTGAGTAGTACAATGCAGCTGTTGTACAATTTCTTTTAATGACTGGGTTCTCAGACAGCATCTGTGTCACCTAGGGCAGCTTAAAAGCATACTATGGGCTACACTTCATCTAACTGCTGGTGGTACAGGTTTTGCACTGACCTTAATGTGCTCAAGAAGTCAGTAGTGACCAAAATTCAGGCCTGGGCATTTCTCCTTTCTTTCTTCAAAGCAATTAGTTGTTACTCAGGTGTGCATGAAGGAGGAATAACCACTGGAAAAATGCATGCAGGTGAGTGTGAGGAGAGTTGTGCTCTGTGTATGCCTGTGTTTGTCCTGAGTGGCAGAAACTTGAATGCCTTTGTCACTTAGCTCTGGTGGCAAGTCCCATTTTGCACTTGCACTCTGATGCAAAGCATGCTCAGGATGCAATTGTTTTTTGACACAGTGTTACTCCAGGTAACACTGTCCTTTCACATTCTCCCCACCCTTGTGTTGGTTAAGTGGAGCAGAAGGACAAAATGCCAAAAAAACCTTAGGAGTGGGAGGGTATTGGGAATGTCTGGAAAGAACAAAAGTGAGGCTGGGGTCTTGGGGGAGAGAAGGGCGGGAAGCCTAAGAGCGTAGATCTGGACAAATGTTCGTTCTTAAATGATCATCTGCCCTACCTAGCGTGGCAGGTATCTGAATGGAGAGAGTTTCTGAACTGTAATTTCAGAAAGTGTTACCTATTATGTGGCTTGTAAAATATATGAAGGCTTGTGCAATCTTCTGTGGGGAGAAATTGAGTATCCCAAAAGGAAAAGCCTAGGTTTGTGGTTTTCAGAAATTTTCAATTATTCACAGTTTTAGTGTATGGATAATTTAATAAACACTTTTTAACTTAAAAACATTGCAAAATGTGAGTGAAAGCAGGTAGAGATAGTATTTTTAATAGGATTTGAAAAGAAGATTCAATTGTAGTTAATATTTTGAAAATATACAGACCTCCTTTTGTGGGGGGCTTGTAGCATATTGAAAAAGAATCAAATGGAATTGATGATCATTAATTTAGTTTCATCTGTGGATTAAGTCCACAACAAGATGCACATTTTTGTGCACTGAGTGTGACACAGATTTTTGTGTAAGACAAAGCCATGGACTCTGTCAGGGACCTGAAGTGGCATGCTAGGACTATCTTAATTAAGGTAAGACGTTTTCAAAACTGTCAGCTGCATACATAGGAAAAAAAAAAAGGTAAATTAAGTTATCAGTGTTTTAATAGTTGAGACACTGATTTTTAACCTAGGTTGAGATTGTCATTGCAGGAACAATTGCAAATGCTAGGCTCTGTCATCAGCAAGGTGGTCAAATAAATATCCCATTTATCTGCAGCATTTTACAGTGAGTTCCAGGAACTACATTTTTTTATTGTTGTTGTCTGCCCAAGGCCTACATTTTACTGGAAAACAGAGAAAACATACCTTCAGAAGAAGGAATGAAAAGTTTCATGCATTCAGCGCTTGCATGCACAAGCAATCTGACTAATCCTTTGAAAATGAGCAGAGGAATGAGGATTTTCTGTTCACCTGAAAGAACTTGGTGAAACTACAAAGCCAGGTTCCTAAAAGAAAAATGTTCTTTTAAACCCATAGAGTATATTTTGTAAGGAACAAAGAGGGTTGAGCTCCCTGCAGCTGCAGAGAATGGAAGCAGTATGTCATATAAAGACTCCATGAAAACGGCAACTATTCATTGCATCCTGGCTCTTATTATCCAGGATCACAATGGTGGAAATGGCCTTTTTAAACTTGCTTAAGAACACGCAGATCTGAATGTGTTTAGAGCTCGGATGCGCTTGGTTGAATTGCGTAGATGTCTTGATGTTGCCTTCAGTGTGTTCATAACAGATTTGTGAAAGTGTGCCAGAGCTAGGGTATACGAGTGGGGTGAGCTGGTGCTTTGGGATAATACACTCTTCCACAGCATGGCGTCTGAAGGCTGTGGTATGGCTGCTGGTGGTGACAGTTCTGTGCCAGTCACCTATGAGAAGAGTTGTAAGCATTTTAAGGACAAGTAAAATAGCTTTTGTATTATCTCTAAATGTAACAGTAAATTGAATATAAGCACAGCTGGCAGGAATCTGCAAATCTGCATTTGAAATTTCGTAGCTCTTCACTAGAAGATTTTTCTGTATGATAATGGTTTCTTTGGTCTGCATTACTTAGTTCACTTACCTGCAGGAGGGAACCATAAGCTTTGTGTGAAACTGAAAAGAAAACTTACTGTACTGTTGTCATTTCTAATTTCTTACAAGAGACAGTAACTGCCCCATCTTGAAAAAATGAGTAAGAGCCCTGTACCTTCAGCTGTGGGGAAGTAAAAAAGGAAGGACTTTTTATAACTTCCTATAAGACTGGAAGTGCATTATTACTACAGAGTGTAATAGTAAAATACATTGGACCTTGCACACTGTCCATGACTTGTACGGAGCTGGTGACACAGTGAAATAGCATGCTTATCAAGCATTTGCATATGGACAATTATGGTAAGTGTTTTCCTAAGAGATGACATCTGTAGGAATTGCATAATAATACTGGGATTAATGCAGTCACTTAACATCAGGCGAGGCCCAGGCAGCTCCTCTCCATCCGCTCTGGTTTTGCCTGCTAAGTTTATTCGTGGCTGAGTGACTGACTCTTCCAGTGTCACATAAGCTGAATGGGCAGGGAAAAATCGCATGTGTGTGATGGAGTAGTGCCAAATCCCTTTCTTTGCCAAATGTATCCAGTCATCTCTGGAAATATGCATTCTTCTAGTCCTAGCTTAGGTCATAAATGAAAATGGGCCTCTTCTCATGTGCATGCTTTTATACATATTAGCACTGTGATATTAGAGGCTGGTGGCCATTTAGTTCCTGTAGATATTTAGTTCCTATAGATATTCCCAGCTAGGAGAGTACAGAGAATAATTAGCGTTGTGCAAAGATGTCTTTCATGTGGCCCTAAAGTAAAAGGGACATGGCTTTGGGATGTTGTTTGGTGCAGGAACCCGCCCACTTCTTGTTTTATTGAGTCTTGTATTGAAATATAAATCTTGTAAAGATACTTCGTATCTTAACTGTGTCATTTTGCTGCTTGCTGTGTAAGTACTTTCTGCTGATGAGTCTTATTACTTGTTAATTATTTAACGTAAACACCAGATGTAAAGAAGGACCACCATGCTTTCTTGCTCTATTTGATAACACTGTAAAATAGACCACATGGATACATTTGTTTATACGCTCTTGTAGGATGCTAATGTCTACCTTTTTTCAGGAAGCAATTTTACAGTCAGACACTCTGAAGAGGTTAATGTATTGGGGTTTTTTTCTCACTACTGGATTTTTGATAGGTTTTTAAAGTTACTACAAGGGATTTTTAAACAATACTGTGTTGCACTTAGCACTTTTCATCACGGAATTGTTCACTCTTTTTTGTGTAGGCAAATACTGCTACTGTGCTGTTTTTTTATCATATTGTGAAACTGAGGGCCGTTTTCTGCTTAAAGAGAGGAACAAACAAGATTAATATTCAAATTTATTAACTGTTTATTCCAACCTTAAAATTCTTCATAACCTTTACGGAAATGTTGTGTATCACTTAAAATGAAAAGGGCAGAACAGAAATTTCACTATTGTTTTATACTGGAGGTTTCTCTGAAATACTAAAATGTTTAATGACCTCCAAACATTTCTGTAAGGAATATATCATCCCCTACTGAATTCTGCAGAATCATTTCATCAAACCATAAACCACAGGTTTTTTTACTAACTCCTGCATGAGTTTTCCAGAAGTGTCTCCCCTGTCCCATATCATTAAAACACAGAAGGCGAGTGAGCGGGGGTGACAGCTCCCAACAGTTTTGGATCAAGAGAATAACAGTCGCAATAAATTAGAAATGACTGTCACCATTCATTATCTGCAGTATAAAATAGAGCTTGCTGGAGTAGAAGGGATGTCCTTGATTGCGGTGATGAGGCTTATGGTGGGATGCCTAAGATAACATAGCGGTGATGGGAAGAAAGTCTTAAAAGCGAGGGGAGCATTCTTCTGTGCGACTGGCCACCTTGCATGGAGGCAGTGCAGGCAGTTGTCCAGGAGGTCAGATAACTTTTGGCAAGGTAGCCTGAGATAAGACTGTAGTTTTCAGCCATTACTCACAGTCTGCACACTGAGGGGTGACTGCTGGTGTTGCCAGATAAATTTCAGCAGGTAACTGCTGTGTTTTATAAGGCAATTTTGATTTTGCTTCTGTTTCTACTGCACACCAGAAGCTGATGTTTTCTCACCAGCTGTTACTCATTTGTTACTATGTTTACACTTACTTGTGAAAGACTTTGACTCAGTAGCCTGTGCATTTACACTGGGAGTAATATTGCCTTTTGCTTATTTAAAATTACTTACCTGAATGTGCAAGTAAACTTGAGATAAACTTGATTGATGAGTTTTCAGTGCTCAGTTGGATATGCTGACTATATGAAAAATGAGGCTCCTTTTGGGGATGAGTTGAATGCCTAAAACTACAGTTTGCTGCTTTATCATCTCAGCCCTGACACTGCAATGGGTAATTAAAATACATCAATAAGGCATTAATGATGAAAAAAATAAAAATAAATTCTTCATTTGAGGAAAGCATATGACCACATGGAAATTATTCGTATTTTAGCAAGGTTCTGTAAAACTGAACTAGAAAATATTCAGTGTCTGCTGAGCCGCCTGCCATGTTGGCTAGCAGACAGGAAAACTTGAGTTTCAGCAATGGCTTGTATTTGGAGGAGAGTCTTTCAGGCACTTCAGTTGGCTTTTTACTTTTTTCTTAATAAAATGCACATTTCTGAAAATGGTGAAAGTGTAGTAATAACTTTAGAGTCTGAGGCCTAAGGACAGGCAGTGAATAGAACTTGGTCTCCTTTTTATTCCTCGGTTTCTCTACAGGTAACAAGCTTGGCCTCATGCAATGTTTCCTAGGGAATTCACTTGTCTTTGCTTCTGGTTATCAACTCCTTCAGCTGGTCATTAATTTCCAGCAAATGTTATGGAGCTTGAACCTTATTACTTAAACAGAGAGTTCATCTTGTTAAGCTTTTCGTGCTTAAGATGTTGCTCTTGAATGCTGTGTTTCTTAGTAAAAAAAAGTTTCTTTGGCGGTGGTTATTCTCGGAGTGAGTTACACTCCGATCATAAGGAATTCACATCTTCTGTTGAATACATAGCTAAAATACTGTAATAGAGTCTTTTATTTTGAATACACATTGCTCTACATATATACAATACCTGTTTCATGAGTTGTGCATATCTAGTGAGAAGCTTGATTATGGCTATGTCTGTCTAATTAGAAGGAATGAGACAAAGCCTGTCCCATGTCTAATGTTTATTGTTCATTGACATGTTGCAGATGTTAAATGGCAAAGAGGAAATAAGTGGAAAATAACAGCCATTTCGAACAAAAATGTTGTGTTACAGGTAGCACCAGGAAGTAACTTCGGATGGTCTGGTCTTGGAGAAATAAAACAGGTTTTGCAAAGGATTTTATTATAGTTTGTTTTGCTGGAAAATTGATGGGAATGGGAATGAGATGAAGCAAAAACGGTGGAAAAAGGTGCCCAGGAACCTGTGAAGCAGTTGAGGTGAGACTGAATGGTGGTGCATTGCTACCTCTGGCCTTCACCTCTGCTCTCTTGTCTGTGCAGGCATCCTTAGCAGACTCACATCTATTGGCTGTAGACAGCCATGGGGGAAAAAAAAAAAGATGGCTGAAGGATTTCAGGTGTCATGACTGAGCTAGCAGGAGACTAAATTAGGTATAGATAGCCATTTTGTCATGGTGGCAGAGAGAGGAGGGACCTAGAGGCACACTTTATGTTGTGTACTTGGCTAGCGCTCTATGAGGAACAGCCAGATGGAGGTAGAGGGGCACAAATCAAATACTAGTGACTTGGGAAACCAAGATTATATTTTGATGGCAATAGCATGAAGCGCAGCATGCAATAATGGTGTCTTAATTTTCTCTTTTTTTTCTGTGTTCTTGCATCACCCTTTCAGTAGAGTATTAAGAAACTTGAGCAGCAGCAGAGGCCATATCATCACTACCTGGCTTAGCCAAGAAGCATTAAATATATTTGTTAGGTAGAAGGAATAATAATAGAATATGGGAAGTGCACAGATGTTGACAAAATCATATGATGGTTTTCTTTCCTACACAAAATACAGGCTGTCTTCCACCTTGCTTTCAAACACCAGAAATAACTTTTTGTTCTCCAGTGGTTAGCAACCCCCTTATGTGTTTGAAGTTTTAAAAGGTGTGATTAGAGGCTTGTGGCAGTCAGTCTTGGGTGGCCACAGAGGAAGATAATGTGGGTAGCCTTCACAAGGACTCGTTCTCCAAAGTGAAGGTGACAAGCTGATAACAGTGGTCCTGTTCCTTGTAATCTCACATAATCTCTTGATCTTGTCAGAAAGGAGCTCTTGTGCATTAGACTAATCATGGTATCAGGTCAATATCGAGTGGCCTGAGAAAACCATCACTCAAGTATTTTCCATCCCACACTCAGTCTAAATGCTGAAATGTTGCTGTAAAAATTCCCAAACGATTAAGGGTGATAAGCAGTTATGTGATAATCGTTTTTGTCTGCATCTTGACCCTTGCACACTGCTCTATGTACTGTGATGGGCTTTTTGATGATCTTTCTCTTTTCCTGTTTAAAGGGAATTTCAGCACTGTAGAAGGTCTGCATCCATTAAAAGGGCCGTCATGGTGACTTTTTTTTCTCCCTTCCTTTTATTTACTTGGATGTGGTACAAGTGCCGCATGGCTCCTGAAGTAACAAAATTAATAGCTCACAAGAGAGCCTTGTTAGTCTTTAAATGAAAATAATTGAGTTCTTTTAGCCTATTAGCGCTTAAGAATAGCCTTCTCTAAGTCCATTACCTCTGGGATAAAAGCCGTATTTGCAGCTGAATAAGCAGCATGTACAACATGACTTGTTGCTAGGGAAAGAGGCTTTCTTAGTTCTCTGCCAAGCGGAGTGGCTTCTGTAGTAGATAAAAACTGAATGACCTCAAACTGCATTCTTGAAATCCTCTTTAATCTTCAGTTGGCAGTCTGAAAATATTTCCATAAGTGACGCTGGCTTTCTGGAGCTGCTCTCATTCCCTTTCCAACTCGGACAGTCAGCAATGTGGGAAAAGAAGCCCCTCCTTCCTATCGGGGCCAAATCTACGAGGGCAACACTTGCTGCAGGTGCTTGTCTCATCCAAGTGAAACGCCCAGAGTCCAGCTGTGCATGGCTTGATTGAAGCCTGTGAGACGTGGGCAGAATAGTCTGTTAAACTGGCAGTCTTTCCCATTTTCATCACTGCAGCAAAGGGCCAACTTCTTTGCAATGCAGAATATGTCTTGGGAAGGCAGAATTTTGGTAGCAAGACATGTAATAACTGACTGCAGGGAGTAAAATAGTTTGGAGCACCTTCGTGAATTTTTTAGTGTAGCCTTATCTCAGACCTCGCAATTACTGGAGTCCTGAGCTACAGCTGGAAAGTGTGCCCATAGTGCTGCTTCTGGATTTGACAGCAACACTGTGTGGACTAACCCAGAGGTCTTGGGTGGTGGTGGGCTTTTCTTGTTTTTAATGGTTGAACCCTGGTTTTGGTGGAGTCATTGATACTAGCCTCCATCAAGAGTCATTCCAAGGTTGTTAAAATAGACAAGGCAGGGTAAAAGTGTGTTGAGAGGAGTCTTGCCAAAGTACCTTTAAACAAGACATTTAACTCTTTATCAGCAATGAGGCACATAAAAATGCATAAAAAGAAACTGAGATGGTGCTGTACTGATTAATATAAGAAATTTCAATACAGCAGGTCCAAGGCAGTGCCTTTATTCAGCTCGGGTTTATTGGATGGGTCCTTTTCCCCCTGTGGAAATGAGGACAGTTCAGTTTTAGAACTCATCCTTTTCCTTTAAGAATAGCAAGTTCAGGAGTTGATACTGGACGGGTGAAAAAAGGGTAGTTAAAAGTTTTTAAAAGTTTAAATGCCAAAAAGGGCTTGGTGGTTATTGCTCTGACATCCACTGACTTACTTTCCGATGGCTGTTGCAAAGGCATTGCACAGGACAGCAGGGACGAGGACAGACTGCAACTACTGTTTTTGATACTAGCATGATATTAATAATAATGAGTGACAGAAGCCTGAAAATCCTGACAGTGTCTATAATGTGAGCCTGTGTAGTACCCACTCTTTGGATAGATGCTCAGTTTAATAATAGAGACAAGAGTCCCACAAGGCTGATGGTGGCTGTCATTCGTTTGACTGGAACTCATATTTAAAAGGCCTCTTGGCCAGAGGTATCTTAAATCTTGAATATATGGTACAAAACAGCTGTGTATCAGTTAAAATGCTCTGAAACTCAGTGATGAGGACTGTGTACTGAATATCAGACAGGAGTGTTTGCAGGCTTTGGTACTTGCATTGGTTTTCCTAGATGATAAAGCCATTTGTGTTCAAAAATAATTTTCTTTATCCTAAATTCTTCTCAGCACTCAAAGCTTTTTTAGTCTTTGCATAAATGAGAACACAAAGCCTTTATCTTATATTCGGGAGGGAGGTCATTAAATTGTAGGACAAATTTGTGTTTCAAAATGAAGATCTACTCAATCCCCTAGAGTGGAATAATATCACATCAGGTGATCTTCTCTGCTTTAAAGGAAGAAAGAAGGAAAGAAAAGTTTCCCTGGAATGATCATTGATACAAATTCTTCTTATGAGAGGGAAAGGAGGTGGTTTAGAGATGGGGGTTTCTATTTCAGAGTTGTGGAGAATAGCCTTTTGTTCCCTCACAGAAACCCTGCTAAAAATAGGTGGATACTGTTGCTTCAAATGAACTTGTTACTGTTTGTGTTTGAGTAACTATAATCTTTATCATCTTGCAATTCAAGGGAGCTTTCAGGCTGGAGAGCTTTTTTGTTCTGTTTGTGTTAAGTGTATTCCAGGGGGTCCCACTTCTTGACTGGGGCTCTGACAATGGATTGTAGTAGTAGAAGTGATGATAACTTCCTTCATTCTGCATAGCTCCAAGCCTCTCTTCAGATATCTCCACTGATGCAGGCAGAAAATGAGTTTGAACCAAAGTCTTCTGTCTTTTAGATTTAGGCTATCACTCAGTGGCTCTCTCAGTTGGACTAGTTTTTCATAGTATACATACTTAAATGTTTGTTGGGCTAAATAGCAAGCATTTGTGAAAGGTTCCTAGCTGGATGGATAGGGTCTGGGATGTGAGGCCCTGGTGTTCTTCCTCTGCAGTGGGCAGGTTTAACCCCTTTGTTGTTCCTAGGGGTTATATACACCCAGTCTCCCCTGACCTGTCCCACAGAAGGGGCCACTCCTTTGGGTGCTTGTTGGAAAAAGTGAGAATTGTGCATGGCTTTTGTGCATCCATGTGCATACACAAATAACTGAGTTTCTTAGTAAAAATGGGAAATCATAGCAGCATAATCCCTTTTCCTTTAGACAGATGTTTCCCAGGACAGCTGTTCAGTGAAAAGCCTTGGAATGGCTGAAATCTTGCTTTTCCATAAAAACAGCATTTCATATTGTCCTGGTTTTGGCTGGGATAGAGTTAATTTTCTTCCTAGTAGCTGACATAGTGCTGTGTTTTGGATTTTAGTATGAGAATAATGTTGATAACACACTGATGTTTTAGTTGTTGCTAAGTTATGTTTACACTAGTCAAGGACTTCTCAGCTTCCCGTGCTCTGCCAGGTGCACAAGAAGCTGGGAGAGGGCACAGCCAGGATAGTTGATCCAAACCGACCAAAGGGCTATTCCATACCATATGACGTCATGCTCAGTATAGAAACTGGGGGGAGTTGGCCGGGGGGCAGCGATTGCTGCTTGGTGATGGGATGGGCAGTGGGTGGTGAGCAGTTGTATCACTGGTTGTTTTTTTTTTTTCCCCTGGGTTTTGTTCCTCTCTTGCTCTCTTGTTGTTTTCCTTCTCATTACAATTTATTATTATTATTATTTTTGTTCCAATTATTAAACTGTTCTTATCTCAACCCACGAGTTTTCTTACTTTTGCTATTCTGATTCTCTCCCCCATCCCACTGGGGGGGGAGGGTGAGCAAGCAGCTGTGTGGTGCTTAGTTGCTGACTGAAGCTAAACCACGACATATATCAACCCCTCATCCAACTCCGAAATCTGCCTGTGAGTCTAGATGTCTCTTCTTGGATTGCTATGGCGCACGTTCAGAAGCAGTTCACCTGCAACTGTCTGCTTCGCTCAGGGTATCCATCCAGCTACATTAAACGAGTTAACCAGTTTGTGTTCGGTATTTCCTTGATGATTGTTGATTAAAATGTAAAAATTACCAGAATTGCAATAGGAAAGTAATGAAGAGAGCTCCATATAAATATGAGATACTGATTGTCAAAATTGATGCTAACATTTTTACAACATAATTTGGTTGATGTAACAGTTAAAACAGGATGCTTTTGTGAATGAGATAATTTATCTCAGCAAATGCATTCACATAAATGTTTTAAAATGAAAGGCATGATAAATCTGTCTAGAGCCTACACACAGTAGAGCTGCCAAACCTGCCACCTGTTAAAGATTTTTATGAACTGTTCTTTATTTAAAAGAAAAAGTCAAATTAATGCTGTCACTTGCCTTTTCTGAGACTACCCTTATCTCAGGCACTCTGAGATATCATTTAACAAATGCTTCTAAGTGGAGCAACTCTGGTGTTTTAATTAGAATTGCAGCAAACTGGTGAAGAAGGCCATTACATCTTAAATGAGGCTTTCGTGCAGCTCAGCCACAAGGATGGGGTTTTGTTCAAAGCCACAGGGACTCGGTGTTTTGTCAGGAGTGGAAGGATGCCCAAGCTCATGTTGTGTCATGAGATTAATGGGAAATAGTTACTCTGGATTTTCTAAATGGAAGACAATATGTTTCTTAGAGTAAATAAAAATGTACTAGGATGTTATACTTCTGCATGTGAGAGAGAGAAAGCCTTTGAGTGCATTAAGCCCTGTAAAGACAGGGCTTAGTGGAGGTTTTTTTGTAGCAGCGGGAGAAGCGTTCACCCAAGTCTCCTTTCTGCAGCCTGTTTTCAGAGGGGAATTAGGAGATGTGGAATATGTCAGACCTGAAACATCTGCATAAGGACAAATGCCATCCTCTGAGAGTCTGCAGAAAATTTATGTGCTGTTTTTTTACCACTGACGAGTTAAGTGTGTCGCTTAAGGGCCTTAGATTGGCAATGGTTTGGAAGATTACAACTTACTAGGATCCTTTTTCCTATGCTCTTCAATAAATCACCACTCTTGTTTTCCATCCAGGAGCATAGTGGATGCTTGTTATGTAGTTCCTTGGTTGTCCTTCACTTACTGTGGATGCAGAAAACATTTCTGGCTGAGTAAGCAATGTTCAATTTCTAGTTAAGCTATGCAATGACCAGACTGAAGCTCTCTGATGTTGTAGAAGGGAGGTAGGAGGCAGAAAGGTGCTAGAAAAAGTAAAAGCAGTAGGTAGGGAGGTAGAATAGCAAGGGAGAAAGCCATGAAGAGATTTGTGAGGTACACAGGCAAAGTAATGGGCACGATCAATAATAGCAGGAGTTGTAAAATTAAATCCTTAATTAATGAGGTTTTGTTATTATTTTTTACCTTCATTGTCTATTCTGACTTCAACAGGCTTTGAAGCAGCCTGTTGAAGCAGCCTTGAGCCAATGCGTCAAGTGTGAGATTGGAGTTCAGGAGCTTTTCTGTTTTTCTTTTGTCTGAGCTACATTATGTCCCATGAGACAAAATAATGTGACAGTTTTCACAAACAACTCTAAATTTGAGACACCCCCTCCCTTTTTCTTGCTGTGTCCTAATCAGTGCTCGGTTTCCCATGATGATCCCAGCCTCCAGCTGTAGTCAGTATGCTCTGTAGCTGTGAGCATACCAGAAAATGGAGCCACTTCTGCTTAGGCTCCAAAGTAAACATTTTTACTTGCAGATTGGTGGACTAACAGATTTGACATCTTTACCCTGTGTTTTCGCTTTGAAGAAAATAGATGTGCAACAGAAATAACTTTGCATTTAAAAATGCTTAAAACTTCAGGAGCTGTCTCTCTTTCAGAAAATCAGATTCCAGAGCGTTGACGGCAGATGACTGGTATGAACTATTTTTTCTTGTTAGTTGGAGGAAAGGCCCCTTTTCAACAATAACTCCAGGCAGGGAACAGTCCGGTGGCCAGAGTATTACTGTGTTTGCCAGAAAACCTGGAGTTTTGTTTCTGTTCACCTGCTGTGTGAACTTTGTCTTGGTTTCTTCTCTTGCATAAATTGCAATTCATCCTCCACTTTTGTAAGGGATACTGAGGTCTCTCCTGCAGACCATGAAGACCTTCATGGTCATTTATATTTTGGTATTTTATTAAAAAAGCAACATGGAATCTAAACTATTTATATTAATACAGTATGGAACAGAGCAGCTGCTACAGTGCAGTTAATAATGTGGGCCTCCAGTCACCCTGAATCCATTTTTACCCTAGACTGTCTGGCACTCTGCAAGATACCCCCCCAACACGTCTGCAGAAGGCTTGTCACACTGTCTTATGGAAGAGCGTATAAATGATGGTTTGGTACTTAAATATGAAAACCCATAAAAAGCTGTAATAAACCCAAGTAAACTCAGTTATTCTTGTTGTACCTTTACAGAATGTTGTAAAATACCTTCAGTGTTATTAGGATAAGTGAGTAAAAATCTAGATTATGAAAGTCTTATTTATTCTCACTGAAGTAAATGCTATTTTGAGACAGCATAATCTTGAAAAATATTGGCTATTTTTAAAAGACATCTTTAATTTAAAAGATCAGCCTTCCTGCAGTCCCTGGTAAGGTCCAGGAGCAAGTCCTTCTGGGGCCTTTTGGGTATGGAGGGAGCAGCTGGATAGCTCAGCTTCATCAAGGCCTTGGATATGGTCTCCCATAGTGTTCTTAGAGCCAAACTGCTAAGATAAAGGCTGGAAAAGTGGACTTTTTTTCCATGGTTACCTTTTGAGTATAGCCCCTTCCAGCCTATGTTAGCCTATGACTACATGATTTTCATCATGCACCTTGTAAATTCCTCCTGGAGTAGCAAACTGGCCTTCCTGTCCTGGCTGTCAAAGGAGGTAAGTAGGAAAGGGATATCCAAGGGGAAACAATAGGTCAATTAAACTAGTGCTGAGAGGATTTGTTTGTGATTGTCCTTGAGTGGTTTTTGCATTATCCTAGGTTGATTTTGTGATCCAGATCAGTTCAAGGACTTGCCGCAACTGAAAAGAGCCCTGAATGCAGGGTGCAAGTTGAGGTTTATGAAGAAACCGTGTGTACACAAAAAACACTCACCCAAACCTGTGCAAGCAAAACTGCAGAACTGTGCATGTGTTCTGCATAACTGAACTGGTCTGGGGGTTGTGGTCCATTGGTACTTGACTTGACCTAAACCAGCTCCCACTTAACCGTGCCTTGATTTTGTAATGATTTAAATTAGGGGATATCTGGCACTTTTTCTTACATAGCTAGTAATTTAAGCATCGTCTTTGAAAAACACATCAAATGGTTGTATTCTGAGCAGACTTACATAAATGTAATGGAAAACACTTATTTTTTTGTACAGTGAAACTTGCAAGACCTTCTACAAAGCTCTTCCTTCCCTTCTTCGCAGCACATAGGAAAGCATTAAGACAAATTCAGCTATAGCACCATGCAGTAACTTCCGGGTGAAAATAACAAGTGTTTGATTTATGTTGCCCCTCCAAAATTCCACCTCAAGTTGTGAAAGTATGTTTTAGTTCATAGATATATTTATGTAGGTATATATTTTGCCCAAGAGTCTAGTTTTTAAGAACACCTTTGTCTTGCCAAAAGCATCAGCTTTCCATGGCAAACTCAGTATGTTTATAAACCATGTCAGTGTTCTGTATGCTTGCATCCATCAAGTATCAAACAGTTCAGTTCCTAAGGCAGCTTTTAATCAGCCAGAATTCTCTGCTCAATATTTAGGTTGCATAATAAAAATATTTAAGGATACTTTTCGACACATTACTAATGCTTTGATTAAGAAACAGCTAGACCTCATGCAAAAGCTATAAAAATGTGTGATTTAGATCAGTTATAAAGACAAGAAATGATCTGAAAATTCCAGTTTTAAATTGGAAACAGCATCACAGAATGGAAGAAGACAACTAATACACTGAACTGAAAGTAAAACCTGGGAAAAAATCTACTGTACACAAACTGTGCTGCTTCAGAAGTAATTTGTAATCAGTGAATCAGAGTTTTCCAGTTGTGTTAATTGTTCAGATAGCACAGAAGACATGACCCCAGTCTCCCTGAGATAGGATCACTGTTAACGTAATCCCTTAGACAAGGACCAACAGAACATGCCAGAAAGCTAAATGAGCTATTTAATTTGTGTCAATGTGGTATTTGTAGTGCAGTAGCACTTACAAGCCATGCTCATAAAACATTTACTATATAGACAAAATATAAACAATGTATAGATGTTAAAATAACAAGCAATACGGGCATTAAAAAACTTGCAAAAGAAAGATAATCCTTGCCATGAAGCCCTAAAATTTTTCCATGCGAAACAATTTTTTTTTCTTCAATAAAAAAAATGCAAGATGATAACTTATATAGGACCAACAAACTCCACTGGAATATTCTTGCTAGCCAAAAGCCAACAAGAATATTTGCACAGGAAAAGAAGAAACTACTTCAGTGGAATCATATTCCCGTTTCCATGTCTCTGTCTGCCACCTTTCTTTACTTAAGCTGTAAAAGTTGCACTTTGTGTAATTTCTAGGAAATCAGCAGCAACTTCAACCTTTACTACATACTGACCTGGAAATGAATTGTCTTCAGGTGGGATACTTGGCTATATATAGCTTTCCTGGAAAAAAGCTGAGTGTTGGGGTTGGAAAGGATTTTACTTCTTAAATTCAACATGGAAGTCATAAAACAAACAAAAACCCAAAACCTAACAAACTGATATGAATCATCCTTTTTCTGAAGGCAGAAACAGTTTTATATTAATCATTCCTGATAAATACTTGTCTTTATGTTTGAAGTGCTGAAGACTTCAGTATCTCAAGGCTGTGCTCTCCAGCTGTTTACTATTTCTTCTGTTCGCACTGGACCTAGAGAACAAAGGTGGGGTTTATATATTTAAAAATTATTTATCTCATTTGATTTTCAGTTTAAAAAGCCAATTTTGTCCTTTTAGTAGGGTTTATAAGAGCGGAGTAGTTGTCATAAGCAAGACTTATCATAAACGAAGCCAATAAGAAATGCTTAAGGGGGGTGGGAGGGAAGGATAATGATCCTAGATGAGAAACTTAGAAAGTGATAAGTTATTTCTGATGGTCAGAAGCAGTCTGACCTCCACTTGGGATGTACCTGACCACGGTTTTAGCCACTGTTGTTTTTCTGACTGTGTGTGTTAGGGTAACTGTATTTAAGTGATAGTAAAAGGAGATTTCTTCTGGTGCTAAACCAGAGTGAGTGCAGGGTTCCTGCTGGCGGGTGTAGCAGGGTCCCCTGTGAACCTGCCTCAGACACCTGAGTAAGCCCCCTCCCCTGCAGAGGCCTCTCTGGCAGCATTTCCTGGGACTTAGAAATGGTGAAATCTTAATTATTTATTTTATTTTATTATTATTTGTATGGCATTATTCTTTTTTCTTTTAGTTCTTGTTAATGATCTTCAGAAAATGATGGCAAGCCACTGCACTGAAGCACACAGTTATTTCGGAGCAAATTGCTTCAGCTCCTTTTGGCCCACCAACCAGCTTTGAGAGAGAGGTTGCGGGTTTTAGCACTCTGATCACTTGTGTTGGTTTTCTCCACCGTTGGTTTCTCTGTGCTGGGTTTGCACCCACCTTCCAGCACAGGGCCCCAGGCTGGGCCCAGTGTTCGGGCTGAAGCTGTTTCTGTTCAGAGGCGAACAGGCAAGTTATTTGTTGCTCCATCGTCTGTGCTCCAGGGTGACATTTGCTCCTTTAAGTGTTGTGATATCTATCGCTTATATTCATCTGGTAACTGTTATACTGGGTCAGGTCTTGACAATCTGCTCTGAAAGCCAACTGTAATCTTCCAGCTGTATTTTTTCCAACAAGGATGTAGCGTTGTTAGTGTTTCCACGGATTGTTGGACTGTTTTCCCCCCAAATTAATCTTCCCGCAATGTGAAAGCATAATTCAGAATGAGACCCAGCAAAGCACTTGATTATCATTAGCAGTTCTGGTAACTCTAAATGTTTTTCTTTCCATCATGGATGAGATCCTAATCCTTTCCATCAGCTGTGGGAATTAAACCAAATAGACTGTATAAATGATATGCACTTGACCCTTGGAGGTAAGGCAACTGTGTGCAGTGACCACTGGTTGCCTACCTTTTCAAAATAAGAAAAGAAACCAAGATGGAATAGAAAGTTCAGTTTTAGGGTCTTTTTTACTCCCTCTGATTCTTATCTTGAAAAATGTTTAGTTCAGTATTTAATGACTGACTTGATTTAACCTGCTCAATCATATATGCTACATTCTCTACATCGTTGCTGTATCTGTCAAGACTGTCACTGGAGAGCTCTGTATATAAATGAAAGGCCATACTTGAAATTTTCTCCTTCCAAGTGTCATCCTTTTGGGGAATAATTGCATTGTTTTGGCCTAGACGTTCTCAGGACTAGAAGTCAGTAAATTTCCTTTGCAAAAGAGATCTGCAAAGCAAGACTTGGTCCTCTGTGTTCTGATGCTTTGTGCTTTATTGGCTTTTTTCCTTGGGAAAATAGTTTTATCTACTAATAAACTAAATTTCTTATTGACCAGAGCTACTGGAAGTAAGATTTTTTCATAGCTGCCTTTCTCTTCTATAGTAATTCAGTAATTCCCAGTCCCATTGTGGCTATTGATCAAAAGTTAATGACCATTATGAAGCCTAATTTTATCAAAAGTTCCATGCATGCATCTAATAATGAGCTTAGCTTGTACTCATGAGTCCTTAAACTCAGTTCAGTCTCCGAGTTTGTTTATACATGTCTCCTTTTTCTTTGCCTTCAGAAAGTACCAAGGGGTCCTTTCTGTACGCAACACGGCAATTGCAGAGTGGGTTCCCCAGGAAGGCATCTTGTATTGTAGAGCTCCTGCAGCGTGTCTTGGCCGCTGGACCCTGTGACCTGTCCTGTTCTGTCAGTCCCTGGGACCCTGCTCAGTCCCATCATATATGCCTCCCCTCTCCCTAATCACACTTCCTCCTGGAAGTGCTTGTGTGGGAGCAGGTGCACACCATGCCTTCATGCCCGAGGTAACTCTCAAGAGCATTACTCATGAATTGGCTCAGCCCCTATAACTATCTCCCCAGCTCCTTATACCCCCCTGTGACAAACTTGGGAAAGAAAAGCAAAATCTCTGCAGGAGGAGCAGTGTTTCTCACAGAAGCTGGTGACATACAATTGAATAAGCTCATCCATTAGGGAGAAGCCAGGAGAGGGTGGGTAAAACAGAGGTCTTAAAGATTCTCTAGATACCACAGAAAAATCTGCTTTAGAAAGGAAAGCTGCTTCGTACTAATCCAAGATCTGTATGAAACACTTTAAAATAGCAGGCAGAATTTAGAGGTAGGAAGAGAGCATGTTAAGTTTTACTTTCAACTGTAAGGTAGAGGTTGGTGCTGGGAAACAGATTCAGAAAGAGAAAAAGCTTTTAATAATTTCAGACATGGTCTCAGACGTGGTCAGGAAATGGTCACTCTTCTCTCGTGCCCTTAATAGAGAAATGAAAACCGTAGGCATGCAGTATGTCTGTATGTAGCGTCTGGTTTTAGGCAAACTTAATTTTTTGTGGTGTTAGAGCTTAACTTGGTATGAGCTTTCTTTCTCCTGTGAAACAAAAGAGGAAGTTTTTTCTAGTGGCTGCTCATGCCAAGATTGCCTCATTCTTGAGGAAAGAAGTTTCTCTCAAGCGGAGAGAGGCACTCAACCATTAAGTGAAATGTGTGGCAGGAGAGAAAGATAGAAAAATCTTTAAAGAAACTGTAATCACATCCTAGTAAAATTGCCAGCTCTCTCTCTCATGTCAGAATAAATGTTTTTGTGCTCATTGCTGTTGTGGTTTAGCCCCAGTCAGCGATTAAGCACCACACAGCTGCTCGCTCACCCTCCCCCCCCAGTGGGATGGGGGAGAGAATCAGAATAGCAAAAGTAAGAAAACTCGTGGGTTGAGATAAGAACAGTTTAATAATTGGAACAAAAATAATAATAATAATAAATTGTAATGAGAAGGAAAACAACAAGAGAGCAAGAGAGGAACAAAACCCAGGGGAAAAAAAAAAACAACCAGTGATACAACTGCTCACCACCCACTGACTGATGCCCATCCTATCCCCAAGCAGCAATCGCTGCCCCCCGGCCAACTCCCCCCAGTTTCTATACTGAGCATGACATCATATGGTATGGAATAGCCCTTTGGCCAGTTTGGATCAACTATCCTGGCTGTGCCCTCTCCCAGCTTCTTGTGCACCTGGCAGAGCAGGGGAAGCTGAAAAGTCCTTGACCAGTGTAAGCACTGCTTAGCAACAACTAAAACATCAGTGTGTTATCAACATTATTCTCATACTAAAATCCAAAACACAGCACTATGTCAGCTACTAGGAAGAAAATTAACTCTATCCCAGCCAAAACCAGGACATTGCCAAGCAAACAGTACATGCGGTATTCACCACCACAGAGGTGAATTTACTTCTTGTTTAGATAATTAAGCTATGAGGTAGGTTTGAACCTTTCCTTAGGTAAAGGAAAAATCTCTTTTATACTCCTGTTTGCGGAATTTCTGAGAACTAAATAACAATTGTCATTCTTCAACAGAAACAAACTGGAGTAATGTGTCAACATAGTGGGACAAGAAAATGTCAAATGCAATGGAATTTATGCCAGAAAAATGTATGCTGTGTATTGACTGAATTTTATGCAACCAACCCTATTTCTTTTGTAATTTCTCTGTCCTCCTCTGTCTTCATTCCTGGCATGTTACATACCCCCTAAAATCTGAATAGCCCCCCCCCCCCAGATACCTTAAATATGATAGCACTTGTTGTTCTCTCCCTGTGCATACTGCAAAACTGTAAATGGCTGGAATTAACTGCAAGACAAAGACTTCATCACTTCCTGCAGTAGTTGTACTTCTTCCAGAGCTTTGGTTCCTTAAGTGGTATAAAAATCCACTCTTATAATAAAAATAAAAGAATCTTATTGTCTTATAATAAATTATTATAAGAGAACATCTGGTTCCTTCATTCTCTTATAATTATAGGTTGTATTAACTTTTTTATTGTTGTCCCACTATTGTCATGTGTGCTAGAAAACCTGACATTACGTACATATAAGAGTGGCAATTCAGTAAAATCAGTAAAACTTGTTTTCTTTATGTAGTGTTCATGAATAATATTTAAAAACCCCTAATGTACATGGGGGATAAGAGATTTCTGGACAAAAATACTTCCCGTTCAAATTGAAGAACAGCAATTATGTAGCTTCAAAATATCATTGGAGATTAGTAGTCAGAGCATTTATATTGCTTGAGTCACAGTTACAACCTTTTAGGCCTGCTCATGGTAACTACCCCTCTATAGATATGTTGCTAAGTAATCACACCAAATTACTTGATAGATTATAACTGTAGGACAGCAACAGGAATGACTGAAATGTTTTGAAATCGACCATTGTTATTTAATTGGATAGAGAGGCCAGTGAATTTGAAGCAAAGAGCTGGCCTCTGGCAGAGGATGCTTTTTTTTGCAGACTAAGGCTCTAAAAGTAAGTTTGCTTTCACGATATGCAGTAACAGCAAACACCAGAGCTGCGCAAGGGTGAAAGCGAGCCTGAGGCACTGCACTGGACAAAGCAAGCCAAGCCACATCAGCCAGCATGCTGTGAATACTGCTGGGTCATGCTGTGCTGCAGGGTCAAGTGCTCTCGGGATCTGCTGGGCTTTGCCCAGCTAGAGGCAGTTCTCTGCTTCTGCCACACCACTGATCGGGGGGCTTGGAGTCAGCTGGTTAACTTACCCAGGTCCCGGTTTGAAGTATGGGATATCTCTGTGTAGGTAGTTAAATGAAGGGGCTGGCTTTCAGAGTTGCTGTGCCCTTTTGCAGCAAGTGATTTTACTGGGATCTTGGAAATACATTGTAATGGTGGAAATCAAGTTAGATTTTCAAGAGGTTACTGCAGTCAAACTGTGCTTCAGGTGAGAACAGTGCACGTTTCATTATTGACCTCAGTGTAAGTGGATTTCTGCCTGTGCTATAAATTTTCCTCCTTGCCTCATGTCTGTAGGTTCTCATGTCTGTAGAAATATACATGTATCTATATATGTGCATATGTATTGGGTATATTACTTAATCCAGGTTGATTAACAGGCTTTACTGTGAAATACAGTGGATGCCTTTTGGGCTGTGACCTTGTAAATACTAGTGACATTGAGAGTATTATCCACTAAATGTAGTATTTTTCAGTTTAAGATGCCATCCAAGTTGAAGTGCACGGTTGTTCTTAAGTATAATACTCAAGACTTCCCAGAAACAGCAACAGTGAAAAAAGAAACCACACAACAGCGCTGTGTAGTACGTGGCTCTGAGTCATATAACAGACACGTGTACCCAAAGGTCCTTTCTGCCTCTTAATCCTCCCCATCAGCTGCCTCCTTCCTGGCTGATGACCTTCCTGCCTCTCTGAGAGCTGATTCTCCTTTACCCCTTCCTCCCTCTCTGAGCAAACCTTTTCTAAGAGCTACGGAGATATTTAGTCTGGCACCACCTAGGGAGGGAGAGGGCTTGGCATGGGGAATAGCAGTTGATCACGGGCTGCAGACCACCTTAGCACTATTTCTGAGGACTGTTTTTTTTCTGAGGGACACAGTCCAGCTGATTTGGGAGCCTCCTTGCAGAGAGGCATGAATAGCTGGGCTGTGTTTGTTCAGGGGCTGCACTCTGGCAGGGATAAAACCCTGGAAACCTTTGCTGCCACACCAATGCAGCCACTTCTGTGTTGTTGTGGTTAACAGTTAACCAACCTCTAGCAACAGACAAAGAGGAAGAAACTATGTGAAGATCCTCTAAGTTTGATGAAACTATACAAAAGTACCAGAAAAAAATTTCTGGGAAGAGTTTCCCATGAAACAAGAAAAACAGATATGTAAATGCAGCACTTCCCTTGAAAGCCGAAGTAGAATTCAATGGTCTTTGATAAATCATCAAAGTTGGAAGGGCAACACCTGATATAACTACTGATACCATGGACTTCTGAAGTAACTTTTTTAAGGAGTGGCAGAACGAACTACAAGTAAGCAAATAGACCAGTTAAGCATTGGGGAACTGTATTAGAATAAATACTGAAGACACTATTTTGGCAAGAAAGCAGTTAATTTCCTCATGTGTCTACATGCTTTTTGAGTAAAATCTATCCAGAGGTATTGAAAATCATGCATTTGTCTTCATAGTTGCCAGTCTGCATCTTAAAGGCATGGGAATTCCTTGTCTCATAAGCTTTCTTGGGGGAAACCTGGTATCTCTTGAACACAGGTAATAAGTCTCCATCAGAAAATGAAGTTCAAACAAGGCTGGGGAACGTGTACCTAGGCGAGTAATGGAAAAGAAAGAGAAAGAGGCACAGGGTTGCTTCACTGTTAGTGTTACACAGAGTGTGCCAAACAGAAATACCATCTGTCAGCTGGTTGTCATGAAGCACTTGTGTGGTGGCCATCCTTTCTCCTCTCTCATGCTTCCTCATGAATTTCATCTGCTGCATGGTGCTGAAAGTGTTGCAGTGTAGGATAACACATCTCTTTGAGCAAGACTGTAATGCTGTGACTCTAATCCAAAATAGATTTATGTCATTCTTGCTGCACTGCAGTATTTTATCAGGCACTTTGTTAACTGAGTAGTAATTTTTCTTCAGTTAAAGGCTTCGTGTATGCAGATTTTTAATTTTAACAAAAATGTTGTTGTTCTGCTATTGAGTTGATCTTTGGTTTGAAGCAACAGTGTACTGTAGCGAAAGCCATGTGTGTGAGAAACTCCTTTGAAAGTGGGCTTGATACTTGGTTAGGGAAAAGGGCAATGCTTCCTGAGCAACCAAAACTTCTCCTGCATCCTGTGAGTCACCCTCAGCACTCAGCTAGAGAAGCAGAACTGCCCTGGTAAGGACAGAAGTGTTGGAAATTGAAAAACAACCCAGGCTTACCACAGCAGGAGCTCTGCAAAACACTACTGACCTGGTGGAGGCACAACGTGCAAACAGAATGGCAATGGGAGCAAGGAGGGACTTGGGTTAGGGCCACATTTTTCTCCCACTGCCCTTTTTTCCATATCTCTATAGACTGTACATCTTGTTCCCTGCTGGCACCGTGTTTTTTTCTTTCTTTTTTGAAACCAGAGTATTAATCTGGTCCAATCTGTAGTCTTGGGTTGAGATTTTTTTAAACAGTTTAGAGTGGTTTGTAGAGCTTGATATGAAGCAATGTGAAGTTTTCTAATTATGGAACATTTACATACACTGATACCCAAGTCAAAACATGTAGTTCCTCTGGAAATCACCTTCATCTTTTATGTGCAAATTACTATCTTGTTAGGTGTCTAAGACTATATAGTTGCTTTTTTCTTATTTCCCCCTGGAATTAGAGACTTAAGGGGAGAAACAGAGCTTTAACTTATTGAACCTTTGCAACTCTTTGATAGTCCATACTCTTTGGATTAGCCAAACTGTAAGGGTGTGCCAGATATTGCACCTTAAGGGCCCAGAAAAACAACTGAGCAAGGGGACAGACAGTGATTTGGGGACAGGGGTCCCCCAGCTCATATCAAATACCCAGCAGCCAGCGCTGTGCCACATGAGGGGCTGCAGGGATTTTTTTTTTTACAGTACAGATGTGTTCCCTGGGTGTCAGTGTGCTTGTGTGGAACACACTGCCAGCTGCTGAGGAACTAAGCAAAGGGACACTCCAGCCTTGGTACAGTTATGTAGATAGCTACAAAACTTACTGAAGGGGAAGTGTTGCCATATGGTGAAGGCAGACAGATGGGTGTGAAAGCAGACAGAATGGGAAGTGAAAGAGCTGCAGTCGCTCTGTTAGGCTTTCCCTGCTAGTCCAGGGCATCCAGGTGCGTGTTGCACAAACAAAGCTATTTTCTTATTTAAAAAAACCCACATATATATATATATATCTTTCATGTGCACTGATGTTTCCAATAATAGTTCTGAAAATAGACAGTAAAATAAAATTACCATTTGAGGACATGTTTTCTGTTTAAACCACAGCAATATTCTGTATGGTGTTGCTGTCTGGATTCCCTTCATATTAGCTTAGCTGTCATGTGTGGCTTTAGGCTTCACATTTTAGTAGATGAAATAGGTTTCATCTATGAAATGAAGGTGCTAAGGTTATAAGTATTATGACTGTTGTTCTTATGTTCTCAAAAATCTGTCATTAAGACAGCTCACTAAAGTAAATACTAAAAGGTTTTCACATCAAAGAATCAGAAAGCATCACACTGTAATGAGACTGCAGCATGTCTATTGCTAATGAGTTGACAGCACAGTTGAACGCAGTTTTCATTTACTGTCCCATAAAATTGATTTTAGTTTACAGTGCCGTAGGCTAGGTCTCCTTAATTTTGTCTTTTTATTTAGTTGAATAGCAAGACATATAATTAGCTTAAATATGTTGTATGCCTTCACTTACACAAGATCCTGAGCCAGTGATATTTACTCCAGCGTGAAGACTGTGATCTGCTCATCCTGTGTGCCAGGTGGAGCTTTTTTTAGGTAAAACCAGCTCAAGCTGGAAGTTAAAGTGGGCAAGAAAATTATACCAGTCTTAATGGTCTATTACATGTGACAGAAAAGATGTGTAATTAAAAATGTTTTTTAGAGATTCTTATTCCTGGTCTCCCATAATTCTCAGAAAAATGCATTCCTTATATTTGCTGGTGTTTTTCTCCAGCTGTTATATGAGAAGTTGAGCTATTTTGTGACTTAACTTTCCCATTCATACAATCTTTTTTGTTTATACTATTCTTGCCTAATGAGGTATTTCACAGAAAGCTTTGGAGTGTGACAACCATTAACAGTTGCTGCTTGTAGCAGGAATGGAGGAAAAAAGCTTCTAGTAGACCTATTGGACCAAGGCACTTAATGCTTGTAATACATCTGTATATGCAGTGAGTGGGGAAAGCTGCCCACAGCTGCTAATGCTTGCTGCTAATAGCACCTCAGCAGAATACTATTCTGTTTCATCTGTTTTCAGTAAAAAGTATCATAGTGTTTAATGGAGGTGATTTTGCATGATTTAATAAAATATCTCTGCACCCTGTCTCTGGCTTCCCATGACACACTGTACCTGCTGGCAGACAGCAATATACTGACAAGTCAGTGTAGAGCTCGGTCTCCACATCAGCTGGTACAAATACTGATTTTGTGAAACATTTGTTACCTGTTTCTTTAGGTGACTTTTTCCTGTCGATTTGTAAGGTCTCCTTTGCAAGCAGACTATAGCATTCTGCTTGTCTTGCCTTCCCAATAATTGTAAATGCTTCTGCTTGTAATGAAGGTTATAAGCCATAGCAATGAATACTGGATATCAGAATTGATGTTTTTCCTGTACAGGGATATTTTTATTGCTGTTTAGATGAGGGATCTGACAGATATTTAGAAGCAGCATTTGTTGAAACTGCTATGGAAAATGGTGCCCCATGTTGGACTCAATGATCCTTATGGGGCCCTTCCAGCTCAAGATATATTCTATGTTTAAGCCATGTAAGTTATATAAGTTGTTTGCTTTGGAGATAGGGGCCCTGTTATGCAGTAATTGGAGAATATTGGTAAGTAGGTATTATCTCCCGTTAACAGTGATGGAGAGCTTGTACCTAATACAATTCCTAGGATGCCACTCTGAAAATTTACCCCTGGACAGCCATCCCAGCATAATTTCATTAAGGACTGCCTGCTAACTGAGGAGGAAATGGTACTAGAAGGAGCTGTAATATCTGAAAATGAAAAAGACCTCTCAGAGGCAAGGGGCAGTCTATCCCTCCCATGTGACAGCAGGGCAAAGAGGGAGAGGGGAAAAAAAAAAAGTTATTTCTTCAGTTCACTGCAGCCCTAGAAATGTTTTGAGGGTTGCAGGCATTGTTTTTGGTAACCAGTGTCCAAATATGCACAGCTAAAATTCCCCATCTGCCTTCTCAAGGTAGTAAAGTTGTGATAAAGGCGTTCAGTGCCCATCACAGAGATTATCCAACATCTGTCTGCCTGTAGCAAATGCATCTTTGAACAGGACTCTTGCTGTGCCTGCTGTGGCTTTGCAGCGTGCTGGTCTGCTGGTGCTGTCAGTGGGTAGAAGTGGGGTGTTTTCTTTGTACTGCTTCCCTGGGATGGTACAGTGAAAGGACACAGAGCAGGAGCTGGGTATGCACCCCACAAATTGAGGTTACTCTTCCGTCCACATATCCTTTGGCTTTAGCCAAAAAGCCTAGCTGGTAAGTTAATCTGTCTCACATATGCAACTTCATAGCTTTTCACTGACAGGGTCAAACTAACCCTTCCTTTTAGTCTCGAATTTTCCCTGCAGCACAGTGGAATTAGTACATGTGATCAGTACAAAAATTTTCACGGTATCAAAAACCGAAGAGATAAAAAACCTAAAGCCATTATTGAATGCCTCAGTTAATTAAGGGGATCTGTGATGTTGGCTTTTGGGATAATCCCTCCTCAGTCTCAGTTTGGAAGTCAGCTGCCCAGGCACAACACCACAAATTCAGGTATATCCCAGTTCAAAAAGAAGAAGCGTTAGTCTATCAGAAGCACGGTAGCAGTTTTAATCCCATGTTTGTTGTTATTTTTTTTCTTTAGGGTACCATCTTTCTGCCTGGCAACAGAGTAATTGAGCATCCCTGCAATGAAGAAAGTCCAGGAAAGTTCCTTTTTGAAGTTGTTCCAGGTAGGATATTGTACTCCACGTAAAAAGTCTTTGCAGTTTTGTTCTCAGTGACAAATGGCCATGTCGGTTCCGTGAGAACAGAAGCTGAAGGTGATCAATGATTCAATTAAAGGAAAAAAAAATTGTTAATTTGTTAATACTTTCATTCATAATTTTTTCATTCACCTCCAGGCAGCGTAGGAAAAGGATGTGTTTTTTATTTGTCAGTGTAAAGCATGATTGTTCACAACAAGGGGCTGCACCACCGAGTGACATAGTGATGGTATAAGTGTATTTGGTAATTATTTTAGATTATATTGGACGGTATAAAGTAGTGTGTCTTGTGGTAACAAAGGAATCTGTAACTTAGCATCAACAGCTTATCAGTATAGCACATGGGCTTGATGACATCATTACCATCACTTAAGAATGCTCCCCAGCCACTGTGGGTGGATAAACAGATTGTAACAACAGCAAGCGTTGCTGCTTTAAACCCCTAAACTTGTTTTTAGTTGTGTTTTTGTGGTTGGGTGTTTATTTTCCTGGGGTTAGATTTGTCTGTCAACTGAGGGTACGCCTGACTGTGTGTATTGCTTAAGTGGTTTGCTAGCCTTCTCTTTGCTACCTTGGACTTCCAGAGGGCAGACTTTGGCCTGTTTAGGAGCCTGGTTGACAGAATCCCTTGGGACACCGTCCTGAAGGGCAAAAGGAGTCCAGGAAGGCTAGACATTCTTCAAGAAGGAAATCTTAAAGGCACAGGAGCTGCCTGTCCCCATGTGCCGAAAGACGAGCCAGTGGAGAAGGAGACCGGCCGGGCTGAACAGAGAGCTTTGGCTGGAACTCAGGAAAAAACAGAGTTTATGACCTTTGGAAGAAGGGGCAGGCAGCTCAGGAGGACTACATGGATGTCATAAGGTTATGCAGGGAGAACATTAGAAGGACCAAAGCCCAACTAGAACTTAATCTGGCTACTGCCATAAAAGACAATAAAAAATGTTTCTGTAAATACATTAGCAACAAAAGGAGGGCTAAGGAGAATCTTCATCCTTTATTGGATGTGGGGGAAACATAGTGACAAATGATGAGGAAAAGGCTGAGGTACTTAATGCATCCCTCCTTTGCCCCAGTCTTTAATAGTGAGACCAGTTGTTCTGAGGGTACCCAGCCTGCTGAGCTGGAAGACAGGGACAGGGAGCAGAATGAAGCCCCCATAACCCACGGGGAAATGGTTAGCGACCTGCTACACAACTTAGACACACACAGGTCTATGGGGCCGGATGGGATCCCCCCAAGGGTACTGAGGGAGCTGGTGGAAGTGCTCACCAGGCCACTTTCCATCATTTATCAGCAGTCCTGGCTAACTGGGGAAGTCCCAGTTGAGTGGAGGTTAGCAAATGTGATGCCCATCTACAAGGAGGGCCAGAAGGAGGATCTGGGGAACTACAGGCCTGTCAGCCTGACCTTGGTGCTGGGAAAGGTTATGGAGGAGATCATCTTGAGTGCCATCACACAGCACGTGCAGCACAACCAGGTGATCAGGCCCAGTCAGCACAGCGTGAGTTTATGAAAGGCAGGTCCTGCTTGACTAACCTGATCTCCTTCTATGACAAGATGACCTGCTTACTGGATGAGGAAAAGGCTGTGGATGTTGTTTACCTGGACTTTAGTAAGGCCTTTGACACCATTTCCCACAGCATTCTCCTGGAGAAACTGGCTGCTCGTGGCTTGGATGGGTGTACTCTTCGCTGGGTAAAGAACTGGCCAGGCCCGAAGAGTTGTAAATACAGATTCAACAAGGCTAAGTGCCCGGTCCTGCACTTGGGTCACAGCAACCCCATGCAATGCTACAGGCCCAGGGAAGAGTGGCTGGAAAGCTGCCTGGCAGAAAAGGACCTGGGGGTGGTGTTAGACAATCAGCTGAATATGAGCCAGCAGTGTGCCCAGGTGGCCAAGAAGGCCAATGGCATCCTGGCTTGTATCAGGAATAGTGTGGCCAGCAGGACTAGGGAAGTGATCGTGCCCCTGTACTCAGCACTGGTGAGGCCGCACCTCAAATACTGTGTTCAGTTTTGGGCTCCTCACTACAAGACAGACATTGAGGTGCTGGAGCGTGTCCAGAGAAGGGCAACGAAGCTGGTGAAGGGTCTAGAGCAGAAGTCTTATGAGGAGCAGCGGAGGGAACTGGGGTTGTTTAGCCTGGAGAAAAGGAGGCTGAGTGGAGACCTTATTGCTCTCTACAACTACCTGAAAGGAGGTTGTAGCGAGGTGGGGGTCGGTCTCTTCTCCCAAGTAACAAGTAATAGGACTGGGGAAAATGGCTTCAAGTTGCTCCAGGGGAGGTTTAGATTGGGTATTAGGAAAAATTTCTTCACCGAGAGGGTTATGAAGCATTGGAACAGGCTGCCCAGGGAAGTGGTTGAGTCACCATCCCTGGAGGTATTTAAAGGACGTTTGGATGAGGTGCTTAGGGACATGGGTTTAGTGGTGGACTTGGCAGTGCTAGGTTTACGGTTGGACTCGATGATCTTAAAGGTCTTTCCCAACCTAAATGATTCTATGTTTCAACATCCAGTTAGCCCACTGCGTTTATTCAATATATTCTGCTAATCCCTGTATTACTTTTCAATTTACTTTCCTGTTATGGCTATTTAAAAGGGTAAATAGAGGATGATGTTTATTGAAACTCACCTCCATGTTCTTGCTCTTTAACCGTCTCGGTGTCAAGGCACAAATGTAGTTGTCTTGACTGATGCACAGAGATTTTGATATGTTGTAGAAGTATAAGAAATATGAAGTAGGTTTCAAAGCTAAGGAGGCTGGTCACTCGCTGGAATTTGCAGATGCAGCTCAGCAGAGTGCAGCTTTATTTTTCCTTTTATATGTAGCAAAGAATTTTATTATGAAAGCTATGTGCAGTAAGGGGTTAGTATGCAAAGAAAGCAAGCATGGTATCGGTGAGGTTTGCTTAACACTCACCCCAGCTTGAATCAATCACATTTTAAAAAGTTTCTCACTGTGGTCTGTATCTTTTTCATATGTTCAAAATATGGAAAGAAACTTATTATTAACATTGCAAGTCTGGGGTTGACTAAAATCTTGTTTCCATTGAAAATTAAGAGAGTTCTTTTCAATTGAAAAAGTGCCTTCCCCTCCCTCCCCCCCCCGAACACACACAATGCTTTCTGACCTAAAATTTCAGTCAGTCATTTCATAAATTAAGCCTGTATTTCTTCTGGATGTTGTAGATGGGAAAGAGAGAAGCTGAGCTTCTGTAGTTTTAGCTGTTGCTGTTCTTGCAGTAGGGTCCATGCCCTACAGCAGTGGGTGTGGAGGGGATAAGATGAGCAAATGGAAGTGGACTGGCACTGATTTCGATGATGATGCACTCTCTGCTCCTGATAGACATGACCATAGGAGAAGTAGCTTTAGTTCCTGCCGCAGGTTAAACTAGAAGGTGCTGCTGAGGAAGCGCACAAAACTGGGGTGTTCACATCTCAAAATGGCTGTGGTGCTGCCTTTGCTGCCAACACCACATGTGAAGACATTGATATAAAGGATTTTGCTGAAGCTGGTGCTCCATATTTCCTGATTCATATGACACCTTAATCTGTCTGATAATGTTTGCCCTGGGTGTGCTTATTATGCCTCTGGTCTATGTGACTTTGGCATCGAGTATGGAATATTTAACTGTAGGCCTCAGATGTGTGTGCAGTGCAGGCACGAAAACCTTCCTGTGCGACCATGCCGGCAGCTGTATGGCACCAGAGGGTCACTGCCTGCATGGGACCTGCCACAGCTGAGCTGCAGAAAGCTCCCTCAGATACAGCTTGTAATTTTCCCTAACAGGAGGAAATCTGGCTGATAAGGGATAGTAGGAAATGGTAATGGAATAAGGCTTGACCACTCAAACATTTACATTTTGAAGGCAGGCCCTTCTGTCCATGTTCAAGCACCTTCCTCAGAGATCACTCATTTTCTGTGTATGATGCTATCCCAAACACCACTGATGCCTGTGGGATGTGTACAGCACATTTGGAGGTCAGACCATACTTTGCTGCTGAGTTTGAATGCTTTTACCACAGTCCCGGGCTGTTGCCTAAATTGTAGAAAGCCTCCAGAAAATGCAATGTCTCACCCTGGGTTTGAGTTACCGGTACACTGTTAAGTCTCAACCACCATCTGTGTTGCTTCTGCTCCCATAATTTGACTGTTTATTGTTGGTTTTCAAAGTGTTGGCACCTCTCACTCGATTTTCGTCCAGCCTGAGCCCTTATGTGCCAAGCCTCAGCCCGGGGTCAACCTTCACGTCCAGGTTAAAAAACCTTGGGCAGCATAGCTGACAATGGGAGTGCTGCTGAACTGATGGGCAGTGCTGATGGGAGAGCATGATCACTCTTGTGATTTACCAAAATATTTGTTATGCCATCTTTCTATGCAGTCTAGTTAAAAAGTAATTTGCAATTAGTTTTTGGGCTGCCTTCAATATTATCGGGAGCCTCTCTGAGAATCAGGTAGGGGTTTTTGTTTTGTTTTGTTTGCTTGTTTTTAATTCTGAGTATGGGACTTTGAATGTGTTTAGGATAGCACCAGTATATTTATTTTTCCCCCTTGCTAACAAGCATGCAGCTATAGTGACTTCATTACGGGAACAATTTTCCTGCTGAGATATTATGCTAAGGATTCATGGTAAAAAAAAGATTTTGGGAATCAAATAGGACATTTCATGCCACAGCACTGGTCTTTGGGGGATGAAATTAAAATCGAGACTCAGACTGGCTGTGGAGGCATCACAGTGCCTGTAGAAGTGTTGTCAGCTGTATGTTAAGCAAAGATGAAGTGAGCATTGCCAAGTGTCGGGGCAGGCAACTCAGGAGGACTACAAAGGTGTAGCAAGGCTGTGCAGGGAGAAAATTAGAAGGGCCAAAGCTGAGCTAGAGCTCAGTCTGGCTGCTGCTGTAAAAGACAACAAAAAATACTTCTTCAAATACATTAGCAGCAAAAGGAGAGCTAAGGAGAATCTCCAGCCCCTAGTAGATGGGGGAGGGAACACAGTGACCAAGGATGAGGAAAAGGCTGAGGTACTTAATGCCTTCTTTGCCTCAGTCTTTAATAGCAGGGCCAATTGTTCTATGGGTACCCAGCCCCTGGAGTTGAAAGATAGGGATGGGGACCAGACTGGAGCCCCCATAATCCAGGGGGAAATGGTGAGTGACCTGCTGCACCACTTAGACATTCACAAGTCTATGGGGCCTGATGAGATCCACCCGAGAGTACTGAAGGAACTGGCAGATGTGCTCACCAAGCCCCTTTCCATCATTTACCAGCAGTCCTGGCTAACTGGGGAGGTCCCAGTTGACTGGAGATTAGCAAATGTGACACCCATCTTCAAGAAGGGCCAGAAGGAGGACCCGGGGAACTACAGGCCTGTCAGCCTGACCTCGGTACCAGGGAAGCTGATGGAGCAGATCATCTTGAGTGCCATCACACGGCATGTAGAGGATAACCAAGGGATCAAGCCCAGCCAGCATGGGTTCAGGAAAGGCAGGTCCTGCTTGACCAACCTGATCTCATTCTATGACAAGGTGACCCGCCTAATGGATGAGGGAAAGGCTGTGGATGTTGTCTATCTAGACTTCAGTAAAGCCTTTGACACTGTTGCCCACAGCATTCTCCTGGAGAAACTGGCTGCTTATGGCTTGGATGAGTGTACTCTTCACTGGGTAAAGAACTGGCTGGATGGCCAGGCCCGAAGAATGGTGGTGAATGGAGTTTACTCCAGTTGGCGGCCGGTCACAAGTGGTGTTCCTCAGGGCTCTGTGTTGGGGCCAGTCCTTTTTAATATCTTTATTAATGATCTGGATGAAGGGATTGAGTGCACCCTCAGTAAGTTTGCAGATGACACCAAGTTGTGCAGGAGTGTTGATCTGCTTGAGGGTAGGAAGGCTCTTCAGAGGGACCTGGACAGGCTGGATCGATGGGCCGAGGTCAATTGTATGGGGTTCAACAAGGCCAAGTGCAAGGTCCTGCACTTGGGCCACAGCAACCCCATGCAACGCTACAGGCTTGGGGAAGAGTGGCTGGAAAGCAGCCCGGTGGAAAAGGACCTGGGAGTGTTGGTTGACAGCTGGCTGAATATGAGCCAGCAGTGTGTCCAGGTGGCCAAGAAAGCCAATGGCATCCTGGCTTGTATCAGAAATAGCATGGCCAGCAGGACTAGGGAAGTGATCGTGCCCCTGTACTCAGCACTGGTGAGGCTGCACCTCGAATACTGTGTTCAGTTTTGGGCCCCTCACTACAAGAGAGACATTGAGGTGCTGGAGCGTGTCCAGAGAAGGGCAACGAAGCTGGTGAAGGGTCTAGAGCAGAAGTCTTATGAGGAGCGGCTGAGGGACCAGGGGTTGTTTAGCCTGGAGAAAAGGAGGCTGAGGGAAGACCTTATCGCTCTCTACAACTACCTGAAAGGAGGTGGTAGAGAGGTGGGGGTCAGTCTCTTCTCCCAAGTAACAAATGATAGGACAAGAGGAAATGGCCCAAGTTGCGCCAGGGGAGGTTTAGACTGGATATTAGGAAATTTTACTTCACTGAAAGGGTTGTCAAGCACTGGAACAGGCTGCCCAGGGAAGTGGTTGAGTCACCATCCCTGGAGGTATTTAAAGGACGTTTGGATGAGGTGCTTAGGAACGTCGTATAGTGGTGGTCTTGGTAGTGTTAGGTTTATGGTTGGACTCGATGATCTTAAAGGTCTTTTCCAACCTATACGATTCTGTGATTCTGATTCTGTCATTGTGTCACTGTTGCTTCTCAAGGCAAGTATTGTTAACGCTTTTTAATGGAGCTCTTTGTCATGTGTATCCTCTTACTGACTCAGTAAGTCACTAAGTGACTCAGTTTTATAGGCTGACAGCAACAAAACTGAGCTCATTGAGTGTAATAGAGAAAAATAGATAGTAGCCAAAGTTCTGTTTAGCCTTTGTTAGCTTTCATATGAGAAAACAGCTACATAGCAACAGGATCTATTTGCAGGGTTTTTTTAATTTTGTCAGCTTAAATGAACGTTGTGTTAAATGTATGGCGCTGAAGCTCACGCTGCTCTTGGATTCTGTTTTCCCTGAATTAAAAGTTGAAGTAATTTTAGTTATAATCCCAAAGGCAATAGTGACAAGTCCTCTTTTTGTCTATCATGTCTGTGGGTGGCCTGAAAACTTCTGTGTGTGTTTGTTTATTGGTAATACATGCAAATTATTTTGGGAATGTACGTGGGAGTAGGTTTATACTATGTAACTAATTCTCTGTACACAGCCATCTCTGAAGATGAATGAAAGAAATGCATGTGGAGACAAGTATCTTGCAGTTTTGATGCTGTAATTAAAATACAAATGCCTTTAATTTGCATTTTGAAAACATTCTGTTCATTCCTTAAGTCATGACATGGTTTTATACTTAAAATTGTTCCTTTTTTTTCTTTTGCTGTGCTGATGAAGTTAATTTACAGGCATGAAACTGACTCCTGTACAGCACGGGGCCCACGCCACACTTCTGCGCAGGAGGTTTCTGGACCCGGAGTCAGTGTGACCACGCGGTCATGAGTGATGTCGGTAGTTATTAACAGCTTCTCTTGCACTTGGAGGAATGTTTCATACTCAACAGAAACCAGAAGAGAGTTTAAATAAATACCTTTTTAATGGGAAATATGCACATATAGCAAAGTTGTGTGATTAGGTTTATTTAAGTGATTGTGTTTTATTTGCTGATTGTTACTAGTTTTATTTAGAAGATAAAATCTTATTCTGTGTATTTGTTCCTTTTAAAGGAAACCTGAGGTTTTTATCTTGGTATGCAGGTGTAACGGGGGAAGGCTTTTGTGTTCACACAGAACTGAATCGGGTGACCTAACTGTGTTTTAATGAACTAGGTGTCGCCCGTAGGCATGGAGGTGCAGAACAGAGGCACACGAAAGCACCGTAGTTTGCCTGTGTGGTGGTTTGCAAATGGGGGACTTGATTCCTGCTTGAGTCGAGTTGCTGCACCCCATCTGCACCAGGAGGAGCTGAGCACAGAGATGTGGGGAGCCCAGACTCGTCCATTGTTTTTCACACAAGGCTCAAGCGTCTTTTTTGGAGTCCCCTGGACTTTCCAAGGGTTGCTGCCTGAAGGCATTTGAGGCATGAGAGCAGTATGGAAAGCCTTGCAGTAGGAGCCTGCAGCTTTCCCGGGGATGTCCGGATACTTGGAGGAGCTCCCAGGACTTGAATTCTTGTCTCCTGATGCACTCAGGAAGCACCACCTGCTCAAAATAATCTGGGACTATGTAGGTAATTGCCTAGAAGAGATTATGGTTATTGAACAGGCAAAGGAATGTGCTTCATCATTGACTGGACTTTGATCCTGGCAACTAAACTGCTCATACTGCTACCTCCTCAGTTATTCAAGATCCTTATGCGGTGGCTGATGTCCTGCTTTAAGAGAGTGATAAATCATTTTACAGCTTGGCCTCACGGGTAAGAAGCCAGATCACCACTCCAATGGTATTTCACCATTTGAATGTTATTGAATCATGTATTTCTTTGTCCCTGTCCTGTATTACATGCAGATTTTGTGAGAAAACAGCACTGAAGATGACCTTACTTACAGGACCATCTTCGCTAGCACGTGATCTGTTTGTGTGCTCTGTTCTAAGGCATGAGTTCCCCTAGTGACACAAATATCCCAAAGATTTCTCTGATGAGTTGTTCAGTTACATGAGTGTTAATATTTAATTAGCACTGTTTAAACTAAAACATACATTTCCAAATGTTGATCTTTGATATTCCTTGTGGAATCTTTTGCTTGTAAACTTTGTGTATGTGTGCTGTGTTTTTCACCATTGGCAAAGTATCGTAGTCCAGCACATGCATCTGTGTGGATGAATTTGTACTTTGGTAGTACTGAGTTACAAAAGTCTGTTCATCACTCTAAAAGCATTCTCAGTGCAGCCCCAAGTTATGTGTCTGCAGCATGGGTTCATTCGTAGGGGTTATTCAGACTGTTAGGAAATAACTGTAATATTTCAGGGAAGTTACTTGTAGTTTCTGCTGCTGCTTTTTTCTGCACTTGCATGTCTGGTGATTTCTTGTGTGTATGGTTCCTGGGCTATCTCCCTTCCCATCAGGGAACACGAGATCTTTCTTGAATCATGGATGGCAGAGACTGCAGAAGGCAGGAATTACCTTCAGCACTATACGCTTTCGTTTGTTTAAGGTCAGTTTGGCAGGCCTGAGAGCTGTAGGCAAGAGAAGAAGCCCAGACATATTGCTGAGGAAAGTCGCACCATTTTTATTCTGGTTTAGATGAGCTCTCTCCGTACACAATTTTTCTGTACGTACATCTTTTCAGAAAGCAGTTTCTCAGTGATGCTATGCAACAGAAGTGTTGGTTCCCTTTGTGGTACTAATTGAAAACAGGCCAAGCGGATTGCCACAATGAGACAACTTACTTCTGCTTCTTCAAGTAGAAATACAGGATATAAATCAAAATATGACATGTACTTAAAATACTTAAGCTACCTTCCCAAATGCTTCAGCTGGAAAGGATGTGAAACAAAAGCAGTTTCACTGGGCTGCCTGTCTCAGGACTTAGTTTTGATACTCCAGCAGTCTTTACTTCTGTGATACTGTTCGAACATTTGGCTGCTTTTGCATCACAGTTTTTCTCATAGGAATTATTTTCAGGTAATTTAGAAGTCTGCAGTAGGTTTTACAAATTGATGTTAGGAAAGTGCTCCCCAATGCTGTTGTGGAGAGTGCCCTATGAAGTATTTTTATATTGTTTTGGAGGACTTGAGTTGTTGCTGTTCACAGCATGTTTGAATCTCATTTTTCTGGCATGAAATTCTTAACACTATGCTTTCTCAGAACAGTGAGCAGTATTTCATCAGGTTTCTAGGCTGACTTTATGGACTTGTGAAGTCTTTGGCTACAGAGCATTTCCCAAAAGCCTGTGGCTTTATTAGAGAATCTTTGTAAGGGAGTGAAATATTAATTCCCAGAACTTTGAAATTGTTAGAAATATGTTTCCATTAGTCAGGAAAAAAAAAAGTGTCTACAGGCCTTTTTCTTTATTTCTTTATGTCTTTAATTGCATACCATATGGCAAATGAAGTTTCCTGCAGATTAACTGTTCTGATAGGGACCATGAGGTGGATTTGAGGGGGTTTCTTAAGCTTCCTTTACATAAAAGGTTGGATAATTAACTATTTTGCTTCTACTGCTGCAACAGGCTTTCACTCCTCAACGCTTAATTAATTTTTTAGTTTCAAATGACGATGTTATTTCATTTCTGCAGGGTAGCTATCTTATATTTAGGTCAGCTTATATTTGCTTATGTCTGTGCACCCATGGCTGAGAGTCAGGAGGGATCTGTTTTGCATATATGTATGTCACACTGATTTCACTGTCAGTAAACAGGCCCTTTAGCCTCCATAAGTGTGTTGTGAGGTTTGAGAAGATAAATGGCTGCCGGTGTGTTGTAAAGTTATTAAAAACTCTCCAGTTCCCTGTTGATACACAGTGCTTAGCAGATTAAGCCCTTCGAGACTTTTGCCATGAGTTCTCAAGCATCTGAAATGGGAAGGCCACAGTAGGTGATAATTCTTGTCACCTACTGATGGGCAGCATTTTTAATTAAGGGTCCATGAAGGCCTAGAAAATGTGGATTTGATAAATTGTCATGGTTTAACCCCAGCTGGCAACTAAGCCCCACACAGCCGCTCGCTCACTCCCCCCCTGGTGGGATGGGGGAGAGAATTGGAAGAGTAAAAGTGAGAAAACTCATGGGTTGAGATAAAGACAGTTTAATAGGTAAAGCAAAAGCCGCACATGCAAGCAAATCAAACCCAGGAATTCATTCACTACTTCCCATGGGCAGGCAGGTGTTCAGCCATCTCCGGGAAAGCAAGGCTCCATCACGCATAACAGTTACTTGGGAAGACAAACGCCATCACTCCGAATGCCCCCGCCCCACTTCCTTCTTCTTCCCGCAGCTTTACATGCTGAGCATGATGCCATATGGTATGGAATAGCCCTTTGGTCAGTTGGAGTCAGCTGTCCCAGCTATGTCCCCTCCCAACTTCTTGTGCACCCCCAGCTTAATCACTGGTGGGATGGAGGTGAGAAGCAGAAAAAGCCTTGACTCTGTGTAAGCACTGCTGAACAATAACTAAAACATCCCTGTATTATCAGCACTGTTTTCAGCACAAATCCAAAACATAGCCCCATACTAACTACTATGAAGAAAATTACCCCAGCCAAAACCAGCACATAAGTTCACTTGCATTTTTTCCATAAGGGACACAAGTAACACAAAACAGGAATTACAGATAAATCTTTTTTGGCTAAACAAGCAATTTTCTTTGTAGTGTTCCCATGTACCTTAACAGGTTGGATACCAGATACTTACTGTAGCTTCTATTTCAATATTGTTTTCTTCTGACATCAATACTTTGCAGTCCTAGAAGTCATATGACAGCAGGACTTCTGTGGGATGGGAAAGGTTGGACCCTGCAGTGAGGCACCAAACGAGGCAGATGATTAACTGATATGTTTGACTGTGACTGGTATCATTCAACGTGATGTCTTGGGGGTGGAAATGTTTTAGAAGGTTTTGAACCCTGTTGTTTTGAAGTAGAACTGTTTGTTTTCTGTAAGGATGCAGCATTGTGAGAAATAAGGGGCAAGAGTTCCTGTCTTATCTTCTCAGGAGTAATTGCCATGTCCAAGGTGAGGATACACCCACACATCCAGCAAGTAGCTTTCCTTGAAGGCTTAGCAGAGTGTTAGGAACACAATGCACTAAGCAAATTCCCTTCTCTTGACTTTAGAAAATTGTTTGTGTATTAAGAGGTTTCCTGCCCTGCTGCAAAAAACGCCTTTCCGTAGTACACATGCATGCACAGCTGAGCACTGAGGTACCCTTTTTACCTTTGCTGTCATGCAGATGCTCTGTCTTCCCCTCACCATCAGCATGGCAAGCACAAAATTGATTCCCTTTTCTCCATGATATAAAACCCCAAGATGAAGCATTAAACCAGTCAGCCTGCTTTGACTTGTTCCTTGTGCTGAATTCCTATCTCCTCCTGGTGTGACCCTGGTGGATTTAATTGGTGCTGCCACAAAGATGAATGCTTCCCCCTGCACGTGCTGACAGCCAGCAGTGCCTCTTCATTAGTTGTCAGGAGTACAGGACCTCAAGGGCATTGCTGATACTGCCAACTGAACTAATTGTACCTCTTATATCTTCTGGAGGGAGCAGGCAGGCTGTTTAATCAAATGGGCACCAGCCTTACTGTGCACAGGTATCTCTGTGTAATGCCACATTGCGCTAAAGCAGCTTTGAGCGCTGCTCGTTTCCTATTGAAGATCTCCTGAACAGATTGCCATCCTTATTAACAGAGTGATTTCTCAAAAATGTATTTGGTAGGGAGCCACATCTCTGTATGTGGACCCATTGGCAAGCTCTGTCTCATTCTCATCCTTCAAAGGAAGCTGTAACAACTCTAAACTGCTTTTTTTTAAGTGGCCCTTGGAAATGCAAGGAGTCAGCGAGCCAGAGAAATGAAGCTGGCTGAAGCTTTGCTGCTTGTTTCTCACAAGGTTAATGGTGAGGGCTCAGTGGGAATTAACTCTTTTCCATCTCAAGCAGCAGCTCTCATGGTGGGCAAATATTTGACATGCTCATAATAGGTTTGCCTCCTTCATAGATTTTAGAAAAGCAAAACCCAAACCACACCGAGTCCTACATCCCTGTGAAATGAAATGGCGGGTCACGCCACCAAGCTGTTGTGTTGGCACCATAAAATCTGGTAATTTCAAGCTCAGTTCCCTACAGGTCAATGCATGTAATATCCCTCTTAGCCATATTTTTTGTGCCTTTGTTGTCATGGCTATTGAACAATACCGGGGCAAGGCACCAAGTTCAAGTTACCTGCTTTTTGTTCCAGTTCCAGTAGTGACTCCTTCCGTGACGTTGGACCAAGTACTACCTCTCTGTGCCCTCAAGTCCACACATATTTAATTGAGATGACACCTGTATCCTTGTGAGAGGTACAAGCCTTGCAAATTAATGATGTTAAGGAAATGCAAATCTGAACTAGTGATAGCCAGCAATAAATTTTTATAACATTTATACTGGGGGTTTGGGGGAGAGGGGCAAGACCAGGGTTGTGACACATACTTGCACAGTGATAGGAGTAGTTTAGCCTCCTCTCCTTCCTATGGAAGGTCCCCTCATGATATCATATCTGTTTAAAGATCAAGATTGATGTGACTCAGTCTTGGGCTACTAAAGAACTACCAGAAAATGTTCTGTTTGTCCTGCAAGGGGAGATGGAGCACCTTTTCCCATTCAGAAGATGTGGTCCCTTTTATGGTAGAACTCAAGCACTTGTATCTAGCATAGCAGAGCCTGTAATAGCTGATTTAAACATCACTTCTTTAAATATAGAAATATTCATTCATAGGGGGTTTTTTTCAGCCTAAAATTAATCTGATTGAAATTATAGCAGTTTAGGCAACCTGCTTTTAAAGCTGAAGGAATTAGATCTAGATGCAAGAACTATTTCAAAGAAAAATAAAAAAGAGCCCTTTCTAAATGGCTTCTCTGAGGTATGCAGCATGTGCAGAATAGACAAATTATCCTCACTCATATGGCTCGGGTGTGTAACTTTGAAGTTAGTGAAACATGAGCCATCACAAATTTTCATATATAAACCCTGCTGTCTTGAATCCCTTCTATCTTTGTGAACGAGTACAAATTATAGGTTAAAAGTGTGCATATTTATATTAGAAGTAGTAATATTGCCTGCTTTCTGAATACTATTTCCTAGTTACGGTCTATTTTGAAGATAGGTGATGGATGAAGCACTTCTGAAAACTCCCGAACACTTGTAGCTTTCATTTTCTTTCCTGTAAAGTAATTCCACTTACTTTTCAATCATCTGTTCTCAGCGGCATTAATGTCATGTGGCAGAAGACTGCACAGACTCTAAAAATTTTGAATGAGTGCAGTGTCTTTGCCTGCCTTTGCCATTACTCAAGCATGGTATATAAAGCTGAAGTTAAAAAGTTGTTTTTCACTTGTGTCTTTTAATTTAAAAGCAGACTGCTTTTATTGGACCTGCTTAACACGTGGTGCATGTGATCTGACAGTGTTTGCTCCGTAGGTTAAGTTAGCAATATCGTTCATTTGGACAAGCTTCTCTGTAAGATCCTCTGGTGTCACTCTGGAGGTCATCTGCTACATACAAGAGTTTGGAACATCATGGTGGTGGCATCTTTAAAAACTTAGGTGGCATAAAAGCAAACTTAGAGGTCGAGTTTGTGATTAACATCTTCCACCATCAGTGTACGTGTACACCAGATTTGCTCTTAGTGAGGATGTAGCTCATGTCATGAAAATTACATTTGGGGACATGGTTTATTCCCACCCTATTTTAAATGCCACCAGTTGCAATCACAGCAATGATGAGATTTTTTTTTTTCTGTGCCTCAGCATGGCAGCTGGCACTGGAGCTTGACAACCACTATCGATGTTGGCAAATGGCTTAGGTAGTGCCAGACATGCAGAGATAGTTCCCACGAAGCCAGGTAGTCCATGAGAAGTTAGAAAGGTAACTGGAATGAGAGCTTGTTGCTCTGACAATTTTTGATAGTGATTTGGGGATAGTAAATGGGGGGGGAAGGGGGGCAATATTGGCTTTTTCCACTGTTCTGTTAAGGTGTGAGGAATTTCCTGAACTTTGATAGTGCAGACTCTGTGGGGCTGAAGATAAATCACACCTCAATTGTATGGCTTGAATGAGTTGTGAAGCTACAGTAGGTCTTCAGCAATGTCTGTGTTACGTCCGTTAACTATATGCCATGGACACGCCATTTTGTTTGCCAATACAAAATCATGTGTGTTGACACTCTTGGCATTCTCTGGTGTGTAAATACAAACTTTGTCTCAAAAGAAACAAAATGCCTTTTATCTTCCTAACCACAATAGCAGTCTGAACGGCATCTTTGACAGCTACTAGCTTCATTTTTTTAGCTTCGTGTATGTCCCTCTAGTGGCAACATCAAAAAGTCCAGTAAAGTAATAGATGTACTTCTGTGTTGGATATCCTCTTCAGTGCTTCAGTTTTTAGCTTGTTTCATGTCAGCAGTATCTTTGGCATATCATGAAGCACAGCTTGAAACTTAGATTCCCAAACAAATTCTGTGAAGTGGGAAGACAGTACTGGAAAAAATCAGAGGCAGTGGTAACTCAAGCATTTTGAGAAAAGATTTTCCCAAATATCCATATTGCTGTCATTATTATGATGAATTGTGATAATGATTACTTCGCTGTCTACCTCTGCTCACAGAATTGAGGTTCCATCAGCTTTAGTCAACATGCAAAGTTTTATGATAAGATGATAATGTTTTTATTACAGTTGCCTGTGTGCACTTTCTGTATTTCAGTTGTTAAAAGGTGATCTATACTTGATTATACTAAGTAATAAAAATAGCATTGTAGGAAGAAGTGAGATAGATTATCTGTGGGGTGTTCTGTGGTACAGATGTCTGCTGGTCTTCTGCAATAATAATAATAATAATGAAATTCACATGCTTGTTGCCATTTTCAGCAAGAACCTCTGCGGATGAGAAAAGTAAATAAATTAAAATGCATATACTTCCTCTGTCAAATAGCTGGTGGTATCCCACTTACAATGGCAGGAAAGACAGAGAGTAGGTGACTTGCCTGAAGCTGCCTGGAAAGCCAGTGGCTGAGTCTGAAGGCAGATCTCACCTCCTTGGTGCACCAAACAGCTTGTACCCCCAATGTGGGAGACAAAAGTATGCAGGCAGTGAGCTTGTGAAGCCCCCTCATCTCTGAAAGTAGTGAGAAATGCAAGCTCCATTTGGGTTAAAGGATGGTTTAGCCAAACATCCTCAAAATATGGCACTTCCTAGTGCCTAGGTCCTCTGAATAGAAATTGGATTATTTTCCTAAAGTTTACAGATCTTAAGGCAGATATGCTTCGTGTTTTCTCATGTGCTTGGGTGTTGCTGCCTGACCTAATCCTCCACACTGTGACTGTGGCATTAAGAGGCTCACAAGTCCTTTGCTCTTCATCCAGTCCTTCTGCAGACTCTTTTGTATTCCCCCTTTTCCATTACTGGTGCTAGGGGAACATTGATCCTTATTTAAAATAAAGTGTCATCTGTCTTCTTTTTCAGCCTTGTATTAGAGGAGTGAGACAAAAATGTTTAAGCCCATGGTGAGTCCGAGGACCTCGCTTGTCTTTGTTTCCTCAGCACAGGTGTCAAATTAAGGCTGAAAAGCAGAATTTCTACCTCATATCTGCCAGGTTCACAGCTATATCATGTACTAGTACATGGTGCTGATTTGTTATTCAGCATGGTAAAAGCCAGGTTAGCCTGACTCCTTCCTTTTGATAGGAAAGGAAAACCTTTCTGTGGAGTGTGAATGTCTTTGCGCAGGGCAACATTGTGTGTCATCTCTCCTCATGGAGTCGTAGCTTGTACTGCTATCTCTGGAGATGGAAATTTCTGCTAATTAAATTGTATGTCTTTTATAAAGCTAATGGGCATAAATGGTTGTGAAATCCTGATCTTCTGTGCTGTATTTCAGATTCCCGCTATATTAATAACTTCAGTGAGTGGTTAGCTTTTATTTTCTGGACAAAATAACAAAGAGGAACATGTGATTGATACATGTTTGTGAAGAGGTAGCTTCAAACTACAAGCACAAGGTTGACTGTCCGGTCTTAATGAAGCTGGCCTACAATTTAGGTGATGATTATTGAATGAATAATGTCAAGGAGCAGTGCTTGATGGTATTATGTTGACTTCTGCTGCAGACCAGTCTCTTCTGTGGGAGGAGAAGGACTGCTGCTCTGTGTTGAAACAAACTGTACCTGGCAGCCAACATTCCCACTCCGTGGTGTACATTTGCAGGCAGCGCACGTCTGGAGCAGCCTGCCCTTTCGTCCACGCACTAGCTGCATGCAGCCAAGGCCGGCAGGAGGATATGCTCTGCAAAGGGCTTCTTTCAGGATGATTATGGAAACTGTGACAGCCTTGTCAGCCAGTCTGCTGTGTGCCAACATGGAGGAGGGAGAAGGAAAACACCAAGGGAAGGGTGATCTTTGCAGCTTGCTAGCTGCAGCGCCGCAGCTATGGGGTCTGGGGAGGAGACACCATCTGCTACCAATTGGCACGACTCGGCCATGAGAGCACAGAGCACATTATTGTCCTCGACCTTGGCGGAAGGAGCTGGCAGCATGCCCACTGGGTTGCTGTCTTCAGCAAGAGATAGGAGCGGGAGGGACGTGGTGGTAAAACAGCAACCGCGTCTGTGCCTTGCACACTGCAGTGGTGTGAGTGCTGGAGGAGAGGGACAGGGGTGCCTTGGACACCACATGCCTCTCTGCTCCTGCCATGAAAGGACACACTTCACCAGGAGCGAGTGGGTCCTGCTTGCCCATGGGGCAAGCAAGGGGCTCCCTTGCTTGCTCCCGTGGTGGAATAATGTGCTTGTCAAGCACAATAACACCATTACAGCTCTTAGTAAAGTTAGAGAGGTAATAACAGGAGGTTTACACAAGCTGATGAGAGAATGAGCTGGCTTAGTGGAGACCTTGCTGAACTTGGATAAACATCCCCAAACAAGATTAGCTACACCAGGGGCTGGTTTCCTTCAGAAGGACAGGGCACCTGCAGCTTCATGCCTTTCAGTTTGTGTTGTGGGTTACTGTCACCTCTAAGTGTGGACCTCATTTTCTAGGGACAGAGAAGAAGAGAGCAGGGGCTTAAGGAAAAACTTCAGATAAACTGCCTAAACCACCAGGTACACCTTTGCTCAGAGAACAAAATACTAACATCTCAGCTATGGGAATAAAATGGCACAGAGGTGGGAGAGTGTACTTTCAGCAGCAGGCAAGCCAAACAGTTAAATCAAGGTATGAGAGGCAATAATGGTTGGAGCTAAGGAGAATGAATAATGGAATTAAACAGTGGGCTACCAAAAAGGTATATAAAGGGGAGTGTTTATATTGGGGAAACATGAAATAATTTGGGCCATACCCCTGTTATTTCCTTATCAATGGAAAGTCAAGTTAAGCTATGGTAAAGGCAAAAGAAGAGTCATGGTATAAAACTTCTTTGTGCAAGGCACGCATGCATGCGCATGCTGTCTTTCCGTTTGCAATACTGCAGAGAAGCACTTCCGAAATGGTGAAAGAGGATCCAGGCAGGGAGAGCAGCCTGCAGTTTGTTACTGGCCTGTGATGCATAAAAGCATGTTTAGCTTCCATCTGTTCCATTTTGGATTATGCAGATAGAAGGGTCATAGCTTTGGCAGTGATGGATATTTGAAAGCATTGCCATTTTTAGCTGTTCCAAAATTTTTCCCGTTCTGTTTATGGGATGTCTGTTTTTCTGTTTGATATGTATTGCCAGATACACTGCAGCTGGTGATTAGCTACAAGTGTTAGATAAAGTGAGGCTCTCCTTGCTTTCTCCCTCTTCCACTGCTGTGCTTGGTACAGAAATGATGGGGAATGGGAATAGTTAGGGATATGTTTTGGCACATTCCAGATAACTCTAATTTTGCTTTCCTGGAATTGTATGCATAACTACCTTACAGTTTATGTTTATGAAATATTAATACAGCATGAGTGTAGCTTGAAAGTAATAAAGAACCTACATGTTCAACTATAGTGCAATACAAGAAACAGATTACTTGCCAAATACATTTTCTGATTACTGAAATGTAAACATTTATCTCATTTTTTTGGTACATCTGTGCTGTCTTGTGGTAAAAAAAAGGCATTGAGCTGGGTCTTACATAATTCTGGTTGAATTAAAAATAAAAATGTATTGTGAATATGTAAAACAGTGCACCACACACAGTGATAGCACTCAGTAGTTCTTCCTGGAAAGCGGCAAGAGATCAGCAGCACGGGCATATAGGAGAGCCTGGGATGCTCCTTTAGAAAGTTGTCATTATGGCAGGAGCTGGGCCCATGGACAAGCATGTCTTCCCTCCAGAGGTTTGTTCTTTCTGTGCATCTCTAGAGGCAATCCGTATGGATTGAAGAGCAGGATTTTGCCACAAATGATTCCAAATCCATTTATTGTGGTTTCATATATTAATTTTTGTAAATTTTTGTGATACCTAACCAGCCGTTATTTAAATTGCTGTAATTGCTCTGTTGACTCCAAATGCATATTTGGGATTGTCATTTAAAAGGCTTGTCACAGGCAAGTTAGACTTCAGTGCACTAAAACCCATTTAAAGAATCCCCAAAGGCTTTTTACATGTCAGTCTTTTTAAAGCCATATAGATTTGCGGAGAAGTGGGCTCTCTTAAAGAAGGTGCTGTAATAGGTGTACGTGTGTATGTTGATTTATTGTGTTTTGAGTACAGCTTTGTCCACACATGCAGATGATGGGAGAAGAAAAACGTGAAAGTCATTTTCTACTTGACAGTGCTTTTGATCTCTTGAGACTCCTACGTACCTCAGTGATAAAACCACAATTCAGATATGTTTGGCAGAGAGTGTCGACACCAGAGCTGGGATAACTGAGGTTTACATTCTCAGAGTACCGTTAAGTACTGTTGGATCTGCAGCTGGTTTTTTAATGCATCAGCTCTCCTTTAATTCCTTTTCTGTTTTAACAGCATCAACTACATATCAACATGTTATTTAAGATAAATAGACAGAGAATACTCCCATGGAAATGCCCTGAAGATTTGGTCACGTTCATAAGTTGTCTTGTTCCAACAAAGGCTGGGGAAGACATTTAATAAGGCTTTTATTCCATAGTAATTAAATGTCTGACTGATGACACTGTAACTCAACAGATTAAATTGCTGTGTGAAAAGATATAATCTGTCATGCAGAGATGCACATTAGTAATTACTAGTGTTGGTTGGTACAATGTTGATACATTCCAAAGAGTGGTGGTGAATGGAGTTTATTCCAGTTGGCGGCTGGTCACAAGCGGTGTTCCCCAGGGCTCGGTGTTGGGGCCAGTTCTGTTTAACATCTTTATCAATGATCTGGACGAAGGGATCGAGTGTACTCTCAGTAAGTTTGCAGATGACACCAAGTTGTGTGGGAGTGTTGATCTGCTGGAGGGTAGGCAGGCTCTGCAGAGGGACCTGGACAGGCTGGATCGATGGGCCGAGGTCAATTGTATGAGGTTTAACAAGGCCAAGTGCAAGGTCCTGCGCTTGGGCCACAGCAACCCCATGCAACGCTACAGGCTTGGGGAAGAGTGGCTGGAAAGCTGCCTGGCAGAGAAGGACCTGGGGGTGTTTGTTGACAGCCGCCTGAATATGAGCCAGCAGTGTGCCCATGTGGCCAAGAAAGCCAATGGCATCCTGGCTTGTATCAAAAATAGCATGGCCAGCAGGACTAGGGAAGTGATCGTGCCCCTGTACTCGGCACTGGTGAGGCCGCACGTCGAATACTGTGTTCAGTTTTGGGCCCCCCACTACAAGAGGGATATTGAGGTGCTGGAGCGTGTGCAGAGAAGGGCAACGAAGCTGGTGAAGGGTCTGGAGCAGAAGTCTTATGAGGAGCGGCTGAGGGAGCTGGGACTGTTTAGCCTGGAGAAAAGGAGGCTGAGGGGAGACCTTATCGCTCTCTACAACTACCTGAAAGGAGGTGGTAGAGAGGTGGGGGTCAGTCTCTTCTCCCAGGTAACAAGTGATAGGACAAGAGGAAATGGCCTCAAGTTGTGCCAGGGGAGGTTTAGACTGGATATTAGGAAATTTTTCTTCACCGAGAGGGTTATCAAGCATTGGAACAGGCTGCCCAGGGAAGTGGTTGAGTCGCCATCCCTGGAGGTATTTAAAGGACGTTTGGATGAGGTGCTTAGAGACATGGTGTAGTGGTGGTTTTGGCAGTATTAGGTTTATGGTTGGACTCGATGATCTTAAAGGTCTTTTCCAACCTATATGATTCTGTGATTCTGTGATTCTATGTGACGACACCTCAAACCATGTTAGCCCTTGGTTGAGTCCTGTGTCTGAAATAGAGACAGTAATGCACAACGTTTTTCCTAAGGTGTTTTGTGCTTCTTAGTCTATGACTGAAATTGAGACAAGCGTAACGCTACTGAGTTATGTGAATTTGAACTTAAAACTGTCATTTTAATTGGTCACTACCCCTATTCCTTGATTTTTTTAAATTATTGTTTGTTTTAATATCAGTGTTGTTGTTATTTTCTAAAGCAGGTAATTCATAAAGTTGATTTATGAATTCATAAAGTCCAACTAAAATCTCTACCAAAAGTATTTGGACAATTTCAGCCTTGATGTAGCTGGAGTACATCCTTGGAGGTCTGTTGTACTTAACCTGCTTCTGTTTCTGAAGAGAACAGGTAAAGATTAAATACTGTGGTTAGCTCTTCATCTTGCCCTTTCCTCCTTCAGTGGTGTAACTTGCTGCAAAGAAAAATATCAAGGTTTTGTACAGCCCTGCTGCTCAGTAGAATTCACATTCTTTCTAACAGTAATGTGAAAATTGCTTTTTGTGAATTGATGGTGAGATCAATGTTATGTGGAGTGTGTGGCAGTTCTTTTAGTGGTTGCTTCGCTAATTTATATACTCAAGTGATTAATCTTGGCCAGCTTTTAAACAAAATGAGGTTTAAATCAAAGCTGGATTTTTGTGTGTCTGAAGTAGTGATGCCTGAACTTTGTGCTCCACAGCAATATTTTGTTTTGCAGCATGACAAAGAACCCCTCTCCTAATTTCTGCTACTAAACAGGCCTACTGAATAGTTTGTCTATGCTTAAAATTAATCTAAATACTCACAGATCAGCTTCTGCAAATCTATTTATTCCTTCTGCTGAGGTGGGTGGCAAAGTAGTATATAAAGACCTCTCAAATGTAAAGACCTTGTAAACAGGCTGAACTCTGCCGTGATGTGGTGCCAGGCAATTAGCTGAAAGCACCACTTTTTTGCTGCTGCTACCAATTTACTTCAGATTTTCTATCCTGTGGCAGCAAGCAGTGGTATTGTAGCCAGGCCTTTGGCTGTTCCTGTACTCGGTGGCTTTTTCCAGCTCTCTTGTTGTCCTACTAAGGGAAGGAATTGCAATCCCCTTTTCATCCCTGATGAGCCTTTGCTTCCTCTCCCCTACATCTTCCTGCCTTAGAGCCAGCTATGTTTCTGCCCTCGCTGTGGTCTCTGAGAGTTGGCAATGCCAGTCCTGTCCTTTACGCTCCAAGTCCCAGTTACCCTTTGCAGACCACACTGGCTCTTACTGACCAAAGCCTTCATGCAGCCTCACAAAAAAATCTTTATCCTGATGGGGCACAATGGGGGCACGTAGGCAGGACTGAAAAGGGTGTTGTCCCAGCTTTCATTGTCAAGGGCCAGTTACGGTGTCAGCACGTACAAAGTCTGATACCGTTAAGAGTCCACTGGTTTTCACAGAGACCTTAAAATCAAGGAAATTTTATGATCCATGCAACCATGAGGTTAATAAAGTTAATGTTTCATTTTTATTGCCTGTGATGTACTGTGCTGGGTAATGCAAGCCAAGGGCATGGCAGTGCTGCCCTCTGCAGCCTCCCGTTTTGGCAGCCACAGTGGTCATGGGGAGTTGTTTTAGGGCAGCCCTACCCGGGTAAGGCTGGAAAGCTACCCACCCTCAGCAAGGGCATCTTAATGCTCGCTCATTCTGTCGTCACCCTGCTAATGTGCTTTTTGACGGCAGGCTATTGTACACCCCAGTCAGCCTTTCCCGTTGCTGTTAAGCAGGCCAGACTTTTCAAGTTTTCACGGGATGCTTTAAGTCTTAGCCCATGTTAATGATGCTACCAACATCAGTGTCGGCATATGCAGCAGAGCTAGTGGAGTAACTTGACATGCGGTGGGTATGGTGAGTAGGTACCCTCACACACACTCACAGCTGTGTTTTGCTCCCTATTTATGTCTGTCTGAAAGTTTGCACTTTTTGTGCCTGTTACCACTTCTGGCAGCCCATGGCAAGAAGATTCACTGCTTTATAGATGACATTTTTTGTGGTGTACAGTTCTTTGCTTGGAAAAAAAAAATCTCAGGAAAATGGGTACGATGTCCTTAGCACAGTTTGTTCATTTGTCTGAACTGTGCATTAGGATGAAGTTTTGAAGAAGAGGTTGGATTTCTATGTATTTTTCACGGCAGTAATTTTGAGTGGGCTGAAGAAGAGTGGTTGGATCTGTTGAGATAACTTTGAAAAAAGCCAGACAGCATTTTCCTGCTGTTTCCTGCTCTGCATTGGATAATCAAGTTTAATTCATTCAGTGTCTCACATGAGCAAAGAATGTGGTATTCTGTCACCAGATACACTTGGTCACCTCACCTGTATTTGCTGGTGTACGTACTTGTAGCGCATATTTGTCCTACTCAACTTAATCTGCCTCACTCAGATGCAGATGCTCTTTAAAGTTGGAAGTTTTGTGTTTAGACTAATTTACAGTGCCTAAGCAAATTGAAGTCATCCTGCATTTTCTTCAGTGTGAGGAGAGAGTTTGGCCTTAGTGTCATTCAATTTAAACTTACCCCAGCGATGTAGTTAAGTTCCAAAAAACTTACACCTAAAAAAGTCCCATAGTTGTGTGTATGATGACTTGAAAGAATTGAGCCAAGCCCTGATTTTCAAGCTGGGGAATTCTGTTTTAATCTGTCCAGCAGCTCCTCGCTGCATATTTCTCAGCAGAACCCTATTCTTGACCTTATTATTGTTATTTTTTCCTGTGTGACTATTTTATGTCCAGAAATTAAACATGAGCAATGATAAGCTTTTTGGGAAGCCAGTAGGGAAACTCCAGAGATATGTTTAATTTAATAAGTTGAAATGATCAAGTCAAGAAGTTTGCAGAACCAACGCAGGATGCTGACTATGATTTTGATGTTGACTTTATTGTTCTGTAATCTGAGTTGTGAGTAATGCTCAGCTGACAGAGGCAGAGAAACATGTCTTTTGGTAGCCAAAATAAAACCATGATGCTGTGTGCTGGAAAGAAAGGAGGGATTGATCTCATGTATTATCACCTATGTAAAACTTAATGTCTCTCGGCTCTTCTGGCAGTTTACCTACCAAGGTGAATCATCCCATTAAAAAGTCTCCATTGAGTATGAAGTAGCCTGAACAGATGGAGGGTTTTTCATGGGCGTCCTTAGAGGTTGTATCAGGTCCTGGAAGCAAAACTGGCAAGAAAGTAAAGGCAATGAATGCCTTACAGAATTTCCCACTAGTATAATCTCAGAGCTGACAAGTTATGACAGGCAGCAGGTGAATGTATACTTGAGGATAGATCGTTTTGCCTCTCTTTTGACAGGCATATAAATCTGTCTTCAATTAATATATATATTACAAGAAGAGAAAGTAAATATGTAAACCATTTCCTCAGTTTGCATTTAAATTACAAATTATTTTGAAATTAAAATTATTTGTGCAAGCAAAAATTTTTCATATATGAATGTAAGTTTAAGTTTCAGTGGGCTGCTCACTTTCTCCTCACTTGATTTATACAAAATGCTTTTCAGTTGCTTTCCTGGTAGGCAGTTGTACTCCAAAACGCTCTCTATGCTATCTTGTAACTAAAAAGAATCGTGATACCATGCTAATGACACTGTAGGCATCCTGTTGTCCAGGGCTACTTGAAAATCGGAGAGCATTTGAGGTAGTAAAGGAGCTGCTGTAACAATTTTGTGTGATGAACAACTAGGATTTAAAAAAAGCTCAGTTCTGGCTGCTGGGCTGAATTTTCAAGAAGTGTTGGCAGACAACAGGTATAAAGACCAATTAATCCCTATGTACAAGAAAAAAATCAAAGTAATCAGAAAAAGCCCACCTCTTTGGAAGGTGCCAGTAGTTCAGCCATATAGCAGATGGAACTAGTTAATGGAATATAAATACAAGAATTAAAAAACATAATAAGAAACAATTATAGAATCAGATGGTATTAAAGTAGATTCTTGAAAATCATACATTTAAATGCCATAAAACTGCTAAACTAATTCAAATTATTTTTCTATATTTGTGGACATGTATTTATAGGCTGAACTATCCTGTTGTATTGTGAACAGTAGTCAAATGGAAAATTATGCATGGTCTTCATGTTGTGTTTTCATAAATTGCGATCATCCCTTGCATCCCCTTGGAAAGTAACTGTTGTTTCTAAAATTGAATAGTCTGTATCTCCTCTCTAGGGAACAGTCCTCTCCTGTCCTTGAAGGCTCTCAGAGATTTGAAAATGAGGTTTAAAGCTGTGGTGTTAGAAAAATTCACCTGAAGTACAATACACTTCGGATTTTCTTTCCATCTGCGACATGTCCTGACAAGCGGTGTTTTCTCAAGGGGGTTGTCCTGCTTGTGTTGCTGCTCAACAGATTGCCTTCTGAAATTGCTCTCAGCCTCAACATGCAGCTCTCCCACCTCTTCCTGTACTTTGAGGATGAGTGCAGAAGAGCATGGAGGCTTCCAAACTGTAACGTTGATACTGCTTTGTAATTGCCATAGAATTTAGGCTAATGACCAGCAGTGGGAATGAAACCAACGCTGGCTCACGGTGCATAAGTTGCTATGCCAAAAGAGAGTGCCAAAACAAGTCTTTTCCATTACTTTCTACATCTGTGTCTTGTAGGACTTTCTACATCTAGGTCTCTCTAGGAGATCCTGGAGGTAGGGTTTCTCAGCTCCATATTTTAAAATGAGGAAGCAAGTGTAGTTTCATCTTTATAAAGCATTTGTCAGTTATAGAAATGCCACTTCAAAGATAGCGTGTAGCTATTCTTTACTTTTTTCGCTTGTACCCAAAATTTGACAACGTTCTGGCTTTGGGAGTATCTGTTTTTTTGGGGGTTGGATGGTGGGGGGAGAGGGTTGCAGTTTTTCCCTTGATGCTGCTGAAATTTTTCAGGGGGGTTAATATGGAAATACAGATATTCTTGTCCTGTCCTGTATCTAACCAGCCAGCATGTTTGACAGTGTTCTGCACATTATGAAATCTTGTGAGGCTCAGCTGAAGATGAACTTTATGTTTCTTTAATGGCAGGAAGCAGAAGAAAAGGGAAAAGGGCATTCATGTACAAACACTTCCCACTCCGAGCTGACTCTTCCCCCCCCCCCCCCCCCCCATGATTTAGTGGTGTAGCTACTTAATGACTTCAAATAGCACTAAAATAAACAGCTGCTCCCAGTACTTCCTAGCTAATATAGCCTATCAGCTCAACGATTCATGGCAGAGTGATTAGATACACTTCATTACTGATAGAGTAACTGGGAGACTGTAAGCAAAGGTGTTTCCAAGAATAGCAGGCAGCTAACATCAGTCTGATGTCTCGGAAATCCTGGATGCTTTTCAGCGCATTTGTTTTGGGAATCAGAGGGAAGAAAATTTGGGAGTATTCATAGCTTCTGAGAAGCACAGGCAATAAATTATGTGATGCCGCTCTGAGTTTTTATGTACTTTTTAGATCTTGGTCATCTTCAGAAGCTGCTTTCTAGAGGGACCAAGTGAAGAGGATGCTATTTCAACTGGGGAAGTGTCCTGGTGAATAGGGGCTAGCAATTAAAGGGAAGGCTTCAAGATCTTCCCTCTTCCTGATCTGCGCTGCCTGGGAAACAAGATTGCTCAAGGTTTGGGAAAAGAATGGTAAAGAAATCTTCAGTAGATGCATGTGCTCCTGTTCTTAGCACTAGTGAATGTTGGAGCCAATGCTTAGTTGGTGAAATATGGATCCTGGAAGCTTACGTTTTGGCCTTTAAATGATTGCTATTGGATACTAAATGAACAAAACATGCAGGTCAATAAAGTGGTTGTTCTCTCTCCAGTCCCACAAGCAAGGGGAGGCCTTGCTCTCGCTGAGATCCAGCAGGAGCTGGGGATGCTGTCCCTCATGGCAATGCCTTTCGGCTCCCCTCTGTCAGTGTCCCCTGCTGCCTGGGATAGCGGCCCTGGACCAGCTGCTTGTCTTGGACCTTCTTACCCTTGCTCTTAATTTTTTGGTGGGAACATCACTGCAGCCGAACCATCGCTATTGGTGGCTGTGGAGTGCTCAGCTCTTCTCCTGTAGTGTGTGTGATCACCATGAATCTCATTTAAATTGCCTTTGTGCTGTTGCTGAAACTTGCTGTCAAGCAGCTACTTACTTGTGCAGCCCTTGTGGATCTACTTGTATTTTCAGGCTTTCCCTGCTGAAGCACCTTGTATGTGCCAAGCAGTGAAAGGGGCAGGCGCTCACAAAGGACAGTTTACACAGTTGGTGGAGCACTACTCGAGGCAGTATTGGCAGCCAGTTGGTTTACACCTTTTTACCTTGTAGTGAGATAACCCTTGCTGATACCACTAACCAGATAAAGCCATGGTTTGAGTCGCTCAATATTTCAGTGCTGTAGTATTAACTGGGAGTAAAAAGCAGAGTTACTGTAGGCGCCAAGGTGTTGACATTTGCTGTTGATGTGGCTTACCACTATAGCTCTCCATCAGCAGCAGGTGAGGAGGCCTGGAGGCTGTCCAGCTCCCATTAGCTGACTTGTGTTGGCCAAACACTGCTGCCTTCTGATGCTGAGTGGCCCTCCTGCTGCTGTATTGGGAGCACATGTCCTATTTCAGATCACACAGGCTCATAGGAAGCAAAAGCCAATCACGTTTCTCCTTCAGGAGCAGATGCTTGCTGGAGTGAAGTAGTGTTGGCCAGATAAATGTAAGAAAAATTTTGTTTTCACTTGCAAGTTGCTACCGCTAAGGCTCTCCCCTCTCTGTGTTTGTCATCTTTTTTTTTCTCCTCCTTCTCCATGTGGTGATACTCTTCCAAGTGCTTGGACCATGTCATTGCTTTCTTGGTGGTGGTGTAAAGTGCGTGTGATGGTTGTGGTGAATTCATGGCTTACAATGGTTGTGGTTTGAGTTCAACGCCTTTATCTCAGGGGTTAGAACATGCTTGGGCACCATGAGAGCGTAATTTATTTATTTTAAGCCTCTAAAATGAAAGAAGGAAAATGGTGGATTGAAAGGGAATTCTAAAACCAGGAAGTAAAAATTGTCCTAGTTTTAGTTTTGGTTGTTAGGAAGCCCCTAGTTTTTCTAAACAGAGGGACAGTACTGTTTCTGCTTCATGTGTGTTTTCTGGTATGTTTTGTATCATGAAACTGGATGTAATTCTGCTCAACTTTGGCACTTAAAAGCAGGAAGCATAACCAAAACACGCTGGAGTACCTGTGCAATGTGACTGCTTTCAGTGGTTCCTAGTGTAGCTCTGAGTTGTGGGACAAGATCCCGGAAATAGTACTTCAAGCTGTCTGCTGGTTGTTTCACGTTGTGGAACTGTCATGGTCTTAAAATCTAAATGGAAGAAGGTAGACAGAAAGAAACCCGACAGATGCTTTGTTGAATTAGCCAAATTTAAGTAGTGCTGTTTGTTTCAGAAACAACACACAAAGAAAGCCCAAGCTAGTGTATTTTTGTTGTCACCAACAGTGAATTCAAATGCAAAGCACCTGCTGACAAGCGATATCAAAGAGTGGGTCTCCAGTCTGCATCTGACCTGGATGGTTATTGACTTACTGCACTGTAGGAAATGGCAAATTCTAAATAATTATTAGCCCAGTTATTCAGACCTGCAAAAATGCATGACAGCAGCTGAAAAACCTCCACCTCCAATATATTCTTCATAGCATAATTATTGTTAGGGTCATTATCTGATTTTTAGATCCTTTCAAATGTATCTGCTTGTTATTTCTCCCTAGGAGACAGATACCAAAGAGTGTTTTATTTCTGGGAGTAAGAATGTAGCCTAAAGATCTAGGATGGGAGAATGTATTTTTCTTCAGTGCCATGCAAACGTTAATGTGATCCCTCCTAAGATAAATGTTTCTTGACAAATGAAAGCAGTAATGCCCTAGTACAGGAGGTTTTCCTAAGGAAGTTTAGGTTTATGAAAAGATATTTTAATTTCTAGGAGAGAAAGTTCATATCTGCAAACTGTGGTGCCAGATGGACACTTGTATTTCCCTAAAGCTGAAATTTTTGGAGGCTGTTTGAAGGGTTTACATTAACTCAGAAAATAAATAAAAGAGAAATTCAACTAGCATTGCTAGCTGGGAGGTTAATTCTTTGTAAGTTTTATTGTCTGATGACTGTGAGCCAAGTTGCATTCATGGGATATTTGCACTCATAACTGTGATATCTCTTTGATGTATCTACAGATAGTAGTTTCACGATACAGTCAGAAACTTGCATGTTTGCGTGACTGGTGTTGGAGGCACACAAGCAAAACAAGCACCCTGTGGTTTAGTCCTTCAATTTTTCATTGATAATGTAAAAGCACAGCAGTAAAGCTTTTGTACAGGATAGATAATCCCAGTTTATGCTGCATTATTAAGACAATAAATGTGAATGGTTTTTTATCATTTGATTTATTAATACATTTTTTTCTTTTAAGAACTAAAAATTCTGAGGGATTTTATCATACCATGTTTATTAATTCTATTCAATGAAAGATTCAAACTTGTGTTACAAGGAAAATAAGGCACATGCCTCGCAGCTGCCTTTCTGTAACAGTCTGGAATTGTTCCTTTGAGGCCATTAAGGTTTGTATGTGAATGTGCGTCCAATTTTAGAGATTATTTCATAGAGTATTATGCATGGCATGAATTTTGTTATCAAAAACACTGAAATACCTGTTAGAGCCATGTGGTATTCGTCACACATGAAGAAACAGGCAAGCCCAGTAACTGTAATTGTGAGTTCCCAGTGTACCCTTGGCAGGGAGGTTGCTCTGTGTCCACCTTCGGAGAAAAGAGCTGTGCCTTCTCCATTAGTACTTAAAAACTCAGTTCTATTAAGCACGAAGGTCACCAGGCTGAGGCAGGGATAAATTGGTAAATAAAAGCACTTTTTCTGGCTGTGAGTCATACCTATTAGCTGTCTTATAGCAGTGGTGTGTGCAGTGGCCAGCTAAGCCTGTTGTAAGCCTGGAATTAAATTACCTGATCCATTAAGTATTTTCCGCCCTCCTAGCATGCATGCAACAAGCCCTTCCTTTCTGACACAAAGCTTTCCTTCAGCATAGCTGCATGTTAAGTATAAACTATGCCCTAAGATACTAGAATGTGACCGCTATATGGAAGTCCTTAAGATTTGTGTATGTGTGTGGTGCCATGTGTAGTGAAGCCCTAGCACCAGTTAGGGCATTAGGTACCCTGAACAATAAAGGATTTGCCATAAGTTGTGGAAGAGAGGAAATCATGATGTAAGCTGGGATTTTCCAGTCTGCTGAGCCTCATACTTCCAGACTTACTCTTTAAGAGATTTATTATAAAAGAGCTAAAAAGATTTATTGAAGATTTATTAAAAGAGCGAGAAATACCCTTCAGAGACACTTATTCACTGCCTCTTCCCCTTCCCTGTGCTGACTTTAAGGCACTGTTAGTTGAGTGCTCGATCGAGCAGTGGTTTGAAGAAGCTTGGTACTGGGCCCAAAACTGTCTGGGCAGGCAATTTTAAGGCTGGGATTATGAATGTAGCAGGTTTCTGCAGAGAAAAGAAGGTTTGGACTATGGGTGGAACATGACCTTTCATTTTGACCCCAGGTGGGCCTTGCCCTGCCAAGGGTGCGATTGAGCCTAGTGTGCATGACTGGTAGTTGGGCAGGATTTGGTTACTAAGCCTTAGGAAGGAAGCATTATAAATCAGGCTTCTCCTGGAAAATAACTTGGATATGCTCACTTTTGTCTTTGGGTAGGTGCCAGCATGCAGAGAGCAAGAGAGAGATTATTGCTTGTTGAGAAAAATGAATGGCTTTACATATAAAACATGGGAACCCTCCAAAACTGTATGCATGTTTGCACTGGGAAGCTACACACTCATGAATCCTACCCTGGCATCCTTGGCCTTTCTCAAAGCAATTCTTTGTGGTAACCTGTTATGCTCCTTCTTTAAATGGCAATTCTGTGTGGCAGACACTATATATTTTTTATGCATCCAGCTAAATTCTAGATGTTAAAATAATTGTATTCCTGGGGAGCTTCAGACTGGCTGAGAGTTAGAGCTAGATGGGAAGAAAGGAGTGAGCTTGACTGATTATCTAGTTTGGGGATGGGAGCAGGGATTTTGGGAAGAAGAATAGTCCCAGATTCCTCTCTTTTCACCCACCACTAATCTTTTTCAAAATTCTGTGTTAAATGAGTGGAAATCTGAAAAAGTGTTGCCTACTTGTATAACATTAGTCACAAAAGATACGGTGAGCATTATGCCCTTGTCTCTTAATGCCATTTTAAACTGATAAGACAGTTTAGATATTGTTAGACTGCATACAGCACAAGAGGCTGAAATCATCCTGGCAGCGTGTCCCAGGGCAAGGTGTGTTCTTGGGAGTATTTCAGGGAGTATGTCATCTTTATGCTTAGGTTTTTATGGGTCTGTGTTAGAGGATATGCGGATGTGGTGTTTGTGTGCGTTAAGTCTTTGATACATTCAAAGGATGCATGCTCTTAGACCGGGTTGTGTGCTGGTTACTCCTGCAGAAAACCCTAAATGCATGTGCCTGAGCAGACACACACTCCAGGAACCATATGGAGACTGAAAGACAACTAGAATAGAGTTAATAAATCTGGTGGAAAAATCTGTTTGAGGGGGGTCAGCATGGAATGGGCACTTCTTCCCAGAAGAAGCTAGGAAATTGTGAAAGCCAGAAAAAGCCCACTCTTGTAATTGGAGCCCTGGGACCTAAAACCTGGGAGATAATGTAATTCGTAGCTCGCTGGAGAGCTCAGAGTCAACATAGAGCAAGCCAAGATGGGAGATTGAATTATCTATAAAACTGCCTGCACAAAATGATTTGCTTTCTCTTTCCAAAAATGTAATAAACATATGTTAAAAATACAATTTTTTTTTTTTATTCTTGAAACATCAGTGACTGAAACAAATCACTTAAAAATTCTCAGTAATGGAGAGACAGTATTGTTGTGGGTCTGCTATTTTGATTAGTTGAACTTGTTCTGTTCAAGAAAACAGTGAATCCAGGAAGCTTGGGAAATAAATGTTAAGCCAGAATCCTCTTAGTCCCTGTTTAGAGAAATGGTTGCTCTTTTAGGCTATTAAAAAGTGTCCAGAGCATCAACTGTGCATTTACTGTCTGAAGAGACTGGCAGTTAATAACTTGTGAGCTTGAATTTAAAGAGGCAAAGAGATAAAATTGTCCATCTGTGTTGATAGTGTTATATCTTCCGATTTGTGTTCACAGTTCATATTTCCTGTAGTTTAAGGACAGAAGTAGATCATATGCATTTCTAAAGACATCAAAATATGCACGCACTGGAATGCAAAAGATTATTAAAATATCACAGTTTGCTACTTACTATAACTAATCAGTTCGGTCCATTGCATATTTCTGAATCTCTCACTGACATTTATGGATTCCTTCTAATAAGGTTTTCAGTGAAAATGCTGAGATTAAGAGTAAACATTAAATATTTCAGTAATGTATATGTTTTAAAGTTGAGTCATAAGCAGAAAAAGAATGATGTACTGCATTTTTTTGAAAGACTGACAGAGCTTTTTCAAAAATATTTTCATAATGCCTGATACCCTTGTTCTGCTAGTGCTCTCAGTGGAGAAGGACAAGAATTTGAAACTGTTGCTATCTATCCGTCCTCTGTTACTTTGCCCACTGAAACCCAAGAGGTACTTTTGGTCTGCATTTCCTGGATGAACAATTAAGAAAAATAGTGTCCATCTGTTGTTTATGAAAAATTTGGATGGGAAAATGCTGATTTACACATGGTCAGAGAATGGATAAACTTTGTTTTGCAAGGGACATCAAAGAACAGCACACCCTTGGGTCTGCAGCTGCCCAAGGAAGCTTTACACCCCAGCTAGTACTAGCCAGCAGCCTGTTGATGTTTTGCTACTCGGCTGTTGCAATCCCTGCCATCCAGCGGACAGCAGCACAAGTCAGTAGCGGGCCTGAGCAGGTGGGCGGGTTGTTCAGATTGTGCCTGAAAATGTTAGTTTTGCATGTGGGACCTCTTTGAGATACTGGCAAGGGACAGTGATTCTGTGTTTTGCCTGTCCGACAAGACACATGGTACAGCCTCAGTCTCTGGCAGAGGAGGTTTGCTGAAGAGTTGTCTATAACCTACAGTGCCTCCAATTTCACGGTGTCTCCATTTTTTCCAGCACTTTGCTTCCATGCCATTCAATAAAGTGCAGTTATTTCTGTTGTTTTTAATACTTCACACGCACAATCTGGGAGCGTGCTACCAAGGAGTCTCAAACTCTTGTCATGACGCTAGAGCTTCATGCCATGACTTGAACAGCAAGAAGTGATTCTTGGTGCCTGTGCTGAGATACTACTGAAGTTAAATGGGAAGGTACTTTGTGTTTTCAAATTGCAGACTACTTTTAATTGTTATTTGTTATTAATGTCTCCTTTTTTGTTTTTTCCCCAGTTTTTTGAGCACTCTCTCCTTTGCTATTCAGGATGGCCAAATAGTAGCAACCTGGGGCTGCGTAACAGCTGGAAGATGCCAGTGCGCTGAGACTTGATCATCTCCCCTGTATTTAGCCTGTTTGTGAAGGCTATGGAAAAGGCTTGTAAGCAGTGCTGACATTCATTGGCATTAATTTTGAAAACTTAAAATTATTCTGGGCGTACAGCGATCTTTTTATGCTTGGCTTGCGCCAGGTGACATGAAGAGATGCAATTCAATGAGCCTGTTCTGTGAAGAGGTTACAAAATCAGCATGCGCTTTCACTGCATACTAAAGCAGCAGGAAAACCTGAAGCGCTGCCAAGCTGTTGCCCACCTGCACCCTTGGTATGTGGTGGTATTGGCGCTGCTCATGTTCGTTAGATATGGTTCCTGCTGGCTTTTCTGTGGGGTTTGTACCTTAATGTATCTGTCTAAGGTTACAATTTCCCCAGGACCTCAAGCAAATGTTCTCTGTTTCTCTGAGCAACTAGAAATCTGATGCAGCGTAAGTTTGACAATCCTTTTGCTCAAGCAGTTAACTTTGAAGGTGCTACCAGTTGTCTCTTCTTTTATGGGGATTGCATTTATGCTTAAAGAAAATACAATTTTGATTTATTTGTAGCTTGATTTGAAGTATTTCAAATGCACTATGGCATCCTCTGCTTTTATATGTAGTTGAAGGTGAAAAGCTGAAGTACTCTTTTCAAGAGACGATAGTAATAAATTATAAAAATGTATAGCATTTTTAGGAATTGGGAAATAACAGGGCATTATACAGCAAGAAGCAAGCAGAAATGTGGGTTATCTAGTCTGTCACAACATTGTTCACATCGGACAACCACTTTGAAATCTTTTACATTAATTCCTCAGTGAGTAGTGCACGTGGGTGTTTTCCCATTGCTTTTTGAAAGTGGATTGATATCACTTAAGGCAGTGCTGTTGTCTACTCAAATGAATTGTACACCAAAGTTTAGATGGAAATTCTTACCTTTCCTCTGGTGCCAAGGGATTTCAACTAGTCGTTTTAGCTTTTAAAATACTTATTCAATATTACACAACACAAAATCTCCTAAAGACTTGTGCTTCCTAGTGTGAATGTATAACCAGCCTAGCTGGTGCTGGCTGGGTGAGTGCAGTCTGGAGTCCGCATGGGCATCACTTGTTCCACTGGAGTTTCTGTGGAGCTCTGCAGTTCTCACTTGAATTGGCGATTGTTGTCTGCATGAACAAATCCATCTCTCCTTTCCCAGACCACGTCCTACTGGCATCCTGACAACAGAAAGCTAACAAAATGAAACATTATACAGACTACCTCCTTTTCTGTGTGCTCTGAGAGTTAGGGACTTTACACAAACTCCAAATTTATTCCCTGAATTCTTCTTGCAGTAGAGAAACTTAAGGCCAGATTTGTGTTGAGGGCTCCTGATCCCCCTGGAAGGAGACCTGTGGACATGGTGGGCAAGGAGCTGAGCAGGCATCAACTAGACATTCTGGGGTGAGGGAGGCCTACTGCAGCCCAGGCTGTGTTAGTGGCAGGGTGAGATTCGAAGGGTGCCTGGTACAGTTTGGGCTCCCCTGCACAACGAAGACCTTAATGTACTACATTGTTAGGGGGATGGCTGGAGCAGTGACAGAAGAGAAGAAGCTGAGGGAGGTGGCTCTTTTCAGCCTTGAGAAGGTGAAGGGGAGTCAATGTTGCTGAGTGTAGCTACATCATGGAGGAGGGTACAGAGAAGGGAAGAGAGAGACACAGAAATGCTTTTTTTTTTTTCCCCCTAAGTGAGCATTAGGTATATTGTTGACTGCTTTCACAGCAGCCGTTTGATACCATGGGTAGTACAATAAAAGTCTTGCTTCACAGGGATAAGGCAAAGGAGATGCACACGCTATTTTCTGCACCAATATAATTGCTAGAGGTTTATTTTGCTCCCTTCAAAGTAAGGCAGCCTAAATCCCACAGCATCTCAGCAGCTCAGTACCTTCCTCCCTTCTTCTACTCTGATTTTCCCTTTCTGTGTAAGAGAGATAATTTCTGTTTGCATTCAGGGAGACAGCCCACTCAGCTTCAGTGCTTCCAGGGATCCTTCTGGGTATGTTCTGTGTCCAGGCTGGGGCTAGCTAGCAACAGGCATCCATATGGGAGGAATTTATATTGTCTGAGAGGCCTGAACACTGAAGCACTGTAAATGGTGTTTTCACACATTGCAGCTAATTCCCACAGTTTCCATTGCTTTAGGCTGTTGCTTCTGATGAAAAACAAACAGAATGGTCTGGGAGCTGAGGAATGTAGTCTGAAGCGCAGTCAGCACGTGGCCTCTGCTGGAGCGTACAATTGGAGTTGGAAAGGGAGCTGCGTGATGCCTGTACAAAAGAGGAGTGTCCAAGCACAGTGCTCAGCCCTCCTCAATGTCAAGGCTGTAATTCTCAGAGGCTTTCGGAGCTTTAAGAACCCAGCGGGGTAATCCGCTTCAGTGGCTGCATGCTTTACCCTGTCAGCAAATTTAAGTGATTCCTTGAAGATGTACTCAGAGCAAGTTTCAACACTGAACCCGTAGAGTCAGTAAAGCAGTTTTCCAGTCATGAGTGAGTAAATGGAAATATTCGCTATTGGGGAGTGTTTCCCAAATTTCTTACTGAAGAAGAAAATAACTCTGATAGGGGACAGTGACTTCTTGGAAGTACACTGAGCAAGCACAGTGAGCGTATCACATGGCTTTGTATTCTGTTAGGATGACCGTATATGTAATAAAGCTGCAGCTTCTCCTTCGTACTGCTGCCTGCCTTTTGCTCAGGCCGTCATGTTCCTTTCTCTACACCCGGTCTTTCCTATAGTCTGTTGCTTGACTCCCCCTTGCAATTTGCGTGCTGCATTTTCTCATGAAGTGAGAGGTATGAAAAAAAACCAAAAAAAGTCTGGTTTGGACACTACTTAATAATTCTTCTAGCGTGCATGACGTGTGGTTCCAAATGCTGGTATTGGTATTGTTTACCATATGCATGGTAAACAAATGCTGGTAGCACATGTTTATCACACCCACAAATAATTCTCTGATTCTCACACTGGACAAACTCAGCCTTTTTCGAGGCTGCCCTTGCCCAGCAAAATATCTTTCTGTGTGCAATATCTAGGAATTTTTCCTTGGCTAATTCTGCCAAACCTGTGGAAGTGCCCTCTTTATCCTGCATTCTGTCAAGCTGACTTACTGTGGTTTAACATAAAAACTAATTGAATTTTTTTTTTCCCATGAGCTGCTGGTGAACATCAACCAAGTCATTCTCACAGCATCCTGTCACCTGTTGTGAAGACTTAACAGTAGGGGTTTTTTTGAGGGAAAAAAAACCCCTTTCATATTTTACTTAGATGCAAAAATAACTTTGTGCACTAAGAGCTTGTTGCCAGTGCTTACAGGGACCTTTCCATTCTTCCCTGTGTAAAAATGAAGACAATCAAATGAAACTTTAAAAGAGCAAACTGTATTGTCAGTGGACTTTAAACAGTGCACATCTGCCTTTATTTGAGTGCTGGGAAATACAGGTAAACCTGCCTTGTTACGTAAAATACCACACAAGGACCAGATTTTGTTGCGAAGTGAGTCATCAAGGTTCAGTTGAGTTTTCACGATCAGGGTTGGCCAGTACCTGATCATCAGTGGCAATAGCTTTTTGAGACCCACAGATGCCCAAAGACCTGCAGAATCTTCCTGATAGATATTATTAATGTGCTTGCACAGTCTTGCAGAAGGCTGCTTATAGGCAAATGCCACAGACTTGTGTAGTTCATACAGCTTGAGCTGAGATGCGCGAGTCAGCCCTGAGCCCAAGAAGGAAACCAGTTTCTGGGTAATAATATGATGAATGTTTCTTAGCTATCTGGGAATGCCACAGCCAGCGCTTTCCCTTCACTCTCTCTGGGAAATGCCATAGCTGCATGCATGCATGTCTGCTGTAGAGGTTGGGAGAAAGGAGTGTGTGCAGTTCTGACTTCTTTTCCTCCTCTTGACTGCATTTTGGGAAAACAAGGGGGGATATTTTGGTCATATTAACCAGATGAGATGTTACAGCTTAGTATTACCACCAACGCATAGGCTTCGACTTTGTGAATGTGACGTGAGCTCCCAGCAGAATGGCATGGGCTTATATGACAAGGAATCCCTGAGGACAGAGTATTCAGTGCTCAATATGTTTAGGAGTATTTCCCCTGTGACCTGTAGTGCTTCTCATTTTGGCCGTGGTGTTTGGAAACTTCATTTGAGGTCACAGAGGTTCCCGAGCGTTGTCTGCTTGGGACGGTCGAATTGTTCCAGGGTGCAGCTGCCATGGCAATGAGCAATCTCTGTGTAGGGCTGGCCTTCTGTCCTTTTGTAAGGAAAAACAGCGGAACCAAAACTACGTTGCTCTGACACAGGGAGAGTTTGTGCTTTATACTACACTGTCTATATGCATCTATAAAATCCCATTTTAATTAGGACATGAGTGTAAAAGGGAATTCTGAAGAGGAGTAATGCCTTGCACGTGTCTGGGAGGTTGAGTCAGTAATAATTACACTTACGAAGTTGTTATTTTTTTCAATTGTAAGTTCCTTCTCAGAAAAAGGAGATCTTGGTTTCCAAGCCCTTTGTCAGTGCTTTCCCTGCCCCCTCACAGCAACTGGCTGACCACCCTCCGACACACCTGGCTGCAAACAGGGAAATTGAGGTGAGGGGTTCCAGGCTGGAAATCTTTGCTGAGAAAGTAGCTGGCTGCACCAATGTACTTGCAGAGTGCCTGAACCTCTATTTGTGATGGTATTACAGAGCATGAGACTGAAAGTCAGCCAGCAGAAACCTGAGTACATCATCTTGTATCTGCATGAAATAAATTTTGTAGTTTTCCGAAGTTAATGAAGGCACAGAGCAGATCAGGGACAGTGGCATGCTCTCCCCTCTGTCATGTCTGTTCCCAGAACTGCTTCAGCTCTGGAGTTGCCATGGATGCAGCCATGGCAGGCCATACTAAACTGGTCCAAAAAAGGGGGAAGCTATCCACTTGGAGACACATTTTTCCCATAAGCCCTAGACCTTTAATCCTAATAACTGTAAACAAACCCTGACCTGGAAAAATCTTTTCATTTTCTTTTTTTCCCTTCAAGTGTGGGAAGAGAAGTCCCACTCCTTAACCTTTGCACAACCACATATTAATCTAATTTCCTACTCATCATGACCTAGTGATTTGGAAATTGCAACCATGCTTAATTTGATTTTTCTTCCTATGTTTTTATGTTATGTTTTTGTTGTTTCCCCTACTCTTGTTTTTGGTTCAGTGCTGGTTCATTAAACTTCAGTCACAAATACCAGCTGGAGGGCACACAGCTTGTTGTCATTTCAGCTAATCAGACATTTGTAGATCAGAAGAGGTTATTACATACGCACATGAAAACTAGGGCTCTCTCCTATTGTTCCTTCCCCTTCTTGGGAGGCTTTGGCCGATCAATGTTTTCTCGTTATGTTTGCCCACCAGGATACATACTCTTCAGAGAGCTTAGCGTAATAATACTCTTTTTTTCTAGCTGACTCAAAAAGCTGTGCCATCCTCTGTTCCCTGCTGCTGCTGTTGTCCTTGCACAGTATTTTGAAAGTTAGCACAGGCATACTAGCATGTTAGAAGATACCTTATGCTTTGCTGTGTTTTCAGACAGCAGGTATAATCCAACTATTGCATCTGAGAGAGCCAATAGATGCACACTTAGTCATATATTTATTTTTTGTATTTTATCACTTAATTGGAAAAAAAAAAAAAAAGAATTAAATTGGTGTGAGAAGAAAATCATGGTTTGTATTCCTGTAAGAAATGCCTTAAGTTGCAGTTAAGCTGTCAGGCAAAATGGCAATAGTTTGAGTGATCAGCAGCTGCCACTAGCTTTGCTTTAAACCATTAAGAGCAAATGTTCAGATCTCAAGAGATGTTTTAACCTTACCTTAGCAGAAAGGTTCTGGGAAAATCAGAAACTTATGCTGCTTTAAATTAAAAAATAATAATAAAGAAATTGAGTTATGGGTTATGATGGGCAGTTGACACAGATAGTTTTTTTTAGGGACAAAACCCCAGAGGTGCACACCTCTCCAAAGAGGGAAGGAGGTGACTTTTTTTTTCTCAAATGTCTTCCATTTGCTAGAGGCTCCACAAAAAATGTTTGTTTTAAACATAATATTAGTAAGACTTTGATTAGCACAATACCTTGAACTCCCTGTCACCGCATAGCATAACATCTTTTCCCATGCTTATGTTTAATTGCTGCAAATCCAGCAGTTCCCACGGCTTGTCATGAATTCTTTCCACTAAAATTGCTGAATCTTGGAATTCAAGCTATCAAAAATTGCATCTGTGAAAGTAATGAATCTTACACCATAATAAATCCTGAGTGATTTGAGATCACTTCCTTAACTGTTTTCCATCTTCTACCTTCCCTTGCAAGTTTTCTGGGTTTTTAGTTTTTTTTTTTTTTTTTAGAACTCTGCTATCCCATCTGCGAGCAATATTCTTTTTTCTGAAGACTTTATCACTTAGATTGGAAGGACAACGTCATCTCAAACACAGCTGGTGTTTTGTTACTTTGTTTGCAACAGAAGGGTGCATTCTTCTTCAAAACTTGGCATGAGTAAAAATATTTTTATAGGCCTTTCGAAAGCCATAGTGGAGAAATTTACCACTACGAAATTCTCGTAACCAGCATGTGTAGCCAAAGTGCGCTGACACTGTGCTGTAAGGGAGCAGACTGCTTTCACTAAGCTTCAGTGGCTGAATTCAAAGAAAAGCAAGTGTAAGTGACAATAGAAATTTTGAACAGCTAAATGATACTTCAGTGGGGTTTTTTCATCATACCAGACATTATTTTTATTGAAAAGGTAACTTTGCCAGAGATTATTTTAATAATGTGATAGATGGTAATTTAGATTATCTTTTCACGTTCACATTGCTGCATATAGATACATATACTGAAAATTCAGTAGCCTAGTGGCTCCCAAAGGATTTGACTGCATAATCAGATCACTCTACAGCTCAGCAGGCTCTAAAACTCAAAGTTCCATAGATGTGTTGCTCCTCCAGAGGGTATGTACCAAAGAAAGGAAAAACTTAGGAAAATTGGCCTGACTTCTTTCAGAGAAGGGCAGTGGTGTGGGGATATGCTTGTTCTTTCTGTGAAGTAAAACCAGACGTCCCTGAGAGGTTACTCTGTCCTGCATCAATTTTTTTCTTTTTTTTTTTTTTCCCTTCTCTCTTAAAGCTTGATCAACTTGAGCTTTCTAAAACTCTTATTGGAAATCTTTTTCCCAGAGGCAAAGAGAGTGTTTGAATGCATTTCCAATTAACAAAAAAGTCCCTTACTAATGTCAATTAGCTAAATACCCATTGAGGTAGTGAAAAAAACAAATGAGTATCAAGCCTGTGAATGTATTATATTTCCTTCCCTTGTCCAGCACAAAGCAGGTGGTAGTTTAGATGTCTTGATAAGTGCAGGCCTGGGAGGTATCTCCAGCAGCAGGTCAGTTAACCACATCACAAAGCAGAACCAGCTCTATGGGTCACCCTATGAGTAATGAGTTGCACAAGATAACAGTGGAGGAGTAGTGAGGGTGTATCATCTAAGTGGGGATGGGCAGTGTCTGGGTACGTGGGCTGCCACTGGAGCACCCTGTTGCCCATTCTCCACTTGGCAAGGTGCTTTTTCTCTCGCATCTGCTGGGAGCAGAGCCTGCGGTCTCCCCTTGCTCAGGCGTTTGGGACACCTGCCCTTGCCTGGCTCCTTCGTGAGGCTCAGCCATCCTTGGACCAACAGTGGTGTGTGCATCCCCTGCACCCAGGAGTGTTTTGGGGAAGATACGGATGTTTTTTAGAGCTATAGGGGTATGTTAGAACCCTTTCACAAGGCATTTGCTTAACCCATACAAGATCAAAACAATGCAATGATGATCCAAGTTCATTTTACTTCCAGCTACATTTGAGGAGTGCACTGTAACATATGCTTCCTGACACTCACATCTTCCTTTATTACTCCCTGTTATGTACTTTATACATTATCCAAAGAAATTACTGCTCAGCTATTTCCCAGCAAGGGTAATTCCTCTGTTAACAGACATAGATTCAGACGGTCATCCCTACATCAAAGCTAGGACAACTGGGCGCACATCTACTTAGAAGAGTTATCTTTAACTCTGTTATTAAATTAGCAAACAAATAATAGCTTTAGAATGTTTTTGAAAGAACAGACTATACAGGGAGCAAAACTGGGTACTATGCCACTTACTGCAGATGCATAATGTTTCAAGTGATCCATCTACCCTTAGTGCAAATAGATATCACATTAAAATGGAGGAATATTACATTTGTAATTGCTCAACATTTATCTTTTTCTTGGAACATTTATGGTTCATAAAACATTTATACCCATTTATGCTAAGAAGAAAGTAGAAAATAAGAGATTGCACAGGGTCTTAGTTTTCTGAGACGGAAGTACACAGTTGTGTTCAGTAAACTTGAAGGAATAATTTACCAGCTGTATTGGAGAGATGTGGGCTTCTCAGCATTACCTCCTATTCTTCTGCAAAAAGGTACTCCGTCTTCTCTAAGAGCTGAGTACAGTTGGATTTTGTTACAAAGTAGCTAAGAATAAGTGCTTAATAAGGAAGGAATTACTGCTGGTGAAATTATGCATAGACAATAACCAGTCCCTAATTCATCAGGGAACTTACTCCATGTTCATTTCCTTTCTATTGGCCCTTAGTGCGTTAGCTTTGAGCAGAAAAAAATTACTGTGCAGATAGCGCACAATTAGGGGATCCATGATGGCAGAGTAACTAGTGGTCTGTGAATCTCCAGCCTACGTCTGGAACAGTGACTTGCTTCCTTATGGCAATAGAGCAGAGTCGGACCAGCCTTTTTGTCCTGCCCTTTTACGTTTTAAACCACCCACCTGTGAACTCCCTCAAGATGAAACTCTTTCCTGGGCTGAAAATAAATCTTTTCTAGCTCCTAAAGACATCCTTTACGTGTTTCCTTGTATGAGCTAATAGTTCATTTCCTCTTTCGTTGTGTTGTGGGCATGGCAAACCCCACCTGCTGAAGTGAAGGGAGGCTAGGGCCAAGCCAAGGCAGCTCTGATGATAAGCAGTATCTTAAAACCCAAGCGTGAGAGAACCTTGAGAAGGAGGCTGCTCATTCGCCTGTTCTGTGTAAGTGCATGCTTAGATAATGTCAAATGACTTGGCATTTGCTGGTTTCCAGCTAAGTATTGTCACCAAAATTGGGAATCAAACTCTAACACCAATATAGGATTAAGATGCAGGTATTCTTTATTATGGCGCCGGATGCACGGGGGATCGTTCCACCTAGCGTGCATACTGCAGGTTACATCAACCAAAGCTTATATTGTCCAATTACATACATATGCATCAAATTTCCCAGAATGATCATGCATATTCATTCTATTTCCCAGAACTAATTATCATATTTGCATGGTCATTACGCATGCGTCCTTGAACTCCGAGGGGCTTCCGTGGGGGTCTCTGGTGGTCCTTGGCGGTCGTACAGGTGTGTTCTTTAGTTGACCCCTTCTTATGGGCATGCGCAATATCATCTTGCTTATGTAACTTGCTTCCCTTCTTCGTGGTTCATGGTCCCTAACAATGATTCGGCATCTTTATTCCTATTCTAACACAAACCAATTATTCTAACTGCCCCTCGACTCATTGTCAAGCTGGGCTGGGGCTATACTGGGAACATAGCAGCATGCCCGTACTACTCCTCGTCCAATTGTCTTTGGGCACAGTAGCATATCCATAGCCATAGATGTACAAACACAACATTAAAGTATTGTCTACCCTGCTCCTATCTCTATATTGCTTAGTTACAAAAGAACAAATTAATCACTTTGGTTACATCTGGTTACAGTATGAGCAATGGGATGCTCCAACGTGGGTGTAAAAGGAAAAAGAGAAGTTGTACAGTAATTTTATAAATGAGTTTTGCAGGATCAATGATGTTAAAAGATGCTTAAGATCCTTTCAGATCCTTTTAAGGTTTTGTTCCTCTTCTTTTTGCACCTTCCGCAGTGCTATAAAGTATAACTTTACATTTACAGCTTGTGAATCACCTTAGTGTAGACCCAGGTTGTTTTTCAGCCTCTTCTTATCTTTTAATAGTCACTTGAAATCAAGTGAGCCACTTACTGCCTAATTGCTTTAATTTGCATACTGATAAACTGAAGTGATGGTAACTGAGTTTGAAAAGCTCTCTGAGCAATTCTTATGGAAGACAGGTAATATCTCTGTTAACATTGCTTTCATAAACTATAGTTCTCATTGTCTTGGACCATCTCAGATTCAAAGAGGTTTTCCATAGAATCACAAAAATGAGAAAATCTGCTTACGCAGCCTGGAATGGTCTTTGTTCAAACAGGCAGGTCTCTGGTAAGAGAGGATTGCACTTCTGCACGGTGCCTCCTTTGCAACTTGACGGCCCCAACTGTTTCTTTTGAAAGCCTCTTGCCCTTCTTCATTGTGTGGCTGACCCTGCAGCATTCCTGTGTGCCAATGGCTCTTTGAACAGTATTTTGAGATAAAACTGTTCACTGTGATACATTGCATATTTTAGTCTTTGGAAGTGTAACTTCCCTAGCTAGAAAAGAAGTTGTAACCCCATCAAAATGTAGTATTTTCTTGCACTGATTCAGATGACCTGCTCCATAAACAAGAGTGTAGGGTCACATTTGCTTTAAACAGTTGTGTCGTCCCTTTGACATTTCTGACAATTATTTTGCCTTCATTGGTAACCAGATTGCTTTTTGTAATGTAAACGTTTCAAAAGCATTTCATTAATGTGGTTCAGTCCCTGGGGCAAAAGCTTGCTGGCACCTCTGCCCTCCTTTGTCCAGATCTGCCCTGCACAGAACGGGTTGATCATGCATGGGTCGCGCGTCTTGTTTGGATGCCAGGGTGCACGGTGAGACTTTTCTGTGCAATTGCAGACTTCACTTTGCCATAGCCTCTCTTGATGCCACCAAAATGTGGATTGTAATACAGGCCTTTCTTTTGTCTTAGCCAAGCCGATCTCCACATTCTTTTTTCCTGTCTTAACTCATGACTGCAGTTTTTCATGGGAATCCTGAACAGATAAGATGAAAGAAAATGTGGAGAAAGGCCTATTTAAAATTAAGGCATGCTTTTCATCATTAAAGGTTTTTCTCCTGAAATCTTAAAAAAGACTGCCTATAATCATGTGGCGTTTTCTCAAAGCAAATTACTTTCACCAAGAAACTTGGCTTACAGCATCCTGTAGAGCAGCCAAAGAAGAGGTAATATGTACCAGATTTGACATGAGAGATCAGCAGGAATGTTAATAGAGTAGTCCTTCAAAAGACACCATAGTCAGACCAATCATCCTGCAGCTTTCACAAATTTACTAACATCTGTTCTGGTGCTATTTCTGCTGTACAGACCTGCCATTAACCATGGAGAGGAAAGGGTTTTAATTAAATGAGCAGATTGACATGCTAAACTTTTATAAGACCGTGCCATCTGGGTGGGTTATATTTGCAATTCTCTCCACAGCTTCTTAGATTTAGGGTATACTTCAGTGGTGCCCCAGTTATTCTCATGAAGCTCGTTACTAAGCCAAAGTGTCAGGCTGTAAGTATTTGTAACAAGACGTGTATTGCAGCATCTCATTTCTGAGCGGCATAATTTTTCTTTTATGATTTTGGTTTTGCTCTTAGGTCTTGTTTTACTAACGCATCACTACCTAGTGCTAGCCACAACTGCTGCTGTAGATTTCACGTAGTACAAGGTATATGAAAATCATGTATTTACTGTAACTAAACCTCAGTCAATAGATAGTCAGTATGGGCCACAGATTAAGAGACGTTTAAGACGTGCCTTAACCAAGGCCACATTGCTGATGCTATGTCTTATCCGGTTGCTCCCATTCCTCAGGGTGGAAGAACGGTGTGGCTGGTAGAGGAGGCAAAGTCTGATGCTAGGGAGCTACTGCCAACAAGAGACTGCATTTTAACTGGCAAGTGTAGTATAGGAGGCTGTGCAGGAGCCACCTGTGCAGCTGTTGCTGTGCAGACAGATGACTGTCCGCTGGTACAGCCGCTATTGGTGAGGATTTCAGATAGGCCAGAACAGCCATGAAATGGAGATTGATAAAAAACCACATTGTTCATCTATTTATTCCCTGCTAGCAATGTGTCGCTGGGTTCGTACAAAATAGTCAGCTTAAGAGAGGATTGCTCTAAATTCAGATGGAAACTGGTAAGTAAAATTTTGCAGTGCTTTAAATGCATAATGTGCTGAGTGTATTCAGCTTATGCTTTAGTATTTGTCATCCCTTCAACTTGTAATAGATTAGAGCAGGGTGTTTAATATGATGAGATGCGGCTATAAAAAAAAGGCTTTTATAGGTTCAGAGGAAATCTTTATACAGTTTAATTGTGTAGACAGGTTGAATTCCCAGGAAGGCAAAGGAGGAAATGAATTGATAATTTTAATCCAGAATCAATTTTATTTAAGTTTTCAAAACGTGCTGATCCAACTTTTTCAAGCAACAGTCTGTTTCTGCTGAAGTAGCAAGTGCATTGTGGCTAGTGTATTACTTGAATTGGGCTCCCTCTTAGAGCTGAAATAGCTGGTGAACAGATGAAGCTTTTTGGGAGCTAGTACTGCTATACTGGTATTGACCTATTTAAGCTCAGGCAACTACTTATCTGTCTGCCAACACTCTTACCTCTGAGTGAGATCATCTTCTTTCTGCTGCAATATATAAGCTGATGCTAAAAGGTGCTGTCGCAAAATGCTGCCTGCTTGCTGTATTTTCAGCTGCAAGATGGTGTCTCACATGTTGCAGGAACCTAAAGGAAAGGGTTTTGTCAGTACTTGGAAGAGGTTTAAATGTCTGAAAAGGTCTGAACGACTGCATGGGAGCCTATGGATAAAATCTAGTAGTCTGAGTAGAGTGCAGGAAAACATCTTCAGACTCTCTCCCCTGATAATGGCACTTGGTAAAAATAATAACTTTTACTTTAGTTTTTATGTATCCAGTTTCTTCAACATTCAAGAACTAGGAACTAGGTTGTCTTTGACCAGCTAGGCCACCTTTTATCCAAGAGGTAGCAAGCTTCCTGGCAAATGCCCATGACTTGCACTGTTTTTCATCTCAGTTTTTGTGTCATCACTGTAACCGCAGGAATTTGTTGAGCTGTTTCAGTTTGTTTGAAGGAAGGATATCAACTAAGACAGGTGTGTTTGTAAATCCTGATGATGACGGACTGTAGCTCATCTAGTACATGGAAGGACACTCGGGTTTTGTAAGTGCTGTTAGTCTGGCTGTAATACCGTCCCTGTGTACACATTTTGTCTGGATAGGCTTTAAAAAGAAAGCAATATGAGCATCAAATGGAGAAGTCATGTGTTACCAGATGTAGGTATAAAGCCAAGAAAGGGGGTAGAGAAGGATACACAAAATAAGGGAAATTTATGCTTCTGATAGCAAATGCACATCTGCAGTTTGGACAAGCTGCATTTGTGGTATTAATGAGAAATCCATGTATGCTTTTGAAGTACTCTTACTCCAGTTGAAATTATTAAAAGGATTTTTACAGGACACGACATACCCTGTGCGTCATACTGCGTCTGGAGGTTGCCTGTCACTGTACAACTGCACCTGTTGGAAAAATTTTCGTTATTTATCCTTCAGTAAATAGTACTAGCTGTTTCCAAATATTATTAAACAGTTATGTCTCCTGGTGTGATAGTGTGTAGGATATAGATATGTATAGAATACCTGAGCCAAGGCTTTGTGGGTGCTTCTACTTGTGGATTGTGTGTGTATGTGTGTGTCACGTGGGGAGAATGATCCTCCTTAACACAGAGTTGTTTGATTTTGCTTAGTTCCTCAAAGTTCCCAACATGCTTGTAGTAGACACAGATGCACATAGGGTATAGCAGCCTTCAAGGTGTTTCAGCTTCTTGGCACTCTGTAAGGATTACACATTTGGGGTGAAAGGGAGAAGAAATTGTGCTTTATCTCCTTGGAAAAGTGTGCAACTGAGGGAAGTATAGGAAATTATTATCCAAATAGTGTAAGACCATGCTGAGCTTGGAAGTATATTGGATTGGTTCAGGGGTGATTACAATATAAAAAGTCACATTTCTTATTTCCCAAAGGAGGAAGCAAAACTGCATCTCGTGTCATGTCCACAGGCATCAGGGTTGCAGTGAACCTGCTGCACAGGTCAGAGAAGCACAGCGCGGTGGAAGTCTCTAACAACTCCTGTCAAAGTAAAAAGCCCATAAATATCATTGGAGCTGTGAATCTATCCCCAAGCCTCTGTTTGTGTGTAAAACGGATCCTTCGTGGAGTGCTGGCAACAAGCCTAGATGTTTTCTGACAGGGCTCTGCTCCCAGCACGTTTTGATCCTGCCCTTTGGAAGTTGGAAGATATTCATAACTTTTTTCTTCTCTAGCCTGAACTGACCAAGAAATTAGGGGTTTTCGAGTAGCTGCTAAAAGTCGTGCCGTGAGTGTGACAGCTCAGCTCCATCAGCCAGCAAAAATGGGCTGTTCAGGTAGAAGGCTCTTTGGAGTGGTAAATTCTGGGATTCCTCAAGGATGCCCACCCATACTGCAGCTGAGCAAGCCAAATTGGAAATAAGATCATGGCTATCCCCTGCGTTCACTGCAGAACAGGGGTGTGTCTGCTGAGGGCATCTCTACCCTGGGCAAAGAAAATATGTAATTTATTATTTTTAGCCTAGTTAGCGATGGAGCAGCAGTGGTGGAGTGAGTAGTGGCAATGGCGAGCGAATGAATACATTACATTTCTGTTCCTGGAGCTGCCTGTCTCAGGTCTGTTTTAGATATTTCACTGTTGCCTTATTACGTTCGTTTTGCTATCTCTGGAAAGGGGATAAAAATATGTATCTGCTTACTGCAGCCTAGAGGAATAATCTGTTTATGTAACTCCTTTCTCAAACATATTTTATTAGCATTAGCTATAGGAATAACTGTTCTCTTGTCTTAGTCCCCAGAAGACAGTAGTTAATACCCAGTAGACCCTTATTATTTTAGGATTTACCTATGAGGGATATGGAAAATGAGTATTCGCTACTCTTCTGCTTATAAACTGCACAAAAGCACTTTTGTGGACAGAAGCAAGATTTCTGCCTTCTTACTGTGTTTTCCCTTGACGCTTTCTCAAAGTTAGAGCAATTTAGCTGTACCTTCCAGCTTGCTGTTGAGTCCATGTTTTTGGAATAACCTACTGATCCTAGCTGTCAAGTTGCAGCTGATGTGTCTGTGTGTGAGTTGGGAAATGGTGGTGCACAGCTAATTCTTGCCCCGTCACTGCTCTCCTCTCCTGGAAGCTTTGGAATAAATAAAAGCTTGCATTACTCCATGCCCTAATGGGAAAGGGACAGTGACTGATCACCTGACAGAGACCAAGTTACACAGGATAAGACAGGTCTCTTCTGGGATTGGTGTTGTAATTTAGGAAAACTACCAGGGACCATGTGTGTGATTTGTATATTATTAATATTTTATAAATTAGCTGTAAGTCACAGTTTTCTGTAGGACCTTTGAAGGTCTCACAGATTATATAAAAAGACAAAGCACTTTTGAGGAAGCATGTTTTCACCCTCTCAGCAAAACAGTGGTTATCAGCATCTAATTTAACATAGGCCAGCAGAAATGATAGTATTACCAAGTGTGTCTGAGAGTTGGCAGGTAACAGAAAGAATACCTAGAAGTTTTCAGAGAGCAGAGACTCAGTATGTCTCTTCTTCTGTAAGCCTTTCTGTCCAGAACAAGAAGAAATCACAGGACAGAGTCCATCCTCCACGTGTGCCCTGCCCTTGGCCTCTTTTGTTGAGCTGGGTATCAGAGGTGCTACAGATTACAGTCATTTTTACAGTGATGCTTCTCCAGCAGCAATGGGAGTGAAATCACCATCTCATTTCATTGGAGCTGCTTCGCACGTGTCAGGCTATGGCAGGTTTCAATCATTGCAGACCAGGGTTGTGTTTGAACTGATGACCCAGGAGGGAACAGCTTTAAAGAGTTGGATTCATAACTGTGGTATTGCAGATGACCTGTACCACCGTGGTGGCACGTGGCACTAAGCTGTTGGAAAAATTGCTGGGAAACAAACCCTGTGACTTGCAGGATGTGCTGTTTGTGTTTCCCAAAGGCAAAGAGTTTGAGAAGTTTTGTTTTCCATGTAAGAGCAAGTAATCTGCTTTTCTGGCTCACCTAGAGGGTTCTTTTTTATGGTCAAACCTCAAAACTATGTTCATCTTCAGAACCTCTGCTTATTTTCTGATTTCCTCTCTGGATTTGAAACCAAGACAGTGCTTTCACAAGCATTTCACTGTGGTGCAGAGGGAGACACAGGTGGAACAAGCATATGGCCACTTCTCAGCATATGGCCACTTCTCAGCATATATATTACTTGATTTTGCTTAAGCACATGAGATACCGAAGTCCATACTTGGTTATGTCAGACAATATGTTAATGGCACATGTAAATAAAGTGCCAAGTTACTACTACAGAGAATATACTGGAGTATCCGTCTTGTCTCATGTGCTCTCCTTGACTCAAAGTTGACGTGATTGTGTAACAAGTTTTGAATCCAGATCTAAGCTTTCTGAATTCCCCATTTAATTAATAAAATTTTGTTTACTCATTTTTTTTAAACCAAGCAAATAACAGCTGGTGTTTGCTTATGTCAAGAAGATAGATGCATCACGCAAACACCATACTTTCCCAGCATCAAAACTGAAAGTGAGTTAATGTCTGAAGTGCAATTTGCGTATAAGTTTGTGTTTATGAACCTGTGCATTTCAAATATAACAAACATATAAGAGGAAGATAGAAAAGATGTCCTTATGGATTACAACAGCACAACATTTTTTTCCTGATGTTTTCTTCCAGACCTGCTAAAACATTTATCATGTCTCACATTCCCCTTACGAGTAAGCTCTTTGAAAAGTAGCACATTTTGGCAATTCCTTCTTGTCAGCTAGCTCCTGGAGAGGGTTTCTCTAAGCTGCAAGGCAGAACAGCAGCCAAAAATGTACTTGGGCAAGTTAAATGGTTGTGCAGCTGAGAGCACTTCACATGGTAGAGCTGATACAGAAGCTTCCATGAGAAGATATCGGCATGTCATGTTCAGAGTTATTTGGGCTGCAGGAATATAACCAACTCAAACCCCAAATGCACAAACATGTGGAGAAAGGCTCATTTCTTACATATCAGCTGAATTGGATTTGGACTGCAGTGAAGTTGGAAGGAAATGGAGGACAGCACTCGGGAAGATTTATTCCTGTGTTAGAATATGCAAAACCAGATGCTGCATCTCTATCTCATAGGAAATATTTTTTGTGCCTGATTCTCATTTTCTGTGATTGTAATCTTGTCTCCCCCTTGATATGTCCTTTATAGTTTGCAGTTATGGTTGTGCATGTGACTGACTTTTCACCTACTTGTGGAACGTGTATAGAACAGTTTTATCCAGCAGAGTAATCAAAAGAACAGTTCAGCTTCTCATAGGAATGTCTAGTAATGCCTATCATCGTAATGCTGCTTTTAGTAATTTTGAGGGCCAAGCTGACAGCTTTACTTTCAATAGAGATTATTTTATTGACAATGAGAGACTTGCTGATAATGTGGAGGGCAGACCCAAATCTGGACATCCCTATTTTCTAGGAGCTTTTAACAAAGAATCCAAAGTGTCCTTGTCACACTAAATTCCCTTACGTAGTTGGGGATTGGGTATTTTAAAGATTCCCCTCAGTAGTATTCTGTGAGTACCTACACTGCTTAGCTGTCTTCCTTCATACCTCATTCTTTAATATATGTGTGATCGTATTATTAAACATATGTCATAAAGCACAAGGGATATGCTGGACAGCTAAATTTACATTAGTGTATGATCCTTACATTCACATTTCTGGGTGTTGCTGCCTTTTCACATGTGTGTAGCCCAGCTGGCACCTCTGAAAATGTTCCTGCCTTAAACTACTAAAACTGAAGGGAGGAAGAGGCTCGAGAGGGTTAAGAGTGCACTTAAGCATGCACTATGAAAAAAAAATTGCTTTCTGAAGTCACATGAAGTATTAAAAATAATCCCAGTGTGCTCAGTTACAGTCTCTCCAGTAATAACGAAGGACCTTTTCATGGGGATGTTGGAAACGTGAAGCAAATACTTTAAGCAGCAGACCCCAGACCTTAGAGGCAGAGCAGAAATTACTAAGCAGTTTGTTTCATCAGGTAAGAAATGTAATTTATTGCTGGTGATGGTACTAGGGAAGAAAGCAAAATGTCCGGCAAAATAGTCCCCCTCATCTCGGCCAGCCGGCAGGAGAGGAAAACTTGTTAAACAGTCTGGACGCAGGGAGCAGCAGTCAGCACTGTGCATTTGCAGGCAGCAAAGCTGGTAAGTTTCCCATCTCCCTGTCCTTCCCCTTGTTCCCTGCCCACCTACACACACAGCTGCTCCCTGCCTGGGCGGCCCTGGTTTCAACCGATGTCCAAAAACTTCAGGAACGCAGCCCCACAGTGCTTTGGCCAGTGCTGGGGCCGACACAGAAACATGTGCTGTTTACAAAAGATTGCTCTAAATATTCCCAGGTGCAACAGAAAGCAGAAGTGTGAGACAACAAAGGGGACAGAGAGAGATTTCTTGCCTTTTCCATGAACTGCAGGAAAGGTGGAAGGCTATTTATAGTGTAATTTTTGCTACCCACAGCAAATTGCAGAGTCCACTTACCTAAGGATTTGAATATGACTTTGTAATGTTAACGACCCATTCTGTTGCTTTTGTTAGTTTTGCAGGTGGACAAATTGAGGCATCATAGCAAACAGAAGTAATAACTTCTAAATTTGTACTGGGAGCAGCGATTTATCTAAGTGGTGATCACTTGCATTCAGATTCTTCACCTTTGAGCCCCGGGCAGAGCAAGTGGCCAGGGAGCTCTGCAGGCTCATGGCACAGCTTTTCCCTGGGCTTCTTCAGTGCTCCCCCAAGCCCAACTGATTCGCTTAGGTGCGGTAACAGGCTAACCCCAATTTGTAATGAGGAATCCTACAGCACAAAGCTTTAGAGGTTTTGTCTCAAACAGTTAAAAAACGACCACTGTTTTCCAGGGTATTTTTGGGCCCAGGAGGTGACTGTCATTCTTGCTCATATGCTTTTGACCAAACTACGCAGTAGACTTACAGGCTGGCTCCCAATCAAATTCATCTTGTAGTCCGTCCCACAACTATGTGGGACCACCATACTCTGAGGGATTTAGGTGGATGTTCAGAAGGAATTTTCTCAGGAGGACAGAGAGGTTTAACCTCAGCATTTGCAATGACAGATGCCGCATACTTGCTGTGATGTGATTCAGCTGTCTGCAGGGCAGTGGCAGTAGCAATCTCATTGCGAGTTCAGTAGTAGTGAACTTCTCTCAATCTTGGCAACCATGGTCCTGTATTTCGACTCTTCTGTGTAGTGTCAGCCAACGTCTGACTCCTCGGGCAGTGGCTGGCTGTTGAATACTTACATGACTGGCCCACTGTTAAACAGGAGAGGTGAATTAGTCACCAACAACACTGAAAAAGCAGAGGTTCTCAACTCTTTCTTCACCTCTGTCTTTACCAGCACTGTTGGGCCCCAGGCCTTGGGAACAAAAATCCAGGTTGATGCAAACACAGATCCACCATCGGTGAAGGACGAGTTGGTATGTGAACTATTACAGGAGCTTGACCCCTGCAAATCGATGGGCCCTGACCATATCCACCCGAGGGTGTTAAGCGAGCTGGCTGACATTGTTGTGAAGTCATTCTCCATAATCTTTGAGAAGTTGCGGAGATTGGGGGACGTCCCAGAAGACTGGAAGAAGTCTAGCGTCATCCCCATCTACAAGAAGGGCTTTAAAGGAGGATCCAGGAAATTAGAGGCCCATCAGTCTTACTTCAGTCCCCAGGAAAGTTACGGAACGAATCCTCCTGGGGGCCATCACAAGTCAAATGAAGCACGTGACTGGGAAAAGCCAGCACGGATTCACCAAGGGCAAATTGTGCTTGACAAACCAAATCGCCTTCTACAACAAAGTAACCTGCTTGGTTGATGTGGGGCAAGCGGTGGACATTGTCTGCCTGGATTTCTCCAAGGCTTTCGATATGGTTTCCCACAGCCTCCTGCTACAGAAAACGATGCATTATGGCCTAGACAAGTGGTCTGTGCAGTGGGTGGGGAACTGGCTGACAGGCCGCACCCAGAGGGTGGTGGTAAATAACTCCTTTTCAAACTGGCAACCTGTCACAAGTGGGGTCCCCCAGGGATCGATATTGGGCCCAAAACTGCTTAATATCTTCATAAGTGATCTGGATGATGGGATCAAGTGTACCCTGGTGAAGTTTGCTGATGATACCAAACTGAATGGGGAAGTGGACACTTCAGAAGGGAGAGCCACCATGCAGGAAGACCTGGATAGGCTGGAAGAGTGGGCTAACAAGAACCTTATGAAGTTCAACAAAGACAAATGTAAGGTCTTGCACCTGGAAAAACATAATCCAGGAGAGCAGTACAGGCTGGGATCTACCTGGCTGGGGAACAGCTCTGTAGAAAGGGACCTGGGGGTCCTGGTGGACAAGCAGCTCAATATGAGTGAACAGTGTGCTGCTGCGGCAAAGAAAGCCCACAGGATGCTGGGTTGCATCAACATGGGCATCACCAGCAGACATAAGAAGTCATTATTCCACTCTACTCAGCATTTGTCAGGCCACACCTGGAATACTTGTGCTCAGTTTTGGTCCCTGCTATACAAAAAAGATGTGGACAGGCTGGAGAGGGCCCAGAGAAGGGCCACAAAGATGATGAAAGGACTGGGAAGCCTGCCATGTGAGGACAGGCTGAGAGAACTGGGTTTGTTCAGCCTTGAGAAAAGAAGGCTTAGGGGAGACCTTATCACCATGTTCCAGTATTTAAAGGGTGGCTACAAAGAAGATGGAGACTCCCTTTTTACAAGGAGTCACTTGGAAAAGACGAGGGGTAATGAGTGCAAGTTACTCCTGGGGAGATTCTGATTGGACACAAGAGGAAAATTTTTCACAATGAGAACAACCAGCCATTGGAATAATCTCCCCAGGGAAGTGGTGGATTCCCCAACACTGGACACTTAAGATTGGGCTGGACAGGGTGCTGGGCCGTATGGTCTAGACAGTGCTTTTGCCAAGAAAGGTTGGACCAGATGATCCTTGAGGTCCCTTCCAACCTGGTATTCTGTGATTCCATGATCACTCCATAGATGAACACCCTGAAGAAGCAGCAGCTGCAGAAAGCTGGCTGCTCAGGCCTGGGGGATGGGTAATGTTTGTAGCGCTCTCATTGCCCCTCTGACTGGGTAGAGAGTTGTGATTATTGAGAAAAACAATATTGAGTGGGATACTTGCTCAACATGACTGCAAGAGGCTGTGACCCAGGGCTGCGTTCATATTAACGGCAGCGTTCCCCTCGATTTCGGTAGGGGAAGGAGCTGCTGTGTAGCATTGGAGTATGATGTATTGGGAAGGGAATATTCCCTTCCTCTGGTGACTTCACTGGGTGCAGCTGGTCCTCAAATGTGTTTTGAAGTAGTTTCTCATTAGGATCAACTCATGGGAAGTAACAGATGGCAAAGTGAGGCTAAGTTAGGGAGAACTTTGTGCTGTTAATGCTCTTTCTCTCTATAAATAATAGCTTGGGAGTGGAGCAGGAATGAAGACACAGTTATGTTTGTGGCTACCTCTGCTGCTATGTAGATGTTATATGCTGCCTTGCAGCATGTTTTGTTAGCAATAGAAAGGAGTAAGAGGAATTTTCCAGCCCTTTCACAAGGGCAAAAATATTGCAGTTCTACTGCAAAACAAATAAAATTGAAGCAATGTTCAAAGATGTATGAGGGAAAACAAAAATGTGGGAGACAATTTTATATTAACAGCCAAACAGGCCACATAACCACGTTGGTCTTTTCAGTTTCAACTTCTTCCTATGAAAATCAGCGAAACGAACAAAAAACAAGTTTCTCTCCTCTGATATTCCCTGTAACTTGCCAACTTTTTAGTGTTTATTTCCATGCTAAAATCTTCCTTTAAAATACATGTATCTATAGATTTCTCTTTTTCTGTGTGCGTGTGCGGGTGTGTATGTATATACGTAAATATGTATGCATGTACAGTACTACTCTAGCCTGGAGAGCTACTTCTGGAAAGCTTCTCTGGCAGTGGCAGTTTATTTGTTGAAGTGAAGAAATAATTTTCTTGCATATTTATCCTGACTTACAAATTCACTTTCACTAAGTTTAGTCATATAGCGACTTGGTGTAGCACAGACTAAAGTTACAGATGCCACTTTCTCACTGGTGTATATTATGTGATAGAGTCTGGATTTCTAGATGCTTTTACAGACTAATGTCCACCGACAGTAGTAGGCCTTAACTCACTGTGGTTCAGACATCCTGGCTTGCTGTCAGGCAAGTCTGGTGCCGACTTCACAGCTGAAGCAGCTACCAGGAGAATGACTGTGGCTTTACCAGGCAGTATGTGCACCTTTTCATTTCTTGGCTTATCCACCTGTGTGCCACAGTGTGAATGCGCATGAGTCTGGTGTGCACTGACTGGAAGTTTTGCATCTAAATCTGCTTCTGAGATCCCAGCTTGGACATTGGCAGCAGCGCAGGCATCTGTGTCTTAAATGACATTTTTTGCAGCCTTTGTCTTCGGTGATTGTTTTCAGGCCACAGTAATAAAAAGCTTTGCAAAAATAATTCCCTCTGAGAATTTTTTTTTTCCTGGACTTGTCAACCTATGCCATAAACTTTCATATGCAGCATCCTTATGGGCCACTTTGTAGTCTTTTCCACAGACCTTATTAACAGCCCTGCAGGACAGACACTTCTGTTAATCATCCTCTTGAGGTGTTAGCCAGTATGAAATCCTGCTCTGTTTCCCATGCTAGCACTAACTCTGCAGTGGAAGCAGGTGTTCAAACTATTAAAAACAAACAACACAAAACCGAAAAACCCAACAATGTGAAACTTTGTTTTGCAGGGGGCATACAGATCTCTGAACAGCTCGGGAGACTACTAAGGAGACTACTACTACTTCCTCCAGGGATCTTTTATCATAAAAGCAGCTTAAGTGACTCACTCTTTCCCTGAGGATATTCTTAAAACAACTCCACTCATTTCGTCTTTTAGACGTCAGAAACAGGATTTATTTTGTGCTGTCTCTCAAAAAAAAAGAAAAAACATATTTTGAAAAAAGTCAATGGCCATACTTCCAGGAGGATCTGGGCTATATTTAATATTAAAGGTCTGTATAGCTCACTAACACATGGGCTGACTGGCACTATGTTCACTCAAGCAAGTGCTTCAGCAAAAAATTCAGCACTATTTTTAGTTCTGTTACAACAAACCGCTTGATTGTAAGGCCTGGGGAACTGCGACATTGTGGTTGTGAGAGGTCTGCTGGAAAAGGCAGGAGGACGAGACACGGCAGTGTGCTAGCTACGCCAAGGACTCCCAGCTGATGCAGAGAAGCACACATCACGAGCAGGTATTTTAAATCATCTTGTACCCCTTGGTCTGCCCACAAAATGAATTTGCTGGTCAGAGACAGGGCATGAAAGCGTTAGCTGGCTGGCTCTATCTGCTCCTGCCCTTACAGATTTCATTCCGTAAATTCCTGTCCTGACCGTCAGCTTTTAAATCGTCTCTTCTCGTTTCCTAGCCTTTTCTGGGATTTTACAGGATCTTGGGCAAGTTAGCAAATGACAATAGCAAAACAGAAGTAAGTTTCCCAAAGCAAAGGCATTCTGCTTTTAAAGAAATATAGCCGTTTCAGTGCCTGGGTGAGTAGCCTGTAACAAGTACTACAATCCATTCCTCTCTGCTAACTGTATTAACTTCTAAAAGAAAATAGCCTGCCTTTGACCGGCAGGAGGATTTGATCGGACCCGACTGGGGGGTGGAGGGTTTGCTGGCAAACTCTGCGTGTTGTGTGTCTGAGTGTGTGCCTGCGAACACGCCGTGTCTGGCGCGAGTCGGCTCTGCCCCGGTGTCGTGGTCTCCCTCTGGCAGCTCTCCTGACCTCCGTTTGTCCCCGCGGTGCTTCCTGCAGGTCGGTCCCACGGGAAGGAAGCTGGTCCCGGGAGGCTGGTTTAGGGTCTGCTCCTGGCGTGACTCGTCCCACCGTTCGCGGCCCCCCAGCACCACCGCGCCCTGAGGGGCGAGGTGGTTGCCATTCCTGGGCGATGTAGTCACGGGAGAGACTGCCGCCAGCAAGCAGATAGCGGGAGCGCGGGCAGGGCTGGCCGCGGCTGGCGGCAGCCCCGGCGGCACTAGCTGTCGCGCCAGAGGTGCCCGCGCTGGCGCTGTTTCTTGCTGCCAGCGTGTGCTCCTGCCAGGTGAGAGCTCGAAGCTTCAGATTTATTTCCTGGACGGACACCAGTACGTGTTGTGTCACAGCCCATTGTGATACTGCCAGGGAGATGAGCTGTCGGATTTCGGCGGCATCCTGCCCCCCTCCTCGTCGGTTCACAAGTTAAAGTGTGCTTTGTTTTAAGAGAGGATTTCACCCTGCTGGTCACGCAGGAGCTCCCAGCTTTTGCAGGGTGCTGGAGCAGCAGCTGGACTTAGGCAAGGACACTTTTGCATACGTAATATACCTTGGGTAGCTGGCCAGTACTTTGATGTCTTGCATTTTCACCCTTTTGTTTTAACTCGGTTGTGCAGTGTTTGCAAATTCCTTGCTTCAGAGTCAGACTCGGACTTCAGGGTGAGCCTTGATGCAGTTTAGCTGCATTGCTGTGTTTTAAAATAACTACTCATTTTTTACCCTTAATGATACCATTATCTTAAAATAGCATGACGTGCCGCCTCTTTTGAGTTATTTGGTAGAGAATGCAAGGAAGGGGAACTGTTGAATTCCCATGAACTCTGTGTTTAAAGATCCTGCCTAGCTTTCAGCATGCTGAGCTCCTGCAGCCTCCTCTGCGTACTAGAAATGGGTATTACCGAAATGCACTGTTCTTGCACTGCTCTTTGCACTGCTGTGGTCATGTTCTCTCCCTCAGCTGCGCTTTAGGTGTATTTGAAAAGACAGGTGAAGTGGCAGTTTCATAATCGAGTTTTCAGTGTATTCCTGCTAGATGTGTGCATTTGTACGTAAACAGTGCAGATGGTATAAGCAGAGTAGCTATAGCATGTGTTGGCTTACGTTTTCATGAACTGAGTTCAGATAATTAGCTAATAATCAGTCATGTTCATGTGAGATTAGATGATTAATGTTTTGGGGCTTGTTTAAAAAAATATTCAAATATTTAAATACCCTGGTTTGTTCTCATTGATTCTGGCCAATCCAGATTTTTATCCTCCAGAAATAGTCTTCAACACTGATTACTAAAATGAAGGGAAGTGGAATGAAGAGTCAGTTACTCCATGACCTGAATTCAGTAAACTCAGTCTGTGTGGTCTAGAACTCGTTATACTTTCTGAATAATTAAGATGAATTAGTTGGGTTTTCTTCTGGAAAAAGTAGAAGTGGATGAGATTTCATTAAAACTTCAATAGCAAATGTTTTAGTGCTATGGCAAATAGCACTACTTTGGGAGACACTGCACATATCTGTGCAGATTAAAGCCGTACGTGTGCTTATGGCGATCAAATGCACAAACTTTACCAAACTGCTGGAAAGGTTGATTGGATGTTTCTTAATCAGCATTGTGTCTTCCCGTCTTCTTCCTCCTGTTACCCTGAGTGTTTCATGGGCAGGTACCAAACAAACCACTTCTGGAAATACTCACCAGTATGTCTTAGTACCATATTTGCATTTGCACAAAGGATACTTGTGCACAGTACAGTCCTGATACCTTTTAGGTAAGCGATACAGTTCATGACTGGTATGTGCTAGAATCAGCCTGGCACAGGAGACAGTCTGTGTGACTAAATGCATCATCTAATCTTGATATTCTTGTACCTCTGTATTGGAAAGACACATGGCCCTCAAAGCAAAAGACAAACTCCATTAACTCAGAGATACTATATTTACTCTCAGCTAGCTACAGTTATTGGCTTGAAGACAGCTCAAAAGAGCAGCAGTTGAGTTGGTTTTTGGTAGTGCGGATTGTGCAATATGAGAGGTAAGAGGAAGGTAGTTGTTATGCTCCTGAGAGCTGTTATGAAGTGAGCATGTGCTTACACAGTATTTGGATGTAAAATCCCTTCTTTCTCTTTCCCCAGACCCTTAAGCCTTTTAATTAGGTCAGTCGGTGAGATGCTGTGCTGCTGGTCACCTGTCATGTCCTGAGCACAGGCAGAAAAGGTGGTACCACAGGGTGTGTTGTAGTACCCCTATTCTGGAGCTGCTTATGGATATTGCAGAGCTCCCCGTCCTTGCTCTGCAGATGGCCTGCTGCTGCCTCTTGCCCTCTCTTTCCAAAACAGGGTTATCCTTGTACTTCAACATGTGTGCAGGCTCAGAGGTGGGGCAGAAATCTTAGTTCAAGGAGATGCAGTATCTTTCTGGCTGTATTGTTCCAGTTGGGATGAAAAAGTGATAGATTGCACATAAGCTGTGCACCTGGTATCTCTTGCAGGCTATAAATCCAAGCGATGCAGCTCAAAAGCAAACTGTGAAGTCTGGACTGAGTTTGTCATTTAAATGTCAATTCAGAGAAATACTGGTTTCTGAGCTATTGGTGAAGATAAGCAGTTGTCAAATTCATTCTCTTTTCATGTCCTGTAAATGCAGAGCTGTAAATCATAGTTACATAGTCTGGTTTAAAACTGCTTTCTGGTTTTGTTTTGTTTTCCCCTGAACTTCATTAGTTAATTTAACTAGAAGTAGCTTATTAAACTTCATTTTCTAATGAATCCAGCTCATCCTTCTTAAGCCAAGTCTGATACAAACCCAAACTCATTCTAATCCTTAAATCATTAAATGAGGTCATTGACTTTTCTGTCTGTGAACGTCAGATGGTAGCAGATTACTTAACCTGAACATTATGCATAGACTGCAGCTCCCTCTTCTTCCAAGACGTAGTTATGAAGTGTTTTAATACGGTCGATGTAAAAAGTTGCAAGTTCTCAGCGTTCATTCCTGCTGGCAGAGGAGCAGTTATAGCCTGCTCTTGGGAACAGATCTTGTGAAAAATACATTTTTGATTTAAGATGAAAGTAAGTGTCAGACTTTCAAAATGACCAGGAACATATTGGGGTCATTCAGGTTGTGACAAGAGCTGCTCTATGATGCTTCTGAGAACCTTCCCCTTTTCCAGGTATGCAGACAGATTCTTAACTCCTTGTGGAAACCTGACCCTGGCTGTGGGAACAGCACTCTTGAAAACATGGCCATGAATTTTACTGTCAGTGAAAAAGTAATGTAGTTTTCAGGTTCCCAGAGATTTTCCTGTCTGCTGGTTGGATGCCAGAGTGCTGGGGACTGAACTGTGGGTCTCCAGGCCCTGCGTCATGGGCATCTGACGCAGAAAGACGCATCTAGACGCAGAAAGAGGCATCTGATGCAAAAAGAGGAGGGCTCCTGACTTGAGGGTACAAGCAGCGCACATCCCCCGAGGGCTGGCACAGAGCACCAGCTGCTGCAGCGCTTGTCAGTGGGGTGCAGGTTTCCTATCCCAAAGCTGTCCCCTGTTGTGACAGCTCTCTGCTTGTCCAAGACCAGGCTTGTCTCTGCAGGTAACATCCTGACAACCCCACAGGTCACCCGCACAGTGCAGTCACTAGGAGAGGTGTCTGACTGGGAGAGATCGCTTAAGGACTTGGTGTGGCAGTTCTGAGAATATGCAGGTTGGATAAGACTGCAGATCAATGTTATTGGTAGCTTGTAAAGGTACCGAGCCAAACTTGGAGATATTCATGTTGTTATTATCTGTTTCCTGGTGCTCTTTTTGGATGATACCATCTTTGTACATAGCTGATTTGACCAGTGCACTTTTCAGTCCATCGGGCAGCAGGGTAAAGAGGTGGCCTCACTTGTACACAAAAATAAAAAGCCCAGCTTCTGTGGATGGGAAAGATGTTAATGAATACCTGAACTGACATTTTACACTTAGCAATAAATAAAAGTGAGGCAGCTACAAGCACCAAAGAATGTTTGTTAAAAACAAGTATCATATGCTTGGGGATAGGATAGGATAGGATAGGATAGGATAGAATAGAATAGAATAGAATAGAATAGAATAGAATAGAATAGAATAGAATAGAATAGAATATTTCAGTAGGAAGGGATTGATCATCCAGTCCAACTGCCTGACCACTTCAGAGCTGACCAAAAGTTAAAGCATGTTATTAAGGGCATTGTCCAAATGCTTCATAAACACTGACAGGCTTGGGGCATCGACCACCTCGTTAGGAAGTCTGTGCCAGTGTTTGACCACCCTCTCGGTAAAGAAATGCTTCATAGTGTCCAGTCTAACCTCCCTTGATGCAGCTTTGAACCATTCCCACACGGGATAATACAGATAATACTCCTCTATCTATGTACTTAAGAGTGTTTCCTGAAAATGTATGGCAGAGCTAATAACATCCAGCAGTTGTTTCAGCTTCCTTGTTTACATTCTGCTTCAGGCTTTGCCTGGTTCACTTTATTCTCCCCATGGGATATCTCCATTGCAAATGAGCTGTATTTGTAATGAGAAAGTACTAAGTTTCCAATATTAAGTGGACAAACCCCAAAATGTTTCCTCTAACAGTAAAAATCCACCATGCTTGTCTGTGGATTTTGAACATCTGCCACTTGGGGAGCTGATTGATGGTGTTGTGTTACCAGAGGAAAGAGATGGTGTGTTTTGGCACTGTTTGTTCATGTCCTCCTGTGGCCTGCCATTGAGATTTTTGTTTCAGTATAGAAGAAAAGGGGGGTTAGTGGCTTTGGAGGAAGTAGGGGGAGTAACAGTGGGGAAAAGGGGAAGTAACAGTGGCTCTGTTAATTCACACTCCTAACATGAAAACTAATGAAATGATAGGATGAAGGTGTAAAACATAGGCCCAGAGTGACTTAAATATGGGACAGGTGGCCATGCAGTTGGAGCCTGCAATAAATGGTCAAAGATAAAATGGAAAAATCTATCCTTCTTAAAAGTGGTGTGTGCAATATTTATTTAGGCACTCAGAATCAGAAGAGCTGTGGCTGCTTTGAATGAGAAATGTGTCTTCAGGAAATAATTTTTTCATTTAAGCTTAATTTGAGAAGGTTTGAAAGTAGAATTCATTCTTGTGGAATTGCATTATGCCTTGATTGTTTTATTTCCCTCTTCTACATCATCTTTTCTTTCTCAGATCCACAAATAGCTTTTTCATCCTAGTTGCTCTGGCAAAAACCTGTAAATCAGATTTTTGGACACACATGAGTGAATCAGAAATGCTGTGGTTGGAAGTTTTGTAGTCATTAGAAGGAGGTGCTGAAGTGATACAAGGTCAATTGGCCAGATTTAAGCAAACTCAAAGTTTTTTCAGAAACAGCATGGTGATCAGTTAGTGCCAGCAACCTCACTGCTGAATCACAGTATCATCTGCCTTTCTGCAGCCTGCGTAAGCTGTACCACGCACTCTTTCTGCAGAAATTATGTAGCACACCTTACCCACATCACACGTGTATTGTCCAGTGACCATTGCTGGCAGGAATGAATCTTGAGCCACAACCTAGTGCATTTAAGTACTGACATCCTGAAGGGAACAAATTAACATGGGCTTATCTTTGCCTTTTTTCTGCATCGCCAAAAGATATGATGATCGACTGGGAAATGCACAGCTCACTTTGCCTTTACCCCTGGATACCCTGATACATGGCAGAGACTGTGGCTTGTGGCTGGGGGAGGCTGCTGCCCAAGAGCAGAGGAAGCTGTCGGGTGGAGCAATGGAAACAAGATGTTGAGATCCTTCATCATAGAAGTTCTTACCTTAAGTAGTCACTGTCTGGTCCTAAAAGAGTGTGAGGCCACTGCTGAGATCTACTTTGTAAAAGGCTTTGGATACCCTGAATAGTGTTTGTTCACCAGGCAAAACAGGAAGGGTGGCTGCTGAAGTGCTTTGTCCCTACTCTTGTGCTCCTTCCAACCTTATGAAACCTGACAAAACACCCTGCAGTTCACATGTGGTATAGGGAGGACTGTTAAGGGAAAGAAACAATGCTGTGGGGATTTGGGGCAGAGAAGATGACAAATTACATAAACTTTTGGTAGCTTTAAGGGTACCCAAATGAACCATCAAAAACATTCGCTGGGCCAGCTTTCCAGCAGGAGTACAGGTGCTCACTGTGGTGGTTTTTAACTGATTGAAGCTTAAGGTACCCAGGCTCCCCGAGGAGGGTCACCCTCACCTGCCAGCCCTCCCTCTCTGGCCAAGTTGTGGTCCTGACTGTGTTTGCATCCTCCCACTTAGCAGAAGAGTCCTGAGGCAGCAGTGAGTTCTTGTGCAATGGTGTAGCCACTGCTATGTAATTATTACATCAAGGACTGTAAAGTATTTGCCTTGATCCGTGACTTGACTTGTGATGCTGGCTGGTCAGGCTGGCAGCTGGCAAGTTTTTAAGCTGGTGCATGGTACCTTGCTTTACAGTGGTACATGTGAAATGCCCTGGGGGCAAAATCTACTGCTAACCTTGGAATCGCTGCAGTAGAGCAGCAGCCTGTCCCCTACCCTTGCACATACCTTCTGTCCCTGTCTGCAAGTTGTTTGCTCCCCTTGCAGCTCAGGAGATCCTGTCCTTTAACTCCGTAAGAACCCAGTCACTGGCAGCTTTCAAGTTCTGAAGTATTGAAAGGAGCTGATTTCTTTTTTTAACACCAAAACTTAAAGAGGCTTTTACTTAAATGTAGTGATAAGTAGGAGTGAGAGGCACTTTTGCTTGTGTTCATGTGGGCCCTTGCTCTGTCTTTTTGCAGCTTAAAGCAGATAACATTTATAGTTAGTCGTTTCTGCCAGGTATCTCTGATTGCAAATCACCTTCAAATAGATTCCTTCCAGTTCACCAAGTAGCATGTGAAATTATTACCTCTCTGATTACTGTGTTGTAAAATCTCAGTTAAGGTATGGTGGGAAAGCACGTTGTAGTAATTTAAATTACAACTTTTTTTCTTTAAATGTAAACAGGATCTTTATTTGACACACTTCAGTTCAGATGTGACCTTTGTGTCTCCGCTGGGTCATTTTCTGGGTTTATGACGCACTTCACATTCTTATAAAGCTCTTCACTGGGTGATCTTAAAGTCTTTACAAGCTTTAATTAACTGAAGTGCTATGTCTGCCCTGTGAGGTGACTAAATATTCTTAATTGCTTTTTGCAGAAAGAGGAAAATGTGGCAGAGAAATTTTAAAGGAATTCACCAATGCTGGGCAAAAAGCTACTGAGGAGGCAGGAGCAGAGGCCACGATTTCTGAACCTCCTTTGATGTGCACCGTTTGTCTTTATTACATAAGCATGCACAGGAAAGATGTAACCTAGTGTAGTGAGGCAAGACGTAGGTCACATTTCCTTTGTCAGTAGTCTTCTGCTTTTTGACCTGTAAGTTGCTGAAAGCGACAAAAGCCTATGGATGAGGGATTCTTTTCAAAACTGGTTAAAAAAGAAACAAGCAAACCCCGAAAGCCTCATTCCCTTCTAAAGAGCTATTTTTAGGGAGCTAAAGCAAAGAAGAATACCCTGGGGGGTCTGTACGCAAAGTTGCTGTCTAGCTGCCTTTGGATAGCTTAAGTTTTAATGCACTTGTCAGGCTGTCGCCATTTGTGCCTGGTAAAAAGCAGGGACCAGACAGAGTGGACTGTGCTGATGGCACAACATCGTGTGCTGCCATGCAGGGAGGGGACGGATCCTTCTTCGAGGCTGCTGGTGCAAAACCTATTAACTGGAGGTTTTGTGAAGAGGCAACATGCAGCGTTAAGATGGCTCTCACTCCCATTTTGATCACAGGATGTTGTTCATTCTGTCCTGAGCAAAAGAGAAAAAAGATGTCAACTGTGTTGCTGCTGACTACTTTATCAGAAAAATGGCAGTGCGTGGAGCGTGAGCAGAAGGTACCATATTTATTGATAACAATACGTTAAGGACCACTAAGGCTTAACAGGGCATCATTGTTGTCCTTCCACAGCTGTGAAAATCAGTTAGTTGTGTCTGTCACTTCAGCCATGCTCCATCCCACGTGGAACCTCTTTTTTAGCCTTGGGTACCTGGTTGTTTACTTTTGCTGAAGGTAGAATGACTCTAATGACAATGTTGGAAGGACTTTGAGGCTTTATTCTGCATTTGAATGTCCTGAATGCAGGATACAGTCTCCCAATTCGGAGGCAAGAGGGGACAACACAAGCTGCTCTGTTGTTGAGAGAAAAGGGAGAAAAGTGCTCGCACTGGTGTAAGAGGCGCAGCGCAGCAGAAGTGCCATGGGAAAACAGTCCTCGCTGCTGGTGCTCTGAAACACTTCACCAGGAGCTGAAGCACTGGCTTTGTACCAAGCAGGCTCTTGACTGTGAAAGTTGCAAAGAAGCAGAGAGCAGCTGGGACAAGGAAGGCAAAACCTTCATTTACTGAAGTCCTTGGCAGTGGTCATACCATTTTCTTTTACCCAGCACATGATAGGTAGATATAATAGTAAGTGCAGTCATGCAACAACAAAATTGGATGAGCTGATTTAGGTGAGATGAGAATCGATGAGGAGCTAACTCGAGATTATTATTGCTTTGACGTTTGCAGCTCACATACTTTTTTCCTCTCCTCTTCTTCCTAGAAAATAAACCCCTTTTTTCTACAGGGACACTAGAAGGAAGGCTTAGGCATAACTGATTTTTATTTCAGCTCGACAGATCAGTAATAAAAGCATGTCCCTCTCATGAGAGCAGAACTGCCCCCCCCCCCCCCCCCCGAAAGCCTCATTAAAGCAGGGAAGGCTGGAGACGTTACAGCAACAGATTTCTGTGGCCTTGAACTCTGCTGCAAAAGGATAGTTGTTCAGTTTTGAAGCAGCAATTATAATTTTAAAATTGCTTTGAATTCTTGCCTTGAGACTTTAATTGGGGAGTTGATACAGAATTGGCTGATAGAGAAGAACTGTGATAATCATGGGGTGAGTTAAGACAATATAAACTAAAACAAGAGCAGGTGATGGTAATACTCTTTTAAAAGCAGACAAAAATAGCATCAAAATGAAGAGGGGCAGACCCACAGTCTGGTATGTAAACACTGGGAACCACTTTATTAGCAATAAGACCAAGCCAGTCAGCAATCCAAACTGAACGGAAGCTTGAGGGGGGAGTGTATTACCTAAGGCATGGGAAGATACTGCATGGCAAAGCTTTCAGCCTCTCAATTCATAGGCACCAACACAGGACATAGGTTTGGTAGGTATTGTTCTGTATAACAAATAGGAGTTGTGATTTTGCATTAAGGAAGCTTTGCCTTATCTCCTGTGGTTATTGCTGTCATAACAGATACGAGGCAGCAGTCCTGTATTAACGAATCCACATTTACATTTGGTGCTCATTACAAAAACTTTGTCTGCTGACATGATGCTCTCTGAGGACACAGCTGCCTGACAGCAGCCGGGCATGGCAGCATGGTACTTCTCATTAGACGGCAGGGAGCTGTGCGTGGCAGTGTCGGCTGCCTGCCCTGCCGCTGCCCACCCTCCAGGCCAGAGCAAACCCAAAAGAAGGCCCTGCTGCAGCCAGGAAATGGAACAAGGCATTGTGAACTCACATTGGGACCTCACACCTGGCAATGCCTTCATTGGATGTGAAGCCTATAGGAAATAATTTATTCTTAGCAAGCTGAATGTCTAGGTGTTCTTCATCCAATTTCCAGGTACTGACTGTTTTGAAAATAGCAGAAAGTTTGAAATTCCCTCAATCACAACAGCAGGAATTTACTAATACTGGCAGGGGACTTCAGTGTTAGAACTCTTCCACCTTGGAAAAGCTTGCTTTCTGGGCGGGGGGGCACACAAACCCTTCTGCTTCTTATCCCTTTTTCTTGTTGTTTGTCTGTGTTGTGTCTGCTGTGTTGCAGATGGAACCAATGTTTCTCCTGCATCTTATTATGAACTAGGATAAGTCTGTTCCCTTAAGCAGGCAGGAAAAGGGTCAGGAGGAAAGAGTGGACCTGACCTTTATTTTTGACAGCCTGTCTTCAGAGTTCATGGTAGGATTCCCAGTGGTGGAACACCTACATAGGGAAGAGAATCTTCCCCTCTTATGTTTTTCTCTAACTAATGTGATTAAAGTCACTTAGGAGCCACAGTCTGGATCAGGAAGTGTTTCTTGGCCATAAGCAGGCAAGATGCACTACTGCATAGCTGATTAATTACCAGATCTGGAAGAGGAAATGATGAGATGTCGCTGCTTAAAATTTTCTTTGGTGCTCTGTTAGCTTCCAGTATGGGGAGAACTGACAGGCTTGAGGACAAAAATGTAGCTTTAGGCTAGAAAATGCAACGTACTGAATAACAGCCTGTTAGTAGGTACTTGAGCATTTTCAGTACTGAGATTCAAGCATCACAAAAACAGATGACAGGCATGTTATTTTTCTGTAATCTGTAGCATCAGTGTCACTTGTCATCATTGCAAAATCACTGCTGTGCTGTCCCTTTTGTTACATGCTCCTTTGGGTTTTGTAGCTGTTTTATCTATTTCAGCACCTCCCAGCTCATTAATGTATTGGATCAGTATTTTGGCTAATTCTGAGTGCATTGTATGCATTCAGAGCACCCAAAATATTCTCCTAGTGCAGCTGAAACCATGCTTTGATCTGAATTGCATGACCTAACTGAAGGAATCCCCTTAGATTCTTTTTTTTTGCACTTAATATCTAGAGAACAAGGTTGTTGTAGACTCATATAGTATAAAAGAAATAAGTGAGTATATCTGGACCTGTATAACACTGTGGATTTAAGTAGGCCACCCTTTTCCTCTTCACCACCCCCCTCTTTGCAGGCCACTTTTACATCTGGCAAATCAAAACTGTTTTCTAAAGTGGTTTTTTACAAAGCCTTAACAGCAGCCCCAAAGGAAATCTTGTTCTCTGGTGGTTGGCAGCCAGCTGACTGGAAGGCAGCCCCATCTTGCTCCCCCTGCCGACTTCAAGGTCACAGGGTTGCATAGAGCAGCTTCACGCTGCTACAGGCATGACAGGCATTAACAAGAAATGGCTCTTCCATGTAGAAACCGCTGTGGCAGCGTTATCTTTGTCCGCGGCTGTTTAGGCAGCAGACCAAGCTGCCCTAATGGGAATAAAACATACACTGGACCAGTGGTGGAGAGCCACATGGATACGGCCTGTTAACAGCTGAAGGTGGGGCTGTGCCAGGACAAACCAGCGTATCTTGCTATACTGAAAAACTGGAAAAGAGGTTGGGAATTGAAAGGAGCAGCAGCAGTAACGAGCAGAGGTACTCCATGTGCTCTTTGGTTTTGTACTGGGCAAGTAAAAGGAGCAACAGCAGTGAGAGGGGTGTTGTGCTTGTGAATTGGACAAGTCCCTTTTTCAAAATATTATGCTGAAAGCTACAAGTTGTCCCAGGGTAGATATCATCAGATGAAGTTTGTTGCATTTCTGGTTGAATGTGTTTGCCAACACTACTATCTGTAATCGTATAAAGACATTTACATCAATGCAGCATATACTGAGATCTGTTTGCAAAAGCCTGCATCTGCTGAAACTTTTTGTAATGTGGAAATTTCAACTTACGTGAATTCCTCAGAATGAGCACGTAGGAGCTGTGGCTATAATGCACCTCCAGCTGGAGGGCAGAGCAGTGCTTCCTGATGAGACATTTCCATTGTGTCCGTACTGGAAAAGCCTGTGTATATGTCAGCGTGTGCTAAGAATAATTCCCAGCACTCCTGACAGAAGAGAAGTCTTGTTTAGGAGTTTCACAATTTTTAGATAGTAGAAATACAAATTATTTTTCTTTCCTGGAGAGAATTGTTTCAGTAAGTCCTACAACAACAAGGCAGGATTATTTGTGGGTGTGGGTTTTTTTTTTTTTAATGCCATCAAAAATGAATCCTGAGACTAAGGAAAAAACCTCTGGACTTCTCAAAATAAGATCAGAATTAGAACAAATCAAGAATGTGTTAAATCTGTGCTGTAGCCATGCCAGCTGTATAATGGTAGCTATTACACACCCCAGTGGCATAGAATTGTGGTAGTTTGGAAAGTTGTCAGCAAACAGCAACATTAATGTAACTCTCACACTTCATATATAATACCAGCTTCTCGTGTCAGAGACTTCATAAAAATCACTACTTTTACTAACATAAGCCTGCTATGAGAGAGATTTTAATGCTGCAGAAATTGAGATGCTCAGATTTAAAGTGAATGAGGTGAAAGAATTATAAGTGTCATTCTTGTAAATATGCAGGGGAAATAACATACTAAAATATGTAAGTACTCAAGGGTATTCTGAAATACAGCTCTGAGGAAGAAGCTAGCAATGTATTTCAAGAAGGAAATTTGGATTTATTGTGATTGTCTCAGAAGATGACCTGTGAAATATTGGAAGGTTTATTTGTGGCACCTCTTCCTTACAGTGCTATACTTCAGCTGTCAACCTTTTTATCTGAATAGAGCAGTTGATGAGACGGCAGCTGTTAGAGAGGAAGCATGGGAGAATAACCTGGAACAAATGGCTGCATCTGTATCACCTCTGTACCCTGGCTGTACCAAAGGCTAGGAGAGGTCAGTTGCCTCGGGTGCAGGAGTTGCCCAAAAGCAGAGCTTCTGAGGGGAGGCTGGGGATGAGCTGCAAGTGACAGGCTACTTTGCAGGGATTACAGATGGGGTATTTTGCATCATTTCAGCAAAATTTGCAAGCTGTGGGCAGGATGAAATTAGAGGTAGTACTCATTCAGTGATCAGTGGTAACTTTTTAGATCTGGATAGAAAAGACACCTTACTCTCATGGTCAAATTCCTTTTTTTTTTCCCTCCCGATTTTCCGTCTTCCTTCTGCTGGCTTTGGTATTGAACTGCATGTAAGCTTTTTTTTCATCTTCTTTGCTACCACCAAGTTGGAAGGAACTGGCTCATCCAATCTGTTCAGCCAGCTGTACTCATAAATGACTTTGCTTCTAACCCAAATGCTGAGGAAAGCAGTTTTGCTTATGGGTCAGGTCCCTCAACACACTAGTCTACTGGGACTTGCCTTGGTAACTCCTTTGGTATCTCATGCTTGAGCTGTCTCTCATTTTCAGGGGCTGGGCTCATATCAACACATTCAGAGAAAAGGCGGTAGCATCTCACACCCACCCTCTCCTTAGCACTGTTGCTGTTACACAGAGTATGAACTCTAAAATGGGATCTGGATCGACTGAGGCCAGTCCCGCTGAAGAAAGCAGGATCCCAAGGTGTGCAAAAGCCGTGCAAGCACAGCTAACCTGAATACTTGTCTTGCTGTTAGCACAGGTTTCTGCTCTTTGTTATTAGTGTAGTGTAATTCAGTTGCAAGGTTTAAGTCACCGGTTCTGCTGGGAGCTAGAGGGATTTCCCCGAGATAATTGTATCTTAGGCTACCTAAAGGATGTAGTCTAAAAAACGTTTTAACTATTGTGGGGCTCAGCTTAAATGCGTGTGGTGTAGGGGGCAACAAACATCCTGCTTTGCTCTAGTGTTGCTCACAAAAATATGCTTCCTTTTCTATTTATTAGGCCTTTCTAGCCTTAGTATTATATAAACCACATGTCCACCAAATCTATTTGTTAAAGGCTTAGAAATATTAATGGCTTATTTTTGTCATAGCTTGATAGTACAATATGGGGAACATATGGGATGTCTAGGACAAATGAGGTCCTTTATAGCACCTGCATATTGTACTTTCCTGCCCCTTTCCCAGCACCTGGAGGTTTATATTCCTTAGTTCATCTTCATTTGACTGTGAGCAGAGGCTCATACTCAGAAACTTGCTGTTCAGCGTGGCTTACTGGGAGAAACGTGAACTTGATGAGTGTCCCTGACCTACCTGTCCTTGGCCATAAAAAACTCTTCCATTGTATGCGACCGCATGTACGGCAGGTTGGCATTTGCCTCCTCAAAACACGTTGGGGATTAACCTTTTGCAAAAGCAAATTGCAGAAAGCAAAACCTGCCTGCCAGTGCAGGCTGCCCATTGCCACCTCTCTCCTTACTGGCGTGTACATTTGCCCCTGGCCTGGGACTCCATTTGGTTTTCTGCAAATAAAAATATCTGCCTTGCCCCAATGAAAGGAGCATTTTAATGAGGTTCTTGGAGACCTTCTGCACTTTCCTTTGAAATCTAAATTTACCCAGGGACGAAGGTTATTTTGGAAGAGCAGGAGCAAGAAAATGATGCCTTTGTTGTGAAGATTGAAAAAGCAGCCTGGTGGTTGCGTTAAATGCCTGCACCTTTAATTAATATTGACTGAGACTGCTCAGAAGAGAATGGTTATATTATGTGCTGTGGCTGAGGGGATGTGGAAATACAGGTGGGAGTTATCAGGCAGGTTTCAATCAGAGCTGTTGTTGCTGTTGTGTTTCTCTTTGACTTTTAAATCCTTTCCCTGTCTGTTAAAACAACAATTCACAGAACAGCTTTCCTTGTGGAAGCTTGTTTTATAGTCCTAGGATCTGGCTTTCTGTTCCCAGCTGAAGAACCTAGGGAAAATACAAGAGATGGAAGACTGCAAGAATAACAACATGTAAATAAGTTGGAAATAAACATTTTGCAGTATGTTAAATACTGTCTGTGGGCTAGGACACAGTCTTGACACAGTCTCCCTGTGGTGGAGAGTGACAGACACGTTCCTGAGAAAATCAGGACAAGGTTCCTATGGGGGGGTGGGTGGGGGAAAGTGAGACAAGAAACAAGGCAAGAAGAAGCTGTTGCTGCCCAAAGGTGCCTCGGACAGGCAAGTGCGGACAATGAGGAGGAGCAGAGGGAAAGGGGCTGTGCTGTATTGCCTGTATTAGCTCTGGAGGTCAGCTCTGAAGGTCAGAATTGAGGGCCCAGGTGCTGCAGAGTTTTGGCTCCTATGGCTGAAGGCGACCTCCAGGAAATGCCCCCCAGACAAACAGCATGGTAAAGCTGTCCCCTGGAGCTCAGCTAGCAAGAGATGATGAAGTAAAGGTTAGAGCAAGGGAATGACATTGGTGTTTGCTAAGTTGACAGATTGTCATTTTTATGCCTTTTCTGTATAACTTTTTAAGCAAGATTAACTCAGCACATGGAGTGTGAAAAGCAGATGTGCTTTGTATTTCCTCCAGTGTAAGGAACCCAGGGATAATGGTGTTACAGATGGGGTGACTCAGGACAAGCCAGGGAGTGCCAGGGGTTGGGATCAAAACACCTGGGGCAGTGCTGCCCCACTATGTATGAAAAAAAAGGAGAGGTCTTTGCACAGGGATGTTGCTCAATGGCAGAAGCCAGGTGAAGGACTGACACTGCTGACTGGCAACATGCAAGGATGCAAATGCATTACAGTGTGGGTAACATTTCAGAACATATATTGCTTATTTTCTAAATGTTTTTCCTGGATGCAACAATGAAATGTCATGGTCTAAAGGTGCATGCAACTGTATACCAACTAGGGGAGAGGCACTACCTCAGAATTATCCTAGTATAAGACTTCCAACCAAAAGTCACCAGTTTGGGATATTAAACAGTAGTTTGCAATTATTCATTTTCCACCTCAGTGATTATGCATTTCTTTTCCATTTGGCTATTGAGTATTCATTGAGATCAAAGCTATGAGGGCAGAAACATTGTTTGCATTATGAACAAAAAGATTTTAAATCATCATTTGGGAACATTGAGAATTCAGATCAGCTTTCATGCTGACAGTTAGCTGCTTGACCCAGGTCAAGAAACTGGGCTGCATTTTATGGGCTTCAACCCAGGCTGGACCTGCTGGCCCAGGGAGCCAGGTGCCATCCCCTTTCTTGCTGCTGGGATTCTTCTGTTAAACCAGACAACACAAACACATCTGCCTGGTCCTGTGGAGTGTCAGACCAAAGAAATTACTCCTGCTCTTTGTTCCTTATATTTAATTCCCCATATTATGTATTTAATTGCCCATCTTAATGGTTTCTTACTAGAATTACAAAATGCCAGCTTGCTTGCAAAATAAGCAAAATACAGCAGTTGGCAGCCAGATCCCAGGTAGCCTGTTGCCATGGTATCAAACCAAACTGGCAATGACCAGTGTGTCCACAGACAAGTTATCAGTGTGATAATGAATGTTTAAGTGTTTACACTCATTTTACTCTACTCAGTAAGACTGGTGTATGTGGAGGAGAGCAGGGAGGAACTGAACAGATGATGGCTGGACTTGGTCCTTGGTGCCACAGGGAGCTGTACCCAGGCCATGAGTGCTGCCTGCAGCCACAGAGGGGCTTGGCCATTGCTGGTGACTACACAGTTGCTGCAAGCAGTGTTTTATTTATTCAAGACCAAATTTCTGAGACTAGAAAGGCAGAAAAAGTATTTTCTGTTAACTGATGCTTGGGTGCTGTGGTAAAAGAGGGCTGGAAAACTTGCTTGATATTCTTGGTTGACTGAAGCTATACATGAAGTTGACTTGAATTCACCAAATGGGTCAGGTAAAAAATACGAGTAGATTTTGGTTTATGTTGTCAATAAATAATGGGTTTGGAGGTGTTTTTCCTTTTGAAAGAACCTTATCTTTTAAAATTATCAAGATTGCTATTAAAATATGGCATTAAATGATCAAAAGACTTTCATATTGGATTAGCATATTTTTTTTTATTGCTCTGAAATGAGCATTTTCAGTTTTGTTTTACCAAGGAAGCCAAAAAGCTTGTCATTTTGAGTCAGTGAAGTGACTGTTTGGTTTTCTTTGGCCAGCACTGCACAAACTCACTTATTCACATAGCTATAAATAAGGATATCTTAATATTTTCATATCTACACATTTTGATTTATAGCAGCAGAAGCTAAAGAAAATAACTGCTTTCCCAGTCTCCAGCAAACTGCTGAAAAATATGCTCACATATATGTCTTTTCCTTTCTTAATTGAGTTATACACGACAGAAAAATCCTGATGATACAAAAATGTGTGTTGCCTTTGGGCCACAGCCTATGATAGATATTAAAAAAAATATTTATGTGGGGAGCAAAGGTATTTGTTGAGAGAGATTTTCATAAGCAACAGTAACAAAAGCAGAGGTCCCTCAGACTCCCTGGTGACACAGAGCAGACTTAATTCCGAGTTGTGGGGTGAGTTAAGGAAATAGTGACTTTCTCACCCTCTGCCTCTTTCTCGGCTAAGAGCAGGTTCAATTAGAAGCAGACCTGGTTGCTACAGCTGTTAATTTTCCTGTCTGAACCACATTTTCCTTCACAGTTCCTCTCCTCCCAGGCAAGTGTTTGTGAGGGACACAGAGCCTCAGGGACTGGAGAGCATGTCCTCTCCTAAAGGCTGCCTTTATATTGCTTTTCTAGGCAGGGTGTTGCAGGAGTCTCGATGACTGTGTTTACCCTTCTACCTCACAGCCTTATTGAAGGAGCCTGTTGCTTTTCATTGGCTGGACTGGAAACACATTTCAAAAAATAAAAACGATAATAATCTTGTGCATCACAGGTCACATCTTTCCTGTGGGGAGTTAATTCACAGAGCCTGGGGCAAGCTGTTGACACCAGGCTGGAGAGAGGATGGGGGAAAAGGCATGCTTGTGCTGCTAAATATAATCAATAGAGTGCAGGGCTTTGCCATTTGTTTGTTTTCTCTTCTTTCTGTTTTTTTTAGGGAAGCAGAGGTTTGTTTCTTGACTCTCCTTCTGAAGCAGCAGGTGATACAATTTGATGAAAATGAAATGGCAGTGTTTCAAGGGCAACACAGATGTAATCTATTCTTTTAATCTTTGCAGCCCTAGAGGGAATGAACAGCTACCTGGGTGGGTGTAAGGCTGTCTGGGCAGTGTTGCTGCTGGGCAAAGGCTTCTGCCATTCAGAAATAGCTGTAGCTGCTTCTTGTGCATCCCCTCCTGTTGCTCCAAGAGAGCCAACCCTAATGGCATCTGCTGAGGCTGTTTGTTGGTCAAGCCCTGGCTCTGATTTAATCTTTGTGGGGTCATTAGCAACTTGGCATCTGCTAGCAGCTAGAGTCCTCACCTTCTCCTAACTGGCTTTTATTATCCTTCCACAGTTATAATGGCCTCTTGTAAAGGGGAGCTCCACGTGTGCATTACAAAAGGTTGTAGCTGTGAGCCAAAACTATGCTGAGGTAGGAGTTGTTGTCACCCTGAGAGCTGAAAGTTAAGTCTCACATTCCCTTCTCCTCCACGATGCTTGCAACACAAGCCTTGTACCAAGTGTTCCATGAAAAATAGCATGGACTCAAGGCACAAAGTCCTGATTCAGATCTCAGCTCTACCAAAGTGTTTCTAGGGGAAGGGACTCAGATGCTGCGTTCTGGTTGAGGGCAATCACTAATGAAAATGCTTCACTTGGGTAGTTACTGCTTTTCTGTCTCTGTGATTTCATCTGCCTTGATGCTCTGTTGTTGTCCAGATTGCTACAGCTGTGCCAGCATGAGGCTGGCTCCCCTGCAGGAAATCATGAAAAAAAGTGGCTGCCTTTTTGCTCTCTTATTAAAATATGCCAGGGTTGCTCAGCAACCTGGAAGGCCTGTGTTTTTTAATAAATCCATGGCTGTAGTAGCCAGTTGTTCAGCACCTCTCCATGCCTTTTCACTGTAGTAATTGTGGTGGTTATTAATGCCTTTTGCAGTGCTGAGAATAGAGTAGAGCTGCTGTTGTTCAGCAGCTTGTCAGAAGTAATCCCTGTGTGAGGCAGCCTTGGCTATTTAACTTGCTTTAGGGGTCTTTATTTAGGAAGAACGTCTCCAGTGAAAGCCCATGAAGCTGCAGAAAACAGCACTGCTGATGGCAGCAGCAGTCTGCCTCCTTCACTTGTTGTGACTGGATGTATTTCCTTGGGGTATCACCAAGAATAGAGGTGCCGTTACAGCTGCTGGTTTTATGGAGAGATGAGAACGTCTGCTTCCTACAAAAGCTGTTGCCATAGCAGCTATGTGTTTAAGAATGGCTTCTTAAGCAATCTAGGTATTTAATTTATGCCATAAAGTTTAAATGCAGTACAAAACAATCAGTTTAAGAGCTAACATAGTTGGGCCTTATGCTAAACCATGAGCATAACTGGAATCAAGCCTTTGGGGCCAACTCTCCTTATCCAGGCATCTCCACACCCATCACATCAGCAGTACGTAGGCATGTCATGTTCAGAAGTGCTTGTTGAAGTTGACTTATCTACCTGTGTTAAAATAATAGCACAGGTTACTTTTACTGCAGCCTCAGAGAGTGTCCGAGTCTGCACGTTTTCCATGACTAGGCAGATTTTAACCAAAAGAAGAACTTAAAAAGTTTTAATGATGCAACTAGACCAAGTATAAGAATGAGCAACCTGAGTCTATGGAATTGATGGTACGAGAAATGGGGCTGAGGAAGCCAAGACAGAGGCTGGTTTGCACATTTTTTGTCTGCACGTATATGAAAAGACATACTGAGAAAGAAAGGAGGCTCAAGCTGCAAATGTCAGGCTGCAGCATGGTTAACTTCCCAACTGACTTTTTTTTTAATGCTATGTCATGTCTGATATCTAATTTCTACCTACTGTGAGAAGGAATTTCAGTGTAAACTGTGTTTTCATTCTCTTCTTGCCATATTAGCATGGAAAATGGTAAAATGTCATTTGTTTGTACAAATATTTTACATTCTCATTCTTCATGCATATTGTCTAAACAAATCAAAATTCTTCAGGATTGTAATAGCCTAATTTTACTGAGGTCCTTTTGTGAATCTGTAATGAGAGGTTAAATGATCAGAGAAGAGGGAAAACAAGAGTTTTGTCAGATGCTTGCAGCTCTTGGCATAAACCACAAAATACAAGCTCGGGACCATAAATCCCACTGGTACCTGCATTGCATTTGGAGTCCAGGGGCTGGGTGCAGTGCAGGGTTACATTCTGAGTAAAATCCTTGTCAAAATAGAGATGTCATCTGTAGCTGACTAATGGGGCAGAGTGCTCCTTTGTGTGCCTTGTCCAGCTTTGGGCTTGGGACCACATGCACTGTCTCCTGTTAGCCTTAGTTGTCATAAACAAGACCAAACATCACCATGCACATGCACACATTTCTAGACTGGTTGCTTTCTTCCCCCGGTTTCTGTGCTGTAGTCAGTAGGTTTTGGAGGCTTTTTCTTCAGTAATCAAGCTTAACTGTGACCGTTGAAGCACCACAGCTGAAACAGGACCAGGTCAGAAATGTGCCACAATCAGCTGTTTGTGGAGGTCCTCTGATGCCCGTGTGGCAGGGCGGACAGGTGGCTTTCTGTGACCCTGTTCAGAGCAGATGCTCTCCCACCAGAGCAGGTAGTCTCTCCCACCAGAGCAGGTAGTAAGCAAAGTGTTCACTTAGCCCTGAGACAGGCTCTTGCCCGCTACCTGCACTGAGCCACAGCCTGGTTCCCCACCACAGCTCTGTACCATCTTTAGGGGACTCATCTGCAATAACTAGGGCTGCACATATTTATCCATGTAATTTCAAGCACCTGGTAGAAATTGCAGCTGTCAGTTAATGTTTGTCTGCAATATCTTGAATACAGAAAACTAGGGAAACACCCTTCTCCCATCATCTCCTTCCTCTCCCTACCATTAATTTTAGCTTTGCAGGCAAATGCATCATGTACAGCCCCTATGAAAAGTGTGAGAGGAAGAGTTGGTGCACGCGGTGGGCCTACACGCTGTCCTGCACTGGTCAGCAGTGAATAAACTGCTTTGCCACCACAGTCATCAGGTGACTTGGAGCCAGAGGAGTCACCGCGTGCCCCTGTAGCCTGTCTGCTCCAGCTCAGTCTGCGCAGACCACTTGCAGGTTTGGACTAGGAGCTGCGAGATGATGTACATTATTACATTTCCAGCCCCAGGCTCACAATCTCTCAACTGTATACTTTTTTCAAATATGTCAGAGTAAATTATATTTGTAATTCCATCTCATTTTTCTTTAGTAATTATACCACTGTATGCTCAAGGTTATATGTTACCAATTCCCACTCTTGAATTACAGACACAGTATGTCGAGTTGGAAGTATCTTCCTTGATAGGTACTGCAGTCAGCGTGCAGTAATAATATACCTGTCACATCAATATGTAGGGAAGCCTAACAGCATGGTTTAAAGCCTTTTTAACTGTGTTCTTTCTACCAGAACTTAGTGTGGCAATTATATGACTCAAAACTAAGGTAAAATGACTTTAGTCATTTTAAGGTAAAAAACTAATGTAAAGCCTGGAAGACAACTGCATTCCAACTTGACATGCCATCTTGGTATGTTTTAACATGTGCTTTAGGTGGACTGAAGAACTGGAACTGTATCTGAAAGAATGAGCTCTGAATGAGTGTAAGAGGCAAGCTCCTTTTTAAGAAATGATACTCTAAATTCTGCTTTCTTCCCTTCAGAGCTGTGGATGTTAGTGCTGTCTTCATAGCTGGATCCCTGCTGCCCTCTAGGAATGTTTATAATGAAATATTGTCAGCAGTACCACTATACCTGTATTGCAAGCTGTGGATTCCTTTATTAATGTTCAGTCATAATGTTATTGAAAATACTTCAGATTTCTACAGGGACTGCTGAATTATCATATCCTATTTTTGTAAGACCTTCAGGAGTTCTGCAAAGCCTCTCCATTACTGCTGAGTTCTTTAAGGCACTGGCAAAGAAAGCAGAAAGTTACTTGTATTTTAAATAAACTAAGAATTAAATCAGCTTTTCGTTTCAGCTTACTCTTGCCTGTCAGCAGAATAGAGGTTGTAGCATTCAATGACACTCAGTTTCAGATTTCCAGTAGAGAGATGGTATGCAGTGAATCTAATAGAAATGTAATTTCTATCATTAGAAAGTTTTTCTGCTTAAATAGCCCTTAGCAGGATGTTTAGCGGGCGGTGGGCATACCAGCTCCATATGTTATAATGAGAGATAGATTCAAAGCAAATCCCAAACTGTGAAGGAATTTTTATTGCAAACTGGTATTTTGTAACTCTGACAATTAGGATCAATATTTATGCCTCATCGGAAAGAACACGTGGTATGACAACATTGTGTGGGATCTGGCCCCTGTTATGAAAATAGTGGATTAAGTAATTGTCTGTGGTTAATGAATGCAGATTGATTAGCTAGGATTAGTCCAGAGATAAATGCAATGAAAATGCCTAACCCTGGACAACTGAGTATCCTGAAAGGTCCTTTTTAAAGGATTACAAATTTCAGTTAAAATTAATAAATGTTTGAATATGTTTCAGGATAGATATTGAACTGGTTATTTAAGAAAAGATTTTAATTAATATTTAGCAAGTGGGAGAAACCCCACCACACATGGTTGACATGTGGCATTTAAAAGCGCACACCACCAAAGATAAGACTGACTACCCTGAATTCCCTACACAGAAATGGCGTGTGGACAGCAGAGCAGAGCCTGGCTGTTGGCAAGGCCCGTTGTGTTGGTATGTCCAGGCTGGTCAGGGCAGTGGGAGACAGTGGAGGGATTGGAAAGTTGAGTTTGTGTGGTGCAAAGCTGAGAGATGGATCAGTTGCCTGGTTTCCAGCCCAAGTTTTCCAGAATTCTTGCACTGAAATAAGCTCAATGATACATAGGCGCTTCACAGTAGTAAGGGTTTTCTGGAGCACGTCCCGACATGGTGTGCATGTGCAGTATAACTGCAAGAGCTGGCTGCAGTGTCGCTTGTGACTGCTGGATTTGTTTTCACAAGCCTGTTCGCTAATGTGGGCTTTGCAGAGAAAAAGAAAATAGGATCTTCTGACTGCTGTGATGAAGTGGTGTAACAGAAGATTGTATCCTTAACTGTGCCACAGAGTTCAGTGGGCTGTTACTTTTTTTTTCTGAATAGTTTCCCTGGTAAAGTTTGTTTGAAGGCATAATTAGGTAGTAAAATTCATTTTTACAGCTGATTAAAAAAAAAAAATTAATCTTCTATGAAGGCCAAATGAGAAAGACTGCAGTGATTTCCATAAAATTGAAAACAGAAGATTTTTGGAGTAATGTTTTTGGCTCCAATATATTCAGTTGTGCATTCTTTCATGACATGATTACCATTGATATCAACAGATGTTTGAGAAAGAAACAGGACAGAGATTTACATTTTTATTGTTAGTTAAAAGATTGGCTTGCACAAGTCTGCTAATATGTTTGTACCAGTTTAACCCTATTGTTCTCAGTGGAAATATTCCCAACTTGCACCATGTGTTGGGGTTAGAATTGGCGGTTGCTTGTTGTGTAGTACCATAATATATCTGTCATCGTATGTGATACAGAAAAAGTGTTGATCCAGAAACATGTTTCTATTTATATGTTGTAATCAATTAAACAGTGATGTCTGAGGTGAAATAGGCAGCTTAAAATCAAGGTAGGTGGAAACTAATACAAATCCCTGTAGTGAAATTAGGGATTTAATTTACTATAGACTGATTTACACAAGGGAAAATATTATCACCTACCCAGAGTTGGTAAAACACATAATGAATATATGCTTACTGCTGTTAATGGATGTCGCTGAAAGCTGTTTGTCTTCCATCTGACTTCTGTCAGCTGATGCAGTGTGGCACATGAGGTTGTTACAGAGAGGGATTTTGTTCATTGAGGAGCACACACTTGGCCAAATTCTTGGCAAGTCTCGAATTGAAGGAGGAGCAGCCTGGACAGCCTCTGGGGACAGAGCGCGGCGTGGGGAATGGGTCACAGGGTCACTACAGCCATTGACCCTCCTAAAGTGGTAAGGTCTGTGCCACACTGGTTGTGGGTGTCGTTTCTGTATAAAACTTTGGGATTTCCATCCCCAACTCCCCCCATTGCAGTCACTGGTTCCTGGGGGTGTGGATTGGTTTGGGTGCGTATCTGCTACAACTGCAGTTCTGTCTGTCCTTTTTTTAAATTTTTTTTTTCATCTTGAAATAACCCCATCACATGGCATTTCACACAGCTCAGTGGTTCTCAACCCAGAGAGGTTCTCTGTCCCCAGCTTTCTGTTTCACAGACTTCACATGCTAACATCACTTGGGACCTGCCCTTTCTTTGTATTTGAGGCTTGTGGATGGTGCTACCACATCTCAACATGATCAGTGGTTTTGAAAACCTCAGGTGCCTGCCTCCTGTGCCTTCCCACTGCCTTGTTTCAGTCATGTTTGTGCTTTCAAGGGGGGAGCAAGGACTGTTTTCTAGGTCTGGTTAAGAGCAAAGAAGCAAGTCTCAGCCCATTGCTGCTAGGCAGGTACAGCCTGCTGGAGTCCTCAAGTATGTCCTTCAGGAAGCACTAGAGTCTAAATGCCATTTATTCCAGGTGCAGAAGGAGCCAGACGCTTATCATTTTGTGGCCCATACCTGAGGCTTTTGTTCTCACAGAAGAAGTTAATGCTGCTTCTGATAACTGGTGTTCCCCTCCTGTTGTGTGGCTAATGCACCTCACCAGCCAAGGAGGAGATAGAGGGCACAGAGACTCGGCCACTGTTGATTCAGTAGCGTCAGCTTTCCTGTTGAAACTGGATCCTGAAGCTCGAAATGGGGCGGAGTTTCCCAGTGGCAACTGAGCTTGAAATGCCTCCACTGTAAACAGTGAGTGTTCAGCAGTCTCAGGGAGATGTGGAGAAGTGCTGAGTTGGTTCTTTGGGTGATTTGCAATGATTTTTATTACTCTATAATTGCATTAATTCCTGTGATGGAGAAGTTATGCCTTGGGTTTACTTGGGGCTTCTGTTGTTGGTTGGGACTTTTTGTTTCTATTTTTATGAATCAAATAGTTAATTTTTTACTTTTAATTTCAAGTACAGAGTGTTTATGTAGTGTCTGTTTACAGTATTTTCAGCAGAGGATTTAGGCTGAGAATAGCTCCATGACTGCATGCAATATACGGTCCATTCAGAAGGCAGCTTTTTCGTATCAATAACCATCATATGTGCCTTGAAAACTGGTGTGTCAGTAAATTTCTGTTCTTGTGGTAGGCCAGTGGAAAGTCCGTGCTTGCTCGATAGGGCTAAATTCTGCTTGTCTCTATCTCTGTAACCTCACAGACCACTCATGGAGCTTACTTTGAGCAGGAGTTGAAGTAGCCCCTTATTTTCTAAGTCATCACAAATGCTGAAAAATTCACAGAGACCTTTTAATTAAATATTTCTGATTATCTTTGACCATTTGCAGATCACATGGTAGAAAAAGCTATTGAAATTCTGTGCAACAATAGATGAAGGTCTCGCCATCAGCCTGTATTGCAGATCTGTATAGCAGCCTCCTTGTTTTTCCAGTACATTGAACTTTTGGTGATGCCGCTGGGAGAAACTGTACTGCATGCAGCAGTGTGTTCAGCTTGCAGAGTATAGAAAGGAGAGCGTATTTCTTGGGTAAATATACCCAAATGTACCTGGTGTACAGGATGGTGATATACTTGCTATTCATTAATTACTGTTTCCAAATACATTGTCATCTGAAATTTTATTGATCTACTTTTCTGTGTTTTGATGAGTCTCTCATAAATTTCTAATGCAGTGTAGCTGCCAGGTCCTGGCCTTCACAAATGACAAATAAATTACTGGTTTCCAGAACCTGCCTGTGAGACTTAGTGATTTCTCCAGTATCTCTGCCAGAAGCAGCTTTCTGAATGTTATTTGCTTTATGGAGTCCATGGTCAGGATCAGCAACTCCTTTATCCTTAAATTAACAGCTCAAGGACTAAATACAGAGGAAGTGGGTTGGGGTATAGGAAACATGTTTGGCTAATTTGCTTGTTTGTTTTTTAAATAAAGCCTCTCTATATTTGCACAGGTTAGAAAATGCAAGGTTTTCTTTCAGAACTTGAGCCAGTATATGCGTTCTTCCTCCCCTCCCCGAATGCAGCCTGGGAACAGTTGCAGTGTGGTTTGTCCTCAGAGAGGATTTGCTTTTTTGAAATGGTTGGTTGCTGCAAATCCCACGGTCTCCCTCAACTCGCTCCTTTTTACAGTAGGGTTTTTGGCTTCAGAGGAAGTTTGTTAGTTACCTGATACTGCATGCATTGGGATAACTTGTATGGACAGCATTTCATTCCTTTAAAAAAAGCAAATGCACACATAAACAAAATACCCAGCAAAGATGTTTTAGATGAGAGCCATGTTTCAATTCCCAGACCTGCATCTTAACCCCAAAATCAAGTTCTTCATTTCACTCAGCTAGCTTCACCTCACCCTCTTACTGCAAAGAAACTGTTTGACCTGTATAGTTTGTGATCAAATGACACGAACCTCGAAATTTCTTTTCTAATCCTGTATATTGGATAGGATTAGCAGTTTATCCCAAGCATAGTCTACCAGCGTAATTCTTCTCTACTAGAATTGCATATTGCTAGCCCAGCACTGACATCGATCTCCGCCCTTTACCTTCCAGTGAGGTTCCTGCACCTCCAAGCATACACCAGCAACCTCCTTTCACCCTTGAGGTGAAACCATTCTATCCTTCCTCATCCTTGTCCAAGGAATAATTATGTTTTCAAGGCTAACAATACCTTTAAAAATAATTTATACACAAGGACACTGAATTCTAAGGCTGGAATGGCAAGTGACCTAATCCCTAGTGATAGGATGGCATCCAGGCAGCTGACTTTGAGGACTCAGCCACCTCCTTTCATAAAGTAACTGTTCTGAATTTACTCTTGTGAATTTACTATTGGGTTGGTTTGTTGTATGCAGGCAAGATTTTCCTGTGTGTAGTGAGGGTACTTCTTTCTCACCATGTTAAGTGTTCTTCCAGCTAATCAGGTACCCATGCTGGGAATGAGATAAGATGTAATTTTGTTTTGACTGCTTGCAAGGTCAGACCCATTGTTTGCATGGCTTCGAGCAGATTTAGTAGGCTGCTGATATCCTTATCTGTCTTCTTTTGATCGTAAGCCTCCTTCGCCCCTTGCAGGGAGGGGAGATAGAGAGGCGGACTGTGAAGAAACATGTGTCTTGCAAGAAACTACAGTGAATTCTATGGACATCAGAGCAAAAAGCTGTAGCACTGGCTGAAAGATTGCTTATGACCTGAGCTACAGGCAGCATACCATATTAGCACATTTCGAGCAGCGTTTCCCTGTTCCCACTTGTAAAATAGTCAGGGTCTCTGTGAGAACCACACAACTAGATTTGACAAGAGCAAGGGCCAAGGTGAGCTGGTTTGCAAGGTATACAAAGCTTCTAGTACTGTTCTGGGGTTTTGGTAAGCCATGCTGTGATGGTGATGGGAACTGGTAGGAGCAGTCCATCTTCTGGACAGAGGAAGTCCAGTTAGCAACCCATAGCTACAACTCCTGGCAAGTGACAACAGGGAGTCTGTTCCATTGCTGAAGCTCACACAAGTGACACATATCTCTGGCCTCTAGAATAGTGTGGGTAGCAGTAAAAGAGTTCTCTTGGTTCATACCAGTACTAGTTACCAAGAGACTGTATTAACTGAGTTGGGTGAGTACAGCCTGCTCTAGGATGGCTCTGAAGTGCAGTGCTCTGCAGAAATGTTGCGCAATAACTTCCTTTTCAGTGCCTTTAGAGAGCCCACGTGCATGAAGGTCAGCTGAGAATTACCATCTGGTGAAGGCGAGAGCCTGACACCTACCTACAGCAGTCCCTGAGGGAAGTCTAGCAGTCACCAGCCTCTGACACACCAGGCTTGGTGCCTGGCTGTGGTTTTTCCACACAGTTGTGTGCTTAAATACTAATAGAGAAACTCGAGTGGTTCTGTTGCCATCTCTGAGAGAGAATGGACGTGCTGTCTGGGAGGTTCAGTTTTGTTTGGTAGTGTCCCAGAGAAATTTAGCTTGTTTTGCAACCAAACTCTCGTTCACAGGTCTTACTAAGGCAGCTTGCAGCTGCTTCAATAGGCTTAAAGCCTTATATCAAAGCTTAGCAAAAGAAAATAAACGGATGCGTTTGTCAAACATGTCAGTGTCGCAGCTGTCTCACACCAGCAGACAGTGAAATGGAAGATTTCGTGCAGTGTACATACAAGCCTGGGCTTTGGATAACCCTTTTGATACCTGTGGCCCATGCAAGATGCATTAGGAGTGGTGGTGGGGTAATGAAGCAGTGGGACCCCTGGATTAAGGGACTGGAGTTGACACTGTTTGTCCAAAACGTAGAGAAAAGAGCAGCTGGAATAGGGTGTCTTACATGATTATTATATCCACTGTTTGCTTTCCATCTGCACCTCATTAGAATATAACCATTTTCTATTGCACTATTTACCAAATTCATCCAACACCTCATTACTTCAGGAGGGGATTGCTGTAATGAGCTCTGCATGGCGCTACATCTTAAGACCACTCATAAACTGAAACTGGTGCAAGAGGCCATGATTTGCTTATTAAGTGGAGTTGGATGAGGCTAACTTGACCATAGTACTTTGGGATGTGCAGTGGTGGCATGCTGGTATGTAGGTGATGGCATTATACCTTTTACAGTTAGGGTGGCAGTTAGCTGATGAGCAGATCTCTTCCTGTGCTGGTCTGTTTTATGGAGGTGTAAGGAAGGTCTTCTGTGCTGCTGTGAGGAGGGGATTGCCAGGAGGAGATGTTCTTCTCCAGTTGCAGTATGGTGTGGTGCCTCTCTCCTGATGCAGTGCGACTCGGTTGTGTGGATCTGTTGGTCCTTGTGCGAGATGTGTTTTTTCATCATGTGATGGGAGGATGACAGAAGCTATTCCACATGTGCTGCAGTTGGTTGTTAGATTTCAATGTGCTTTTTTTAGCCTGGGAAAAATAATACGATATCAAAGTTAAATGAAGTGAATATTGCAAATGGTTGGGTTTTTGGGGTACCTGAGTTAAAGCAAGTAATGGAGCAAAGTCAGTTGTTCAGTGTTGGCTGTTCACATAAGCACATAATGTATGTGGAGCATTGATCCAGAGTCATCCTGAGGGCCAGGTTTGCTGGATGGGGAATCCCAGGTGCTTTAGATGTCTGGAGGCTAAACAGAAAGAGCCCAGGCACTGCTGTCACCCTTCCCTCCCTTGGCTTTTCCAGGGTATGTGTGTCCTTGTCCAGTAACTCCTCCTTGGAGCTGACTTGCACCCATTATCCCTTCCCCAGAGGTCACTCCTGAGATCCTGTCTTAGCACAGACACAGCCTTTTGTGGGCTCTCTCCACAGGTGATATCCTTGCAATTTATGGGTTACTTCTTCAGACCCATGAGGTCAGGAGCGTTAATCACATTTAAAAAAAAAAAAAAAAAAAAAAGGAGGTGGCTAGACCTTGTGTGGAGTTACTAAGCACACAATTGTGTTTACTTAGGGATAAAGCACAAGAGATTAGAAACCATCTGAAATCAGTAGCATTCCTAAATGGATTGGGTTTTGTTTGGTCTGTCCTTCACGTACAAACTCTGCACATCAGAGTCTGGGATGGCAGGTGGGCAGGCCACTCAGGGTGAATCTTCTCTGCCTCTGGCAGAGGTGAGAGCTGCTCGTTGCTGTCTGAGACTGCGTGCCCTTTCCCTCTCACCTGAAGGTTTGTTTCTATGTCTCTCTCTAACAACTCCTGAAACCTTCCTTTGTCACTCGTCTTTGTCATATGGATGTAGCTTTTCCTTCCTCTTTATTTTTACACGTTCCCCCTTCGCAAGGGTGGGAAATACTTTCTTCTTGCTTCAGCAAACATGTAGTCCAAGGAAATTCCCAGAGAAGCAGCAGCTGCTGAATGTAATGACTCATGTAATGAATGTAATGGCTCATGATCATTTCTGGTCTGGCATTGATGTGTCCCAGTCCTGGCAATCTCGGGTGGATACACAAATGGAGGCATTTGACAAGAAAACAGCTTTTAGAGTAGCTATTCATATTCCCAGACAGATTTCAGGAAGTCCACCAATGGATTTCACAGATCATCACTGTGAGTGTGTATGGTGTGGACCTACTCCTGAGAAGTAAAACAAGGCAGGATGATGCATAAAAGAAAAACAGGAATGAAGGATCAGGGCTATATGGCTTGGGACACTGTAGCACAAAGAAAAAGTAGGGAGAAAATAAAGAGTTAAATGGGAAGTGAAATGAGAGTTTGATTATGTTTATCTGCCACTAGATTAACATTGTTTGATAAGCCCTAGCTGTTTTCTTAGCTTCTTGTTGAAGTAAGCGTTAATTGGTCAGTCTTTTTTTAAACTATTTGCAAACTGAACTGTAGCAAGTTAGTTGGTATTTAATGAATATTTTGTTTTCTACTCTATCACTGTGTATGTAAATGCTGAATTAAAACAAGTTTGAGCACCTGTGCTTTATTTTCTCATCATCTAGCATTCCTTGGCAGAGGCTTAGGACTCTCTCTGTGCTGGAAACTGAGTCATCAGCCCCTTGCCTGCAGCAGAGGATTGCAAACAAGGACAGAGCCATGTGCTAGCTAACATGAAAGCTGAGACCACCAAACTGTGCTGAAGTAGAGACTTGATAGTTCCAGGGGAGAGCCCCAAGCTTACTACTCTTCGGAGCTGTGCGTCAGGATGTCTTGTAGCCATATCACCAAAGGAACCTTCTTATGCCTCGTCACTTGATGCCTATGGAAAATAAATGGAAAAAAAAAATTGCCCTTGAGAATGCATCTTCTCCAACAGGTTGTTCAGATTCAAAGAAATAATTAGCTGTTGTAGCTAGTGTTGTAGCTAAAAACCTCTTCTAAACATGGCAATATTGTTCCCCATTTTAGCTAAGAGTTTGATTTTTTTTCATGAGGACTTAGGCTTCAAGAGCACCACGCGGTAGGAGACTTTTTCCTTATTTCTGGAAATCTTTGCTTTGGAAGCCTCAAGTTTCGATGCCTAGATGGGTCTGTTGGGATTTCACACCACAAACAGGGTTCCATTTCTATCCACCCATTCATGTGTAAATAAATACCTTCCTTTTATCACTGCACACTGTAGCAGAGCTGTGGGACATCATACCTGAGTCTTGCTGAGAAGCAGTTACTGAAAGAATTAACCTTTCAGTGGCCCAGCCTGTGGCGACAAATCTGCCTCCCAGACCTAGGAGAGTGTGTATTTTAGTACAGTCATGGAAGTTGCCCTAGAAGGTTGAGAGCAGAGATCTGTGAGCTTAGTTACATGGCTAAGCAAAATCTATTTTAGGGAGAAAAGCTATTAAACTGCAGAAATCTTATTAGCTGTCCTGAATGGTAGACTTTGCTATTAGTTTTTTAAATTGCAATCTTGGTGCATTTGAGTTCATCAGAGTTATTTAAGGCATTCTTGTGAGAATTATGCCTACACGGTAAGAATACATAGTGATATTTAGTTTAATATAGTGATCCATTACCTCTAGATTTGTTTACCACTCTAACTCTATTATTATATTTCCACCATTGTTTTGAATTAACCTATACTCTCCCCTCAGATCCTGTTGCCTTCTTCATTGTCTCTTCCATGGGATGTTGTCTCATTTATAGTTGTTTTATCAGCATTTAAACAGAGTGTTTAATCTCAAAATAATGATCAGAGTAAGGCACAAGGCATTTGTCCCCATTTTGCTAACAAAATATCTGAAGCTCAGGAAAATGGCACGACTTCCCTGAGATTCCTGGGTAAATCAGTAGCAAAGAGCTATGTGACTGTGGAAAACAAGAGGTTATTCTCTCTCCTCTCCTGTGCCTGACTATTGGAAAACTTATGTGGTGATTCGGGCACACAAAGCATAACCACTACAGCAGCTGGCTAGTGGAGAAAAGGACCGACTCGGTCACTGGGATACAGGGCTGGATCTGTGGGCCTTTGGGACTGTGTTAATCCATTTGTTGACCTGTCAGCATACTGTTGGCTGGAACAGAAGTTATTTCTGTAGTAGTCCAGCCCCCTAAGAAGGAAGGCTTGCAGATTATTGCTGCCAGATGCCTTTCAAGGCATCGATAGTTAATCCTTCATTAGAGGAGAAATCATCAAGTTCTTTTGTATAAATTGTTTAGTTACTCTGCATATACCAGTTACAGAACAGATGAATCTGCATATCGAACAGGCCATTTCCCCTCTCAAAAGTCTCTATCCAAGGGCTAAAACCTTATTCTCTGGGAGTGATTCTGCATGAAAAGTGAGTCTAGTCAGAGACTGTAAAGAGAGAGAAATTGCAGCAGAGAACAAACTCCCTTGCCACAGCTGACTCTAGCAGAAACTCCATCCTACAACAGGGCAGCACAGCATTTCTCACAGGCTGACTCAGCACATATACATGAAGGACTTTTTCTTAAGTGTTGTCTCTGAAGTGTCACATAGGTTTAGCCTGGTGAGATTTGACTTGGCTCGCTCAGGTGTGGCTAGCAGCCTGGCCACAGCCAGCACAGATCTCAGTACAGCCTGGTTCTTGTATTATGTACCCTGCTTCCCAGGTGGGGATTTTTAGCCTGGTTCGAGTTGCTTCCTCACATTGCCAGATCACTTCTTTCTCCATCTGTGGGTACTGCAGCAGCTCCGGACAGATAAGCTGTGGACTAATGTGGCTTCTTGTCTTTTTGGCGGGGTGTCCTTTGGTCATTCAGCTCACTTCTCGTGCCATCCATTTTGAACAATTCTTTTCTGCCCAAAAAAAACCTCCAGCTACTGGGCAGTCAAGCATTATTCTCTCCATTTCAGTGCTGTGTAGTCACAGAGTAATTTGTAATGCTGGGCATCAGCTGAGGTATTTAATATATAAGGAACATGGTGAGATTAACTGGATATTGACCATCTGTCCATGGCAAGAAGATCTCTTACACAGATCTGCAAAAATTAAGTTGTAGCAAGTTTTAGTCTCTTTCCCTGTTTAATTTGCCGTAATCAACTTGGGTTTCTCTTTTCTTTTTGAGATTTTGTTATGGAATAAAGAGTTACTGTGTAGTTCTTCCAGGAATATTTGGGTTTACAGCTTCAAAATGTAGTGTGTGTGATGGAAACTGTATTCCTGTTCACCTTGTTATCAATAAATGTTTTTACAGTAGAATACTCACAGAAAGAAACACAGAGAACACAGTTCCAGGGAATTTGCTTAAAGACCTGAACATTCAAAGTGACTTTGTATCCAATTTATTTTCTTGACAGTTTGGAAAGTGACAGGGGAAGTGTGCTTGCAAAGGAAGCACAGCCCTAGAGATTACATCGTGCTGCTTTTTCCAGAGCTGTACAATAGATTTTTTTTCTGTAAAGCTTTGAACAAATTATTTACCTTTTAGGTGCTTTTATTATTTTATTCATAATTTAAAGATGCTGTATGTCTGACGATAGAGATGTTTTGAAGATGAATTCTTTGAAAGGAAGTGAAAATTGCGCTGCAAGTAAAACACGTGGTTGGGTCTCACCTAAACATCGTCTTTCAAGTATTTGCATTTGCTCTCTTTCATTTTTCGTTTTGAAAACCTAAGCAGACACTGGTACGTAGGAAAGCACTTCTCCTCCTGCATCTCTCGGCACTGGCCGAGCAGCCCTTCAGAGAAGGGTTCGATGAGACTGGTTGCAGTCGATCTCCGTGTAGCAGCAGGGGGACCCCCAAACTGCAGTCATGCCCACAGACTGCTCTAAGGCCGCTGTACCGCCTGCTGTTGTTGGCTTTGGGCTAGGTAGCAGACTTAGAATTTAGCTCTGTGTGAGTGCATAAAACAATGCTAAAATGAATGTTTCATTTTGGAGAGAAAACTACAAGGGAGGAAATTATTTCAAACTGGGGGCTAATCGTGTTGTGTCTAATAGATTGACCACAGCATCCAGTGTCTGAGGCTGTTCTGTGGCACATGGGAGAAGTGACTCAGCTTTCATTATGATAGGGAACTTTTCCTTGTCTGGCAGCTGCTGGCTATACCATAAAATACTTGGAGAAATAATTTTGAAGTGCTGTGTCAGGCTTACCTGGGATTTCTGCTCAGCTCTTGGGAGCGCAGCTGTGACCCCACGTTGGGTGTGTCGCTTAAAAACACCCTGCTCTTGAGGGCAGCCTCCCTCTCTCCCCATGGCGAGTGCCTTGGCACGTTTCAGAAGGGCTCAGCAGTTCAGCTTGGATAAGCGTCAGAGAGTTTGTGTCCCTATCAGAAAACTTAATTTCTAGAAATTACATGGGAAACCTTACAAGAGCCAGCTCTCTCACAAGCTTTCTGATACCTGCCAGTTCAAGCTGTGCCACTGATACCAAGAGAGTCTTTCTGAGATACCAGAGTCATCTTTCCAAAAAATTGCTCGGGTTTTGGCAGCTTCCATGCACAGCATGCTATGGGAACCTGCAGTTCCCACTATATTTGGAATAGGAGGTCTTGGTGATTAATTTATTCATCTTACTGGCAAATATTTATCTCTTACCAACTTCTATCTTATCATACAATTTTTATTCCTGTTATTATAAAAATATCTTCTGCCATATATGCTGCATGGTTTAGGGACAGTTGCTTGCTGTGTCTGTCTTCAGCACACATCATAAAAAAATATTGCATACCGTCCATATGGAAATAACGTCCTTAGTGAAGAGTATCCTGTCAGTGAATGAGTAACCGTTTTATTGAATTTATAAATTTAGTCTAAGCATAAGACATAATTTTAAAGAATCCATCAAAAGAACATAACTTACTATTCAATAATTTTGTAGCTTTCAACATAGCTAGAGAATCTTGTTAAACTTCAGTGAAATCTTTTTGGCTAATTTCCAACTAACATTAGCACACTCTTCTATTATTCTGTGAGGACATCAGAAACTTGTACCAACTTCTATATAGAGGCCTTAGTTTACAGTGCATGTGGTGGTTATGAACAGTAAATTTTTCAAAGGAACCAATGGCAGTTAAATTCCTGTCTCCTTTTTTGTCAGCAGCAGATATTTGCATGTCATCATTAGGTCCTTAACCCAAGCTTATAACTTTTTCCTGGTTCAGGCTTTGTGTTTCTTGAGAGGGTCAGTGATTACCTGAAGGATAGATGCTGTCTCTTCAATATTATCCAGTGTCTGCTGAGTGTGTGGCTTTGTTGGTTAATACATTGCTGGTGTCTAGGTTGTCGCTGATGGATTTTTGTTGCCTTTCCCATTGTCAGAGTTTGAATCCTTCCACCGATGTACAGAAATTTGCCAAAAATCATGTGCCAAAATCAGAAATGCCTACTGGTTACCGCTCATGTTTGTCATGCACTGTCATGACTTTATTATATGATGGTTTTCTTTCTTTCCTAGTAGGAAAAGCAAGTGTCTTGAATAACTTTTTCTGCTTAATTACAGATTATTTACTTCGTATGTTTACTGTTATTTCTTAATAAGTAAATGGTTTGTAGGTGCTTCAGGAATATGTTTTCAACCACCAGCCATTTAAGAAATGCTAATACTTCAAGTCCTCACAGTCATATACCTGTCCATGTCTAAAAGTTGGTATGCAGTCCAGAACAGCCCAGGGAACAAGGTGCTAACATTTGCACGTAGAAATGGACCCTTAAAGCATGCATGTGCACACACAAACACACATGCAAGTCCATGAACTTGCAAAGAAAGCCAATGCGAGTGTGCTTGCATGAACGGCTCAGAAGAGAAGTGGTATCTCCACAGCGTGATTCAGCTCATCCTAGAAGAGGCTCCAAAGATAGCTCAGATGAATCACCCTCTGGCAGTTCTTCTTCCTTGCCATAAAAAGAGCGTACGGTGAGTGGTTCAGATTTAACTACCCGACTGCTTTCTTAAAGTGTATCATAGGAGCACATCTGTGCGTTGTTCTCAGATGGAATGGGGATCTGGGGGCAAAACCACTGGTATGGGGAGATGAAGCTCCATTGGTTCGCAATGGCCCTGAAACCACTTAAGCCTATGACTAGCCGAGCCTAAAACCTTTGATAGGCTCTCTCTGACTAGCCTAGTGATGTACTTGTGAGTGAGAAGATAGAAGAAACAGTAAACAATTTTCCTTTAAACTAAACACCTACTCTTGCAGTTATGCATAATATTATCTTCCCTTGCCATGTCTGCCTGATGGAGGGTATTGATGTCTGCTGTTTCCTCGTTCATACAGATGGCATCAGTTCGCGAGTGTTGTTTAATTTCTTGAGACTGAAGAATTCCTGGTACTTCTCCTAAGAAGGAGTGGATCCATGATGAGCGTTTCCCATGTTGTGCATGCTGCTGCCAAACGGTTTTTGAGTTTGTTACGCGTGTCACGGTTTCTGTGGATTTCTTCTGTGTGGGATGTTGACTAAGTGTAAGCGTAGAGGGAAGAAGGGGCCATCTTCACCTGTCAGAGACAGGTCTGTGGCTGGCTGGAGTCTCACCTCATCAGTGGTCCTCTTCCAGTTTTTTGAAGAAATGGCAAGTAGACACAAGACAATCTTTTCTTTGTACAAGATCTATCTGTGAAAATGTATGTATATTATCCATTTTACATTTTTTCTGTACTGTGAACCAAGTTAGCATTTCATCCCATATAATGTCCTTTAAAATATACTGGGTTTCTCCTTGCAAGTACTTTCTATTAGTGTATACTGCCAGAAATGAGACCCAAGTGATCTTTGTCTGAAAAAGACATCCTGTGGTATATAGGCTCCAGCTGTCAAGGCGAAAGTATAGACCTACCCAAATTAGAAGTAAATGCACTCTGGGATCATTCTGTGCTCATGAATGAGAAGGGGACATGTGGACCATGTTACCAACATATGTCTGTCTGCATGTCATGGTTTAGCTTCAGTCAGCAACTAAGCACCACACAGCTGCTCACTCACACACCCCACCCCACCCTCCACCTGGTGGGATGGGGGAGAGAATCGGAAGAGCAAAAGTAAGAAAACTTGCGGGTTGAGATAAGAACAGTTTAATAATTGGGAAAAGAAAAAAAATATAATAATAATAAATTGTAATGAAAAGGAAAACAATGAGAGAGAGACAAAAACCGGGGCCGGGAGGGGGGACGGGACGGACCAAAACAAGTGATGCAACCGCTCACCACCTGCCGACCGATGCCCAGCCAGTCCCCGAGCAGTGATCACTGCCCCCTGGCCAACTCCCCCCAGTTTATATACTGAGCATGACATCATATGGTATGGAATAGCCCTTTGGTCAGTTTGGATCAACTATCTTGGCTGTTCCCCCTCCCAGTTTCTTGTGCACCTGGCAGAGCAGGGGAAGCTGAAAAGTCCTTGACCAGTGTAAGCACTGCTTAGCAACAACTAAAACATCGGTGTGCTATCAACATTATTCTCATACTAAGTCCAAAACACAGCACTATATTAGCTACTAGGAAGAAAATTAACTCTGTCTCAGCTGAAACCAAGACACTGTGGCATATATATATAACAAAACAAAGCTGAAATGAGGTTTCTGCTATTCTTAGCTTGAGCTGCTCTATTGCAAGGTGTGGAGATTTACAGAACACTACGCACTTTTTGTGCTCTGCAGATAACTGGTGTTTGGTGACTCTTTCTTGAGGAAAGCTACACTCAAATTGGAAATTTCAGAGACATTTAAAAGACTGGAGTTGAGCTGATAATTCATTAAGTGGCACACTTCTGTCTGAGTTAATATTGAACTGATACCCTGAAATGGTGCTAAGAGGCACAACATTCCTGGAGATGGTTGATTTCAGATGAGCTGTATTACAAATGTCCTAAACTGATGACTAAAATCTGCTACTGTAGATAAGCAAGATCGTCTTATGCTGAGACTTAACTCTATATTAGGTAATTGTCTTCTGTATATGTCAATTAGTTTACATGTTTTATTGAATAACTCATTCTTGATTTATTTTCTAAACTGCTAAAACATGACTTTGCATTATTAAACAAGTGATGTTACAATGAAATTATGTGTATGCATAATATATACTTGCTCAGTTAGGATATTTGTATCCTTTTGGTTTTGTATCTATGCCACAAAAAGCTATTATTTTTATCTGTGATCAAATTCGAAGTCAGATATGAGCTGAAATAACTGGTTGCTCTCTGGAGAAATGAAGTATTTATATGTTTGGGCATAATTCAGGACAGACTGGAAAGCACCATGTCCAGAAGTTGGGAGAGTATGGTCAGTTCCTGCTGGAGAAGGGAAACTGCTTTTCTTGGAAGCGGTTGGAAACACAGTGTCTTTTCTGTCTGTTTACAAAATAATTGTCTGTAAAATTAGAAGAAATAGAACATTTTCTGTGTTTGGCAGATCAGTTTTGTTACCTGAGAATTAATAAACAATAGCATTGTCTGCTTGTCTGTATGCAGCAATGGCCATAGGCCACTATATGAGACAGAATTTCAAAGACTGGCTCAAGTCTTGATGGCTTAGCCACGATTCACTGTCCCTGCATACCGGATGGTTACCTCCTGATCAAAGCTCTTCTTTTTGGCTGGCCTCTTTCTAAAGAAATATCACAAGAATTTAGCAGTTCAACTTTGATTTTGTACTGAGTTAATTCCCCACCTCGTGTTGTGCATAAAAGAGCATGTTTAGACTGATAAAAGAGCATCTCCATTTGTACCTGCTGAAGGCTCAGGATATTCCATATTCATGAGGAAGAAAGAGCTTAATGAGTAGATGCTGAGAGCTGAAGTGAGCACATGCTTTGAATGTTGGTTTTTTCAGACTGAGGACAACCTAGGTCTGGCATCTTGGCATGCTGGCTTTGCAGCCTAAAGTTCATGTGCCAGTATGTATAGCTAAGTCTTCCCAGTCCCTGGGTGAATTTACGCTTGAGGACTGCCATTCAGGTATTAATCCTTCCTTACCTAAAATCATCAGAAGTTTTAATTTCCTGCTAGTTCAAATGCTATACAAATACATGCTGTGGAACTGACCTTTCAAAAGAATCCATTTCAAGCTGAGTCTTTGCACTTCAGTGCAATTCATGATGTGAGGCTGAAAAGCAAAGAAATTGGTAGCACAGGGCAGCCATCTCTCCATTAGCAACAGCTCCAGGATCTTGCTTATTGCCAAAAGAGAGTCCTTAGAAGAAACAACTTCTTCTAAAGCATCTTTCTACATTGTTGACTATGTCTAGACCAGCAAATGCATGGGGCTTTTCCCTCCCTCTCCTTAGAAGTAGAGGTGGATATATGTTTGCAGAGACTTTCTCTAAAACTTAGAGATCAGCCAAATTTCAAGTAACATGATAGTCATTTTGGGTGTCCAACTTGAAACACTTCAAAGAAGGTTCTTATTGTGAAATGACAAGAGTGCAGTAACTTATCTTTAAGGTGTGTCACGTAGGACAGAGAAAATAAGTTTGCTATAATCATTTGTATTTATGCTCTTAGAATAAATCAGTTACAACAGGTAACAGTAAAGCCATCCACTAAGTCTTGCAATACCACTAACGTTTGACATTGTGACCGTCACACTCCTTCCTAACTACATAAATAGTTGTAGTTCTAACTGCTTGGCAAGTCATATGACAAGCCATATTATTCCACAGATTTTAACTGTTATTGGAAGGAGCAAGTAAAATAGTAATTTCAGCGGGTGAGAACTGTTGAATTTGAGAAATCGTCTGTAGACACTGCAGCAATATTCCAACAGTCAAATGGCAACCTGTGGGCAGATGAAGCAGTTAAATGTGGAGCCATTTCTGTAGTTCTGCCCTCCCCCATTTCTAATGAATACACATAACCGTATTTGAAAAAGGTTTCAATTGCGTAGTTAAGCCTTCCTATTAAAGACAATAGGTCTTCTCGGTGGAACTCCTCAGTGCTGAGGGCATATGACATCTGATTGATTAACATCTGTTTGCCTGAAGGTCTTCTGCGTTCCTCCTTAAAATCACCTACCCTGTAGACATAGGATCAAATACAACCCTGTGTAGTCAGTGGGTGGGTAAAATGCTGTGCCACAGAGCTGAGACCTGCCTGTAGCAATCCACTCCTCTCTTGGTTATTGCAATTCAGATGTAGAAACAACATAGCCTGATGTGAAGGTAGCAGAAATAAAGCATTTGAGCATCACAGGACATTGAAAAACCCATGTTCTTCTCTCTGTGTTGTTTCTTCTGGGAGGTCACAAGCGAGTTCTGCTGTCTGTAAGAATCCAAGCTATGGTTCAGAAGGCACATCTCTCTTGTCGCTGTCCCCAGGAAACTATTGACCAATGTCAGAAGAATGGAGGAAGAAAACTCACAAAGATGGACTTAGTCTACTTTCTTTGTCAAAAAAAAAAAAAAAAGGCCAATTTGATTTTATATCTTCTGTGTGTACAAGTTTTAACTAAAAAAGCCACAGTATGTTTTTAATAGTTTATGGCATTAGGCAATTCTGCTTTATTTTTACTTTCTCGAACTCATAATTTCAGAGGAAAGCTCTTCATGGTTGAAGTTTTGAAAATAGAGCACTGTGATGGCACTGTACATGTACATAGATGAGTGTGGCCTGCAGTGTTTTTTTCTGTAAGTGGATCAATATTGTATATGTCTCAAATCCTAGTAGTAATGAAGGACATAGAGGAGTGGATTTCTTGTGCCCAATCTCTAGTTTTTTGTTTATTTATATTTTCCACATCTTCCTACCAAAAAAGCCCATGGGAGATACCATTGCAAGAGACAAGGAGTGAGAAGCCTTCTTGAGAAGTGACACTGACACTGAGCATGTCTTTGGTGGATCCACCAAATTATTTCTCTGCTTCCCTGCACTAAGTGTAATAGTTTGTCAAGACCAGATAAAATTATAATATGTGCTTTGTCAGAATGTTTGCTAAGTTTCATGTTAGTGCCAGAGTGTGTGTTTAGGATATTTGCAGTCAACTGCACTGAAGCAATTTCTTTTCTATAAAGGTATAACTTGCATACTGTAAATCTGACCTTTTCTTTCCCCGATCTATCTGCTTCTGTGAGTTCGTCACCAGTCTTCACTATACAGGCAGAAGAATGTGATTTCATCTCAGTTAGTATGGCTAAAAAAAAATGCAGAAAAATATTTTTTTTCTGTTGTGTGTGGTTTCACAGAACTTCAACATAAATAAGAAAGTGGAATCATTAATGGATGCAGAAAATGTTACCAGCAACTCTGAGAACAGTTGAAAGTCACAACAATAGAACAGCAAACATGACAGTTCAGACCATATTTTATATCACAACGATGCTGACAACATTGAAAAATTCTGGAAAGCTGAAAACTATCAACAACAGTGCAAAAGAAGCATACCTCTGACTTCTGCGTGGTACTGATTAACTGGGAAGACAGCAATGTGTGCTGCTGCTTAGGGGCTGGTGAAGTGTAGAGCTGTGACGGGGTCCGCACAGCTTGATGGCCTTTTAATGTGATCTGTAAACAAAATGTTCTGGGCCTTGCGCCTTGAGCAAGAAGAGAGATGAGATTTTTTCGAGTGGGAATGGCACTGGGGAAGGCCAAGATACAAAAGTTAACCCAGCATCTTAGTGACAGGGAAGGGTAGGAGGAACAGACTCTACAAAATAGGTACCACTTGGGTTCTGTGTCTGAGGATGAGGTGGGTAACTGAAATCTGTTTGAAACGTAGCAGAGTTCAAACTAGGAATAAAAGAAGGGCAGCAAAAGTAGGGGAGAGGAAGAATGACACGTGCCTGAAAAGACTAAGTGCTCTGAAAAAATCCGAGCTGGTATATTGTACAAGGGATGATTTGAATTCACATCTCTCTTTTCCTCATTAATGACATCTTTCTAACACAATTATAACTGCTGATGAGCCAGCATCACAGTTTTTTGCTCAGGTATTTAAGCAACAATTATTACGTTAAGAGAAAGACTTGGTAGCTGTGCAATACACAAAATGCTTAAATATGGCACTGATTTTATGCTTTTATTGTGCAAGACACTAAACTTACTCTTATAGACACATGTGCTGCAGTTATAGCCCTGCAGCACAGAAGAAAGCCACCTGTACAGAGTATTCATTGTGTTACACATGATGAATACATTTCCTGAGCCTGATTTCAGGTATCCAATGGCAGCTGGCTCAGAGCTTCATGAAAACAACTCACTCTGCTGAAAAATCCCTGCTGTTTTCCAGGCATTCTGCAAGTGGGGAAATGGTGATAAAGCACAATGCCCACCAGGGACATACTTGTGTTAGCAAGATGTGTCTTTTGCCATTTAGCATTTAAATTACGCTGTAGCCTTTATGTTGAAAAGCTAATATGCACAAAAACCAATACACCTTAGTGCAGAAAACTGCTGTTCAAGATTATTAATGCAAAAGATCAGCTTGGATACTAGCAGCAGAAAATGATATTTGTACTGGAGTATTTAAAAAGCAGTATCTTCATTATTGACTTGTTTGCAGTTACTTAATTCCCTTCTTTAGGAAAATGTGTTAGTTCTTTGTGAAGAGAGCAATTAAATAGTGCACCTGATATGGTTTGGTAGTAAAACAATGGTGAGTTTGATAACTCTGTATTTCAAAGCTGAAGTTTCTCAGTGGTGGTGGTATTAGTCATTTAAAACACATAGGTGATATAAGAGTATCTTCCAGCCATCTCTCTCTCCTTTCAGAAGACAGAACGGCACTGAGCCAAACAAGAACAGAGGATATACCAGGACAGTTCTGGGTAAAAGAACTGAAATTGTAATTTGTATATCTTCCTCAACCCAGTCTACTACCTGTCATCAAGGCTTTAGAGGTAATGCAACTATGTAGTGGAACTCAAAATAGTGAACTGGCTCTGCTACCTGCTCTATTTTTAACAGAACAACAGAGGGTATTTTTCAAGTTTTATGGAAGCACCTTTTGAAAATGCTTAGGAGTTAAATTCTAATGGTAGCCACTCGTGTTGTAACATCCAGCCATCTAGATGGCTTTATCTGTCTAAACATCTGTGAAAGACAAGCCAACATATTATTTCACCTAATATTGTTAAGACTTTTAAAGTACATAGGAGTTTCCTCTTAATATCTTTATGATCTTTGGAATCTGGTTTGCCATATAGGCATTACATAATAGGGCCAGTGAGAAGTTCCTTGTTTCAATTACTGGTATGTCTCAATTGTTTTTTATTTTCATATGTAAGTGAAATGTTTCAGCTTCTTTTTCACCATCTCTTATGATGGGATACTAAGAAATGCTACAGTAGTGACAATATGTTAATTTTAAGCTTAAGGGTTTTTTTCTAGAGACAAGTTTCTATACTCAGTTTTGTCATGAAGGTCTTCAAAACACGGATCCTAAAATCTCAGGAATCATCAGATAATAAGCTAAGATACATGGTTGCCCAAATCTCTTTGATTTTAAGCTGGACAGTGTTTTTTCTGGATCTGAATTAAATGCTAAGAGTTGACAGGTTGTACATTGAATTTAGCATCTGGGGAGCTCAGTGCAAGATAAAGCAATTGGGCATTTTAGGATTTGATTGTTTAGCATGCAGGGAGCCTGTAACTTCCTCAGTAACACCTAGCTTAGTGATAGTTCTCTATTTCCCTTGGCTCTTGGTGTTTCCATCACTGATGGCTCTGATAATGTCTCTTAAATATTCCAGGGTGCTCTCTTTTATACTTCAAGTTCAAGCTCTTCTCCCCCCTACGTGCCTTGGTCTTAGCCTTGGCCTTAGCCCCGGCTGATTTTCAGCTTCACAAAGTCCAACATCACATCTTCAGTTCACGGACATCTTTCCTCCTTCGTGATACACATATGTTTTAGACAAGCTGTGCCATGAAAGATGTAAGCAAGCTGAGTATTGTGGGAAAATACAACAATGTTCTGTGTAGTTTCCATGGAGCAGGTCTCTTCTGATGAGAAGATACAGCATATATTCTGTAACAGTCACTTCAGAAGTAATGCTGAAGCTCCTGTAAATACAGAGTATTTGTCTCTGATAATCATACAGTGTGGGTTGTTCTTTTTGACATGAGTTTTTGCATGATCATTAAGAACTTGGTTCTCCAGACTACCTTAATTTTTTGGTAAATGAAAAAGGTGGCAGTGACTTGAACTTAGGATTTGTACTCCTTTTTTCATCCTAGTTGAACTAAGAGGGTGCTGTAAATTCTTGGTAAAGTTTTACACAGTCAGGAAGAGCAGGAGCAATACCAGGCATGTGCGGAATAAAGAAGCTGTTAAGAATTAGAAACAAAACAACAGAAAACCCATCCACCCCCAGCTCTTGTCTGCAAGCTCTGTGTTATGCCTGCATCATCAGAAATAAGTCCTCAGCTGATATGCAGAAATTCATTGCCCCTAATTCCTCTCCACCAACACATCTGTAAGAACACATGCTTGGCTGCTTAGTGTTATGCGCAGTTCAAAAATGTTGCAAGTTTCAAGTAGCTGTGTCTCTTTCTGTTCTTGAAATTGGTCATGTGAGATGCAGCAGTTGCTAAGCCTTCAACACAGATTCTCACTTCCTGTGAAGAAACATTTCTCAATGAATCCCTGAGCCAATAAGACATTAAAATCTCATTAAATTACAACAGCATCCTGGAGTTTAGCTCCTTCATTTTGCTTTGCAAATTTCAACCTGTGTTCTGACCAAGCTTTTTGCAGTTAGGTTTTTCCACTGGCCCAGTTGGAATGAACATAAAATGTTTTAGTGCTCAAACTGGTCTAACAGTTTGAGAGCAGTTTGAAGGGCAAATTGTCTCCTATCACCTCAATGCAGGAACCCAAATCATCCTTGAAAGACACCTACACGTGGTTTTCATCAGACTTGGGATACGCAGGGTTCATGAGCACAGGCAGTGGCCAGCAGAAGGGTTCTTACGTTACACTGAAGTCGGGTGTGATTATAAGATTTAACAGCTATGACAGAGTTTCTTGGCTCACTTGAGGATAGATGGATCCTGTAGTTGCCAGTGTCAGTGTGTGGAAGACAGACATGTATGGAAGACATTCCATATATGGAACTGTCTTTTAGTAGCTCATCAGTATGTCAAGTCAGACTTCTATGCTTAAAGCAGCAGTAGTTAGTGTTGAGTTAGTATCAAGGTTGGGTAATCATAATTTCTGTTTCATTCTTAAACAAGGAGTTTCATTAGGGAAAAAAAAAGGAGAATAAGGTTGTTCATCTTGGTCTCCAATATTCTAGTATCCTCTACAACTTGCAGAGATGATTTCTGCTTAGGATTAAAAAGTCTGAGTACAAATGCTGTAAAATGAAAGTTGATGAAGGAAATGCAGGTGGGTTTTTCCAGAGAAATAGATTAAATATGTCACTTAATGTGCTGTTCATTTGCAGTGTAGGGGAAAATTTAAGAACACAAAGTGTAGTGGAAAAGTCATGAATTCTATTGTAATTATTGGTGTTTTGCTTGTGAAGAAATACTAATTGAAGTCCTGATTGGGGAACTATAAATTACATAGTCTTATACATCTGAACAGAGAAGAGCATGCCTGCGTCATTGCACACAGGGATGGCACTTCTACATTGGGCTACACTTGGAAGATTTATGCAAAACACAGATGCGTACGTTTCTGAGTTGCGAACAGTTTGTATGGAATATCAGCTGTACAAAGATCAGCTCTTCTACCTTAAAGGCTGGTACAACCACGAGGCTTTGGGTGATATAGGGATGTGTGGGAGCAGAGGACAGCGTTGTTCAGTGCACGTATGCAGAAACGTGGTGATGGACAGTAGTAGCTGGAAGACAATTCCAGACCATATAGCAGCGAGAACTATTTGAAAGACAAGCTAAAAAAATTAAGAAAATAAAGTGAAAACAGGATGCAGTAGAAAGAAAACAAAGGACTCGTCAGGCAAGATTTTCAGAAATTAATGTCTGAATGTCATAATAATGAATATCAGCTCCTAAATCTTTCTGTAAGTATATGGCTCGATTTTTTTGTGAGGTGATGAGGAGCCAGGAGTTCCTATTTGAATACCTTATGGAGGTGCATTTAGTGTATTCATCTGAAACATTAGAAGGCTAAAATTTTGCTATTTAGCATTTTCCTGAGAAATTAAAAATTTAGGAAACAAATATGAAGCATTCAAGCAGGAGGATGTTTCTAAAGAAAACCCAGTGGGTTCTGTTGTAATGCCAGTCTGCCTTTCACCATCTTTCAGTTCCCAAGCTGAGAGCAAGGGTTTCAGAAACTTGTGGCTAAGAGAAATGCACAAGGGAGTAGGGAACTGTTTCACTTTGAAATTGGCCCCCAAATTTTTTTTGTTGGAATGTGAATATTCTTTTTAGTTTGGCCATGACACTCTCAGCTCAGAAAAATCAGATTAATCCTAGTTTTTTATGTTCTCCTGGGAGAAAATTCTCTTTTACAGTTAGTATGAATTTAATCCCCTCGCATTCCATCCTCAAGAATGCTAGAACTACTGTTTGCAAGAAACCCAAGATGCTTTTAAAAGGACAAGCAACTATTTCATTCAGAGTTCAGCCAGGGTACATTCAGGTAAGAGAAAGGTGTTGGGTTAGACAGGAAGAGACTACGAAGAAAAAACACCTTCCATGACTTCCCCCCCCTCCCTGCGCAGCTGAATGCAAAATGTCTGTGCATTCACATTTAATTGATGGACGATGAAAAGCAGGAGAGCTGTTGAGCCTGGTGTTTCAGGAAACAATCACCCTTAAATTCAGTCACCCCCTCTTGATGCTTTTCCGAGTGCGTGGTGTGGTGCTGCATGAGCAAGCGCAGGCTGTTCCCTTTCTTTTCCCCTGCAAAGTGGATCCTTGCAGGAATTGGCCTCTCTGTATTTTAATTGCTTTTTTCCGGTTGCTGGCAAGAGTTCTTAAAATACCTCGCCTCGCTTGTATCAAAGCGGCGCTGGCTCGGTGCACAAAGCTGCGCCCGGCATGGGGCTGAGTGATCACAGGCTGTCCTGATCAGGAGGCACAGCAGCAGTCTGTATTTACTGGTTACTGAGTCCCTGAAGGAGGCAGGAAGGAGCACTTGGGAACCTCTAAGGCATTGCTAGTGCCAAAGGGGGCAGGAGGAGAAATCTGACCTGTTCACAGTGAAAGATCCATCATGGTATTGTGCTGTTTCACTGTTTCCACTCCAAATGGATGTTATGAATAGATTTCTTCAATAAATAAGAATTCATTTCTGATGCTGCCAAGAAAATAAAACACATTAGGGATTAGTTGGGGCTACAGGAATAAAAATACGTGTTATTACATTGTAGTTCTGAGAAACGGTATTGATCCAATTACTTTTGGCTGTTACCAGAGGCTGGAAGAAACAGGATGTTTCTTCATACATCAGTTGTGTAACCGGCAGCTTTTCATCTTGAATATGCCAGAGTCAACTTCTTGGGTCAGGTAGACTGGGTTCTGCTCCTTCCAGGTCCTGTGACACCTGCAAAGTAACAAGGAGAAAAGATGAAAAAAAAAGTGGAGTTAGTTCATATTCCAGGCCCTCGAGTTGGCTATTCTCAAGTAGGCTGCAACACACGGGATTAGGCATTTCTCATACTTGGACTGCAAATGCAGGAAAGGAAATTTGAGAAGGCATAATCTGGAGCTATACAACAACACAGGTAAAATACATTATTATTTGCATACCTACAGGAAAGGAATAAGGATGCATTCACATCTGTAATGGACTTCATGCTGAGCACCATTTTCAAGTTGACATACTTAATGCCAGTATCTATGGTATGAATAGATATGTGACTTTTGGAGATTGTGATCTGCTCATGCTTCATTATAATCATAACAATAATATTATAAAGAAAAAAAAAAGTTAAGTGGAGATTCTAAACAGCGTCTTTCAGAAGTGTCCTGTGGACCTACTGAAGGTCCTTCTAATTCTATTTCTGTTTATCTGATATTACTTATCTGAGATGGGTGTTTCCTGAATCATGGTCATTTCTTGTCTGTCCCCCTGATCTTGTTAATTCTGTATTTAAAATGTAGTCCCACTAAAAAGTAACACTTGCAGTAAAATACAAATCCAACATGTGCTGTTGTATCCCCAAAATTCTTTTAGTGAGGCTTCAGTTCTTGAATAATAACTAAATTAATGCACAAGTAGAAGAACCCTGCAAGATCCGATATTGTGGTGTGAAGGAGAAGAGTTGAATTACAATGGACAGATTGTAAGACAGTTGAATTACAGTAGACAGATCCAGAATTGCTATAAAATGGTGAAGCTCCTTTGGTTAGGAAAGCTTCACTTTCTCATACCAAAAGATAATGTAACCAAACATTAAGTTTTCCTTCTCTGCAAAATTAAACATGGATTAATTGTGTATTAGCTGAGTGGGTGTTTACCTGAGTTAGTTGTTTAGAGTACTGCTCTGGAATCCACACTGTAAATGAACTATCTAGACTTCTGGGATTAATCCAGTTTATCTGGAGAATACCCTCCAATTTGTGATAACATGGTAACTGAGTAAATCTCACATAATCTGAATTTAAATATTCAGGCTATTAAAAGAATATGGGGTGATCTGAGAGGAGGACCATCACTTGTCTATGGCTATCATCTTTTTTATTGTCTCTTTATGGCTGTCATCTTTTTTTTTGTCTCTTTAGTAAGAAAATCAGGTCACCTCTTGTTTTATTCCTGGATCTGATATGTATTTTGTGTGAATGCATCTTTTTGTTCTTTTTGTATGGCACCTTACAGGATCCTGGTCCATTAAAAAAAAAAAAAAGAAGCTACAGTACAATATGATAGTATAAATAATTTTTTTCAGTTTTTATCAGCCACAAAAAGGGTGCAACTGTGTTGCATGCTTTTTCTCTGTACTATATTTATTACTATTATATTTAATAGCTGTGACAATATATTGAGGCTTTCTGTTTGTATCTTTATTTTGGGGTCTTTTCAGGATGAGAACTCTAGATGATATGTAAAATATGCCAGTTTAAGTAGACTGTAGACAGTATCATGTCTACTCTTCGTGCTTGAGTGAGAGAGATCTGTCCTTGTTCTGGTCAAGATGGCTATGTAAAAGGTAGAGATGGGGAGTAAATTTCCAGGGCCTGACTATGTGCTTTCTGCTGGGCAGGCTTGATGTGGAGTGCTACCATTTGGGATGCTAATGCTTCCCACTCCCCATACCCTCATCCTCTGCTTCTTGAAAGGTAAAAATAACAGAACATAGCATAGAAGTAAGACCCATGTTTTGTACCAATTCTTATGCTAGTCACATTCCAAAACAATACAATGCAGTTTAGCTCATGCTGATATTTCTCTAGCGTTGCCACTTAAAATAGGTTCATCCCTACCTTTTAACTATATCTAAGAACAAAAGTAGTGTTCTTCAGACTTCTAAACTGTGGTATAGTCTAAAATGTATTGTATTTCAGGTTGTTGCATTACTTCTTTGGATGCCTTTTTGGGGAACATACGGTATATGAATGGCTGTATTTTGACTGTAGAAAACCGGAGTCTCTCTTTACTACCAAGTTCAAATTTAAGTTTTGAATAATGATGTAAACCTTAATGAATAAATCTTCAGTAGAATCTGCCCATGTCTGGGAAAATCTGGCTTTTGTGTTCGCCAAGTTTCAATTAAGTCCCCTTTACAGTTGTGTGTCCTCATTCTGTAAAGTGTGGACTATACGAGTAGGTTCATTCAGAATGGTTGTGTTAGGAAGTTGTGGTTGAATTTTGTAGCCCTTAAGAAATTTCTCTTTAGAAACCTAGCTGTTCCAGTGCCCAGCACTGAGCATGGCACTCTTCAGAAGACCTCCCAAGAGCAGTATTCCTGTTGTAATGAACAGAGATATTTACTTTAGATACGACTAGAATCAAAAATAGGGATGGAAGAAGCTGGAAAGAGATGAACACAGAACTTGCGGGATTTCTAGGTGCATCACATTTGACTCAGTGAAAGGGCGTCAAAATGTCTGGTGCTATCTTTCTGGAAGGGTTTGCTCCTTCTGCAGTGCTGGAAAGGTGGTTTGAATCCCCATGTGCTCTTGCACTAACTTAGTACTCATTAAGATGGAGGTGAAGCAGTTTTCACAAGTGTGAAAACCTGGAGCTGTAGCAAGCCAAGTTCTGGTTTTGACCTTCTTAGTGTCGGCCCATCCTTTAAATAAAGCATAATAAGGCAGTGTGTTCCCTTGTAATCTAATCCTCATCAGACCCGTCCAAGGCAGCGGGTTGCACCATGTCAGCTGGTAACATTGGCTGCCTTCTCCTTAGACATTCACAGCAACACTTGGGTGTATCAAATGTCGTTGCCATGAATGTGACACATTATGTTCCTGAAAATAAAAATGGAGTCATCCCCACTTGTTCAAAGCACACTTATATCTCTCTGCGTTTATTCTCTGTTATGGTACAATAACTGCTGCAAAATTTCCAGTGTGTATATCAAGTTACAGATTAGTGCAGGCCCCCATGGTTCTTGGAATGGCATGGGGTTGTTTTTGTTTACCGATGACATTTATCCTCTCATTTCCTTTTGGAAGCATGACAGCTTCTTGCTGTCTGATGGGGAATGTACCTTATTTTCATGCCATGTCTGACGATAAACACTCCACTACATAGTACCCGTGTCCGCTTGCTATGGAGCTGCTATTACTGCTTTCAGCAGTCAGTCTGGCAGGAACTTGGCTGGGCAGGAAAGCAAAAGGGTTTCTCAGTGCAATTCTCTTCTCTTGCAGGAGGAGACCGAGACCGGATGACAGCTAATCATGAGACTTACCTTCTTATGGCGAGCACACAGAATGACATGGAGGATTGGGTGAAGTCCATTCGCAGGGTTATATGGGCGCCATTTGGAGGAGGTGAGTCAGTGAGGGAACATGCAAGGCTCCTAGATACTCAAAGACACATAAGGGATCTTCTGTTGTCTCTCAGTCACAGCCAGAGTTTTGAAGTGAAGAAGAGGAGAATAGTCTAGATCTTTCAAAAAAAGTGGAGTAAAGCTTTTGTTTTCACTTGCAATGCAGGTATCGAACATGTTTCCATGCAGAGGGCTCAATGAAAAAGGCTTTAAACTGTCTGGAACCACGTCCCATGATGAGGATAGCACGTTATAGTGCATTACCAAGGCAAGGGGAAGCTTTCACAGAAGGTTGGTCTTCTATGAAATAAGCTTTCCCGCAAGGAGAAGCGGGATAATTCCTTTGGTCACCAGCTAAAAGACCATCCATGTATTTCGTAAATGCCTGTTACAAGGAGCTGTCAGTGACTCTCCTGCAAGTGACAGCTAAGACCAGTAATAGTATTATATAAAGCTATGCACTTCAGTAGAAGCCTCAGAATATTAGCACAAGCAGTATAGGATAGATTCTTTTTCATTTGATTGACATACCCAATAATTTCAGTAGTACTGGATAAAAATTTATTGTTGGATGTCTAGTTGTCTTTTTAAAAAGCTCTCTTATGTTGAATGGGCTGCAAATTATTATCATCATTTTCATCACTATTATTCTGGTGATGATGTCTATATTATTATAATACAAGTATGATTGATATACTTGTACAAAATGTCAGTACGTTAATCAGTCTGTTCCTTGGAGCTCTCAAATCTCCAAGTTCAGGGACAGAAATATTTTTCCACTGTGAAAGAGCACCCATATTGTATCAGACGCTTTTTGGTCTTGTCTGCAGCTTGCTGGAAAAGTAAGTCAGGCAGGATTGTCTGTGCTGTTTCATGACCGAGAAGGGCAGTTATCACTGAAAACTGTGATTGTTGACTGCAAATGTCTTTTTCTCAACTGCCAGGTAGACCACAGGAGAGAGGATGAGAGGGACTGAAGGAAACTACCACTGTAAACAAAACTTTTCTTGTAAGCCACCCATCTTCCTTTGTGCTTTATTCAGGTCACACAGTTCTTAGGAGAAGGCTTTGGCCTCACTGGTGGGCTGTGCTGAGGGACTTGGTCAGCTAGGGCCTGCCCTGGCACATCTTCAAACATGACTGTCTTCTCTTTGGCTCCTCCTGGGGAAATGCGCCCTGGAAAGATGGTGCTAAGCAGTCATCTCACTAGGATCTGGCCCTATATGTTAATAAGCTAGCACGGTCCTGGATCTGGGCATGTAGGTCTTATAGGACAATGCTTAAAAAACAAAACAAAAAAACAAACCTCAAAAACCACAAAGTGAAAAGCTTGTCTTAAAAGGCGTATCTATAGGCATATTGAGTTGGTTTAGGAGAAGGGGAGGTGGGAGGAGCACAGTCTTCTGCTATTAGGTTAGGTAAGAAATCTGCTTGTTTATATAGCATGAAGATTACCCATCCCCAACTTGCCCTTTGTAAAGCAGGCCTCGCACTGATCTTCTCAGTGTTCTCTTACTCCAGTCCAGTAGCAGCATAAGCTACTGTGGCAATAATAAATTTGGGGGCATAACAGAACTGGATTTTTCAAAGAGTATCTTTGTGGTTCTTTGCACTTGGCTTCTAGCACCACAGTATCTTTCTGTGGCAAATAATGAGGAAAGGCAACCTTGCAGTTCTTCTGCAAGTGGAGAAGCGTCTACATTTTACCGGCAGGGAGCTGAGAGTAGGTGAAACTCCATTTCTAGCCGAAGTCCATGCACAGAGCTACAAATACAAAACAAATCTCCCGAGTCCTGACCCTATGCTTTCTTCACCAGCCCCTCATTTGCTTTTATAGGGCAAGAGCTATTTCTGATTTACAGCTGGGAATCCTTCCAGCCACCATGAAAATTCTCAGGACACCATGGTTGTTGTCGGATTGTTTAATGCCAGTTACTGAGGGAAGCACCTCGCTGAAGACTTTGCATGCTGATTTGCATAAAACAAGAGATAGGTGCAATCCTTGAATTATTGTTTAAATTCATTTGTAGTTAAAACACTTCTAAGCATGTTCTTTTTGGTTTTTCCTATTGGATTTCTTGAGCAAATACACTGACTCAGGGTTATTTGTATTGGGAGGCAAACAGTTTACTCCCTGGAAAACATGAGAATAGATGGAAGATGATTTTGGATTTAGTGTTCATGGAGAAGGTTTGACCATGACAACAAGGCAAAAGCAGTATCGTGGGATGTGTCACCATTAAGAACTGTGTTTCTAGCATGTCCCCCATTTTATTAACTACTTGTTACTTAAGTTGATAGTCTGAGCTGTCTTAAGTCTTAATAAGCCCTATTAACTGTTCTGTAATTATGTATGGCTGGACATACTCATATTTTTATTACCTCTTGCTACACGGATGTTGCTACAGCTGCTGCAACAGTCTGACCCTTCTAAAGAAGGGCACTTCTGGCTTAAGTTGTCTAAGAGTCTGCCTTTATGAGCTGTAGCTGCTGAAGTTAAAAATCTTTTTATTTATTACATTAGCTATAAACAAGATATAGAAAAGTTGCAGTCACATGATGATGACTAGCCAGTAACAAGTAATTACTTGCAACACAAAATTATTGCAAACAGCTAGTTAATCAAAACACTATTTTTGTATCGGCTTCCTAAATTTCAGTACTAGATGGTAAACCACAATAGTCTGGTGTCATACAAGTCAAGTGCCACTTTGAGTAACATATTTGAATTTTCTGGTTCTTTTAAGCATTGTAAGCACCCTGTGTGTGTGTGTGTGTGTGTGCACACGTGCACACACACACACACACAGCATGCTTACAATGCTTAAAAGATGTATCTGAGCCTTGGTGAGCCACTAATATTTAAAGTTTCTCTGGCAGTGGGAAAGGAATCCTAGTACCAGAGCAAGGAGCTCTGTAAATTATTAACCATATCATTAAATTGTTATTTGTTAACCTGTGCTAGAAAGAGAAGGCGGGAGGGGGGCAGGTGGGAATCTGCTAAGGTGGTCAGAAACAGCTCGTTTTTTACACCAGAAGAATGACTGTGGAAAAAATTCTGAAAGGGAAGAGAAATGTAAATGTGCCAGGGCATGTATTGCCTGTTTGCACATGAAATTCCTTTCCTGATTAGACTAAAAAGGCAATTTTTTTACCAGAGGGAAAGGCCTGAGCTTTAATTGCAGAGCTTGCAACTAAGGGGGAGGGAGGAGGCAAGAAGAAGGAGCGTGAGCATTTTAGCAGGGGTAGTAGTATAAGGTCTGGCACCTCCCGCGGGAGCCAGGCACAACCTGCTTGCTTTTCAAGCTGCCACACACAACAGCCGCCTGAAGTCAGCTCAAAGTCACCCGGAGGAGCAGACAAATCTGCGTTGCGGCAGCTCCCATCTCTATGTCGTTTCCCTGCACCTGCTGCACGCGAGGGGCTGGCGCAGGCGGCAGCAGCAGCCGTGGCTTCCATTGCCAGGCGTGGGGCCGGGAGGGAGCAAGCAAGCAGAGCATCACTGTGTGGAGGCACGTATACCTCAGCAGCTCCCCAGGATCCTGCCGGAAAAGATGCGCTGCTGCCGCATCTGACGCGCCTCTCCCGTGAGAGCTTCTGGTAGTTCGAAGGCAGTAAAATAAGCAAGAAGCCCATGAGAACATCAGACAGGGAGCTGGGTATATAAAAGGCCTTTTGAAAGGAATCTGTTATGGACAGAGAGCCGTTCAGGCGAAGGGGCTGTTGTTTTTGCTTCTCGGTTGCAGAGATAAAGGGAGCCAGCAAGGACTATTGTATCCCAGAGGATTCTTCAGTGGCCTTTTTGGTATTGTTCTTTTCTTTCCCCTTGCGCACTGCGAAGCGACGACCTTTTCCTGTGGAACTGGAGTCTCTGCCACTCAACCCCCTGTTCCAGCTGGGAGGAAGAGGTCTTTCTCCCCCTCCGTCTGTGCAGGCGTTTCTGTTTGAATGGAAGATACATCTTTTTGCTGAAACTCTTTTGTTGTGACATTGCATAATAGACAGTTGTCTCACCGCAGGAAATAAAAGAAATGAAAGGAAATAGAGAGACGGAAGGAAATTGTTCCCCAAAGCAAAATTGAAGCAGGGAAGAGACCATTAAATTCACTTCAAGCCCTACCCAAGATCTAGAAGACCACAAATCTCCTAGCTCCAGAGGAAAATACGCTATTATAAAAACTCCTCAGCAGTCAGTAGCGATGAGCAGTCGTGGTGTTTCATCTGGATGCAGCTGGTAAAGGAAAGCTTTGGAGGGACGTGGGGGCTCTGGCCTGTATGATGCCTGAAGACAGAAATGCTGGAGTCCGCAGCCCAGGTGCCTTAGCAGCAGCTCCTTTCATTCCTAAAACTACTTATAGGAGAATTAAGCGGTGTTTTAGTTTCCGTAAAGGTAGGTCCATTCTATCACTGTGTTCTGCTTTGCTAGCGAAGCCATGGTTTCTGAGAAGTCAAGGGGGCTGTGTGTGCAGGGGCAGATTAGAGTACCAAAACAAAAGCCTTTAAACAATGCAGATGCCAACATTCCACAAATGATTTATTTACTTTTTTGTTCATTTGTTTGTAGCTGGCCAGCTGATATGGTCTCCTCTACATAATAGCCCATGAATGGGCTGCCTGAATGAGGTGGCTTAAGACAAGATTATTGCAGAGCCTCTGAGCAAAAATCAGTGACAGCAGTGGGGGAATCAGACCTGTGATGCTGAGACACCTATTTGTCTGGCAGAACGTCAGGGAAAAGAGTTTGGGTTTGCATTTTGTCTGTGTGGGAGGAGGCAGGAGAAGAGAGGGAGCAAAGCAACATGATAAATGTGCATCTGTGCAGAAGACTAAGACCTTGGATTCAGAGGTGTCTGATGAAGTGTAGCCCTACAATGCACTGTCCTGTTGCAAGTGTTGCATTGCCACTTCATCCTGCTGCCCTGCAGCCTGCATTTGCCTTTCCACCTGCTGCATAGAGATGTTTAAAGCCAGTTTTCTTCTGCATTGCACATACTCCTGTTGAAGCAGAGCATGGCAGTACTGGGGAGAGGAGGGCAAAGAGGAGTCTGGCTTTCAAAATATGTCAGCTGGAAGGGAAACACATGTCTGAGAAAGAGATATGACAACTGATGATAAGGTGCCATGGTGCTTGGGATGGGTGGGGAGAAACTACCTCTATGATAAGGACAAAAACTTTGTTTGGAGGAAGAGTGCTGGTGCTGCCTTAAAAACTATGCTGGACAGAGAAATCCAAGTGAAAGGACTGAATTGTCATGTTGTTCTGAAGTGTGGGAAATGATCTTACACAGAGCTTATACAAATACATTCAATATTCATCTCCTGCTCCTCCCTAAACTGTTCCTCCTTGCTGCCATTTGTCCTTTTGCAAGACCGTGCAGTTCTTCGCTCACAAAAGACTCAGTAGTGATGTAGTGGTGTTATTGCTTTTAAGGGTTGTGTGTGCAGGCAGTCAGGGGCAATGCCTTGAAACGAGGGATCACAACCAGTGAGGGACTCACCGCAGAACTATCACCTGCAGCTGAGCTGGCATTGAAAGCTGTTTGCCCCCTGTACCCCCCCTTCCCTGAGGCCAGTGTTTCCCTTGGTTCCCTCAGTCCTTCTGGAGACTGGCCAGGAGGACGTTAATGTGTCTGTATGAAGTGTGCTAGTGCATTTCAGGGTGTCGGTGTGAATTAGAGCTGTCTGTGCCCTGTTTATACACTTAACTATTTGAGAAATGTTTGGAAGTTGAATAAAGGATTAACTGATAATTTTGCAGCCTTTGTGCCCAGGGTGCAGCCTTAGCCACTCCAAGAAGAGCTTCTGCTGTTGATTCTTTCCATGTGTGTTCTGACACAGAAACTCTCCATGTCTAAAACTCCAAGTGAAGCTGCAGCACTTGGGGCAGAGGACAGAATGATGGAGGCCATGTTGCTAATTTGCTTTCCTCTACATATCATTTGTTTCAGTTGCTTTCTTATACATGTTTTCTGTCAAGAGTGTTGTCACGAGGCTCCTAGATCAGAGCTGCAGAATGCTGGGTCCGCATGTTTAACTAGGTCCATGTCCCACTGAAGTCAACAGAAAGATGAACATTAACTGGACTTTCAGTCAAGCCTTTACTATGGTTGCACAGGCCAATTAGGCTAACTACACTTTTCTTGTTAATTGGCATACGATATTCTTACAACTTCATTTGCTGATTGTATACCTAGGTATAAAAAAAGGCAAAACGAGCCTTCTGCAAACCTAGCCCATACTTGCATAAAGCAGATCAGTTAGTTCTAAGCTGTGCAACACGATGCAGAAAATCAAATTAGCAGGGAAAACCATTGGCTAGTCATTGGAGGAACTACAAGGGAATCATGACATTGTATGTTTAGGCAGAGAAAACGTTGTCACCTTCACCGATGATACAAGGTGTAGAACCCTTCCTGGAAATCCAGATCGAAGCTGCATTGTGACAGGCAGTGAAAAATTGAATGTCAGACCTGTTTGGAGGTCATGTCATACGACAAGTCAGTGCTCAGAGGGCAGCATCTGAACAGAGATAGAGCCAATTTTAAAATCCAATTTAGAGAAGATGCTCTCTGTTTTAAGTACCACCACAGGAACCTCTTGAGAGCACATGCAGGGTAAGTGGAGAAAGCATTAACTGAGAGTAACTTTGCTGGCATGCAGTGGTGAGAACATTGAATAGCATGGTGAATTTGGGTGAGCTGAGTTTTGGAGGAGGAGGTGGCATTGGCCATGGTCAGAGAAATGGTGCAGGCCCTAATGTGATCGACTGTGGTAAGTTCCCGGGGATGTTTTTAAAATTGCCTCCCTTCCTTTCCAGCCTGTAGCTAGTTCTGCTCTTATTTCAGAGCTGTTTTTTCTAAGCAGTAACCTCTGGTGTGCAGCTGTGCTAAACTCCAGGACAGGAGTTTATCTTACCTTATCTACAGCTGGCATCACACTGACTGTGGGGTCGGAGAAGGCTTGAAGGAAAGAAAATGAGTCAGGTGGGAACAAAATTCTGCCACCGCTATTTTAGGTGGGATTTTTCCTCTCCTGTACATTACAAAATTCTGTAGAGAAGAAGAAAATACTTCCTGCCTTTGATCCACTCAAAACAGCACTTAGTGCTGGGGAACACTGGAGCAGAAAGCTGATAAGAAATAATTTAAAACTCCATATTAAGTGTTATGTGGCCATGACAGCCACTTCTTTGTGTTATTCCAGGACCTTTGTTCCCAGCCCTGTTGTTGGAAGTTGTTCACATGATCTGTTATTTTCACTGTCAATTAATTACTGATGTAGAATTGAGAGCTGCTTAAAATTCTAATCCAGATCCTAAGCTGAGATCAGTTCCTTTGACCTTAACTGACCCTTTCTGATCAATATAGCCCATAAACTCAGAACTTGTTTTGGAAGGACAGAGATCCTGTGCTGCACATTGAGAGAACATACATACAGGTGTGGGCCCTCTGTTGAAAGCATCAGCCCTCTGTGCTTTATGCTGTCTGAAAATTATGCTATCATCTGAATTGCCGAGGGATGGCCTGGGAAAGGCAGAAACCTTCTGGCTCGCAGAGTGCGTGTGCTGTGGTAGAGCTAGAGCAGCAGGTGGGCTTTTTCAAGCTATTCCTTATAGAGCAAGGAGACAGAACTGCCACCTAGATCTTTCTCCTTTTTTCTTACTGAATCAGAAGCTTGGATCAATAGACTTGAGATGTGACCCCTGCCTGTGTTCAGTAGCTAAGGAAATCATTGACTAACAGCATTCTTAGATTTTAAAAACATACTCTAACTGTATATATGTACCATCAAAAATACCACAGTGCTTTCACAGCTCTTGAGTAGACATACACAGAATTTGGATATAGCACTGTAGTGTCTTTCATAGGCTTTATGGGTATCTGTTAGGCTTGGAAATCCAGTTTCTCAAAATGTTTACAAAACTTCTGCCACGGGAATGTTCTAGTTAATGAATAACCGCTCAGCATGCCCTTTACTAGCATGTGATTTTCCTCTTTGATGTTATGCGTGATCTTGGCTTAATTGGATATAGTTTTAAAGACCTACAAGGGCCTCTCTGAAAAAGCAGTTCTGCTGATTAAATCTAATGACTGGTCAGAACTGGAATCCTGTACATTTCCCTGCCTTCCGCCAGCTGTGGGGAAGCCAAGCTGCTGCCATTCTGAATCTCAAGGTTTCTTGTTGGTTTTGTTTGTTTGTTTCCCCTCTGGCACCCTATCCCAAGGATAAACCAAACCACAGGTCAGCACTTGTGCGTCTGTGCATTTCTGGATTTTGGAGACATTGAGATTTAGGAGGAGAACTTGGGTTTGGATTACAACATGAGTTATGAGGGCTCTCTTTTATTTCCTTCTCCACAGAGGTGTTCTTGTTTAGTTACTGTAGTGGAAATTTACTTTTAAAAAACAGCATGTGAAATTATCTCTGTGGTTTTGGTTATGTTGTAGTCTCCATAACTTGGACTGTCTTTTCCATGATTCTCTGTAAAGGAGATGCTAGTAGTTACCAGGTATAGCTGATAGTGTTCACCGGTGTCTGCCTCTGCCAGCCACTAAGGTATTTGTATGTTTGCAACCACAATTCTTCACAGCAGTGCCTTTTCTTCATAATAGTCAATGTCTTAGTCTTCAGAAACTATTAATCTGCAATATCTCTGTAGTAGTTAGTTGTGACGTAAGAGGGGATAAAAGCATTAGAAAGGGACAGTGGAAGAAGGTGCATCTTACAGGGCAATGATCATGGCTTTTATTCCAAAACAGTGAAAAACCCAACAGACACCAGAAAGATGATGAACAACATAGAGGTTATAACAACATTATGTGGAAGCAGAGTTGTCATGTTTCCACCACCTCTGCCCCTGGCAAGAGAGTACTTTTTCCATAAGGCATCAGGAAGTCTATAACTTCAAGTCAATATTTATGCAGGCTTATCATAACTGATTCCTTTCATGGCAAAGTGCTGCCTGGTGCAGTGTTCTGCATTTGTTAGGTGAAGGAAATACTTCCTTTGGAGAAGTTCAGCCTAGAACGGTTGGTTCTACGTCGGTTTGAGAACTTACTCTTTCCTCTGCACATGTAAGCTGTAATATGCACATTACTGATTAAAGAATGTTAGCATGGAGAGAAGAAAGTATAGGCAATAGGACAAAGATTATTCATACTAATTGTATTGTCAGTGGGCATGAGTTGTAATTGTACATCATGTAGTTGGAATATCCTATCTTACACTGATAAATTTGGTTTGAAAAGAGGCAAAATCTCTTTTGTTTAAACCCAAAAGATCTCATGGGCTCTTGAAGGGAAGCTCAGACTGCATGTTCATAGGACAAACTGGAGTAGGACAGCCAAGTCTTACACATAAGAAGGAATAACCCCAGGGAAACAGCTTTGCAGAAAGCACCTGGGTGCCCTGGGGGACAGTAAGCCAGACATGAGCCAGCAGTGGACCTGGAAGCAAGAAATGTTTGACAGCAGTCTGGGCAGTATTAGCAGGAGCAGAGCCAGCAGAGGGAAGAAAATTATTAACCCCCTCTGCTCAGCATTTTTTAGACCATATTCCAAATATTGTGTCCATTAAAAAAAAAAAAAAAGGTGGGGTGGGAGAGATAAAACTGGAGGGAGTTGAGCAAAGGGCCACCAAGATGCTTGGGAGCTAGAACACACGCCCTTTGAGGAGAGGCAGAGGAAGTGGGGCTTGTTCAGCCAGAAGGGACAATTTTGGGGGCACTGAACAGCAGCCTTCTTGTATATTAAGAAGGACTTTGAAATCCCCAAACTCCCATAATCACGCAGATTCCTTAACTGACTTTCGGTGGACCTTCCACCTTAATTCCACTACTTTCAGAAGGAGGGTCTAGAAAATGGAGGGACTTGAGGATTTCCTCCATGTTGACCAGCAGCAACCCTTAACTCAGACAAATACAAGAATCCCGAATTCATTTAATACTCCTGCCATCCCCACAGGCAGTTTGCAGGAGGTTAGAAAGGTATGTAAGAATTAAGAAAACATACTTTAACTCCTCTGCCAGCCTGAAGAGGCTGAACTTTGCGGACACCAAATATTCCACATCAGTCAGTATTCTTCTAAGCTTAACTCACTCTGAAATTTCAAAAATTCCTTCTTTAATTGCTAATTTTTGGGTTTGGGGTTTTGTACAACATGTGAGCTAATAAAAAGTGAGCTAATAAAGAGTGACTGTGTGATGTTCACTCCCCTTGCCTACTGCTGTTTTTGGCATCCACAAGTGTGGGTACTATGGAAATCACTAAATATGCTGCTCTGCATCTCAGAATAGTTTCTGGATGTCTTAGCTGGACATCAGTTACTCTTTCCAGTTATTTCCTGTGCTACAATAAAAATAATTGCACTTAAATACAAACCCCAGACCTCCAGTATGGGCGACTGACAGCTTGCTACCCACTTGTCATAACATCCTAGAGCATATGCAAGGCAACTTTGCCCCCTGCAACTGAGGTGTGAGTTATCTTTCTTTTGTTGGAGGAAAAAAGTACACATTGAAGGTTACCCTGAAGGATGCTTCAATCTGAATGCTACCTTAGCTTGTGGTTACTTGTTCAGGCAATTGCAATTTATGGGTGAACAAAGATTTTGGGCCAAAAGCAAGAGCTGACTAGGTCAACTTTGGGCTTTCTTTAGAAAAAGCAAACCAAAACAACTCTGTTCTCCTTGTTGAATACTTTTTGAACCAGTAGGAACTGTGTGCTCAGTAAAGGGCACAATTTGACTTACTGCTTTTTTTTTTTTCCACTTTATAGTGTACGTAATTGGAAAAGGAGCCTTCCAAGCATAGGTAGTTATTTGATCTTTAGTTTCTGATCATGACTGCCTTAGAACTATTCATTGTCTTGCTATATATAGAAATTCAATTGCCTCGCTTCAGCCCCAATACTATTCAACAAATGGTGGTCTCAAGAGAGAGCTTCCATCACAGATGACATGCCTGAACATTATTGTGATGCTGTCTGTGATGGCTGGCTCTGCAGTTTGAAAGGGAGAGGTGAAATAAGTTATGAAGAGTAGCTGTCTTTCCAGTGGTAGCAATGATACCCTCAGACCAGGGTTGAAGTTAATTCTGTCAAAAAACCCCCATGTTCTTCTGAGGTTAAGTACAAATGCAGGTTTCTTGCAGTTTGTCTGACATATTTCACCTTTCATGTCAGGATCTTTTTCATACACAAAATTTATTGTTGCTAAAGCAGACAGTGATAATGCAATTGGTAATACATTACAGGAGTGGTCTTTGTTTATGTGGGAAAACTTAATTAATAATTTGGTTTAGTAGGAACAAAATCCTGAGTTATATTTATAAATCTTTTGCCCTCCATGTGTAAGTGTAATGTTTATATGCCATTGAAACTGATACAGGAACTACTTATTCTTCTATAGATAATTAGGCATGAACCAAAGAAGATGGAGATGTATATCACTTTTGAATCAGAAGTTTTGTGACAGAAAATCCTATTTGTATTATTTCTATGTTTTCTGTGCTTATGGTCTGAAAAATAATTTATAGTGTTTTATTTTAAATAATGTTGTTGAGCGTTGTTGTAAAATATGTCAGCATTGTATTTCCATGAGAGTATCAAAGGTGAGATTGAGCATTTTATTCTTAAGAAAGGAGTAGGTTAATTGGCCGTGCATTTAAATGACCTGTAAATTGCATGGGTTGTCATAGAAGACACGGGCTCCTCAAATGTTTTTATGAATCTCAACCAAATCACATCTCTCTTTTTCATGCAGGTATTTTTGGCCAGAAGCTGGAAGATACTGTCCGATACGAAAAGCGATATGGGAACCGCCTGGCTCCTATGTTGGTGGAACAGTGTGTTGATTTTATCCGACAGCGGGGGCTAAAGGAAGAAGGCCTTTTTCGACTGCCTGGACAGGCTAATCTTGTCAAGGAGTTACAGGACGCATTTGACTGTGGAGAGAAGCCTTCTTTTGACAGGTGAAATCCTCTAGCTGTCCCCTACTCCCTGAAGCCTAGAGAGGACATGATCTGCTGTCCTGGCTGACCCACAGTACAGATCTGCTGTACTGGCTGACCCACGGTGCTGTAAAACACGTGGCAGCAACAGATAGAATGACATGGTTTTGTAGATTTTTCTGTATGTTTCCTATTATCACTCTAAAATGTCTTTTTTCGGACTTTGATGTCTGATTTCAAAGCGTTTCTGGAGAATTTCCATTTGTGAAAAGCTGGTTAGGAAAAGTATTGCTAATAGTTTGGCTTAATCAAAAATATCTGGATTGCCTTGATCTTAGTATCATTTGAAATACAGTGGTGATGCTGGCATTTAGTCAGTTCCACAAAGGAAGAATTTGTCTTATCACCAATTTCAGTATGTTCTGTTACCTATAAAACTGACTGGAAGGGAAGTCTACTTTTATGTATTCCTTTATAATTTTGGGCCTTTGGTCTTAAAATAAAAGTCGCTGTGACCATAATAACAAACCTACATGGTTTTGAGGGTCCAGGTCCAATTTGTATTCCAATATTTACACAGTTTTGCAAAGCTAATGAGAATTTTCTGGGCGAAGGAAGAACCCAGTCCTGTTCACACAGCTGTGTATGACGTCAGATTTTTGTAAGATTAATTTTTTTGCAAGTTCAGCTCTCCTCCTATAAGCCTTCATAGCAGTAAGCCACATATTCAGAGTGTGCAATCAGAGAAACAGAACCAGTGGATTATGAATGCCACATAGCCTTTTTAACTCTGATCAGAATTAATATAATGGTAATGAAATTCCAGTTCAAGAGACTGTTAAACAGTGGTTGTCCTCAGCGTGTGCCCTAAGTGACATCTGTAACACACCTCCAATATGGAATCGGGATACTTCACTCCAATTGAGGGTCTAATGTGAATTAGGAGGAGGAGGCAGGTTACATTTATTTTGTGGGACCTTTGACTGATAGCAATGCAAGTAACAGGCAGGAAAGCATAGCTTGATCTTTTAGTGCAAAAACATGCCATGATATAAACCTGATTGCTGGAAATAATTTACCTCCCTCCCTTCCTTATTCCTATGAAGTGAGCAAATTTGTTATGCATGAAGGTATGTGTATCACAGATGCACAGAAGTCGGACATCTGTAATGCTGTTTTATCTCCAAGTTTCCTCAGTCCTGGCCCTCACTTTAAGAAAAGTCAAGAATTTATAATGCTCTGGAAAAGAAAATTGAATTGTCTTCCTATGAGGTTTATTAGTTTCTCATCGGAAGGTGAGAGTTAGGATAATTGACCAGAAAATAGCTTTAAGGAGCCAGAGGACTGTGGGAAGTGACATTGTTAGCTGATAAATGTTTGTAGCATGCTCACTGACTGTTCAAATATTGTGTAACATTTAAAAACAGTAAAGAAGCATCCATTGGGTATGTTTTCCTTACCTGGACATTAAGATAAATATTACTGGTCGTGCCTCTGGGACAACCTCTACCAGAGATACAAGTAGGCGAATGGCAGAAACAAATGGTTATTTTTTCCTTGCCTGTAAGCCAAATAATTGTGGAGGAAATGCTTAAGAAAACAAGCCACCCCCAAACTCCAGGAAGATGATGTACTGAAGACCCCACTGAGAGGTACAGTTTGAGAGAGGTGCACAAGTTCTGTCTATTCAAAACAAATAAGAGGAGGGCTCAGCCTCATAAATTTTTTTTTTGCAAGGTTATGTAGCAACATCTGTAGCACACAGTAATGAGCCCCAGGAACAGGCATCCTGGCTGAGCTTTAGCAGATGAAACAGAGAAGAGATTTTACATACTACTGCTGTGAAGAAGGCACATAATCTCTACTATAGCAATTAGAAACATCAGCAGGAGTTGCCTATAAATTGCTGGTCCTGCAGTTCTGCTTCTGAAGCTGAGGATTTATAGAACACTGACCTTTTATGTCCATGTGTCTCGTTGTGAAGGGTACTTTTTCTGTTTACTTTTTCACATTTGAGTTTGGAGAGGTGTAGCAATTGTCCAGAAGTCAGGCAGACATAAATTCTGTTCTGATCTCTGCCATTGTTTCCATTAGGCGTATAATTTTTTCCTCCAACCTTTTGTTCCATTTGTAAACTTTTGAGATGAAGTTCATTTCATAGTGTTTATAGAGTGCCTATGATTACCCTGTTTTGGGGTAACTTTTCTTTTCATTGTGCTGAACAGCAGCATGGTCTCCAGGTTTGATGCAACCTGTTTGGCAAGTTGAGTTCTTGGAACGTGGCCACAATATGTAAAGTGGCTGTAGAGAAGAGAAAAAAATATATACGTTAGGGGTCCATGCTTACTTATCAGGTCTCATGAACCTCCAGATCCACTGTGTTTAATCTGTAACTATATGTTATTATTAGTTAAAAGTCCAGTAGTGCAAAATCTACCTAGGCTCTGTTTATTAATTTACATTTTGCCTGTTCTCATACATCAATAACAATAAATATTTTTGCAGTTAGAGCTGAGCTGATGGTTTTGTTGATGGGGCACAAAACACAATGGAATCCAGGTCACGCTTCCATAGGGGTGCCGGGTCACCGACTCTGACTGGGAGAAAGACTAGCTGCTGTCATCAGTGTTGGAACTAACACAAAGAGCTGATGTTTGAGGAGTTTGCCATTTTTCATACTGATATTTTTTCTGTGTGTAAGTGTACATAAGTCAAACAAAGACTTTAGAACAAGTTAAGACACTTTGAAATGTGTGTTTAGGCTTGCGATCATGTTTGCGTGCGAAATTACTATTAATCCTCCTCTTTATGCTTTCTTAGATAATTCAGTAAAATACATAACTTGTAGAATTAAAAGCAAAAACAAAGGTAAGATCATACAGCCATGATTAGTACTCCTTTAAAATGTCATCTCTGTTTTAAGATGGTGCAACCATCTTAAAACACCTTGTAACTGTTGGGAGATGGAGTCAAAGGTGCAGATCTGCTCTTTTGCCTAGAGTTCAGCTGCTGTCCACAGTTCTGTGGAGACCCTGGCCTTCTCCCCTCTTGTGTTCCTACCTGCACCCATTTGCCAAAGAAGACCACAGAATGAATGCAAGCAGAACAAATGTGGCACGTTTGAAAGAAGAAGTAAAATAGCTTTGCTCAAAAGAAAATGCAGCCATGTTTTGAAACATAAAACACGTTTGACAAATGGTAGCTCTCACATAAGTTAGCAGCTGGATGTTCCGATACTAGAGTCGGTTATAAAAATGCAGAATGAATCCCGGACAAGTCAGAGATTGGCAAAAACCTTCATGTATTAATTTGATCTTGATCTTACAGTTGGGTAAGATGTTGCTGAAGAATCATGAGCTGTGTGTATGAGAATGGAACCGGTATTTGAAATTTCTCAGACTCACAGAATGACAAAACCCAGTATCTGATCTGAAATATTCAACACCCCAGCCTCCCTAGAATGAAAACTGGAACATCAGCGTTTCTCACACTCTTGGAAAGTGGAGGTACAGCTGCTACAATTGAAAACTGATGAGGCCTTTTGTGTGAAGAAAAAAAGAACAACTGGAAATTGTATGTCAGTTTAAAAACAAAAATCAATAAATACCTCACTCCGTCTGTATGTATTTGCACATATTGTGAAATCTACATTAAGGAACTAACAGTGCAATTAGGCAATCACTCATGCTTGCTACTATTTAAAATATCCTTGGTATTTTCAGTACAGCTCCACCTCTGTGTAAAATTGTCCCCTCCAGGGAACCCATTTTGCTTGCCCTTGGGGTATTTGCTTCTCTCTGCTTGTGTGGCTTATATTTTAAATTTAAAGTCCCTCAGCTCCTTTACAAATCATATATTTGTAATGATACAAAGTGGATTATGACTCTTTTTTCTGTAAAATTAGCATAGCAAATATGTCTCTGCATAAGGAAAATAGCATAAGGGTTTGTTCTACAATTTTTACCTAGAAGCGGTACAAAATTGGATTTCTCTTTTTGTATTACCTCTTTCCATCTACTGTTCATCACAATTACTACCAGATGACATGAGAGTTAGGATTGCTTAGGGAGAAAAAAATATTTGAAATGTCACTGAAACAAATATTAATACTTATGTGATTGATCAATGTATGTGGCTTGGGTTTTCATAACTACTATCACTGATGTATATAGTCCAGTAGTTCAGAAGAGTTTGAAGTTACATAGCTCACTTGCCTGCATTTGTATGTATGCACAAGAGAGAAGGAAAGCACATAAATGCATATTTAGCAAAACAGAATCTCTATTACATTCTCTCATGGGTCTGAGTTCCTCTAAAGAAGAATACAGAACATTATAGGACAAAATATTACTTACTGGTCTAGTCACCATTGCAGTCAGCTGAGAAAAGCATATGTATGTGGCAGTATGTGATACCTGACAAACACTAACTATTATTTACTGGAGCCAAATAATCCAGAATGTAGAACTGGTATGTTCCTGTGCATTTAATCACTGGGATTATTGAAGCAAAATAAGATGATGATGAGGATGGTACTAATATAATATCCTCAAGGTGAGAAGGACCACATGCACAATTCTTATTCTCTTCTCTGTCCAGAGACAAAGAGTGTTTTAAAATTTTGGTGAATGCAAGAAATTGGACCTGTCTCAGTGAGGCTGCAGTCTGCACTGGCACTGTACAGACTGCAACTAGACATTGACTTGGAAATCACTGGTTATGAAAATTGTTCTTTTATTTTCCAAATACAAGCCTGTACATAAGAATTTCTTTGTTTAGAAGCAGATAGTTCCCCACAAGGAAGGGGCTTTATTCCATTCCTAGTGGGAAAGTGCAGTAATCCCTAAACAAAACATTTTTATGTGAAATGAAGTCTTTATTAGAAAGCTGGTTCCTGCCAAACACAAATGGCCTTAGGCCTGTGAAAATTCCTGTTCGTTTCTGCCTGTTCCAGGCTTCCTTCCCTGATCCTCACAATATGCTCATCATTTATGCCTCTGGAGCCACTTCCACGTCCTTTCTAATTCCAGCCCCTTTCTAACCAGCTAGCAGAAATAACCTCTGCATATGGCACAACTTAAAGACCTAGTCTAGCAATTAAATACACGTTAGGAGACACATTTCTAGCATGATGCCAGGGTCATTAAATCAGTTTAATTGGTGTCCTGGTCTTGGAGTGTGCAGTGAATGTGCAGGAGTGTGCAGTGAGTTATTGGCAGTGAATAAACATTTGTAGTTGCTTCGCCTGAATTTCAGTTTCAGAAGTGGAGTTGGTGTGTCAGCTGTGGTTTAAAAATAAAAAAAAAAGGCAGCCATGTATTTCACTTGCCAATGACAAATGACTTCGTAGGTGGCCATGGACACCTTTAAGAAAAGATGACATTTTGTTACTATGCGGAAAGTCTGAGAGCATGTTTTTTAAAGCATCCTTACTTAGGGTTGCAAGATTTGTGGCTTTCTCTTCCAGTAAACAAGAACAGGTAGTTTATTTGTGGTTTATTTGTTTTATATATACTTGCAATCCCTGCAAAATCTTGCAGAAACTTAATAGCCTTTCTGAATAACCTATCAAATGATAAAATAATTTAGCAGCGTATTCACTGGAGTTGGTTGATTTTTTTCCTGATGGGAACCCATCTTTCTGCCCACCTTACCTGAAAGCACTTGTGTCTCTCTTTAAGGATCTATATCTTTCTAAGTAATTTTTAACATCCTTCCATTGAGTTTGTCTTTTAATTTGTCTGTCCTAAATTGCTGTCTTCACTGCTGCTTTTAAAGCATCGCTCTCTAACCTGAATGAATTGGCTGCTGTTACAATACTGAAGTGGATGTCTAACTTGGAAATAGAGTCTGTCAATTTTCAGTATTCCTTGCAGTGCTTACTCCCCTGAATGGGTTCCTGAAAGGCAGCATGGATTATAAAAATCATGAGCACAAGGACAAAGGAGCAGAATATGTCTTTGGTTTTTTTCTCTGTCTAAACAGAAAAATAAGAATTGAGATCAGTGTTAACTTAAAGTAGAGCCAGGCTCTTGCGGCAGCAAGGAGAGGAGGACAGACAGCTCAGGGCTTAAAATGATAAATGCTTTCATATATGTTTCACAAGATGTAGGCAAAATTTCAGCTGGTACCTAGATTAGGCACGGTACTGCTTGTACTAGATATCCATTATATAGGAAAATTATATAGAGAGTAATGCTTTGAAGATACCTACACAGGGGAACAAAAATCACATAGGACATTCAACCAGTTATGTTATGCATTTGACCTGACCTTTGCATTTCTAGACCAAAGCCTGACTCCCAATATCAGCTGAACCACTCTTGATTCAGTGTAACATTACTGAACACAGGCTTTGCCCTCCTAGCCTCTGGGTACTGGCTTCTCAGCAGTAATAATGCTCTGATTCACTCTATATGTAGTTAATGCACATTTGTAATATTCCCTTGCTATTGCTTACTCAGTGTTTCATGACTCGTTTATCATGGGCTCTAGTATCTCACTTAAGCTGTCTGCAGACTGGCAGCAAAGGTACACACTGGGCAGCCAGTTAGGAACTCATCCTCCCATGTCCGGAAAACATCTACACTGGTCTTGAGAGCTGCTCTACAGACCTGAATGCAGCTAAGCAGGGACACAGTCAGCAAATGTTGTGGTGGGTCCAGGATATGTTGGTGAGGGAGACTGTTTCCAGGATTGTGATCTGTGACACATCTGAAATGATGGATCTGTAATTCTAGTAATTCCGGGAGGTACTGAGACACAAACTGTTTGAACTGTACTGTTCTCCTTCATTTTATTACCAGAACTCCTAAATTGAATTATAGCCTCACAGCTTGTTGTTCCCTACTGTTTGTTCTCTATGCAAACTGTTTATGTGTCATAATGATCTAGAGCTATTTTTGGCACAGCATTAATCTTTTTGTAATGTGACCTTGTTCTGTTAATATTTCCTCTCTTAGAGTTTATGAGGAGCTTGTTCGCTTTGTGCTCTGAAGCACTGACTCCAGCTCTCTGAACACACTGTCTGCTTGTCCAAGTGTGAGGGTTATGCATGGATTTCTGGTCACCTGCTGGGCTTCAGTAATTTTTGTTTATGGTAGAGAGGGTGAAAAACTCCAGGCGGTGTAATCGGTCTGACAGTCACTTCCACAGTGTTTGTGATATCACAAAGGAAAGTGCTGTCAAATCAGCAATGCCATGAGGGATACTGGTGACAAAGTTCAGATGAATGGGGCTCTGAATATGTATAGTCTGATGACTAAGGAGAGGCTGTGGTGTACTTGCATTTGTAATGCCTTTGCATGGACAGTGGTGGAGTGGGGATGCTCCTTTTGAAACATATCAACAGTAAAGCAGTATTAATGTTTTAGTGAGGTAAGTAATCTTTCTCAGACTTTGCAGCACAACATGCCGAAATAGACTGTTTCTCAGCTTGCTGATGCTTTTTGTGTTGCATTCAATTTTCTGCTTCGTGCTTTGTCATTCCCATTTCAAGCTTGTAATTATTCATTGTGTACTTGGAGAAAGTCTGCCTCAATTAATGACGGTTGTTCCAATTTAGATAACAGAGGATTTTCTGCTGGAATTGACATACTCTATTTTAATACTTGTTAATGAATACTTTTAATCATGTTAATTATAAATGTGTAATCATGTAATCACACTTTGATATTACATTGTCAGATAGCAAAAGAAATACCAAGATAGGTATAATCATTAAGTTTCTGTAGCTGTAATGGTCCTAGAATGTACGCAAGGCCATGTTTGAAGGGAGAGATACTGCCTTGTCTTAAACTGATCAGTTGTAGCTGGAAAAAGTCCAGGAGGAAAAGGTCCTCTACAGGCACTGGAAAGATCCACGTCTTACAAACTACACAAATGCCCTCAAGGCAGATATATAAATGCTGTTGGTTGACTTAGACTGTGGATAGAACACTGCAGACTGGAAGGGGAAATAAATGCTCCCGATCCTCAAGAGAGCTTGCAGTTCAGCACTCCTTTTAAACTCAGAGCTCTCCTCTGTGGCTGAAATGTGCTTAATGGTATTTTTGGATTGAAACACCTAAAATACAGATGGATTAAAAAGGGAGTCTGCCATTTTTAAGTTTTCCTCTGTATTTTAAAACAAAAGGGGGACAAAATAGTACTAGACTGCAAGGTCTAAACAGGTCTCAGATTATATGAAACACTCCTTTAGTTACATTAGTATAAAAATATGGACATTTTTATACCAATATTTACATTGAAAGAAGAAAGTTTCTAGCTTCTGTCTAACTTGCTAAATGGAATTTTAAAAATCCCATTCTTTAAGAGCTTTGCAGGCAGTATGTGTGTGTATGTATGTATGCTTGTTTATGCGGCCAAAATCTGTATGGTAATTTCTGTATAGATAGATTAAGTCCTAAACAGTGTTCCAGTACAGTTTAGGGGAAAAAAAAGGTAACAAAACAAATTTTCCAAACTCTTATTTTGCAATCCCACCATCTTGTGGCAGTCTGCGGTATTGCCTCTGCATTCGGTCAGCAGAAGCAATTTAAAAAAAAAAAAAAAAATTGCAAATGTGTCCCCATCTACTAATTGGGACCTGGGTTTCTAGGGACCCAGCTTGGGACCCAGCTCAGAAAGCACCTTTCTGTAGACTCCTATACAGCATGTACTTCAGGAGGTTAGTTTGAGAACACAAGACTTATTGTTTCCTTGCTCCTCAGCATCCTGCCTTCCCATTTCTCTCTCAGTTCTTCCTTGGTAGAGCCACAGTTTTTAGCACTCAACTAACCCTTCACAGTGATATTCTATCAGTACTTCACATTGAAAGGAGAAGGTTTGTAAATTGCATCAGTTTTCAGGGCTTTTGTCCCCTTCTTCAGCCTTTTTATCCTCCATCTGCTGTGCCCTCAAGGAGCAAGTATTCCACTTCACGCCAAGGGACTGGTGTAAAATTATTCTTATGTACTACATGAAGCATGGTCCTGGCAATACAAAGAAGGGAAGGTGATATTGCTTAATCCCCTCAGTGGGAGACCTTTGTGCCAACTTTTAATTGTTCTTCAGTAATTTCTCTCACTCAACCTGTTTGAATCTTGTATTTTGGAAGGGCCTCCCTAGTTTTATGCAAATAGTCTCTGCAAAGATGTGGTTCAGTTCTTCAGCAAGGCCTAGGAAGTTTCCTTGTTTAAATAATAAAAATAGTAATAATAAAATCTTCAGAAAGACTATCAATGCAGAGCAATCAGAGTTAAATTCTCTGCAGATGTATGTCCTGTGCTCCCTTTCATGCTGCAATGTAAGGCACTGTCCTAAGGCTGCCAGTTCACCTCTGCTCTCTGTGGCTGCTGCTCTCCTTCAGAGTTGGACTAGCAAAAGTCTTTCCCTCTGTATTTGCTTTTTGCTTTCCTGATGCACCGACAACTTAAGAAACTGAAGATCTCTCTGTAAAATTTGCTTCTTGGATAAGGCTGAATAGTGGCAACTGCCTGGGCATGCGTGCCATGGTTGTACTCTAAAAACTAGTACCAATGGCAACAAGACATGTGAGCAACTACCCGAGAGATTATTGGGGTGTAGGTTTTAAGCCCTTGGGTTGTGCAGCCTGTGAAGAGTTTTGTTAGCCAGGATGTCAAGAAGAGCTTCAGTTCACTTAGTTTGCATCTGGATTGGGGATAGGTAGAAGGCAAAGGTTAGGGGCCAAATCTGAGCTACCATTTGAAATCTCATAAAATAGTGCAAGTATATCTAGTTTCACATATAGTACTGTTCCTTACATATGTTATATATGCATCTGAAGAGTGGGATGGGGTAAACACAGGATTCTGGTTTTGGATCCAAGCCAGTCTACAAGTAGAGGGTTGCAATCAAGGGATTAGAATTTGAACCTTCCTTAAAAATGCAGATTTGTGTTAGTGCTTTGTTTATAGAGTTTCTCTAGAAAACGCTTTTTAGAATTTTGGCTGGGAATTATTCATGATTGAAACAGAAATGTTTTCTGGGAATTTATTTTGAGGAGGGTCGTAGTGGTTAACATTTAAATATATACAGTGCTTTATCATTTCTCTTCTTCTGTTTCAACTTAGATTGCTCATACCATACCACATTAATCTAAGGTTGTTCCCATCATTCTTGTTAAGATTTAACTTAGTAAAAGCCATTATTGTTTTAACAGATCATTCCAAAATAATGATTAACATACCTCTAGCAAAGCTTAAGTGCATCAAATACCAGTGGTTCCCTTTAAGAGACTGTGAGTTTAAAAAATGTTCCAAGTGTGAAGTCTTCAAAGAAGAAGAAAATACACAATAATGCACATTGTAGAAATGTCTGTGCATTTTCTGTTTCTTATGAATGAAATTAGCATAATTTAGTGTCTGTTTTTTTTATTTTTCAGAAGTCAGAGGGAAAGATCCCAGCTTGCAGTACAACTCTTTATATGAACCAGGGAAAGCATGTAGAACATTCCAGTAAGGATTTGAATAAATGCCTGAGTAGCTAAACCCAGAGATGGAGTTAGAAGTAACGCAAGAGAGATTTCTTCATGCTAACTTGTAGTTTTTATCTATTTCTATTTATTTCTTTTGAGAGAAGTACTCCTAAGTTAACCCGATGTAACTTTACAGACCACAGAAATATTTAAACAAGTTTTATTGCATACTCTGAACTTGCGATTTTGATCTTTCTCCCTGTCTTCTTACTTTTAGTATGCCTGATAAACAGCCTAGGCTCCTACTAGCTGTATCCAAAAAAAAAACCTTAAGTTTCTGCAAATGTAATTATGAGAAAGCATATGTCATACCAGGTCTTTGATTGTCAGCCCTATAATGTTACCTGTTGTGCTAGCACTCAGACATTTTCTAAGTTTCTAAGGCTTGCTATGCCTTAGCTTACTCGGTACAGGATAGAGCTAAAACTAATTTCCCATGGATTTACGGTTCTGCATGTAACGTATATCCAAGGTTTTCGGTGTAATGGTACAGCTAAAAGGCACAGTAGTCATTTTGTGGGAGCCCATAGGAAAAAGATGCATGCCAGGGAAAGAACTGTAATTCAGATGGGGAAGTTTCAACTAAACACCTGTGGTATATATGGCCTCCTTTAAAACTTGCTTACTTAGTACTGATACCAGAGGAGATGGTGATACAGTGGAATTGAGACATGCTGGGCGTGTTTTGGGAGCTAGGGCCATCTCTGGTAGGAGAATAATCCCCACTGTGTAAATATAATGCCTGGTTTCTGGCTCGGGTGAAAATGAAAAGCATCAGTTAAGATGGATTTTGCATGCCTGATGTGAGATGCCTGTCAGTGAGAGCCAGGATCTTCTCAATACCTGTGCCTGCAAATAGGGCCTTATGTGTAATTATTTATAGTAATAAATCAGCAGAGTTGACAGACTGTTGCTTGCAGGCATCCTATGTTTTTTATAGGTAAAAAAAAAAAACATATTACAGATATGATCTATAAATGTATATACTGCTGAGTATTTACTGATGAGTAAAATCTGGGCTGGCAATGGAAAAATTAAGTGGCAGTTTTTAGCCTGTCAATCTCACAGTATTATCCTGATTCCCAGTAATGACTTCTTGTATTCCAACCCAACAGCGATACAGATGTGCACACAGTGGCATCACTGCTTAAGCTGTACCTAAGGGAACTCCCAGAACCAGTCATACCATATGCAAAATATGAAGATTTTCTTTCCTGTGCCAAAATGCTCAGCAAGGAGGAAGAAATGGTGAGTTGGCAACTTGAGTAAGATGAAATGAAAGGCTGGCACGTTATAACCTGTTCCAATTTTGAGGAGGAGAGAAGCTGCTGATTACCTATCTTAATTTAAGATATGCATCTATTAATTGAAGCTGGTTTTATATGAAAATTTTTGCCACCTAGGTCATTTGGAAGTCTAAATAAAGGCACATAGCATAACCTTAGCTGTATTTATTGCATGTCACTGAATCCAGTTCAAGTAAACATCGTTGTGGTCAATAGCTTTCATTTTGCATGGAAGAGACTTATATTTTTGTGGATTATCATTCTGAACTGTAAAAGGAAGGGTCTTAGTAGTTGCTGTCCAACTCTTGCCATTAAATCAGGGGTCATTTTCTTCTAAGCGTCAGGATGCCAACTTTTACTGACTTGATTGAAGGCCAATGGACTCTATTTCACTGACTATCATTGAATCAGGAGGCCTCAAAAAGATAGAAGCGGGCCACTGGAAGCAGGCCACCTTCCAGACTCTTTTAAAACAGCATAACCCAGATGAGCAAAATAAAGGTTCTGACTGATAATATGGATCCTTCAGTGGCATGGGCCATATATTAGTCTGAAGACATAAGGAACTGAGTGCTTTTTTTACATTGTTCTGTGTGCTTATGGGTAATGAGGTCAACCCTGATATTTTCTTTTCAAAGTAAATACAAATAGGCTCAATCTGTTGATTTCAATCTACTACCCTAACTTTCTAAGGTGGTTATTTCTATTTAATTCCTTTTTGACATTTCAAATCCTGCAAGAACTGGAACTCCTCCTACCTCATCTTCTAATTAATTGAGATGAGTAGGAGCCCCTCTTTTCTAACTGAGAGACCGTCTCCTTTCTGAGCCTTCAGTTGATGACTACCAACAGCAGAGGTGGTAGTTGTTCCCGTCCGATGGAATGGCAGGGGGGAGAAAGATCTGTGGCAAACTGTCTTCTATGGTCATAATTTCTTACACGCACTGAAATCAGACTGGTTTCTTCCCTGTCCTTTACAGCTTGCTACAAGGTGCAAATTTTTGTCAGCTGCTTGCAAAAGGTGGGAGTGGGCTGTTCAGCTGGTTTAATTTGAGCTGCTCTTTGCACAAGTTATGGCAGTGCATCCTCAGAGCTGAAGTTGCAGCTATTTGCTTGTGCGTGTTGCATATGTCTCTAACCATTCATAGCTCCAATGTAAAGCCACCTGACAGCTCCACAGTTAGTCATCATGCAGTTTATACTTGCCGTGATATTCATTTTCAGATTAAATTTTTAGTCATTTTATATTGGCTTAGTCCAGAGTGTATTTATGTAGTTCCTCTGCAACTATGCCATGAAGCACTTTATTAAATTCATTTTGAAAGCAAGATTCAAATTACAGCAGCCTGTTGGTGCTGGCAGTTTGTGAAAAATTAGCACTATAGGTGATAAGCCACTTCAGTCCTCTTTATGGTGGCTTAGCAGTCCAGCTTTAAGGCTGTCTAACTAGATTTTCACTTGATCTCTCTCCGTGCATAAGTTAAAAGTGCAGTCACTGTTAAGGAAGAGAGCTGTGCATGTTGTTTCCTTTCTTAGCCCACAACCAGCAAACTTGTGCACTGCCATCTTGATTTGCATTTGTTTTCATAACATATTGTAATCAAAACCTCACTGATGCTGGCAAAGTACCAAAACCCCATACTGAAAAAGAGTCTAAAGGCACTGGTTGGTAAGGAGCATAGCCAGGGTCTGTTTCCACAGGGCACAGAAATTAGTGTGTGATATTCTGCTTGTCCCATTCCCAGGGTGGGTACAAACTGAAATAACTTCTTTATTGGTCTGAATCTAGTATGGACCAGAACTGGGTGAAATACCCAAATAGTTTCTCATATGAAAATGCCAACTAGTTCAAACCAGAACTGTTCCTGGAAGCCTCAGCCTTGTTATCAGCAGGAGGAGGAACAGAGCTGCTGGTCAAAAAAAAGAAACAGTGAAAGAGAAGGGAAAGACAGGATGAAACGAAGTTATTTATTTACTTGTTTATTTTTATCCAGAGCTAATCCTTGTTAGCCAAATATAGCTTTCCCCATCCAAAATGGGTTCTACAAGCCATTCCTGATGGTAACCTGTATATAGCATTTAATGCTGCAGTTTCAGTGATGTGTTTATTGTCTTGTAATTGGAATCGCTGACTTTTTTTTTTAATCTCTGGTAAAATACTAAGAAACTGTGCCTCCCCACTCTTTTTTTTTTTTCCTTAAATCACTTAAAGGGGCTGAAAGAACTGGTGAAGCAAGTGAAGAGCCTGCCAGCTGTCAATTATAATCTGCTGAAATATATCTGTAGGTAAGTGCTCTTGCAAGAATATCACAATGGTATTTATAACTGTGAGCTGACAGACAAACCTATCTGTATATATGCCCTGAAGGAAAAGGATTTACTTACAGTCAGAGGATTGGTGAACTGCAGTGAATGCACTAAAAATATAGGTTTACTGCATGACTAATTACTAATTTGCTCTATCAAGGTGCACAGTTACAACTTTCCTTTCATAAGCAGGCCGCACTCAGCAAGAAATGAAAGAAGGTAGAAGTGAATATATTCTGTCCTCTTTATAGGACCCTGGTTTTCCCATTTCTAACTGCAGTTACTGGCCTTGGCTGTGCACTCCTGAAGCATGGTATCCTTGATAACTGTCTATGTCTTGTAGTATATAGAATAGTTTTGTGGATACATCTTAAAGATCTTAAAAAACATGTCTTACACAGTTGCAATTTGTGAACTTATAGAAAGTTCCCACCATAAAAAATTTTTTAAAAAATATAAACTTTTTTTTAATTGACAGTTTGCTCTTTGAGGATATTTGATGAGCCAAGTAGTTGACCAATTTTGTTATCAATGTATAATTTTGAAGAAAATCTGAAGAAGTTGAGGAGAATAGCCTTGAGCTTTCAAGACGTTCCATGAGGATTTGGAATGGAATACTTGAACTATGTTAAGAAACCATCACACGCTTTGACTTTTTTTTTTTATTTCCTTTTTACATGTTCCTTAAAGGCCTCTTTCTTCCCCACAGATTCCTTGATGAAGTCCAGTCTTATTCAGGTGTAAACAAAATGAGTGTGCAAAATCTGGCTACCGTTTTTGGCCCCAACATCCTTCGCCCCAAAGTGGAAGATCCTCTGACTATCATGGAGGGTGAGATTACTGTTACATAACGTGTAATAGAAAGAAGGAATATCTTTAGGTTTATTAACAGTACATACCAGTCCATGTAGTATGTGCAGTAAGTTCCATATATCTGTTTTATAGACACAGAATTCTTCAACCTGAATGAACTTCTGGGTTAAATCTTGCAGGTTACTATAAAAGCAACTGAAATGTGCAGCATTGCAAACAGACTTCGCATGAGATTGTGCTGCCCTGGTAACTTCACTAAAAATGTACCTTTTCTCTCAAAACTTGCTGCAAACATGGCATGTTCTTATTCAGCATGTGTGGTTGGAGTGCAGTTAATATTTTACCTGGGGTTCTTAAGGATGAGAAAAAGTCAGTACAGGTTCATACTGCAGTGACCCATGTAGAATCCCCCACAAGGCAGTGGTGTATTACATGCCTCCTTGCACACACAACAGTGATCAAATTGTCAGCTGCATTCTGTTATTTACAGTAATGTCCAGCTGTAGCATTTTGCTTTGATTAAGACAAAAATATGGCCATGACAATCTCCTCCTATCATTTCCTCCTAGGCTTACTCTTTGTGACTTTAATTCTCCATAAAGTACATGATGCCTTTTCTCCCTCCAAACACTTTTTTCTTAATATGTAGGATTTTCTTAACTTTCTCAGAAATTAGGGCTGTACACAGACCCTGCACTGAAAATTTTACCAAAACTCAAAAATACAGGGTTCATAATTTATTTGAGAGTGTGTGGATTTATTCTTTTTCTGTAAGTCTGATGCTTTTTCTCTTCCCCAGATACAACAATTCCCCATATACTTTGTTTATTTACTTCTTTTTCTGAAGTCTTATGTTTCCTCCTTCTTCCTTTTAATTCTTAACATTATGACTATGTTGTCATGAACAGAAACATGGCTTTTCCAAATCATATATGAAGGCAGTGGATACCCAGGGTTAGCTGTCTGAACAGTAGCTCAGACAAGCTAGAAAACCTTCTAACGTGGAAAGGGTTTTTAATCATCATCTTCACTTTAATGTCTGGATTCTGATTGTCACAGAGAATGGTTTGATCATGCATTTGACTCAAAAGGGTTTGCAAGAGCAGGTGTCCAATTTACGTGCATGTTTATTATGACTGTGCATGAGTATCATCAAACCTGTGCAGCTTCAAATACCCTTAAATCTGCATTTGTGGCTTCCCTCTGGTTTCTGTACGTATCTGTCTCAAATGCACTGTGACTATCTGATATGGGGGTGCAGAGATAAGCTTCACTGTGTCATTGAAGTCCTAGTTTACACATCTTACATCATCTCCCCATGGTATTTTGAGAGAGAAACACAAGAGTCTTTCCTGCTTTGTTTCCTTCCTCTTCAGCTGTCTTGTCATGTCTCTCGCAGGAGTTACGTTTTGTGTGTGTGTGTGTGTGCGCGCGCGCGTACGTGTGTGCGTGCTGCCTATTACTTCACTTTCAACCTGTCTCTTTGTTTGTACCTACAGAACTGCCAGACTGACTGGAACAGTAGCTTCTCTTACCCTGACACTTCTGTAGAGCTTAGCAGCCTGGTAGATAACTGCTGTGAATGTTTCTCTTGCTCAGGCAGCAAACTGTCCCTTTTTTTCCATGCTTTTGCATTAAATAGTACAAAAAGTACTTCAGATTGTTCAATAGATTGGAATTGGAGAGAGATGTCACAGAGCTGATTTATACCACTGAAGTCAATAAGAACGGTATCTCACAGGATGACATTAACTGATGGGATACCATGTATCACCTAGGGCAGGGGAGACAAATGGAGATTTGGGATGGGGAGAAAGGAGTTAGCCGTTCCTAAATGAAATACTATCTTCTAGGTTTATGTTTTTCCAGAACTGGCTGCTGCCTAAAGTTTGTGGGTTGGGTTGGTTTTTTTGAAGTTTGAGCAAGAAAGTTTTCATGGTTTTTTTTTTTTAAACGGGGTGGAAAGGGAAAATAATACGTTTTTCCACTTCTTGAAAGCAACTTTCCAGCCTGCTTATCAACAGCCCTAGCACTAAAATGATGGTGGCTGCTGTAGGAAATGGCATGGATACTACACTCGTTGGAGGGAAATACATATATATTTTTAACTAATGAGAAGCAGGTTTGATTAAACAGATTTATGACTTCTCTTTAAGCATAACTTTAAGATTTGACATGAGACAATGCTGATTTGCAATTGGGCTACGCATAGTTAAATGTATAGGAACTTTTACCAAAGACTGTGCATCAATTAGTGCTCATGGCCACCCTTCTTACTTGGTCTTTGCTTTTTGGAAGATACAGAGTGCTTTTCTTGCACAATCATTCAAATTCAAACATGCAGCTATGGGTAACCATACCTGTATAATGGGGATGAGGAGTTGTTTTTGTTTGGTTCAAGAGAGACTTTCCAAAATTCCAATCATGGGGCAATTTTTTCTTGTCAAATGCAGTGGTAAGAGTTGCCTGAGTACAGTGCAGTGTTGGTAGTAAAATTCTGCACATAACAGCTAACGTTCTTCGAAGGAATACAGCTAAATGTGCCATGGGAGTAACTAAGTGAATTTTCCTGTTGCATAGTTCTAAAGTATGATTTTGCCTTAGCAAACAAACAAACAAGAACACAAAAAAGATGTTTTCAAGTACCCATATTGAATTGGCTCTTGTATTTTGTATTTTAAAAGGGTGGGATACAAAGATCCAGAACATTACAAAGGAGTTGATGTGAAACAATATTGCACAATGGGAAATTATTGATTAGAAGAGCACAGCATGCCTCTGAAAGCTCTCTAGGAGCTTAAAAATGGGGTGGTTATAATAACTACCTTGACCTTGTTCCTGAAATATTCTTAATAATCCTTAATGAGGGTCTGGTTAACAAAATAGGGTTGTGCATCTTTATTACACCACATCCAGTTATAAATGCTAGTGTGTAAATTACAGTGCAGTCAAGTGGTGTGCACACCAAGGGGTTGTTCTTTAAGAGGAAAGGTAGCCATATATTACAGCAAGTAGCAAGCTGTGGTCCTGTGTTAGTTCCATATTGTGCTATAATGTGGCATAGTTTCCTGGTTGCATATAGTCTCACCACGGAGAGGTTAAAGGCATTCACGTTAAATTAATTCTGTCATATTACTGCCCTGTTTTGCTCCAAAAGACTAAAACATCAGTGTACCAGCAATGCAAATCCCTTGCCTGCCCGTTTTCTGTTAAACTACTAAATACAAGTGCTGTGCCAGGACAAGACTTTGGTTTTAAAAATGATCGCCACATTGAGTTGAAACACATCACTTACAATGATGTTATCCTTTCCTATTCATTATCTCCTTCTGTGGTCTTCCTGGGATGCAGTTACTGTCATGGTAATAGCTTCTTCACAAAAGTTCCTGTTCTTAGGGGGTCTATGAGGCCTGCTGGCTTGGTGTGATGGAAGGAAGAGGTGGTGCTGATCTGGCCTGGTAGCCAGAGGCACTTCAGGCATGTTAAACATTCAGGGTGTTACACAGATGGATGCATTGCGTAAATGTTTGTATAAGCTGAATGTTTGCTAAGTATTTGTGGAATCTGATGGAAAAAGTATATTTATGTCCTAAACAAAACAGGCCATTAATGACCATGTGCTTGGTGTCTCCTTTCAGGTACAGTAGTAGTCCAGCAGCTAATGTCAGTGATGATTAGCAAACATGAAGAGCTGTTTCCCAAGGATGCAGACCCTCAGATGGGACCCGAGGTATGCAACAACAACAATGAAATGCCAAAGAAAGTGATTGCGGGGCAGCTACAGAACAAAGAGAACAACAATACCAAGGAGACGGCAGTGAGGCGCTGCTCTTGGGACACACCTGAGTCTCCCCAAAGGGGAAGCATGGACAGTGAGTCTCCAACTGCTCTGCCAGGCAGCAAGACAAATAGCCCCAGGAACAGCATCCAGAAACTAGATGTCACCAGAAGCCCACCACTCATGGTGAAAAAAAATCCTGCTTTTAATAAAGGCAGTGGCATAGTCACCAACGGGTCCTTCAGCAGCTCTGTGGAGGGCCCTGAGAAGAGCCAGACCATACCAAACTGTACCCTGCAAACCAGGAGAACATCATCCCTGAAAGGACCGGTGACTAAGATGGGCACACACAGCATGCAGAACGGAGGTGTGCGGATGGGTGTTTATAGCACAGACGGGCACAGCAACACCCTCAACAGCCGGACCCCAGGCTGGGTGCCCAATGGCTACGTCACACTGAGGGACAACAAGCAGAAGGAATCGGTGAGTGAGTCAGGCCAGCACAACAGGCTTTCCACCTACGACAATGTCCACCAGCAGTTCTCTATGGTGAATTCCGATGACAAACAGAGTGTGGACAGTGCCACCTGGTCAACGTCCTCTTGTGAAATATCCCTCCCTGAGCACTCCAACTCCTGTCGTTCATCCACCACCACCTGCCCTGAGCAGGACTTTTATGCGGGTAACTTTGAAGACTCTGTGCTGGATGGACCACCACATGAAGACCTCTCTAACCCAGGTGACTATGAGAACAAAAGTGACAGAAGGAGTGTGGGGGGCCACAGCAGCCGAGCCACCAGCAGCAGCGATAACAGTGAAACATTTGTGGCCAACAGCGCTAACAATCACAGTGCTTTGCACAGCCTGGTGTCCAGCTTGAAGCAAGAGATGGCCAAGCAAAAACTAGAGTATGAGACAAAGATAAAAAGGTAAGATGGTTTGGCTCTACCATCTGACTGCCTTTTGCAGAGTAAATCCAAGAATTTTCCCTCTTGTGACTTGTTAGCAATCTGCACTAGCTGCAGTCACTGGGTGCTCACCACTGAGTTTCCTATCTTTCAGTGTTGACATACTCTGACATTGCTTTTGTGATACATGATTCAAAGGGGGTTGTTTCAGAGCAATTGCTTGCCATGGTCATGACATGCTATCCTATTGGCATCAAAAATAAGCCAGAACCTTGTGAGTTTCTGTAGAACCTAATTAACAAAATCAGTAGGCTCTCGCAATGTTTTCATTAGTTGATGGCTATTCTCTAGGGACTGAGAAGGGCAACTGGGCATCACCTTTCAGTGAAAGCAGTGCTGTGGCTTATTCCACCTGTAGTTTTTGGGACTAGGAGACTGCTGGAACTCCTTTCCAGATTCCTTGTTCCTCTTGAGACAGTGCTGCATCTGGGAGTTACCTCTGCTCATGGTCCTGTCTCTGTGCCGCTGCTTTGCCTAAGCCTTTCCTTCACAGCTCAGACCTGTTAAAGAAGGCAAGGGAGAAGAGCCATGTCTTTGTCTACAGATAGTGCAGACTCTTCTCGCACACAAGGAGGTTGCTAGGGTGGATGGCCATAATCATCAGTGAATAACCTCAAAGCCTGGGCTTAACATCAACTAGTGCACACAACAGTGCAGAGCTGAATGCGCTGTCTTTGTAATAAAGGTTCTTTAGTAAAGCTGTGCAGGACTTGACTTCTGTTCTCACCTCTGTTGCACAGCAGCCTTTTGCATTGGTACCTCTGGCACTGCAAGTCACAGCTGGATCACAACATGTGAGAGCTACTGGCAACAGCAGCTGCCAGCAAAAGTGCAGTATGCAGAATATTGCAGTCTTTCGCCCACATCACTATTTTCAGCGTAGTATGCAGTGTAGTAGAGCGCTTCTTACAATGTTTAATATACATGATGACTGTGTGTTTAGTACCACTAGGGTTCTAATGCTTTCCATTGGAAAGCTAGATCTGAAATAGGGTAAGTTTTTTAGACAAAAACTATGTTGATTGCAGGTTTTTTGAAATTGTTGATCCATATTTGCAAATAGATACAGCAGATAAATCAGCTGAAGAAAGGAGATTAGCAGTGAAACAAAGACATTCAGGGCATTATTCTGACCTTGTAAGTGACACTAGTGCAACTACAGCAGGATCTGGGTGTCAACACTTCCAGAAGTAAAAGGAATACTTAGCCTGTTCCTGGAGAATTAGATGGAGCTGTTTGCTACTGTGCACCTTGCCAGTGGCTGTTATTAGGCATTTTCTAAATGAGCTACCGAAGAGATTGCCCGAAGAGAATGGTTCATTGATGAAGCCATGGTTTGCAGATACACCTCCCAAAAATTCAGTCTAAGCTTTGGAAATGAAAAGGCATGTGTATGAATTTGTTGGTGGTGTGCATTTCTGCTCGAGTGAGTGAGGAGTGCTGCTCAGGAGCTGTCTGCTTTTATTTCATTTTTGCAGCTTGGAGCAGAGAAATCTCACCCTGGAGACGGAAATGATGGCCCTGCATGAAGAACTGGATCAAGAGCGGAAGAAGTTCACAATGGTAGAAATCAAAATGCGTAATGCAGAACGGGCCAAGGAAGATGCAGAGAAGAGGAATGATATGTTGCAGAAGGAAATGGAACAGTTTTTCTCCACTTTTGGAGAACTGACAGTGGAGTCTCGCAGACCAGAAAGAGGCAACACCATCTGGATCCAGTGAGCATTTGGAAGCATAGACTGTAGGACTTTGGGGAAGGGCTTAGGGGTATTATACTGTATCAGGTGGCTGGTCACCTGTCTGAGGCTAGTACTCAACATAATGTTATAAACCCTTGAAGGAAGAAATCATACAGACATTAACCACTCATATCTACAGTGTGTACTTATCAAGTTATACTCTTTGAATGCTTCATGAGACTACTGTCAAGTGTTACAACTGGATACGTGTATATAAATTTTAAAAAAATCACCTTAGAGAGCAAGAGATGTATCTCAAGAAATATTTTAATGCAAATCTTGTATTTAAACTGGTAAATTGAAATGTTGTTGCAATCAAGCTTTATATCAAGGCTTTTCTCCCTTGCACTTAACATAATAAGCTATTTTTGGCATTGTGTTACCATCAGCTTATTTTGTATATCAAATGTTTTTTGGGTTTGTTTTTTTTTGTTACCCCTCTTGTTGGGGAGTGAAGATAAACAGATATGTTAAGGAATATGTGCCAATGGTTAACCCTGATTTGCGTCACTTCTAAAAAGACAGCAGGATGAGAAACAGCAACACGTTATGGACAAAATAAAGCGGTACTAATTTAACAGGATTGATGGCCAGGGTAGGAAGTACCAGGGCACCCATATCGTAAAAACAAATGAGGATATCAAGTCAGCAAAACTGGGGACAATGGGGACAGCTACTTGTTTGGGAGCAAATGTGGGTGGCAGAGTAAGAAGTTGGCAGAGGGGAAGGAGGAACTTAAGGGGAAGTCAATCACATGGCCAGAGCTTTTTGGGGTACCCTAAAGAAGCCCTGTGCCTGATCACTGCAGCTCACAGCAGGAATATAAACCAGTTGTTCTGACCATATTTGCATCTGACTTACCTCTGTACTCTGGGTGAAAGGGAGTCCTATTTGTAACGCTGATGAAGGGACATACAGAGGGGATGAACTGGACATCCCAATAGCCTTGTCAGTGTGATGGGTGCTGAAAAAAATAACAAAAAAAATTATGTCCAGAGTAGAAATTACTGGAGCAACTGTGTAACAAACAGCAAATAAGGAAGAAAACACACCAACATATTCACCACCTGTATTTACAGTGTATATTAACAAGTTATCATACTGTCTGAATGCTTCATGAGATTACTGTCAAGTGTTACAACTGTGAAAGTTCCCAGGCTCTCAGCATCACCAAAGGAACACCTAGAGGGAACAGCCTGGAGCCTAACAGCATGCAGAATGCCAATGAAAAAGAAACAGCAAAGCCATGCTGTAAATTAATAATTTGTTTGGCATCTTTACACATAGTAAATATAACTGGTATTTTCTACACCACGTTAAGGATTTTTTGGTTTTAACTTTGCATTTAGGACTGCAAGCTGTATTATTAGAGAGGGTTGTTGAGACATCTTGGCTTCCCTCTTGTGTCTCTTAAATATATTGCAATTATTTTTTAATCCAATTGAGAAAGAACGATGAAAGTAGCCTCAAAGAAAATTCTTGGTTATAGCACATGTATTAGACAAGTATTAATTAGATGTGGGAATTATACTGGGAAGCAAACATGAGGTTTACATTTCAGAGAAATATTAACTTACAATGGAGCTTGTGGATGCATTATTTGTGTCTGCTGAGGCTCAGAGTCCCCAGTCAGGGCGCCTATTGTACTAATTACTATGAACATGTCTAGTGCACATCCAGACTGCATGTAAATCAGAAAAAGTCAGACAGGGAGAGATCAAGGTAGTAGGAAGGAGCATGTTTTATATGTTAGCAGCAATCACAAGATGTCCCCACAATGGTGAGAGAAGGAAACAGATTACTATGTTAATTCCGATTTTTAAATTGAGAGAGACCTTGATACCTGATGCAGTAGGCCTCAAAGTCAACTCACAGTTTAAGCAGTATCTGACATCTGTTGACACGACAGCAAAGTCTCTGAGATAAGTATTTTCTTAACTGGAATTCATATTTTTACACTAGATGTATACAGTAGTCCCTGCAGGCAGTACCCTGAGGTGGAGAAAATCCTGCTTTCTCACTCAGAGTAAGCCAATTTTCTAATTTTTGTAAGAGTCATGGAATCACAGAATGGTTTGGGTTGGAAGGGACCTTAAAGATCATCTAGTTCCAGCCCCCCTGCCACGGGCAGGGACACCTTCCACTAGGCCAGGTTGCTCAAAACCCCATTCCAACCTGGCCTTGGAACACATCCAGGGATGGGGTATCCACAGCTTCTCTGTGCATCCTGTTCCAGTGCCTCACCACCCTCACAGTGAAGAATTTCTTCCTTATATCTAATCTAAATCTACCCTTGTTCAGTTTAAAGCCATTACCCCCTATCCTATCACAACATGCCCTTGTAAAAAGCCCCTCTCCAGCTTTTTTGTAGGCCCCCTTCAGGTACCGCAAGGCTGCTATAAGGTCTCCCCGGAGCCTTCTCTTCTTCAGGCTGAACAACCCCAACTCTCTCAGCCTGTCTTCACAGGAGAGGTGCTCCAGCCCTTGGATCATCTTTGTGGCCCTACTCTGGACTCACTCCAACAGGTCCATGTCATTCTTTTGTTGGGGGCCCCAGAGGTGGGGTCTCACGAGAGTGGAGTAGAGGGGGAGAATCACCTCCCTGGACCTGCTGGTCACGTTTCTTTTGATGCAGCCCAGGATATGGTTGGCTTTCTGGGCTGCAAGCACACGTTGCCAGGTCATGTTGAGCTTCTCATCAACCAACACCCCCAAGTCCTTCTCCTCAGGGCTGCTCTCAATCCATTCTTCGCCCAGCCTGTATTTGTGCTTGGGATTGCCCCAACCCATGTGCAGGACTGTCCCGTCCCACTTGGTGGGTTGCGAGATGGGTGAATATTTTTGATTCCCCAAGTGTTTGTGTACCGACGAAGGCCAGTCTCTGCTCAGCAGAGCTGCGGGGCCGGTAGAGCCATGGCAATGACTCAGAGGAACAGTCTGACTAGCAACTTTATTAACTGGCGAATTCAACAAACGGACAAACTTAACGAACTGGCAAGCTCAATGGACGAACAGAGGCAATTTGGCAATGGAGCTATTTTCCTGGCAACCCGTTACAATTTATCCAAAACTCATATACCTGAATATATGGTGGAAGAGTGGAGGAAGAGAGAAGCAAGAAAAGGAAAGGAGAAGAGAGGAGAACAGAGAAAGGAAAGGTATCACCACCCTTGGATCCCGCAATGACGATGACAGGCATGGCAATCCTCTGGTGATGGGCAGGCGCATGGTTCCCTGGGGGCATGTCTTTTATACTCTAATCCCTGCCTCCGGTTACACCCTCTTGAGGACTTAGATGGTTCTTGTTCTAGAAAGTTCTCGATCTTCTGTGCAGGCGCTGGAGGAGAGGGGTGGTCATGAGGGATCTCTCAGGTGGTCGCAAGCCCCTTCCTCAGATCTGCTCTGTGTGACCTCTGGCCATATATGGTAAGGTCCGTCAGAACCCAGAACCGTGCATCCTCCGACGCGCTCTCCATGTCCTGTGCTAGCTGACCTGCCGTCACCATGCAAATCATGCCTCGCCTTGCCACAGTGTTTGAGACATTAACTCTTTCAGTCTCTCACAAGGACTTTGCACTTGGCCTTGTTGAACTTCATGAAGTTCACACGGGCCCACCTCTCAAGCCTGTCAAGGTCCCTCTGGATGGCATCCCTTCCCTCCAGTGTGTCAACTGCACCACACAGCTTGGTGTCATCAGCAAACTTGCTGCGGGTGCACTCAATCCCACTGTCCATGTTGCCGACAAAGATGCTAAACAGTGCCCATCCCAATACCGACCACTGAGGAGCACCACTCGTCACTGGTCTCCACTTGGACATCGAGCTGTTGACTGCAACTCTTTGAGTGCAACCATTCAGCCAACTCCTTATCCACCGAGTGGTCCATTCATCAAATCCATGTCTCTCCAATTTAGAGACAAGGATGTTGTGCAGGACTGTGTCAAATGCTTTGCACAAGTCCAGGTAGATGACGTCAGTTGCTCTTCCCTTATCCACCCATTGTAGAAGGCCACCAAATTTGTCAGGCATGATTTGCCCTTAGTGAAGCCATGTTGGCAATTTTTATTTCCTTGAGCAGTCCCTATGTCGTTAGCTCTGTTGCTCTCTTAAAATTTAAAGGAATACACAATTCCTAAGACTAGTTCAAGGACCTGTGTAAATGAGGACCTAAAGTTTAGTCACACAGGCATGGCAGAAGGTGGCCAGCGAGGCACTGGGGAAAGGTGCCACTCCAAGGTTATCAGCTGATACGATGGCAAAAATGACAGCTACTTGATAAAATTTTATTTCTGATATGTGTTCAAAATTGACAAGGAATAGGAATTTCATTTCAAGTCCACATCTGCCTCCAGTGCCCTAGGCTATCCAATATGCATGGAAGAAGGGAAGGTTTTTATAGTCCATGTACCAACACATTCTGCGTTCAATTTCGATTATCCTTTGTCTTCACAGGAACTGACTGAAGGCTTCCAGTGATTTGTATGTACTGCATGTTTTCCTTATTTGTTTGAATAGGCTTCTTTGTACACGTCTGTTTCTGAACTCAGATTATTCGGTCAGTGATTGCTTTCTGAGGGTTAGTTCTTGGGTCTACCCCCAAGTCTACCCACAAACTACAAGAATGCAGTTCAGAGTGGGTTTTTTGCTTATCTTCAGGTCTTTGCATTCACCATGCCAAGATCACAGAATCACAGAATCATATAGATTGGAAAAGACCTTTAAGATCATCAAGTCCAACCGTAAACCTAACACTACCAAGACCACCACTACACCATGTCCCTAAGCACCTCATCCAAACTTCTTTTAAATACCACCAGGGATGGTGACTCAACCACTTCCCTGGGAAGCCTGCTCCAATGCTGGACAACCCTTTCAGTGAAGTAAAATTTCCTAATACCCAGTCTAAACCTCCCCTGGTGCAACTTGAGGCCATTTCCTCTCGTCCTATCACTAGTTACCTGGGAGAAGAGACTGACCCCCACCTCTCTGCAACCTCCTTTCAGGTAGTTGTAAGAGAGCATGGTTTATAGATGGTTAAGATGGTTTATATGACAAACTATTTCAGTGAATAATCTTCATTTTTGGTTTATATAGATCCTCCTCATTTTTGTATTGTTCTTTTTGAGGATTGCCTTTAAAACCTCTTGACTCAGACTGAATGATGCTACTGCAGTGATTTTTTTTGGGCATGATCCTTGAAAAAAAAAATTCTTTTCTTTTTGCAGGGACTCTGGGAAGGTGGTTGTCCATATGAATTTTATGTAGGGCTTAGGCTGGAGTAGACTAATATCTAAACTGGAGTTTAGAAATTAGAACTCCAGAATAAAATTCTGGAGTAGACTAATTTCTAAACTAATTTCTGTTTAGTTTATGTATCAGAGGGATCTTGACCTGCTTTGAAATTAGGACTTAGTCTTGGAAGAAAATATAAACCATCCACACTATTATAGTTGTTAAAACTAAATAGCATTTTTTTTGTCTCCTGGGCACAGAAGTAAAATTCCTTACTCAGAATATCTTATAGGAAAGTCTTTGTTACTCTGGGAGTAGAGCAGCAGCTTAGGTTTCTGTCCGTTTGGCAGAGCTCATTTTGGCTCTGATTTCTTGATGGGTTTAAAACCGTTCTTGGTGCTGCTGTCACCTTCCAGATGTCTATTCCTGTACCCTACTTCTTAGTGCTCTTGTTACTCAGCTCATCCCAGGGTGGTCCATTTCCTGGAGCTGAACCTGCACAAAGCTATTCTTTGGGTTAACTTTCTGGTGATTGAGGTCTCAGTGCTAGCTCAGTAAAATATCAGACGAGTTCACTGTAGCTATGCCATTTGGAGTCAGCTTAAACAGTCATGGGATCACCCTGTTAAAGTATCTTTGAATGCTTTTTTGGAAGCTCGTGTTAGGCAGGATTTGTCTGTTTGTTTGAAGATTGTCTTGGTCTAGATTTGAAGCTTGTCTTCAAATCTAGAAATGTCTTCTTTTCAAAGAATACATTTGAAAAGGTATTCCAATCAGTTACTCAAAGAATGTTCAAATTCCAGTTATATGGCTAAGTACTGATATCCCAAATTCTTTGCTTTGCAATCCAGGACAAGACTTCACCTGCACTTCACTGCAGAAATCACCTAGACAGACCAGGAAACTTGAGCAGGCACAGCGAACTTAGAAAATATTACCAACAACATATGTCCACTCTCATCACAATCCATCCAAAGTATCCCACTCCTCTCTTCCTGTGAAGCTTCATCAGCATTTAGGCTGTGGTGATAAAGTTTATTTATGTCCTTAATGGTTGTCTTCATGCTCCTATTATTGTCCTACTTATTTAAATTAAAAGCACAAAATTGTCAATGTTTCTTACATTTAGAAGCAAATAACAAAATGCTATTCTTCTAACATTTGTAACTTCTCAGCTGTATGATACTGTTTCCATGTGGTTCACAACCAATTTGCTGCTTTGTTCCCTTTTGCATGTCCAGCCTGTGTGTGAATTGACCTTGTTGGCAGAAGCAACTTTGGGGGGCATGCTGATGGATCTAAGTGGCCAAAGGATAATGCTTTGGCCATGCTTCCTCTCATGCAGTGGAGTGGAAAGGGGCAAGACTTATTCATGAGATTAAGGTCAAAGCAGACTGAGCCCAAAGGCTCTGAAAAAAACTGTAAGGATTTCATGCAGCGTATTTGTTGATTACTGGATATCTCATGAAGGTAGTTTTTTCAGGAATCTTACTGTTAAGGTATTGAATGAAACTGAGGCTTTAGCCGAGATGACCGGTTTTATCCCCAGTCTGTGTAATGGAATGAGTCATGTTCTAAGACCAAGTTGACGGTGTTACGTACTATGAGAGGACACTAAGAGAGTTTCAAGTATCAATTAAAAAAGGTGTAATAATAAATTTGCTTTCACCTCATTCTCACAGATCTTTCTGTGAACTCCCAAAATTAATAATCTGGTGTGGGAGTTCACTGGCCAGCTCCAAGCTGAGAATGGCAGTTAACAGCTCAGCCCTTCTAGCACATTGTCACTTTTTGCCTTGTGCACAGTGCATAAGAGACAATGCTTTTACAATTCATCAATAGAGATGGTGGAAAAAATCCTCTCTATAGAGAGCTAATAACCTTCTGGTCCAATCACAGGGTATGATTACATTACATTCAGAAGTGTAAGTTCGGGACAGCACACACACTTAAAAGCAGACTGTCAGAATTCTACAGTCGAGGGACAGAGAGTAAGAGAGGGAGGCACGCTTACCGCTGTTAATCCCATCTCTGGCCACATCATCAGAGCACTGCGGTGGGTGACGGTGCCCTACGTGCCTTTGCGCAGTAGACTGGAATAGTGGCAGACATTCACCGTACCTTTTAAGTGTTAGATTCTGATGTTTTGCTCAGAAAAGCTTCTGTCTTCCTTTCTGTTTGTTGAGAATCCTGCTACGCGTTTGGAGTGTGCTTTGGTGCAGCAGAATAATTAAACTTACTACACTTCTTTGCTACATGTTTTTCTTTCAGCATCTCATAGAGCAAGTTTCCCAATTATAAAAATTAATAAATAAAATGTTACGTTAAATGATATGCAAAACTGGTATTTTAGGTTTTCATAAGAATGAGGAGGAAAGGAGCTTGCTAAGATTACCACTCTAAGATCTGTAAGCAGTACTTGATCCAGCAGTTAAAGTGATGGTCCAAAAATTTTTGAGAAAGATCCAATTTGCTAAAAAGAATGAATATTTAACAAATATTTATTGTATAGCATCCCCAGAGGGATGGAACAGAGGCGGGGTAAGGAGACACTGAATAAACAGGTACACTGATTTGCATGTTTTGCAACCTAGTCAAACCAGTGAGTTGCTTCTGTCTGCTGTACATTTGAACCCTTCCTGGCTGAGTGAAACTCCTAATTAATTTCCTTTCTTATTCTGAATTCTCTCTAGAGTCTGTCCATTGAAGAGGAGAGTGCCAGCAGACTCTCTATGCCCCTGGCAAATCTGCAAGGAAGTTGGGGGGAGGGAAAGGGGAGATGGGAGAAAAGATATTAACACGTACTTGTGATGTGGGCATGCAAAAATAGAGGAAACAGATGGGAGAGATGAAGAGAACAAGGAAGTGAATATACCTGAAATTGCCATGTGTAGGTGGTAGTAATTTGCCCTTAGTTAAGAGCATTCTTTCTGAAAGCTTGTTTCTACAAAAAGGTTACTACAGTTAATGTTGCGCTATTCTTTCAGAGCTTTTTCGGCTCTAAATTACTTGCTGGGCCGACACCAGTAGCTAGGTCAACTATTTCACAGACCACCTTACTTGCTTTTATCAGTCCTACGTGCTAACAGCGAGAATTCATGTGCTAACAGCGAGAAATACCTCGCAAAGCTGTTGCTGTAAGAGCTGAATGCAAGGCAGGAAGCCCCAGAAGGTCAGACCGTTCTCTGTGGATTACCAGCACTCACTCTAGGAATTGCTAATGGTCCCTGGACTGTCGTTCAGCATCTCTAGAGCAGTGCTTCTCAGGAAATAAAATTATATATGGCAGATGCGCTGCTGATATAAATTTCCATAGATCTACAGAGATTTAGGAAGTGGTGAGAAGCTGAGGAGCTTTCCCTACTAGGCTTTTAGAAGCTGTCATAATGTGTGTATTTACAATTAGCGTTGGTGGTCTAGTTTTGCTGGAGAAATGCTTGTCAGCAATAAAACAGGTTTCTTTAGTATGCCAATAATAATGGAGAGTGCAAAAAATTTTTTAGGCCAGAAAAGTGAGCGTGATGCAAAATCCTCCCTTTTTCCCTAAGGGATCCAGGATAATGAGCTTTAGATGCAATACAGTTCCATTTCTGAATCTCCTAAATGCGAGAATGGAAAATCCTTTCTACCTCTGTGTGTATTACTCTCTTCACGCAAAAGAGGTTTAAAATGATTCATGGTCAGCAGGACTTTATTGTGATGTTTAAAATACTATTGAAGCAAAATTCGTGGAGACTACCCTTTAAAATCCAAACCTCCCAACAGGTGGAGTTTCAGAGTGTTCCCAAAATAAAACTCAATAGCAACGGAGTTACTATTAAGCAGGCACTCTTTATTACAGCGCTGGGCATGTTGCCGTGAAAAGCCGAAATCAGGACTCAGTACTCGGGATGACTATTAAGCAGGTATTCTTTATTGCAGCGCTGGGCAGCACTAGGGATTGCTCCGCCACAACTGCTCCGCCAGGTTAGCGCAACACATCAGTTCATATATAGAACAATCATACATATTCATCAGATTTCCTGAAAAGGGCAGTTTTATGGTGATGAGTTCCCAGAATTCATTTACATAGTCCAAACATGCGCAGTAAAATTAGGGTTAGGGTCTTTTCACCCTCCTGGTGGTCTTCCATAGTCTTCCTCACGTTGTCCACTAGTTGAACTTTGGGCTTCCTTTGTCCATATATAGTCATTGAGTTAGCTCATCAGTCCTTCGGCCTTGGAATGTTACAAGGGGGTCGATTTAAGCTAGTTCTTTGGTGCTTATCTTTGGCACAATCGTCCTGAGTTCCTGTTATCAGTGATTTAATTAGGAAGCCTAACGAGCTTGCTCAAGGCCTGCTTAGTCCTATCAGGTAAGAAGTCACAGGAAATGTCCTATCATCAACTCTGCTCAGCAGGTAACCAAAACTATCTTTGCAGGGGAAGAGATCAAAAGAAAACAAGGAAACTAAAAAAAATGCAAGTCTATGTCTTAGTCAGGGATTGTCAGGGATTTAACCCTTTCAGGCAGCACTGGGGATCGCTCCACCATAAGTGCTCCGACAAACAAGCAAGATTGCAGAGGTTATATGTATGTAATATGTATGTTATATGTAATCATACATATTCATAAGATCAATTTATATAAACATGAGATTTCTTGGAACTCATTAATATATGTAAATGTCCCTGACGCATGCGTACTTAAGTCCTTAGGTGGTCGTTAGGGATCCTCTGGTGGTCGTTGGAGGAAGTCGGTAGTCTTCATCACTCTGACCGCTGACTGAACTTTGTCTTTACACATGCTCAGTCCATCTTTGTCTTGCTCATACCTTCCTTGCATATCCAAAACCAGGTGGTTCTTGTGTGGTTTCTCCTTATCAGCCCTTTCCAGGGACACAGGGCCTGAAGAATTCCTTTTTATCTATCTACATTGCAATTATCTCAGCTAACCAAGGATTTAACACAGGCAAAGATTCTTACTGTAATGATTATTATGGGGGGTGGGGGGGAAGACCATATGTAGGTTTCCTTCAAATAAAGAATGCTCGTTAGCAATTCTACTACCTAAGCTTCCTTACTTAAGGCCAACAATACTGGCAAGCTAGGCTAAATTATCTGCGAAAGGGAAACTAAAAGGAAACATTGAGCAACCAAGATATTTACAACATTTCTTTTTGTCTTTGGGGATTTTAGCTCTTTTCACTATTATGAGCTGTTCAAAGTACTATTATGCGCATGGATGTAATTTTTTAACTGTATAGTATTTAGGAGGTGGCTTGGCTTGAGACCAAAACAGGTAGTTTTGAGCACCAATATTTTCTCTGTTGTTCAAGTCACAAAGGCACGGTCTTTATTTTCCAACCTTAAGTTAACCTTAACAATTGGACAAAAGAGTGTTTCTTAGTTTGATTTTTTTTTTTTAGGTTTAGATTGCTGAAATGTAGTCTACAGTTCAGTCGAAATGACAGTGATTGTTGCATGTAGCACTACTTGCAAATCAGTTCCCCACACTTTGTAACAGAAAGTGCTCTCCAAGTCTTCATCACTGCTAAGCTATGCCAGTAACTGGTATTTTTAATTGCACATTCTTTATATCAGGCTGAACTATAGCACCTGGATTTTGGCAGAGTAGGATAACTAATGTAGTGCTAGCTCTTCCTGTAGCCACTTTTAACCTAGACTGAGCACTCTCATGAGGTTTTGCTTAACTCTTGCAGATGTGTGCTTTGTATAATAGTGAGGTCTTGTTCAGGGAGTTGTGTGAAAAAGTTACAAATTCACACCTACCTAATTCCATAATAGTTCCCGTGTGTAGACATGCCCTAATACTAATAGTGCATGTGGATAATTGAGATATTTGTATAATTTAGTATTAATAGTGAGTGCATCACAATTGACTTAATTGATGTTCTCCTGTCTGACTGAAGGGACCTGCATCAAAGGAGGCTGTAATGGAAAGTAAGTAGGATATGAACCATGACAGAAATGAAGCATCTCTGCAGGCAATTCTAAAGGCCATTAAGAGAACAGTTAATGAACTATTAATCTATATGTGTGCTGCCAGCCAGGCCTGTTTTTCCCAAGGCCAGAACCTAAGATCAAAAGCACACTAAGCTATTAAAAACCTTGCCTAGCAAGGAAAGAGGTGGAGAGCTGCTAGTATCAACTCAGGAGGACATGCTGAGTAAAGATGGACAGCTTTTGACGCCCTGTAGCCAGCAGGGCCTGGGTAAATTTGCAGTACTTTGCAGGACCAGGCAGGTTCTCAGCTTATGTTCTCAGTCCATTCGGTGTTCCTGTAGTGCTGCAGTCCAGCCAATATGCCATGTGGCAAAGCAGGCTTTGTTGGCTTGGGCACACAGCAGCGTGCAAGTATTGCTGTGCTAATTCTGGAGGTGGCCCGGTCCATGCAGAACCAGCTCCAGGCATCAAGCTCCTCAGCATTTCAAGCTGGGGTATCTTTCACTCACAGTGTAGACATTCCCCAAACTGTACAGCTACAGCCCGAGTGCTTCTCCTCCTCTACGTCTCTCTCCTTAGCAATATGGCCACAGAAGAAAAGCGGAGGCAGCTGGGCTTGAGTGTTGTTTGAAAGAGGCAGTGGGTGGAGAAGGGAGCAATCCACCTGCTCAGTTTATATCTACAGGTAAATGAAGTTTGGAAGACACGGGTTTATGTAGCTGTATCAGTAGCTTGCCACAGGCACTGAGAGATGAGTCCCTGGCAGTTCCCAGCTGTAGTAGGGCTTGCTATGTTAATGCAATTGGAAAGGACTGCCAACTCCCAACCTTGGGATCCATGCTAACAGCTACAGCTTCAGGTTTCACTCAGACAAAAATGAAGATAATGGCTAAGGAGAATGCCTTCCCTATGACTGTAGCTGGCAGGTGAGAACAGGTTTGTGGTAGGTTGACAGCCCCATTTAGTTCTATGCTGGGAAACATTTAGTGAGAGCTGGTCCTTTGGGAAGTGTGCCCATAAGGGAGAGTGGGGGAGAGTGATCATAGCTGAGGTTCACTTCTGAGCTATAATGACACTATGGCCTGTAACTGAAGATGGAGGGGAAACAATTGTGCAAGTCACCTACGACGTGTATGTGTCTGTAGACTGGCAGAAACACGGAACAAACTCCAAACAAATTTAATATTGAGAACAGAGCTTTTGCTATTGAAGTCTGCATTTTGAGTCTGAATCTTACATTGATGAAAGGAGCTGGGTTGGCAGATCTAAAGATGTGTCTGCTGTTTGTTCAGGCAATGAGTACATGGCATGTGATTGATAGTCATGAAACTACTCCCTGTGCAGCACAACAGTGCATTTCAATCTTTTCTGGAACCTCTGCAGATAAAAATGACCTATGGTTGCCTATAGTGACTGCACTCTTTCTGTTCATTCTGCCCACACAGCTGTAATCTAAGTCAATTGAGTGAATGTCCTCAGTCAGACAGCTATGCCTGATTCCCAAGTCAGGACTGTGTGGTACCTGGGGGATCACTTTCAGATTGGGTTTTAGGTGCTGTTGAATTTGAGTCCGTGCTCTGCAGGTAAACAGTAGAAGGGATTGGTCAAGATTACCGAGTTACTTGTTCTTTCTGAGACCTAACACTTTTCAAATGTGGGGCTTAATCATCTTAATATTGAAGTTGAAGCAATTTTTGCCATCACAGCAGGGAGAAGGACTAGGCTAGGTCAAAATAATTTACATAAGAATTGTAACTATACTGCTACCATGGGTCAGAAATTATTGTTGTCATTACAATGGGAGAACTGAGGAGAAATCCTTCTCAATTTTTTTTACTATATATTTTAGGAATAGTTGTTTAGAAGAACTTTTGATTACATACACATTAGAGGTAAGTGGTGTGTGGTGCTGTGGATTTATGATGTGACAGGTTTTTGTTTCCTGACAAATTGTTTCTGGGCAATTTTTAAGAAAATTTAAACAAATCACTTGTATTCTATTTCTCTGTTACTCAAGTTCTACTGTCAAGGCAAAGAGGAAAAAAAGGGGAAAAAAAAAAAAGGAAAACTCAGCTACAGTTACAGTATCTGTTTCTTTGTTCAAACCTTATCATCTTAGTGGGCCTATATATACTCTATTCTTTGTAAACTCATAATTACAATACACTATAGTAGTACCTTAATTACACACTGAAACATGCCTCAGGCAAGCCATACTTTCTGGTACTTTAGTTATGCTTTGCAATACTTCAGTTAACCTAGTTGTTAGTGTGGGAAGCCAAATACACTGCAACTCAGCAAAGGCAATAAAAAAAAAATTGCAGGTTGGCAGGAGATTAATGTCCATGCTGATGAACACAAATCAAAATACTTGTTGCAAACATTGATTTCCTACATAAGAATTTAAAAATTAGAAAGAATAAATTGTGAAAATTAGGTATAAATTTTGCATTGATTTTGAAATAAAATATTCACCTACAGAAGAGGGATAGATAGTAAATAGGTGTGTATTGAACACAGAAAAACAAGTCAGCAGAATGACTTTGATTTGGACTGAGAAGCTAGAGTCAAAACAGTAACCCTTCAGTAACCCAAACAGTAACCCTTAACAGCAATAATGTATCATGTTCATGTGATGGCTAGCACTGAGAAGTGGACTTCAACTGGAAGTCCATGATGCTACAGCAATACAAATCTGCTATTGTCTTCCATCCTTGGCTGCAGTGGCTTAAACATAAATGATGGACACTTTTGACCCTGTGTGTCAGAAAAGGATAAATTATCTGCTCATTTGAGGCTAGTCAAAGTCTCCCTGACAGGTATGCAAGCATAATCTGGAGCAATTCTAATAATACACTAAATGGCATTGCTTCAGAATGGCATAACTGGTATAACCAAGAGCAAGGTTTTGTTCAAGCAGCAAATATTTGCTAATAAATTATGGTGGTCTTCAGAAATGAAAGAGAAGATGTGAGGTTAAAGGAAAATACAGAGTCCCCTAATTCATGCAGGGCCTGATCCAATTCTTAAAGACTTTATTTGGGGTCAAATGTGGCTTACAGTCAACAGAAGAACTTTCCTTCATAGGGAGAATAGGATTTCAGTCAGGCACCAGCATGAAAACCTGCAAGAAAAATGTATTTCTGTTTTGTTGCCTGCAACCCAAATTTAATTAATTCAGTCTAACCGATGTGATTCATATAGTCAACAGATGCGCACTGACAATAAAACATCATTAAACACCTCCCCCCCCCCCAACTCCTAAGAAGAGGGATTTTAAAGAAGGGGTTACATAGATTTAGCCTAGAGGGCAGCAGTGAAAGCCCAGCACACACTGTTGTAGTAGAGAAGAGAATGCAATAAAATAATCCATGCAGCCCACTTCTCTGCCATTTTATATGCAGCAACTATACGTAAGTCTTTTAAATTTACACAGGCCTCATATCAAGCCAAAAGATAACACACATCAATTGTAACTTCTGTGGCTTCTCACACTTTGTATTACAGGCTCTCCACCATTAAATGTGGCTGTTTGTTAGTGAAAACAGATGGGTTATGCTTAAACTTTTTCATAAATTAGCTTAAGTCCTGCAATGCATATGCACACCCACGCTGACTGCTGCCATCAGTGTGTGCTGTATCCTGTTAACCAACAAGAATATTTGCCTTTTGAGCAGTGACCTGGGTCCTGTGACTTACAACAAGAATTACTGTTGCAATGTCTTTCCAATGTTCGTGTCCCTAAGCTGACTGTGCGAGGACCAGGCAATGCTGCTCTGCCACCTTCCTAGCTTTCTTCTGACATCACAGCCTCCTCCTGGTGGTACCAGCCCTTCTGATAACACACTCTGATGTGTTTCTAGGAAAAATGATACTCTCTTGCTTTTCTTCAACAGATTGCTGACAGGTTACATGGGTAACTTACTGATCCTAACTCTCTTACTAATAGTCCTCCTCCTCCCTTCTTTTCTTTTTTTTTTTTTGGTTAAACTTTCTACCTTCTTAGGCAAGACCCAGAAAACATCTTCTTGCCACAATCTTGACAACTTACTGGTTGTTCAGTAATTAAATCTCTGGGCATCTACTATATTGGGCTTATTTCCTTCTTCCCGATTCTTGGCATTGACTGTTAAGGGGAAGGTTAGTTTGCTTTAGTGTTCCATATGTTGGGGCAGCAGGCATCGTAACCGCATAGGGGGATGGATGTAAGATGCACAGTATGTGTAGTCATTTTGTGGAGTATAAATGCTTTGAGGCAAGGCAGGGTGTTTCAAGAAAGCTTTCAAGATTGTACAGTCATCCTAGGATGGAGGTATATCTTATGTTTTTTGTAATTACTTGTTTTTACTATCAAGACATCAAGTATTTTATTCTACTGCTGATTAAAACATTAGCTATTAGGAAAACTATTTACAGACTTACATCTCCTGGTCCACAGATAGAAATACAGACTACAGGTAGATATTGCAGTTGGGTTTTTTAACTCTTTTTTTTTTAAAACTTTGCTGAATACACTTTTGCTGAACTCTAACACTGAAGCACCATTTTACAATTAATATTCCCTAACTTCAGATTAAGAGCCTTTGAAAATAAAATTTCTCCTTTCTGAAATCTTTATTTCTCACCATGAGAGTCAGGAGGGAGAGAGGTTGCATTTCTTTTATTACATTCTTACCTATAAGCAACAGGTTGCCATGATTTGAGGGAGCCAGTGTGATACATGAGAGGCAGTACAATACTTACAGCCCTGCCATGTTTACTGCAATTCATAGTCCATAGTCTTGTTTGTCTTCAAACTTCAAAATCTCTCACATGTTATCTCACAGTAGTTCTAAATAAAATGTATTGATTTGCATACTATTAATATTATAACTTCAGCGTCAACATTACACAAATGCATTATCACTATGATAGAAATATTTTTTCAATAGCAGCATCCTATTGGGTCTGACACTGGAAAACATGTCATTTACATTATACTATACTGGGGTGGGGGGAGTGATACAGCCAACAGCTTTTTATAATAAGAACCAAGTGCAGCAGTGTATCAACTGGCACACTGGCAGTGAGAAAATTTAATTATATTTCTCAAAAAAAGGTACAAAATTTCTTATAAATCCTGTTTAAAGATACAATTTTAAAGCAGTTAGTAAAGAAGTGTTATACCATCCAGAACAAAAATAGCTACCAAGAAAGGATATAGTCCACATGGTTACCAACAGAGCCTTTCAGATCTGAACAGCAAGCCACTAGCAATCGCTGACCAGATGGTAACTGCACTAGCCCAGGAAATAGAGTTTAGTTTTTTGCTTTCCAAATCCCTCACTGCTGTTCAAGTTTGTTCAACACAGCATGGCCACTGTAAAGTGGCCTTCCTATAATTGTGCAGCATGTATTTGCAGAGTTTTGAGGATCCTTAGTTACTCAACTATAATGACAAGCTGTGGGGATATGTACCAACTGTGAGCTTGATCACAGGGGAGAGCAATGAGACAAACAGAGGGACACTGTTGAGACTCTTGCCTCCATGTAACACCAAGAGCCTATGAAACCAATGTGGCAGATACTGCTCCCAACACTGCATGGAGCTCCACTGAAAGAAACAAAGGTGCACTTAATAATTATCCCAAGCCAAATTCTTCCTGGTTTTTGTCTGGTAGAGTTGTGTAGTATTAAGTGACTGCAATATAGCATACAGATATTCAGGGACACTTTAGACTATTAGCCCAGCTATGGCAGCAGGAAGCTCAGCACAGTCTATTTCAGTTTGCTCTTGGTACGGTAATTTATCTTTTGGCCATCCAAAACTGAAAAACCCACTGGAAACCTGAGAAGAATAAGAGAAGCAATGGGGAAGACGTGACAATGCATGGGACGTGAGACGGGGAAACAGTAAGAAGGCAAGAGAGATGTCATCCTGCTAGAAGCAATGTAGCCATGAAACCCTATTCTTAGCACTGCAAAAGCTTTCAGGTGGATTATCTGTGCACTCTGTGTACAGACATACTGTCACAATCATGACAGTGCTGTGCAGGCAGCATGTCTTCTTTTTCACAGACCATTCAATGCTGAATTGGCTGGTGTGGTGAAGCAGGAGGTGCCAACACATCACAGGATATAGGGCTTGTAGCTCAAATAGTCAAACCAAGAGCTCACTAATTCAGAGAGGGATTGTCCAGGAATTCAGGCTTAAATGCTAAACTCTTTTTACTAACAGTTCATACAGTGCCTGGCCTAACTCCTCCCTAGGAAGCAGTGGGGTAGAGAATACATAGAGCAAGAACAGAGCTGAAAGCTCTGTACTGGATCCTCAAGTGGACTTTGCTATAGACATTGTTCCCACTGCTTTATTGTAGTTCTGAGTATGTTTTATTGAGCTACCTGGAGCTTGTGTAGACATGCTCATATTGCGGAAATAAAACAAAAAAAAACATATACCATCTTTTCAAAGCACAAATCTTGATAAAGCTCTCAGAAAAGAAAATGAAAAGATTAAGAGACACGCTATCCTTGCAAATACCAGACTTGCTTCCAGTTGCAATAGCAGGGTATGACCTTCTTGCTTCAATATGATGAAAAAAAACCCTGCAAGTTTTTATTATATGCTACAGTGTATTTAATTAGTTTTTAAAATATAGTATAGTGCTTAGAGATGAGCAGACATTTTTTTCAAGTGGACATCATTGTGTATCTGCCTATCAAAGTCTGCAGTCTCCCATACAGCAGCCTTAATTGTTTGCATTACTTGGAAGATTAATGCAATTTATAAGATTTACTACACCATCAGCATAACTATTTAATTATTTAAAGTGTCTTTCTTTGATAAATTCATGTTCATAGGGGTGGCAGCTATATAGAAAATACAGAAGATTTCTTCTTACCTCTCTTCAGTGTAAGGTATGTTCTACTATTAATTCTAATCCAAGTCATCAGGAATGGAAACACAAACCCCAAGCCTTTTACACTATGAAACCTGGAAGACAAGCCAGAAATCTCCTAGATTTTTATGTCTATGTATATAGGAAATGAGTTACTTGTGAAAAAAATAAAGATAATGCCAGTTTGTGCTTTGTAACCCCCTAGATAATTGAAACCTCTCTCTTACCCATATCTTTTTTTTTTCCTTTGTGGAGGTGGGGGGGCAATTGAAAGGCAATAAAGTAAAGGAAGGATAAAAAGTTAACTGTATTGAGACTTGAGTGTCTGAGATGATAAAGTATTGGGAAATTTCTGTGTAACAAGTTGTATGGTCTGGTAAAACAGGCCATTTAAATGCAAGATAGCTATTCCAGTCATAGGTGCATACAGAGTTGTCCCACAAAAACAAAACTCAGGTAATTGCTTGGTAGTGGCCAGAAATGCGGAGGGGAAAAGAATCAGTTGAACCATGGACTGTTTCTCTTTGTCCAGAAGTTGTGCAGAGACACTGAGCAACTGAATGTCAGGGAAGATTTCTTCCTACCTTGGGAATGTACATTGCACTTGATCATACAGCAGAACTTTTTTCCTCTTGATGAAAAATGCCTGGCAAGAACAAATTCCATCTTCAAGGTAGACTCCAAACCTGCTAATTGTTCTGACTCCAGAAAAGGAAGGGCATCTTGGAGGTCTTTTTTGGAGTTTGACTGCACTCTTGGCAGCGACCCTTTTACCCTTCTAAAATTTCCTCTTGGGCAATTGTAAGTATCTTTCCCCACAGAGCCCTGATAGCCATTGCTAAAATCTTCCTGGGCTTCTTTTCACCTACTAACTCCGTTGATTTCTCACGTTTTCTGCAGAGTACTAACAACTCGGACCCAGTACCTGCACTGATGAAACCATATCGCAAAAAATTACTAACGCTAAAAGAAAAGCAGCTGCAGAATAAACCTTGCAAATATAAATAGCTGTGATCCAAATCCAGGAAATGTGTATTTGAATAAAACCTGAAGCCCTGAGCTCTTCATATGTATGTAAATTTTAGCAAGAATTGACCTACCCTATTGAAATTATGTTAGTATATTATCAGGCCAAGAATAACTTTTAAAAAAACCCACAAAACCAAAACCCACATCTATCTTGCTTTCTCACATGCAATTCAAGTGTTTGATTCTAACACTGAACGCCATTACTTGGCACATAAAACTTGTTAAATGTGTGAATTACTAGGTTTTTAAACTGATGTAGTGGAAGGAAAGGCTGGCCTCACCATGTTCAATCTCAGTGAGAATCGTGTTTTCAAAATAACCATGAAGGACAGAAATGGTTTCAAGCTTCAAAGATTTTTTTTTAGAAGAGTAATAGATAAATACAGAATGGTATGAAAACAGAGAGTACTCCAACTGTATCTGAAAAGATAAATGAGGCTTCCTGAGAGACGTATAACAAGACACTGTATTCTTTCCTATTTGCTTCCAGTAAGCACAGTATTTCTTCACTGGAACTATCTATTCTTACTAAGTAGCAAAGGTTAGCTGTAGCAGCCACAGTAACATAAACAATATTATTGATGAGGCAGTTCATCTGAATACTGATACAATACAAAGAAGAACTAAACCCTCACAGCCTGTAATGCACATTAGGAAGTCATTTTATGTAGTAAATGGGAGAATGTATTGTTGCATCTCATAAATACAGAAAACAGTAATCATATTGTACTATTGATGCAGATGTTTTTCAGGGGTGGAATTTAGTTGTGCAGGCTCAACACAAAATTGCAAGGGTTAGAGTGACTAACAAAGTCACTTTGCTCACTGTGCAATTTGTTCATTTGCTCTGATCACGGAGATTTCCTTTCTCACCAGAGTTGCTCAGGTGCCCAACTTAGATGTGTAGTATGTTCTGTGGTCTGTGCAACACAAACAATCCAGTAAAAGGAAAGATACAGTAAGTAAATTCAAAGCTGTCCAAAAGTCTGAAAATGGTGATTTTTGGGGGGAGGAAGCAAAGGAAACATGAAGAAAAAATTCTATAAGCAACTAATTCTTCCTTGCTATGGTAAATTCCAAACAGTTTCTTAAGAACGCTTTATGCCTGCAGATTACGTCTACCTTTCCTTTAGTTCCCAGCATAACCTGCAAGGCTTGTTGGTTTTCCAGAGCAAAACCCAATAACTTAGCAAACCAGCTTACATGAGAAAGAATGAGGTTCAAGGGAAGGCATGGGTCTTACTGTGGGCTGTGTGCCTCTTACTCCAAGTCTTGAATCAGTGCTTACACATGTGCTTAGAGTGCTTTGTTGGTCCTTTAGACCAGTACTGTGTAAATATAGAATGTTATGTTTACCTGAACTACTGCAGTGTATAAATATTCAAGTGTTGGCTGCCAGTTTTATGAATGTAAGACTCATGTTGCACTAATGGCAATTATATATTCAATCACAAATGAGGAGACTTTCAAGAGACACTTAAGAGCACTGAAGTATTAGATATCTAATGAGCAAAAAGTCCTAATAAGTAAAGAAGGAAAATAACTGTGGCTTTTCAGTGAAACTTCACAGATAGCTAGCTCTACAAATATCCTTTCTCTGCACCAGAATCTCAGTAAGTCTGAGACTTCTTCAAAAAAAGCAAAAATACCCCATTCTAGAATGTTTTGTGAAACGTGGTTGTTTAGTTCTGCCACCATGTACATACCACTGTGTGTTCAGAGAAAGGGGTATTGCTTACATGATTCCTTCAATCTCTTTGAAAAGCAAGGCAGCTCTCCTCTGCATGCTTCTACTCAGAAAAAAATGGGGTGGAGCCCTGTGTAAGAAAGTTTGCTGCCTAAGGCCTGATCCATGCTTTAGCATTCTCTCCTGAGAAATCCAGTCTTACATTCTCAATCTATTTTACCCAGTTTTTAATTGTCTGATTACTTTATTCTTAACTTTCTTAGGTCTCCTTGTGCCTTCCAACAATTAGGAGAGATGGGAGTCAAGTCATATTCTTGCCTTATCATCTGTGCCAAGAGGTTTTCTGCACCAGTGCAGATGCTTTTGTAAGGGGTGTGGGATTTCTTTCTGCTAGCTACCAAGAGTGTCGCATTAGATGTTTGTAATGCAATGCGTTGCATAATAGTATGATTTGCTCATCCTCCTACAGCTTGCCTGACAACTTCTCAAATTTTTTTCTGTAACATCCTCCCATTTATTCTAGAAACACTGCAATTAAATATTGAGGGTTGTTTTATATTTATTTAAATAATTAATTGGATCATTATCAGAAAAGCAAGAAAATTCTCTTTTCTGCATGTGCAGAATAATAGTTAGATTATTTTATTAACAGTTAGATTATTCTATTTAAATAATAGAATACAGCAGTTCTTCCTAGAAAAATATGGATATAGAAACTGATAGGCTGGCATAACGATCCTGATTGGAAGACCTTGTACATCGAGTAGCTAGTGAGCCACAAAACAGTGAACGTGAGTAGGTGCAGGCCTATGCTGTGCTGCGCTGTGCTGGATTTATAGCTTAGCCTTCAAGCCTGCATTGTGCTGGGCATATCCCTTGGCCACTGGATAGACTGAGATGGTTGATAGTAACAGAGGAGCCTGCAGGCAGATCCCACTTGATATCAGCAACTATGCCACCTGCATGGCCAGTGCAGCAACAAGTTCTCATCTGAAAATCCTTTTTAATTTGGTAGTAGAAAGAATGAAGAGATTTGTTTACTTTTAAGAAAAGCGTACGGTAGCTTCAATGACCAAAACAATGTAACCTTTCAAAGGATGGGATCTGCATCGTGTGCTTCGCCCTGATCGGGAGGAGGGCTCATCTGATACTGCACAACTCCACATTTCCAGCATCTGAAAGGACTTATGATTACCTATACAATTTGCCTCTTCTTTATAGAGTTAGCTCTGATAAATGGCATTTTAAGCGATACTTTACAGAGTGTGAGTGCCTTTCTTACTGGGATCCTAAGGAACCACCACCTCCACCTGGTGCAAAACAACTGGTTAACCTTGGCTAAGTTTACGAAAGCATGTTATAATACAGGTTTTTAGTCTGGGTACCAGTATCAGTGAAGGGAAACTACAGCTTCCACAGCCTCCCTAAGGCTACAACACTCTCTCAACACAGGTCTCGTTTAGCACGGCATAGATTATGTGCCAATAAAGTTAACAGTCGTTAAATACATACTTAAGAGTGCTGCTGAGTGAAGGCTTATGTAAGTGCATGTAAGCACATCTGAAAAGGACTATATGTAATCTTCTTGACTTGATCTTGATCACAAGGTACTGATCACAGACACTTAAGATTGCCATGCTGACATAGGAGTTTAGGAAGCATATTGTTATTTAGAAAGAATGCCAATATATCCTGGGCATCATTTGGGATCTGCTGGGCATCCAAAGAGGGATTATTGTTCTTACATGTTGAAGATTACATGGGAAAATTCTGAATTCTGTTTTTTCAAATACATGTAACCCCTTTGTAAAAAAAAAAGAAGTCTTGTTTTGTTATTAAAAAGTGAACAATAACTTCTGATTATATGCAAATTCATGAAGTGTTTCACTCCCATGACACATTTCAGAGTGTACTGCTCAACAATTGTCACGTTTACCAAATTCATTGATAATCACCAAGCACATGTTAGCATTTGGCATTTAAAACGCAAGCCACATTGTAAACTTCCAGGTTTCCACCACCTATGGAAAGTCAAGTCATGAGTAAAGTTTGAAATTTCTAGAGGCAACACTCCGAGTGAATGTTCTTATTGACTGCCTCCTTTTATGGCCCTGTTAACTTTGTACCTTTCCTTCTAGAGAAGATATCAACCCTATTTGAATATTAAACCATTTGCAAGGGAAAAATAAAAAATCAGTCATAACTGACAGAGAGCATCAGAGCAGGGAAAGGTGAGAATGGATACACCGAGTTACAACTTCCAAAGGAGTTCGAGTTAAAGAGAGTTTATTAACCTGCGTTAGGACTCAGAGTATACTTTCCATCAGACTCCCATTTTTAAACTACTGACAGGACCCCAAACCTGCAATTGCCTAATTCCAGTTGAACTATAAATATTCAGGGCATTACTACTGTATCGTTTTAAGGGACATGGCTTACCATGTTACATTATTTCTAATATAAATTTAAATTCTAATTTGCAGTAGGACACAGTCATTGAGTTAAGGTGAAGTGCATACTTCTTCCTGTTGTTTTGACGCTTGGCAATCTGATATGCTTTTTCTATGCAAAAACTTACTGAATTGGAACAATATCGCTGTAAGATATCCCCCTTTGCAGATTCTTTTACTTTATCTTTGCAGGAAGTTTTCTATTGTCACATTACATCTCCTATCGTCAAAGCATTTTGAGAACTCTGTACTGGTGCCAACAGTCTTCATACGGTGTTAATAAGAAAAAGGAACAGTACAGTACAAAATGCCATGCAGAGCGCCTTCCCTGACTTGCTGCAATCACCTTTCAGAAATATTAGGGAAGGTGTTTACTGCTGAGCTCAGAAATTCATCCACTGGATTGTGAGGGGGAAATACTGCTGTGTTTTTGTTCAGAAGAAAAGAAATTGTGTTTCCTATTACAATATCTAGCAATGACTACTGTCCGAGCTAAAATTTGGAGCTTCTCAAATGGAAATGAGAATTGTAATGCCAAATTGAGCCCCCCCGGCTAAATCTATTTGATGTATTTGTAATTAATTATCCATAGCTGAAGAAGATTAGAACAGAGTTCAAAGCTGATTAATATACAAAGGAAATTGCTGTATTAGACAACAAAAATAGCTGTAAAAGGTCTAGGCCTGTTTATCAGGGTCTTGCTCTCAGGAAAGTTTCACCAGCAGTTCTAGTGAAGCTTTAGTTTCACTAGAATTCTAGTTCTTGAAAGTGTTGGGGTCTCAGATGTATGTGAATTGTGCCATTCAAAACATGTGCTAACACAGCTAATTTAGTACAGCCGCCTGGAATTTATTTATAGACAATCGTACTTTTGCAGGGTTGGGGTGGAAAGTCAGAACTGAAGCTTTAGGGAGACTAAGAGAAGCCCTGGAGCTTGTCTTTTCTTCTGGCTGTGTAAAGCTGTTATGATGCATCTAACTAAAGTCTGCAAGACAATAAGGAAATGTCAATTAAAGTTAATTCTCTCTGCAACCCACACAACCAGACGTAGTCCCCAAGGTTCTAGCAGAAGCTGGGCTGGTAGTTGGATTGATATATTATTGTAGTCTAACAGGAGCTGGTGGAAGGCCAAGGCTTACAGAAAGCTGATAAGGGGGATTCGGGCTAGAAAGCAGAACGTCTAAACAAGAATTACTGTCCTTGGGAGAAAAGCACATCCTGGAGAAATATGTAAGCTAATTAAGATGTTTTGGGAACCATCTGAAACAACTAGTAGAAGTGTGATAAGAAGCACCCTCATGCGAACTATCCTCATTATAATACTAAAAGTCACACCCCTTGAGCTGGAGACCCTGGCCCAAGCAGAGACCCCTCACCTTTGAGCATGCGCAGAATATTAAAGTAGCACTGCAGCTTTAAGTTGAAATAAGAGAAATGTAGACCAATAGAAAACTGCTTTGTGTAATTACTTATGCATAGGCATAACTAGACTGTATAAATACTGTACCTGCATGACCGTACTTTGTGCTAGCTTTGTGGAGCTACCACCTAGCACCCATCTCTGCGCAGACACGAAATAAAATACCTCTGCCCTGTGTGTATATATTGGCGTCTCACACACCGGGTAAACGACCTCACACTTGTGGGATAACAGTTTTTGGCACCCCAGGTGGGACTGAGCTGACAGCCTTGCCCGGTTTGTCTTGCCGCATCCGCCAAGGAGAAGAGACCTGAGTGGACTCCAGCACTCACCGACCTGTTGATCTGAGACTCCTTCAGCTCCTCTCCTGCAGTTGGGCAGTAAGCGACACAATGGTGCACTGCTACTGAAAAGAGGTATTTTTGGGGGGATATTTTGGGGGGATATGAGAAAAGGGGGGTAAGTTCAAGATCTCTCAGGAAGCAGGCACCATCTGTTCTGTTTTGGGCTCTGCATAAGACACATCAGGGAAGATATGTGGCAGCAGCATAGTTCTGTTTGTTTCTACACGCTGTTCTGTTCTGATTAATGAAGGGAGACGTCCCTCATTCTGGTTTGTGTAGAAACGCTGGGTTTTTCAGTACCGATATGGGTGCTGCTGCTTCCCAGGAGGCACCTGTTTCCTCTCCTCTAGCATGCATCCTGAAGAACTGGAATAAATCTGGGGGGGATCCCATGACTAAAAATAAGCTAAAATGATACTGTAATCAATGGTGGCCACAATATCAATTGGAAGATAGTGAAAAATGTCCTGAGAATAGATCCTTGAAATATAATGCTATATTGCAATTAATGTTGTTTTGTCGAAGATATTGCAATTAATGTTGTTTTGTCAGGGAACTGAAAAATGGGATGAAATACCTTATGTGGATATGTTTTTTTGTTAAGAAATGATTGGGATATTAGGAAGAAATGTGGTTTAGTGGATTCTAAACATCAGATTGGAATATATGTGTTAAAAGAGAAAAAGAAAAAATCTTGTATTGAATTGACACGCAAATTCGTGAATGACACGCAAATTCGTGAAGCGTTCCATATTTTTGATTGTGCCCCTGTACTCGGCACTAGTGAGGCTGCACCTCAAATACTGTGTTCAGTTTTGGGCCCCTCACTACAAGAGAGACATTGAGGTGCTGGAGCGTGTCCAGAGACGGGCAACGAAGCTGGTGAAGGGTCTAGAGTAGAAGTCTGATGAGGAGCGGCTGAGGGACCAGGGGTTGTTTAGCCTGGAGAAAAGGAGGCTGAGGGGAGACCTTATTGCTCTCTACAACTACCTGAAAGGAGGTGGTAGAGAGGTGGGGGTCAGTCTCTTCTCCCAGGTAACAAATGATAGGACAAGAGGAAATGGCCTCAAGTTGCGCCAGGGGAGGTTTAGACTGGATATTAGGAAATTTTACTTCACTGAAAGGGTTATGAAGCATTGGAACAGGCTGCCCAGGGAAGTGGTTGAGTTGCCATCCCTGGAGGTATTTAAAAGACGTTTGGATGAGGTGCTTAGGGACATGGTATAGTGGTGGACTTGGTAGTGTTAGGTTTACGGTTGGACTCGATGATCTTAAAGGTCTTTTCCAACCTATACGATTCTGTGATTCTGTGATTCTGTGAATTGAGACAATCCAGAAGAAATGTATAGTACTGTTAAAACTGTAATGATGACTCACAATCCTAACTGGGGAGATGCACAGGCTCTCCTAGAATATTTGTTTACCACCGAGGAGAGAAGAACAATTTTAAAGAAGGCTAGAGAAGGACTAACTCAAGAACATGGGCCGGTGCCTAATACCAATATGTACCTCCCAAAAGAGGATCCAGACTGGGATCCAAACACAAGTGAGGGATTACAGAGGGTAAAGGAGTATCAAAAGTTAATTTATTTTGTATGGGATTCAACATGGAGTGCAAAAGCCTAAGAATTTATCTAAACTGTATGAAGTAAGGCAGGGGGATAAGGAAACTCTCGTCAGCCTTCTATGAGAGACTGTGTGAAGTAGCTCGAAAATGGACAGATCTGGAAGATGATAGCAATTTAAAGTTATTTAACATTCTGTTTATTGGCCAAGCAGCAGCAGACATAAGAAAGAAATTACAAAAGGTAGAGGGCGTGGATGGCATGACAATCTCACTGTTACTGTCAATCCCAATAAGGTGTATAAAGTTTCCCCAGCCGATCCTCTGGTTCCAGTCAAGCTGGGGAATGAAGTAATAGATTTTTTAATTGATAGTGGAGCCATACATTCTGTAGTAACTAGTCGTAGGGGACCCTTAAGTAGAACTAAAATAAGCGTTGTTGGTGCAACAGGGAAAAAGACTTTAAGGCCATTTTTACAACCTATGGAATGTTCAATTGGAAATACTAAATTAACTCGTTAATTCCTTTCTATGCCAGAATGCCCCTTACCATTGCTTGGACGGGATTTACTTTGTAAACTGAATGCACAACTAACTTTTTCTGAAGACTCTGTTCAGTTGCATATTCCTCCAGAGACTGCCTGGAAAGCCCAGATATGTTTGTTAACTGAGAAAGATCCTAATGAAGAAATGAATGTTCTAGAGGAAGTACTGAATGTGGTCACACCTCTAGCACGGGCATCGAAGATACCTGGACAAGTGAAGAATGCAACCCCAGTAAAGACTGAACTGAAACCAGGAGCTCAACCGGTAAGAAAGAAACAATACCCCATTAAGCTCGAGGCCTGAAAGGGATTACAACCTATAATAAGCTCCTTTTTAGAACATGGATTGTTACAGGAGTGTCAATTGGAATTTAATACTCCCATCCTACCTGTAAAGAAGCCCCATTCTTCTGAATATAGACTGGTACAGGACTTATGAGAAATTAATGCAAGGACAGTAGATGTCCACCCTGTGGTTTCAAACCTATATACCCTCCTTACTACAATTCCTAACAGTAATACTTATTCCACAGTATTAGATTTAAAGGACGCCTTCTTCTGTATACCTGTGGATGAGCAGAGCCAGACCATCTTCGCCTTTGAATGGGAGAATCCAGCTACAGGACGAAAGACACAACTCTGCTGGACTGTCCTTCCCCAAGGATTCAAGAACAGCCCTACCTTGTTTGGTAAAGTCCTAGCTGAAGAATTGGAACTATGGCAAAATGATCATGATGCTGTAACATTGTTGCACTATGTTGATGACTTGCTAATTGGTTCTGACAGTTATGAGGCAAGTCTGGAAGCCACCGTCAGTTTGCTTAACTTTCTGTGCTTGGCAGGGTATCAGGTTTCTAAGAAAAAGGCTCAGATTGGGGAAAAAAGGTCCAATATATAGGGTTTGAAATCACTAAAGGACAGAGAGAATTAAGTACTGAGAGAAAAGAGGCTATTTGTAGAATTGCTGTACCTACATCAAAGAAGCAATTAAGAGGATTTCTGGGAATGGCCGGATGGTGTTGGTTATGGATTCCCAATTTTGGACTAATTGCCAAACCACTGTATGCTGATGTGAAAGGACCTGAGGGGGTTCTTGAATGGACACCTGAATGTAGGAAGAGTTTTGATGAAATTAAAAGGAAACTCATGGCGGCTCCTACTTTGGGACTCCCGAATTTGAGGAAACCCTTCCAATTATATGTACATGAACGACAGCAAGTGGCATTAGGAGTTTTGACACAAAAATTGCGGAGCTGGAAAAGACCAGTGGGATATTTTTTAAAGCAGATAGATGAGATCAGTAAAGGCTGGCCCACTTGTTTGAGGGCAGTAGCGGCAACTGCAACTTTGAAGAATCTTGGAAATTGACATTAGGCCAACTGATTACTGTGTTTGTACCTCATGCTGTGTCTTCTCTTCTTGAAAATAAAGGGCATCATTGGATCTCCCCAAGCAGGTTAGCTAAATATAAAGTGGTGCTGCTGGAACAAGATGATGTTGTAATCTCCCTGACCTCTGCTCTAAATCCTGCAACTCTGCTAATTTCTGAAAAGATGATGGAAATTCTACTCAAGAAACTGCACCAAGAAACACACTCGGGAGCAGATGCATTAGTACTAATTGCCAAAAGACACATCATTGGGCCAAGAACGCAAAACCTAGCGGATATAATAGTTAAAAAGTGCACTATCTGTTGCGCCAAGAACCCCAAAATTGCAAAGAAAATCATGGGAGGAGTTGTAAAACAAGGAATAACTCCAAGGGAAAAACTGGCAAATAGATTTTACAGAATTGCCAACATGGAATCTGTATAAATATTTATTGGTAATGGTAGATACCTTTTCTGGTTGGCCCGAAGCTTTCCCTTGTCACACTAACAAGGCTAGGGAAGTGATTAAAATTTTATTGAAATAAATTATCCCCAGATTCAGTGTTCCAGAAGGTATATCCTCTGATAACACACCCCACTTTATTGCAGAAACAGTGCAGGGAGTTTCTAGATTTCTAGACATTAAATGGGATTTGCATACCCCTTGGAGGCCACAGTCCAGTGGCAAAGTAGAAAGAACGAATCAAACTCTAAAAAGACAGATTTCTAAATGTGTCAGGAAACTCAAATGAAATGGGTAGATATTCTACCCATAGCATTAATGAGAGTACGAGTTAGGGAAGGTATAAATCAATTTGAGATCCTGTATGGGAAACCATATCCAATCAATCATTTAACCACGAAGGGAGACCAAATGCATATAAAAGGACAGGCTGTAATTAAAGAGTATTTGATTTCTCTCTCGCAGAATTTATCGTCCCTGCATAGGTACCTCAACCAGAAGACTCCCATTCCCTTGGACACTCCAGTGCACCCATTCCAACCAGTAGACACAGTCTATGTATGAACTGGGAAAGATGAGGCCTTGAAAGAAAAGTGGAAAGGATCTTATACAGTGCTATTAAAAACTTATACAGCGGTAAAGGTGAACGGGATCGACTCCTGGATTCATTATACTAGAGTAAAGAAGGTGCCAGACCAGGACCAGTGGACCTCCATGCCAACTGGAGAACTGAAACTCTGACTAACCAGGGACTGTTGATGAATTGTATCAAGGTTCTTCTTTTAGAAAACTGTTATTGAAATTACTCGTAGGACACTCTCAGAAAGTGTTATTAATTTAGCATACTTATAATGAAAATTGTATCTCTGACATTGATTAACCTAGCATTTACTTTTTGTAACAGAAATCTAGTCTTAAAACTTGTCCAATCCTTTGGAAGAATCCATAATGTCAGCAGTATAATGGCCTGTTCACCATTACCTAAATCTGCAGCCAATCCCCTCGAGTGGGGAATTTTAACTTTAGATTTAAACTGAAACTTTCCTCAGTCTCCAAATTACCTCCTTTCAGAGTCGAATGTGGTTGTACAATCTAACAGAACAAGTAGAACTATTAGCAAATGCAACCAGAGCAGGATTTCAAGATTTAAAACACTCAATTACAGGAAACTTCAAAGATGACGTTGCAGAACAGGCTAACCTTAGATTTAATGTTATTACATGAACATGGAGTATATGGGTACCTAAAACTGAAAAACAAAGGTTGTTGCATCCAGATCCCCAATATAACTGAACATTTAGATCAACAAATAGACGAAATAAAACAAGTGGCAAAATCAAGTAGAAATATTCAGGCCTCTAAACAAACTATTACAAAGTTTTGGATTCTCCCTAACAGGATGGTTGGCAAGTAGTTTACTTCAAACGATAATTATAATTGTACTCATCATGATAACCATCTGTATTGTTGTTAGTTGTGCCTTAAGATGTGTTAGATGACTAACTGTACAAGTTATTAATGAGAACTAATAATGAGACATATGAGGACTATGAAGTCTCACAGTCTCAAAGGGGGGAATTGTAGTCTAACAGTGTAGTCTAACAGGAGCTGGTGGAAGGCCAAGGCTTACAGAAAGCTGATAAGGGGGATTCGGGCTGGAAAGCAGAACATCTAAACAAGAATTACTGTCCTTGGGAGAAAAGCACATCCTGGAGAAATATGTAAGCTAATTAAGATGTTTTGGGAACCATCTGAAACAACTAGTAGAAGTGTGATAAGAAGCACCCTCATGCGAACTATCCTCATTATAATACTAAAAGTCACACCCCTCAAGCTGGAGACCCTGGCCCAAGCAGAGACCCCTCACCTTTGAGCATGCACAGAATATTAAAGTAGCACTGTAGCTTTAAGTTGAAATAAGAGAAATGTAGACCAATAGAAAACTGCTTTGTGTACTTATGCATAGGCATAACTAGACTGTATAAATACTGTACCTGCATGACCGTACTTTGTGCTAGCTTTGTGGAGCTACCACCTAGCACCCATCTCTGCACAGACATGAAATACTCTGCCCTGTGTGTATATTGGCGTCTCACACACTGGGTAAATGACCTCACACTTGTGGGATAACATTATCACTTAACCTGTTTGTACTAAAATTCCCAGAATCACAGAAACATTAGCTGGAAGGGACCTCTGGTCAGCCACGGCTTTGTGTAGCAAAGTCCTGACAGCCCTCAAGGATGCGGATTTCCCAGTCACATAGATAACCCTTCCCTGCTGCGCTGCCTTCCTAGTAAATCAGCGTTTCCTGATGTCCAACCTGAATGTCCTTTTCTATATACCATGCCACTAACTCTCTTCACAAAGCATCATCTGCACTGAAGGAAAAAGGAAATGACGGGGAGAAGAACCGGAGGGTGGCCCCACGGGATTCATGATTCAGGGAAAGACAAAGAAAGCAACTTGAAGCAGATGAGCATCAGAAGCATGAGTGAAGGAACCAAACAAAGGAACCTCAGCTTAACTACCAGTCTCTGCAACATCAAAAAATACATTCACCACATAAAGTTGTATGCTTCAAAACTAGGATGTCAGTAAAGAACTGGCATAGTAGCCATATAACTACAGAGTCTTAACTTCCTGGAAGTGGACTGCAGGAATTTGGGATGACACTGGAGTACAGGTTCAGCTTTGTTTACAGAGTAATTAAGATATTAATATTTTCATCTGGGATACAGTAATTTCTGGTAACTGCAGGTGAAACAGAAATATACAAAGGAAAGATGGATTACAGTAAAAAACCCACAACTCAGCAGCCTTTTCTTATAATATTTTCATTTTGCCAAAGGAAAGAAGATTAAGCAAAGAAAACTAGTAGTGAAGTTGCAGACAGATATATAATGGTTTTTTAAATCATGAACAGCTTTAGTCTTCCTGTTCAAGATTAGCAAACAGTAATGAATAGAGGAGATGGAAGATCTGTAAAACACACATGGAAGCTTGGGCACAGAGCAGTCAAACATTGTCGTGGTTTAGCCCCAGCCAGCAACTAAGCACCACGCAGCCGCTCGCTCACTCCCCCTCGGTGGGAAATGAACTCTATCTCAACTGAAACCAGGACAAACATGATCATGAAAGCAAAGGGATAAATCTTTTTTATATATATTTATCAGAACAATCAGCTACTGTCAGAGTTCAAACAAACAAAGTGAATGTAATTAAATCAGTACATCTGAGGGTGAAATATGAAGCAGGTCAGTTGGGTTCAATTCTGTTAGTAACCAATATTATAAAAGAAGTCTAGGCACAAAATGTCTGGAGTCACTAAGCTCCAGAGGTCAGATCTTATGATTCAGCTCCTCTATTCCTGAATAATCACATTGGGTTCTAAATCATGAGGCTTAAACCAACCAACCAAACAAAACCTGTTAAAATCAGGTTTCATCACTGTGGGATGGGGAGCCAGCTCATTAAGCTACATGATTCATTAAAGATGGTCTTTAATGTATGCATATATGCATAGGATACAGATTCCACTTACTCTAGCCTCTCTTCTAAATAAAGGGTGTTGGCCCATGTTGCAATTATTGAATTCACCTGAATTACTTTTAATTCAGCTGTGGCATTTCCCAGACTCCTCTTTCCTGAGTCTTAATGGTCCAGGGGAACAGCTGCTAATTTACAGGCTAAAGGAAATTAAGGGAGTCAAGACAGAGGGTTAGAGAAGTAGTACAACAGGTAAGTGGTCTTGATCCAATACAGGTTTTTTTCCTTCCTTGTCTTCTGCAACACTGTATTTCCTTAGGTGCTAAGGTTAATTCAGTAGTGAAAGTAGGAGTATGTTGCCTTGAAAGTCAGCAAAACACTATCTGATCCCCTTGCAAGAGTGCATCTTGCAAGGTTAGAAATGCTGTGACTTGTGAACCTTCCAGAGCTGAATCCTGCAAGGTAGGATTAAACAGAAAGAAGTTTTAGAGTGTTTCCTGGTATCATGAAAATATATTTGACTAGATACAGATAAATATTTGACTAGAATTCTGAGACCACTGGAATTAGAATTTAGGGTGTTGGGTTTTTTATGAGAAGACTTAATTTCCCATTCAGAGTGAAGGATTCAGCAACTAGAAAAATTCCAAAGAATAATTAATATTAAATGCTTTGAGAATAGTTCCTAAAGAAGATTGTGTCAGCCAGGATATGAAAGGTTGTAGTCTGAGTGGGAATTCATGCCTTCCTGGTTTTGGGAAGGCAAGTGTAGACTGAAGAGAGATGCAGAATGGATATGTGCTGGCCCTTGCTGAAGAAGAGCTTATTAATGGTCTAATGGCACTACATACAAAGATATGTGTACACTGGTGGTTCTGCAGGGCTCCTGTTCTGCACACTTTTAAAGGTGGTTGGTGCTTCAAGGGACGCTATAGGAGAGAATTATGGTTAGTTCTTAAAAGCTTTGACAGTACACTATTTGAAAGATATCATAGCTCGGGGGTGGGTGTGGGTCAAAAGACTAGAAAGATAGTACTGAGAAATACATCTCCAGTGAAGTAATACTACCTGAAAGTAGATACTAAATTGAAAAGCTAGCCCAGGTAGAAGACACCAAGATCAGAGCCACAGATGAGCTACTCTATCCTTCCAGATAATGGAGTAGTGGACATAAGAAAGCTGAACTAACTGACTGGGATCTGAAAAAAGTTTTTTAAGGATATAATATGTATACATGGCTTATATATCTTCTTAAGTCAAGATACAAGCCTCACTCAAGTAACTGAGAATACATATTTCAAGGAACTGAAGTTTAAACTCCATTTGTATTTCTAAGAGCTGTGTGTTACTTGTTTATCACTTCTATACTAATAGAGAAAAATTTGTCAGGTACCCATTTTTTCCTAGCCTTTTTAACAAAGGTTCTCCTAAGACTGAAAGTGTGGTTTTGCTATGATTATTTGCTATGGAATTATATTTTACAGTAGTTGCAAGCTCACCTTAATTTAGGATTTGTAGGGGAACGAAAATATGAAGGACTTCTTTCTAACTCATATGCACAGTTTATTGACAACATACTAATGATATTGCAAGCAAAATTAATTTTCTCTACCTGTCCTATAATGAAGAGGTTTTTTTGTGTGTTAGAAATACGTACTCCTTAGTACTAATGCGTAATATGCTATGAACAGCAAATGAAAAAGAGCAAGAACTGAGTTTAGAGCAGTTAATCAGGTTCATGGTCAAATTCTGAAGTCCGTGTTCTAGAAGTCCTGTTGATTCACCTGGAAACTTGCATTACTTAATCAAAGAGTGATTTTTATAGGATTGTTTACCATAGTCTTTCAAACCAAGTAATAAATAGATTAAGGTAGTAAAGCGCTCCTGAGAAGTGCTTCATGAGATGCAGTACAGCAAATTCAGCAGCTGCAATTTATGGCTCAATGTGGCAGTAATACCATAGAATGGATATGAAGTTTAATATATTTTAAAGTTATGTTCGCTGGTTCTTTTGATGGAAATAAAAAAATCTTTAACTGAGACCCATCTTATAAGCTGCACTATAATACAGTTGATTCATAAAAGAGGTCAGAGCCTTCTCTTGAAACTACCTAAATAATAAACAAAGGGGAAGTAATTATTTTATCTATGTATGAGGTGCCTTAGACATGTTTTCCACTCCAGGGAGCGTAGAAACAATTAATTCAGGGCAGTGAGCTACTACAGCATCCCTAAGGTGCCACAGGATGGCATCCTTTCAGAGTAGTGCATTGTTATTCCCGGGAAAATCCTGTAGTTCATTTTCTGCCTGAGAACTGAAAACCATACTATCTTTGTGGCTTCTTTGCTACAGAAACAGTTGCCCAGTTATATCATATTGTATTTTTTCTGGATGGTCATGAAGCTTAGGCTGTTCTCTATGGTGCAGTCTACATTTTAAGCCTGAAGCTGGGATTATAAAACAAGGGCAATCAAATATGGTTGTGGAGTGCTAGTTCTGGCTTTCTGCTTTAACCTACACTATGCTTAATGGAGTCTGCAAGGTTAACCTCTTTTTACTCTTGCATGTGGTTGGTTGGTTTTGTTGTTGTCTGTGTTGTTCCCATCCCTTCTCCGCCCCCCCCCCCCCCCCCCCCAGATTCTTCAAGTACTTTCAATGATATTTTGTTTAAGTAGGGATTACAACTCCAAAAAATACTGCGAATATAGAAAGCCCTTATTACTGTTGGTATATGAAAAGCAATTATTACTGTTGGTTGTTGCAAAAGGGATCTGTACACATGTGAAAGTCTCTTAGATTACCATAGACAGTGAAGAAACTATATTCAGGTGGAGCCGGCTGCCTACATAAACTGTGCAGAAGGATTGTGTGACCTCAAAATTAATACAATCTCAATACCTATAGAAATAATTAATCAGTTCCACACAAGTTTGCAACTGTGTTCACAGGACAAAAATTGAAAACAAACCATTTCAGTAAGATCAGGATCAAAAAAGATTCCTTAGTAAATGATTGTGATGTAAAACAACAGCTTTGAGCCTACACCGGAGTTGATTGTGTTAATTGTGAAAACTCAGTCCTTATGAAATGAAAACAATAAATACTTCCACATAAACCAACAGATGTTACTTCATTGATTGTTGCATATTCTTGCTTCCCCTGGAAAAGCTCTGCTGACATACAGTACTTGTTCTCAGAAAGTATCCTGGTTTATAACTAGCACAGCCTTTGTTACAGGCACATAATTATCAAGCTCCCAAGACAAGCCCTGCAGCCAAGCGAGCATGTGCAGGTGGCTTCCATCTCAGGCTGACCAGCAGGTGACAGCTTCCTTCCAAATTTGTTTTATTCTAAGTTATGTTGAGGAACACCAGAAACAGACCTGTAATGCAGCGTGTTGGAAATACTATATTCAGATGCTATGTTCACCATTTAAGCTAAAAGAAGTCTCCTTAAAGTGAAAGGTTAACTTAAGATACAGTGCTGTGACTGTAGTAGTTCTAAAGATCATTCAGCCTTATTCACTGTAGCCTGTTGTCACTTATGGGGAGTGAGAGTGAAGTGAATGCTAAGAAAGGCCAAAAACATCAGCAGGGGAAAACAGACCAAATCCTAACAAGTTTTCAGTTAACTAAGACTGTAACAATACAAAAGATGAGAAGTAAAGGGGGGTGGGGGGGGAAATACTGGGACTTGGATTCTCTTCTCCTTAAACTCCAGTTAAGTCCTTTGCTCACTCTGGCTTCACGAGAACATAGTGCACAATACAACTGGTGATTTTAAAAATATTTTTGGAGGTCTTGTAAACCTTAGCTGGCTTTTGTATATTAGCCTGCAGAAGACAGCATTATTTCTAACACCATAGCACCTGAAGCTCTGTCAAAGAGCAGGACTACACTGACCTAGCCTATGGACAGACACACAATTAATTAAGGTACAAATTAAGCTCATAGTATGATAGCTTATACCAATTGCTTTTGCAGATTTGTCTACAGTTGTATATTAGACATTGGAACTGCCTCAAATGAAGTTAATCTTAGAAAAGATTGGTAATGTATTAGTAGTCAATGACAGATGTAGACAAATTCTCCACTGTGTATTGAAGTGTGGTGGGTGTTTTTCTCAAGCACAAATCTGAACAGAAAAAAAATCACACCACCTTTCCTGGTTTCATTACTTGAAACCAAGTAATGTAGTGCATGCTGAACAGACCAATAAAGCCAAAGCATGCATCTCTGTGCAGCTCCAAGAATGTAATTTCATTCCTATATGCAAATTTTGTTTTTTAAATTTATGTTGTTATTTTTGAAGGCTACATAGGAACATGGGTTGTAACATGAGTGAAATGAGATAGAGGAACAGAGGCTGAAATGGTGAGCAGAAGGTGAGCAAGGCAGGAAAGAGAGGCTGTACCACATCTATAGCCAGGTATGTACCAGATCTATTGATCTGTGGTCAATAAGCTGCACTGCGGTTACTGACAGTGCAGCTATTGACCACGTAAGGTCATGCCTGAGAACAGAATTGGTACTCATTTGTTTACACACATGGCTAAAATCCAAGTTGGAAAAAGCGAACTATTTGCATGATTATTACAAATTTTTGAAGGTGATATTCTTGTGCAGAGTACTGTTCATTACCTTAAACTTTAGTTAAATGCATCAATGTATATTTGTGTGTACTTGTCCTCCAAAATTATTTTGATAGGCTAATTATATTCCAGACACAATATGCTTGTAGTGCTGTGGATAACCTCTCCAGAGCTTAAAGGCTGCATTTGGGGTGCCTTTTTTTCCACTGAGCTACAAATCTCACAGGAAGTAAGTTAGGTTCTCCGATTTCTGCCCACCAGGTAACACTATGTTACTTAGGAATTATAGTAGTCTAATGCCAACAACTCGATCCTAAATCAGACAGTGGCATCTCCTTGCAATTCCAAGCTCTCAGAAGAGAAACAGGGAACTGCTACCCTGTGAGGAGTTTAAGCTTTGAGCAGAATACTCTGAAAACAAAGACATAAAATCCACTAATAAAGAAATACAGAGCTATTTACCAATCTACTTATACAAGCCATTTTCTTTAAGTAAGAAATGTGATTATCTTTTATAAACCTAAATTAGATTAGTATTAATATCCATTTATCTGACCCCTTGGAGCACTCAATCTCCACTTTATTCAGGTTTCCTACAACACACATACCAAGATATCCCTCAAAGTAATCAAGTGTCCACTTTGCTTTTCTTTAGAGACTGGGGAGAAATGTACTAAGGTATTATATAATCAGTCATTGGGGGGGGGGACGACACACGACGACACCAACTCGGTATTACCCTGTAGGATAGTCTCTGTAACTCAGTATTACCTTATAGGATAGACTGTGTCACCCATCATTTGTGAGAGCCTGAAACAGTTAATGTCTCGAACATTGTGGCGACGCGAGGCGCTATTTGCATGGCGACAACACGTCGGCGAGCACGGGGTGGGGAAGGGTGGGGGAGAGCGGGAGAGGGACGTGCGGGACGCGGACAGAACGTCGGAGGACGCGCGGTTCCGGGTTCCGACCCACCTTACCATCTATGGCCAAAGCTCACACAGAGCTGATCTGAGGAAGGGGCTTGCGACCACCCCCCTCCCCCAGCGCCTGCGCAGAAGATTGAGAACTTTCTAGAACAAGAACCATCTAAGTCCTGAAGGGGCGTACCTGGAGGCGGGCATTAGCTTATAAGGGCCACGCCTCCCCCCCCCCCCCCCCCCCGGGAACCGCGCGCGCTCTCCCACCACTGGAGGACTGCCACGTCTGTCATCGTCATCGCGGGATCCAAGGGTGGGGATACTTTTTCTTTCTCTTTCCTCCTCTCTTTTCCTTTCCTTTTCTTGCTTCTCTCTTCCTCTACTCTTCCAATATATGCAAGTTTGGGATAAATTGTGATGGGTTGCCTGGAAAATAGCTCCATTGCCAAATCGCCTTCGTTCGTTGAGCTCACCAGTTCGTTAGGTTTGTCCATTCGTTGAATTCGCCAGTTAATAAAGTTGCTGGCCAGCCTGTTCCTCTGAGTCATTGTCGTGACTCTACTGACCACGGGGCTTTGCCGAGCAGAGATCGGCCTTTGTCGGTACCCAAACCGTTGGGGAACCAGAAAGGTTCACCCATCTCGCAACCCACTGAGTTGGACGAGACATCATTATGTGGAAGTTCTTTACAAACAGGAAAAGGAAAGCAGTGATTCTGATAGCATCTTCCTGGATTTTCTCATATGGTCTCTTCAAATTCCCTCACATTATGAAACAATCCTGACCACTGAATTCTTCTATCCCTTCTCTTTTGCCTATCTACAGAGCATAATATCTATGCTACCATTAGGACAGCATAAAGTCTTTTATTTTCTCCTTCTCTTGATCATGTAAGCCAAGGGCAGAACTAGACCTTCACAATCTATTTAAACTACTTGGAAAGAACCAATTCAGTTATGTGAAGAATGGTGCTATTCCTGTTGTATAATCAGTGCTCAAAGGGAGTGCAGTATCTGGGTTTATGGGGCCATACTTGGGGGGATAGGGGGGCCAGAAACACCTGTCTCAGAATATTCCTCATTGGAGAGAAAACAGCACTTTCTTTTCTTAGGAAGTCAGGAAGCTAGGAGGTAGGAAATCCTGCCTTTATACTTAGCTCTCAGCTGACCCACGAGTGTGTTCAGAAAGCAGTCAATGCACATTTGGCACCGGTTCCAGCATATGCAGAAACCAGGGCACACAGAAGAGACTAGTGCAAGCATGCCTAAGACATGCACTGGGCCTTGGAAGCTGAAGAAAGGCTTGTGGTTTGTTGGTAATTGTGAACCACTTTCCTATGTGGGTGGTAGGTGTGCTGGGGAGCTTGAAAATCAGCAGGATGGAGGAGGCAGAGCAGCTGCCTCACACTTACAAAAGGTCCCACTTTTCTGTGCGGCAGAAGCCATACAATCACAGAACTGTGCTGAAGCATAGGCTTCATCCTATTTTAGTTAAGTGCTGAGACTTCTTAGAGTCTTACTAGTCTTAGAGACTTCTGTGTGGAGCACCTTCTGCCCAGCTGTGGTGATAGTCTCTCCTCAAAACTCAAGAATCAAAACCCCAGACAAAATCCCAAATGCTGGTATGGCGTGTCACTGTGTGCTACCCCACTTCAAATGCAGCCTATGAATATTTCCCTTCATTTTCTCTTCAAATTGCAGATCTCTTGAAAATAAATCAAAAAGTAATGTATGGAAAGAAACATCCTAATTAATACAAATAGCAGTCATAACAATAAGAAATTACTTCCAAAATTAGCATAACTGAGTTGGCAGAGAATAAAAGCAGTCCTCTCATTTTGAGAGAGAGTTTCTTCACAGAAAATGTTAATAATAGGAGAAATTCTGAGATTATTTCATTTTTTATGTCCTTATTTTAATAAAACTTTGTTTGCTGTGAACCTAGAAATTTATTTTATGACTGCAAATCTATGCTTGCAGAGTGTGCTTGTTATAAACATAATTTGCACCCTTTGGTGCACCAAAGCAAAATGAGATGTTGCCTCATAAATTGTGGTTAGACTAGCTCAATCAAAATAATCCTATGAAGCCCATGAAAACTTTCTGTATTACAGTGGTACGTTTGGCACCATTTCTCCTTTGATCCTTATTAACATAAACAATTGCCTTATTTTAGAATCCACAGCAAGCAGGTTCCACCACAGAGGAGTTGGCTGTGGGCAACAAGTTCCTTCTGAATAGACACACATTAATTATATTATCCTGCATGCTTATGTTGAAGTGCTCAAGATAGGCTTCTAAAGAAAGCTAGACTGAACAGGATGATGCCATTCTGGAACAAATGTAAGCAGCTGGCAATATTCTGTCATGGGTTGTAACAGGGGAAAAAAAATCTGGGTTTGTTTCTAAGATGACCCTCTGTTATGTATTAAGTAGACCCAATATATATGAGCAGACTTTGAGAAAGAAAGACAAGATCAGTGTGTCTTGCTGCCCTTGAAGCAAGATGGTCTTGGCTTGGGTCCAACATGAATAAGCCAAGCCAGTTCTGCAGGAATATTCGAGAGATCTTGGGCAGCCAGCACAAGTCACAGGGATTCCAGGCATCAGAAATGAGGACTTTTCCCTGTTGAAGCTCTCTTTCATTTGTTTTGCTTTTGCCTTCTGCTGCTGCTTTAGTCAACTTATTTCTGCTGTGCAAGATTATACACCATCAGGCATCAGTAGGGGCATGCATGTTCTGGATATTTTCATACTGGGGAAAAGGAAATGTATGGATTAAGATTTTGCCATCACTGGTTTTCAAATTAGTCATGCCAGACAATTTTTGTGGTGTTTGGGGCAGAGTCCCCATGGATGCTACTTATTTTGTGAGCAGACAGCCTGGATTAATGTGGTTAGGACTTCTGGGAGCATCTGGTTCCTATTCAGACATTTAATGTTCTTTTGCTACTGGTATTTACTAGTGACATGTATAACCTGTTTTATGCTTAGGTCTGGACTTGCTGAGTCATGTAAAGAAACATGACTGTATCTTTTAATGCTCATAAGCAGAGCTGTCGGTTTCTATTGCTACCATTTAGGCAATGGCTTTCTGGGAACAACAATCTGGTTTGGGGTGCTGGACAAATGTGCACTAGGAGGAGGATAGCTTAAAATGCAAACTCGACAAGAAACACAGTATGAAGACAGCATGCAAAAGATCACGTGTCTGTCTTTTATCCAATGTACAAATTGCACAACTCAATTGCTATTCATAACCTTTTTGCTTCTTGTAACTTGCTGGTATATATTTACTATTGCTAAGTCCACAAATTGAAGGAGCAGAAAGCTTAATTACTAGGCTGTAGTTAGTCTTACAAGAAAAGTGGTTCTTACTATTTTGAATTCCGTAACATTAGGTAGTTTTCAGTAAGTTGGTTATAAAGCACATTGAATTTAAATTGTCATTTATTATTCCAACTCTGTCCAGTGACTGCAGGTATTTTTTTATATTTGTCAAGAGCTGTTTTAGGATAACGGTATTCTCTGGTGAGCTGAGGGTATTTACAAACAACTCATTTTTTTTCAATACTGTGGCCAGGAAATATTTTTCTTCATTTTTAAATACTCCTTAAATACCCAGTAATTCCGATCAAGTCACTGCTAACATGAACTGAGAAACAGCATTTGAGTAACTGGATCTAGTTTGGAGGATCCAAACAACCACTGAAGACAGCATACAGAGAGCTCTGCTTTGGCTCTCTTTTTTTGTTTAGATCCATGAACACCAAAATCCCTTGCATTATAACTGCCTTCTTTATAATCGTAATCTCCCTTTAAGAGATGTTCCAGCTTATCCTTTAAGTATATTTTTTTAAGTAACACAACTGCTTGGTTACAGTTAGAGCTAGCTTGCTGAGTTGGCGTCATGGGATGGTAGCAGAAGCTTAAATTATTAAAAGTACAGGTATTAACTTACAATGACTTAGTTTCAGTCTACTAAAAAAAGTTATCTGAGATGGAAATTACTTTAATTCACTGTCGTGGTTTAACCCCAGCCAGCAGCTAAGCACCACGCAGCCGCTCGCTCACTCCCCCCCCGGTGGGATGGGGGAGAGAATCAGAAGAGTGAAAGTAAGAAAACTCGAGGGTTGAGATAAAAACAGTTTAATAGATAAAGCAAAAGCCGCACACGCAAGCAAAGCAAAGCAAGGAATTCATTCACTACTTCCCATGGTCAGGCAGGTGTTCAGCCATCTCCGGGAAAGCAGGGCTCCATCACGTATAACAGTTACTTGGGAAGACAAATGCTATCACTCCAAATGTCCCCCCTTCCTTCTTCCCCAGCTTTATATACTGAGCATGATGTCATGTGGTATGGAATAGCCCTTTGGGCAGTTTGGATCAACTATCCTGGCTGTGTCCCCTCCCAGCTTCTTCTGCACCTGGCAGAGCATGGGAAGCTGAGAAGTCCTTGACTAGTGCAGCAACAACTAAAACATCTCTGTATTATCAACACTGTTTTCAGCACAAATCCAAAACATAGCCCCATACCAGCCACTATAAAGAAAATTAACTCTATCTGAGCTGAAACCAGGACATTCACTTATTTTCCTAAAGATATTTTATCTAACAAATTCATTACCAAGGAAAATTAAAAAATGACAAAGCCACAGAAAGTTACGGTACTCACACTGGGAATTTTCAGCTGTGTTAGGATAGATGAATTATAAGGAAGTTGAATTATTACTTCCAGTTTGAAAACTTACTTACCTATCCATGTTTAATATGTAGTAGCTAAATTTTGGCTTGTCTCAAGTATATGCTGGAAATTTGAGGGTGGGAGGTGTTAGTCACAACAAATTTAAAGAGAAAAGAGTAGTCTCCATAATTGTCACTTCAGCTTTCAAAATGAATGAACAAACTTAGTTTTAAAAATTGCAAGTTTTTTTCAAGCTCCTGTTGAAAGATGAAATTACAGAACTAAGTGATTTCCCAAATTAAAAACTAACAAAGGTATAGAACACCTTGATATTTGCATTGTTCTTTCTTGCATTGAACTACGTAACATTGTAAACAAGGGATTCTAACAAAACTGCATCCTTACAATGATTCGTACAAACATGAGTACACCAGTAAGGAAAAAAAATTCATATTTTTAAACTACTAAAAACATATGCATGTTCCAGCCTACTTCTTACACATCTGTGATATTTGTAGATGTATAATATCTTCTGTAAAACTGGAGATCAAGATAAACTACGGCACTGCTGGTGGCAGTTCTATCGGAAGCATATCCAGGATTTGAACAATGTAAATCAGTGGATGGTAAAGAAACACATACTAGAATCCCATAGGTATGACCCAGACTTGCAGACTCTTAGGAGACCACTTTTAACATCTAGTTAAGTCTGTAAGAATTCATTGTGTTTCATATAGGTCAACTGTAAGAGAAACGGGCTACTAACAGCACCTTACAACCTTGTATTTTTAACATTAAGTATTATGTAATGCAAATAATAAATTTAACTCACAAGCCCCTTGTTTCTTGCTTCTTACTCTTTTCACAAAGCCAATGCCTTCTTGGAAAGCATTACACTTTCTGCATCTGGAAGAAGGTGGCAAAACAAGGTGCTTGCTTCAGTGCTTACTTTATTCACCTTCTCAACTCTTGTAGGTACTTCTTGCCACTAGCTTACTTCTCAGCTTGCTGTGGCAGGTAAGAGCTTATATGCACATCCTGTATGATTATACATTGCCTAGTTATGTTGACCTTTGAGTTGAGTCCAAAAATGTTTTACTGGCTTCATGCACTGTGAGTAGAAAACAGAAATTTAACGATTTGTTATTATTAGTTTGGTATCACCATTTTTTAGCTTTCCGTTCAATGGGGAAGTCAAAACAGCAAGCAGGCTGAAAATCACCTCCTCAAGCATCTGTGTAAAGGCACAGCATGGACAAAGCACATATAATATACATAGTTTGAAAAAAAAAACCAAAACAAAAATTGTAAAGTATTCATGGTACTGAAGTCACCATAGCCGTACTGCCACTGCATGAAAAGGTATTTCCTTGTATTATTCCCTATGGTGAGCGAACATAATGAACTTCCCAGGCATTTTGCACTCAGACATGCATTACACTTTTATTATTTGCGGGCTGAAATTACTTCCTGAAGCATGGGCATGCATACACAACATTTTCCCGATTTTTCTGCCGAGGGAGGGACACCACCGCCCTGCCCCATCCCCCTGCAGGGAGCTCCAGCTCTGTACTTCCCCTCGGGCAACAGCAGCTATACATGCCCCTAGGTTTCCGTATTTTAGGAAGGAAAAGGGCTGAAAAGGGCCCAGTCCCCAACGTCGTCTTGGAGGTTTGTAGGGTGCGATGTCTCCGTCCGATTTCACCAACAGCACAGGTGCGATGGGTGCTAGGGAGAAGGGAGGAGGTTCTGGGCTTTAACCTACATACTTTTTTTTTTTTTTAAAGCTTCCTAACTGCCCGTTAGAGGAAGCACGCATGTTATTTTGACTTTTAGTATTTTGGTACCTGGCGTTAAAATCCGAGCGTGTCAGAAAGGGGCCTGAGGAGGCGGGGCACGCAACCGCTGCCCGGCCGCCATTACGGGGAGCCTTGTGCCGCCCGCGAGGAGACGAACCCCACCAGGGGCGAGCGCATGGGCAAGCGCGGGGGGCGGGCCGGCGCCTGGCGCCGTCGCAGAAGTTTCTGATAGGTGGCGCGGTGCGAGGCCGCGCAGCCTCCTCACCCAACGGCCGCGAAACCCGCTCCTCCTCAGCTCCGGGAGCCTCCCCCGAGGGAGCTCCGGCGGTAGGTGGGTACGGTGTGCCCAGTAACCGGCCGAGGCCTCAGGGTTTTACTTCTCTAGGTCTAAAATGCTGCTTTTTCTCTGCGTCCTTTTCTGGGCTGTGCCTCCCTTAGGCTGCTGGTTACGGTAGCAAGTGGGGGTCTAGATTTTCGGTTCGGAAAGAGCTGGTGGGTTTTTCAGGTTCTGTCAGTCAGGTCAAATAGATGTGTTTTGTTTGTTCTATTTCACCGACTTTTTTTTTTTTTTTTTGGTCAGACTGTTTCAAAGAGCAAATTTATGTGTTTGTATCACGTACTAAAATAGATTGTTGTGATCCGTTCCATGGTGCTCCTCTGGCATACTAATTTTTATGGTAACGTGCCTCACAGTTATAATAGATACACATTTTGACTTTTTTTAATGTTAGGTTCTCTACTACAAGCAGTTTATGATGCTATAAAAATAGGCATGTGTGGCTTTGCCAGTGTGGTACACGCACTTGAGACCATGGCATACCACAGCCTGAGTTAGATGGGAGTCTTTGAGAAGGAGCATACTTCCCCCCCTGCCCCTTCTGTGTTTTGTCAGATATTTCTTGAGGGTTTTTACTAATTTTCCCTGTTCCTATTGTCATGTTAAACCATACAGTTGTGGTTGAGAAAACATTTGCATTCCAGAGGACTTGTCATTTAATACTGGATATACAACAGATTTGCAGTTGTCTTGTTATGACAGGTTTCTTAGGAAAAAAACCCAAAAACTTGACTTTTTAGGCACTGACTGCACTGTGAAGGATACTAAGTGTTACAAACACATGTATAAACAGAATTGGCTGTTAACTTTGTTTCTGCAGTAATATTATCTGATGGCATTTTTTGAGGTCCTGTGCTCTCTGTGTGCTGGATACCTGCAAACAGAAATCTCTTAAATGTTTTTATGAATTCCTTGCTGCATGTTCCTTTACACAATGTTGCAAAGGTAATGCAAACTTCACAGCATGCTTCAGCATCCCTTTGTAGCGCCCTTCATTCTCTATAATTTTAGAGTAGCATATTTGCAAATGGCTGCAGACTTTGTACCTCAGTTTCAGGTGGTCGGTTTAATAGTTAGGCTAGGTGCTTAATTCTGAATTTGCCTAAATTGAAGGCCTGCTCTTCTAGCCCTTTGGGAACTTGGTGCAGTCTTTCATAAAATTCCTCTGTAACTATGGCCATATCAAGTTGTCATCACTGCGTAATATACTTTCAGCTCCTTCAACCTTTTTATATTATTAGTATTTTTTTTTTGCATTCAAACCATCTCAGGAAAGGAAAAAGAACATTAAGTGTTACTGACCCTTGAACCTCAGATAAAGGCTTAATGGAAAAGACACTCGGGGGGGTGAAACTAAAGGCTATGAACAGAGACGACATTACGGGTAACTTGAGGGCTACTACACCAGAGCAAGTTGCTTTCTGAAGCCATTTAAGGAAATATAATGTCTGGGGGAGTGTGCTTCTGACATCCTGTTCTATCAATTTGTTCTCAAAATCTGTTTGCATGATGTTGCATTTCTGTGTCATACCACCTCTTCAGGGGAGCACCAAGTTGCTTTTTTTTGGGGAACTGTGAGTTCAGGCCAGCCATAAAGCATTTCATTTTGTCTTCTCTTACAGATACTTTTTTGTGCTCTTTGTCTATATGCCTTCCACAATCAAATCATATTCCTGATTATATAAATTATTTATATCCTGGTTTTGAAGTTTTCAGGCATGGTTCTTTCTTCCTTTGGCGAATTGTTGTTTTCTGTTTGTGGAATTTTTTTGTTTGCTGCTGCCACAGTGCCAATGTATTCTAATAAAGATAGGTATCCACTGCTATCTATTTTATATTGGAGAAGACTGTTATAACAAACTTTATAAGTCTTATTTCAACTGGACTTTTGCAAAGCTATTAAGAATTCTCTTATGAAGGATATTAATAAGAATTATTAATAAGACTTGGAATTAATAAGATTTATTGTTGTTTAATCTTCCCTCAAAAAAATGTTTTCTTACATCTTGGGTGTTTGTTCTAAACGATCCTAAAAGTAACTTGTTTTACTGCAATAACATTTACAATGTGTTTTGAGGTGCTTGACATCAAAACTCATTAAACCATGTGAGCCCACAGCATTTTTTTTTTAAAGTATACTTGATGTATACATATGAAAATCCTTTTCCCTCAAAGGTTTCCAAATTACTGGAGGGACTTGTAGTGGTAACATAAGTATAATTTTAAAAATAATTATTTCTGTTCTTATGTGTTTGAGTTGATTTAAATGATAGTTTAAGTGAAGACCAGACTAAAACCTTTTTTTTTTCCCTCCTCTTCAACTTTTCTCCATATGAAATTAGTTAGATGGTTCTAACAGAAGCCCAAATACTCACATATATGTAAGTACACAGTTTTTCAAACAGATATTCTTGTTCTTATTACAAAATAAGTCCTGTGAGGGTAATAAAAAAAACCTGAAGGAAACAGCCATCAGTATCTCATTCCTGTTGCACAAAATTTGTGTAATTTTCAAAGGCTTAGTTTATGTTCTCATTTTCAAACTATTAAAGTCAGTAGCTGAATTTCATGCATATGTCTCTGAAAATGAGGGTTTCGCATTGCATAACCCCCAGATTCAGAGTTACAGTTTTGCATGTTAAACAATCTGAACCTATGGTTTCCCTATGAAGTGGTCAGACATGAACTCTGTTCAGTCTCAGCATTTGTTTTTGCAGTAGTCATTGTAGATTCTCTTTAGCCTGTGATCAGGTTTTCCCAGACTGGCTTTAATGGTTCATTTTCAAAACAAATGGTTTTTTTCAGAGTAACTATCAGTTATACATAAGGAAAGCAACTGTCTGCAGTTGTTTTGCCTTCAGCTAGTTTTTCCAGGGCTCACACAGGGCAAGCTAATATGTGATGGGATGCTTTTAAGATCTAGTCCACTGAGGGGAGACTGTGCTAAATAGATATTTTTGATAGTGACTGATGGGTGTTGAAATGCAGGTGCATCTTGAATGCAAATGAGTTGTCTTCTGACAAAAAAGTGGACTTATTTCAGGAGATTTAGTTAAGCTGTGTCATTCAGGGGGGAATTCATGTGCCAGAGGTGGAAGGGATTTCCTACTCAGAATTTTAACGGACTGTCTGGTTTTACTGAGAGGCAGATGTTCACAAAACAGTATTTTCTGTAAAACGTTTCTGTTTGTGTCCTGTGGCTTTTTCAATTAAATTGTTTTCTTGTTTTAGAGGCAGTACAGCAGTTAATTTAAGCATGCCTAATAATAGTGTTTTGTTACACCTGTGTAATAGTACAATGTTGACATGCTATAGCATTACTGTTATTCTAAGATGGGTTTATTTTTAATCCTGTTGCTATTATCCTTGAATTTTCAGGGTTTTAGCCCGATTACCAGTTTCCTTAGAATGGTTTTGGGAGCCTCCAGGTTTTGAAAGACGTCTGTCTCATAATCTGCCTTTTTATCCTGCACAGTAGCAATCAAACACATAAAGAGGAGATGCTTACAGCAAGGCACCGCAAATATAATTTAGTAGGTAATATGGACAGAAATAAGCTATTAATCTGAGAAAACTATGAAAGAAGCATCCTGAAAACATGACTGGGATATTCTGAGGTTTTGCTGCTTTATAGTTGGGATAGAGCTTTAACCAAGTACACCGATTCTTTGCAATCTAGAAATGGAGATTCTTGGCTTAAAGGGTTACACTGAAACCATGATTTGTATTACATAGTGTCTGTCCTCTCCTTTGACTGGTCCTGGTCTTTGTGAGCCTGTGTTCTGTTTTTACTTAAAAAAATTGCTTCCTTGAGAAGTACCTTGGCTTTTACATCAAAGAGCAGAAAAAGAACCAGCTAATCATGTCCAAGTAAAATCCACCAAGAATGTTGCATTCCTGCTATTAGGGTAGGTCTGTAAACACTATAATCAATAGCAATTATTCTTGTGATTATATAAAATAATGCAAGAGATTATTCTTTTGATGATATGTATTTGCCTTTTATCTGTATTAGAAAATAAATGTGAATACTTAGCATCACATCAGTAATTACTTGTTTTTACTTTTGTTGCATGTGTTATGTATACTTCTCAGACAAAAACGCAGCCTTCTGCAGTGTCTGTAACACCTGGACACCTTGGTCTTGAGGCTGACCTCTCTGAAATGGGGTTGTTGCGAATGTAGTGTTGGGTACTCATCTTCAATGATTTCATGCTTGGCACATTGAGGACCAGTCGGTCAGAGCTTCCCCTAGAGGCTGTCAAATTCTGCAGATACGTAGTAGGGCTGAATGCAGCGACTCCCATGTCGTCCATATGTGTTGAGATATGGCAGTGCTATACTTTCGCCCACCAAAGACTGTCATGTGAGGCATTCTGCTGCTTCTACGGGAATGCTGATTCATATATAAGGTGGCTGTAAATCCCTTTGGCAGAAATGAATTTAAGCAGAGTTGAAGAATTGGCCCCTTGTTGATAATGCTTTTATTAGAAGTTTATCTTAACCGTTCATTCAAATAAATAAGTATTGTTGAACATGAAGAGTAGACCAAGAAAAAAATGTTTGCTGTTCACCCATGAAACAATAAATTTTAATTAAAAGTTCTTGGTAGATGTGGTTCTACTGGCTGTACTCCCTGTTCCCCATACAAGGCTTTTGCTCTCAAAAACTAGAAATGGCAATGTGCCATATACCACATATTAAAATTGCAGTGTTATAAAAGCAAGGGGAAAAGCGCTTTGCAGTTCTTTCACTTATCATGATGATTGAGCAGATCATCCTGAGTGCTATCACACGGCATGTAGAGAATAACCAAGGGATCAAGCCCAGCCAGCATGGGTTCAGGAAAGGCAGGTCCTGCTTGACTAACCTGATCTCCTTCTATGACAACATGACCTACTTAGTGGATGAGGAGAAGGCTGTGGATGTTGTCTGTCTAGACTTCAGTAAAGCCTTTGACACGGTCTCCCACAGCATTCTCCTGGAGAAACTGACTGCTCATGGCTTGGATGGGTGTACTCTTCGCTGGGTAAAGAACTGGCTGGATGGCCGGGCCCGAAGAGTGGTGGTGAATGGAGTTTACTCCAGTTGGCGGCCGGTCACAAGCGGTGTTCCCCAGGGCTCTGTGTTGGGGCCAGTCCTGTTTAATATCTTTATCAATGATCTGGATGAAGGGATTGAGTGCACCCTCAGTAAGTTTGCAGATGACACCAAATTGTGTGGGAGTGTTGATCTGCTGGAGGGTAGGCAGGCTCTGCAGAGGGACCTGGACAGGCTGGATCGATGGGCCGAGGTCAATTGTATGAGGTTTGTATGAGGTTTATATGAGGTTTAACAAGGCCAAGTGCAAGGTCCTGCACTTGGGCCACAGCAACCCCATGCAACGCTACAGGCTTGGGGAAGAGTGGCTGGAAAGCTGCCTGGCAGAAAAGGACCTGGGAGTGTTTGTTGACAGCTGCCTGAATATGAGCCAGCAGTGTGCCCATGTGGCCAAGAAACCCAATGGCATCCTGGCTTGTATCAAAAATAGCGTGGCCAGCAGGACTAGGGAAGTGATCGTGCCCCTATACTCGGCACTGGTGAGGCTGCACCTTGAATACTGTGTTCAGTTTTGGGCCCCCCACTACAAGGGGGACATTGAGGTGCTGGAGCGTGTCCAGAGAAGGGCAACGAAGCTGGTGAAGGGTCTAGAGCAGAAGTCTTATGAGGAGTGGCTGAGGGACCAGGGGTTGTTCAGCCTGGAGAAAAGGAGGCTGAGGGGAGACCTTATCGGTCTCTACAAGTACCTGAAAGGAGGTTGTAGAGAGGTGGGGGTCAGTCTCTTCTCCCAGGTAATAAGTGATAGGACAAGAGGAAATGGCCTCAAGTTGCGCCAGGGGAGGTTTAGACTGGATATTAGGAAATTTTACTTCACTGAAAGGGTTATGAAGCATTGGAACAGGCTGCCCAGGGAAGTGGTTGAGTTGCCATCCCTGGAGGTATTTAAAAGACGTTTGGATGAGGTGCTTAGGGACATGGTGTAGTGGTGGTCTTGGTAGTGTTAGGGTTATGGTTGGACTCGATGATCTTAAAGGTCTTTTCCAACCTATACGATTCTGTGATTCTGTGATCATTCAGTGCCAGCTGGCAGTGTGGAATTGGAAAGGCTATTGGTTAGTCTTTTATATTTGGTCTTGGTTGCTGCGTAATAAATAATGGGCCTACCTTCCCTGGCACCTCTTATCTTAGGATCTTGAACTGTTTCAATTCTGCCTGTGGATGGGAAGGGTTTAATTAAATAAGCGCATTGCAGGTGTTGCGAAGCAGGCTTGTATTAACTGTTTCTTTACATGACTGTGCTGATACACACCCAGTTATTAATGCCAGTGAATCTGTGGAATGCTGCTTGCAGTCTGTACCCCATTCTGTTGGTCATAATCAAAATGAAATGAAAAGATAAAGCCTCGCTTGCTCTAGAAATGCAGACCCCAGCCTATGTGAAGGGAGGAATTTTTTTTAAATAGCTCAAATTCTTTAAAACAGATGCCTTGATGTTTTCATCACATTCAAGAACTGCCTATGCATCATCTGTCTGTCTTAATTCTTCATGCTATTGTAGCTGTAGGCTGTGATCATAATTGGGATTTGGTTGTACTTAAACATCAGTAAGTGTTATTTCTTCTGTGAATGCCCAGTCTGTGTCACCGAAATCAGGAATCAAACTCCTTAACACCAATGTAGTATTAAGAAGCAGGCATTCTTTATCACAGCGCTGGATGCACGGCGGATCGTTCCACCTAGCGTGCATACTGCAGGTTACATCAGCCGAAACTTATATTGTCCAATTACATACATAGGCATCAAATTTCCTGGAATAATCATGCATATTCATTCTATTTCCCAAAACTAATTATCATATTCACGTGGTTATTACTCATGCGTTCTTGAACTCCAGGGGGATTCCGTGGGGGTCTCTGGTGGTCCTTAGTGGTCGTACAGGTGTGTCCTTTAGTTGACCCCTTCTTCTGGACACGCACAATATCACCTTGCTTATGTAACTTGCTTCCCTTCTTCATGGTGCATGGTCCCTAACAATGATTTGGCACCCTTAACACAAACCAATTATTCTAACCACCCTCAACTTGTTGTCAAGCTGGGCTGGGGCTGTACTGGGAACATAGCAGCATGTCCGTACTACTCCTCATCCAGTTGTCTTTGGGCATAGTAGCATATCCATAGCCATAGATGTACAAACACAACATTAAAGTATTGTTTACCCCGCTCCTATCTCTCTATTGCTTAGTTACAAAAGAACGAACTAATCATTTTGGTTATGTCTGGTTACATAAGAAGACCATTAATTTGCGTCAGGAAGAGAGAGGCAATTTAAAAACATCTCCCTCTGCATTTATTTGTTAAAATCTTGTCTTGTTTTAACTATTGATTTTGATATGTTTTGGTGTAGTTACTGAGTTTTGTTAACTCCCCCCCCGTCTGTTTTTGTCTGATTAATTTCTGTAGCTATTGTTTCTCTTGTGTTTCTTGTTCTCTCATAGAAAGACAGCAAACTTAAAATACTCTGCCGTATCTTTTAAGATGTGGTAGCAGTGAAGAGCAATTTTATTTTATAAGGCACAAATTTGCATAACACTTGACAAATGGTCTGCCTAAGGGCTTGAAGTATTATGTTACTGCTGAATTCAGTGGGAGGCTTTTCATTACTTTCAGTGTGTTGAAGAGCAGACCCTAAGTGCCTGGTACAGAGAGCAGTGGGATATGAAGGTGTGCATAGGCTCAAGGATCTTACGTAGCAAGAAGCAAGAGGTATGTGGGAGTACAAAGGTTATGACAGCAGTAGTTCAAAGTCCTCTAATTTATCTAGGTGGCTTCAGAATGGTGTTGCAGATTCATACCAGCTTGCTTCTGACGTTTACACTTACCAATGAAGCATATGCACATTTCCAGTTGTCAGTCACCGTGTATATTGGTTTAGGTACCAAACACTGTTGACTGCAGTAGGTCTAAGAGCTGTAATGGTGGTTTTCCTGATCCGCATGAGTAATAGGAATTTCCTGGCATGCCACCAGGGAAGATAGTGCTTGTGAAAGAGTTGACAATCCTGACAATCCCTGACTAAGACCTTATTGTGATACATAGAGTTGCATTTTTTTGTAGTTTCACTTGCATCCTTGTTCTCTTTTGATCTCTTCCCCTGCAAAAATAGTTTTAGTTGCCTGCTGAGCAGAGTTGATGATAGGACATTTCCTGTGACTTCTTACCTGATAAGACTAAGCAGGCCTTGAGCAAGCTCATTAGGCTTCCTAATTAAATCACTGATAACAGGAACTCAGGACGATTGTGCCAAAGATAAGCACCAAAGAACTAGCTTAAATCGACCCCCTTGTAACATTCCGAGGCTGAAGGACTGATGAGCTAACTCAATGACTATATATGGACACAGGAAGCCCAAAGTTCAACTAGTGGACAACGTGAGGAAGACTATGGAAGACCACCAGGAGGGTGAAAAGACCCTAACCCTAATTTTACTGCGCATGTTTGGACTATGTAAATGAATTCTGGGAACTCATCACCATAAAACTGCCCTTTTCAGGAAATCTGATGAATATGTATGATTGTTCTATATATGAACTGATGTGTTGTGCTAACCTGGCGGAGCAGTTGTGGCGGAGCGATCCCCAGTGCTGCCCAGCGCTGCAATAAAGAATACCTGCTTAATAGTCATCCCGAGTATTGAGTCCTGATTTCGGCTTTTCACAGCAACACTTGTCTAAAGGCAATATGTAAAAAACTGTCTGATAGGGAGCACATGCATTTCTTTGTCCGTTTTTCTACAAGCATAGACAAATGTGGAATAAACCTTTTTTGTAAGAGGCCACCAGGCTGCCAGGTTGTGTGCTTACGGTTCCAAGCCACGCAGTACTAATATTTTCTGGCTTTTCTCTTTCATTGTGTAATATGTTTGTGTGTGTATGTGTGTGTGTATATATATATATATATATACTTATTCATATAATGTGTGTATATATATGTATGGAAAGAGAACGGAGAAGTCTGAGAGTTTGTGGTGAAACTGCACTATATTCCATGCTGCACTGGGATAAAAGGAGAAGGTCAGTGATGCAGGCGAGCTTAGACCCAAGGGAGAACTCCTTTTAATACCAAATGTGGTGGTGTGTATAACATGCCATGTAGGAACAAAACTATCAGGGAGTATCTTGGAGAACTTTCAGTGCTGCCAGGTGATTGTGGGCATCCAGCCCAAAGTTCATGTGCAGTCATAGCCATCTGGAATACTTAGAGAAAAATGGAAAGCTGAAGTAGTGTCCTCCTCTCTTCCCACAACTGGAAGCCAAATTATACCATATTCAGCTTAATAATGGCTTAATAATGACAGTCAATTCTTTGAAGCCCTACTTGGGGATAGCAATAATTGGAACCTGAAATAGGAATGAGCGTATCTACTTCACTGTAATCTTTGCTGACTTGAGCACTGTTTTTCCATGTCAAGACTTGTGCAATGTAGGGAAAAAGACTTGCTCATAAAGGGTAGCTAAAATAGATTTTGCAATAAATATTAACGCTGCCTCTGTGTTTATCTGTCTGGAAAATGCATGCCTGCAAAGAATATGAAAATAGAAAAATAAAATTCTAAACATGGGTTTCCGTAGCTCTGTAGAAATTGATCATGAAACTTGTATGACATGATCAAATAAAAATAGGGGTTTTTTTTCTGGATTTTGTATATTATTAGTGTCTATGTAAAAAGGGCTGTTATATATTTGTATGGATATGTACGTATATGTGATAAAAATAGATTATATCAGAAAAATTAGCCATGTTTCTCCATGCATTTTCTGGGAAAGATGGAAAAAAAGATGATTACTGCTTATTTTTGTTTAGGTCTAAGTGGCTTTTCAAGAAGAGATACAATTACGTGAAGAAGATTTGGTGGCTGCACTTCACTGTGGTGTCGTCTTTTCTGTGAAGATGTAAAAATGGACCAACTAATCCTGTGGTAAGTTATTATGGGCAAAAAGCAAACAAGAACGGTAAGCATTACTGAATAAAAATAGCATCTCTGGTTAGAGAAATGTTAAATGTCGTAGAAAGTGACTTCTGCAATCTGCATTCCCAGCGTTTTCTTTTAGGCACTGAGATTTCAGTCTTGCTAGGTTTTGCACTTTTGTGGCTTGGAAAGGACTGGAGCGTTATACAAGTTTTTTGTTTACAAGAAATCTCTCAAGTCACCAGGATAACTACTCTAAAATGGCATTCATTCAGCTGATCATGTCAGAACAGGTCCGTTCTGATGAACTTTCAAAATACTTTCAAGGAATGTAAACCAGGATGTTAACATTTTAAATAAGCTCAATGCACAAGTATTAGGGTAGATATACAAAGCAAAATTAGTCTTTCATTAATAGTAAATAAAGCTAATCATTGGAGTGAAAGCTTATCTTTATTTATTTGCTGGTTCTGTTATCCAAGGGTCTGACTGTTATTCTTTTACATCCAGAACACTTGAATCATCCTCTTAGCTTGTCTAAGGTGAACTGCTTCAATATTGTGGTCAGTGGGCTGATGGAAGCAGTCCTGTAGCTGTTGTTGGTTTATTCGCTATTTGCAATAAACATTTCACGTAAAGGTCTTCCTTTCATAATAGTTAAAAAAAACCAAGCCCAATTTGCAAGAATAATTAAATTTAAAAGGTTTGCTTCTTTCAGAACTGATGAAGTTGCTAAATGAAGGAAGCAAGCAAGAAACAGAAGAGAGGAAAAAGTGAAAACACTACAGAAGGGGGCTGTAGGATGAAGGTCTGTTGGTTTTTCTTTTTTTTTTTATTTTTTTTAATTGCACTCAGACATAGCACAAGACTATGTCTTCTAGAGCAGGAAGTAAATTATTTGGTAATATCTGCTAGCTGGTATAGTTCATAAAAGTGTAATAAAACTAGGAAAATGGTATCCAATCTGCAGCAATTAGAAACAATCAGATGACTGGCACCTGGCCTGCAAATAGGTTATACCTGTCTGAATAGGCTGGAGTCGGGTGGCACCCAGGAGGGTAACGTATGTGTGGATGAGTCAGGATAAGCCAATTTTCAGCAATGGGTAGTAGCAGTAAGCTTTTGGACCAGACTAGTCCTGATCTGTGAAAAACTGTATATAAACCCTAGTGATTATCTCGGGGAGGAGAGGCTGCCTATTTTGATTGCAGCTTCCTCTTGTTGAAGAGTTCCTTAGCCTTACTTAATCTACCTTGAAGACTAAAAATCATCAAATATGTGAGAGTCACCCTTACAGCACCAGACTCATGGTATCATGTATCTAATATTTGACTAATGTGTTTGATAAATGATTCATCTTCAGCTGTTAGGAGTTGAGCATTAAAAAAAAATGATTGAAATTTTGAGACTTGTCTGTGTCATCCCTCATCAGGGTAATCTCCACTTTGCTGTTAAGAGTGGTTGCGACAGGGGCAAGTGTTCACAAGCTATATTTTTTTAAATTCATAAAGCTGTGAAGTCTTATAGCTTCCTTGTCTTGGCACCTGCAATTCTATGCCCTTCTGTACATCTCTGTTAAGTGTAGGGATTGAGAAATGAGGTAGAGCTGTAACTAACTATTGCGAAGCTGCCAACATCCATATTGGTTAAATTGGGCTCTTCATGAATGCAGCTGTGACTACTTTGTTTAGAAAAGACAGCCAGAGAGAGAAAGATGTGAAGGGTAGTGCCTGCCCTCTTAGTGGCTTTGCAGTTTCAGCACGGGCCTGGGTTCTTTTTGGTGCTCCAAAAACTGCTTCTGCTTGCTTAAACAGTTGTAGGAACAAACCCAAGAATCCTCTATTTCCCCTTTTGAGAAACTGCACAAGTGAGTTCTTTCTCCCTTGCTTTCTCTTTCTGACTTTGGATTTTGCATTCACTTCTGCCCAGCAAATCCAAGCCTGTTGCTGCCTGGAAAGGTGGTTATGCCACTGAGCTGTTATCTAAAAGTGCTACTACTTTTTCCAGCTGTGCTACAAAAATAAACAGCAGTCCTTCTCTGGCCATTCACAGAACAACTGTAGGCACCCAAGATTGCAAGAGAAGACCGGGACTGTCCATGTTCTAGACAGAGCAAGAAATTCAGATATAGTGTGGTGGCAACTGTTTCCTCTAAGATAACTAGCGGGTTGTCATCTTTCGTGCCTGCAGCTTTGGATAAGCTTTGCTTGAATGCCTGTTTCTCCCCAGACATTGTATGGGAAATGCTGGTACACCACTTTGAGATTCGGATTCCATCCAGGGAACCACAGGCCTGAAAGACAGATGTGTCATTGTGCTGTTCCTAGGTATCTAGGTTTCTTACTGAACCGAGTGATGTCAAAAGAAGATCTATAGTAAAGTCTGGTTTTGGTGAAATGATCTGGGGCAGCTTTCAAGTGGCTATTTAAGGCAGATACTCTGTTGAGTACAGTCCTCAGTGAAGGTTTCGTTGGATAGCATTTTGTCCATCTGTCTGTGATTTTTTTTTTTTTTTTTTTTTTTTAATGATAAGAAAGAAGCCAAAATTACTTTGGAATTTGTTCCTATTCCTTGCTGCTTGTCGAAGGAGGAAAGTGAAGTGAAACTTCATGACTGTAATAGGAATTTCATGGATTGGCGTGCTTTCTTTTCCAGTTAACATCTGAAGAGTTGGGGTTTTTCCTCACATCTTCTTTCCCAATCTTTTCAATGCCAGTTGAAAACAAACGTTTTATTATAAACATTTGCTGGGTAACCACAAAAATTAAAGGAATTGCTTGTATTTGGCAGTAATTTCCACATGTTGCTGCTGGCAGTAATGGTAGCTCTTTCAACTTGCTTTTATTTTTCATGCTTTCTTAGGATAAAAACTTTGAACTTCTCATCTCATTTCCAAGAGCGTTCTGTGTTAATGAGAGCATTTCCTCAGAAAGCAGTGTAACCATGCAGATTATGAAATTATCTTTGAGATCTGTTGGTTTAAAAATATGGACAAAAGATACTTCTATCTTGGGGGAAAAAAAAAGCTGCAGAGATGCAAAAGTGGAGCAGCTTTGAACTTTTTATAACAAATGTTAAGATTATACCTATATAAACACTCAAAAGACGGCACAGCTTTTTCTGTGGTCCAGTTAATAAATATGCTTGCAATCTGAAATTCTTAAAATTTATTTTTATTTAAGAAAAGTGACTTTTAAAAAAGAAGATATGCAAACACTTTATAATTTCTGTTTGTGTAAACTTGATTTATTGAATTTGTGCAGTGATCACTGAAGTCCGGGGTAGATAGCTTTGCTGCTGTTATTTATGCCTTTGTTTCCTTCAAGAGGCTTTCTCACTAATTTCTTATGAATCCTATTATTTGATAGGAATTTCGAGTACTTTGCTTGATTGCAGGAAGTAATTAAAAAAAAAAAGTTCCTTTCCTGTAAACCTTGCAATTTGAGAAAAAGGTGAATGTGGTATTCTTCATGTGAAGGTGGTACCTGTTCAGAAGTGATGATATTAACAATTATTATATTACAGTATTTAAATTAATATTTTTAATACAAATAGTGTCTTTTATCTCAAAGCTGCTTTACAAAATGTGTGTGTCAGCTGTGATCAACTAGATGGTTTAATGCTTTGGTGATACCTCTAAATGACATACTGCATTGCAAATGAAAGAGTTCCAAAAAGCCATTTTGACATGCACCTTGTCTGCTGTGGGCGTTTCTGGTGTACTTATCTAGCTAACAGTTGCAATATTAAATATGGTTGTGTGCTACGTAGAATGTCAGGGGAAGCTGCTGTAATTATTTTGAGGAGAGTTCTCATTGTATTCTACACAAACGTAATCACTTGTGAGATGAAGACTTATACAGGACTTTATTTCACAAGTGCAAAGGAGTTTACTTTTATGTTTAGATTTCTCAGAGGCAAAGATAACAGGGTGTGATAGAATAGCATAGAACCATCCCTCTCTTTCTTCCAGAACTCGAATGAGGCTTCAGCATATTGGTTGAGATTGACACGGATTGATTTGGGCACCTGGTGCTTTGTTTTGGGAGGAAAAGCATTGTGCTTGAAAGGAATCCATGTCAAGATTTCACCTAGAGTCTGTGATCAAAAGAAGAAACACAAAATGTTTCAGGGTCATCTTCCAATTCATAGGTACATGTTGTAATCTTGCCTTATCTATTTGTGATAGCAATGAAAGATAAATTGGAGTGTGTCATAAATTGCAGCTTGACTTGGAGAGGACAACAGGCAGCTGCCTAGTGTAGAGTTGATGTCCAAGGACATTAGGGGCCCAATTCAGATGCATAAACATAGATATCAGTGCAATATGAAGTGCCACAGAGAATATTGTCTGTTATCTAGCTGCTGATTCAAGAGGGGCATGGTTCTCCTGAATGTCCAGTGACATTCTTCCCAAGTCTGTGTAGATTATCTTGGACTCCATAGGGTATCTCAGATAGCACCAGGTGCTTATGATGAGATGACCAAGTTGTGCCTCATAAGATGCTTGCAAGAAGTATGGCTCACCCAAGAGTGTTGTTTCGATAAAAAGCATATGATTTCCATCCTGTGTTTCTTTTGCTTGAGTCCAGAGCAAGTAAGACAAATCACTGAGGGGAAAATGTAGGAGATAGACCTGCCAGGTAGGTGTCAATAAGTAGCATTCTCTGGCTTTTGTCCTGGATTTCAGCTCAAGTAAAGTAAACACAGGGTATCGTGGAAGTTTGCAATGTCACTCAACAAAAATCACTGCAGATAAATCAATCCCCACGGTATTTTAATTCTTAGGACTGAAACATAGAGATCCAGTGCTATTTTTCTCTCCAAAATGGCCAGTTGCTAAACTATGATTTAGAGCCTCTCTTTCTCTCTTGAAGGCAGATAATAGAATTTTCTGCAGAACCTGACTTTGGTTTCAGTTTTTTCTTTCCATCAGTTAGTTATCTGTTTAGTAGTTATTAATCCTTAACTTTTGACTTAATAAGCAGGAATAACACTTTTTTCCTGAAGTACTCCCCCCACCCCCCCCCACCCCCCGATGAAAACATAGTATGATGCTTCAGTCCCTCTTCAGTGAAGTAATTAGACCAGTTATAAGAATAATCATTGAAATTGGCCTCTGCAAACTATTCTCAGTCAACAAAAGTGGTTCTCTAAGCCTTTTTTTCTATTCAGGCAGCTTATGGTCTTGACTTTTCCTGTCAGCAGAAATAATGCAATATTAAATTGATGTATGCCATGTGCTTTTGGCATAACTTGCAGAACTTGTTTTTCTTCCTGAATTTTCTAGCTTTGCCTAGATTCATATTCCTATCACTGGCTGTAGGTTTGTCCTAATTCACTAGATTATGCGAGTGTCTAGATCAGATACTTTTTTTTTTTTCTCAATATAGGTACTTGCAGACACTGATCACACCATCTCTCAATTTATTTTTTCAGTGGGGTAAACAGATTGGGATCCTTATGTTTCTCTAGTGTAGGCAGGATTTTCATGAGTGTGTCTTTTTCTTTTTTCTTCTAGCTGTTTCTATGACATCCTTTGCAATATGGCAGGATGAAATGAAAGAGAAATACACGGAGGAAGGGAAGAGGGGGAAGGGCTAGAAGTGTCTAAATTAGTGGAATGAGAATGCCTGGAGAATGTGATCTCTGTTGTATCTGAGCTATTACTTCAATTCTGAAATTAAATTATGTTGGCTTGGAATTACACTCTTTTCACATCACTGTTCTGCACCTTTGGGGGATTTATGGACCTGTCAAGCTCAGCCAGTTTGCACATTGTCCTCACTTAGCTGTTGTTTTGTTCCAGACTCAATATTAAAATACGGTGCTTAAAAATGTTGCTCTGCCAGATGGGCGTAATGCTGTATGATAGAAGCAGCTGAGTACATCATGGAAGTAACAACTCCAAGGGTCTTATTCTGTTTATCTTGGACTATATCTGCTGTTTGTCTTGGCAAACTCTATTTGAATGTGACATTAAATTACAGTTGTGTCCATTCTGCCTTGCTGTGCTCACTAATAGAGACCTTGGATTGTGTTTGGAGTTGTGGAAGGAAGAGGAAACGTGGTTTTTCAGGTGCTTCTTACATTTGTCTGGCCCCATGCCAGCCAGAATGACACGAAGTGAGAGATACGGCCTGAGCTGCTCCTGCTAAGAAGCAGCAACCAAAGCTCCCTTTGGTAGTGGTGTCTTGGATAGGAAGGCTCCGTACTGATGCTGGTAGAGTGTCACATGTAATATGTACTCTCCTGCCCTTGCCCAGCATTTGAGAGCATTGCAACCATTCCTTAGGCATCAAGTGTGGAAAGCAGGTATGGTGAAGAGAATTTTCACATACTTTGAGAACATGCATCCCATATATGGTGCACTGGGTAGTTGAAGTACCTATCTTGCTATGTTTTGCTGTGAATGAACTTTAGAAATCAAATGAAAATTTAGCTGTTATACTTAATTTTAATTTGCAGGCAATGCTAGAGTCCTCAGTGCTAGTTTCTGTCTTTGAGCTGCAGTCTTTACAACTCCCTAGTTTAAGTGAAACCTTTTTGACCTATTTCTTGGGTCAGGGCTGAGATAAAACATTCAAAAATGCTTTTTCATTATGTGAACATTATGTTCCCAAAGTGGAACAAGCACACCTTTGAAATAATGTATTTGGAAGAAATACGTGGGGGAACGAAATGCATGGAGAAAGTCAACCCAATTGCATTAAAATAAATGGATCATGTACTGCTAGTTCTGCCGTTTTACAATCCCAGTCTTAGTTGGAACTGTTTGGCTTCCTCGTGGGAGCAGAGACTTGCTCATGTGCAAGAAATGTGCAATCAGGACTTGGTAAGTGCAAAGCATCACCTGGTGAGCCTGAGAAAAAGTGGATGAGTTGCCCAAGTTGTTATCCAAAAATTAAATTTAAGAAAAGAAATAACTCCCAAGCAAGTAATCCACTGCCAAAGACTTTCTAAGAAAGGCAATATATGGAAAGCTTTTGAAGTTACCCACGAACCAGAGTTTTTGGTAGCAGAGGAGGTTTAGCTACGTGTCAGCAGGGTGCTGAAATCCATGTAGTTCACCAAATCTAGACATTAATTCTTTTCCCATTTCAGTAAGTTTGTACAACTTTGAATACAGCAGTGTTTAGCCAAGAGAATTTTTTGGCCCAACTCTTCTAAATCCTACCTTAGGGAATATATTATTGCCATGGTAACATGGTCAAAGCTTTTACTGTTAGTTAAGCTCAAGATAAGAAACTATATTCTTTCAAAATGTATATTTGGAGTGCAACTTATTAAAATCATCAATATTTATACAGCAGATAATATCTTCAGACGGGCTGGACACCATCTGTCACAGTCTGATTTAATTTTATGGCTGTAGCAAAGTGAACTGACAGTGCAGAAATTTTCACAGAAGTCAGCTGGAAGTATGTCATGGTTTTCAGGTAAACCTCTGAAATGTCGTGAATGGTGGTTGTGTATTCATGTTATGTAAATGGAGAAAGTACTCATTTGGGGGAGGGTTTTGATTTCTGTTTGTTTGCATCCTGAAACAAGTTTAAATTCTGTTTAGTGCTCTATTGTACTGGAATAATTTATAATTGAATCCTTGATACATGCCTATGTATCTCTGCAGGGAAAATTGAGCATGAAATCATTTGCTCTGGAAGAGTTATTGAATACAGGAAACGGCAATTTTAAAAATTAAATAAGGCTTCAGCAGTTTTTGTTTTTACCTTCCGATGGCGATTTAAAATTATGATTGTTTTCTTTTCCATAGTAAGCTTTCAGTTTATGGCACCTTTAGCATTTTATGTAATGTTTTATGTCATTAGGATAATAAAACGCCCGTGATAAATTTATTCAAAATTATATTAGTGCATTTTAGGGTATATTCATTTGCTAGGGTTTTATAGGACATACAGCCCTTGACAGTAGACAGATCAGTGAGGGTGAGGTTTCAAAATGGCAGTAGTATTGTGTGCTGAAATAGTTTTCTTGATATGTGTGTCGTTGAATAAGTACTAAAATATTTTTCACTACAGATGCAGTAATTGAAGTTACAGATGAAATAGTTTCATGCGCAATAAGAAGGTCCTGTTTCTCCAGCACTTGTATGCTTTAAGTTATTCATTAAGTTCATTCCCTTTGTTGAAGTAAGTACTTAGCAGTCCAGTTTTTTACATCTAATTCACTGCCTAGTGAGGTATATGTGCATCCTTCTGTTTGATATTTATGGGCTTTGGATCAGGACTTCCTTTTTCTAATTATAATGAGTGTAAAGACTTGAACACTTCTAATTTGTTTATTCATATGCATGCATGCATGTGCACATTTCTCCTGTGTTAGTGCCTGTCTTACTGCTGCTTAATGTAAATCTGCTAAGATTTGTTTTATCCTATATAAGATCTTGATTTAGGAATGTTGGGTAATGAATAGTGCTCTTGACTTGAAGAACCATTTTTTTCAGAAACTACTCCATTCCTCTACCATGTATAAACTAGGTTTTCAATTTCTAAAATAATACATTTCTGTAAAATACCGGAGTAGTTGCCTGATTTTGCAGTTGTTTGTATGATGTTCAAGCAGGTGGTCAGCGTAACTCCTTAGGTCAGTTACTGTGAATCAGTCTCTGTCTTTTATGAATTCTTCTGATGCATCTATTATGCTGATTCACTGTCTCTTTCACTTAAAACCTTGTAAAAAAAAAAAAAAAAATATCAAGTGAACTTGTCCAACAGCCATGCCATGCCCTGTGATATCCTTGCCTGTTCTCAGTTACCAGACTTTGTCTCCAGTTACACTTCATAATTGCAGCTCTGTATCAGTCAGGCCACATGAAGTTACTGTTTAGATTGTGCTTTTCAATGGTAGAGTTAACCAGAAAGCGGACATGATGCCAGTCACAATTATTTCTCCGCCTCAGTTTAGTTCTGTTACATTTGTCCATCTGTATAAAAAAGTTAAAGAAATCTTGAGATTAAAATGTATTCTTCTTCATGGTATGACGGTGAAGAGGTAGTAGAAGGAAGGGGGGTGAAAGAGAGGTGATAGGAGTATGTGCAGCTTCCTTAACTTTTCCAAGAGCCTCTCTTGGCCATTACTGTAATACTCATGTGGAAAATGTAATAGCTTTAAAGGCCTTTTGATGGAGATGAGCACAAAATCCAAGATCATTCTTTCTTTTGCCTGAGATAAAGTCCAGGTCAACGTTCATCAGTAATTATTCTTGAGAATGAGATTGAATAAAATCAGTGAAGGCGTTGCAAATTTTTTGATTTTGTTAAAACTAGCTGAGAAGTTCAGTACAATGGAGGATTGTATTGCAGACAAATGAGAGCTGCAAAAAAAGGTTCGTATATTGAGTCCTCAAGCTTGAAAAAATAACTTTGGAACAAAGGAACTCTTGGATTTGATTTACAGTGGGCATATACCTGGGGAGAACAGCAATTGCGTAGTGAGTCTGGGTTCCAGCATCCGTAGGTAGCCTGTCACACGTCTTCACTGTTCCACTCAACAGTGCAACATTACATCAGACTGGAATCATAGAAAACTATGGCTGAAAGTGATGTTGAGAAATCAGTTGGCTCTAGCTTTAGCAATGAGTTGGGTAGAAGACTTTGTTCAGAGATTGGTTTTTTGCTTTATGCCTTAAAACATGAAGATGCTTGCTCACTAGGATTTTGTTTTAGTGGCCTTAATTTAATGTGATCCATTTAGCCATTGAGAAGAATATGACCTCTGTAAGGCAGATAGAGCTGAACGACGTGTGTAGCAGCTCCTAAACCATCACAGTTTGCAACTCAGTACATTAAGCCATTGCCAATTTCATATTACTTTAATATGCTGGATTGTGAAGTGTGGCAATTCAGGAGTTGCTACATTCAACCATCCTTGCAGCAGGCTCTGGCAGGAATAGCATAAACTGCTTGAGCAATTCCAGCTTAGTCCTGGACCTCATGTGGATTAACAGTGAGTGCTTCCATGGCAGGTAGAGCTAGTACTTCTGTGGTTACTGGTCCCCTGGTAGGACCATTTCAGAAGATTCATATAAAAACTCTTAACGGTGAGCACAGAGTCACAGCTGCTTTCCTCCATCTGTTAAAATGTGCTTAATTCTTTTAAAGAGTGCCTCATTTACCTACATCTATTTTTCATCTTTTTTTTTTTAACTAAACAGCATCAGCAAACAAGGAATTGTAAATGCAGATGGACCAGAATCTCAATTTGACATTGTTATTTTTTAAGAATGATCTCTTTTTGTTTGTATAAATACAGGACTGAATGTGAGCAACTCCTAACATAGTTATTCTCTGAACCTCAGTGCTCCCAGTCCATCTCATGAAAATCAATGACAGAGGTACAGTTTAGTGTTCCATCTCCTGGGCTACAAATTGTATGCACTTTTTTTGGAATTCACATTTAAAGTAAAACAAGATGAAGTTTTGTACTAAAAAAGACCAACACTAATGAGTGCTTTAGAGGCACAAAGGTGGGGTACAAGAGCTTAGCTGAAATGTATTTAATTGGCTCATGGTGACCTTTGTAGCTGTCTTTGTGTTGTAGACATCTGCTTCTGTCCAGTTGATCTTAAATGTAGACCATACCCACTTCTAGTCTTGTCTATCATGGAGAGCATGTCTGCCCGTTAAGACTGGGGCAGCTATTCTGGGAAACAGGTGCCTAAAATGACTTGTTTAAATTGACTCAAATTTTCTGCACTGTGTGAGGCCATTACAGTGTTTATCTGAGGCCTAATTCCAGGCTGGAATGCATTTTGTGGCATCTTGGTATATCTTGGCCCAGCCAGTAAGCCATCTCAGCAGGACACCATAAAGAGCAAGCTGTGATCACGCAAAATGAGTGTGGAGTGAAATGCTGGTTTAGCTGTTGAGCTTGAGGAAGCAGCATCCCTTCATTAGAAAAAGCAGCATCTGAAAAGATGCTATTTTCCATTAGATCTGTTGTTCCAAGGACAAATACCCTAATTACACTCCAAAGCCTCTGTCACCTCTGAAAGAGCTTAGGCTCTTTTGTTTCTTCTCCCTTCCTCCAACCCTAGTCTTGTAATTGTGTCAAAAGCAACCACCCCCTACCCCTTCTGCACCAATGAATGGTCAGTTAATGCTGTTTTCAAAGGTATTCTCCATTCTACTGACTCACACAAGCTTTTTTTTTTTCGCCAGGAAACCTATTTTTGAATGTATCCTGAACGTTTTGGGTAATACAGGTAAAATATGTGTATGGACATATTTTTAAGAAAAAAAAAAATCCCCCTTTGCTCCAGATTAGTAATAAACTTATACAAATATATATACACATATATGTGTATGGTTGCTGTAGTGGAGTCTTACGCCAAATGAGCAAAAGTCTTTAATAGGTTTTTGCAATAAACAGACACCCCTGAAAAAGAGGCTAATATGTAGGCTTTATTCAAAGAGGTAATTTCATTCTGGTATTTTGCCTAACAATAGTGGACTTCTAGAGTCTTGTTGAAGAAGACTGTAAGCACAAAAGAAATAATTTTCAGGGTGTTCTCTTGTGGTATTCTGTAGGATCTGGAAGGGACGAAACCTTTCTCAGAGTGTTTTATTGCCCCTCTATGCTGGAAGCAGAAGTAGTACTTCTTGTGCAAACATGACAGTTAGATTGTAGCAGAAAATAATGTCTTGGATGCCTTCAGAGAGTAGATGTGGTATGGTATGGGAGAAAGAAGAATATGGTTACAGAGACAAAAAGGGGATGAAGGTTTTGGTGTTTTTAATGACGATGTGAAAACTGCCTGTTTAAATTTTTTGTTTGTTTGTTTTGCCCATCTTGTGATGAGGGTTTGGGTTGAGGTTTTCTGTTTCAATATCTTGTAGTTACTGCTTACTGTGGCTTCTGCTACACATCTTGCAGCTCCTTTACTTGCCCCTCCTCCTGTCATCACTCAAAAAAAGTAGTGTAGTAAACTGTAGATTTCTGAAGCTTAGCCAGTCAAATATGCTATGGTTAACAGAGACCAGTACTTGACACGCTAAAAGGATCTGGCTTATTGCTTATGCCTACTGCGCAGGTGTTTGCAAACTGCAGTGGAGGTTGTGCCGTGCTACTCTTCGTGCCTGCTCAGGACACTGGTGACAATGGCAGGACATTCTCTGGCCACATAATGTACCTATGCATGCTTCTTCACTATGCCCCATCCAGTCTTCTCTTAGTATAAGGTAGAGCGTGGGGAGAACTTCCTGTTGTGATTGCTAGCTTGTGATAGAGCTGTTAAGTAAATTAAAAAAAAAAAAAAAAAAAGACAACAGTGTGCGAAAGTTGGAACTATAGAATTTTTTCTCACTTGAAATAAATGTGTTCAGGCTTTCGTGCATGTATATATGTATGCAGGAATGATACACAGATCAAGGTGAAAACCTTGACTTCCAAAAATAAGTGCTGATAGCAGAACATGTAGGAGAAACAGGCTAATGAAGAAAGGAGGGTAGAGGAACATGGTATACTTAAGACAAGAATGGGTAACCTATTGCTCAGGGGCCAGACACAGCCGATGGCTTCACTTCATCATCTGTAGTTACATTAAACATTTTAAGTGTTCATGGATCATGTCATATGTCAGCGTATGGCCTGCTAAAGGCACTTGGATGGCCCTGAAAAAGGCAACAATTACCCAACCTGAGTTAGAAAATGTCTGTGTTAGAGTTCCAGGTCACAGGAGACTGTGTTTGGCTCTGGCCATGGTAAAGCTTGTGGAATATTCAGGCCACTAGCAGGAAAGCTGCGGTTAGTTCCTTGGAGCTCTTCTTGACCAATGTAATTGATGTACTGAATGAAATGGTTTGTTTTTCAAAGAAGATAGGTATTCCGGCAAGACTGAATTTCACCATAATATTTCTGGCTAGCTCTTATCCCAGCCTAAATCTCATGGAAGTCTAGTAGCCTTACCAGTGTACTTTCTTTGCTATTTAATGTCAGAAGAGAGGAGACATCCTGCAGTTTGATGTATGCAGAAGAAATGTTGTCTGCATAACTTTTCAACTTGAGGACATCAGAAGTCATCACCAACTCTGCTGGTTCTGTGAGCTCAAAATGCAATAGTACCTCTGTGCAATAGGACCTTTTAGAAGTGGCAAGTTTTTAGTGTGGGGATTTGGGGCATTCTAGTAGTGGGCACAACATACTGCTAATGGGGAGATCTCTAGTGGTTCCTTGGACTTCTAAGGGACTCTATTCTCAGAGTTGCATTGCATGAATAGCTGTGTTCAATAGCTGTGAAGGAGACGTGTTACGTGTTATGATCCCATCCCCCCCCCCCCCCCCCCCCGAACTTAAATGAATTTCAGATATTTGGATTTTTTTTCTTTTTAGGGTGATGGGCATTTATGCCTTTGTGTAGCAGCTAATGCAAATAAAAGAGCAGATCTACACTGCTGTTACTACCTCCTGTCTGTACTGACTAGGTCCCCGATGCTGCAGATGCCTGAGCTGCTGCTGGTAAGTGCTACAGAAGACTATTCAGCTTCCCTTTGCAGTCTGCTCTATCCGCTGATTCACCAGGAGATACCATAGCTGTGGCTGCAGATTAGACTTTTCTCTCCCTCCCCCTGCGAGACCTCTGTGTGCTTTGACGTCATGTGTGCTCCTTTCAGTTGCCATAGCAGCCCCATTCCCCAAGCTCTTTGCCTGTCTCCTCTGGTAGGTTCCACAACGCTACAGCCAGCATCACGCTGCACAATGGTTTCCAGGCAGTGAAAGAGCGTGATTCAGCAAGCCACTCTCTTTCTCTCCTCCCCCCCCCCCTCTTTAATTTGCCTCTCCTTTTTCTGTTCTGCTCTACCCTCTCGCCAGGCTTTTATTTAGTTCTTTAAAGGAAAACGGTGATTTACCTTGAATCCAACTGCCCATCTTTTTATTTTTTATTATTATTATAAATAGCCCATCTTTTTGTCAGCACTGTTTGGAATGTGATTTAAAAATACAACCTAAAGTCGCAATTTGGGAGAAAGGTTTCTGGACGAGAATAGCTCACAAGCACGGAATGGTAGGTGGTTGATGCTAATATTTTATGACTAACTGCTTTCACAGGGTGGGGTGATGAATACTGATTGCTGTTTACAAAAAAAGGGGGGGGGGAGTGAGAGAGACAGATTAATGAAGTAAACTGCTAAGCAAAGCAAGAAGGCTGCAGCTGTACATTTTGGGGCCAGAGAACCATCGTTTTCCTGTGTTCGGGTGTGTATGAGCTTTTCTGTTTGGGCATTTCATGTGACTGGTGGTTGTGAGAGCAGTGCAGAGGCAGATCATGGACAGGAGTGTGATAGTGCTTTACCAGCTGGCTCATGTAAACAGTAGTGTTTTACTCGGCCTCATCACCTCTAACGTTGCTTAGGGGCTTTTGGGGGAAGGAGGTGTCTTAGCTTGCAATTCAGTAGAAATAAGTACATTATATGGGTTATATAGTCCATACAGAACCATAAAAGAGAGAGGATAATGATAAGCAACTAGAAGATCCAGAAGACAGAGCCTTGGCCTTTTGCAAAGTGGTTGAATGCCAAAAAAAAAAAAGTGTGTGGGGAGAAGTGAGTGTTTGACAAACTGTGTTGGATGTGGGGGTGGGGGTTGTTTTTAAGACAGTAGTCTTTTAAGGTAATCATCACTCTTCTGCATTACTCTCGGATGCAAGTGAACAACTCAGCCCATTGGGTATTACAGAGCCACCAAGAGCTTTTAGGAGAAGTGTTTACAGCATGCTACAGGCCAGTTATTTTGCAGAAGAGAGTTAACAAACTGTAGATACTGCAGTGAAATCAATGTTGCTTTGCAGGGAAATCCTCTGGCAGAAAAGTTATTGCTACAGGAAGAAATGTTTTTTTTTTTTTTTTTACTGTTGAGAGGCCTTATTAGAAATTGAGTTGGATAATTAAGTGTTACAGCATTGTTTAATAAGCAGGCGGTGCTTCCAGTGAACCACGATGTGCATGTTTCACACCATTCATGTACTGAGTGATTGTAAGCTTGTTACATGGGTTCTTTTTGCTGCATAGCTTCATGATATCCTCAGTGCAGCCTTCCCCTCCTCCGATATGTTTGCTATGAGTTTTGCCAGAGCCTTGTTTAAAGACAAACCAACGTTATATGAAAATACAGATTTTGAAGAAAATGATGGCATAGAGTAGAAATTTTTTAGGAGGAAAATGCAAATGAGTATATTGTAAATGATCAGGAAAAATAGAAATTAGCTTGCTGGAGGACACAGAGCTTGTCATGCAAGGCCAGCTTCAGAAAAAGAGAAAGGTTAAGACAGAATAGGATGGTGTTGGTACTGCACAGGGCTGTTTATCTTTGCCCCCATGTAAGCTATCTTTGATTTCTGTGCCTTGGGGGAAGTGGAGTGCACCAAACCTATAGTATTTTAACCCTCTTTCAGAACATTGCTATGTAGTCACTAGCCAGGAACACTCTGGAGTAGTATTTTCTTCTGTGGTGCTTCTGCTGTGTGCTCGCTCTTCCTGCTAGGAAAGGTGGCATAGAAATACGTTTTCAATTGGCTCAACTAATAACTTTCTCTCACAGGGACGCAGATGTGAATGACAAAGGTGATTTGACCTCAGCCATTAAACAATATTCTTTCTCCCTGACTCTCAGTAAACTGCACTCTTGTGCATTGCTCTCTCCTGCTGTTTCAGAGGACGCGTAATTTGTCAGTGTCCTGATGTAGTGATTTTGTTGAGGAGTATTAGGATTACAGGGATGTTCCTAACCAGGATAAGGGCAAAAATTGTTTAACGTGAAAAATAAGTTGCCTTCAGCTGCCTGTCTGCCTGCTTGATATTAGAAAAAGTTCCTCTCGTTAGAAATATGTGTGTGCACTGAAGGCGCTTTTTGTGAGTGGACCTTGGGGATGAGTGTTTTCTTGTAGTGTTGTGTCGTGTCCCCCTCCCCCCCCCCCCCCCCCCCCCCCCGTCAGTGGTTGGCATGTTTGCAGCCATTATTTAGCAATTTAATAGTACTGGATCAATAATTGTAAGACAAAATATCTTCCAGTGGTGTTACAGTACTACAAGATCTGGCTTGTGAAAATAAAGGGAGAGCTATCAAAATTTCCCTACCATGATATGGGAGGATGTCATAAAGCTCGCTTGTAGTTTGCAGTCCATTACAAAACTCATGCAATTTAAGGGAGAGCTAAAGCAGGCCCAAAGGAGGAGGGCTTTAGCATTGCTTTTGCAGACGACATCATAGTTTTATTAAGATTTGGAAGGCAGAAAAGCTGCATTTAGAGAAAGGTCCCCAGCTTTAAAATAGGTTATCTCTTAAACCGTTATTCAGTAGAAGCTACCCAGTTCTTAGGACAATTCCTGAATAACATAAAATATGACCAGCTTGTTGATAAAGTTTCAAAACAAAGTAAGTCTTAAATTGTTTTTATGGCAAGCATTCTATACCCATAGGCCCATCATTCCACTGGTTACATTTTGCGCTTACAATAGCGCTACTAGAAATTAAGACCTAAAAGCCTAGTGACTGCAGTATTACCACAGTTGCTGCTCTGTTATGTCATCTGGAGAAAAGGAGAAAAGGAGAGAGATTTCACTGTACCACAATACTGAGTATAAATATAACCTGGTTTCCAATGCTCATATTCTGCTACCTTTTTCTATGATTCTTGCACGCTTACTGTTTTGAAGGCCACTTTCAAGAAAAATTAACCCTTATAAAAGGGCACTGGTTAAAAGAAAAAATGCTGCATTTGCTGTGAGTTCGTTCGTTCTTTCTTTCAGCACCATCTGTGGGGGCAGACATAAGAAAAACAGTCTTTCACAGAAACAAAAAATCTTTTGTACTCAAGTAACCATCTAAAACTGATGGTCTAAAACTGAAAGCAACATACAACTTTAATTAGTGTAAAATATCAGGTGTTAGGGCTATGTTTCCTTTCTCTTATGCTGTGATAGTGAGATTAAAGTATAGCTCAAAAGGAGTACAGGGGATGGGACAGAATTTAGTGGTCCCCTCTCCACTGTTTGCAAAAGTTTCACAGCTTTTCTTGAGTTGCTATACTGTGTTTTAGCCTGATGGCCGTAGCTTTGTTAGCAAGCCTTAGATGAGTCTTGGCTAGTTGTTAGAAGGACAGGAAATTCAAGTCCCAATACCTTTCCAGTCTTGTTTGTTTGTTATATAGAGAGGTTTTTAATAAAGGATTTGGTACATGAACTCACTAGTGGCAGCAGAATGTTCTCAGCTTCATCTGTACAGAAGGGATGTGAAGTCATGAGGTTTTGTGTATCATAGGATATCCCTGACTATGCCTGGAGCATAGGACAGAGTCAGAGCCCTTGTTACAGCAAGAATAAGAAAAAGCAGCTGTTGCATTTTTAGGCTTCCAGGTTTTTCTCCTGTCCAAGGAAAAGAAGAGGTTGATGAGTGCAGACCCTTGCTCACATCACAGTAGTGACATGGGAAATTTGGGGTGTTTTAGTCTCCCAGAACTGCTGTCAGCTTGTCACATTGTTATAAAAGGTAAAAGTTGGAGGTCCAGAAGAGCTTTCCAGTCAAGTCAATAGCTGCTTCACCAGGATTCTACACTAAGAGGTTAGATAACCCAGGAAATTAGGAACTATTTGAAGTGGGATTTGAGGGAGCCCAAGTATGTGCAACTCTTGTCCCAGTTCAGTGAAGTGTAGTGGGCCCTCTCTGGTTAAGCAGTTGTTCTCTCATATGGATTTTTAATCTTCTGTTCTTAGTACAAAGTTTTAGTTCACTTCTCTTCTGAGCTGTTTGAAAACATGTTGTGAAACAGTGGTAAGAAAATGTTGCCCGAACCTTCCGCTTAATATTAGTCACCTAATTTTGTTCAGTGGTTAGGCACCAGAGTGGTACATGCTTGATTGTGCCTCCTCTCATTCACTGTCTTAATACCAAAACATTTGCCTTTTGCCACATTTCTTGAGGTTGTCTGCAAGATTCTTAACTGCAAGCACTTTGTCAGTTGAAGGTATTTTGTCCTATGTTTTGTTGTTTGTTTTGAAGAAGATGTTAATTTGATAAACAGCAGTAATTCACAGACCTTTTCTTATGCCTATATGTATCCATATTGCACAGTTTTTAAAGCTGTTCATAATGTCACAAGTCAACTTTATTTTCAATCCCCAGGTATTAGTGACAGATTACTGTGTACTAATCTCAAATTGTTACAGTGAAAGTTTCTGCTCTTCCTTATTCCAAAGAAAAATGTGAAGATCTGACCTGATAAAGATAGGATAGAAACAAAAATAATTATTTTAGAACAGTTTTATGATTTTTTTAGTGCCATCTGTTGCAATTGGAACAGTCTTGAACATGAGCTCTTGAGCACTAGGGTCTGCCTGCCTTGATTTTTATGGGGGTTTTTTCTTGTTTTTTTTGAAAATAACTGTGACACCTTTCTCCCATTTAAACAGCACCTCATTCTGCATTATTTTCTATCTCTAACCTTTCTTCTTTGCATGGAAGAAGGGAAATTTATGGTGCAGATACTGCTTATAACTGGATGCATTATGTTGTTATTGGAGGAAAATCTTGTGTCTTTGTTATATGATGTGCAAATACTGACATTCCAGGTTAGCTTAGTTTTCTGAACTTTTTCTGTGTCTATCAGACTTGAGAAATAAACCCCAAATATTTATTTCTCTCTTTCTGTGCTTAGGGATAGTATTAGAAACCTGTACCAGCAGCAGGCCAGACTCAAATATCAGCTATGGCAACCCATGCATGAAGTTGATGCCTTTGAACCATTTCCTATAGATGAGACATAGCACGCGCTGTGGTGAGTCAACAATCTATTATTTTATTAAATCAGACTCCTTGGAAAAAAAAAATAGTGCTTAATGCCAAAGTGCATGCTGGGGGGTTTTTTGGTTGTGGTTTTTTTTTGGGGGGGAGGGTACATTAAAATTACAACTTCTAGTAATTTTTAGTACACATGAGCATAATGCTATCTTCTTATAAATGCCTTTTTCAAGTGTATAATTTCTGCATTGTACATGTAGTTATCAGATGGAGCGCATTGGGAATATGGTTTTGGTGAAAGTGTGAAGATAGCAAAATAATAATAAAAAATCCTACGTATGCAGTGTTCTGGGCTTGATATATCCACTATTTTTACACCAATTTTTGTAATTAATGTTTTGCATCTCTTTGATTTGGGGTGGGGGGAGGAAAGGTGTTTTGTTTCTCTTTGAGATGACTGAAGAAGACTATGAGGAATCCTGACAGAGTTTTTAAACATATATCACTTTATCCTTGGACAGGAAAATAAACTGTGAGAATAGTGCTGAAAAGCAAATAGCCTTTTTAAAAATGCTCTGTGGCTTTAACTATCTGTAGTCTGCTAATAATTTCAATGCATATTTCTTACATAATAAGTCATTTTGATGCTGATAATTTCTTTAAGATGGCTTTGGTATACCTTTGGGAGATGAGGAATTGTTTTTAGATGTCCTACATAATAAGAATTATTGTGAAATCTTGTAACTCTTGAAGGTAACCAATTTTCTGTTCAAAACAAGCTTATATTAATTTTTTTCCCCTAATACTAGCTAGATGTTTGTCAGCTGCAGTCACCATAACCCACATAAACTGAAAGCCAACAGTTTTAAAAATAAGCTATTTGGCTTCTTTTTAAGCCATTTTGGCTTCTATTGTGTGATTTGGCCTTTACCAGTGGCCAGTGTCAAATCTTATTCCTGGTGCTATTACACGAATAAATTGTAGATCCAAGTCACTAAAAGGTTTCTACTGTTCCGTTAGGAGATAGAACTCTATTGTTGTTTGTAGATCAGGCAGGGATTGAAACACGTAGTATGTACTGACTGGTGGGCAGTAGTTATACGTGGCTAATATAACAGTAATGAGTGCTCTGATGGCATGTAATTTTTCATACTTGGTAGAGCTGCTGAAAAAAATTGAACAGGTGTCAGTTAAATCAATTTGACTCCTCTCTGGAGTGAAATGATAAAGTACCAGAAAGCAGTGGCTACTAGTCCATTGAAAGAATCTGTGCTCTGTTGAAACCTAAGGGGTTTCCCAAGGGGGGAAACCATACATTGGACATGAATAGTGATTTGTGGCATGAGGAGTCCCAGTTTGGATGCTCATGCCCTTGACTTGTGGACATCCAGTGGAAGCAAAACATTTATGTAGAACTTAAGAACCTCCCTGTATTACTGCTATGATATTTTTAACTTCTTATGGCTTTTAAGGCCTATTGCACTTGTCCTAAGGCAATTCTTGCTAACAAGACAGCCTTCATCTTGTTCTAATATGTGGACTCTAAAAGCTGTGACACTTAACCTTTCTTATCACAACATGGTTTAGTAGGCATGGAGGTGTTGGGTTGATGGTTGGACTAGATGATCTTAGAGGTCTTTTCCAACCTTAATGATTCCATGGTTCTATGATTACATGAATGGGTCTGGGCGAGTTTTGAATTAATGATGAAGCCCAAAACCTTTTTCCTTTTTTCTTTTTTTTTTTTTTTTTTTTTTTTTCTCTGTGTTTAGGAGCATACAGGTAACCTGCTAGTTGTAGATAATGAGAGTTTTAAACTGGGAATAGCAAAGAGTATATGATTTATGGTAGTTGATAGTGTTGTGCAAATAAAGGATTTTGTTAACATGTCTGTAATAAACAGTAGCTGAAGAGAAGTTGCATGGAATTTTTATGGTGGTGTGTATATGTTAATACAATTAACCCATAGCCATGGTAGTTCAGTTCCTCTCACCATAAAGATGTTAAAAATTGCTGTATATGTAGAAAAATCTTTTTGAAGAAGCTGGGTGGTGATAATCCCTACTCTTAACAATTTTGCATTTAGTAGTATATGCAATGCTAATTTTGGAATACAATGATACTGCTGTCTACAAGCAGTGTGACTTGAGCATTTGTCCCTCAGGTCACCAAGATGTCTTGTCTTAATGTTGTAGCTATTGATATTGCTGTGTGGTATTTGAAGCATGCACCAATGATTCTGTTCAGTGTACTTTCTCTCTGAGTTCAATGCACATCTAAATCACCTCCTCCAGCTTCATTCTTCCCAATTTAAATTTTAGGATCCGGTAATCAGTACAAACAGACAGCAGGTTTTCAGAAGCAGTATATGATACAAATCAACAGAACTCAAGAGATGTCATAGGTAGAGAGTTGCTTGAAACATTTTCCTCCCAGCTGACATAATTTTAATAGTTAAAAATAGTTAAGCATTTTGAACAGAAATTAAGGAATTGAAGGTCTTGTTCTGGAGCTACAGCTCCACAGAAAATGTCTGTAGGTCTCTTCAGGCATATAATACAATCCTGTAGCATGTATTTAAAGTTTTGTATGTGTATGAATTAGGGATACAGTCCTGTAAACATGTGTGAAACATACAATATGAGATTAGGTGCCTTCATGTGCAAATGCTTATGCTTTCTGTGCAGGTTCTCTCCAGTTAATATTGGTTGTTAAGGCATACAAATCACTTTGAACATATAACTGTATTTTGCATTCAGCCATTTCTGTTTATGAAAATGCAAGCTTTATAACCGTGGAACTTGCATGTGAAATCAGGTCTAAAACTTAGTATATAACTATCAATGTTAAATTAACTGTCAAACAACTTTTAAAAATGGTCAGGAAGAGTAGCATTTGGAGAACAAAAATACTTAGCAATATTCATCACAAAAAAGAGCAGGTAGTGAAAAACTTAGGATATTTTGTTTAACATGAAAATAAGGTTAGTGCTATGGGTGATGGGAGTTTTGTAAAGCTGAGTTAGTAATTTTGGTAGAAATCATGTGAGAGGCTTCAATATACCTATGCAGACAAACAAAGGACCTGGGATAAAGTAATTTTTTTTTTAAGCACTTATAGAAAGATCCTCAGATGTTTCTTCTTTAGAAAGTCTTGGCTTGGTATCTTGCAACTAGAGTTGCATGTTTTTATGAAACATTGCATTGGTTTCTCTTATGATCATCCCTGTGTAAGTGCTAAGTGCACAAAGAGAAATTCAGAACTCCATCTAGCCAAGTAAATGTAAAATAGCTCCAGTAAGTTTAGTACAGTTATACCAGACTTGTATCAGAGGAGCTCAGAGCACAATTTTCTCTGAGAAACCCGTGTTCTGCTCCTCTGTCTTCTTTAATAGAAAAAGCCTATTTATATTAAGCTTGCTGCATATGATAAATGTAAAACTTCTTATCTGTTATTGATGGTGGTGATGTAATGAGCAACATTTTTCCCATTTGAGAACTGTTGCCTTAGCATATTTGTCATGTGATCAACTACATACAAACAAAGGTTTTCCACAGGTGACCTGTAATTTTCAACACTTTAACTGTTCACCTTCCCTACTCTTCAAGGAGTCTGGATTTTTTTCCAGAAAGTGCTGAGATCTTCACTTTGAATTACAGACTCTTCAGTGGAACCACTTGGTCACCTTTTATTTTAATAAACTTCACAGGAAATGCCCATAGAAGGGAATTTTCCTGCCTTTGCCTTTTTTCTTGTTGTTGATTTTTTTTTTTTCTTCATTTGGTTGGGGTTTTTTGGTCTCCTCAGGATATTGTTTTGCAGAATGTTTTCACTCCCTTTTAAACTCAGATAACATTTTTTTTTATGCTGTTACTTCTAATAGCTGATTCGTATCCCTTCTCCCTCCATCCTTGGTTTGTCTTTACTGATCCCTGCAGCCTGTGAGATTAGTATTTTAATTAAATGATACTGAAATGTAGCATTGTTAACTCTTGCAGTATCTGGGTTTTTTAATGCCCTAGACTCAGTGTCACATATATATGAGAAACTATGAGCTTTCTTGTTATTAAAAGTAGGCTTTTTGTCCTTATTCCTGAAAAAAATGAAGCTTGAGTGTGTGAAAGCTTGAGGCTTCAAAAATGTATAACCCTCCCACCAAGATTATTCCCTAGCAGTATCTCAGAATTTTGGGGGCATACGAGATGGTTCTTGGACGTTTGGGACTGATAGTCTTAAAAAATTTTTAGAGTTAGTTGGAAAGTGAAGATTTGCTATTCTTCTGAATGCTTGTAAAGACACGGACGTGCCTCTGTTCTGTATCTGTCTGCATTCCTCCAGTAGCCTGGATTGTCTTAGGAAAACTCAAGCTATTTGCACATTTAAAAAGTGAAAATTAAATTCTAAAAAATTCAAGTGCAGATGTCTCTGGGGGATCTCCAGTTGTTCAATTTCATGTTGAAATACTGATGGATCGAATTATTTTTTTCTGCCATATGTCAGTCTGTGCTTATTGAAAAGGAGTGAACTTACTTTACAAGCTTAATACTTCCCTGTGCCAGGTATAACCTGTAAACATATCACATGAAATATTTGTCTGCTGTGTTTTTTGAGTTGCTGATGGAAAAAATAACTCTGTGCCACCTAGTTCAGTGTTTGGCAGGCTCCTCTCCCAACCTTATGGAAAATATCCAGGACTATTGCTGTAGAATATGGGAGTAGAATGTCAGACAAATACCTTCTGAAACTTTGAGTAGTTTTTCAGTGTGATCCTTATGAGTTGTATTAAAATTATTTTAATTGCCTGCAGAAGTATAAATGGAAATGCCAAATCAATAACAAAAAACACAGAGAATGGTGCCAGCGGAGGGGTGGAAAAGAGACCAAGACAGCAGTAAATTCAGCTATGTTAATGGGTATGGCATATGAACCCATATTATATAAAGTGGTGGGAATTATTTTGTAACCATATGGGGAAATATTTTGCCTGCTTCCTCTTCTAGGCTTGTCAGTGTGGTGTATTGACTCTCTGCCTATTTCTTTGTGTACTGTTCTTAGCAAAAGACCCTTTTCTTATCACAATCTGTCAACAGGAGGAGAAACCTGAACATGCCGTGTAATACCATCAACTTTTCCTCTGCTCACTTTCCCTCTGCTGTTGTGTGTATCAGAAAGAATGGGGAGCATTGACTGTGAGTGAAGAGTATAGCTCTTGTAGAGAGAAGCATCCGCAGTACTGGCAGCATCAGCTGTTACATTCATGCTCACTGCACTAGGGTTTAGGTCAAGTTGGCTCAAGGCAGCAGTATGCTAACTGCTGTAAAGGCATCAGGCTAGCTGCTTTAAGCTCTAGAGGCAGTCATTTCCCAACTATAAAAAAAGAGAGTAAAACAAGTGGAAGATATATGTACAGGGTTATCGATGCAATGCAGCAATTATGATGCTAATGTCACGACCCTTCTCTCTTAACTATTGTGTGTTGGGATGGAGTGTGGCAGACAAGTGAAAGGACAATATGCATGATGAAGGACTGTCCAGAAGGGTGAAGTTATCCAGAGGTTATTTAAACTCATTATACATCCACAGCCTCATCTCTACAGCACCTGAAATATCCTTGTTGCATTGGATGCAGACTGCTGTGCAGGTTAGCAAGAAGAGAGTGAACATTGCAGGCATGGTGCAGTACTTGTGCATTCTTAATACACTCTAGATTCCTGGCAAAAGTAATAAGACCAATTCACCTGTGATGCATTTGAGGAGAAGTAATTATTAAATAGGCATTCTTGAGCTGCTGGATGTTGAATAGCTCTGGCTTTGTTTTGCAAAAATCAGAATTGTTCAGGCTTACAGTTTTTAATCACTTTAAAGAAGATTAAGAATATAAGAACAGCCAATAGCCTCACAGGAAAAATCCATCTAGCAAAGGCTTCTGTCCTCAGTGGCCATTAGCTAAATATTTGATGAAGAAAAGTGAGAACAAGATAAGCAATCATTAATGTTTCTCTTGCTGTGTCCTCCCATATTCCAGAAGTCTGATTCTTTTGAGACAGAAATTGTTTCTTTGTGTTAAAAATTCTGTTTCCTAATTCAACGTTTTCTGCCCAGTTCGTATTTTATGACCTCTTTTCTAGGTGCTCATTATGAAGAACAAGTTCTGGCTGCATTGCAAATGCTGTTTTTTTGTTTGTTTGTTTTTTAAAGTGATGTCAGGTGTAGATATTGGTCCTATCCCAGAAAAAAAAAAAAGTCTTCTGTGAACCCACTGTAAGACTGCAGGGGCTTGGAAAGTACTATGAAGAGATAATAGCATCCTGATAAGAAGTTCTGATTTGTAGCAGATATGAAATAATTGCTAAAGTTAATGTTTATACAGCAGACTCGAGTAATTTATCATGTATGTAGCTTTGTGTTAACATGGCTACTATCCCAAGCTAGTTTGTCTAGATCAATGCAGCGTATGATACAGAGACTTCCTAATCTGCTTCCTTACTGCCTCTGTTTCTGGAAAAATGTAACTCCAGTTAGGTATCTAGCTAGTAGGCTTACTTTCCTTGGACTAGTGCATAAGGTGGGCTGAGCAGGTGTCAGTGCTCTCTGTTCTGGTCTGCCAACACTGCATAAGAGGGGAGAAGGATGAGAGGATTTTCTTGCTTTATAAACTGTTAGGTTTGAAATACAGCACACAAGAGAAAGCAGAGAGGAATTAATTACCCTGTGTTTCATAGAGTGGATGTGAATGTTTTCCTTGGTTGCACATCAGAACCAGATGACATAATGACCTGTAATGGTATCCAAATATTCCTGTCCCTGTACTCAAAACAAATTTTTGTCTGAACCTAAGTGGTTACAACACTTAGGTTCAGAGAAAAAACAACAACAGTTGGCTGGTCTTCACCATTTAACTTCACTACTTCATGCCTCATCCAAATACTGTGTGTATAATTTAACTCAGAAAATTCAGAGATAGTATTTAAAGATTGGCTCATATCCTTAAATAGGAACATAAAAAAAAAAGCGAGCAAAAAAGGAAAATACATTTTAATGCTACTTTCCTTGAAACAAACAAAAAAACCCCCAAATCCTCTCTGAGCTGTAGCTGAAAAAGATCTGCATGGCTTAATTGTGAATCATAATGCTACTTAAATGCCTGCATTAATTTTATGTTAGATTTCAGTCATCAGTGTGTAGATAGATGTTTTTATGGCATCATGAATGCTTGATTTGCTGTTGTACTTAATTTTCTGTCAAGCTGCATGAAGAGAATCTGGTGGATGTCTTCCATAACAGAAGAATATTGAAAAAATACCTACATGTTTGTACAAATGGCAATGATCTACAAATCCTTTCAAAAAACAGTGATTTCAAGCTGGTGTATACTCCTCAATCTAAAAAACCCGTAGTGCAATTCTCTACTTTTGAGGACCTGAAAAAATAAAGACAAGGATATCTGCTTGGTTTTGGCTTTTTTTAGGTAGCTGTGGCAATTGTTATTTGAGCTTACATGTGTAGGCTCAAATCCTGTATATAATTACATTGATTGCAGTAAGAATGGGACGATTTACACCGGTTGAGATTTGCATTCTGTAGGTTTGATTTAATATTATTTTTTAAGTGGCACTAGGTTTGTTGCAGAAACTTTCTTCTCTGATTTGATGGAGACTGAGTTTCTGGACTACAGACTTTTCCTCCACTTCACCCAAGCTTCATTTCTGAGGTCTTATGTCTCGTTAATATGGAAAAAATATCTCTGGCTGTCAATATTACATGCGGCTGAAACTGTCACATGTGAAGCAGCATTGTCAAAACTGAAGCATTCAAAAACACTGAGTGAAGCATTCAGACTCAGAGGGTGTTTGATTTCCATTTTGTGAGCTTGTAGGCTACCTTTGGGTCTCATTGTTAAGGTTTTCTCTGAAAACCAAAAGGGTGTAAAAACCTGAGATAGGCTCCAGGAAACAAACCAACTAATAGGAAAATTACAGCAAAAGTTTTCAGTGTCAGCAATGGTGGGATAAATTTTGCAGCAAATTTTGCTGGAAACACAATTATGCATGGATCAACTGCCCAGCATCCTTACCAGGTAGAATCTGACCTGGGAAGTATTTCTTGCTTTTTTTTGGAAAATGATTGTCAAGATCCCCCAAAATGCTATCAAATGTTAAAATTATAAAATGAAATATAGTTCTTTATATATAAGGAAGCTTTCTGACACATTTTATTGTATCTTGAAGGTGGGCGGTTGGAAGGCAAGTTTGCCCTGGGTTGCATCTCCCACAATCAGTTTAGATGCACACTGCCCCAAATCTTTTTCCACCTGAAACTTAGTACGGACTTGGCTAGCTGGCTCAAGAGTTTGTTCATCTGAATGGTGTGGACACCAGATAGTCCATACCAATTAACCAAAGAAGCAGAACTTGGTGGAGTCATGGAAACAGTACGGACAAAGACAATCTAGATGTATCCCTTGTGCTGTGCAGTCTATAGTTCTGAGGCTATCAGGCTACTCTCTCATTAGTTCTTTGTTCTTTTTGTCAATGAATGAAAGAAAAATTAAAACTCAGCTCAAATTTTGAATGGTTTTGGGAACACAAGCTTTTTGATACTAGATTCTGGTGGTGTTAATGAAAAGAAAATAAAGCCACACATTCCTCTCTTTCTTTCTCTTTCTCTCCTTTTGCAGTAGTGAGGAACGTCTCATACTGTCCTGTGTAGTTGTCAGTGATACTGTTATCTGAGCTAGTTACATTGCAGCTTTTCTTACGGGTTTAGCTAGTGTACAGGTCCAGACGCTCTTCTTCATGGCTCCAAACTTTCAGTAACCGGAGAGAACTGCAAAGAACAGAGCTATAATCAAATTAGACTTTAGTGGCCTTGAAAATTATAGCTGAGTCATTATATCCAAGATTTCAGAGTAAATGTATATCAAGTGCACTTGAATTGCTAATCCTTGTGTAAGTACTACTGTTTTTTTCCCCACTGTAAGAGTACTTTTGGACTAATGATTAATTTATGTGTAAGCTCTGTATTACACAACTGATAAGAGATCTGAATAGATCAAAACAGACTTTGAGCTGGTTCAAGCTAGAGTTGCTTGGGTGTTTTCAAAGGAGCAATGTTGAATTGTGGCAGGAGAGAACACGACCCACTGGTGAAGGTAGATGCTGCTTTAACAGTGTGAAGGCAATAGTGGCAGTTTTTAAAATGACAAAAAATATTATACATAAAATTACTTCCTAGAGACCCTAGGGCACATAAATCAAACAGTAGCCCATTATACGTGACAATGGTTTGTTGTTGTTTGGGTTTTTTTTAATAGGAAAGAGAGAAAAAAAATTAATATATTCTAAATCTTCTGTCAGGATTTGACTGCCAGCAACAAAGTCTAAATTGGGATGTAAGTGGTGATCACTAAAATAAGTTTGATTTCTGACCTCAACCTAGAAATATTGCAGAGAAACTTTCTAGTCCTCAGTGAGCTAATTTTAATAATCTGCAAGCATAAATCAGTTTAATTAGCAAGTCTACTCTGCTCTGGTAAGACCCCACCTGAAGTACTGTATCCAGCTCTGGAGTCCTCAGCACAGGAAAGACATGGACCTGTTGGAGCAGATCCAGAGGAGGGCCACAAAAATGATCAGAGGGATGGAACACCTCCTATGAGGAAAGGCTGAGAGAGTTGGGATTGTTTAGCCTCGAGAAGAAAAGGCTTCAGGGAGACCTTATTGTGTCCTTTTCAATACCTAAAGGGAACTTATACAAAAGACGGGGACAAACTTTTTAGTAGGGCCTGTTGCAATAGGCAAATGGTTTTGAACTAAAGGAGGGTAGATTCATACTAGATATAACGAAGAAATTTCTTGCAATGAGGGTGGTGAAACACTGGAACAGGTTGCCCAGAGAGTTGGTAGATGCCCCATCCCTGGAAACATTCAAGGTCAGGTTGAATGGGGCTTTGAGCAACCTGATCTAGTTGAAGATGTCCCTGCTTATTGCAGGGGGGTTGGACTAGATGACCTTTAAAGGTCCCTTCCAACCCAAACCATTCTATGATTCTATGGAAAGAAAAACTTGGCTAAGTAGATAAACAGGATACAAACCAATACCCCCTGAAGTAGGACTAATGCTATTTCACAGTAGTTGTCTTCGTTGAGCAACCTGACCTAGCAGTTGCATGCTTATTCCCTTCTCCAGTAATGCCTCATACAGAGTTTGGTGTCATCAAGTCTCAGGTTTTTGTTACCCGTCCTGCTGAGTTACAAAGCCCAATTGAAGCTTCTCCTGATCTTGTGACGTGAGCTGCCCCACATCCGCCTACTCCATTTCTTTCTGCTCTAGAAAAACACTGCTGTTTGCTGACTTTGTCTGCAATTTAAGCACTTGTATTAAAATACATGTCAGTTTCACAACTAATGCCATTCTCTTGCATGCAGGGATCTTCTGAAGGGATTCTGCTACATCATCATTTACAAGGACTTTTAGTCTCATGCCCTTCATCTTTTTTCCAAGATGCTCTTCTTCCATGCTAAAGGTGAAAGTTAGTATCTTAGAAAATGGTGAAGCACAAATGCTAGACATAGTTGTCTTAGCCTTCCATACATTATTGTAGCTATAAACTTTTCTCCACTTACTTATATACTTTTTTAACAGAAATGTCTTCCAAATATACTTTGGAGATATGAAGGAAAAAAACCCAAAACCCAAAACAGAGAACATGTGGCCTTTCTACTAGTTCCCTAAATTCCTCTTCTCTGGTTTCTGCAGATGTCAGCAGAACTCTGTTTTTGATCCCATCCAGAGCTCTTTGGAGGGGTGAAGAGAAGGAAGCTTTCTTTTTTATTTCAGCCATCAGGATTACCAGTATTTTGCCTTAGAACTTGCTTCTGAAATAATAACAGATTCTAGAATCAAGTTATTCTTACTGCTGTGCCTTGCCGACAAAACTGTTGTACCTCCTCTGCTGCTGTCTTGCATCCATCACTTCTGTTCCTTTTCAGTGTCTGCCCTTTCCTCTCAGAATGAGTTGCTTTTTAGTTTCATCCTTTGCTGGTTCTGTGTTAGAAACTGTCCTTCAAAAGGTTTGGTGGATATTTCCAAAAGCAGATGCTCAAATTAATACTGTGTGGAATGCCCAAAAGAGCAACAGCATGATTTTGGGTTAGATCTGCAGGCTCATTTTGTGTCTAGTGCAGCTCAAAGTGATAAGTGTGATGTTAAAAACTTTAAAGAAAGTTAAACGACTTCTTCAACACAATGCCATGAAAATTCACCTCTGTGAGAAAAATTCAGATTCAAGATGTAGAGCAAATTCAGAATAGCAAGTGTGTATCTCGAAAAGCTTGGGTGTAATGAGACTGTTTAGTAGCCATGCTGGAAATGGAACAGACTTCCTTACCTAGGATGCTCCTTTATTCAATCATTAAATCCTTAATTCATTGCATAGCATAATCTGTGAAAGATTCTCAAAAGTTTCTTGCTGCTGTCCAGTCCAGAAATCAGTAACTGTTTTGGTTCACTGAGCACCATGTCTCTGGCTGGGGAACAGATAGAACAGACAACAAAAAAGCGGTGTAGCTTTGTTTTGCAGGATTTCCTTCACTGATTTTTTTTTTCCTTATGAGGCACTTGCTTTTGATACTTCAAATTTATGTTGTTATTTATTGTTCAATCCTTATGTTCTAATGCAAAGCTTCAACTTGGAGTTGAGATTTATCTGAGGGAGAGTGCCATGAATGCCTTCTGTTTGTCCATGAATGGGAACGTGTCTGTCCTCCAGGAATTTTGTGTTGTATCACTGAGGTGCAGTTTGGAAAGACTGTGTATCACTGCTCGAAAGGAGGAGCATATGTAAAGATAACTAGCAGGCTCGGCAGCTAGATGGAGGCAGAATGGGGACAGACGTAGCAAGGTAGAAGCAGAATGAGTTTTAAACAACATAAGACTTATATTTAACTGCGCCGTTATGTCAGATTTATATCTGTTACATCAGTGCACTTAATGGCACATGAAGAGCTTTGTAATGTTGATTATGCCTAAACCCATGAAGAGCTTTTTCGTGTTGATTGCACCTCCACCTGATATTGTTTACAGTACCTTTAATGAATATATAACTAGCCATAAATCCCAAAATTTTAATTCATATTAATGGTAAATAGTATTACTGTATCTCCTGGTAGATTTCATGGTTGTACATTAATAAAACTTTCTGCTCTTTATTACCATGTATGAAAATGAAAAATGGTGTCAAGAGAGATCTAAGCCACTATTCTATCTTCAATACTGAATAATACTGCAGACGGATAATGTGAAATTCATGTCTAGAATCACTTTGTTCCTATAGTGAAAATAAATATTTGGGTTCAAAGCTTCTGCTAGGCTAGTAAGTCATCAGCATAAATAAGATTTTGATTATCGTTTTGGTATTATGAGTTCATGTTAAATATTGCTCTTTAGTAAGTGATGCAAGCATTTTCTTTCAGTTGGGGTGAGGCCTAAAAATACATCTGTCTACTTATTAAAAAGAACAGATGCTGCCATTAAATTGCTCAAATTTAGCATCAGAAAATGGTGTTGCTTTGGTATTACACTTCTTTTTTGGCACTTAGTCCTTATACTCAGTTATTTTTTTTCATGTTAAATGTCAGCCTTTTAACGATGGCTTCCCCATAACGCATATAATGGTGCGCTGGTTTTGACTGGGATAGAGTTAATTTTCTTCATAGTAGCTAGTATGAGGCTATGTTTTGGATTTGTGCTGAAAACAGTGTTGCTAACACAGGGATGTTTTAGTTACTGCTGAGCAGTGCTTACACAGAGTCAAGGCCTTTTCCTGCTTCTGACTGCACCCCACCAGTGAGTAGGCTGGGGGTACACAAGAAGTTGGGAAGGGACACAGCTGGGACAGCTCCCCCTCCTGTGTGCCACTGTGGGGGAGTGAGCGGGTGGCTGTGTGGTGCTTAGTTGCTGGCTGGGGTTAAACCACCACAAATGGGGAATTAAAAAGCAAGCTATGCTGGTGTTTATTGTAATTTCCTTTTGTGAGATATAAAATGCAGTAAATTTGTGGAATACAAAGCTATTTCCTCAGGACACAGAACTTGGCCTCTGTGCATGTGGTATTTTGCACTGTTTTCCATGTTATAGAATTTTATGACTTAATTCTCTAGCACAGTGCATAATCAGTGTTGCTTATTTGCATTGACTTGTCAGTCTTGGTTTTTTTAAAAGTAAATAGAATATGTAGTAAATCATAGCTGGCTTTTGAGACTTAAAATCAAGTCAGTGAATGAATTGATTTGTCCTTGCATATGATAAATAAGTGTTTGTTGGTTTGCAAAATACCATGTTTGGTATTGAAATGTGATGTAACCCCAGGAGTAAAAACAAGGAGAAGAGAAAGGGAAGATGGTGTAGAGCAAAGACAAATGGTGGTAACTTTGACATGGTGGTTCTTGGAGTCCAGGACAAGGTAGTTTTGATGCTGTACGTGACATACTGGACTTTTTTTGCAGGAGACTTTCACAGTCAGTGACTGTTTGTTAAACAATCGGTAAGTCTAGCTGACAAGCATGCTATGCTTGCAGAACCAGCAGTCTAGAAACCTGGAGGACAATGTAAAGGGTGTTTGCATAAGAGGGCAGAAACAGTCTCCTGCTAATATGATATTAAGCCTTTGTCATTGAAGTTAGTTGGTAGGACAAGCCAGTGCCATGGGAAAATCTGCCAAGGGAACGAGTACAGTTAGTTACCAGCATTTGAAATATCCATTCAAATTATGACTTTGATCTGTTAATAAAGCTTGGAGTAGGAAGTGTCTGACAGTCGGTAGTTCAAAATCAGCAAAACCTTTGCCTTCAACTAAGTTTTCTCGAAGATGGGGAAATTGCCATAAGGACATCATGGTTGCATGCAGGAAGGAAGAGCAGCAACCCCGGTGGATAACCTTGTGGCTGGCTGAATTAGCTGCTGTTGGAATATCACCAAGGGGAGGAGACAAGGTACAGCTGCAGAAAGAACCAGGCACATTCCGGTTCTTAACTGGTCACTTCTGTAGCAGCACTCTGCTGTAACTCTGTGACATTGTATGTATTCACTAGTCTACCAGAGACCTGTTAGTACTTTGTTACTGTCAGAGACCTGTTAGTACAACAGCTTTACTGTTGCAACTGTTTTTATTTTCCCTTTGTCTAGAATGCATCAAGGCTGTTCTGTCAAATCGTTTTGGTGGATTTACTCTCCCATCTTTCCATTTTCCCTGTCCCATCTTGTGCCTTGGAGAGGGGTGTTGGGGGTGGCATGTGAGATGATGCTCAAAGAGCACTGCAGAGGGGAGGGGATAGTAGCGACAGTCTGCTGTGTGTTCCCTTGTTCCAGGGCAAGGTCCAACCGCACCTGAGTGCCATTACATCTCATGATCACGATTGACAGAAATCTCTTGATTTTGCTGACAGTTTTCTTACTGCTGTTGTAAATATAGGAAGCTGTGTTTCCTTTTAAGCCTTCATTTTTAAGCTTACAAAATTTAATTTGGATGAAATACTTGTTGGTGTTCAGTGAAGAATGAACGTCTCCTTCAGTTCTGCTCAAATCCTGTTTGATACAGACTTTTGGTTTGGGTTAATATGGGACAACAACCATTTATGCATCTCTTCATCTCAAGATAGGGTTTTTGTTAGATATCAATTTTGGTTTTGTTTTTTTTTGTTGCTTCACACACTGCCTCCCCACACCCCTCCCAAGCATGAAGTGTTTGAAAATGTGGTGGTTTCTGAAAACCACCATTGCCTTCTCAAAGAGATACCAATTCTGGTCAGGGAGTAGCACAAACACACAACTGTAGAGGAGCCTTTTTAAAGACATATTGTTTTAGTGTCAAATACTTATCCTCTTTTTAAAAGGTTTGTGAGCAGTGCCTCATTTAAACAGATTTTATGGTTATTTACCTCTTCTGATGAGCCTCTTAAGTACAAGTAGGTGGTAGGGTGGAGGGAAATGGAGCGAGATAGTTGGCTTTTCTTTCTGTTTATTGTCTGAAAATGAGCCTGGAGTTTTGTCTTTATTTGCATACATTGTATGAGTGACAGAGCTTAAGCTCAGAGAACTTATTTGCAGAAGATTTGGGAGTGAGGATTTGAGCCAATACTTGTTTTGACAAATATGCTATGTCAGGTGAAAGCAAGTTATTTTGCTCAATTCTTTCCTAATAAAAACTGTGCTATCTTCAGTATCATATACTGTTGTAGGTCCTAAATTGTCTTCTAAGCAAGCTAGTTAAAGGATTTTATATTGTTGTTTGATTAAAGGAAGAGTTGTGCTGTCTAGGATTTGTGTATAACATTGCAAGAGAATCTTGTTACAAATTTTAAGTTATCTTGGTGACTTGGTAAGTTGATCTTGGTAAATTAGCCTATTTTCCAGGTTAGGAGTTGTGTCAGTGACAATCACATGCATAGCTTAAATTAGTATACAGCAAACAGAACAGTTTTGTATGGAGACTATTTTTTAAATCAAGATTCCAGTGATGGCATGTCACCGAGTAAGGTAGTGGGTATTGTTTCTTGGTTGATTAGACACTAAATTTAATTTACATGTTGCCTCTTCTTAGCTTTAATGTGGAAAAGAAATGTAGGACTTAAAAAAGTGGGGATTAGCAATAGCAAGATACATACAAAATCATTTTGTACTGTTTTAAGAGCTAAGAGAGCAATTGCTGGCTTGAGACTCAGAGTTGTTTTTTCTAATATGCTTATGTTAACAGTTTTATAATTAAGCTTCACTTAAATTTATAAAATTTCCTTTTCCATTCAAGCATGACAAAGCTCTTAAGCATTAATAAGCCTCATATCAACTTTGAAAAATAAGTATTATTGCCTCTATTTTACAGCTGGGTAAACATAATTGAGGGTAAGTGTTTTGCTCTGAAGTGACATACTGCAAAGGGCAGCTCCTGGACACTCCTCCAACTGAGTGGACCACAGTGTTAAAGTGCAGATAGCTGGGTAGATCCTTAAATATTAAGGCTTAATAACAAAAAAAAGAGCTCAACAATGCTTAATGTAGATGAAAAAACTTAGTGTAAATAACATGCATTGCAGCAGAAAGTGTGGGTCTGAAATTTTTGGGGAAAAGACAAGGACTTGCTGTTTCGGTTGATCTGCCTTTTTTCTGAGGTCTTTTGCTCAGCTTTTTCCATAAAATTAGTTGTTTCTCTTCTGAACAGGGTTTTGTGCCTTTCTGACACATAAATGTAGACCCTTGAACTTCAGCTGTGTGAAGGCCCAAGACGCCTGCAGATCTGCAGTGCATCACCCTTTGCGAGGACAGAGGTTTCTCTGCGCTCTCTGCTGCTGTGGAGCTTAAGAGCATGGCCTGTAGTGGATGACCATGAAAGCAATCCATGAACCTTTGCTGGGCAAAGCATCATGGTCAATCTATTATTTCACAACTCACCTGTTCAGGCAAGAAGACCCTGAATCTTGGCTGGGATATAGCACTTTGATCCAGCCCTTGACAAAATGCCCAGCCCAAGCGGGATTTGAAGCACCTCGTGTTCTCTCAGCTCCTCAAAGTGTTTCCAGTTTCTTCCGAGCAAAGACTGTATGTAACCTCTCCACAATGTTTTTCTGTGCTCAAGGCATATGTCACTGGGAAGGGCGTAAGCAGGAAACAAAGCAGTCTGACATCAGTTGCATGTTAACATAGGGAAAACTTTCCTTTCTATTGGGAAGTAGATAGGTGGACCTCACCAAGAGGCATTTAAGAATAAAAAAACCCTAATAGAGTAAAATTGCTGGACTAAATAAAAGCTGACCTCGTGTTTTTGGGGTTCTTTTTAGCGTAAATTCACAAGGAACATATATAACCAGCCACTTCCAGAAATACATCCTAACCTACACCACAGCAGGAAATGCAGAATAAATAATTACAGATGCCTTGATGGAGGGCATATCACAGCAGGCAAGGAATAGAAAACCTTCCTTCCTTCAGAAGAAAAAAAATTAAATCACACAGTGAGAAAGTAGAAGAAAAAAATAATGAAAAAACTGGAAGCAAACTGTTGTGGTTTAACCCCAGCCGGCAACTAAGCACCACACAGCCACTTGCTCACTCCCCCCGGTGGGATGGGAGAGAATCAGAAGAGTGAAAGTGAGAAAACTCGTGGGTTGAGATAAAGACAGTTTAATAAGTAAAGCAAAAGCTGCGCACACAAGCAAAGCAAAACAAGGAATTCATTCACTACTTCCCATGGGCAGGCAGGTGTTCAGCCATCTCCAGGAAAGCAGGGCTCCATCACATGTAACAGTTACTTGGGAAGACAAACGCCATCAATCCAAACGTCTCCCCCTTCCTTCTTCTTCCCCAGCTTTATATACTGAGCATGACATCATATGGTATGGAATAGCCCTTTTGTCAGTTTGGATCAACTATTCTGGCTGTGTCCCCTCCCAGCTTCTTCTGCACCTGGCAGAGCATGGGAAGCTGAGAAGTCCTTGACTAGTGCAGCAACAACTAAAACATCAGTGTGTTACCAACACTCTTTTCAGCACAAATCCAAAACATAGCCCCATACTAGCTACTATAAAGAAAATGAACTCTATCTCAGCTGAAACCAGGACACAAACCATCGTAAGTAGTGATGAAGCCACCTGGAAATTAAAAGTCCACCTCTTGGGAAGAGAGAGAATTTCTGTGTGGCCAGAGACTGCTGATATCTTCTGACCTAAATTACTCTCTGGTCTTGCTTACTGATACTTTTCACAAGTCTCATCACAGTATTTATGTAGTATGTAATAAAGTTCACAAGTATGGAAGTCAATGCCATTCACATTGATCAACAGCTTACCTCAGCCCATGGCTGAAAAGGCACTTCCCCATAAAACAGCATATACATTGTTGTATAGTATATATAAATCTGTCTGTATGTATTGTAAATTCAAGACTACAAATTTATAGGCGAAACATTTTGACATGACTGAGAAATCTGTTATTGCCTGAGAGGTAATTTAGATGTGAGAACATAAGGTATTTTTGACAAGTATTTAACCTTCGTGCAGATTAGAACTTCAAGTACTTATCATATCTAAGCAGTATTTGGCCCTAAATTAATTAATAAACAGTATTTGCATTCAAGCATATTAATATTTGACCCACAGATTAAAAGAGCAATGAGACAGTATTTGGTACCGGACTACAACGGAACAAGAAAAATTAAAATAGTGCTGTGTCTTGGTTTGTTTTTAGAAGTGAACAACTATGATAAGGAAGAATTTTTTTCTAATAGGAAATATCCTTTTTCTGCATTGTTGCTGTTAGTAGTAGACTAGCATTAACTTTAGTCTGTCTCTAGGAGGACTAATAAGACAACCTCAAAGTGAGGGAAGCAAGATCAGCAATGTAATCAGGGTACTGGAGCTGGAATGGAAGAAACTCAAAATTTGGGATACTCATCTGCATTATTAGTCTACAGTTAATTTTTTAACTTGGATTTGAGAAACAACGGCATCCATCGACTATTGAATTCTTGTTATGGAAAAAAGTATTCAGCTGCATTTTATCCTTCCTGGCTGCTTTATTGTTACTGTCAACAGCATTTCTGGATCCAGTACTACACACAGGACTAAAAAAAGAGAGAGCTCAATTTACCAGGATAATTGTATGCATACTTAATTTTAAGCAACTGAATCATCCTGACAAATCTAACTTGACTAAGCAGTTGAACAGTGCCTTAATCAGACTATTCAGGTACTTAATTTTAAGCATAGCATTGAGAACATTACTACACTAGGTTTGAATGCAGACAAACATAATTGCAACACAGCAAAAAAAAAAGTTTCCACAGGCAGAAATCACAGTTTTCTCTCCAGTGTATGCCTTTGACAACCTCCCACATGCACAGTTGTATTTACATCGTATTTTTCTTCAACCCTAACAATATCAGCATGTTTGTTGGCTAAAGTTGCTGAACTTTCTAACTGTCATTGCTTCCCAATATTAGAGACCAAGAGTGAAATAAAAGGCATAAGTCTGAAACAGAGCGCTCATTATTAGATACCAGACAGCTATAATCCCATCTGTGTAGATCTACAGCCAGGATCTGGGTCATGTGAAATACTCCCTCCCTCCAACCAGAAGCCCTCTAATGATTATTCATGATTAATTTTAAAGAGAGCACTGCAATATACTGTTAAGTGGATGTATTCTCATTTTTAGAATCCCTCTCACTGAACAGCATTTCAAGCAGCTATTATTATAGCAGTCCTGACAACTCCATGATTAATCCTCACCCATGTGTGTCAGGTATTATTAACACCTAACTGGTCAGAGCTCAATCTTTTACTGCTCTCATGGGTGTTCATGCAGTGCCTGAGTGAAGCTGTCATATGTGTTGTACTACTGTCAAGCTACAATGCATAACCCATTTCCACTTGTTAATTTGTTTACTGACACTTCTTATGTAAAATGCATCTCTAAAGATGGTGGTGGCAGTTCTAATTGCTTGTGCAAATGTCAGTTGTTGCTTCTGCTGTTCTTTAAGTATAAATAAGTGTGCTTACATATATGTCACATAGTACAGTGTTAGGTGTTTCCCATTCATGTTGCCTTGATACTCTGCTGACTGCTCAATTTGCTGCGACTGCAGTGCTGGTCACCAGTGGTCATTATGTGTAGGCACAGTCTTGACTGTAGAAGGTGACTTGGCTCTCCTGTCAGGAGCATTTGCCCTGCTATTCCTGGTTGCTAAGCTGTTGTCATGTAGCAGTTGCCGTAGTGGTCAAAATAGGTTTCATCTGGCATATTCTGCAACTGGATCTTCTGAAACACTCTTTACAATTTCAGATTTAGAAGTGGTTCGAATTCACTGGCTGGGTTCTGTCAGATAAGAGTAGGTGTCCTATGCATTTGTCTTCTTTCATCACAAACTAGGTTTTACCTGGACTGACCTTAAAATTTTCTGCTTGGGCCTTTGCCATCTCTAGCTTCAGTTTCTGCTTGAACTGATACTTTTATTATGTCATCAGCTATTATATGAATGCTGGCAACACCTTCAGGTTTTTCTGTGTTCCTTAGCAAAAATACTTTGTCAGCTGATTTGATTGTCAAAAAATAAGTAGATGGAAAAACATTCTTTTTTTTTTTTTTTTCTTTCTTCCCCCTGCCCCTTCAAAGTACATGGTGCAGACAGTTGATTATCTGATCTGATTTGTTAGTATCTGTATGGATTACTAAGCATGTTTTTAGCCATTTGTCTGTACTGAATGTCTGGTATGGGGACTGAGGAATGCTGTGTTAGGATAGCCTTGTTAAGATGTCTGAAATTGAGGTGGATCCTATTCTTGCAGTGTGTCTCAAGTTTTTGCTGGGCTATCATCCTAGGGTGGGCTTGTTTGCTTTGCCTGTGAGTCTCTCCTTTTACTAGCTCTGCGCATACAGCTTCCTACCTCTGTCATTGCAAAGAACGTATTTCTGCATCCACATATGAAGGTGGTGACTCAGTGATTGATGTATGTATTTGGCTTATTCAAGAACTCTTGTATTTCATCAGAATTTCTGGGTATTGTATAATCAGCTCTTTTTTGGTGTTGTGCATCTTTGTTTATAGTAAGCTTATAATGCATGCTAGCTTTAACTTTATACATTTATCCAGTTGATGTTAAGATGTAAGTGGGGGAGAACTGAAGAGTGGCCTTGTTGTTGATTGTCATTTCAATGGAGGATTTCACGAGTGACTCTTCCTTGATCTCCATATATTAAAAACACAACATTCAGGTGGTTTTTAAATACCTTTGATACCTTTTTCAAATGTAGGCTAGTACACGAATTTTAGCTGCAGTACCAAACTTGAAATGTATAGGTACGTTGCTTTCATACTGAACAAAGTACAGTTGAATTCCAGTCTTTCACTCCACTAGCAGGTTTTCTTCCCCAGCCGTACGGTTCAGAAATGAGAAATGAGACTCCTGATACACAGGAGTGTACTCAAGGAGCCTGGCTAATAGCTTGCATTGCCGCGGGGGAGCATGTCTGCAGTTTGGGTATTTTCCTGCAAAGACTTTCCACGTACTGAGGGTGTGCCTCTGTCGGTGCGAGGGTTAAGGTACCTATAGATGGCTTGTGGTCTGTTCGCTGCCTTAAATTGTAGTTTGGAAGCCACCGTACTCTGTAATTACTCTTAATCTGTGATACCTTATATACAAGAACAGCTTAATCACATCTGAGTTCAGCAAACAATTTGTAGGCCTCGTATGGCTGAATCTTTGGCTATTTGTGTGGGAGAACAGACAATTTTCTGCATTTTTTTCTGCTACTTCAAATACTGAGCATATTCTGGGTGGCTCTGTACAATTACAGAGTCTTGTCAATTTGTGTGACCTGTTTTTCTGTGTTTACTTTCACTGGTCCAGTTCCTTCTTCCCTTACCTTGAAACTGCTTTTGTGCAGCTGGTTACACAGGCTGGTCAATATGAGACCTTTGGGTTCTTGTGACTTAAGGCAGGCTCTGCAATTATACATTGCTTTTTGCACCTTAAAGCAGGGATTTTCAATACTTCTTTTTATCTAGTTATCTATTGCTCCAACGGTAATTCTTCATTCTGAAGAGTTTTTATTTTTATCTAAGCTTTTCTTTTCTTACATGCAGGCATACCCAGAGCTAGTTAAAAAGAAGCATTAAGTACTTTTATTTCCTGAAGAAAAGAAATCTCTCTCTACTGGTGTGCCTTCCAGCATCAGGCTTCCCCTTGATAACTTTACAGATAATAGCAAATACAAATGTTGCGAAAGAGAGGAATATTCAGAGTAAATTTAAGTATTTCTATATTGTATATATCTAGTAACAGTGGGCATCTTAGTTCAAGCAGTAACGTATTGTGATTGTTCTAGCTGTTGCTTGACCAGGATGGCAGTTTGCAGTCTGTTCTTCCTCTGCCTTTGTATTCATCACTAAAGTCAGGTGTAAGTATGAAGTTACAATACATCTAGACTAGTTCATAGATAGAAGAGATGATCATACCTACTGCTGCCCACAAATGCATGTCCTTCCATGCAATAGAAACATCTCCTTACGCCTGCTACTCAGGAGTTGCACTGCAAGCTGTATCTAATAATATAAACAAGTTATATTTAAGTATAAAGATATGGTGCTTATTTCCTTGATTCTTAGTTGCTCACACTGCCTGTTGGTAGTGTAAGTCATTCTGAGCTGAAGTTACCATTTAGGTCTCATTTCTCAGATGGATCCTTTCTTTTGGCTGCTAGTACTTCCTTACAGGGCTATGTGTTTTGTTCTGTCAGTCTGCAGTAAGAAACCTTTTCTTCCTGCGTTTGAAGATACTCTAGTCACCACCATCCATTTTGTTTTCACCCTTGCTGGCTTCATTCATTGTCTTTCATTGCAAGTGGTAAAGAAAACCTCACTTTCTAACCTTACCATTTCAGGGGGTGTCAGAAGGAATGGAGATAGTAAATTTTTGGCATCACTTGCTTTACATGTGCACACACCACATTCCCCCACACTCCCCCCCCCCCCCCCCCCCCTTAAGTGTATTATCCCCATGGTTTCTCTGTTGTAGCTGGGTCATTCAAAATAGAAAAGTGTGTGGAATGAGAGATGATTGATCGTCAGGCAAATATCAGGACAAAGCAGATAAAACAGTGCATTTAAGCTTGTGGAGGAGCATTGATTGATGAGTTTTAGGCACAAAGGCCAGTATGAAGCAAACTGACAAAAATCCTGCAGCAGTAGACTGAATGTGTCTTCATGCAGCCTGTGCATTTGTAAACAAATAACAGTAGCAGCTGCTGGACCAGCTAATTTCTCTGGTTCTGTCGCTCTCCTTTCCTGTGGGAGGATAAGAGGAAGAAAATGGGAATTGCATTATGTTTGCTGTTCCTGTTTATTTCAGATCTGGGAAGAGCTTCTGCTTTACTCTGGTAATTGGGTTATATGCTGCAGGAGGCCAATCTATTTGCATGATTAATAGTCTATTTTGACAAATTATGTATTTCTGAAAAGTACATGGAGCATGCTGCATTTTAATGTTGGAATAACCACAGTTCGGTTTTACTCATCTATAAATATGCTTCTCTGCTCTCATGTAGAATGTGCATAAATCACATTTCAAACATGAGATAATCAGCAGTCAGTAAAAAAGGTATTTCCATGGCAACAGTTGCTAAATTAAACAGTGCATCAGTACCTCCTCCCTATTTTTGTCCAGAAACCTCCCTGACTTCAGTTCAGATAACATATGCCTTACTGATGAGTAAAAAAACCAATCATACCTGTTACAAAATAATAAATTCACCATTGCCTGTGTAAAGAGTTATTAGAGCAAAAATTAGCAATAATTAGTTACTGCTGACAGTACTTGGCATCGGCCTTTTACATCTGCACTTCTGTAATTCTCCATAGGCCCTGTCAAAAAGTTAGCATGGTCTTTCCACATGCCTGGTGGAGTTGCTGTAATTGCATTTTGAAAGCTCTGGAAAAATCTTCTGGCCTGGATGAAAATCTGAGCAGTCTTCCTGGCTTCTGCTGGAAAGAAAAGGAAAAAAATGTGGAAGTGATGGCACTTCCTGTGGCTTTATCGTCTTACTTTCCTTTTCTTTATATACATCCAGGAAAATTACTGTTTTTAGGAATAAATTGACATTGTTCAGCAGACATTTGGAGGTTATTACTCTTGCATGTGGCAGCTAACATGAGAGTGAGCATGAGGATTAAAGGATGATGGATGCTGGCATTCTGGGCTGATGTGAGGGTACTCATTTGATACCATACTTGATGGGAAACTGTAAGAGGGACAGAGGCAGGTCATGACGGACCTTTACAGGAGCAGACAGGTGGCTCACCTGTCATAGATGGAAGATGATTTATATTAAGGCCATTATACAAAAAGCACCTATGGAGTTGTTACCTTGTGATGCTCCCGAATCGAAGACAGCTGCCAAGGAGAGTGGTCCCAAGGAGGCTGCAGAGGGGGAGGGATTACCGGCCTTTTTCAGTGCTGCAGCAAGCTGTGGAGCTGGTCGTTAGGGGAGCAGCCCCTAGGGCTCTGAGCTGTTAGGGGAACATCCCAAGGCCTCATTCAGCTTGCACACTTGCCTGGGTCTGCAAGTTGCAAGGAGGGATGACACATTCTGCTGCACAGTTTCTTCCATGTCTTCTTTGGGTCATCTGTGTCACCTTTCACAGTAGTCATATATGAAAGTTAAATTAGTTGTGCACAGTGTCTCAGTTGCTTTTTCACTGTCACCAGAACAATTCTGCTGTATTTCTTTAGATCCTACACCAGTTTAATTGCACAGAGAATGGGGACCTCAAGCAGAGTCATAGCTGATACTTGTTTACCTTGGTTCCCTCCTTTCAAGCCAACAGCACTTCAAAGGAATGAGACCAGCACTCCGCAAACAGGGAATCATTTTGATACATCTGCAAGGTTCACAGGGCAGAGACAGAGCTTGCTTGAGAGTGTTATTTATGCTTTTATCATTGCTGTGTTATTGAATGTGGCTGTTCCAGCAAATGTATAGGTAGATTTATAAACTCTTTGGAAAATTCAGTGTAAGATAATGCCAGTTAGTAGTTCAGTTTGTGTCCCAGGTCTGTGTGATTTCAGTGTGTTCAGAAGTGGCTTCCTCAGAATACACTTGGATGGATTTTCACTGCAGTTAAATGGAGAGGAAGCCTTATAATTTGAGAGGAAGAGGAGATCTTAGAGGTTGACAGAGGGAAATGGAGTTTGTAGATTCTTGTCCTAAATCTACAGTGACTTGGGACACATGGTGAATGGAATATGTTCTATTCCACAAATATTCTTATGAATGTTAGGGCAGATACTTATAAAATATTAACTTGTGAAAGGAAAAGAGCTTCCAGTCTGTGTGTTCAGATACTCATTTACTAGTTCCTCTTAGTAAAGTGGGTACACCTCAATAGTTCAACAGGTTATATTAGGATGCCGTGAAACGTGAAAAAGAAATAGTGGGATTTGGGGCATGTGTGCATTATTTTACTGATAACTTTTTTTTTAGTGGTGTGTATTAACGGGGAAGAGAAAATACCAAAGGACAGAAATCATTAGACTTCTATGATAAAGTATTCTGAAAAAGTTCTGCTACAGTGGGATACTGGACAGTGTAAGAAGGATCATGAGCAATTTTCAAATGGAAGCTACTGAAGGAGGATTGTATGAGTCAACGTGTTTCATAACCAGGTACTGTATAAGGATAATGTCCCCTTCCTTTTGCCTTGCTTGAATTGTTTGTCCTATCATCCCAAGGAATTGAGTTCTTTTCTTTCTCACTCAGGTCCTCTGCATTTCTTCTGGTTCTGAGAATAGTTGTCTTTTTTCACTCCCTTAATCCTCTCAAAGCAGTCTGCAGTTGTTTCTTCCTCACATCAAGAACCACCAGACATCTTGTCTTCTGGATGCAGGCAGTCTGTGTGAGGCTTTTGGAGACCTCAGATCTGCTGGTTTTGGCCTTACTGTGAACAGACATGAGACTTGGTCTGTATGCGTTGTATGGGATACCAATGTTACCAGTAGGGTTGGTGTTTTGTAAGGTTCCTCAATAAAGACTGTTTAGTAGTTTTGCAAAAAGACACAGAAGATAAGTGGGAAGATATGATCTTTTGGTTATACAAATTACAAAAATTTGAGATAAACCCCTCAACAGTTCTGTCTGACTATGCTCTTTATATTACGTGTGTGTTACTTAATTAACGCTTCTTTTATGCGGTTTGGTATTCATGTTTTTGTGTGTGGTTTTTTTTTCTTTGAAGTGCTTATCAGTAGGAATTGCTCTCAGGAGGTTAAATAAGAAGCTTGAGTTTTGTTTCCATGCACAGTCAACAGTATCTTTCTGGTGTACAGCATTAAAGGATTACTGTTCTCTAGGATGTTTTCCTTTTAGTATATATTAACTGCTTTTGCCATAATGAAACAAAACCTCTGAAAAGGAAGAGGCAATTTCTAACAATAGGGAATATTTTGCTTTTCACTCTACCTCATCACTAGCGTGAACTATTTTAAATTTTGAACCAAATATTTCCAAAGAAGAGATCAGAATGGCAGAGAATAAATTGATACTTTTTCTTTTCATTTTGTTCTTCAAGTATAAGCTACAGAGACAGATTTTGACTGTCTCTGCATTGAAAGAGGAAAATGCTTACTCTTTGTCATTATCTAAAATATTTCCTATCTACAATGCCTTTCCAAACTCTCAGCTCTCTCAGTATCTCTTTTTTTGGCTTGTAATGCATAACTTCACATGGTCTCGTTCCATCAGCATTCTGTTCCGTTTGACCTCTTTTATAGCTTTTCATGTGATCCGGTTCATCTTACGCTTCATTTTGGCCTATCCTCCCTTCATCCTAAACTGGAAATTTGGGGACTAAAGTGTGAACAGCAGAGGCAGACCACATTTATTCCTGCAGCATAAGAAGTCTTGCGGGAAGCTTAAGTCTGCACTGTTCTTTTCCTTGTCTCTTAGATCTATCTTAGGCAACTGTTAGATAGGCAAAGGTGGAGAAGATAGACACTAATGCATTCCGAAATCTTTTGCTTCCCTTCAGGGGCAGTTGGAGATGTAGAATTGGGCCTCCTTATGGGAGTGAAGTGAGGAATGGATCAGTTGCTATAGAAGGACTTGGAAGGAAGAAAACTGTCACGTTGTGGGTTTTAAAATCCTGTGTGTTCCTGACCAAAATGGGAGTGTTACCAGACTGTCTGACATATGATAACTACTGAAACTAGCAGAATGTTAGGTCTTAATTGATTTTACAGCTGCCTTTTTTTTTTTTCAGCTGAGAAGTAATACTAAATTTAGTCACTGTTGCTCTTTATTAAGAAAATGGAATGAAAAATCTTAGCTGCTTTTAACTGCTCACTGCATCTCTAAAACAGCTAATTTTCCAACTCCATCTGACTCTGTGTATGATCAATTGTGCTTAATCTGCTGTGTATGAAGGGAGTTTAATGAAGTTTATTCTGGCAGGAAGAAAAGTCTGTTAATATGGATATTCTGAGTTCAGGGGGTTGTGCATTTGTGTCCGTACACATTTCCTCAGAAATCTGAGGAAGAACGTTGTTTTCCTTCTACATTAAGAGCCTGTCCATGTTTTCTGGCAGCTGGGTGCTCCATTGGATTAAATTTTAAGAGGCTGTTTTTTATTATTAAACTTGGAGAATCAGGGACACTGATGATAGCTTAATCAGTATTAGAATTAAACAAACACAAATGGCCTGGTCTTGGGGTTCCGGAAAATAATTATGTGGAGCTATTTCGGGTTTAGATGCATGAATTGAGTTTGGGGTGACTTGACCATTTGTTGGTTTTACCAATGTATGAAAAATGACTTTTTTTGATGTGCTTTTTGTTTTATTTGCCTGCTGAGGCTGTGCCTCAACTCATGTGCAGAGTTCACTGACATATTCAGCAGCATTAGGAGTTTCAGGTAGAGTTATCAAGTAATTTAAAACTCCAATTCCCTATCTCCAGGGTAATTTAGCCATGGGGCACATCACTGAGAAATCAGTCACTCTCTTCCTACCATGTCTTTGCTCCCAAACTACTTCAAAACAGGTCTTTAATTGCCCAACAGACTTTGTGCGGGTTGCGTGTCTACAGGTGGCATAGGTATCCAAGGGTTGCATAATGTAGATGAAAAAATGCCATTCTGTCTGGTCTGTTCCAAAATAGGTATTCTTCTCTTTCCCTTACTCAGTCTGGTGTGAATAATGTCCCCTTTTCAAAAACCTTGTTCAACTAACCCCAGCTGAAATGATGATTCTTGAGGCAAAAGAGAGTGCAGGCAGAACAGCAGAAAACATTGGTGTCTAGCAGTAAAGTTTAGTGACAACTAGAGATGCAGCATCGATATGATCAAAGTACTGTTCTTGACTATATTGCTTTTGTTTCTCATCTGTCCATTTCACTTTGACTGGTAAAGCCAATAACCTGCCCTCCTGTTTTGATTGATGCTTGAAGATTATGCCAGAGTTTACACTGGGCATTGGGTTTGGCTTAATTTCTGGAATCTCTTTCAGTCTGGAGACTGAAGACAGGAAAAGGAGTGAAGTAACTAAAGATACGGGAAAAGTCAAGAAGTGTCCTTGAGGGGGAAAAAGAAAGAAAGCATAGACGTGAGAAGAGCATGCTCAGGAAGAGACATACCGAATGAAGAAATGAGAAGAGGATGTTCTGGGCAGTAGAAAGAAATAAAAAAAAAAAAAAAAAAAAAGGTGAAGTGTTGGCCATTGAAAAAGCAGTGGACAGAATAGAAAAGGAGGAGGCTGTATGGGTAGAAGCAGCAGAAAACAAAGTGGTAAAAAGTGTAGTAAAGAAAGAAAACAAGAGAAAGGAGAGAAAATGAGGTGCAGAGGAAAAAAGATACTTGAAAGAAGGAATGCATTGAATTGTGAAGGCAGCAAGCAAGTTTAAGAATGGAATTAAGGGCGAGTGAAATTGATGAAGAAGGATACCATCCCCTGTCTGAGTTGTGTGCCTCCCCACAAGGCCATTTTTTTCAAGCATTTTGGAAGGATGATCCCCTTTGTCTCCTCTGTCTGCCTGTGGCATCTTCAGTCAGCCTCAGTTTGTGTCCCATGGGCTAATTCCTCACTGAGGTTGTTTACAGTCCCTCTCAAGCTCTAGAAGAATGGCAGCTGTTGCCAGCAATTCAAGAGAGTTAATGGTTGCTTTGTGTGACTATTACAGCTGGTAATTTTACAGTTTTCTCCTTCTACCTTGCAAGAATTAAACCACTGTTGATTAGGGTAGCAGTGAGCTGCTGCTCACTACTTTTATAACGTCTAAAGCAGTCATGACTTGCTGTGGGAGAAACAGGTTTATGAGAGCAGTCTGCCGCAGTGATTTTATCTTTCGCTTTTGTAAAGGTAAACACACTAAAACTGGGCAGTCTAAAATCCTGCTTTATGTGCCTTTTTTTCTTTGCACTTTTTCACCCCCTTTTTGGTATTTGTCAAGAGTCATGCTTCTTCGAGGCCGTAACTGACAGCACAGGTGACAGAAATGTGTTTTGCCTGTCTCTCTGAAAGTGTGTGTTTGTTGTGAAGACCTCATTCATATTCTTGTCACTGGTGTAAAGTTCAAATGTTGTGAAATGCCTCTGAGTGAGACCTGACCTCTTGGCCTGATGCTGATACTATGCTCAGTACAGTGCATCTAAGTATTGTTTGCCTCTGCAGGGTTTAGTAATGAACAGAAGATGAAGTAGCTAGACATACACCTGTGCTTTATGTAATTAACACCTGCTGTTGTATGTGTTTGTTTATTTCTTGGCTCCAGAGACAGGAGCAATGAAACCAAATGTATAAGTAATAGAAAAATTGTTATTGTGTATGGAATATTTGTTTCTGAATTCAATGTCTCAAGACCAAAATTAAAGAAGTAAGAATAGCCTTAAGTTATTATAAAAGATAAACAAGACCAAAAGATCTGAAGAATTTTGGATTTAGCTTCTGGACATGAATCAGGTCTTTTCTCGCCATGGAGAAGGTAAGACCTTCATTCCAGTGTCTTCTGTAAATTTTTGCAAGATTTTGTGCCCTTTGTGTGACATGGCTGGTGATGACTCTTACTAAATGTGGTTGATAGACTGGCTGCTAGTGTGATAGGTAATAGAAATTCTCTTAGTTTTTAACAGAGACTGATATTTATTGTCCATATTGCTACCATTGTTAATGGTGTTAATGAGATGATGACTGCCAGACTGTGTCCTGTTACAAAGTGTGCACAGAGGTACTATTTTTGGTCATTAGAGGGAACAGCAGTTTAAACTACTTCTTGCACATCTCTGTCAAAAGCACTGAGGCTTTCCATGCAACTTCCCAAGCATGACCTTTACTTTGAGGTACAAAATGCAACTTGGACGCAATTCAAACTGTTACTCTTGTGTTGGATATTTAGCCAAATTGTAATAGTTTGATAAATGAGTTCTAATAATTTTCCTGATGAAATAAAATGGATTCAGTTGGTTAGTTTGTAACTGATATATCTTGACATTCTCTGGTGGGTAAGGCAGAGGTTATGTCCAGAGAACCTGGGGCGTGTTTCTAAAAAAATCTCAGCAAGTGTTAGAATAGGCAACACCTCTTTGTGTTGTACATGCTTTTTTACTCTTCAAGCCATTTCTGCAGCAAAAATTGTTTTTTTCAGTATGAAAACTTTCCTTCTCATCAGTGATTCTGGTGATCTCAAAACTATTTCCTGCGTAGTTCTGTACAGCATCTGTAAAGTTCTGCAAATGATCTGACAAATTAATTGGTAAGTGCTTGTTCAGCATCTTTAAAATTACCGGCAAGATATTACTTAAGCTTTTATCCAAAACAGGTTAAAGAGAGCCCCACTTGTTCCTATGAATTGGACAGAATTGGTGGTTTGAAGGTTTCTGCATTTTACTGAGTATAGGAAGGGTGCAAATGTAACTAGCCTGCGAATGGAGTTGAACCAGGGACCTAGGTGACAATGTAGTATTTAAGACATTTGGATACGTGATTTCTCTCTACTAATCATTTCAATCAGCAGCAACATTTGTGCATTTCAGCAGCATACATACCTACTTTTGACTTAATTGCACTGTTCTGAGAACAAAGTACACACAGTCCATACTATCAATTTTTTGCAATGGGTAGGATATGAAAGGATTGGACTCCTCAGAGTTAGAGTTCAGAGCATGCTGGGCTGTGTGTTCTGTTGTGGTTTGATGATAGATTCATGCCTCGGAAACCCATATTAGCAAGTGTAGGAAAACATTTTGATCAGCCAAAGAATTTTTTGCTTGTTTGCTGAGCAGTACAACATTGATGCAATATGAGATACTGAGGCTCTCCACATGTCCTGAAGGAACGCTCATGTTTTCTGGGTGGAGAGGACTTTGGTGTTTCAACGTGTGATGTCATTTTGCATAAAAAACATCTGGTATGTGAAGCAGAACCAGCCTTCCACTTCTGCTTGAAATAATTTCAGCATGTAAAATGGCCTGCTGAACTGAAATCTAATCACAGACTGCTCAGTCTGTTGTAATAGATCAGATCAAGTTTAATCAGCAGTTTAGATAGTTCAGAGTGTAAGCTCAAGAAAATCATCCATATTGAGATTAAGTGGTTATTGACATGGGAAGACTTGCCAATACCGTTAAAATGATCAGCAACAGTTGCACTGTCAGCAGTGGAAAATGTTCAGAGTTAATTTCAAATTGAAATCCCAGAGCTTTCATCTGAACACCTGCTGTTGAGAATCAGAATATGAAACATTAACTGTGATTACTTCCCTCCTCCCCCCGCCCACCCAAAAGGCACCTAAAACCAAGCAGCTGTTACTCCTTAAATTAAGATTACGTTTAACATCAGTTTAAAAACAGTAATACTAGGGACATGGCTAGATTGCATACAGAGTTCCTAGGCTTCACTCTTTATAACAAAGTAAAATTACAGTCTGCTGATAGATCAATGAGTAAATAGAAGTAATTTCTTGTGAAACATGTTCTGTGAGAAATGAGAACACTGGCCATTTTGCAGTAAAGTTGAGCAATGTTACTGTTCACTGTGAGGGACAGGAGAAGAGGCAAGAAATGTTGCTTTGGCTGCCAAATGGAAAGGCTAGTTTTATGTAGACTTCGTGCTGAAAGCACCACATATATTCAATGAGTATGACTAGATAAATTTATGTAGTATACATATAGCTGGTGTATGTGCTAGATATTGCAGTATAATGTGGGCTTTAGAAAGAAGTGCTCTTGATTTAGGAGATGTAAATAACATTAGTATGAACAGGTCTCTCTTTTTGCTGTCGCATGTGAGATGGATCCTTTCTTAACTATTTGATGGGATTTGGGCACGTGCAGAAGGCTTTGAATCGGAATGTGATAAAGTGTGGGATTTTTTTTTTTTCCTTGTAGAAGGAACTGAGATGGTGTTTGTTTAGTTGCCCGAGGTATTTCGTACTTTAGATTGTTTTCCCATATTTTCAGTTTGTGAAATACAGGAGATGAGTAAGACAGCAGTTTTATGAAGTACTTAGCAATAAATGGGCACAAAATGTTGTGCTCTAATCTTTCGTATTGATGTTATATACCTTTCTGTTTCTGTTATCTGTAAAACTTTCTTGATGACATTGGCTACTTCACTGCACAGTTGTGACAGTGAAGGGAAAAAGACATATAGTCCGTATTCTGGTTTCTTTTACACCTTTGTATATCTGGTCTTAATTACTGTGATGAAAGCTAAGACTTTATGGAGTTATTCTTTGAGGAAACGAGATAAAAATTATCCCTGGATCTTTTGGGGTTTTTATAGTCCAGTTTTGTTTTCTGTCAGCCTCATGTCACTTGTTAGTTTGGTTTTTGGGTTGGGGGAAAAAAGGGGAAGAAAAAGGAGGAGGATCTTTATTTTCTACCTTTATACATAATGGTTAAAACACTTTTTTTTAGGTCAAATAGTTTTTCATTTTCCTATCTTTTGTAAAAGACAGTAGTTGCATGCAGGTGTTTAGGAAGCCTCACAGGAATTTAATGAGACATATAAAACTACCTTTATTTTAAAACAGAAATGCAGAAATTAAAGCAAGGTTCTGAAGGATTCCACTGATTTGGAGTACTTCTCACTTTTGAGTTTCTAATGAAAGAGTACTTTGGAGCTGATTTTCTGAGGAGCTGATTCTGCCCAGACTCCTATGGAAAGTTACTGTATTTGTGAGTTTTCTACTAGTCCTAGATTTCTGCTCTCACAATCAGTTCACGTAGTCAGAGCTTGACATAGGATGTTTGAACAGTGTGCTGAAGAGAATTACTGAAATTAGCTGCCCCCTGTGAACTGTAAGCAGTTATCCGTGTTTATACCATCAGAAATGCTGTGGCAACAACACAAATTGTATTGTTGTCTGGAATTTAAGATGATGTGAAACCTCTCAGCCTTGGAAGAATTGAGCAGTTAGGCACAGGATGGCATCATTGTCAGGCAGCTTGGTGAGCAGATAGCGATCCTGTGCCATTTTCTCTGTGTGTTTCCTGTAGTAGGGTATGGCTTATTGGGTTTTATTTTGACTATTTTATCTGACTGTTCACAATATCCATGTGGATATTGTGATTTATGTTTGATATTTCCAGCCTCATTTACTGTGGGTAGAATAGTCTTGTTGAGAAATGCATGTACAACAATTTACAACAACGATCTGGGTACTCCCAGATAACTAGAATTTTTACATTGCACATGGCAGGTAAAAGCAGCCTCACCTGGACTGTTGGATCATTTAATCTCTGAACATGTTGAATTCTGTTAAAAAAGGTAGTGGTTGGGTCAATTATATTTCAAGCTGTTTGTCCTACTGCACTTTATTTCCACCAGTATGTCATCTTTTCAAAATGCATCTGTTTGTAGAAAGTCTTTGTCATAGACTGTATTTCACACATAAGTGGTTGAAGGTATAATTACTTTTTGAAGGCCCATTTATGTTTTCCTTAACATGGTACAGCACCCATATTGTACATGACAGATCTACCTCATCTGACTTCTGCTTGTTAATATATTCCTATGGTGAGAAATAATTTCTAGCTTTCCTTTCTCAGTTCTGGATGCAGCTTGTTTGTACCTTAGCTAATGTTTTGGAAATAGTATTTTGCAGGATAGTGCCCATTGTCACACAGGAAGATGAAATGGAAAATGTCTTAGGGTCTGTATTAGTTTTGGTTTATTTCACTATCAGTGCTTCTTGGTTTTCTTTAATACAGTGGAATTTGTGGGGCAGCTTACTCAGATAAATTGGGATTAATTTACTGTAGATTTTAATATGGCCATTCATCTATAAGCTGTCCTTTTATTTAGAGATTTTCCTATATTTGCAATGGCTTCATCTTTCTTCATCCAGATTAAGGCTGTGCTCTGCTCACATTATGCCGTCCTGGCAATACAAAGATATCGTATACTCGTCAAATAAACACATTCACATCTACTTTTATCGTCAATGGCTTTGATTCAGAATTGGTTTGTTGTAGCGTGTAAAAACTTAAAATACCACTTTAAAGTGACTTGTGTACAATTCTAAAATTCCATGGATGATGGGTTTATATTTAGTATTGAGAAGAGACATTTTGCCATTGTCAACAGCAGGAAGGAGGACAACTACAGGTATTGTAGTAAAAACTTTTTGGCAGTTGACTGGTTAAATGTTTTCATATAGATAGGTTGATTTATCCTGGATAACATTCAGATATGTAGTGTGCTGTTAGATATGAATATTATTCATATGCCTTTTTTTCCCCTTGGAACAGCTGATGATATTTTAAAGACAGCCAGAACTGTGGTCGCCTACGGCCCTTCCACATGAGGCTTTCTGTGTTGTACCAACAAAGTAATGCTATCTATTGTACAGAAAACAAACAGAAGAATAATGAAACAAGACCAGCCTGGGATGTTTGTTCCCTATTTGCTTTTGCAAATGCTTGTGTTGATTCTAGGGCAAGAAGTGTGGCCTGAAGCTAAAGGAGGAAGAAAGTTTTCACTGGATGTTAAGAAATCACTCCCAAAAGGAAAAACAATTAGTAAAATAAACAAGTTGGTCATGGAGGCATTATGCTGCAAGTAAACCATAGCTTTCCACATAAAGAGTGGTGCCACACATTGACAAGGTGCCACACAAAGAATACAGGCTGGACTCTACTAGGTAAGGTATACTGTGCCTGTAGTTTTACCACACAGATTAATTGTTTTCAGTGAAATTGCTCTGGGTAGTCGCACGTGCAAAATGGCAGGAGCTCATTCTGAAATCACACTGTGGTCTGTCAAACTCAGTTACTTTTTCAGATTATCCAGTGAATCTTCTCTCCTTAATGTGCTTTCTGCCATTACATTTTAACTAATCAATTGTAAATTTAAATCTCCGTACACAGTGAGTAATATCAGGTCAGGAATGCGCTGTTGCTCTGTTTTTAGTGTACTGCTGTCCTTGGTTAGTGCACACTAGCGAGTTCCTAAGCGTGTAAGAAATGCCATGGAAATGAATGTAGTGACTGTTATCTTTGAAGTTAGACACAAATTATTTTGCTGAATCAGAACAATGCAGACAGAGAAATGTATCTTTGGAGTAGGGAGTACGTTTTGTGGGTATGACATTATAGGCATTAATAGCGTACAGCAGGTACCTTCGATAGTTTCTTATTAGGAAACAGAGAGAGGAGGTAGAATTTCTTGTAGTAGTAGTGTGAATTTTGACTATAGAAACAGAAATGGCTGGAATAGGTAGTGGTCTTTTTGTAAGTAGAAGGTAAATATAACTTGTGTCAGCATTGCCAAGTTGTTTGTTGCATGTGTTTCTACTTAACTTCAGGTATTCTGATGATAGACCTCATATTTTAGAAACCTTATTAAATATATTTTATGGTCTCACTGTTTTTAATACTTAAAGTATTCTGGAATAATTACATTATCATGTCTCATAAGGATTTTATTACTGTAGGTATGGTCGGTCTTTTTGGAAAATGCCAGAAAATTTCGCAGTGTATGATCAGAGGTTGAAACAGTTTCATTCAAAACACTACCTCAAAACACTATGAAAATCTCATATTCTGCGAGGTAGTTGCCTTAAACTGTTAAAATGTTTTAGTGAGCGCAGCGTCTGAGCTTCAGAAAAGATACTACCAAAATAGCATTCAAACTTTATTAGAAAACTACAGGTACTAGCTTCAGTGGGGAACCACTTCACCCTGCAACAGTCTGCCTTGCCTCCACAGGACTCGGTATGAGAGGACGCAAGGTACGTTCCTCTGGTTGATACATTTGGAAGGAGATCTAATAAATGTCTCAAAGTTGAGTCACTAAAAATAGTTAGTCAAAGGTAGCTGAAGGTGTGTTATCAGCATAAGTTTTGTCACCAGAATTATGAGGTATGTGACCTGGCTGATGGGACAAGATCTCTGAAAAGCCACGTTTGCTGTTCCTGCAGCTAATGGAGTGCTGAGGAAGGGGAACATAGAGAGCAGGGACTACAGAAATTGCTTCCATAGTAGCCCCGGCTCCATATATGCTAACTTTTATCGAGTAGCAATTGGAAATCTGTCTCTCTAGGCCTTGAGCACAAATGTATTAGGCAGAGGAGTCAACGGGTATGTGCTGTGCCCAGAACCATGCTATTGAAAGCAGTTGTATATTTTGCCTATGCCAAAGTTCAGGCCTGAACTTAAGACCCCGAATTTCCTTTGGTCAGCTTTTGCTGAAATGTAAGATACATAAACTCGTCTTGTGTGAACTTAAGTCAATCCTTAAAATGATGACTACTGTTCAGTAAGATTCCATATTTTGGGAAGTGGATGTTTCCTTGGAACAAAGAAATGGTAACAAAAATTGGGAAATAGGAAAGGAAGAACAGTTGTAAAGTGGCAGAGAAATAGAAACAGAATTTTATTTTTGGTTACGATGGCAAATAAACTGTCCTTGTATGAAGAACTTAATTTTTTTAGGACTAGAACTTGGCATCTTAGGACAACCACTGAAATAATGAAAGGGCCATTTTGAAAGGACATTCTGAAAATAATTAGTATCCTTTGCATTCCTTCAATAACTTGAAAAACAATTTCTGCTTATATTCCTGCTAACAAAGAAGCAATTCACTTTTTGATTCATTGAAAACCTCCTTGCAGTCTAACCCTAGTGAAAAACCACTTTTATAACAGTATTATGACTCCCTGTTGTTTGAGTATGACAGCTCATTTCTGGAATTCAATTAAAGAGAAAGAACCAGCAACTCCTGCAAACTCATTACAATAAAGATGGAATCATTAAGGACATGATCGAATATCATAACGTGGATCTAGGAGACAGGTTGACAAGCTTTCAGTTTTTCTATGCAAGTAGAAATGTCATCAAGAAAGTATATCTGCCCACATTTGTAATGGACTTAGGAGAATCTAGGGAGAATGTCAGGAAGGAAGAACTGTTGCATGAGGAGGCTTAGCTACAAGAATGTAGCTCTGTAGTAAAGTCAGACATTAATTCTTTAAAGCAACCACCAAGGCCCATCCAAAGGTGATTAGAAGATGGGCAGTAGTCTGAGGAAAGAAAAATGTATTGCCATTTCATTTTTAATACTTTAAACCCAAACTATATGTAAACACATTGAACGATGAGAAGAAAAAAAAAATATTTTGAAGGAAGACCCTCTATTTGTGCATTTCTCATTTATTGTACATTTTGGACATTTGACATGGTTTTTTGATGTATGCACATATCAGGATGATCAGACACAGTTTCAGTTGTAATATGCTGCAAGATAATGGCCCTCTCCTTCCATCCCTACTCCCTTCTTGTTTTGGCTTTTCACAGATATTTTTCTCAATGGATCAGACTCTTTTACTGCTAGGGAAAGTTCTTTCTGTTGTCTTCCTGTAATTTTCTACAATTCACTGTTGTCTGTCCAATAATTGTGCTACAGTAATATATATGACTCCCTGGCATGGGATGCTGATAAGCTCACACCAGGCTTTTGTAGACCAGAGTATGATATACAAAAATAGCAAAATATATTTGTGTGTTGCATCTATGGTTTCTGGTACAAAAGTATTTGTAGTTCACAGTCCATTCCCTAAACCATGGCTTATTAAATACTTTGACTGATGGGTAATAACCATCTCAAAGAAGGAAGAAGCCGAAAAGTCCATGTTTAAGAATGTCACAAGGCTCGAAGTAGTCATTTGTTCTGTGTCAAATGGAGCTCAACTTTAAGGAGTTACTGAATTATGACCACTTCAGTTGGTTTGATGTGCTTTTAGACTGTTTGAGCTGCCATTTTTGGAGGTTACATTTGTTACAGAGCCTTCAGGCCACTTCCAATATTAACTAACAGATTATGACACCCAGTAGAGTTCATTTCACTTAAAACAATATATCATGCAAAAAGTTGTCCAACTTTCTTATGAAACTGGTAAATTTGTGTAAAACAGGGTCTTTGGCATTTTGTTGTGCAAGAAATTATCCCCCTTTAGTGTCCTCACCTCCATTAAATTACAATCATAGTATAAGGGGTATTATAGACAAAGATGTTAAAACTTTTGCCTTCCTGATAATGTTCTTCATACCAATTGTTCTTTTTTCATCTTAGGGAACCTAAACGATTAATCTCATGAATGCAGTCTGGGGTCATACATTGTTTTGGCACGCTAGCAAAACCTAACCTTTCTAGCATGTATGACGTGTGGAGAAAGGTGGTCGACTTACTCTTTTTATTTTTCTCCTAATTAGATTTCTTTCTAATAGCTGCACATAATATTGTAAAAGAGTGGAAGAACAAATCTGCTACCCTTGAACTGTCCTAACAGTCTCAAGCATTGAGAAGAGGGCCAAGAAAAAGCTTGCTTATGCTAGATGTATTGTTTCCCTTAAACAAGAAAAGGTAGAGAAGTACTGTCTTGAGTTTCCTCCTGTGTTGTTTCAGTTAAAGCAAATTGTAGTTTGGAAAGTGAAATAACAGGCTGTGTTATGCCTTTCATTTTTATTTAAGCCTGCAGAAGGTTTTTTGTTGGTTAAAGGCACCGAAAAAAGTCCCAAGCGCATCCATGTTCTAGAAACAAAGTTTTAAGTTTATAAAGTCACTTTGATGATCAGCTGCTTAGCGCTGATGTTCTGCTACAGTGCTGTATTTGCAGAATACTAGTGACATTATCTGTGCTGCACAAGACACAAATATAAAGGGAACTTCTGCTCCAGTGAACTCCCATCCCAGAAAGCAGACACAAAGAAGGGCTCGACTTGCTGTGCATCCCAGAGAAAGGAGGTGATTGTAGATATAATTCTATGTCATTAAATAATTTCTGGAAGGCTTCCCTTTGCGCTTTCAGTTTTTAGTCATTTTGGTTGGCAGCTGCAATTTATAAAATATTTCACAGTGTCTGGGTGCTTTTCAAAGTGGTTTTGATAACCTCAGGCAGGGAGCAGAAGAGAGTTTACTTTTTCTGGAACAAGTTATAGTTTTTTACTTCTAATAGTCATGTTTAAATCAGTGAGGATTTTCCTTGCCTGATGACTCAGATTTTTTACTATAGTGTCTGTTCTTAAACTTCAAATGTTAAGGACATCTTTCAATTCAGTGCCCAGATTCTCTGAAAGTTGAAGGACAAACAGTTCACTGAAAGAAGTCAAGCTCCTTTTTTCTACTTGTATGCAATTGTGCTTTCACTGCTCTTGACAGATAATCCTATAGTGACAACTGCAGGCTTGTGACTACTGTTTGTTTGCTGTAGGGTTTGTGGTAGGAACAATGGGAGATTAATATAAGCTTAAAGGACAAAGTTGTGCAACACTCAGCCTGAAATGGACATTGGCTATCTGTCTAGGTTGCTGGTAAGAAATAATGCAGCTTCATAAAAATGAACTCCTGAAAAAAAGCCTGTGATATGGGTATACTGAGTCTCCCTGGAGAGGGATGGATAGGAAGAGTCAGTACGGACAATTTTTTCTCTAAGGTTTTTATTGTCTATGAAATTATTAAAACAGACTTAGTAAGTTAAAATCTACATGATAAAGCTGACAATCTTTAAATGAGTCACTAAATAAAGTCTTAATTGTTTTATGTTTCTCATATGAAGGACTCGGTATCTCAATGGGGCTCACAATGGGCAGAAAACTCTTAAAGCTCAGTGAGCAAATCTGTGCTTGTTGAGTGTGATTGTTGCTGGAAGTTTCTAATCATTGAGGAGATGAGATGGAATCTAAAAAGAAAACCCACATGGGAACAGTAGGGGTTTACTTGTAATCTGAAAGGATATTCCTCACTCTTCTGTACTGCAGCAAACTGAAATAATCAGAAATTAGGCGCTCTGAAAAGAGCTAACAAGCCAGGAAAAGCTGCACCCCATGAGGAAACAGAAAGTGATCTCTAAGCAGAATTAAGGAAAGAAAAACTTTTTTCAGAGGGAAGGTTATAGATTCAGGTACATATATCTAAAACACCAAAGCATGCAGTAGTTAGTAAAGGGATAGTACTTTTTATTTCAAAGATTATAGAGGCATTTTCCAGAAAGTTTTCTGGTGTATATAAATTTGTTGACACATCAGCATGCCCAAAATAGGTAATTTTGGCATCATGCAGTGTGAAGCTGTTCAAAAGTTCCTATATAGTTCATAGAAACACACACAAAAGAGTGGGGAAAATGCTTAAAATACAAAATGCTATGTTGTTAGCTTTAATAGAAACACACAAAAAAATACATGAAAAGAAGCACAGTAAGAAATATTGTAAGAAAAGAAATGCGTAATTTGGAAACCAGACATGTAGACAACACAAAGGTGTCATTTCTGGAAAACATGCCTGTATCATGAAGAAAGATGCTGTTTAAAAAAACATACCCAACGTGTATGCTCTTTTTACGCAACCGTCAAAAAGCAGGTGAGGCTGTAACAATAAAGAAAAAAGTCTGGAGAGGAGGAGTGTTCTTGGGCAGCATGTCGAGAGCAGACAGTGGTCGGCTGTATTGGGCACGACTGCATTGCAGTGACAGAAGCAAACTGGATATGGAGCTTGCTGTTTAGAGAGGATGTGTGCTGTTTAGAGAAAGGTAAGGGGAAAGAAATGGAAGCCACAGAAAGCCTTCAGTAGTCTGGCAGCATATCTATTTCTTGTGATGATAAAATAAAGAGATACCAGTAGGTTAGTGGTAGGGGTAGTACATACAGCAAACTGGAAAGGAATGGAGACAAACATTTTCTCAGGGTTTGGAAAATAGTCAGGGTTGAGAGGTGGGGAGAGGGACACAGGGAGCTCTAAAGAACCCTTTTATTTGCTTCATTTAATTTTGGAAGAAAGATTTTCTTCATTGGTGGTAGACATTCAAGAGACATTCTCTTGGGGATGGGGGGGGACACACGACCAAACCAAAACTATTTATCCCTTCTGTTGTTTTGTGGAAGAAAGGATTTTTTTTTTTTTTTTTTCAATTTTAACTCTTTTTTTTTTTTATCTACCAGTTCACTGAGAGCTTCACACTTCTCAGTATGACACCACAATTTGTTGACCTAATCTTTCACTGTATTTTTGTTTTATGGCTGTGTTTTGGTGTTACAGGCTATAGCTCTGGCTGTCAGGCAGCTCATATCAACCAAAGTGTCTGACACAAAGGCAGCAGCTAGGGGAATCTTGCTTATAGTGACCTTCAGCTTGTTAAACTATTTGGTTTAGTGAGTTGGGAACTCTTGACAGTAAATTTGTACAGGCTTGTGGGGTGAGGAGAAACGAGAGTAAGCCACACAGCCCCAAACAACATCTGAGAGGTGCCTCACTTTTTTCTCTGCAAAGCACTGACCTGCCCTTTTGATCATTGTGGCAAAAGTGGGAGTCTCAATATCATTAACAGCAATAATAATAGTATTATAATAAAGCATTAAAAAATAAAATATAGAGAGCCATTGTTGATTCAACCAATATATATTTTCAGTTTTCTAGTTGCCATTGCCATTGTCTGTTTCATGTGCTTTATTGTTGTACTACTTATTGCCATTTTGGATAAACAGCTCTGTGGGGTGCAGATCCTGTCTTTTTGGATGTTACTGCTCTACAAAGAACTGGTCATATAGTAATTGCCACAAAAAGCTATGCCTGCCTTCAGCTACAATGAAGCAGTAATTGAGCTTTCCTGCTGAAACATTTAGTACTTGATCTGAAAGCTGTGAAAGTGTGTGGTGCTGTGCCATGGCAATAGCTTACATCTTGTTCAATTGTTGTATTCTGTTGTATTCTTAATAATAAATACAGTGGAAGATACAGCTAGTTATCCAGCCAAATAACAGATTTTATTGCTAAAATCCATGAAGGTAAATAACTCCAGTTAACCCACAGGTAGCTTTAGATGGCAAGCGGAATATATTTTAGGTGATAGAGTGGAACATTATAATCAGTCCTAGAAATCACCGAAGGTTACTTGCTGTACGTATCATAGGTAGATGACTACCATGGTTGTGACTATTACTTTACCTGTTGTCTTTGATTTTTGCAAAAGGGTAGACGTATTTGCCCAAACAGCATTCTGCTCTGAGCAAGTCAGTGCTGTAGTGGTCTGCTCCTTGTAATCCAGACTGGCAACTGTGCCAAACATGTTGGCAGTACTTCAGAGAGATAGCGTTTATGTTTAAGGAAGGTGATGCATTGTGAAAGCTGTCATGTTATGTTGTACTGATGGAGGAGCCAACTGGAATTACTGAGACAGAACTCTCTTCAATCACTGTAACCTGTGATTTCTGAACTGAAAAGCATTTTTTTTTAAAGCCAGTGAAAATGCATCTTTAAATACTTTGAGGCAAAACATGCTACAAATACTATAAATACTGCCCATTGAACATTGCATACATAGGGATCTTTGTCTAAATATGTCAACTGCAAGAACACTTATGAATGAATTTTCGTCCAGGAAAATAAACCCTTGAAAAAAAGATGTAAAAAGTAACTGACTAATGTTTAACTTAAGGTGCATGGTATCTAGGTCAACCAGTTAAAGTTCTGACTGACCTGCCTTTTCTTACTGAATGCAATCTAAAATAAAATTCTTGGCTGAAGAAAACAATCTTATTATAGCCTTGGAACTTCAGTGTTTGCTATTACCACATTTCTCAGGACCATTTATTATTTGGGGCTCATTGCTGTTCTAGTGTAGTTTCTGTGCAGGAAATAATTGGCTTATGGGAAGTCATGGAATGGGATGCAGGAAGGAACTGTTTGGATTTGATCAAGCCATCATACTGTACATCAGCTGCTCAGCATTGCCGTAGGACTTGTTGCTAAAGTCAATTTAGAGTTGCAAAATCACAAGTTGGCAGCCTTGTCCTTCAGGCCATTCCTTCATTTGTTCCAATCTGAATTATGTTGGTACGTATCGAGAGGCTGTATTCAAGTGGCACAGTTGAATGTGGTGGGATGGGCCTTTGGTAATCTTTAAAGTGAGGTAGGAAACTAATACTAATTTCATTGTGTCTTGCCTGCCCACAAGTCCCGGAAGGATGAGAATTAGATGAGGAAATGGGATCAGCGGTGTGATGGGGCTTGTCTGTGACTGTCCACCCTAATGTTTCCTATGTAGTTTTGATGAGCTATGCAGTTGCAGTTGGTAAGAGGTGGCAGACATGGCTCTCCCTTGGGAAGTATGAGCTAGCTGCATGAGCAGTGAGTGTGTCAAGAGGTAAATCTTGTAGCCGAGTCACTGGTTTTACAGAACTCCAGTGCAGTGCTATCTCATTTGCTTGCTTTTTTAACTTTCTAGAAGATGTGATATAGTAATTAGTATGATTTCCTTACTAATATAATGTCTATAATACATACTTTAACCTTATGAGTCTTTTGAAAACTACTCTAGCTGTAGCAGATGAACAAGTAGCTTAGGTGGGTTTTGGTGGGTCTTTTTTTTTCGCTCTTGAAAAAACATAGGGAACTTTCAAACGTACTTTGATTGCGAGTTGTTATTTCTCAGGCAGTTCATGTACTGACTTAGAGAGGCCTTTGAACAAAGAGCAGCTCCATGGAAATACAACCTTGCTCTGTAGTGCTTTGCTTCTGATAATGCTTGAAGCCTCACTCATTGTTCCAAGTAGTAAGAATCAAATCTTGTTTAGCATGTACAAGGTCACAGCACACCTACAAAAGCAGCCCCCAAATCAGTCAGTATTCACGTGTTACCACAAATCACAAAGAGGTAAAGAGTAACCACATCAAGAGAAGATGAGAACCAGGCAGTGAAATGAACTCAGAGGAGACCAGAAATATGGGCCAAGCTAAATGAAATATGAGCCAGTAATTTCACTTTGATATTTCAGCTTTTAGATATTCTGCTGCTTTTCTTATGCAAAATAACTTTTCAAAGGGTGGAAGAGGAGACAGAGCTTCAGGAGCACTATTGTTTGTTCACATTTCTCTACCTATGCTTCATGCAGACCTTGGCACCGATAGGGCGAGCTAGTATTTAACTATGTCTGATAGCGTGAGCCCTGCGACAGCTTTTATAGTTACATTATTATCCTCTCAAGTTATTAAAAAAAAAAATCTTAAGAAAGATTCCTTTTGAGATTGTGAAAGTGGCTTAGAAATGCAAGTTTGAAAATCATCAGTGGCAGACCTTTTATCTGACTTGTATGTGGTTTGTTTGTGGTGGGTTGGTTTTTTGGGGTTTTTTTTTTTTTTGAGACGCTGCATGAGTGGAGTGGGCTTTGCTTCAGATGTCCAGCAACAAAAAACTTGCTGGCTGAATCTAACTTAGTGTCTTGTTTTGGGGACATCAAAGGCAGCTGGATATGATCCTGTTTCTTATAATCTCATCTACATAGCTGGTGTGCTTTTGCACACTTGTTTGGTGCAGCATCTGCTCTCAGTAATTTTTTTTAAACTTTTTACACCATTTCATTTTGCATTTTAAACTCTAGAACCTTGGTGGCAGAAAAGGCATGTATATATAAATAAAAAAGAATCTATATCTGTGATATAGTTAAAGATATATCTCATATAATAAATAAGATTATATAATATATTTCATTAAAGTAATGTGACTTTTTTTGGTGTGTATATATTTAATGAAAGATGACATTATGGTCCTTACATGACTTGAGAGTTAAGGACTTTAAAAAAAACCAAAAAACCCCCACAAAACCAAAACAAAACCCCAAACAAAGCCAAACCCAAATAGCAAACAGTTCACCACAAAAATGTGAGTATTAGCTACCTGCTTTTGGCAGCAGTATACAATCAGTGAAGGAGGACAGAGGCTCACCAGGTGGCTCTCCCATTATTCTTGCTGCCCAGAGAAGTGTGCTGGCTGCTCCCACTGTAGTAGGACTCAGTCTCTGTCATTCACTGTATCACAAGAGGAACTGTGAGTGCCAGGGTTCAATAATGTTGTCTGTTCCTCTATGGCATTGCTGCTTTTCTCTGGTCACTAACTAGGCCAATGGCCTAGTGCTGCATCTCAGTCAGTAGTGTCACACTGATTTATGTTAAGATGTTAACAAATAGAAGTTTCTAATTTATTTTATTTTTGCTTTGTATTATACAGCTTTGACTAAAATGTGGCTGGTTGGTCTTGGAAATTAGAGAATATTTACGTGGTGATAAATTTCTCTTAAAATTACAAAATTTCCTTACATGCATAACTGATAGGAAGGGAGAAGAGAGCTAGTGAAATAAGGATGCTTTAGCTTAAAATTCAGCTTATCAGTTAAGTAATTTTCTGTTTGATTTTTAGATTTGTTACGCAAAGTCCTTAAGCATATCTATTAGGGAATTAGAATGCTCTAGACTAATTACTTTGATGAATCTGGACTGTAAAACATAACTGAAAGGTATTAGGTTGGCGCTGTAAATATGAGGCCTTTATTGCAGACTAGAACACTATTTAATGAAATAATCCAAAGTCCAGTGAAATCAGTAGGAACATATCTGTTGAATACTAACTCAGTACCAAACCAAGTGTGACCTGCAGTCATTTTTTTGAGGTTGTGGATGTGTTGTATAATCAGAAATGAAGTTACTGAACAGGCACAAAAAATTATTCCTGAGGTTGAAACATCTGTATCGACCATAGAAAGCTTATCTGTTACAAGATTAAGAAATTTTGTATTTTATATAAATAATGTAATCCAAAGACAAGATTGCCACTGATATTCAGGGAATGGGGGTCAACAATTGCTGTCAGTATCTGACTGTACAGGAAGATTTGTCTTGTCTTTGCCCCACTGCTAGCTTATTCTTGCTGAGTGTGAATGCCTTTTGGAGATACATGTATGTCTTCTCCAGGCTGAGGCTATGGATGTTAATTTCTTGCCTTTTATTTACTTCCTTCTGGCTCTTGTTTGTTTGAAAATTTAGTTTCACAGTGACACATTTTGTACTTTCTTTACTAAGCATGTTAAACTGTAGCTTCTATTAAAACCTGAAGTAATTGTACAGCCTATTCCTATACAGGCTATCGAGATGATTTGGGACTAGCCTGGTACTTCTACTGCTTCCCTTTGTACATGTTGAGTTGCAGTCTTTTCATTCAATTAGACTCAGTTGTCTTGGTGTTTTTGTTTACAGTATCTTTTGTTTTGATGGAAAATAAATGTAGCCTTACAGATACATTTGTATCCATACAGATTCTATCAACTGCTTTGATCTTGCAGCTATTTTATCTCATTAGGTAATGTTTAATGTTGTAACGTTGCAGCGTTACTGTCCATTTCTGTTGACTAGACAACCTTTTTGGCATTATTAAGAGTAAAATATTAAAACACTGATCTGTGGTTTTTTTCCCCATTTTCTTCTGTGTCTAGTCATTGCAGATATAATACAATTTTACAAATTTGTAGGTACATTGCTATTTTTGGATCTTACTTCGCTTATTTATTTTTTCTTATTGTTTTCTTATTGTTTCTTATTTTGTACTGTTTTTCGTAGTTACTATCTTAATATTTATCTTTTCCTATTTTTAACACAATTACCAGTTATGTAAACTATTTATCCATACATGAATTGCAAGGAAAACCAAATTATTTTGAAGTACCTATATGCTTTAAGTAGACTGTGTGGTGTACAGAACTGGTTCTTTGCTTTATTTATTTTTTGTTAAACGTATGTCTACACTGTAGTCAGTGCAAGATTATAGTGCATGTGCAACTAGTTTTAAATTAGCTAACTTGAGTGCTGAGAAGAGTGGAGTCCCAGCAGTATGGAACTCTCTATGAACTGCAGCAAAAATGGGTTGATGGCCAGCTGTTGCTGCTCCTCTGCATACTACTGGGGCTATTTTATTAGCAGGGCCCAAGATGGCTTGTTCAAAGCTTGTGTGCTCTATGTACTTAAGCTGAAGCCACAGCACTCTGAACTTACTGATAATTTAATGTGAGAATTTTGGAAATTCTCACATTAAACCTATTTTGGAACTCAGGCTTGCTTTCAATATTGCAACAGATAGTGTGAGACCTTACTTTAGATATTGGGTTCATAATACGAGTTTGCGTTACCCTGAGACCTGAAGGCATTTGGGTTTAGTGTCCAGCTCCAGTACAAAACAGAGAAAAGATCCAAGCTATCAAACCCTTTCCTTTTCAAAGGGAGTTAGCTCTCATGTCCTTATTCATCTGTCCGTAAACTTCACAATGTCCTCCTGTGTGACACATACGGTTGTAGCAATGGCAGTGTGCAGCCAGAATTTTAATGAAGGGGGGTTTCTTGTTTTGTTTTCAATTTTTTTATGAGCTCAAATGCATCAAGGATGTGCATATCTGGCAGTACAAAGAGGTAAAGGATAAAGACCCGTGCTTGCTCTCTGTCAGAGAGGTTTTTAAATATCTTGCTATTTGATGTGCTTCATTCCACTGTAGAGGTGGAAAAGCTGTAGATTCATTTCTCATATGAGTGATCTAGCAATATGCAGAGAGGTGTAGCTGTACTAAATCCAGAAAAGGCATTAAAATAGCTATCCCTTTGAATTTGAGAAAAATGTTAACTGAATTCTTCCTGTGTACCTTAATAAATTTGCAAAGAGTGCCTTTGTAATCCATTTATTTATGGAAAGGTCATTGAGCCAATTACAATAGTTATTTCAACCTGCCTACAGAACCCCTTATACTTGATTTTGCACAGTATGTAAAGAAACAAGAATTTTTTATAAATACGGATACATTTTTCAACTTACCATCTCCAGGTTGCCAAGAGTGATGGTCCTTTCAGAGGTAGTGGTGGCTGTACTTTGCTTCAGGTAACAGTTGCATATGTGTCTAGTCTGTAAAGACAGTAATTTTTAACCCTCCTATTCTGTAACGGGTGATAACTGGATATTGGCATTTCTTGCAAAGACATCAGTGTCTCTTGGCTACTCATTCTGCACACTCCTTGAACACACATTGTCTGAAAACCAGTGCTGAACAGCACTTCACAGAAGGTCGATGAAATCAAACATTAGATTGTATACACTTACCACAATTACATACATACATTTATTTGAGTAACTGTACAAACACACATGCTTCTGAGGACTGCTGCATGTTAATATATTCATGGACACCTGCTAATCTGAGCTTATCTTTACATGAGTTACACTTAGAATTTGTGGTGCACATTGCATAGAATACAGTAAATAAATTTACATTTGATGAAGAAGCAAGTTTGTTGTGGTTTTTTTATTTTTTTTACGTGCAACTACTCTATCAGGTGTATCACAGTAAATTCACTGTTACTTCCTAGAATATAGTACCACGTGCTCTGCTGTTTTATTTATAGGATTGTCTTCTGTTTCTGTTGTACATTGCTGTTTCTATTCACGTTGCTTGTGGACAGTTATTGAAGACAATGTAATTGTGATATTTTTTTTTTTTTTACTTAATGCTTTATTTCTTTGAAGGACAGGTAGTGCACACTCATTTTGTGAGCCTGGGGAATCCCAGATGTAACCCCACTGGCAAGTAGTGCTACTTCATTGTGCCTGTATGGGTTTGAGGAATGACAAGTAATCAACACATGGATCCATATGAGCTGAAATCTTTTGAGATGAAGGATGTAAGGAGCCTCTGAGTGCTGTAAATAGAGGGAATATGTATCTGTTTGGCAGTGAAACCTAATGGCCTGTGGGGTGGTGTTTCTGAAAGCATTCCTCTGATAATAAGTTTCATTTATATACATTTTAAATATGTATAGTCTGAGCTTGCTATTTAGGCACTAGGCTGTGTGAATGAGATATTTATCTGTGGTTTCCATGGGATAAGTAGGAACATAAAGTAAAATATGCTGATGCCAGAGTATGAAACATGGACGACAGCTGTGTAGGAAATGGACGACAGCCGTGTAGGAAACATGGACGACAGCCCAGCTGAAGTGCCTCTACAGCAATGCACGCAGCATGGGCAACAAGCAGGAGGAGTTGGAAGCCATTGTACATCAGGAAAACTATGATATGGTTGCCATCACGGAAACATGGTGGGATGACTCGCACAACTGGAGTGCGGCGATGGATGGCTATAAACTCTTCAGGAGGGATAGGCGAGGCAGGAGAGGTGGTGGGGTAGCCCTATACATCAGGGAGTGTCTGGGTAGTTTAGAGCTCGATGATGACGATGATAGGGTGGAGTGTCTATGGGTAAGAATCAGGGGGAAGGTCAACAAGGCAGATATTGTGGTGGGAGTCTGTTACAGACCTCCCAACCAGGATGAGGAGACAGATGAACTATTCTATAAGCAGCTGGGAGAAGCCTCACGGTCACTAGCCCTTGTTCTTGTGGGGGACTTCAACCTGCCGGATGTCTGCTGGAAATACAATACAGCAGAGAGGAAACAGTCTAGGAGGTTCCTAGAGCGTGTGGCAGATAACTTCCTGACACAGCTGGTGAGTGAGCCAACGAGGGAAGGTGCCCCGCTGGACCTCTTGTTCACAAACAGAGAAGGACTTGTGAGCCATGTGATGGTTGGAGGCTGTCTTGGGCAGAGCGATCACGAAATGATAGAGTTTTTGATACGTGGAGAAGTGGCGAGGGGGGTCAGCAAAACTGCCACCTTAGACTGCCGGAGGGTAGACTTCGGCCTGTTTAGGAGCCTGGTCAACAGAATCCCCTGGGAGGCAGCCCTAAAGGGCAAAGGAGTCCAGGAAGGCTGGACATTCTTTAAGGAGGAAGTCCTAAAGGCACAAGAGCAGGCTGTCCCCAGGTGCTGAAAGATGAGCCGGCGGGGAAGAAGACCAGCCTGGTTGACTAGAGAGCTGTGGCTCCAACTCAGGAAAAAGAGGAGAGTCCATGACCCCTGGAAGAAGGGGCAGGCAACTCAGGAGGACTACAAAGGTGTAGCGAGGCTGTGCAGGGAGAAAATTAGAAGGGCCAAAGCTGAGCTAGAGCTCAGTCTGGCTGCTGCTGTAAAAGACAACAAAAAATACTTCTTCAAATACATTAGTGGCAAAAGGAGAGCTAAGGAGAATCTCCAGCCTCTAGTAGACAGGGGAGGGAACACAGTGACCAAGGATGAGGAAAAGGCTGAGGTACTTAATGCCTTCTTTGCCTCAGTCTTTAATAGCAGGGCCAATTGTTCTCTGGGTACCCAGCCCCTGGAGTTGAAAGATAGGGATGGGGACCAGACTGGAGCCCCCATAATCCAGGGGGAAATGGTGAGTGACCTGCTGCACCACTTGGACACTCACAAGTCTATGGGGCCTGATGAGATCCACCCGAGAGTACTGAAGGAACTGGCAGATGTGCTCACCAAGCCCCTTTCCATCATTTACCAGCAGTCCTGGCTAACTGGGGAGGTCCCAGTTGACTGGAGATTAGCAAATGTGACACCCATCTTCAAGAAGGGCCGGAAGGAGGACCCGGGGAACTACAGGCCTGTCAGCCTGACCTCGGTACCGGGGAAGCTGATGGAGCAGATCATCCTGAGTGCTATCACACGACATGTAGAGAATAACCAAGGGATCAAGCCCAGCCAGCATGGGTTCAGGAAAGGCAGGTCCTGCTTGACCAACCTGATCTCCTTCTATGACAAGGTGACCCGCCTAATGGATGAGGAGAAGGCTGTGGATGTTGTCTATCTAGACTTCAGTAAAGCCTTTGACACAGTTTCCCACAGCATTCTCCTGGAGAAACTGGCTGCTCATGGCTTGGACAGGTGTACTCTTCGCTGGGTAAAGAACTAGCTGGATGGCCGGGCCCGAAGAATGGTGGTGAATGGAGTTTACTCCAGTTGGCGGCCAGTCACAAGCGGTGTTCCCTAGGGCTCGGTGTTGGGGCCAGTTCTGTTTAATATCTTTATCAATGATCTGGATGAAGGGATTGAGTGCACCCTCAGTAAGTTTGCAGATGACGCCAAGTTGTGTGGGAGTGTTTATCTGCTGGAGGGTACGCAGGCTCTGCAGAGGGACCTGGACAGGCTGGATCGATGGGCCGAGGTCAATTGTATGAGGTTTAACAAGGCCAAGTGCAAGGTCCTGCACTTGGGCCACAGCAACCCCATGCAACGCTACAGGCTTGGGGAAGAGTGGCTGGAAAGCTGCCTGGCAGAAAAGGACCTGGGAGTGTTTGTTGACAGCTGCCTGAATATGAGCCAGCAGTGTGCCCATGTGGCCAAGAAACCCAATGGCATCCTGGCTTGTATCAAAAATAGCGTGGCCAGCAGGACTAGGGAAGTGATCGTGCCCCTATACTCGGCACTGGTGAGGCCGCACCTTGAATACTGTGTTCAGTTTTGGGCCCCCCACTACAAGGGGGACATTGAGGTGCTGGAGCGTGTCCAGAGAAGGGCAACGAAGCTGGTGAAGGGTCTAGAGCAGAAGTCTTATGAGGAGTGGCTGAGGGACCAGGGGTTGTTTAGCCTGGAGAAAAGGAGGCTGAGGGGAGACCTTATTGCTCTCTACAACTACCTGAAAGGAGGTTGCAGAGAGGTGGGGGTTGGTCTCTTCTCCCAGGTAACAAGTGATAGGACAAGAGGAAATGGCCTCAAGTTGTGCCAGGGGAGGTTTAGACTGGATATTAGGAAATTTTTCTTCACTGAAAGGGTTATGAAGCATTGGAACAGGCTGCCCAGGGAAGTGGTTGAGTCGCCATCCCTGGAGGTATTTAAAGGACGTTTGGATGAGGTGCTTAGGGACATGGTATAGTGGTGGTCTTGGTAGTGTTAGGGTTACGGTTGGACTTGATGATCTTAAAGGTCTTTTCCAACCTATGTGATTCTGTGATTCCGTGATTCTGTGAACTTCATTCCGTCGTAGTACACGGTTAGTCGTTTTATTCTCTTTGTGAGCAGAGGCTGGGCCAGTCAGTGAAGTCTGTCACAGTGGTTGTAGATGCTAAGCTAGAGTTGACAAGAAATGAGAAACCCAACGTATTAGCATGGTACTTCTGTGATCTACAGCCATGTTCACACTTGTGATTAAATACTGCTCAGCATCAGGTGGCTATCTTCCATCAGTCATCCTCTTTCTTGAAGAAGAAAGTATTTTCACAGTATTTTCCAACATGAGCGTGAACAGAGGTATAATTTATCTGTTCATGACTCATGTAGTGTGAACAGAAATGAAGGAATCTCAGTACAGTCAAGGTTGCTTAAACTGATGTTTTCCTCCAAGATAAGACCAGCTTTAGATTTTTTTCATCACTGATTTGGTTATGCATGTTGTAAGAGGAAAATCCTGAAGGAACTGGAGAGAATTGCAGCTTACCCTAGATTGTATACTTGCAACTTCTGACATGTATAGGGTCTGCATAAATATAAGGAGGGATGCTCGTGAAGTGCACAGACACAGTGGTCCATACTCAATTTTGTGTATCATTAGGACTATGAATACAGCTGCAGGCCCAAAAGGAGAGGCTCATTAGTGAAGCTAGGTGAATGCTGGTACTCAGAAAGGAAGTGTGTTCCTTATGCAGCAGATAATTGCATGCCTTCCAGATGTGGGAGTATAGGAAAGCTTATAAGTTTTTGTCACCTTTGTGATTTATGCTATCTCAATGACATATCCTGGTCCATAGGGCTTTAGGCAGCTTGATCACTTAAGCTATTTTATGTTTTTTAATTATGTATATTTTTTCTGAGACTAAGTCCTTTGTACTTAGACCTTGGTTTCCTTCCTTCCCTCTGAAGCAGATAGATAGTACCAAAAATAATTCTTTTTTTTTCCCCTCACTTTTGATGAGATCCTTCAGTCTGTGAGGCCCTTCTTTTCAAAAGGACATGTAGAAATCCAAGGTTTATGCTGTTTGGTTAAAGTTTATTTAAAAGGAAAAAAAAAAAGGTGACAAAATATGTTCTTCAGAACGTAAAATAAGGGAGCCTGGGGTGGAGAGGTTATCTCCTGGGTGAAGACCTACAGAGTAATCAAATTATTCTTAAAAGAAAGACTTGCCTGTCCAAAACCAGACCACATAATCTCAGCCCAAAACAAGGGTGTATGATTGCCCCTTGGTGATCAAACCAGATATAATCTTTTCATAAGCTTTTACAACTCCATTTTTTACTGCATTCAAATCTTTTATTGGTTTATAAACATGACCTATTGATGTTGTAAAGGATGGCTCCTAAACATTTTGTCCAGTCTTTAATCTTAATAGCTAGTTTATAATCTGCACTACCAGGTGCTTCATAGTTTCTGTAGGTCAGGGCAATCCAGCATGTTATCTGACACTTAGCCACTTTGTAGTAATTTTACCAGATTTAATGTCTGTGACAGAAAGAATTCTGGGTTCTACTGTGAAACAGCCCTCCGCATAGTGATAGCAGTACCTAACTGCTTCATGGTGGTGTGTTTCAAAATACACTGGTTTATCATGTAATAGTCAATGTAATAGAAAGAAAACAAAGAGAGTCAGTCTCTCTCTTTCTCTCTCTCCCTTTTGCCCTCCTCCCCCAGCTATAAGCTGCTTAAACTTTTCCAATCTTCATCTTAAGTAACTGCCATTCAGTGTTTCCTCAGTGAGCATTCACTTACAGTAACTGGGATTCATTAGAGGTAACTTTGTGCAGAGGGTTTACATTATTGTAGAAGTGGGAGATAATAGGTTTAAATATGGCAGCGTGGATTCCTACCTGCAATGTAATGAGGAGAATACATCATAATTAAATGGTAAAACTGTAACAAAATTATTTCCCTCAATGGTGTTAAAATTTTACATATATCCATAGTTAAAATCCACGCGGTTGGTCCTGCTGGTTTGTTTTCCACCCACATGCTTTGTCTGATGAGAAATATGTTGGCTAGCGAGGGATTCTTTTGTCTCTCTTGACATTCCAGTTTGAAATATAACCTATGTTCCTGTAGACACTGGGAATTTGCACTTAAAAAGGGATTGGATAATACCCACTGAACAGAGAAAGCTGATAAAACCTCATCTTGGTAAAAGCTCCTGTAATCTCAGTAGAAGAGGACAGTGTAAAGAAGAACTCAACAAACCATTGAAACTATCTTTGTGAAAGGCAGTCTGCTTTCACATTGAACCGTGGTTCAAATCAAGTGTATGGTAGGCTACTCTTGGATGGGGCTTTCAGGAACCTGATCTAATGAAAGATGTCCCTGCCCACAGCAGGGGGGATGGACTAGATGATCTTTAGGGTCCTTTCCAACCCAAACCATTCTAGGATTCTAGAATTCATGCTTAAATATTTAGAATTCATTCTGATCGCCAAGTTTCACATCATTAGCTCCTTGGATACTTGACTTGGGTCAGCATTTGGGAGAAGAATTAGCCAGAGAACGTACAAGCTGTATTCGGTCAGTTGTTGCAACATCAAGTGTCCCAGCAAGAAGTCAGGGTTTAGGCGTGGCCATCGTGCGAGGTCCCTAACCCTGGCAACAGTGTGATTCAGCGGAAACTTTTGTACAAGGCTGCATGTGCAAGACAGTATTTCCAGCTATTCTTATGGGCATGAATTTGCTTGCTTACGTTATTCAGGCAGAATTTGTTTATTAATATATTTATCATTCTCATTGAATACTATTTATCTTTTATTTGTATTATATTTTATTGGGGTTTGTTATTGTAATAGGGGTATTATACAAACTACAATATGATATTCTTGTAATAATGCTATTATAACAATAGCATGGTATACAAGTCTTGAAGTTCAATACTTTGTGTTACTATCAATCTCTGAAAAGTTGTCTAGAGAAACTGGGATGACAGTTCTTATTATTGAAAATGTTTCACACTTCATGCAGGTCTTTTCTTTGCACTTTTTCAGTATTCTGCATCATTTTGTCATATTCACATAAGAACATTGAAATCTCTTGTTACAGAGTGTCTCTGATACACTGGAGTAATTTCTGACAAATAAAGTGCTCAAGTGCTCTCCTAAAAGACAGTGCTCTACAGTTCCTCCTTCTCATATGCAATTTTTTTCAGATTAAGCCAAGAAGATTTCAGTAGCACACTGACACACACACACACACACACACACACAAGTGCTTTGCCTGTTTGTATTCATAAGGGCTGCAATAGACTTTTACAGTGACAGGTTTTTAAAAACGTTTGCACTGCAGTGCTCATGGTCGCAGTGTAAATGAGATTTTGTCTGTATTTTGGCGCTGCATTACTCCAAGTTAACCCTTAGTTAATGCTGCAGAATTTTATTTCAGTGGTAATTTTTCCCAGCAGATTAATTGTCCATCCTGCTCGCATGCCTTTGTTTGGACCCTTCACTTACTCTGACCTTTAACAATCATGATAAAGAAACTCCTGTATAGGGAAAAATTTCATTTATCCTTCACTAGCAGTGATTGATACCAGTCACTAATGAACCTGCTTTTCCTCCCACTGAAATAACTGGTAGGGTTTCCTTTAAATACTGATGTTAGAGGAAGGAATCTTTTCCAGACAAACTGTCTTGAATTTATGGCTACATAATAAATAAGCATATGCCTAGGTCTGCATTTCATTTGCAAAGTGGATTTTTGTTTCCATGTACTCATAAATCATGACTTGAAGTCGTTTTGTTTTTAAATGGAGAATCTTTGTGTGTTCTTGTTTTTCATCTTTTCAGGCTGTTGAGTGTGTTCTCCGTTGTCTTTCTGCAACTGTGAGGGACAGAAAGTTCTTTTAAATGCAAGTTAAAATTCTTAATCTGAAGCTTTGAGAAGAGCAACAAATACCATTGGACTTTGTAATACCATAATAAGAGCTGTCAACACTAGCAGTAATAGTGATAGGAAAAGTGAGCAAAGGCTGGTCATGTTGGGCAGTGGCTCATATCCTTTTGAGAATAGCACACACTTGAAGTTGGAGGGGCTACACTCTGCTATGGTCTTATGCAAATCAGTAAAACATTTCTGCTGCTGAGGATTATTTATAATCACAACAAAACTCTGCTTCTGTACTGGTGGTGTTTGGTTTTAAAATTGCCCTTCCATTACAGCTTTGAAATTTGTCCAGGAAAGGCTTGTGGTAAATTTTGTGAACTTGTGGTGGTCACGTTCCTTTTCTCCTTTTTCCCTTCTCCCTTTTCAACTCAAAGTAGTCTTCTTGCAAATTCAGTTTCCATCCTGTCAGCAGCAACAGCTGCTTTGTGCTCTGCTGACTCTGCATGTCTTTGAGAAGTTCTGCTTCAGAAATTGTCTCTTCCATTCCCATGGAAGTGCTCCTACTGTGGGGCTGGTGTAGTGTACATGTCATTTTATTTTTCTCTTCATTGAAATGCAGCCTGGCCTAGGCATGAATCCACTAAAATGTCTTGGAAATGGAAATGTCTTGGAAATGGAAATGTCTTGGAAATGGAAATGTCTTTTTGTGACTGGTTTAATTTGCCTTTCTGACTGAGAATTGGAGGTGTCCATCTTGCTTTGATGAGCTTTATAAACATCTAATTCATTATTGCTGATGCTGTGAATTTCATTGGTACAACATCTCTTTCAACATACGGACTGATAAACTGCATCCTGCTTAACAGTAGGATGGAGATTTCTTTTTTACATCATGGTTGAATGTTCTTCAGGACTGATTAACTATTGAACAGTACATGCCAGCTAGTGTAGAAAAGGATCTGATTATCTTCTCTAATCATTCAAGTATTGCAGGTAAGTTCTGTCTACCAAAAAACCCCAACCCCCCAAAATCCCAAACATTGCACTACGTGCTTAGTGTTTCACCTTCAAATGTCAGTTTGACAGCAAATGCTGCCTGATTCTTTAAGTATGAAGCAATTCTACTAAATGAAATAGGCTTAGTTTGTAAAGTTCATTGTAATAATAGAATTAGTCCAGAACTAATGCCATTTCTGCAGTCCAGTAAAATTGTTTCACTGGTAGTATATGGCTGTTAATTTTGGGGAAATTATGTTCTACTGTAGGACAAATGGATGCATTTGTCATAGAATAATGGTCGTTTGTCACCCACCCTTCTGTGACTGACTGACTGGGTTGTTCTGCAATCATGTGGGAATAGTATCCCACAAATGTGAATTTACTTTTCTTTCAGTGTATCTTTGAGGTAGGAGCTTCTGTTTAAAATAAAGCACGAGCATTTTCATTGAGCAGCTTTCAGACGTTATTTGGATTAAACAGAGAAAAAGGAGCTACAATTATAATAATACATGCTTTAAAGGAGACAGGCAAGTGATAAAATAAAACTTCATGTTTCAAAAGGCAGTGTTTGGTTTAGAGAGAGTAATCTCTCTTAAAGGAAAAAATCCCCAAAGAAGTGAAGGAAGAGTAATTATTCTGAAACATCTTTCTGAATTACTGTATTTTGCTACTTAGCAATTTCATTGACACTTTTTTGATGAATGCATTCTGCCTCTGAAGGAGAAGGATGTTGTAAGCTCTTGCTCATTGTGGCATGCTTCATTGCTACCTGCGTGGCTTTCCTTAATACTGTGGCCTACAAGATGTTGACGGACATAATGTTTTCTTTTGCATGCCTGCATCTGTTTAGTAAGAGTGGTATCACATTAAAATGATTATATAAGTCAACAGTAGAAGTGCAAAGCCAGGAAGATCATCTCTGTGACTGAGGTTTGCTTGGTTTGTACATCCCTTCTACTAGCTGCAAAATAAACAAAATACTACTTCTGTTGGAGATTTCCTACAAGTAGGACAGCATGTGTTCCCAAGGGGGTAAATAACCTGCCCTGCTTGGATACTGTTGCAAGGTCTAAAATAAACATTTAAGTTTCTTATATGGTGGATATGAAATAGTGCTATGAATTTTCACTCTTGTTGAGCTCTATAGTTGTTTCACTCATCATGTTCTAGGTCTGTGATTAATATCTGCCAAACCTAAGCCAGTGGTATTCTATTTCCAAATCTTCTGCCAGTCCCTCATGAGGCATGTATTGAGCAACCCTGGAGTCACTTTATGGAAGCTGGGCCTTGAAAATGCTGTGGGGAGTATTAAGGGCCATCCTCATGCAAAGGAAATGTGCTGTATTAAGATGCTCTTTCAGCTGCCACGTGCTTTCTTGTGTCTTCCAGAGATGCTCTGTGGCACCCATCCCATGTTGAGCAGAAATTGATAGTTACTGTGGTTACTTTTGAAGTGACACTGATAATTTAAAAACAAAACAAAACCAATACCCGCACTCCAAACAAACCAACCATGAACAGTTACTGGTTAATAGTCCATGTCTGGCAGGCTTTCAAAATCCAGGGGTAAATGACCATGCAAAGGCATTTACTCTGTGTTGTTAAACTCAATGCAAATGTGGTGGAAAAGTGCTTTGGAGCCAGAAGATCAAGTCTTGTTGGCTGTAGTTTCTCTGCTTGTTCTGAAGTGGATAAGAAAACTCCTTGACTTAAATGAAACATTGAGCTCTTCTGGTTGGGTTGATTAGACCTGTTTAATCAGATTACAGTAATTCAAATGCAGTGGCTGTTTAAAATTATATTTGGCATGTGTAAAGCAACTGACACAAGAGTATACTAAACATACAGGCTCTTCATTAAGAGATAAAACTCTCGAAGTTTTATAGAGGGCATATACTGGTTCATCAGGGAGTTGGGCATAACCCTGATTAACCTTTCTATCAGCAGTTAATTTGGCCCAGAGTATATCAGTTTTCTGTGAATTCTTTTATATATTTGTAAGCCTAGCATTCTGTTGAGCACTGTTTCTCTGATGCTACATATTTTATCCTTTATAAACAGGAACTTCTCCACTGAATGCAATGTAAATTGCAAGGGCATGTTCCATTGTGAAGAACAAGTTATGAAAATATCTGTCAGAAATAATTACAGTTGATCCTGCTGTCAGGCAGGAATATAGACTGGATAATTTACTGGTGTCTCCTTCAGCAGTATTCTCTACAGCTCTGTTACCAGGAATATCAGAATTTAACTCAAAAGGGTGAGAAAAGCATAAAATCATGTGTAAGGAAAAAAAAGGAAAGGAAAGGCTATTAATCTTCTATTCTTGGCTTTGCACAGTGGTTTGTGACATGGGCTTACTCTTCCATAACTTTGTAGAATTCAGAGTATGCTTGTGGATACTGTTTTTGAAGATGTGGAGACTCCTGAATGTACAGATGCTTCCCTGTTTTTCACTGACACCTAAGGATGTCTTAAAGGCCTCAAACAGCTGTTTGTTCTTTTTAAAGTTTATACTTTAAATCAAATGTGGCATACAGTACAACCCTTTGTAGAAGACTAAGGGCATATGGAGGTAAATACAATGTATGGTGGTCTGAAGTGCATATTTTGCCACACTGTCTGTAAGAGTGAGTTTTAAGCAGCCTGTATTATAAGTTAATGGGAGAAGTTGCAAAGCTGTTGGTTGCCATTGCCCTCTGCTCCCCTGTTCTCTAGATTATAAAGACTTGCTACAATTGTTCAGGTAAAGAGCAAAAGAGAAAGATGAAATGCATAGTTGGCAGGACCAAAAAAAGGTAGGTTGGTAAACAGCTATTGTAATTTCATGAGTCTGGTAGAAATTGAAGTGTCAATATTATTCTTAAAGAGCGGACAACAATACATCTTTCTAATGTACCCTTTCCTCACCGATATGCAGTTGATGAGATTTTATTGATTGCCTCTGTTAAATTTCTGCTCTTGAGTATTTCAACACTGATGTTTTGAGGGTTTTAATTTACCTTTCTTCAGAAGCTTTCTTTATTTCTCCAAATAAGGAATTTTCTCTTTCCTGTAAGCCTTCAGTACTGTGCAGAAAGAAGATCCAGGATGTGGACTCCTTATTCTTGTATAATGGCACATTTAAGGAATAATGTATTGCTTGTTTATTTGCCTTTCGGACTATTCTCTACACCCAAAGGTCCACAGCTACAGAAATGTTCTCTACCTGGAGAGGAACAGGATATTGCAGTCCTTGACTATTGCAATGCATTGTAGTGACCTCCAGGCTTTTTTAATCCAATGGAGTATACCAGTGGGTGAAAGTGCTCACCTTACAAAGGCTGCAGAGGGTTGGAAAGAAAACAGCTAGTTTCCTTGACCACTCAGTGTCCCTTGCTCCTGTTATCTGTGCTGTTTTGAACTGGAGCATGGTAAAATGGAACAAAAGGTCCCAAAATGAGCTAACTGTCCCAACTCAGACCCAGGCTTCCATAACCCTGCATGTCTTTAACTCCTTTGACAGCTGTCTTCCACTGGGACAGAGGTGAAACTTTGTCAGGCCGCATTTGTTGAGCAGTGGTCTCCAGATTTGCAGCTCTCCTCAGGAAGACCTGGGAATAATTACAAGTGTGTCACCTGGACAAAATGTAAAACTTCACTGTCAGACTATCCTATCCCTGGTAAGGCATCTGGGGCCACCTCATTACTGATGAAAACAAGCTTAATAAGAAGGAAAATCCCTGCAAAAAAAGCGAACTACTATGGAGATGTTACATGCTTGTGAAATGTTCATATTGCACTGTGATGAGTATACTGTAAAAATGCAGACAAAGTAATAGGAGGAGAATCCGTACAGGAGAAGAAACACTTTCTAAAGGTGTTCTGTAGTTTCTTGTTTGTAGCTAGCCCTCTGTGAGGGAGAACTGATTGTGACCAAAGACTTCATTTATGAAAAATGCCTGTGCTATGACAGAGCTGGTTTTCATTCGACCAGTCAATGAACCTTTGAAAAAACATGGAATGAATATGACGTTTTGCATGATAGCTCTAAGCCTGGACAGCGTGTGGGTGAGGTAGGCTGTATTCTGTAGACCTGACCTATTTAGCTTACTGTGAAGTTTCACCCCTAAATCTAAGTCCAGTATTACTTTCCTTCCGTGAGCATGACTGTCCAGTTGTGGATGCTATGCAAAGCCTTACGCACATGTTTACCTCTGTGGTCTAGAGGACATTGCACATCCTTTAGGCCCATATTTAAATTTTCGCAAAATCAAGATCTCAATACACTCAATATTCTTCTCTGTGTAGCATGGATATGTAGTATTATAATATAAATAGAATATAGTAATAGTGTAAATGATAATATAAAAGATGAATTAGCAGTACCCAGTACAATGTGACTGTTCTTAGTTCATCTTTAAGTGCCTGTACATTAATATGATAACAATGATTAATCACGATAATGTGCTAAAACACTAACAAAGACAAAAGATAGTTCTGAATGACATTCTGTATTAAATTCATTTGCTAAGCAATGCTGAGAACAGCTGCAGAAAACCACAAAGCATTCTTGTATCTTATGTAGCCTACTTCTATTTTTTTTCTTTGTTTTACATTTGGTGAGTGGTTTTCTTGTTTTAACTTGGTTTGTTGGCTTTTTGTTTTGTTTTTGTTTAGTTTTGTTTTCTTTGATAAACATAGCCAATTAAGTTCATGATATAATGTGACTGGGTAAACTTAGCTTCCTAGGTACTGGCCCTACTGGAGCTCTGATTGTTGGCTGCATCTTAAGTGAATGCATGGGAAATAGGATTAAATGAGACATTTCCATTCTTGGGTCCCCAGTATGTAATTTTAAGATGATCTGCCATTAAATGATGCTTGGGTGATGCTGGAGAAGGAGGTGTTAATGCTGTTCCAGCTGTTCTGCCTGGCATCACTCCCAGGTCAGCCTGGGAACACTGGTGCAAAGCCTGTACCAGGAATTAATTTTGTTGGAAGCAGCACTTCATAGTAACATTCAGGTCTGTTCGTACCCCTCTACAGGAGGTTAGAGAAGTGACACAGCTTCCCGTGAATCTGTGTCATAGAAGAGTTGATGGCAGCCCAAAATGCAAGACAGACTCAACCTGTGCTTATTAAGAGGTTCCTGTTCTGTCTAGATGAGTACAAGAAAAAGGCTTTGTTCCTGTCGTGGTTTAACCCCAGCCAGCAACTAAGCACCACACAGCCGCTTGCTCACTCCCCTCCGGTGGGATGGGAGAGAGAATCAGAAGAGTGAAAGTGAGAAAACTTGTGGGTTGAGATAAAGACAGTTTAATAAGTAAAGCAAAAGCCGCGCACACAAGCAAAGCAAAACAAGGAATTCATTCACTACTTCCCATGGGCAGGCAGGTGTTCAGCCATCTCCAGGAAAGCAGGGCTCCATGATGCGTAATGGTTACTTGGGAAGACAAATGCCATCACTCCAAACGTCCCCCTCTTCCTTCCTTCTTCCCCAGCTTTATATACTGAGCATGATGTCATATGGTATGGAATAGCCCTTTTGTCAGTTTGGATCAACTATCCTGGCTGTGTCCCCTCCCAGCTTCTTGTGCACCTGGCAGAGCATGGGAAGCTGAGAAGTCCTTGACTAGTGCAGCAACAACTAAAACATCAGTGTGTTACCAACACTCTTTTCAGCACAAATCCAAAACATAGCCCCATACTAGCTACTATAAAGAAAATTAACTCTATCTCAGCTGAAACCAGCACAGTTCCCTTTTCACTTTGTGTCTAGTGAAACATCGCTCAGTATCAGGGTTCTCTAACAGCTCCAACAGCAAACCAACAGGCAACAAGAGTCACTGAAATGGTGGAGTTGACAGTTTATGGCTAATGGAGGGAGGATCTAGGCTGAAGCATGCAGGCTCTATGCCTCCCCAGAAGTAATTTCTTGTACATTTCTGGTAGGATGTATGTGCTTAATATAAAACAAAACTAGTTCTCCTCTCTGAGACCATAGTCTCTGTTAGCTAGATGTACAGGGCTTAAATTTCCAAGGAAGTCATTATTTACATAGTTTAGGTACAAGACAGAACACTGAAATTCTCACCACACACATCTCAGAATATTTTTCAATGTGCTGAATGTGTGCAAATTCCTTATGCTTTACATCTGAGGATAAATAGCACAGTTCAGCACAGGAACATCTCCAATATGCTATGTTGGATACTGAAATGATGGCATTCACAAACACATATGTATTTCACTATCTGGTCTGCCAAGCCTGTTCCATTCAGTTTGTAATTTTTCAGTGTTTCTTGAGGTGTAAAATGACATGGTCAGAATGTTACACTGTTCCCTGAATCTTTTTTTCAAAGATAGTAGCTCCAGCTGTAAATTACAAGGACATGCTACGTGCAGATAAGATGTTGCTGTAAATTAGAACGCCTGAGAGATTGTGAGATGGAACTGAAATCAGACACAGTTTTTGGATAGGACTGAGGTAGGATCAATCTAGTACATTGCAACTCACGGTAATCTGCTGAAATGATTCTCTTGTTATTTCAGAGAATGTGTTTCATTTAATTTATGTATCATGGGGTACTAGGCCCTATGTGAGCAAAGTAAAGGCAGCTGGCACTGAGGATTAATTCTGATGCTTTTTTTTATTGCAGAGAAACAGCCCTGTAAGTTAGAGAAACAGGCTAGAGTCATGAGAAGGAGAACAGGACAACATTTTTCCTGCTATTCTGTTGTGGTCAATACGTGGCATTTCTGCTGATTGAGTTTCAGTTTGGGAAAGTGTCTGAATTGTTTTATTTATGTTGTATTACTGCACATATCTATATATATTTATGGAAAATCAATAAAGGTATAAAAATGCTTGTCTTCAGTTTGAACCTGTTGTGTGTAAATTAGGGATGGAATGTTTTTATAACATTGTGTCTCGCCGGTTGTCTACTGCAGTGAATTTGTTGGACTCATTAAACATCCTAGAGAACAAAATGTCTGTAAACTCACTCAAACTAATTCATGAACACTTAAACTACTAAAACTTGGTTTTCTCTGTATTTCTACCTCCTGATTAATTACACTTTCAAAAGTTATTTAAAGTTGAAGGATGAACAGAGAAGCTTTATTCCAGTAGGAAAACAAGCTAAAACTTTCAGCCTGCATGGCAATGATTGGTATAGTGCTTGGCAATGTCTGCAAAGATGACAGAGTTTACCCTGAGATGCTGTAGGACAAGAGCTGTCTCAGTCTGTCCAGTGTATGGTGCATTAGCAGGCACCCACAGGTAGCCTTCACCGGAATTGCAGTGGTTCAATGTGGCATCTTTCAGGTATGCTCTATTGTAATGCAGGAAAGGTGAAAACCGCACTTGCACAAGTCACATAAGGGTTTGTTAGGTAAGAACAAATGGCAGCTGAAGACAAAGTTTTGAACAAGAAAACAGCAGTGATGGTTAGCCAGATTTCAAGCGTCTTATGGTAATCAGTGTGGCTGGCTCTTTGTTGTTGTAAATATCGTGAAACAGTATTACATTACAGATCTTGTGATAATGTAGTTGGGCTCTAATAAAAGTGAAATTTTTCTTCAGTGTATGTGTTATTACCATTTTAGAAACTTATGGCATAAAGTAGAGTTAGAACTCTACTTTTAATCAGAATTGTTAGTGGTGGTCAGCTCAGGGCAAAAAAGGCAAAAGACCTTTTTACTATTAGACCCAACTAAAACCAAAACAGAATCCCCAGACATCAAACAAACAAAAAACAAAGGAAAGAAAACAGACAAAACAACTTGTGAAAGTAGCAACTGATTTGGTAAACAATGCAGTCTGGAAAATTGTTATTTAAGCTGATGGGCTATCTAGGTTTAAAATAAAATTTAAAAAAAAATCCAGGATTATAAAATACTTCTTGTGAGGTCAGGATCTGGTGTAAGATTTTATCTTTTGTTTGTTTTTAAGGCTACAGCTTGTATATTGGTAGTTGTAGGTACTTAACACAAAATCTAAGCCTTCCTCTTTGCCATGCCCTGGAGAACAGAGTATTGAGGACAAAGAGGATCAGGGGAGACATGGAATGGCTGAATAAAAGGTGTTTGTAGTGATGCAGAGAGGTAAGGGGGGGGAGGTTCCTTTTATAGCCACACTTACAAGTGCTTTAAAGGCTCATTGTGCTTCAGGAATGTCATGTTCCTTTTCGTATTTCCCACCATCATTCACAAATTTCTGGCCAGCCCAACTGGCCAAAAACTCCCTGCCACTCAAAAGAATATGGAGTTTGTTATTGTTCATGCATCTATTTGATTTCACACTAAAACCCAGAAACATGTCCTAGGAAAAAAAAGTTAGAAAGTAAAACAAACAAACAAAACCCCCAAAAAGCAAAAAAAAAACCCCAAACCCCCCAAGATGTCACACAGAAATATATCCATTTATTCAGCTGCTCATTTCTACATTCCAGAATGTTTGGATTCAAAAATAAAATACAAAAAAGGCAATCACTCGGCTATGCAAGCAAAATCCGATTTTGTTCCTTTGTTTCTGGGGCAGCTGACAGAAGGATGGGTTTCAGTGAAACCCAGCCTTCCTTAACTTCTGTTTTGTTTAGGAATTTTACTCATCCTATTTATATTAGCTTTCAGTAACGCTTTCAGTAGGTGGATTAAAACCAGGCACGCAGGCCACTATTCCTGACTGAGTGGACATGTCATTTATTTTGCTGGTGCCTTGGTTTTATTATCTGTCAAATGTGTGTGGAAGGGCTCTTGAGGAGTGTTGTAAATCTGTATTTGTAAAACACCTAGCTCCTACTTTTGCTTAGCCTACTGTACTTTTTGGGGGGGAAGGGGAAGTCGAAAAGGTGAGGTTTTTTATCATCAGGTTTCCTCTGAAACAAAATTCGTGGAGACTACTCTTTAAAATCCAAATCTCCCAACAGGTGAATTGGAGTTTCAGAGCGTTCCCAAAATAAAAGTCAATAGCAACGGAGTTACTATTAAGCAGGCATCCTTTATTACAGCGCTGGGCAGCACTGGGGATCGCTCCACCATAAGTGCTCCCACAAACAAGCAAGATCGCAGAGGTTATATGTTGCAAAATATACATATTCATAAGATTAATTTATATAAACATGAGATTTCTTGGAACTCATTAATATATGTAAATGTCCCTGGCGCATGCGTACTTAAGTCCTTAGGTGGTCGTTAGGGATCCTCTGGTGGTCGTTGGAGGAAGTCAGTAGTCTTCATCACTCTGACCGCTGACTGAACTTTGTCTTTACGCATGCTCAGTCCATCTTTGTCTTGCTCATACCCTCCTTGCATATCCAAAACCAGGTGTTTCTTGTGTGGTTTCTCCTTATCAGCCCTTTCCAGGGACACAGGGCCTGAAGAATTCCTTTTTATCTATCTACATTGCAACTATCTCAGCTAACCAAGGATTTAACACAGGCAAAGCATTCTTACTCTAATGATTAGGTCAAATAAAGAATGCTCGCTAGCAATTCTACTATCTAAGCTTCCTTACTTAAGGCCAACAATACTGGCAAGCTAGGCTAAATTATTTGTGAAAGGGAAACTAAAAGGAAACATTGAGCAACCAAGATATTTACAACATTTCTTTTTGTCTTTGGGGATTTTAGCTCTTTTCACCTCCCTGTGGAGTATCACTGAACTGATTACTGAAACTTATTACTGAAAGCAGTAAACAGTCAATTACGTAGGAAATGCATGAACTATGGACATTATTGCAAAGGGTATGGAAAGTATGCTCTGATCTGTAGTCTATAGGAGGCTGGAAACCATGTGAAGCAAATTTCTCGTCTAAATTCAGGTATTTTTCATGGCCAGTGAGTCATTTTTGTGTGGAGCAGCTTCATGACATTCATTGCATGTTGCAGTAGCTCATGGTGCCACTTTGAAATGGAGAAGAGGAATCAATCAGCTGTCTCACAGTGGGATAATTCCTTTCAAGTGATGTTGGGTCAGTTGGATTTAAGTTGATTTGTCTTATATGCAGCTTCTATGGGGAGTGGAAATTATATCGGAAAATACTTAGGGACAGTCATATCTGATTCTTTGGACATCTGCTCTTGTTTAGGAAGCAGGGCTCAAACTTATTTATGATACAAGAAATTAGTTTCCTTCAGTGCATTTTTTCAGCTTGGCGTTGAAAAGTAGACAGCAGAGCTGTCTGCTTATGCTTGTGTTCTGGACATGGGGCCTTTGTGAGGTTCGAGAGAACAAGAAATCATGGAATTTCCTAGCCTTCTGGAAATAGGAACAGGAAAAAAGGCAGTCTGTCTTAAAATGCTCTATCAAGGGAGTAATGGTAATGGTCCATGTGCAGGCACAAAAGAATACATCTTACTCCACCTCTGTCATCATGGCAGCAGCAGCCACTTGCCTCAGAGAAAGGTAGGTACCTCAGTGTAAGCAGCCGGTGGACAAGACTGGGGTCACAGACTGCCAGCTGGGCCACCACAGTAGCTGGTGTAATACACATAGTAGACAGTTGCTTCAGAGGAAACATACTTTAACTGACTTTAAACTATCTATTTCAAATTCCAATGGCAAATTAGGGACAACAGCATAGAGCTTTGTGCAGGCCAATGGACCAGGTATTTATACATTAAATTTTTTCCTGAATATTTACAAAAAGTATTAATAGGTTGAGCTACTAGCCCATGGTATTTTCCGGATAGGTACTGAAAGGTTGCTATTGGCACTTCCTAGCTGGATTGCAGTGTAGAAATAACCCAATATGAGCGTAAATGACAAGATGAGGGTAAAACAAGGGGGGAAATGGCAAGAATATGATAAATACGAATGAATTAGGATTGGTGCATATTATTGGTAGTGTTGACAACATCTCGGCTGTCAGGTCTGTGTAATTAGTAGCAATAAAGGCAGCTGTCAGCGATGGATGCTCTTATTACAGTTACCTGGAACTTTAAACTTCATTCACTGTTTATTGTATTCATGTCCATTATAAATTGGGAACAGTCATTTCTGGAAGTTCTCCTTATTTTCTTTCTTAATTCATGTTTCAGTATTTCTTCAATTAGTTTTCTCTTTAGATAGTTTCTTTTGGAAGCGATTATTGCATTTTATGAAGTGAACTAGAAACTGCCTCTTTTCTGGCATATCATATGTCTTTTCCTATTTCTAATAGTTTCTGTCTTTTTCTCACTGGCTGGACACTTTCCTAAAACTGTCTGAAACACCAGTCTCTTTTTCAGAAAAATAGCCATGATATTTATTGCCTTTCTAAGAAGAAAAATAATTATTTTATTCATAGACTACGGGAAAGAGTTTGAGGGAATTTATGAACTCACACCTTTTGTTCACCTTGGGACTGAAAAGATCTTGAAAGTATTCATGTGGACTCATGTTGTTCTGTGGATAAAAAGTTAATATGGATTTCCTCTCCCCCTGCCCCAGTTTGGTAAACTGTTTTTGTATAACTTGAGCAAAAATACTACACTTGACCTTGGGAACAGGAGGCACATTATTGTAGCAGTTACAAGATGGTCATCAAGCCGCAGCCTGTCAACTGGTCAGTTTTGTCCTGTCCATTTTGCCATGGTGGAAATGTTGCTGTATTCTTTTTCTAATGTATTTCCAATTATCTTGTAAATGGCTACCTTTTTTTTTTTTTTAAGGGATATACACAACAGTGTCTAAAATATGGTTGGCAATGCTTATTTAATATTTTAGCTTGTGAGATCCTAAGCTCTTTCTGCTAGACAGCGTAGCTTCGGAGTGAAAGGCTGTGACCAGACTGGCAACTCTCAGATGGCACAAGCACCTCACAGACGTCTCCAGCAGAGGATCAGGTTTTCTTCGAAGCTGGCTACATGTGAGCATGTATTTTTTTGAACTTTGAGGATTTAGACTCAGGAATACATTTAGGAGATATTATTAACTACAGCTGGTTGAAGAAAATGCTGGTAGACTTTTCATTACAAAAAGTATTTTTAACAGAACAGAAACATTTGGTTGGGGGGGAGGAAATCAGAGAAAATCAATCGAAGACTAAATATTTCAATTCATCTGTGGTTTCCTGTACTCTAATAGGCTTTTTTGCTTGAAATTTTGACTGTTAAGGTTTTCTTTCTAGTTTAGAAATATTTTTTGAAGTGTTGGATATACTGCAGTTTGGAAAATGCAGTTCCAGTAGCTCTATTAGTAGTGTGGGAACTTCAGCATATTAGAAAGAGTCACAGTCCATCAGGTTTGAGACGTTTGTCTCCTAGTGTTTAATAAAAGTATTCATATATTTTTTATATATTTATTTTTCATGTGTTTTTCATAATATTCATACCTGTTGAGAAGTCTAGAAGATAGGAACTGAATAAGAGTAAAATTAGGCAAGGTGCTGCTAGCTTCTGCCTAGTTCAGGAAGGGTTTACATTTGAAAAGTGTAAAAGCACTAGGAAGTGAATCCAGAAGACCTTACGTTTGCTGGTCTGTTGCTCATTCAAATGGCAATTGCTTTCTTCTGGTATATATTCCTTGCCTGCTGCAAGAAAAGAGCTAAGTGCGATTGTGACTTTACTGCCCAACACATGTTTCAGAAACAGAAAATGATCCCCTGTTGAGCCCTCAATAAAGGCTGCCACCCAAAAAACATGTTAAAACCCTGAAACCTTAATCTAAAACTCTAGAGCCCTGGCATATGACCAAGTTCTATATTTTTCATTCATGTTTACATTTCTAGTTTAGGATGGTGAATGCCAGTGCTCCAGTGGAATTGTGCGAGGGCTGTGTTATGGTTTATGAGCACAGGCCTCCAATAAGGCTAATGTGAAGCTGCACTGTCCCCATGGGGAGCTCTAGGAAGCATTTATGCCTTAGGCACATGCTAAATCGCTGAGATTTTCCTAAAACAAAAAAGGCATGTAGGTTTATGTCTCCCTTAAGAGCTTTCTCTTCTTTAAATGATCATATGCATTATGCACACATGTAAGGGGTGTGATTATTATTCCTGCTATGTTATACTGATGTGATGGCATGTGTGTATGAAGCTTTACAAAATGTGTAGTGTTTATACTCTCTAAGTTTCTAGTCTAACTGGGATGAGTATTAGGCAAATAGGTTAATTATTTATAGGGAGTAGAATTAATCGAGTGTGAAGGGCTGGACAAAATAAAGAGTATTTACCTTGCTATTTTGTTGAGCCTAAAGAAAGCTTGGCACTGTGTTGTGGATGGTGTGAGAGTGCACTTCACTCATAAGAGAGAAGCAAAAATATACTTTATTGATATAAAACAGTGAGTTAACAAAGTTCAATGGTAAATGCGACAGTGGTTTAACAAGATTTGATGGCAAGGTACACTTGATTATTTACTGCAGAGAGGACAGGATGAAACTGTCAGTGAAATGCTCCTGTTGAGTCATGAGGTTAAGAAAGGACCCCCTTGCTTTCTAAGCTCCTTCTCAGAGAGGAGTCTAGGTGCAGCTGGATCCAGTCCTAGTCCCAGGCTTGGTCAACGGTTTATGTCTAAAGGATTATATATGTGCAATCAATCCTTTACATCACTTAGCTAAGATTTCAAAGTTTAGCATGCTATTAGTCACTTACCGAGGATCTGCTGCGGCAAGGAATCTCTCAACCTCGAGGAGTAAGCTTGAGAGGCGTCCCTACTGAAGGGGAGATCCTGGCGTGCAGCCCACTGCCGTGCAGGAGAGCTCAAAGGGCTCTTGGGCTGCTCACTATTTGTGGGAGTGAGATGATTGACTCATAGTCATATTTGCATACCAGGAAGAGGTTTAGGTCACTGCTCCAGACAGCCCGTGGCTGCTTTGTTGCCATCCATCCCCGAAGTCCCGCATAAGCTGGATGCAGCCATCAGGACACCCCCCTCCCCCCTCCCGCCCCGTGGTTACTGCTTACGCGGGGTGGGGGGCTCCGCCACACGCTGTGGACGTCAGAAGGTGTTCTAGCTGTGGGGGAGCTCTGGTAATTGAGTCACAGCTGAAGAAGGAGCCAAAAACATGAGAAGAGCAAGCTATGGTTTGCAGCATTTTTTGAAAAATATAAAAGAAGGTGCTAAATGGAAGAGCTTGAGAATTACTCTTGCACTTACATTTAGACAGTCAAAAGTAGGATAAGGTTGTGTTCTTGTACTACTTAAATTCTTTACTTTGTGGTACCCATCGTGGATCTTCCAGTCCAAACTCTTTCAAAGTAATACAAAGGTTTGTCATTTAAGTTATTCTTTAGTCTTTCTCTCTCTCTTGCTTCCTGGCATTACTCACCACGGAGTTCTTCTGGTGGCAAAGACTTTCTCAAGGATGCTCAGCTTGTTCTTGCTAGGTTATACCATACTTTATTAATGGCAGTGTTTTGTGGAGAGGAAAGGAGTCCTCAATTCATGTGGTGTACCCAGGTAAATTAAACTTGCTCCTGTACTGTCCTTAGCCCCCTTGGCTTACTGGATCAGATACCCGTATTTGTTGCTGTTCACCCCTTTGCCCAGCTCTGAGGGGAGCTGGGCTACAAGAAAGAATACGGTTCTTGATGTCATTTCACATTTGAATTATATTCAGTACCAGTTAAAATCTTGATTTCATATGAGGGGTTTGACCTTGTGTGTTTCTGTAGATTTTGCAAGCCTTTATTTCCTGTCTCTGAACTCCCTGGTTCCTCAGCAGAGTCAAGTATTTCTGAAAACTTTCGACAGCTAACTGAGAATAGGAGAAGCAGACAATTACCTGTTTGGCTACAGTATCTGCACTGTATCTCTGCTTTAATGCATTTACAGCATTTCTCTGTAACTGTGGGGGTGCCCATGCTTTTAAATGGTGCTGTGTGCCTCTGCCTGGCAGAATCAATTCCAAATTGGTGTTTACCCATAACAGGGAGCCTTTCCCTGCAGTCAGAAAGATGTGTGAGCTAGCGTCTCTGTGTCTTGGTGGCGATGAGGAAGGAAAAATTATGAAACAGCCTGTTTTGCTTTCCATTTTCTCTTTTCCCAAACGGTTTGTCTAGAAAATTGCCCAGTTTGCCTCTTTGGCTTCTTTTTTCTTACCAAAGCACTAGGAGAAGCTCTTCTTCTGTTAAAAGGAACATGCTAAGAGGGCATCTCTGCCCTTACACCTTCAGCTTAGTTCGCAGTGATGTGAAGAACAATTTTTACATTGTTACTGGAATCTTGATATGCTACCTTCCATTTCAGTGCTGTAGAAACTTTCATGTTGCTGTATTAGTTCGCCTTCATGAATCACTTTCTCTCTTCCTCTCTCTTTGGTTGTTTTAATGAATGGCTTATGAAAAATTGCATTTAAAATTTTCCATTTGGAATGGATGAGACACTTTTCTGAATAGATAGTGTCTGATGTAAAAGGTTAATCCCCAAGTCCCTCAAATCATTGAATCTTTTGCCACTCAGCAAAGTAAGACCAAAGGTGTCTTTATGCTCTCTCCATATTCTGTTGTGTATCTCCAAGAATATGATGAGATGATCTGATGGTGACGAAAACTCAGAGAGAGAGAACAATTTCCTTTCAGAAAGTGAAACTGGGAAATGTAACTAGAAAAATAGTTCTGCAATTGCAAGTAGAGAAGAACATGATGGCCCCTGAAAATGCAGTCTTTCATGCTGTAATGTTTTTATTTACTACAAAAAGATAACAACTACAGGAAGGTATTTTGCAGCAGAGTTATCTTTTTCCAGTGTTACTCTTTTAACTTCATCTGAGTTGTTTTGTGCCACTTGCACAGGAAAGTAGATTAAATTTGGCACATACGATTCCTGCTGGCTATTTCACACTTGGGAAAAGAACCAAGGCTAGGATTATTTTCATGCACAATTCTGAGTGTGTTACATCCCAGCTCTCCGAAATCCCTGCCCATTGAAATAAACTGCTGAGCCCTCTGCAGGGGTCAGTGTTTTGTGAGGTAATATTTGAAGTGAGCCAGCATCCCAGGTTAATGGAGACTGGCCATGGGATTCAAGAAAGTCCACGCTCCTCCCCATTATCTCTTGTCTCTGTTCCTTTATTTAATCTGTGACAGCCTATTAAAAATGGAAGAACCTTGAAACAGAGAGAGATTCTAAATACATCTCCTGAAATGGCAGAGGCTTGAAAAGGCTGCTGTAGTTCATAAAACAGACATGCAAAGTTTCTGTTGCAGCAAAGCCAGAACATGGGAGTGCTCTGGCTGTCCTGTTTGTATGTGCTTCTCATGGTCTCTCACAGAAGATTCACAGGTAAGTATAAGATTCTGTAAATAACCGTATAGGACATTACCTGCACAGTAGGCCTCAAATACGAGGACCCTAATTGAAGTAAAAAAACAGAACATCTTATTTGCTGTAACCATTAGCTATTATAAACCTGGATAGCCTTGCTTTTCATGTAGGGCTCAAATTCCTGTATTAAATTCCTGGCCTCGGTGCACTTTCTGCAACAATAAATCAGTTCCTTGGTCTAAAAATAAATGTACATGAATAACTGTTTCTACTTACCATCTTTGAAATTCCCACCCTCTGACTTTATCAAAGTCACTTTGTCCCAATGCTACAGAACAAAGAAAACAAAAAAATAAAATTACTTTCTTGTGACAGTTAACCTTTGCGTTTTAACGTGCTGTTCCTTGTTTTACTTGTATACAGGAACCTAACAGGAACATGACTTGGTTCTAATCACTCCTTACCTGTCCAGTCTGAGTTCACAAAACTGTAAATTTTTTTCTAATGTGCTACTTTGCAGTCGTCTGTATAACAGGTAACTAACAATACCCTTCACAATTCTGTATCTTTGCGTTAATCACCTACTGTATTTCTGGTTTTGCGTATGGGAAAACAAATGACTATTGCAGCAACACCGCTCAGCAGCAGTAGATACGCTTTCTTTAAATAGTTCTCTCATTGCTTTGTCAGACCCTAGAACTTTAATTGTATTCACTGGATGTATAGTTATCATTATTATTCCTTGTAGTAACGGATAGTTTTATTTCTGTTTCATTTTTGATCTAGCTGCTAAATATAGTAAGCGAAGTTTTTTGCAGATCGTGTGTTATGCAAGAAGTTGTCACTAGCATCACATATGTTCTAAACAGCAGCAGCGTAGGTAAATGGATATAGTCCAGCAGCAGACAAGCTGTTCTTTCCAGTCTCGCATCATATTAGATTTAATTATTAATCATCAGAAACACAGGGCCTCTTCTTACTCCATTAAGAATTTTTTCTTCTACATTTAGAGTTTTAATCAACACAACCCAGAAAAGTATCAAAATATTTTCTGTGTTTTCTTAAACTAGATGCAACTGCCATTTAATATTAACAGTTTGCAGTGATTTTGCAATAAATCCTGCTTGCATCCCTGAGATGAGTAGTTCTAGTAGTGTTTTTGTTATGGGAATAATTAAAATTTACAAATATTAAAGCTTAGGAGGGGAAAAGCTTTTCAGAAGGGAAGGAATCTGGATTTTAGGTGTTTGAGAAATAAGCTGTTTTGTAGCTGCAGAGTTTACAGACTAATCTGCTGATGGCCACAGGCTTGTAATCCAGAACTAAGCCTCTTACATTTTTTGGAGTAACAGTATTTTTAGTTGTGTAGCTACTGTATTAATATATAAATACAAACCAAGGCGGGGATTGAACATCCTGACACTGCAAACAACTGAAGCAGCTGTCCTTGCTTTGAGCAGAGAGGTTGGATAATAGATTTTCCAAGATCCCCTCCAATGTGAGTGATTCTGCGATTCTGTTCCTGAATAACTGTGAGGTGTAAATTGGCCAACTCGGTTCAGCGGCCAATTATACAGTTCTTTTAAAGTTATGATGATAACTACGGAAGTTTCAGTTAAGCAAGTTATTCCATAGTCCTAAACAGCTTTTTGTATTTCCGTCAAACTAACTTTGATATAGGAAAGATGAGCATCGATAGAGTGTAATATTTTTTATCGAATAAGTAAAAGCATGGCTAAATATTATTTTGTTTACATAATTTGTTCCCCTTAAGTCAACAAAACCATGATTTTTTCCTCTAAATTGAATGAAACTGTCATAGAAATTGCTGTTTACTCTACCGTAGTACCACAAAATGAAGGTACCCTGAAACAGGATTTACATCTGGATCTAAGTGCACTGGCCTTTCATACATTGCTCCCGAAGTTAGAGTTTTGCTTTTGACTAGGATATTCATTCTTTTTACATGCACCCTTCGTTAATGGGGTGGTTAACTTGCATGACAGAGCAGCATATTAAGAATGAGATCCAATAGCATACAGTTCAATGTATTAGAAATTAATTCCTATTAATTAATTAATTAATTAGAATTAATTGGAAATTAATAGATTTAGTCAAATCTATTAATTTTATTGATACTGCTTGATGCAGACAGTAATTGGGTACTTTTTTCTATGTATTCTATAGAATATATGTCATTTTCACCAGTCATACAGTGCCAGGGCCATCTGTGTTGAAGGCAAATTTAACTAAATTTGAATTAGGTTTGGAGGTTGTGCTCTGACTTGGGAGTGTATTAAAAATAGTTTTGAAGTGATTCTTTACATACCTTCAGGCAGTTTTACCACTGACATTTATCTAAGGAACAGCTTTTTATTGATTTCTTTTTTTTTTTTAATAGAGGAAAACAAATTCCTGAGAGGGCAGAATTTTTCGTTCAGCTGTGCTGAGATGGTTACCTCAATTTGTAACCATCTCAGATAGATGGTTACATCTATCTGAATAGAAAAAATAGAATAGAAAAAATGAAGGGTGTGTGTGTGGGGAATCTTGCTTTTACCATTGTGGTAAAGGTTATTATCTTATGGTAGGCAAGTAGTAAGTATTTTACTGTGCTCAGCTCTTTCTAACTGGGTTTACTTCATTTTTTGGTGACAATAGTAGCCATGGTCTTGCACACTTACCACTGTGCAAATTCATCCTGTGCAAATTCAGAGCTGCTTCCAACATCAAAGTCTAGTTTAATGCCTCTAGGAAGTGGTTAAATTTTATTTTCTCTTTGAATTTGCATCAGAGAATGAAGGTATTCAGCTACAAATTAAAAGTTGGTATGAGACATTATGAAAAGATCATCACAAACTTTGACTAATTAACCTGCTGCAGCACCTCACAGGAGGAGGTTCTTTCTTTGATAGTACCTGTTTGTAAAAGTAAGTATTACTTAGGTATGTGATATCTTGAACTGTTATAACTTGGGCTTTTACACCAGGTATTGTTAAGTGTGGAAATCTGACTCATAATAATTGACTTGAGAATACACGGGAAGCTGGTAGCATGGCCAGACATGGAGCTCATTTGTTTTTGTCTTCTGCATGTGAGCTGTGATCATTAGAAAAACCTGTTTATCAGTCCCCTATCTTTTGAGTTTGTATGCTCTTTTTTCCTTTTATATGTATTTCCTCCAAAAGTATTTTCAGTGCTATTTCTAAATTCTTCCTTTACCACTCTCTTTTCTCTTCCAGCAGTTCAGTTGTAGAGCTGCTTGCATGATTCTTGTGAATTTTTACATGCCATCACTTCTCATCCCAGTGGAAGATGATCTCTTTCTGCTGGGATTTAACCTTAATAATTACCCTGTTCACACCATTGCTTTCCCCAGTTATTCCAAGAATAATTAAAATGAGAGCATAGACATAACAGAAAAACACTCTCAGTAGAAGCGCTCTCCTTGTGTATTATTAATCCACTTGCAAGTTTCAGTTCATATTTATCCTCTGTCAGGTCTTGAAGCTTCTTGCCAAGCAGTGGGTCTCATTGAAGCTGATACTGAAAATGCCCTGTTGTTGCAGTGCTCTAACTTAGATGTGGAAAAAAAATTAAGTTCTATAAAAATTGCTGATAAGCCTGAAGGTCTGGTCTTTGAAGACCAATTTGATAGGATATTTGGACACGTATATCCCAATCATAACTGGCAGCAATTATATGAAAAATTCATGCAAATTGCAGCCCTTCTTTCTTGATCCAGCATGTTAAAGAAGACAGAGCCCACGTATGAAACTCTGTAGGAGCCTGGGGATCAGAAATTACCATGCTTTCCGGTACTCTTTCTCACACTATGTAACTTTGGTCAGGTCTTTATTATTTCATACATTCAGGATACAAAGATACAAAATGGAAAGATGCAGTATCCTGACAATATTTTGTAACTTCTTTATTGTTGTCTTTGTTGTTGATACAGAGCAGAATAGCCAAATTTCAGTAAAGGAAAAATAGTTACAGGATTGAGAGCATTGCTCAAATCTTTAGAGAACTGTTAAACTACTGTGATGAGAGTATATATTTTCAGAAGTAGAGAGGAATTCTAGTACTGGAAATGCATGAAATGAGTCAAACACATTTTTCAAAACAGGAAGCATTAATAATTCATAAATGTTAATCTTTGAACATTAGTGTTTTTCAAGAAGGTTTTTAAGTGACAGCTGAATTGATAAATTGCCCCCTCTCACTGAAGTAGGACAGGATTATTTTTTTTTTAAATAACTTTAAATGATTGTGCTATTTCATTAATTTTTTTCATTCTCTGAATCTTTCTGTTCATGAATGAAATATAATGAGGCAGCAATAAATACTTTAATTAGCCTTTTGTAGCACAAGTATAGAACTACATGCCTGTGAAGAATGGGAGCACATTCACTGTACCCGTTGTGCACATGTGATGTATTCGGATGGTAATATCAAACAAGCAGAAATGCTGGACTTGGCTCTTGACATGAATATACATAGTTTCTGCTTATTATTGAGATTATCACACTTGATGGGACTGGGAATAGATTATAGCATATTATTGAGGGATGTCGTGTGATTCTGTTAAAACCTTCCAGTTTGCAGCCGTACTGTGCCAGGTTTAAATCTAGCAATGTTTTAGATAGAAGTAGTTCTGCCTATGATATCTTCAGCTGCCATTTGATTTCTGTTTAAATTGGAACTTGTACTTTTTAATTTTTTTTTTTTTCACATAGGGTTATTTTTTAAATTAGGATTTGAAGGATTTGTTTCCAATTTGTTTTGTTGTAGGACATGTAAATACCTTTCAGTACAGCCTCAGGAGTGTGGGAGGTGGTGAGAACAGCACCAGGGCTAGTTTGGGACTTGATTCATTTCAACTGCGGCAACACTGGTTTACATACATGTCAAACAGCTGCTGCAGCTTTTCTCATAAAGAACGTTGTTTCAACCCTGGATTGGTGTATTTGACATAGATGATTTTGCTGTGGGGTGAGGTGAAGAGTCCTGCCTGTCCAGGCTGTGATGAAGAAAGCAGTATCGCAGCAGAGCAGCTGGCTCCTTCGTCTCTCTGAATTAAAAAGTTATATGGAATTTTCCTGAGACTCCATGTTTGTCTTCTGAATTGTCACAAAAAAGCTTTAAATATGCTTTGACAGGCCAAGACAACATCCATTGGGCATGAAGGATGTGCCTGTTGATTAGGAGACGCAGGGGTAAAAAACGATCATGGAGATATTTTCTGAAAAGAAAGTGACTGTGATGCTTTTTCCAGACAAGAGAGCTTGTTAAGTGTCAGCTAGAGAAGCAACTTAGAGGCAACATGGTGGATGGAAGTGCTGAGACTCTCCTCAGACCAGTACAGCAACAGTTCAGGCCCCTCAGGCTCCAACTTTCCATCTATTGGGCCTAAGGCAAACACAGGCTCTCCATTCATGATCCAGAAGCCAATTATGTGAACAATAGTGTCGGAGTGGGAGACGGACCCGGAGTAACGATGAGTCTCGATGTGAGTATGATCGTTCTCGTTTATTCAGATTACTTGACAGGTTTATATAGAAGCTAAGCAAAGCACGCACTAGCAACAATTATTCCATTGGACAACTAAGCTTGTCCACACGTTTAAAGCAGTTATATGATTGGTACAAGGTCGCCGTTCACGCACTGCTCACGTGAGGGGTCTATCGGTATTTGCCAGACTTGGTTCCTCTTATCTTGTTTACCAAGTGCTCCTTCTGCTTACTTCCTGTTCTCAAGGAAGTTTCACCGTGACCTCTGGTTCCTAAGCCCTATCAAAGGCTGGATTGCTCACATCAATCAAGTCGTGTCCTTTGTCACTTAACCATTCTTCCACACAATAGTGCAGTCAGGGAAGGAAAACAAGGCTGCCTAGGCCAAAAGACTGGTTGCCAAATTGCCCAGACATTCACTGGGTACCAACATTGTATAGCTTTGAGGGTGAGGAAAGAATTCAAGGATGAGCAGAAAGATTTATTGCGGGAGGCTATATTTGAGAACTACAGTTACTATTGGTTTTCTAGTCTGCTTTGTCTACTGTCATTGCATGGCTTCCTCTCTGCTCTCAGTAGTTATACTAGTAGTATTGATTTAATCCTTTCAGTCTTCAGAGAGCTGTTTGAATAATAATGAGGTAATCCTCCTGACCCCTGGAGAGAAAGATAAGCATTATTAAAAATAAACAGTCCTTCTCCAGAAAAGACAGATTTGGCAGCAATGCTGAGGGGAAGGGGAAGTTCATGCCTGAAGTTGGGGCATGTCATTAGCCCATGTTCTGTTTGGAAGAGGAGCTGTTGATAAGGGAGGAGGAGTGGAGTGAAGAAGAGGATGGCGAAGCAGCAGGCCAGGTAGAGGCCAAGCGTCAGTGGTGTCTTCACAGTCCCAGGCAGAAGTTCACTTGCGGGCTGTGCCACTGGACAGCTCAGAGGATTTTCAGGATTTTCTTACTCTTGCCTTCATGTCTACTTTCCTCCTCCTATTTTAGTGCCTCCTAGTTTTGTCTTGCCTCAAAGAAGATAATGTATTTGCTGCTGAGACTTGTATGTTTTTACGGGTTCTGGCATAGAGATGCCTTGATCCTGATGAAAATTTGAGATCCAATTGTGGTGTTGGTGTTTCATAGACAGGTTTTCTCCCTGTGACGCTACTGCGATCTCTGGCTACCCAGCTGGATGCCAGCCTGGGTAATTACAAGGTGTTTTGTCGTATCAGCACTGTTCCGTTCTCCCAGTTTTCCCCACCCTGGTGATTTTGCTCAAGGTTGAAAAGATAAAGTGTCAGCAGTAGGGTAAAGAAATATTGGATGGTTATGCTCTCACCTAAAGCTCAGATCCCTCGTGAGTGAGGCCGTTTGTCAGTAGCTTCTTGTTTTATAACTGCTTTATGTTGTTACACAATTATCTCAGCATCAGGCCAGTTCTTTATTCGCTTTATACCGACACTCCTTCAATGTCTCTAGTGATGCGGTGTCAGCTAGCACCAGAGGAGGTACGATCAAGGGTATTTACGCAGTTGAGTGTGAATGTATTTTCTGCATGAAGGAATTACATACATGTGCAATTACTTACAGGGCGCTGAAGGGAATCTTGTATGAATTCAATATACGAAGATGCGCACTACATAAAACATGAACTCAAATCTGTTTTGCCCTGGTTATACAGTGTTACAGACCTCTGTGCTACAGAAAGGTATTCTCATTCCTGGTGTACAGTTGGAGGATCTCATCTCTCTAGTGATTCATTTGATATATCTCATGTACAGAGGTATATGAGTATTAATCCAGGCCATTAAAACATACCATACTTCTATTATTTTATATGCAGTAACTACATACAAGGACAACATAATAAATTATAAAATGTATTCCAGTTCATAAAATTCACCATTCTATTGCTCTGCCCAGGGTGACTATTAACAGTTACAGTCACTTCTGTGGAAAGCTGAGGAGCTGTGTATGACTAGTAATGCATATATAATACAAAACGTGTCTTTCAGTAGACCCTCACAGCAAATTCAGTGAGGAACCAAATTTCCGCAATTCCCTTCCCTTCCCTTCCTTTCTTCACTTTCCACTGTTAGACGCTGTCTTGAATGTGGTGTGTTATGACTAATGACATTTCAGTCATTGATTACTATAGCAATATAATGCATCCAGCCATTAGGATTTCATAGTGTATATATCTGCAGCATGAGAGTGTAATTATCTGCTGGCTTTCCAGAATCACTGGCAATATGACTAATGTTGAAAGCTTTTTTTATGTCTTTCTTTCTCCTTCTTGTTTTAATATAAACCCTATGTGGAATGTGAGGCTCTGGTAATGACTCACTGGGCAATGAGGCAGCAATCTCAGACACTGTAACGTGATGCAGAAAAAGGTCATACACTTGCTTTCATAACAGGATTATTCATTCATTCATTAAAAATTAAACGTGTGGGAGCACATCATGCATTCAATTTGGCAAGTACTGGTGAGTACTGTCTTGTAGTTTCTTAAGTCCTCATCAGTTTGTGTGAGATGAAGTTACTCCAAATTAAGTCTTGTCTTATTTAGTGGCATTTATACCTGAAGTTAGTTAATTGTTCCTATTGGAGACAAGTGCCGTAAGGAGGCACATAGTGTTTCAGAATCATGGCTGTATCTTAATGGAGTGATGGTTGCGTTTTTTTGTTTTTTAAGTCTTTGCAATGAGCTTATATTTAAAAGAAAAACATGAAGTTCTATATTATTTACCTCTTTTTACGTAGAAGTTGCTGGTTTTTTATTGTACTGTTAAAAGTTTTGGGTTTTTTTGAAGTGGAGTCATGCAGAAACGTCAGTGTGCTCCAAAGTCTTGTGATATAGCTACCTATTTCAGCCCGATAGCATTATTGTGGGTTTTTTTCACTGATGTCCCATGCTAGAATGCAGCTAAGAAAGGATTGGTTAGTCAGACCTGAATGTGGTACTATGGAATTAAGTTAAAACAGCTGTAGTAGGGTACACAAGAAAGCCTGTCTAGTCTATTGTATGGCTCCCTTGGCCAGTATCAGATGCCTGTGAAAGAATCTAAAAATAGGGTGAGCATATAGTGGCAGACTGTGACTCAGGGTTGTCTTGAGTTAGAGGTGATATTTTTGAGGTTAATAGCCTTCAGCAGATTCCTCTCTATGTGAATTTGCCTAATCATACTAGGACTTAGTGTTGACTTACGACATCCACAGCAACGTGAAGCATGGAGTTTCACAGTCTGAGGAAACAGTGTACGAAGAATTCTCTCCTATTGCTGATTCTGAATCTGTTGTTTGATAACTTAATTTCATGCCACATACTTCTTTTATTTTAAAAACAGGGAAGAGTGTTTTCCTTTTCACTTTTGAGTATGCCACTCATTTTATGGATCTCCAGCATATCTCTAACTCAGACAGCTCTTTTCTAGGCTAAAAAAAAAAAAAAATTCTCAGTCTGTGCAGTTCTTTCACGTAAGGAATCTGTATGTGCTTTGGAACCTTCTTACCGCCCTTTTCTGTAACTTTTCTAGCTGTAAGATGTTAAGATGAGAACCAGAACTACATGTAATATTCATAAAGTGGTTGTGCCATGAATTTATACAGTGACGTAATTAGTCTTTCCATTTCTATAACTTTCCCAGTACTTGACAACTTAGGACTTGGTTTTTTCCTCCCCATAATAATAACAACTGTCTCCCATTCCCAGATTGTTTAGAATGTTATTGACCTGATTTTTATTTTTGTTGATGTAGGAATATACAAGTGACATGATAAACTTTGAGGTAATGGCATCAGTTACCGTAAAACTTTGCAGATGTAACCAAGTCATATTTGAGGCCATAACCTTGATAAGCATCGGAAAGAATTTAGAGCCTATTTACAGTTCAATGTTCTAACTGATTTTTGTTGTTCATGAGCTGGGTAGCAAGTCAGGTTGGTTTTATAATCCAAATGTAGATAGAGCTGCATTGTACTTGCACATCAGCAGACATACAAGATTTCTATGTTTACTTTTCTTTAATTGCAGGTATTTATGAGCCGCCATTTCTTGTATTATTGTGGTGAACCTACTCTGGATGTGAAGATTGCCTTTTGTCAGGTGTGTGTTCCTTACAGGTAAAACAAGGTACAGTAAATACTTGTACTTCATTTTTGCAGTTCATGCCATAATAAAAGAAAAAGTAGAAGTGAATTGCAGCATCTTACTGCGAGTAACTGGTTATAAGAATGAGAGTCAATATAAAAAAATAGAAGAATGCATCACAAAAATTACTTTTCTTTTTATTTTGAAGTTTATTTTGTAGTTTGCTCTTCATGATTTTTAATTTTGTTTTGCTAAAATGTCAGTTAGTGTTCTGAGATTTTTTTTTTAGGTAAAAATAATAGAAAACAGTTTGCAAACAGAAAAAATGTTGGCTGTACTTCCAATAAACTTAATGATAAATCAAACAACATAAATGTATGTACACAGGTGCTTTCACAGAAATATGCAAATTAAAACTATTTTATCTTACCCTCTGTTTTTGTGAGACAGAGCATTTTACACTGTAGCCTGTGACTACAGTTTTCTGTGCCTTAGTGTACCTTTACTAGAAGTGAAGGGAGGGTAATTAAAATTGTGGGGTTTGTCTTGTCTCCAGTTGAACACCACGTGCTGTGCAGATTCTGGAGTCATGAGACTGCACTATAGCCAATTCTGTCTTTCTAAATTACCCTTGAAACTGTTTTGTCACAATGCTTGGAAGTCTACGAGGCTAACTTTGTGATACGAAGGAAAAAGTGTATTGATTTGTCCAGTTTTTGGTTCTCTTGGTTAGATTAAGTTAGTTAACATACATATGTGTCACAAATCTGTGTGCACGTTTTTCCATCATGAATGAAAGAGGACTTTTTTGCTCACTTCTGAACCGTGTTTTGTGTTTGAATTCTGTCTCTTCATAAGCTTTTTGGTGAGACGGGACACCAGTAATCTAAGTAGCTGGAGGGACATTAGGGACATTCTTCATTTTTTGAGGGGTGAGAACAATGCTGCATTCTTAGAAATGGAGTTGTGGTAAACACTGTTTTTTTCCCTTTATGGGCTCCAAGTAAGTAAAAGTACAATTCTAAAAAAAAAAAGAGGCTATCACTTGTATGTAAGCATTTAACACAAAACAGTGACAGGTGTTGGGAGGTTTGTTTTGTGTTTTTTAACTCAAGAGTACTAAATATTTGTTCTGCTGAGAAGGTTGGCTTTGCACTTAGTAAATCATCAGCTCTAGGATGGATCTTGGCTATTCAGTTTGATAATCTGTTTAACTGTCTTTTCTGTCTTTTTATCTCCTGTTATTCATGTGCATATGTTTATCTAACTGGCTTAATTCTTCCACTGTTTTTGAGAGAAGAAAGGATTTTGTCAAACAATATTTTTGTAATTTTTTGAGAGTTCGCTTGCAAAAAAAAAAAAAAAACAAAATTTTGCAAAAATTGCAAAAAAGGGTTTTCCTTCAGATTGTATGAAAAAGACGTTATTGATGAAGTTACTTTCACTGTGCAGAATACAGTTTTTTGCATAGCTCTGCTTGCCAACTTTACTCTCCCTTTTACTTAGACCAAAGCAGAGCTGTACAGAAACATTTCTGTTTTACACGTGCAGAGGAAAGGTACTTTTAATCACTTCCTTTTATGTTCAGTGCTCCTTTAGTCTTGGCATCAATAAGTGCGTGACCATGTATAGCCAGTGTTTTCTGTCACTGCACTCCGGGTTCTTGATTTAGTGGAAATGTGCCACTGTAATTATTCTTTTGCTGTTACCCTGAATTAATAAAAGGTGTTCAGAGGCACATAGAGAATCAAACATATTTACAATGTTTTTGTTAAAGTATATATGATTAAATAAACAGCATTTTTGATTAATTTTTATCACTGAATGAAACTGATTCATGTTTAACACCTACAGCAGGTACCCAAAGAGGAGTCATCCAATAAATACATATAAGAGATACTATCCTGACATTGCAGGAAACAAGATTCTATCCTTCAAGCACTTATTGCACAAATACCTTTTCAAGGTCTTCAGATCTTCAGATTTATTCTCCTGAGAATAAAAGCTGGATCAGGCTTCATGTTAATTTATTCTCTCCATAAAGATAGGCCTTGATCCAAATAACAGTTAAGCACATAGTTAGCTTTAAGAACAAGAACAGTCTCTAAATTAAGTGTTTTGTTGCATTAAGACCGTAGCTGTCATGGATGCTGTTCATTTGTATTACATAGGGCAGGATGTGGGTTATATCTGTATCCTGGTAATACTTGGTCCAACCATGTAGATCTTTATTTAGAGACTATTCAACAGTTTCCAGGTAGTAATATTTTTTATTCTATGCTTATTCATAATGCTAATGTGGAAATCAAATGCCCTGTGATTTACTAGTAATTCTTCTGCTCTAAGTGTAAAGTTCCTTTGTACCTTTGGGAAACTTCTATCAGCTGAATCAGCAAATCTAAGAGGTTCAGGTACTACTGTTAACAAAAGATGATGATGTGACAGCAGAATGGTTATCATCAGCAAGAGGTAGATACTGCCACTCAAATCTTGAAGTGTCTACAACTGACAAGGATCTCATCAGTATTTAGACAACAGACCACAAAAATGTAGTTTCCAGTGAACATAATTCAACTCAGTAATTTTTTCATGTGGTTCACAAATGCAAAAACTGTTTCTACTATATAAGCATGCAACAGATATTGGAAAAAGTCAGTGTGGTATAGTTTGATCCTGTCCTGTTGACCTGTTAAGATGAGAGCCTCTAGTGATGGTGTACTAGAATATACAATTTATCTAATGGACTATTGCAATTTTGTGACTCATGTTTACCGTGTAGAATAGAAGTCCTGCTTCCATTTGGAATTTGTGCATCACTGCAGACTTCCTACAAAATACAGAATTGTGCTGTAGTGTCTTTTATAAAGGTACAATACTGAAGAGTACTCCAATGATTGTTACTACTGTGGACATTTTTTTCTTGTAATAAATATTTTGTGGCAATTTCTCTCTCATGGCCTAAAAGGCATAGCTTTATGTGCTATGAAAGAAAGTGACATATACCTAATTATAGGCTGTTCCTCTTGACACAGAGCTTATGTCATTGAGTATACTAGTTTTATATGATTAAATGCTAATTTAGCAGGAATAGAATCTTAAGGATTTCCAACTTAAGGAAAAAAGAAAAGCCCTTCCTGAGAAATACTCAGTAGCATAAGTGGGGTAAATATGCCTTCCCCTGGTCGTCCGTCCGTCCGTTGTCCGTGTGTCCCGTCCGTCCGTCCCCCCCTGTCCCCCCCCGCAGTATAAAAATACCTAAGTCTGGCATTACTGTACATTGCTAGCCAAATCATGTTCTGAAACAGCCATCTTTTTTAAGGCTGAGGAAAAGGACATCTGCTTTTCTAGCTTAATAGAAAGGTAGGACAAGAAGATTTCTTTTTTAGGCTTATAGAATTTCGTTAGACTTTTGTAAGGCTGATATCACCAACATGTTTTATCTGTAGGACCCTATACATTCTTATTGAAGTACAGCGTAATGCAAAGTAGTATATTCTGAGTAGAATAGGACATTAAAGTTTAAGTGCTGAATAATAGCTAACAATGTCTAAAGGATACCCGACTGCTTCATCCACATTTTCCTTCATTTAATTTTTCAATTTTTTTTTCTAATCAACATTAAGATGTGTATAGCCTGTCAGAATTTTCAAGTTTTCTAAACTGTAGCTGCATAGGATACCTTTATTTAGAATACACTTCTACAAATTTTTTACTTGGAACAGTAGTCCTGAATTTTCTTGTCTTTGAAAAACACATCTTTATTATTAGAATTTGTATGTCACAGTATTTCCGTAGTGCTGCAACAATTAATTTTTTTAACAGAAAAGCAGGACATGGGATTACTGAGATGAGGTATTGGGGACCTGGCCATGCACGTTAAGAAATGTGAATCGGGAATGTAAATTCACATGCTAGTTCTTTGGTACGGCATCATCAGTAGTCTTTATTGCCCATTTAAACCATTTCACGTCAGCGTTTTTGCATACTGAAATTGGAATTGGTGCTGTACTGATGCCACTGGAAGAAAACCTTAGAATGAAATTTTAGTTTGCATGTTGAGGGTATTTTTGCAAACTTCTACTCAATTTGTGCTTTTAAAAAAACCCAAACCAGAAAGATTTTAAAAGCTTTAATTTCTGTCTAGATATCTTTCCCCCCCCGTATTCTGCTAACTTGCTTTATTTCCATGGCATGCTTACCTGTCTTGAACAAAACATGTATAGACTTCCTAGATGCAATATTGCATCAATAACCATTTAAAAATCACATGATTTTAGAAAAGTTTTCATTTTACATACAGAAAAGACCAGCTTTATTAATTGCATTGCTCTCCATTGATTCATTGATTCACCTGGTCTGTTTTTAAATTTTATCCTAGCTTAGATAGACCAGTTTAATTACAACTAATGCTTTAATCAGATTGGATGGAGTTACTACTTTGACCATTAAAGAAAGTGTCTTGATGCAGAATGTCCTATAATTATGCCTTCTGTCCAATGGGAGATTAATTGGTATTCATAAGGCATCAACGAGCAGTGACCTATATCTTAGATTTCTAGGACTAAAATGATACTTCATAGTATCAAGACCTGTCTATTTCTAACAAAAGGTGTGATTAAATTATTCAGTTCCTTATAGTCTTTACTTATAAAAGGGAGAATCTTTTCATTAGCTCTTGTGTTCACAGCAAATACTGTAACTATATAATTATATTGAGAAATTAAATTTGTTGAATACTTCATCTGTACAGTTGTTATGTGCTTCTTCTTTACCCTTCTTTTTAAAAGAAGCCATGATGTGCATTGGGGCATAGCATTTTGTGTAGTCAGTCTTCTTGCTGCCCTGCTTGCATACTAGGAGAAAGCTTCTTAAACAATACCCAGTATTTCAGTGTAATTCCAGTTTCCTGAGAAGTGTAAACCATTTGAAATATACTGTATTATCAATATATGCAATAAATACAGAGAAGCAGTTAATCCCATCTTGGTTCTCCTATGCTCTTAACACACTGTGCTTCTATATTCCCTTCACTACTGTTGATAAATTGAGTGTACTTTTCATTTCTTAGTGTTGCGATGTTTTGGCCAACTTTTAGTGATCCCATTTCTCTTTCCTAATCTTAATTGTATCTTGCTTTTTCCCATGTTATTGCTTCTTTTTCAAATCTAGGGCCTCAGAACAAACTGATTAATATAAACTGCAGTGTTTCCTCTCTTCCTATTTCTCCTGCGAGTTCGATGTGGCTGCTGCCATCGCTTTCCTCTGTTTTGGACACAGTTCCACAGTGAGTCTGTGCTAGCTTCCTATCTCTGGAGCTGTGCCTGAATGAGATGTTTCCAAACGTCTTTACTGTAGCTTTCTCACCTACTCTTAAATCTTTCCTTCCTGTATTTTTGGCTATATTTTCCATTTGGATCACTGATTAAGTTCCTGTCCATAAAGAAACCTCACTCTCAAGGAATCTTTTCTCTCAGTGTTTCTTGTTCAGTCTTCTTGTCCTTACCTTCTTTGGTACAATGTCCAGGGTTGGATATTACCTGTGTGTCAGTGTTGAATTCTTCAGGCATCGGGGGAATGAGGAATCATTTTGAACTAGTTGTTTTGTTGTGCAGGTACTCACATATTGCTCATCTCTTAGAAGTCTGGCCTGGAACGAAGCAGACACCTTTGGGTCACAGTGACTTCTGAGCAACACGTGATACCACAGTTACAAATGAACTACAACAATATTGTGCCTGTAAGAAAGAGCAATTAAAAGTAGTTAAACTGAACATGTGGAGGACAAGTGAAGAATATGTAAATAGTGCTTTGTTTTGTGTTTTGAGTAGATAGTGATGTAAAGGAAACAGAAGGTAGTCCTGCTGCTTCTTGTGTAATCAGAACTAGGTAAGACCCAGTTCTGAAGCTGCTGGGTTTTTGGTTTTTGGCTGGGTTTAATCTCAGAAGAGGCTAAACAAGGACAGTGTGTTTAAACAAAAAACCCCCAACCAGCATTTATGAATATTTTACTCTATCTAATAAGTTGTTTTAATACGATGTTTTAAAATAGAGTGAACAAAGCAAATTAGTAAAAAGGTCAATGATTAATCAATCAAGGTTGAGTTGTTTGCAAAGGGTCAGTTGGCTGCTTGAAAGGCTGACTTCATAAAGGAGGGGGGTAGATTGGGGGCTAGGACAAGACTGCTGGAGACAGATTAAAAGAAGGCAGAGAATGAACCTGTTAAAAATCCCACTCAAAACACACTAAAATCAGGAAGACTGGGTGAGTAATACAATCCTTACAGGATGGGAATGAGATGGAAGAATGGGGAACTGTGGCGTGGTGTGATGTGGCTGATAAGATAAAAATACTACACCCAAACACACACAAGATGAAAAACATATTTTTTGTAGGAGATTTGATCACTATCTATGGACTTTTGAGTTCAGGGAGAGAGAGAATAAGTGAGAAGTCTGGCTTTATCGTGAGAAAAATAGATAATATTTCTGCCATAAATGTGGTATATACAGAATACACAATGAAAAATAATTTAGTAGGCCTACCTATGCAAAGATACTTTGTATTTCTCAAGTGGTGGCTTCTGTGGCCATCCAGATTTACACAGCAAAACCTGTGACCATTAAATCCAAAGCCAAAGGTTCAGTAAATCTCTGTTCATCCCAGAATTCTGGCACTTGAATCTTCTGAGAAAATTACAGCTGTACAAGTGGGAGGATAGCCATTTAAGTAATAGCGTTGTTGACTTAGCAGATGCGCACAGGTGAGCAGGGCTTGCCTGTTTGTACATTTTCAGAGCTGGCAAGAAGACTCTGAGGATTTTACCATGCTTCAGAATTTCAATTTGTATAATCTCAGCATCTGACTTTTAAGGTCAAGTTGTAGCTTTAAGATATCCTTTCGGATCCTGAGGGAATCGAAGGCATCCGTGTCTGAAACTTCTGTCCTCTATACCAGTCTCTTTGTATGAGATGGGGTGGAGACGTGGGGGCCCCTGGGGAGCTATTGTGATTGCTAGCTCAGAAGTCCTCTCTTTTGTATCCTGCTCATCTTTGGGCGCTGTGCCAACTGCAAATTAGGAGTCAGCCTTTCAGTCTCCATCTGATTCTTTTCCTCACCTGCATTCACATGTGTGGAGTCATTTAGTTATTTTCAGTAGCCTTGAATCGTAGCACCCTTAAAAGTTTATGTGTTCCTGTAGGTATTTCTGTGTGCAGACAGGGAAGGATACTAATATTGAGGTAAAGTTTCCCCTCAGCTGATGCCTGCTAACAGACTCTGTGACAGCACTCATTGTCTTGGAAATGCAAAGGAGAGCAATTTAACGTAAACTGCCATTAGCATGGTTTGTATTTATAAAAGCTAAGATGTATGCAATACTGAGCTGTAAGAAATTGTGATATTTTAGGCTCATGAATAATAGGAGGAATGGTGTTCAGAAACAAAGGTCTCTCAGTGAAATATAATAAATAGAGTTCTTTTACGGGGTAGAAATGGACAAATAAAATGGGATATCAGGAAACAATTCACCTCATAATACTGAAAATAACATAATTTTGTTTCTGTTGTGCTTTTTAACCCTCTCTTTTGTTCTCTATGCTGTGAAACAAAAAAAAGGAAAAAAATACAACTTGTAGCTGTGTGTGAGGCAGTAAGTTATTCGAGTTTCACCAAATTTTTAAATAATTGTTTTTTGAAAGCAAAATATATCTTCTCTAAGGATCTAGTAATGGTGAGAGTATCTTTTTCCTTCATCTCAAATGCTTGAGTCTTGACAGTTAATTTTCTTTCCTCCTCCTCAGTTGTTGGGATATTAAACAAAGCAAACATCATTGCAGACATGGCTATGCATTTAGGTCACCCAACAAGGATAGCTGTGTTTTCAGGTTTGAAAAACTTTTACTTCTTTTAAATTTCTCAGTATGGAGGAAAGAGAATGGCATTAGGTGTGTGTTAGAAGTTTTCAATTAGATACCAGAAAGAGAAAATAATGGTGTGTGCATTCTTGTACATGTGAAATGAAAGTTAAGTTCTGGTCAGTGTTGAAGCAATGTAATTCCACTGTCCAAATATTTGTGGAAACCAAGAACAAGTGGCACTCCAATGCATACTTTGTCTCTGAGGAATAATCTTTCACGTTACACAGAGGTCTGAGAAACTAGATGTGTTTTGTTCAAAGTGAAAAGGATGGAGAAATTTGCTTTTGTTTCACACCTGCAATGTTTACTATTACTTTGGGGCCCTGGTATTGTAGCTTGCCCAAGTTCACTTGAAGTTCACCTGAACATTTATTAACTCAGTGAAATTCACTTTTCTACACAAGACCTGTGCATCTTTACTGTGATATCCTAAGAAGTAAACATGATCACCATGTGTATGTATACCCTACCTTTCCCCAGTTAATTCTTAATGAAGTGCTAATTCCTAGTTTCTTAAGATGTCAGTATCAATCACATTTGAAATAAGTTTTTGGTTTAGGTGTGTATACAGAAGAGTGTATACTGGAAATTCCTAGCCCTGTGTTCCTTTCTGCTGTCAGATAATCAAAGGTTTAACTTAAGCTGCCAGTACAGAACTTGTACACATTATGCAGTAAAACCTGAATCTGAAATAGCTTACATGGAGTAGATGGGGGATGGGGAAAGGGGTTAGTAAGTGCTATACCAACACTAAGGCTTCTAGAAGGGGTTTGAGTGAGCACTGAGAACAGAACGAGACCAAAATGTGGTGTGTAGGTTTCTTTAAGATCAGAAATGTGAAGACTTTGAGAAGAACCTTTTAATCAGGGTTTGAAACTAAAACTAATATTGATGTGCTCTATTAAGAATATGAATATCCTTGCTAATGGGAAAAGCTTTTTTAGCTTAATTTTAGAGTGAAACAAAACTGCCATTTCCTTGTACTTATTTAGGAATTGGCTGTTGTATCAACTTGAACATGGTTCATGATTTTATTACGTGTCATCTTGGTTTGGGGATCTGATCAAATGTGATTAATCCAATAACGCTGTTAATTCATTGATTAAGGGATTTGATTTAAATTACAGTTGTGACAAGGATAGTTATTCATCTCCTGGTTCTTATAAAAGTAAGCAGTACTCTGGGCTTAAGCAGTAGGCTTACTGTGTTCATTTTGCTTATTTAGGCTTTAGTAAAAATCAGCAAAATATAGAGAGTAAGGTGTTTTTTTTATTTTCTTTAGCAGTGTGGGTTTAAAGGGAGGAGGCAAATTGGTAGATGACCTGGAGACTGTTTGGCCTGTCCACAAAGCTGAGGTGTTTGTCACTCAGAGGAGGCATTCTGCTTGGAGTGAACTTCAAACTAAATCAGGCTCTCTGGAATTCTATAAGTAATTCTTCATGTTAATATTTTCTATCAAAGCTCCTAATGGCTCGCAGTCTTTTAAGTAGACAGACTTCGAGAAAAATATTAATGTAAAAAGAAAAAAAATTCCATGAGAAACAAAACAGTCTTTACCTTTCCTACTCATACACAATTAGGAGCAGATTGTCATAGGAATGGTCTGTGTTATGCAGAGGAGAGCTGCTCATCAGGACACTTTTGTGTTCTGACCAGGCCTTACTAGTTGTGGTCTTCTGCATCCCATTGATCAACATCACTTTAATTGCTCTTGAAATGGTTGAAGTGATGGCATACATTAATTATCCATATAACTGAGGTACTACAGAGTGCTGCTTCTGAGCTGTTTTAATTGATTTCTAAGACATTCTTGGATTTAAAATAACCGCCTGCTGGAACCGCAGTAGTTCAGAAATCCCACTGTAGGCAGCATTGGATTCCTGAGGCTAGCAGTTCACAGGGTCAGTCTAACCTAAAAGCAAGTAGTTTTGAAGTGCACAGGATTCTAAATGTAGAATGACAAAGTATCTTTACCCATGTAGCTCCATACCACATGATGAACTGTTGGGTAGCTCGGGAGTGAGGATGCAAACAAGTTATGGCAGGCCTGGCTCACACAAGCCTTGACACAGTCATCTGGCTTGTTTAAAAAAGTTGCTGTATCTGTACTTCCAGAGGAGCTGGCTACGAGTCTGGCTCACTAAGGAATGCAATTTTTATGCTGACACTTTATATAACATTGGTTTCAGAGTAACGGGTGTTAATGCTGAATATCGTCTGCATTGTTCTGATAATGACATCAGAAAAAACCACACTGCAAATGTGTTTGTCTAGCCAGAGGGAGCTGTGATTATTTCCTGTCTATCAGGAGCATATTATTAAAATAAAGCTTCTCAGTTCCAGGTCTGGTGTGAATAGCTGAGCTAACCAAATTTATGCATCTCTCTTCACATAATGGAAGGAGTTTTAAGACTAAGGCTACACAGTGCGAATCAGATGATGTCTGTCTGTCTTCAGATGAGAAAAATTCAAAATCTTTCGGAGTCATTTTCACTCTCCATAAGCTTGAATTTAGCACTGTGTCAGTGTCCATAAATCTCTCGCTTTCTGCATTAAGGGGGAAAAAAAAAAGCCTTGCCCTGTGTCTGATTAACGAGTAAATGTAATGTTTCTAATTGCTCCTCTGAAATGAGATTTTCTGTTTGAATGATCAGCTACGTTTATTAAAATGCTTCCAAGTCTCTAAATGAGGTGATTAGCATTAACCAATACTGTCCAGTGACAATGGGCCTTCCAGCGAGATAACGGACAGAAAAATAATATTAATCGTCCTAAGGCAAATCTGAGAATCCAAGTTCTCAGCAAGGTCAGTTATCTGTTTTCAATGACCAGCTTTGTGGAACACTGAAATAATGTCCTTTTAAACTGAAAAAATAATATTCTCCAAATCAACTTTACATTTTTCCCTGCTCCATCCAAATTCAACTTAGCAGTCCATAGTCACATAACACAGTTGATTATTCAGATTTTTTTGGGGAAGCAATTTATAACAGAGCAAATAAGAAAATTTAGAAGCTGCATTTGTGAGCACTGAAAATAAATGCACAGGCAGAGAGAGGTACGTTGGTTTTTGCTTCTCCTTATAGGAGGCATTTGGAAAAGTCTTGACTTCTATAAGTGAATTGTCAACTACTTGAGGACAGATCTGTTGTAATATGTTGAACTTTTGCATCCTGTGCTCAGCATCATGTAGTATAGAATCCTAAATTACAAACACTAAATTCTGGTTTTTATCTCAAATTACTATATACTTTGCTCCATAGTCTTCAAGGAACTGAGCTCACTAGTAGTCGTAAAATGGTTATAATGTAAGTTTCTGCACAGTAATTCTACAAATTTGGATGAAGTTACAGCTCTGTAGTGCTAGCTTCAGTGCAAGCATAAAAAGTTTACAGTAACTTGTCTTTGTGTCATGAAAATTAGCCTTTGCTTAGGACTAATGCATTTGTCAGGTCACAAGAACAACTTTTCTATCCATAGGAACACAGAACTTGGGAAGATCTTTTGAGCTGCTGAATACTCTCCATGATACTGAGCCATGTCAGTTCATAGTTCATCTCATAAACAGCTCTGTTTCTTTTGCAACTCCTGTTGAAAGGTTCCCAAGGCCTTTATCATATGCTCAGGGAAAGTTTTAGCGCTCATGTGAAGAGACTTACTTGCTCTATCTGACCAATGATGAAGAGTCTAATTCATATGTCTCTTGTCCCACTTCTACACTGATGTAAGTCTTCTCATTTTGAAGTTATTTATTGCAATACAAATGAGGGCAGAATGAACATTAATGCATAAGCCAGTAGTCATAAAGCAGCAGTAATGGCAAGCAGAGACCAGTAGTCGAGAGTAACTGTGTCACAAACATCAGACGGAGAATTCACTAGCTTTCTTTAATCAGTGGCTTTTTATGGTTACTTCCTGGGTGAAAGAGGGTATGATACAGTCTTTGAGAGCATTTGAGGATTCATGTAGATCTTTGACAATGAGCCTAAAATGACAAGAATTTATATTGGAAAATTAGGCTGACTGTCTTTTATCCATATTCTGATGTTTTACCAGCCTTGGTTTCTGTGTTTTTTTCCACTCCCTCCCCCCTTCCCTTCTTCTGTACAACAGGGATTTGGGAAACAAGTGGATGTGTCATATATTGCCAAACATTACAACATGAGCAAAAGCAAAGTTGACAACCAGTTCTACAGCGTGGAAGTAGGTGACTCAACCTTCACAGTTCTCAAACGCTACCAGAACTTAAAACCTATTGGCTCTGGGGCTCAGGGAATAGTTTGGTAAGTATCAGCAGTTTCTCTTATGCTTTTAAATAGGATTTGCCTTTTGCATTTCTTCATAGTTTGCTAGCCACAGACATTCTCTAAAATGGCAAAAATAACAGGCAGGCAACAGACATCTGGAGGCAGAAGGAGCCTAGTCATTTGCTAATAAATTCTCCTGCTGGTGAGAATGATAGCACTAGGTTTGTTTCTCCACATAGCAAAATGTAACTAGCAAGAAAGCGGGAGAAAGATCTTATCATAATTGACAACTGTGGCACTATTTCCGGAAACAGTGCAATCCCATAGCATTCTCAAGTATTCAGAATGGAAGCCTTTCGAATTGAGGTAACTGCTAATGTTTCCTTTATTTCTTAAAAGAGACGTTGCAGTGATGTGAATAATGTGAACAAAAGACACAAATTCAGTAGCTCTCCTAAATAATATAAAAGGCTTATGGAATTCAAACTTACTATGTTCAAGAGTTGTGATATCCTGGTTGGCTTTTGCCTCTGCATTTTTAGAGATGGCTCTTAAATTTCAGTGGCTTGTATTTAAATGTCTCTATGCAGGAATTTGTTATCTGTTTAATTATGAGGTATTGGGATAACTAACACAATCTTTTATCTATAACTTGATCAGAGATGAAGTCTAATTCTATCTGTCATCTTTATCAGTGCTCTTTTCTGACTTTGATGTAGTGTGTGTTACCTTACAGTTGGAGGCAGTGGTAAACCAACAGGTTCCTTTAACCTAGGGGCAAGTGGGCTTCCATGGATCATTGGCATTGGCACTATAATTGACAGTGTAACAACAATTAGCAACACATCCTTAGGTCTTAGTCTGTCACTTCCAGTGCTTAGTATACTTTGAGGCCACACAAGTCCAAAGATTGATCTAAATGATCAAGGACTTTATTTCATATCTTAAACACGAAAGGGCTAAAGGTTAGTTTAAAATCAGCTTTGGGAAAGAAACATACTTTGTGTTGAGTACTATTAATGTTCATTTTGCACTATTTGTCCACTTCCATATATAGCAACAGATGTTTTTTCTTCCTACTTACTATCCTCTATTCGTTTTAGAGGAATATCAGATTTTGTTGAACCTCTCTGCAACTGAATTGCTGTAATGATCAATTATGAACAGAAAAAAAACATAGAGATTAAGCTAAATAAAATCAATAACAATGTCAATTTGTCTGTGAATTTGTCTTTCATACTAAGAGTTGACAGGCAAAAATTAATAATGCCTTAGGAAAGAAAATCAAATCAGAAGACAAGTAAGTTCAAGTGAAAGTTAACACAAATCCCCTGAAATGGCTGAGCAGCATGGAAAGGCTATAACAGACCTTTTACAGTTTGATGATACAGATGTGGAAGTGTTACATGATAGATGGGGAAGATAATGAGCATTTTTGCTTAGTATGTGTTACATTGTAATCTATCTGTCATGAGGCATAATTTACCAGAAGTACTTTAACAAACTATGAGGAAAGCATGAAGAATCAATGCTGAATGGATAAATTAATGAAAAAAATTGTGAGATAAATATGTGTAGTTTAGCTAAGGGAAGACAATACGTGATAAAAAAAAATCTTCAGTTATGTAAGTTTCTACTTGTGTAATAATAATAATTATATAGTAATAATAATGAGTTTACATAGTAAAGTTAAATAGCTTACATTTCTACTGTAGAAACTTACACTATTTAGAAACAATAGGTATTTTGATGGATATAGGGTTACATCTAGAAAAAGCAGATTAATTCAAGGGAAAAAAAATACTGAAAAACTGCCTATTTGTGGAGTGCTGCTGGCTCTGGTGGGGGAGTTATTTTGCCCTGCTCATCTTGTTCTTTTGCAAAGAACAACCATGAGGAGTGAAAATATGAAATATGAAAATAGTGGGAAAAACCTAGGTGTCAGTTTCTTTTAGATCCAGTGGCTCTGTTTATACTTAATGACTTGCTGTTAGAGAAGTGTAACAGGTCTGGGATGCAATTCTGTCTCTTAGTGCCAGAATTAACAGAACTGTAGGAGCTGAATGCGTGATTTCTGATTGGTCCCTCTACCAAGGGCAGGCACAGGTAGGATAGCTCGGAGGGGTTTAGGCTCAGACTTCTCATAGCATGCACTATTTCTGGATTTTCCTTCTGGATAATTGTAGGTAAAAGGACACTACCTGTTGTCTGGCTGGAGTGACGAGCTACCCAGCTACTGGAGACAGCTTTAGTCCGTAATGCTAACTACAGTTTCAGGGCTCAGCTGCTGCCAGCAGTTGCAGCCAGAGGCCTGCTTCTTGACAGGTCTAAATTTTTGCAGCTTGGCAAGTGAAGTCCATGCTGTCTTTCCCACGCTGGAAGAGCTGAGCTGCTGATGACTTTTCTGCTTTGCCCTAGTACTTGGTCACACAATTGTAATTCCCACATCTTGAGAAAAAGGGGCCTATTTAGTAATAGATTTTTCAATGATTTGACATCAAATCTCTCAGTACTGATCAGGTGCAAGATATTCCATGCCAAGGACTGCCTCAGCACTAACTTTGGGACCAAACTCCACTTGCTAGCAACAGCTTCCCTCTTAACTTGGGTGTGGGACCCCACATGCCCGGCATGCTGGCTGCCGTAGCACCTTGCCAGATATACTTGGACAAGCAAACTGTCTGCAGCCCAAGAGGTAATTGTAGAGGCAGAGGGAGACAGAGGAGAGACAGGATGTTTTCCGGGCTGCTCTGGAAGCTGGTGTTGCAGGGTTCCTAGGCAAAACCACAGAGTACTGAAATCTTTCTCATACAATTCTATAAATAGATGTCAATATAAGCAGGAGAATTTCAGTGGAAAATAATTAATGTCATGGAACAGAAGCAGGGAATGTGGTTATGAAAGAAGCTGGGACTTGATTTCACTTGATTATTCTGAAAATCACATCAAAGACAAAATCATTTTCTTGATATGGAAGCATTAAAGTGAAGATATTAAGGTCTTCAGGGGATGATAATTTATTAAAATATGTGAAAAAGAGAAAGCCATATGGTCTGAGTGTTAGTTATAATTGTCATTGTGCCCATGTGAAATCATTATAAACTCAGTGAGAAAGTGGTATTGGCTGTAGACATAGTACATTCAGTATCTTCAGAAATTAATTGTGGGAGCTTTCAACAGGATTTGTGTTAACTATGTTCACAAAATTATTTTTGCCAGCAGGAAGAAAGAAAAAGCTTCTTGGAATCTCTTGAGCAGGGAAGTTCCTCTTCTCTGCAAAAACTACTCTTAATGCAAGTGTAGGCTGTTTGCTCACTGTACATCACACTGACATCTGTGAGAAAGACTATATAGGGTGTGTTTGCATAAAATTATCACGTTGTTACAGGCATGATGACAATGGGACATAGCTGAAACAGAGCTTGTAGTTTATTAGACCAAGCTGTAGTTGTAAGAACTACGCAGGCTTTTAACCACACGAGTTGATCTTCAAGTCTGTGATAGAAACAGAAAACGTCAAAGGTAAAATGAGTTGAGAACAGTTTTCTGAGTTTAATTAGATATGTGCCACTTAAACCACTGAGAGAAGAGGTAGTTGATACCCCTCTGCAATGTTAGAAGGGAGTTGACAACTACCTTATTTTACAAGGGGGGGAGAGAGAGAGAGAGATGTCACTTTCAGCCTGTAGGTATAAATGGTTTAGATGAGGGTGGAGGGAGAGGAATTCTCACATTCCATAAAATCACCAGAAGTGTGCTGATGTTGGAGTGGATGTTTCTTTGTGTTTTAAACGAATGCTTTTTGCCTGGAAGCAAGGCAATTGATCTGTAGGTTTTCTGCTGTGGTTTGCAAGCTATCTGCTGTGGTTTACAAGCTATCATTTTTTATATTGCCCATGATATTTTTGATACTGCCTGTGATGTCTAGAAAAATTATGTCATATAGGAATATTTCAAAAGCAATTTGAAGGGGCTGTGATAGTTCTTGAATTTATGATGGAAGCAAGGGTGAAGTCCAGTTTGCCATGGCAGATAGTGAAGACATCACTTACAGGCTTGAGGAAACAGATAATTAAAATCTTAGAAGCAGCTTATGAAGACATTTGGCCTGGTTTATGACCACATTGGTGCCTATACCTGTGTGCATTATGAGGAGAAAGTGTTAGCTTTGAAGACAAAATTGTCTGGGTGAGTATCAAATAGATGTGTCTGATGATGTCTTTCAGCTGTGTCATGGTTTAGCTTCAGTTGGCAACTAAGCACCACACAGCTGCTCACTCACCACCACCACCACCACCACCACCACCCCGCCCCGGTGGGATGGGGGAAGAGAATCAGAAGAGCAACAAAAGTAAGAAAACTCATGGGTTGAGATAAGAACAGTTTAATAATTGGGAAAAAGGAAAAAATATAATAATGATAACAACAATAACAATAATAAATTGTAATTAAAAGGAAAACAGAGAGAGACAGAGAGAAACAAAACCCAGGGGGAAAAAAAAACAAATGATGCAACCACTCACCACCTGCCGATGGATGCCCAGCCAGTCCCCAGGCAGCAATTGCTGCTCCCCAGCCAACTCCCCCAGTTTATATACTGAGCATGACATCATATGGCATGGAATAGCCCTTTGGCCAGTTTGGGTCAGCTGTCCTGGCTGTGCCCCCTTCCAGTTTCTTGTGCACCTGGCAGAGCATGGGAAGCTGAAAAGTCCTTGACTAGTGTAAGCACTGCTTAGCAACAGCTAAAACACCAGTGTGTTATCAACATTATTCTCATACTAAATCCAAAACACAGCACTATACCAGCTACTAGGAAGAAAATGAACTCTATCCCAGCCAAAACAAGGACAAGCTGAAATCCTGAATGTTTATCTTGCTCTTTTCTAAAGAGTGAAGACAGGCTTTCATGCTGTATGATGTGGGATGTGTGTGGTCTAATTATGTGTCAGCTGGACCAAGGGAGTGTTAGCTGGGAAGTGCTTTATGCTATCTAGTTTATGCATGAAGTTTTTGTGTCTTGGAGTAATGTTGGAGTGGGGGGAGTATGGGAGCAGGAATGATGATTTGAGGATAGTTTTGAAGAGTCCTGGTAGCTTTTCAGTGAATGCATTATAAACTTAGAAAGATATCTCATCTGCAGATATAGAGGAGACTATAAATATGTTCTTGAAGTAGTAAATTGGGCAATTTGTTGTGTTTTTTTTCTTGGAATTCATGATTTGATGATACCTTTGAGCCTGAATATGAAGGAGATTGCAGAGTCTTTTTGTGTTCCCTGTAACAGGTGGAGTCAGCAAGTCAACTGATAGCTTGCTGTGTTGCCTAAGGTTGCTGTAGGTTCTCCTTTGCTGATTTAATTGTAATTTGGTGGTTGAATCTTAACGAGTGCAGAGTTCTTTCAAATCAGCATGTTGTGATGGTGGTGCTCGTTGTGGCTTATATAACTGCTGATTCTTTCGTTAAAGTAATCATAGAACTATAGAATCATTTAGGTTGGAGAAGACCCTTAAGATCATTGAGTCCAACTATTAACCTAACACTGCCAAGTCCACCACTAAAGCATGTCCCTAAGTGCCACATCTACATGTCTTTTAAATACCTCCAGGGGTGGTGACTCAACCACTTCCCATAGTGTTCAAAGGCTGGAGGAATGCAACAGATATTGTCCGCTACAAGATGTCCAATATGAAGGTTTTTTTGTTGCTGTTCTCCTTGGAACTATCACAGGGAAGTGTCCTGTTGTGTCATGCTACTGGTAATGGAACATTTGTTAAGATGGAGTTGGCTAAAACTTCCTCTAGTTCTCTGTATTTTCATGCATTATGTATACTAAGACAATTATTATAGGGAAACCTCTTCCATCCCGTAGATCTCTGGTGGAGGTCTGTGAAGATATGAACACAGTCAATCAATAGAACTGCTTAAAAATATATTTTAATTTAATATGACTACCTTCTGTGTGGAATGTGCCTGTAAATGATGAAGAGGATCAGATCTTTGAGTTTGCAAAAACACTTGAGCTCTTTTGTATGATGGTTATGTGTAGGTATGTGTTTGTATGATGGTTATGTGTTATTTGTATGATGGTTATGTGTTATTATGGTTATGTTTGTATGATGGTTATGTGCTCTTTTTGTATGATGGTTTGTGCTACACAAAACCAGAACTGGTTGACTCCTGGTCTGAGTATAAGGTTCTAAAGCGGTATTTCAATTGGAATAATGGTAAAAGCCATAGAAAAGAGGAGCTGACACTTCTGAGCATAAGCAATTCTGAGCCCACACTGATCAAAGAAGAATAGTCTATGCTTTTGCTATGGTGCAGTGGAAAAGAGACAGAGTATAGTGGACATCCCAGTATCTTACAGTTAATGCACAACCTTATTTGTATCGTTTAGCTGGACAGTGGTGTATTAAAGTTCTTGAGAGATCAGTATATTTCTCCATCGTGACCCTGCTATCCCAGTAATACTGGTTTGGTATATTTGTGCCACTGAATTGAAATACTGTATTCCTTGACAGAGGTCAACATTTCCACTTGTATAAACTGGCATAGTTCCATTGAAGTTCAGAGGTGTTCTCACCGCAGGATAGATCACTAATTTTCCTCAGAAGAGGAGGATAAAGAATACCTGTCATTCAGAGGAAAAATGAAGTGAACCATGTACCCAGATATGCCTAGAATTTCAGTGGCGCTGAGAGGAGTGGCAGTGTTGATTTTGTCAGTCTCTCCTGTGAATCAGTACTGGGCGTATGTCGTGAGTTCAGTTACTTCAGTTACACAGTTGCATCTTGCAGACTTTTTGTGCTTAATGTTCTGTCGGCTGGCACTGCATATTTATCCTGTTCTGTTAAAGATTCTCCAAATTGTATCCATTAGTTCAGCTTGTGTTCTGTTTCTCATGCTGTTGTGTGCTTTGCTGATGTGCTTTGACACTCTGCTCCTGAGGAGGTTTTTGAAGACAACCTTTAGAGAGTTTTACAAGTGTTTTGTGTGAGAGTAATGTAGAAAATAGCTGTCAGTTTGTACTGTGAACTATTACTGTACTGTTAGTGAAATAAGGATGTCAATTTAAACAAATTCTCTGATGTTTCCCAGTGCTAATACCATCTCATACAGTGGCAACACCTTATGAGATGATTTTTTTTTTTCCTCCTGAGAACAAGTGGTTTAAATTATCGCCAGAATTTTTTTTCACTTTGGGAAGTTCTTAGATGTTGAAATACCGTAAGTAAACTCACAGCAAGCTTCAAGCCTTGCTCATTGATTTGTACATTAGAGGATTTTTCTCCAAATAGCAATTTGCATTCACATTGTAGTATTCTTTGGATTTTCTAGTGTGTTGTTGCTCTGAAATGCCAAAAATTTAATTGCATGTATTCAGTTAGCCATTGATCACCATCTGATGTACATCTGGAACAGCACATTCTGGTTTGTTGTTCTGATATATCTATGCCTTGATTCTTCAGAAAGACAGCAAATTTCCCAATTGTATTTGGAATCTGGATCACCAGCACGTGAATTTTAAGGTGCTGAGACACTCCCAATGGGAACAGCAAAGATTGAGTATCTCTGTGGATTTGAGCTCCAGAATATTGAGTGAAGGTGCTTACCTAAGTTGGTCAGATTTGTGTTTCTTAAGGTGATGTTATTAGAACTTATATAGTAACACATATTCAGAGACAGTTTGCTTGGATATGGGGTGAGAGGAGGAGGCAATGTCTTGCAGTGCTCTTGCTAATGACTCAACAAAGAACTTAGCTTGGATGTGGAGGAAACTGCTGTTAGGATCATAGATAACAGCTGCCATTTGTCAAACTACACATAACATGTCTGAAAAATGAGATAAGTTAATTATCTTTAAGAATAAACAGCTTCTATTCCATGTTTGCTTTGATTCTTACAACTTCTAACTGCTACTAATATCTTTAATGTAAGTGTGAAAGAAGCAAAAAAAGGTATATATCCACTAGCAGTGCATGAAGGCACCTGAGGCAGGATGAAGACCTATTTTTATATGGCAGGGGTATCTGAGATATAATGTTTGAGTAAGAATTATTGTTGTATCTTTTTTTCTTTTTAAAGGTTTGACATGTAATTACTTTACAAAAAATATTTCTCAAATTTTTTTTGTAATGTTCTTTTTCTACCTAACTGCAGGGATTCCTGGTAGGCAGGAAGTCACGACATATTTTATGGTTGTCTTCTCGTGTTTCATTTCCCTTTGCTAGTACACAGAAATCTAAAATGTAATTTAGGTTCTGGTAATCACAAACGATATGTAATAAAACATGCCACAGTATGCTCTCCTAGCAGAGAGATCAGGGTCCCTGTCTCTAAAATACTCAGACTGCCTATATTTCTGACTCTGGCCTTTTTAATTCTTTTCTCCTTAAAAAACCTGTATAGTTTCCATGACTACAATAGCTAAGCGGGCAAAATCTATTCCAAATTTTTTTTCTGCAAGTTTATGAAAAAAAAATGTAAATAAGTTGATGTAGAAACTATCTCTGCGCAACCTGTTTTTGTGAATCCTGACAGCAGTACTTGCTTTACTTGGTCATAAACTACAGTACTGTAAAGGCACTGTCAGGCTCATTTGCGAGTGTTGACACCCAGGATTTTCAGTTGGATCAGTATAACTCTTTAGGTATAGAGCAGGTTTTTTCATAGCCATGACTGGATAAGCATCTATGATCCTGTCAGAGCCATTAAAAAATTTATCAGCTGTTTGTAAATTCTGTGGCTGCAGAGAAGTAACTGATGTTTGTGTAACTTAAGCTCTTTCTGTGTTGACTGATTAAAAACTCAATTTAATGTACATTTTTTCACTATCAGGCAGTAACATTTTATAACTCCCTTTACAGATGTCAGGCACCTATCTGCTCCTGCCCCATCAAAAACTTCCTTTTGTCCACTGCCAGATCTCCCTTTTCTCACATTTGTTCTGTCTCACTCCTACACTGCGACATATCAGACAGGTTTTTTTCAAGACTCCTTGCTTCTCCTGTTGTGTCAGGTTGTCTGCCTGGCATTCAGTCGCAGACAAATTTCAATTCAAGGACGAAATCAGGGTTGGAATTAACTACTGTCAGTGCATTGCAGCCATTCCTTAACTGAGTTCAGATTTATCCTTTTATTTTATTCACTTGAAATCCTGTCACCACTGAAATGAAGACTGTTGTATTGTCATTACTGATTACCATGTGTTTAACATGAGAGCAATTGCACTAAACACTGCTGTTCCCTCTTAGGGACAAGGGGTTTCTCCTATGATAGGAGAATAGCTGTGACCATACAGAATCAGAGAGGTAGGGCTACAGAACAGAGCATCCAAATAAAAGGGCAGGTATCAAAAAAAAGAAACAATGGAACCAGAATTAGAAAAACTAGAGCCAGTCTGGAAGGAAATGCAGCTGAGATTATTCAATTTTCTTTGTCAGCATGTATTGTTGATATTTATTCTCTGATATTAATGTGGTCTACAGATTTTCACAGTGCTTTACAGAAAGCAAAAAACTGTCCCTTGTCCCAAGACTTCCCTAGACAATCACAGAAAACGATGACAGCCAAAAAGTTGGGATATAACAGAAGTTGTGCAAAATACAAAGACAATATGAAACAAGAGATTGTGTATGAAGCCTAGGTGAATTTTTTTTCACCAAAAATTGTTTTGATTTTTTTTTTTTTTTAATTCTTTTCTGGATTCGTGGTGTTACACTCTTCCATCCAAAATTGGTTGGTGCCCATTTATAAACTGGAAATAAATTTTGTAGTTCTGGGGTCGCTAATTCACCGTGAGCCACAGAAGGGGGTAGAGTTTCTAATTCAAACAAAAAATCTTGTTTTAAAATTGTGTCAAAGCATCTACATCTTGAGATTTCTGGTGTAACAGGACAACTCGAAAACCTAAGTATTTTTAAATTTTGTTCTGGTTGAACAAATGCACTTTGGCTTGTTATCCAGCAAGTAAAACATTTTGTGTGCTTACAAACCATCAGTTTTACCTGCTAGCATCTTACCTGTGTCAGAGATGTCCCTCAGTATGAGAGACTAGATACAGAATTACTCCAGTTGGATGAGAGAATGCTGAATGAGTTACAGCAACCTGGGTGGGTTGAGTTAGTGTCAGCGTAGGGGCAGGCTGTGGACTAGCCCTTTGGCTGGGAAGGTAAAGGTGACATATGTGGCAGCATTGGCTTTCTTCCCTCCCGGAACAGCACCAATTGACATTTTGGCATCTCCAATCTTCTGTTTTTGTCTGCTTAGAATAGCCTTGCAGAGACTGCAGGGTTAGTTTTGGGAAACTAGACTTTGAGTAGCCTTTTAGGGTTAACCTTTTTACATTGACTTTTTTTTCCTTCCATGATTATCACATTGCAGATGATGACTTGCTGACAATACGTTTTTAGTGCTTAGTTAAATTTTGATTTTTAATCAGTTGAGAAATGCAGCAAGAAAGGTGGCGAAATAATGTTTCTTTTTCTCCAGACTGACAGCTTTTGTTCTGTTTGTCAGGCAAGCCAGCAAGTCTTTTAAATTATGACTGTGAGGTGGCTATGGAAGATAGTAGCTGTTTTCTATTTCAGTTTGTAGATCCAAAAATAACTGATTTATCATGTGACTGACAGTTTGAATGTGCTAGGTACTCAGCTTCTGCCAGGTGCACAGACTCTGCCTCAGTGTCCGTATTTCCTTAGTCTTGTAAATTGCTGTTAAATGAGGAAACTGGACTTTTTCTAGCTTTGCTGCTTAACACAACTTGAAAACTGTCCAACGTTTATATACCCTGCTGACAGTTCAGAGCACTAAATGTGAGATCTCTTTGACAGATTCAGTGTCTTATACTCATTTTGTAAATGCTGGGCAAACATTTACTCAATATGGTTTAACTACAAATCACGCTTTAACTTCCTTTGCCCATGTATTTTCTGCCCCTGAATATTGATAGGCAGCCCCAGCTCTGATCCATTTTCCAGATTTTTACCTTGCTCTGGCTTTAGTAAATCCTTGAGCATAAAAAGAATGAGTAGTGTAGCATACTTTGGAAACCACGAGATTGTTATCTCTTACATGTCACACATGTAAGGGAAAGTATTTTGGCCCAGAGCTCTTTTAAAGCAGAATGAAAAAAAAAAAAAAAACTTGGCTTCTTTCACTGATCAGGTTGAATTTCCTAGGCTGGCAGTTAACAAAAGTTATTGTCAGCTAGCAGACTATATAGTGAATTAGTACAAGAGAAATGCAGAACCAGAAAGTACTGGTTTTACAGTCCTGTTCAGAAAAGGATTCTACAACCGAGTCACTTTCAGAGCCAAGTATAAAGAATTAGCAGAGTATATACAGATGAGAAGTATGTAAACATACTTTATATTCAGAGCATCCTCATGAATATTTTAGTCACCAGGCAAACTAAAATGGCACCATTATGAGAGGCATGCCAGGCAATGTGTGAACAGTATAGCTGTTTCCACATTGCCTTTCCTACCATATCCCTGTACCATCTTTGTGAGTGAGAATGGCTGTGGGAGAAGCGTTTATCTTGCATCAATATACAGAACTGATCAGTGGATTCCAAAATGGTTCTTCTTAGGGCATCACCAGCTCATGTAATTAGAAAGATAACTAAATTGAGGTTCAAGCTGCGGATGAGAGAGTCACAGAGGTATTTTTGTACAACTAGAGCCAAAAGGGCATAACCTTGCGCATCTGAATTGTCAGCTCAGTCAAGAGATTTTGGTCTGTGCAAGGTGTGGAGCTTCTGTATAAACAGGCTTGTGGTTTGTGGTGGTGATGGAGCTGGAGAGGATAGTCAGCTTTAAGAACTACTAGAGGTTTTGATGGAAGAGCACTTGGTTAACATGAACAAATTTGATACTTTCATGTGTGTAATTGTTTTAAAAGAAGATATCAGCAGAACAGGTTCAACGTAGTAATAGAAGCTGTCAGCAAGTAACAGAGGGCAAATTTTACTGCAGACCCTCCTTTTCCTTAATAGATTCCAGCCTGAGATTCCTCTTTTTCCCAGCAGTTTTCCAAGTGTGTAGCTTCTTTTGCCACACATAGTGAATTATTTTGTTATTTTACAGTTTTACCCAGTAGTATAATTGGCGAAATTATAATATAACACATTTGGAGCCACCAGTGACAGATGTTGAGTGAATTTTTATTGTAAATATGTTTACTAAAAATAAGCGTTCCAGCCTTTTTTCTTCTGTGCAACTTCTTTTACATTGTCTTATGTATGATGGCTCGATCAATGTTCCTTCAGACCACCCATCTGAAAGTTTGGTGAATAAGAGCTGTCTCAGCATGACTGAATTGTAAAATAGATTTCACAGCAAAGTGTTCAAATGTAGTTGCCCTTAGAAATACAAATTCATTGTGCTTCCCAGTTTATCTTTGCTGGAAAGGGCTGCTTGGCTTTGACATTTCAGGCAATGACTGTAGTACTTTAAACAGAATGAGTAATATTCAAAATTGGACTGCAGATGTCATGGATATGAAAATGTTACTATTCTAATCCTTTATGGATGACAGTAAAGTGACTGGATGAGTTGTGGGCTTGGACTTTATGTTTGCTTTTTTAAGAGTAAGCATGAGTGCATTGGGATCTCTGAACAAGTTCTTTAAGATCATATATATCTAGGCATACACTGTCATGGATCTGACTGGGGAAAGATTCCTGTTGAAGTAGTTTCTTCTAGCTGTGGCGAAGATTTGTCTGTCTGACTCCCGTTTCAATAAGAACAGTTACAACTGGTCATGGGAGCAGTTCTTACTTCTTTTTTTTGTCATTTCCATACATTTTCAGACAGAAATGTGTGTGGAGCTCTTTAAATCACCTTGTCTTGTTTAATGTATGGGTAACCAGAGAGCTTTGGTCTGATTTCTGAAAAAATGTAGCTCAACTAAAGCATATTTCCATTTAACCAGGGCCTTTAGAGAGCTGTATTTTGCAAGGTGGGAAACAGAATAAGTATGTTGTAGTGAAGTGAAGAAACCTGTATTAAAATGCTACAGTAATAATTTTGGTGACACTATAATGAAATTATGCAGGAGACATTTTTTAGTCAAAATGTGCCATGTATATTCTTTTCTGTTCTAAAATACTTCATATCTAAATGTAAAATCCATAGTATGAATTGGACAATAAACTTCCTCATTGTTAGAGGACTTTATTTCAGGATCAGAACCGCAAGTCTTACAAGCAAAGTTTGAGAGCAAGCATTTTGTGGGGCAGTACACTAGATGAAGAGTATTGTGCAAGCAGAGAGCAAGACGTCTTTTCTGTTTTTAACTGGATTTTGCCTGCCATAAATTTATTAAATACGTGAAAGCGTGTGTACACTGAACAGTGGGCCTGATTCTCTAAGAGTTTTCTTTGTAAAGAAAGCTGTCTTCCGTGATTAAACACTGAAATGTAGAATAGAGCCACACTTTTGAACTTTTATCTTAAAATCATCCAGTTTTAATGGTACATCTTTGAAGTTTAAGTGCTATAGAATTCACTCTATGATCTTGACAGCAATGTTGACCTCTCATTCAAGGACTAGGATGATAATCCCAAATGATTCAAGCACTTCTGTCCTCTCCCACATAACTTCATTCCAACACAGGATAAAAGATCATGTGTTGAGTATTTGGCAGTGAGTTACCTTGCTTTGGCTGCAACGTTCCCAAAGGCCCAAAGAGGGGACCTGCTCCCATTTAAAATGCACTGAGGTGACAGCTTAGTTCGACCTTTCTTTTTGTCTTTGCTGGTTTTATGTCATCTTGGCATGTGAAGGGGCTCCAAAGGGCACCAGCTGGAGCACCTTGCTGGTGAGTTATTGTTGCGTTAAGAGTTACTGTCGCATACAAATAGGAGTCTGAGGAGTGGCTGGGGGGGGGGAACCTTCCCGTTGAGTCATGAGGTTCAGACAGGACCCTCTTGCTTTCTAAACTCCTTCTCAGAGAGGAGTCTAGGTGCGGCTAGGTCCAGTCTTAGTCTCAGACTTGGTCAATGGTTTATTTTCTAAGGACTGTGTGTATAGCCACTTATCAGAACCAGAGCCCTCTCAGGGCTTTCGCTGAGGCGACAGCATTAATTTACGACGTTATAAGTCCGGTCATGTCCAGCGCGTACTGAACTTCATGATTACAGATTCACTAATAACGCGCTTACATCCCCAGTCTAGTCATGTTACATGAGCTATCACGGCCACACGTAAAGAGTCTGGTTGTGTTCAATGAGAACTACCATGGCTAGATCAATGAAGAGTGCAGTTTATTAGAGCAACAGACACACAGATTCTTTGGATTACTGGTGATAAATTCACTGTCTGCAAAGCACATGCAAATACCAAGAGTATGAGTAACACAGCTGGACACAAACACGTTAAAAGATAATAAAGCGACTCTATATAGAGATTTCCAAGTTTTCCGGGGAGGCACTTGGTATAACCAAGTGTTTGACTCTTACCCAAAGGCATCCCGATGCGGGGGAAGAGAGGCTCAGCCCGTCAACTGATCCCAAACGTCAGAATGGTACATGATGGTGTCTTCCCTAACATTCTCTCTCTCAAGCTATTTTATACTATTTTTCACCTTTCAGGTGGAGCTTGAGTGACTCTAGTCATACATACCTTTGTTTAGGATTGGTGTAAAGTTTTCTCGCTTCGCTTTTAAAGGTATAAGCTAGAAAAATTCAGTGCGCAAGCTCAGTGAGGGGTGGTCGCACCTCGGAGGCAGGTAGCTTTTGGGATGGAGGTGTGTTTTGGTATTATAATGATGTTATAATGAGCGAAGTTCACCAAAAGGACAGCATTTTGTCAAAAACGTGGCAGGCTGTTGGCCCAGGGTAGTAAATATGCAGCTTATCAGTTCCATGACACCTTTAAGTTCCCATATAATTGCAGAGCCTGGCTGCGGCATCTCCACACTGCTCCACCCTCCGGGCAGCGCCTCTTAGAGTCAGCACACCAAGTTCCCCTGGCGTTGCCAACATCTAAGGTTGCAGGCCTAGGGAACTTCCATGGAATGGATTCCTTGCATGTCAGCCGCATTCCACCTGGCGAGCTTCTTCAATACTGTGCCTTACCTAAAAGTGTGAATATAAGTTCTAATTTCTAAGTCACCTCAGCAATTATCCCACAGTTATTTGCTGTGGCAGGATGCCTGTGTTTGACTCCTCTGCTGCAGTTCAGCACGTGCAGTCTTTGCTGCCCCATGCAGTGCAGGAAGGAACGTTTTGAGCTCAATCAGTAATCTCTGCTGTGACGCGGAAGCTCACAAAAGGTCTTGGAGGCTGATTTATTTATTCTGTGAAACATCCATGGTGATAGTAAAAAAGTAAATGATGACTTGTGTTGCAGTTGGGGAGGCAGCTTGATTGTATTCCTAATTCAGCTGTTTCCAGCTGATTGCAAGAAGGTGTGAGCTGATGGAAACTCAAAACAAATAGCTGGAACTGTATACGGTAACAGGAAAAGTGCAGCAGTCATCCATTATGAAACTGTATTGGTCTCCTTAAGCATCAGCTCTGAATATTCAGTGGCCTCTCAGAGGCCACTGAATTTCTCTGCATTTTGAGGAGAAATACACCTGATCCGGAGTGTAGAGTAGCCATGCCTGACAACAGGTCTGCAACTCTTCATTGGGGTCATATTGGTTATTTTCTGGGTTTTCAGCACACAGGCTTGGTTCCAAACCTAATAAGGACATTGAAAGGCTCTTGTTCATTACAGTGGCCTTTGACTTGTACTGTTTGGGGGAAACTGTTTCTGTATGATGGTGCATGTATGAAATTCTTTTCTTTTACACTGTTTCCATGGAAAACATTCACTATTTTTAAAGATACTTTCTGGAGAGAAGTTTTAACTCTAAAAATAATGATTTTTTTTTTTCTGTTTAAAAGTAATTATTGAAGAGAGGAATATGCACTGTTTGTAAACAGAAATGTATCAATGTCTGCCTTTAGAAACTCAGAAGTTACATGTCAAAAGGAGAAAAAAGAAGGTAAGAATGTGAAGGTCTAATTTCATTCTAAAATTTGGACTGATAAGTGAGGTTAACATAAAAAGCAAACAAACAAAAACCACAAAAAACCCTACCAGAATACACTTTAAAATGTGCTTAAAGCAAAATGACTTTTTCATTCTTTTTTGTTAGAGTGCTTGCCTGAAATGGGACCTTAAGTAGAGAAAAGAAAATGCACTTAAAATATTTTATTAGTAAAGTTTCATGAACCACTTTTACAGAAATTTTGCTTGATACAGGAAAAAGAGATTTGGCTCTTGTCTTTCCTAAAAATTACTTCTACAGAAAGTGCAGTAGTGATAGTTATCTGAAACCAGGGGCAGGGAGTTTGAAGTAATAGAAATTACTGTGAAAAGGATTTAGATAGACATCCATCTATGCTTTTCTTTTTATGTATATGTGTATATAAACTTAGATGTGTATCTCTGTGTGTATATAGAATGTGTTCCGCTCCATATATCCATGGTGATTGTTGAGGATGAGCTATCATTAGCATTCTTGTTAAACGTGTTTTTCAAGGTTATCAATTCTCTTCACTGATGGAGATCTCAGCACTAAATAACCCGGGTATTTCAAATACACATCAGTGCTTTGTTTAACAAGATCAGTTTCCGCTTTCTTCCCTCTTGCTGTGCTGGGATGAAGTAAATAAGGCAAAATGCTAACGTCTGTGGCAAAACTACCTTACTTAGGAGGATCAAGTAATGCAGGTATAAATAGCAGCGATTTGTAATAAACAGAGTTGCAGCTGGAGTCTTTATGGAGGAAGGCAAAGATGACCAAAGTTTGTCACTTTAGAAAGTAGATGTAATATTAAGTAGCTTTTCAGAAAGATTTTAATACTATATTTGTCACAATTTATATATATAGTGATAGGCAAGGGGAATGTTTAGTGTCCCTTGGATTTCTACAACATTCAGCGAAGACACTTTCTTAACATAGAAAGTTGTTTGATGAGATTGCCGAGAGTCTCCATTTCACAGCCAGCCCCAGGAGGCTGGGAGCTTCGCTTCCTGTTTCGGGCTACCATTCCATCATCTGAGAGCTCATAATAGTACTTTAATGAAGTAGTGGCTTGAGGAAGGGTAAGCATCTTGAAAAGGATGTGTGTGCCCCATCCAAAGAATCTTGAAACTAAAGACTATAAAATTTGCCATTTGTTATCCTAGGAACCCATCTCTAAGAGTCAATTTAAAAATACATATGTTTTCTGTGGTTTTGGCAGTCTGGGGTACAATATAATGGAAGTGATAAATGTTAAGTTTCATTGTTGATTAAAAGAGTTATTCCTGTATGGGAAGAATAATTTTAAGTATTTACTTGCTAAGTGTCTATTGAAATAGAAACTTGGACATGAAACTAGAATGCTTTTCTTTGCTTTTTGAAATAGGTATAAAAATGAATGCCTGGTCCTTCAAGTGTATCATAACAGAGCATTGCTCATTGATCATTACAGTCTGAACTCCCACACAATATTAGTGATAAATGATGATCTGGCTTTGTGTAAACCTGACTAGAATGAGTTTCATTTATTTCCCTTTTTTTTTTTTTCCCTGCTGAAGTCAGCAGAGAGTCTTGTTAAATAGCTGTAATTACATATATCTCTTGGTAGCAATGAATTTATATTAGCATCTGGCTAAAACTTTTTATCTCTGCTAAATAGGTTTGTTTCAAATTATTTACAGTTTAAAAAGGCATTTTTAACACTAACATTTACCTTGCCAAACTAGCCGTAAACAGGATTTATAGGCAAAGAGTTTATTTACTGCATTTTCTGTCTGTACAGGTGCCAGAGATGTGATAGTAAACTTCGAGGATTTTTCTGAGCTCATGTTGCAGTAAAACTATCATTTTATTACAAGACCAGGGGTGAATTACAGTCTTTGTTATAAAAATAGGGCAACTGTATAAATTAAAAAATAAATTTAAGTTGAGCAAGAGGTGTTATGACAGAGTTTCCAGAGAAAGAAGCACAGGCTTTTAGATGCAAGTCCAGTCTCTTATTGGAGATCTTAAAATTAACTTTCACACTCAGCCTTTTCATAGCAGTTCGCAGACATTCATTACTCTCTCTCTCTCTTATTCCTGCTCCCTTGAGTCACCTGTATATACAGCCACTCTTCTGCCAGTGATTGAAGTTTGTCTTAAGAAAGCTGATATATCATCAATACTAACCTTGGTGTTCCAAGGTAAGGATTTTGTGTAGCAAGCACCAGAGAGAACACCTACATGTGGTATCTGTAATTTCATTGTAGTAAAATGCATAGTTGGCTGTCTGTAAACAAAAGCTTCTCTCTGGTGAACAGAAAAAAACCATCAGTGCTACTAATTTACTCAGTGCAATGAATTTACATATTGGCGTCTTAAAAAGCCTTTGGTTTTCTGATTTTAGATTGATGCATTTTTATCTCTTGCTTTGACAGAGAGAGAAATTTCAGAAAAGCAAATGGAGATCAGAAACTGGAGAAAATGGTTGCCCAAACTTTTGGTGTTACTGTTTTCTAACTCCTAGTCAGTGATTTTATGATGTAACTAAATGAGATTAAAATATGAGAAGAGAAAAGATTATTAAAATGATTCAAAGTACTCTTACGTAGCTCAGATGAGTCTCATATAGGCTTTTCTTCTTAAAAGAAGTCGGGTGATCAAGTGGTATGTATTAGCTGAGAGATTTGTCTGCTGAAGTATATGTGCAATATATGTCCATGAACAATAGAGACAAAACATTTAACTGTTGAAAGATAATGTTTTTTAAATCCTTTGGCTTTACATTTTATTTGTTCAATACTTTCATAACAGAATTAAGGGGTATTTTAGTTGTGGCCTTTATGATGCCCTGTTGTGGCTGAACTAAATGAGCATGAAAGACACAATTCTGATAGTTGCTACAGGAGGTTTGCTTTCTGCTGTGTACTATTAGGCTATAAATCACACACCTTGTTCTTCCTAATGTAAGGTTTAGTTGAGTGAAAGTCTCTGGCCAGAATGAAGTCAAGTCAGACCAGATCTTTGATAGTGTTATCACCTAAGCTGCTTCCATATATGCTTTAACTAGTGAGTGCACTATCTTTGTTTATGCATTATATTAGCTGGGTCATAGAAGTTATATGCCTTATTAATGAATAAGAGAAGACAGAATTGTTACCAAATGACAGAATGGATGGTGTTGGAGAGCACCTGGTCCAACCCACCTTTCAAAGTAGACAAAGTAGACTAGAGCAGGTTGCTCAGGACCACTAGAAGAATCTGGCTCCATCTTCTTTACTCCTCCCAGCAGATACTTAAAAACCCCTGAGCCTTCTCTTCTCCAGGCTAAACAACCCCAGCTGGCTCAGCCTCTCCTTGTGTGCAAGATGTTGCAGTCCCTAATCATCTTCAAGGCTCATCAGTGGAATTGCCCCAGTATGTCCCTATCTTTCTTGTACTGGGGAGCCGAGATCTGGACCCAGCACTCCAGATGTGGCCCTAGTAGCACTGAGCAGAGCGGAAGGATCACTTCTTGACCTGCTAGCAACAGTCTTCCTAAATGCAGCCCAGGATGCTGTTGTCCTTCTTTGCTGCGAGGGCACATTGCTACCTCATGTTCAGCTTGTTGTCCACCAGGACCCCTGGGTCCTTCTCTGCAAAGCTGCTTTCCAGACTGTTGGCCCCCAAGTGTGTAATGGTGCCTGGGGTTATTCCTCCACAGGTGCAGGACTTGGCATTTCACAGTGTTGGTAATTTAGGAGATTCGGTATTTATTTTAATTTTTTCCTATAAATTAACATTTTGATCTGAAATAGTTTCATTTTGAAAATGTTAAAATGGAACTTCCTGACAGTTTCAGAATGCTTGCAAGAGCAGTCATGAGGATTTTTTTTTTCCCTCTGAACATATTTTCAGGGGAAATCCCATCATCCTGCCCCAAATGTCAATAGTGGACTAAAGCATTCTTCACAAAACTCCTCATCACCTTTGACAAACAATTATACTTATTTGTGGGATGTATTTGGTGTGTTATTTATGCAGGAGTAGTGTAACTGAAATATTTCTTATTCTTCTTCACCTGTGTAGTTTCCAAGACATACATTGCCAATGCTTTTTTACTTATTTAGAGTACCTTTTTGTTGGCTTTGTGACTAAGCTTCTGATGCTTGCGTGCTTTCTGCTCTGTACTTGGTCAGTAAGATTCTGTAAGTGAATGTCAGTGAATGTCTACAATAAGCAGGAATTAATAAGAAAAAAAATTACAGGATTTTGAATATTTACTTTGATGCTTAAAAAAGTAATTATTTTTAGAACAACTAGTGGTTTGGTTGATTTATCTTTTGGGATGTACACTTTGCTCTTCATGGAGTAGCAGAAAACTTGTGTCAAGCCTTTCCTCATTCTTGGTAAAAGGGAGAATCAGGAAGAGGGTCTGAGTTTTGTCCATTTGGGAACGTTTCTAAGAATTACTGTGCTTTGTGAAATGTAGAAGTAAAAATTTGTGTAGTCAGATTTGAACCACCAAAGTAAGTGGTTCAAATTAATAAGTGGTGAAGATTATCAAAATAACTGAAGGTTGTACAAAACATTTAAAAGTTTAAGGAAAATTTTAGGACCCCAGCTTTAAAAGCCCACTTTGCAAACCAGAGCCTGTATTTCTTCATGTTTTCAAAATTTTTAACTAAACATATGTAACAATTTTTTTTCATTATCAGAGGGCAATGGTAAAGAAATTTTGTGAAATGGTTCTGTTCCTAGGCATGTTATTGGAATTGGATATGGTCTTGAAGAATGATTGAATTAACTTGATTTCATTAGAAATATCATAAGGAAAATACAAACTTCATTCTAGATAAAAGTGGGCAATTGTTCATTGAGCCACTTGGTGAAGGTGTCCTAAATCATGACAGAAAAAAGCAAAAGCCTATCTGACAAAAACAACTTTTTGTCTCATCTAGGTTTTATTGTATTTTTATTTGAAGTTACTTGATTTTTTCTTTTTCCCCCCACCCCTTGAAAATAAGTGTGAATTTCCCATGGAACTGGAGTTCAGAAGTAGTGGTGCATGTTGTCTTCTGCTGATGCGGTGGTACATGTTTCCTTTTGATGTCTTCTTTTTTTCTCACTAGAAACTCTCTCCTTCTTTTGTCTTGGTATTTTTCTCAGTGGAAAAAAAGGCAATAGTAGACTTGAGGCTCAGGAATTTGCCATGAGAAATGCAGGATATCCTCTAAGATGCATAACCCTTGTGTTTGTAATTACTGCAGTGCTGCATATGATGCCGTCCTTGACAGAAACGTGGCCATTAAGAAGCTCAGCAGACCATTTCAGAACCAAACTCATGCCAAGCGAGCTTACAGGGAGCTGGTCCTCATGAAATGTGTGAATCATAAAAATGTAAGTTTTCAGTAGATAACCGGAGAAGTGGTATGTATATTGGTTTGTTAGAAAGAAAATTGCTTTGCTGGGTGCCTTTTTGAAACAGAAGAAATGAAAAGTGAATTATGCTCCAGAGCTACAGTCTTTCTGGTACTATATGCCCACATGAGAGAGTGAAGGTCTTCCATGTGCTTATTTAAAGGCCATGCCAAATGGGGGTGCTGCTAGCAGGGTTAGGGTGACAGCAAGGGAGAGAGCAGAATACGTTCTTATCAACTTCTTATCCAGAAATGCATAAGTGGTTGTTGGAATCCTGGCTCCATCCTCTTGTCACTGGGATTTGTGACTCAAAAGCAATGTCTCTTGAGTTGGAGTACCCACGCACAAGCGTCACTCCTTGTTCTGGACTTCATCTGAAACCTAGTCATATAGATGTATTGTGTAGATCGTACAAGATGAGGGGTTGTCATGGTGAAAGTTGCTGCAAAACTGCCAAAGAAAATTAAGAACCAAAAGTACTTTTCCATTCTCATGTATTTGTGTGTAAGCTAATGTTGTGGAGCCAGGGACTCTGAAGCCTCAACACATTGTGTCATTCCTTGTAATCACAGTGTTCTTGTTGAAATAAACAGCACTAGCAGGTTCTAGACTTCCCTGCTTCTTATGCCCACTACCTATTGTATAACATTTAGTATCCATAATGAATAAAAACATTCCTATACTGCAGCAAAAGAGTTATTCTGGGGCAGTATGTTAACTGTAACCATCTATCTACTGGTTAGAGCTGTCTGCCTGGCACTGTATAAGCTTGCTTTTTTGTAGTGAGATATGTAGGATTGCCTCATTGCATTGTCAAGGGATCTTCCAAGGATTTAATTTTCCTACAATTTCTTGATTTCTGCTGTGGCTTGGTGCCATGCCTGTGTGCCACTTCCTTTTCATTAGGAGTGAATTTTTCAGTTTGCTACACGTTTACTCTTCCCTCAGATCCTGCAATGACTCTTTCTCCTTATGCAAAGCATAAATGAGCTTGAAACGCGTGATGTGAGACTTGACACTTGTTCTCAATCACAAATTCACATGGAAAGAAAAAGGACTGACCCTAAAATGGCAAGCAGCAGGACTTGTCACCTATAGTGTCCTGTGCCCCACTTCTGGGCATTGACTTATCCTTACATTTCCACTGTGTTGATCAGTACTGTACCTGTCTCTTTGCTATTGACTTGGATGGGAACTGCCCTCAGTCAGACCAATGCACGGGACTTTGAAAATGCAGGGTTGAGTGAGTAGTTCTCCCTGTAGGTGGGCGAATGATACATTCTCACTTCATGTTTTTAATGGACTGGAAAGAGCAGAGGGCAGCAGGAGCGGTATTAATTTTAAATATATAATTTTAAAAAATGCTGCATAAGAGCTGATAACAGCACCACATTGGTTGGGTCAGAGTTTTAATCTGTCTATACAGAGAAGTGCAAAGGAAGGAGAGGATTGTAAAGGCACCTGTGCGCAGGCAAGAATCAGCCAGAACATGGAGTGGAGTAGACAGAAAGAATATTGAACCATTCCTGTTAGAAAGCCTAGAGAGGTGATGGAGGCGGGGAGGGAGACGTTCAGGTGTTGTCTTCATGGAGGCTGTGCTGATATCTTCTACCTCTGTTGCCCACACAGAAGGAAAGCATGGGAAATTCAGATCCCTGAGGTCACATTTTTCCTCTATGCTGTTTCACACATTCTTATCAGTGTCTTTCAACAGCCCAGCCCATTTAACAAAAACAAGTAAAAAAGGAGTTGCAGTATGCAAGATGTCTTTGCCTAGAATATGTCTACTCTTTTAAAGTGCTTCTACTAAACAGCGGTACCTCTCATGATGGAATTTCTGTCAGCGAGTGTGTGTGTATGTGCCCTCAAAGGAATTGAGGCCATGTCAGAGAGAAGGAAGGTCTTCTGTTTATTTTTAATAAGATGGTCCTTGATTATTTGTCCCCTCAGATGAGTATTCTTCATATATAAGAATTTTCTGGCTGTAGCACAGGCACTGCTATGCAAGGTTGAGCTGAAGTTGGTGTGTGAACCTCTAACTTCAAAATTCAGAGGACCATCTCACCCTTAGTATTTTGGTTTGTCACTGATCATCACTAATCCTTCTCTCAGAAACCACTTCAAGTGCGCCTAGAAGAAATATTAGAGATCTGCAGTATTTTATTTTGAATGTTGCTGACTTTTTACTGATCCATAAAGTGAGAAGTGTTAGTATAAATTGAGCAGAGAAAAAACAGAGTTTATCCTTTAACACACACTTCAAAATGGGTTCAACTGCTTATGTTTATCTCCTCTCTTCATCTTTTTGTCTTACTTTGCTTTTCAGATTATCAGTTTATTAAATGTCTTCACACCACAGAAATCTCTGGAGGAGTTCCAGGATGTGTAAGTAACACAGGCAGTAATTCAACTAAAGCTTTAGAGACATGGGGGGCATTATAGTGTGCTTTGAACACAATGACTCAGCAAAATACAAAGGTTATAAGCCTCTCTAAAAAAGATCATGTGTAGTCTACACTGTGGGTAGACAGGTATTCTGTATTCCCATATTGAGAGCACTTTTGACACTTATAAGGTGCCAAATACCGGGTTTCCTAAGCACTGTAATAGTGTGCAAAGCCCACTGGTGGCTCTTCTTGAGAGGGTTAGTGTGTTTGCATTTGCCTTCACATGCAGAGGAAGGGGTATGAGTAGTTAAAAGGGCCTGCTTTTGTGTTACTAGTTTGCTTGGGAAATGATGGTTGTTATGTGACTCCCTGAGGTGTTTTGAAATGTGGCATTTCATTCTGAAATAATTTCCTGTTGTGAACCACTTCTTCATTTCATAGTTGTTTTGATATAACCTTTGACTGCATAAAATTACTTGCCTGGGGAACTAGTGCTAGGTGTAGAGGACAACTAGCATCTCCAGTGAACATCACCCTATTGCACAAGCACTACTGTGCATAGTATGAGCCTGCCCTGAATGAAATTTTAAATATTCAGTGTTTTATATAGTTGTACTCCTTTTATCTTTCAGTCTTTCCCGTATTCTGTATACATTGTATGGAAATGTATTCCCATTCTGTACTCTAATATCAGTAGTGGTAACAGACAGATAGCAATGGCTGAAGTCAAGCGACTACTCTTCTGGTTTTGGTATATGGAATTTCCACATAATATTGTCACTGTAGACTTATGCAGAGCAGAGGAGGTAACTAGTGCTGGCGAGAAGACAAGGCGTGCAGCTCACATTGAAATGGAGAGCTAGTGTTTTCCCCAAAGTTTGAGAGTGCTTTAATGTAATGTTAGAGTTATGAATTGGCTGTCCTTGTGAGATGTCTCATAAGAAATGAGCTGATGTGTTTAACATATTAACTTACCGATAAAGAGGATTGGGTTAACGTCCTGCTGAGGTTGTCAGTGAAGCTTATTTATCAGAAGCACAAGACCAATTAGTTGTAATGAGAATTGTGTGCAGTCATGCAATCTTAGGACAATTTTTTGAGACATTTCGCATGGGGATGCATATTTTAGCCTCTCAGACATCTCTACTACTCTCCGATTCCTACGTATACTGTGGTAACCATTCCTCATAATGGTCAAGTTATGGCCAAGCAGTCATTTGTCCAAGCAGTCATTTGGTGCTTGTGGCTCTTCTGTTTTCTGCATGTTTCAGTGTTGTGCTGCCTGTTTGCCCATGTAGGGTACAGTCTCTGTCGTGGGGAATGCACCAAGAAAGGGCCAGCAATCCACCTGTTTTGCTGGGACACTAAAAGAATGGTGTTTCTGCAGTGAGATGGTGCAGTGAGAAACAAACACCACAATGGTACCGTTGTGAGTGGGCCCAGTCTCCAGCTGTGTTACTCCCAGTCATCAGAAATAAAGTTAACTTTGAAGCAAGAAAAGGCATTGTTACTTATTTGAGATGATGCTGTGGTTTCTCTTCAACACAGACAATAACCCTATGACTTTGCTTTTTCATTCAGTTACCTGGTAATGGAGTTAATGGATGCCAATCTGTGCCAGGTCATTCAGATGGAGCTAGACCATGAGCGAATGTCTTATCTACTTTACCAAATGCTCTGTGGTATCAAGCATCTTCACTCTGCAGGAATTATTCACAGGGTAAGGGGTCTTTGGTTTAAAACCTAAGGCAGCATATGACATCATCATGAAGACTTTAGAAACCACTTGAGTTTCTTGTGTACTGTGGATCAAAGCCCTGTCTCCCAGTAAAATGACTATAAACTTACAAGTCATAGTCCATCCCCTTAGCAGAGTAGCTTCATGCTTGTGTTAGGAATGAGATTATTTGTGAACTTAATCAGACAAAAATGTAATGTGATTATTCAAAATAAGTAATAACCAAATAATAAGCACTGGAAATCATCAAAGTGATTATGATCTCTCAAACTTGTAGATAAATGTTATTTCTCCTGAAAATGCAGCTGGCTACATCTGTCACGCATGACATTCAGCACTTTGAATTGATGTTGTAGTGTGTCCAAGTATTGCTTGATCAGGATCCACAGAGGTCAGGGCATATGGAATTGGCATTTACTATCATTTATGTGTGCTAAAACAAATGAAAAGACTGCTAAGTCTATATTAAATGCATCCCCTCATTTTGCTTTTCCACATCAGAGTGCTGTGTCTGGTAAGGATGCGGTACCTGGCTGTGAATGCCAGAGGTAGCGCTATGCATGATTGGGGCCAACTGTATGGGGTTCAACAAGGCTAAGTGCAAGGTCCTGCACTTGGGCCACAACAACCCCAAGCAACGCTATAGGCTTGGGGAAGAGTGGCTGGAAAGCTGCCTGGCAGAAAAGGACCTGGGCGTGTTGGTTGACAGCCGCCTGAATATGAGCCAGCAGTGTGCCCAGGTGGCCAAGAAACCCAATGGCATCCTGGCTTGTATCAAAAATAGCATGGCCAGCAGGACTAGGGAAGTGATCGTGCCCCTGTACTCGCACTGGTGAGGCCACACCTCAAATACTGTGTTCAGTTTTGGGCCCCCCACTAACAAGGGGGACATTGAGGTGCTGGAGCATGTGCAGAGAAGGGCAACGAAGCTGGTGAAGGGTCTGGAGCAGAAATCTTATGAGGAGCGGCTGAGGGAGCTGGGATTGTTTAACCTGGAGAAAAGGAGGCTGAGGGGAGACCTTATCGCTCCCTACAACTACCTGAAAGGAGGTGGTAGAGAGGTGGGGGTCGGTCTCTTCTCCCAGGTAACAAGTGATAGGATGAGAGGAAATGGCCTCAAGTTGTGCCAGGGGAGGTTTAGATTGGGTATTAGGAAAAAATTCTTTACTAAAAGGGTTATGAAGCATTGGAACAGGCTGCCCAGGGAAGTGGTTGAGTCACCAGCCCTGGAGGTATTTAAAAGACGTTTGGATGAGGTGCTTATGGACATGGTGTGTAGTGGTGGTCTTGGTAGTGTTAGGTTTATGGTTGGACTTGATGATCTTAAAGGTCTTTTCCAACTTACACGATTCTGTGATTGTTGACAACAGAGGGAATAGTTCATGTGATTGTGAGCAGGAAGCAGTTCTGAATGGATTGAAAATACCCTGATTTAACTTCTTTATTGAAATGTGCTTTTACTAATTTGGGATTTCCAGCTGAAAAAACAAATCCCAAAATGTTTCCCTTCTGTTATGAGAGGAAGAAAAGAAGGGCTGATAAAATGGGTTACAAAGTGGATGTTGCTTTACAATATACAAAGGTCTCCTTTTTTGGCATGTTTTATGTTTAGCAAAGGATGATAGATTTGGCTTCCAGACAGTCATCCAGCAAAGGATGAGTTGAATTATTATGAATGAAACATTAAGGTCTCCATACATACAGTTGGAATGAATACATTAGGCTCACAGCATTTAAAAAAATATACTCGAAATGGTACTCTAATACTAATCCTAGTTTCTCGAACTGCTAAATGCAATTTAACACCAGTAGGCTCCTGCTGTCCAGATGAAGCCCCACAGTATGCCAAGTTAGAACATCTTCCAGAAGAGTTTGCTAGGCAAACAGAGCAACGTTTTGCTGTGTATTTACAAGTATTTCTGATAGTAACTGTAAATGTCAGAAGAGTAAAAGAATATTTGAAGGGTGACCTAAAATATCAGTCCATATCACAGCTGTGCCTGGCTTTATGAAGGACAGTCATATGTCTTTTCATTATCTTTTGCAGGATTTAAAACCAAGTAATATTGTGGTAAAATCTGACTGCACATTGAAGATCTTGGATTTTGGGCTGGCCAGGACTGCAGGCACTAGCTTCATGATGACTCCATATGTGGTGACACGTTACTACAGAGCACCAGAGGTCATCTTGGGAATGGGCTACAAGGAGAATGGTAGGGCTGCAATTTCATAGCAAGCACAGTGAGACCTGAAGCGTAAGGTCTGCCTCTACAATTGCAAGGGGCACCAGAAGGAGAAAAAGAAAATATAATGGGAAATGACATCTTGAATTTAAAAGGGAGGTCATTTAGAGCAGTTTCTCACTGTTGTGTACTGCAGCTACAGAATGTATTTGGGATGCAATGCTGGTGAATTTATCAGTGTGGGATTGCAGAGTAATGAGAAACTTGTTCTTAGTTATGGTTGAATTTAGCAAATACAATTAGCTCTTTTTGACCAGAATGTCTTTGCCTTCTGTGTCTGTGAAACACTGTGGGAACCACTGGAATTGCTGAACAAGTGATGTGTTCTAAATTTGAGTCTGGGTCTCTGAATTGTTTGACGGAAGAAGAGGTACAAGCTGAACTAGGGAATCCTAGCCCTTCCAGAATTTTTCCAAATCCAGAGCTAGATCTGAATTTCAGGACTGGTTTCTGTCTTTATGATAGATTTAACTAAAGTCCCAAGTTTTGCTGACAGGTTTCATGTGGTCCAGAACAGTTTGAGTCTTTTTTTTTAATGGAAAGTAGGGTTGGAAAGAAGAAGAAAAAGCTGAAGCTAAAAAATCATGCATCTAATTTGTATGTAATCTCCCTAGATGTAAATAGGATTTTGCTCTGAAGAGTCTGTGAGGGATCTGGATACTTCTTGGTCCCTGGAAAGACTGTGAAAAGCAGGTAGGGGGTTCTCACTATAAAGAAGCAGGAAGAATTCACATTTTGCAGGGGATAAAGGGAAAACTTTATAAGTGATTCTCATTTTGTAACAAAACTGAGAATTGTATCTGAATGCCAGGTAGACTGGGCAGGAAAGGAGGGGATACAATCTATAGTGGAGAAAAATCTGCTATGACTCAGGTTCTGCTGTCAAAAGCTACCACTTGTCTGTTTGACAAGGAGACTTTTTGATGACAAATACAGCAAATGTCAAAACCGGGAATTTATTAAGAAGTCTCCTACTTAATTTATGTTGAAGAGGTTAGCTAACCTGTGGGAGAAGTTCTCCTAATAGCCAACTGCCAACTGCATCCTGTAAAGGGCAGTAAAGCTGATTTGGGGAGCTGATTCCATGACTTAAGCAGGAATAAAGGCATGCTCACACAACCTTTTCCAAAATTAGCAAGTGTCTGCATTAATTATTTGTAATGTTTATGAATTTACAGTACACATTTTAATATGAAAGTCTAAAAATTAGAGAATTATTAAGCAGAGTCTAAGGGTACAGAATAATTTCTGAAAAAGAAATAATCTTCCTTAAAGAATTTTGTAGTTGATATTTTTGATAAGTGCCATTAGAAATTTGAACTAGGCTCAGTATGCTTTAGATAGTTCCTTAGTCAATATCCAGAGTTCCTTTTATTGTGAAATGAATTATTTTGCGTTTATTTTTTTTTTCTCTCCAGACATTTAGTAGATGATTACCATTGTTCTGTTATTGTCCCTGAAAGGACAGAGAAAGCACTTGGTTTTCACATGATTAAAGTCACACCAAGAGAAAGTTAGACACGCTTTTGTGATGATGTACACAGCTGGGAAGGTACTAAGAATGTTTGCCACATCCAAAGGTCCTGATCAAATGCCAGTTGAAGTTGACATAGAGACTTTCTTTGACTTCCCTGGGCAATGAATCTGACTAAAGATGAATGATCTCGCCTTACTTGTACAAAGCAATAATAAAGTAAACAGAGAAAGAAAATAAAATATTTGAAAATGAAGTCAGCTGTCTGAGGAGCCGGTCTGCTTGGACACTCTGATCCAGCTCCCAAGGAAGTCAACAGAAAGGGTTGTTCTTTGCTTCCCTGCTCTGGTCTATGCTGCCACATTACTGAAGCTCCCCTACTTTTTTTTCCTCTTACAATGTACACTGCCTGTATAAGGACTGTTCACTGCTTTCATTTTCTTTCTGCACTTGGTTGGCTAAAGATGCATAATTATCACCAGTGTGCTGCACTTCTGTGGAAGGTCCCAAAACTGTCACTATGAAGAAAACTCTGCCACTGCCTCAGGCATGCTCTTGCTGTCCCATGCCCCTGATACCTGTACCCTCCTTTTCCCAAATGAAACATTCCACCTTCATTTTGTTTTACTAAGAAATGAGTTATTTGTTTTGTTTTGGATTGCTTTTGAAGGATTAAAAAGAGGGAAGAAAAAGAGGAGAAACTGGTTGTGTAGGTCAAACACGACCACAAAATGAGGATTCAAAGCTGAGAAACAACGTAGTCTTTTGAAGCATTTGAAAGCAGTTTTTTCCCCCTTCACATGGAATATAGGTCTTTTCTTTCTGTGCATACTGTGCACAGAAAAGGCAAAGGGCAAAATAAACCCCCACCCAAGTCAAGCAGATGACACAACTATGCATCTAAAAGCTGAAGGCAGGATCAGGAAGAAAATAAATGCTCTTAATGTTGTTGGTACTTGTCCTGCAAAGCATTTGTTTTAGCATTTGTTTTGAGCACCTATGCAGTAAAAAGCAGAGTCTGCACAGGTGACACTCCATTTTTTTCCAGTTGGTATGTAGGTACAGACAGATACATATGATAGGTACCTATAGATAGCACATAGGTACAGATCCTGACGCAAGAGTTTTAAATAACCCTTAAGGGTGGTATTTATCCACACGGCCTTTACTCATGTGAGCAGTTCCACTTGGAACCTCTTGTGTACTGCTACAGAGAGACTCAGTCCTGAAGGACAAAGCCTAGAAACTGCCTGGCTGCAAGTAGGATTTATTCCAGATAATAATTGTCTGGGTTTGGGGTTTGTTTTGGTTTTGGGTTTTTTTTTGTTGTTTTTGGGTTTTTTTTTTTTTGTTTTTTTAATATTTTTCACCATAAACTCAGTGTATACCACAGGTCTGTGCAGTTGTTTCTTGATCTTTACTTGCTAGCTGTGGGCCTTTTTCCAAAAATGTTGATTTTAAACCTTTTCCACCGTTGTTACTACTGTTGAGCTGACTGATGCAGCTTTTACTTATTTACTTATTTATTTTAGCTTTTGGTGAGACATGAAAAAAACCCAACAAAACCACAAAACAAACTGTACTGTTCTGATCAACCTGCTCTTTTTCCCCTCCTTTAGGAGTGAAACGTCGTAGTTAACTTTGCTTTTTTTTCCTCCTTCTTCACTTCCCTGTCTCTGCTGTTCTAGTGGATATATGGTCTGTGGGATGCATTATGGGAGAAATGGTTCGCCACAAAATCCTCTTTCCAGGAAGGGACTGTATCCTTGTGTCATTTGCTGCAGCTTCACCTATTATTTGTTCCTCTCCTCTACCCCATCCCTTTTACCGTATAATGGCTATACCAGGACTGTAAAGATAGATGCAAAAAGTTGAATCCCAGAGGTACGAGTAAATTAAAATAGTGCACTACTGATATGAACAAAATTGAAAATGAAAAACAGATGCACAGAATTATTTCAGTCAAATAAGTTACTTTATTTTAAAACCTGTAATCATTTTATGTGGTCTTTATGTCATACTAATAAGCAATACAGAGAACAAGCATTATGATTGCAAATTGCATAGCTTTACTTATTATTCTTCAAAGAAAAAATAAGAAAAAAAGAAAAGAATCCTAACTTTGCCCATCTGGTTCCTGTAAGTCTGTTTTTCTGCTTTTATGTTTTGGAAATAGTGACTTCATAACATTTGTGGTGACATCATAATCTTTTGCTTGCTAATGCATCATGGATTTAGATTCATCTCAATGCTGTATGGGCTCAGAGTTGAGTCAATACAACATTTTTTTTCTTTAAATGAAAATGAAGAATTTGACTCACCCAGTTCAAGGCAACCGTTTATCTGCTGTGGTTTCCAAATTGGCCTGAAATCAGATTCTCTTGATTTAAAAATGAACTTTCCTTTACTTGCATGAGGTCTGTGTCATTAATTAAACTGTATTGCCCTCCCATCATGTTCTTCTCGTCTTGGGTGATATTATTTTTACCACTTCCAAGGTGGTGAAAGCAATATTAGAAAATGAAAACAAAAGAGGAGGTGTCTACATAGCCTTCGACTTATTACAGGCTAAGCCAGGCAACCTGGCCGCGATGGCTGGGAAGTGTAAGTAGTGTGTATTTTGCCCATCAGAATAAAATGCAGCAACATAACATGTTTTCCACTTTCAGAAACAAAAAGGCATATTATTTTCAGCAGCTTGGCAGAAAGACACCATAAAAATCTGGCATCAGCAGTTGATGTGGAGAAAACCCAGCTTTTACAGACATGTAGTCATGGAAGTAATTATTTTTCTGCTAGCTCTTGAGTGATTCCGGTAGTGTTTGTCAGAGTTAGGTCCTGCCTGTCCTATTTTCACAGCTCTGTCGACTTTCTCTGAAAATGGAGCTCTGCCTGGTAGCCAGGTGAAGATGCAGTTATACTTTACTGACAGGTAGATGGGGAATCTGCAGATACCTCCTGTTTGTTGAGGAGGAAACAGCAACATTGTACTGGCTTCCAGTCTTATAGGAATATGGACTGGAAAGTTATTGGATGCAAAACACGACAATGTAAGGATGGTGGTTTTTATTATTAGTGATGAGATGATAGCTTTGAGATGTCACTCCATAGGTGCTGAGCTTTTCCTGCAACATGTGGAGCAGGCTGCACACCCACCTTCTGCTGTAATCTGAATGTACAGAGCAGCTGCCAGCATTCATGAGACCTGTAACTCAGTGTAACAACACCTAAGAAACACCATCATAACTCTTCCTCCAAATACTGTGCTCTTTTCCTCTTTTTTTTTAATGTACAAAGAAAAACTAAATGATCTAAAATATATTTGAGGTTCAACTGTAAGTACTGAGGATATTTCCATTTAGTCTATTTGGAGAGAAGTCTGATTAAGGTTTTTAGTTGATAAGCAACTAGAATACAGAAAAAAAGCTATTTGAGTTGCGTGGGTTGCTTTCCTTTTTCAACAACAAATGATATTTAAGAGTCATGTTGTTCTGCCCATTTCCAGAAAAAATAAATGCTATATAATTTAAACAACATAGCTTTTAAAAAATCATTCAAACATGAGAATTACTTTGTTTCTGTCTGGCTGTGACAACAATCTCTTATGACAGTGTTTTGTTCAGGGATAGTAACAGAATATTTTAAAAATATCTTTTAACATTTCAGTATCAGTTAAAAATAACAACTGAATTTTTGAACAAATGCAGAAAAGATTGTGTAAATTGTGAGATAGTCCTACTTTTTAAATAATTGGAAATCCCATACCCTGAAATGCAGTGTATGTGGGCTGGGTCACAACTGCTACCATGTTTTAGTGGTGGGTTTATTCAGGTGAGCTGGAAATTAAAAAAAAAAAAGGGGGGGGGGGGGAATGGAATCTGTACATTCATTTCCAAGTCAATACTAATTTGTTAACCAGTTTGGCCCCATGAATAAGATTTTTCAGTGTTAGAAAGACTGGTTTGTGTATGGGTCCATATTATTTCCCCTCTCTCCATGTCTGTTGATGAGCAGATCTAGTTTGCCTCCTAGATAGAGGAAGAGCTGGAGAAGCATTTACGCAGCTGCAAGTAAACTTCACAGAACAACATTACAATAAAGCTTCCCTTGGGCTACTTAAGGCCTTCCAGCAGTGAGTTTTCTAGCTGAAAGAGGCAAGTCTGTATAGAAACTAAAAATTTCAGTTTTTTTTTAATTTTTCAGAATAATATCTACTGTGTGCACTTGCTATCAATATAAGGAGCTTACTCATTTCCAGCCTGGAGTAAGAACATTCATGTATGGCAAAGTATACATCTAAGAAAAATTTCACAGCTGCTGCCAAGTTTATGGAAAGAAAAATTTTAAAAAGTTAATCTTAACTAAATCATTGCACTTAGGTGCTGCTGACTTTAAATGAAATTTCATTTTTAAAGTCTTCATGGAAATTAAAACATAGAGAAGGTTAATTTCAGATCATCTCATCTATATAAATAAGAACTCTCTCTAAGTTACTATAAGAAAGCTCTGAAATCTGTATGGACTACAGGTACCAGTATATGATAACTGTCCTGGTTAGTATAAATGTAAGTTATGCATTTTCAAAAAATGTGTATGTTTCTTAACTTTATTGAAACGCTCTCTGAACACGTGTTCAGTTAACTATTTTCATTAGCAAAAAGCCAAATAGTACTTGAAAATGCTTGCTCTGTGAATATTGCTGAGGTATTTAATCTAATTGACCTAGTAGGACACTTAAGATACAGTAGGGCTAGAGGATTGGTCCATTCAAGTGCTGTCAGTTTGCAATGAGCCAGCTGGTTTTCAGAAAAATAAGAACACCCTCTAGCCTCCTGGAGAGTACTGGGTAGAAATTGCATAGCAGATGCCTTTGTTCCTTGTTACTCACCTAAAGCAGACATTTCAAAATGCTGTCAGGGAGACTTCTTTGTCGGCAGTCAGAGCCTTATAAGAAATCCACGTTTTGATCGATTTCTGGATGGATTTACAGACCAAAAGATTCCTGACAAGTTCTGGCAAGCTTTTGTAGTCCACTTCTGAGCTTCTCTCACCTTGTTTCTTTGATGCTTATTCCACTCTTGTCTCAGTTAAATCATTCTGAGTGAGCAACTAAAAACTGCCCAAACTCTTGGATGCCATTGCAAATATGTTGGAAAACTCCAGCACTTTGCCCAAAGCTGTGTTCAGCTAATAATGTCTTCAAAATCTCATAAGATTTCAATTTAAGGATTGGAAATGTATTTATGTGTATTTTTTTTTAAGAAAAGGAAAAACTTAAAATGGCCTGAATGCTTTCAAGTGAGATAGATTTGTTAAGATCTGAGCTGCTGAGGCCACAGTGATGTCCCATAGGCAGCATGACTTAGCAGGGAAATAAAGCAAAGACCATTTCTTTTCAGTACTGGGGAGGTGTGTAAAGGATGGGACTCTAGGAAGTTCATGTGTGAGTCCTTCAGCAGATCAAAGGGCAAACAGTGATTTAGTCATAGAAATATATTGTGATAACAGCCAAATGTCTTAAGTTTGGCTAGGCCTGGATTACAGTGGTGAATATGAAAAACAGAATCCCTACTGCAAATAGCTAAGACAGGCAAAAGAGAAAATACCATTAAGATAGCAAGAGAGAAAAAAATCCAAACTTATTCTATGTAGCTATGAACATCCAAAATGGATTGTGAAGAGAAGTAAGCATTAGCAGATGAAGTTAATGTTTTCTGTGGCCAGATTTTCAAAAATTCCTTTGTCTGCCAGCTGTCTTTGAGAGTGGTGGGATTAAGAGATGCTCTCTGACATCTTGACAGAGAGTATTCTATTGTATTTTCCCAGGAATTTATATGGAAAAAAAATTGCTTGCCTTAGGGAAACAATTTTGAATCAAGAAAGTCTTTTAGAAAAAGATGTGGCCTTTCCACCGCTCATTAGCAGAATTTGTCTTTGCATTTGAAACATGATCTGCATTTATTAGTGGGTATAATCCTAGTGTTTTGAGTGCATGTTGGGGGTTTTCTTAAACTTTGGTATAATAAAACATCTGCATTTTTATTTAGTGTAGTCCGTTGTTTTTCATGTTCCCAGTACTATTTTCTTAAGGCTTGTTTTTTCTTCTAAAAAAATAAAACCCAAACCTACAGTTAGCATCAGGATTATTTAAAAGAGACTATTAGGAATGGCTGACCTGGCTCTCCAGGTTGGATCAGCTGGTATGTGTTAGCCTGCTGCTTAAGTGTTTGTTAGCTACGATGGCATTGATAGGTAAGTTTGGATTTTGTTCAGCTGAATGATTCCTCCCTGGGTATATGGTGTTTGGTTTTGGACTCAGGATTTTTCTGAGAATATAGCAAGAGTTTGAATTACGATGATTTTATTGGGGGGAGTTTGCTCATATGAAACGAGGTCTGTCTCAAAGAGACTTCAGTGTAGCTGTGAAGAGGATTTGGCTGTTGCCATTCTTCTCTTTCTCTTTTAATTCAGAGATGTATACTCTTAACAGTTTATAGTGCAATTTGCACTTAGTATAAGAGCCTCGTGCTCTCTATGATCTGTGTGGCATTTGGAGTGGATCCCAGCTGCTACAGTTAAGATGATCCATTTGCTCGTTTCCCAACACTCACCTTAAAGATTTTCAGCATGGGTCTGAACATGCAGTTTCAAAAGTGGCCAAGTGTTGAGGTGTAGATATGTGCTACACCTACTGCTACCTTATATGAATTTCAGCCAAGGCAAGTTAGTTGCCTTTCAGGCACTTATGAAAATTGGATGGTCCGAAATGTTTTGTTTTGTTTTGTTTTTCCTATGCCATTAATCAGCTTTTGCTTGATGGCAACTGTACTAATTTGAGCTGAGTTTCACTGGTACAGTTGAGCAGAGAATTTAGAACTTGTAGGCAAAACAGGTAGTACTGAAGTATCTTTTGTCAAGAGCATGTAGGTATTTGGTTGGGATCAAAGTACAGGACTGGAACACACTCAGAATCATGTATCATTTATCACATATGAAAATATATAAGTATACTTAAATGATATGCTAATCTGTTTGTATTGTAGCAGGAGAGGCTACATGTGGGATTCCTGCTGGAAGAGGTAAAACAGGTGCACTTGAATACTGTGAGACCTGGGAAGAGATACTTCAAAGTCAAAATTTAAATTAAGCTAAAAAGAGGGTCTGAAGCTAGCAACTGCAGAATCTGCAAAACATGTTTTAAATGTTACTGTCTGTTAGATGCAGTGTAGTGTGTTTCACATTCCTTGGCAAGATTCTCTGTAGGTCTCTCTTACTGTGATGGTTTTTTTTATAGTTATATTCAAAAGAAAATGGGAGACAGGGAAGGGCATGAGTCATTCCTCATGCCTCCACTCATTCTTGAGCTTGCATCTCAGGATTCCCATGGCCTTTTCTTAATATACATGTGCCTCTTAATATTCTGTGACATCCCTTCCAGTCCCTCTGCAAACTCTGCTGTTCTGAAAGGGACAGTGAAGTATGAGTTCCCAAGGAAAAACAATAGTTTTTCAGCACTTGTTTGGCACTGCAACCTAAGAGCCAGCCTCTGAGGAAGAGCACGGATTTGGATGTGATTCATACCTCCTTCTGCGTTTTTCCAGGTGGGCCAGGCTCTGGCACCTGCCTGTCTACTGCAGATCAATTCTGTCTATGCCAAATGAAGGTGGGCATCTGCTAGTCTGAATCCCAGAGAGCAATGGCTCAGCTGTGTCGTAAGAAGGCACGATGTGTACCAGTTTGGAATTCGCAGAAAGTTTAAAAAAAAAAAGGAGAAAAATTCATACATTGGTTTGAAGCATCACACTTGCAAAATTGTGGCAACTCACTTTCGGACCATCTAGAATCGGTTGGGAGGGTAGCTGTACTCTACAGTGCTTTGCAGCTTCAGTTGCAGGTGGTAAGTTAGAAGTCAGTAATGCAATATTCAAACACTTTGGAACCCTATTACTGTTATTGAGAAATATTAAGGTTTTAATAACATCATGTGGAAAGTGGTGTTTCAAATTAGAAAGGAAAGACTTTCTAAGGAAATCTTAATGGATTGAGCTGATACTGTGCTGAGCACTTGTTAAAACATGTTGAAATCCATGCATGTAATAAATACAAGCATGAAGGGAAGGTTTTTGGTATCTCAGCAAGGCCCTGAGATTGGAATATCACAAAACTGGGAGTTTGCCATGATTTAGACAGAACTGAGGGAGGGAAGGGTTTGGTGGGTTTGGGAGGCTTTAAATCTTTTTCAAGTGTTTGAGCTATCTTCACAATTGTCATTGGGAGCACTGCACATCACAAACTTTCCTTGGCATTGGCATTCTGAAGCCTTTGTAGCTGTGCTATCTGGAGCTTGTGGAAAAAAGCAGCTTTGCCCCTGTATTATCAAGAATTACCAAGTATTTATATAAACCATGTCCTTTTTTTATTGCATAGAAATAACAGAAAAACCTGTAAAAACAAGGTACAGTACAGACTGCTGTATTTTGCTTCCTGAAAGTTCAAGTAAGGGCCTAGAAATGGCTCTTCAGAGCTGACCTCAGTGCAGATCTGCAGGAGCGCTCAACAATAGAGATGGAGGTAAAGGGAAGTCCTACCCGGAAAGGTGTCTTTCCATTTTAGGAGGATTTGGAGAGAGAAGCTTACTGTGTTGTGACAGGCATGCTCAGTCGCCTTGAAATTTTACTGGAGTTTGCACCTGAGCCATTGGGAAACAGCATTGTGTGCTAAATATTTTGGCCTACAGTTACACAAATAAAATCAGGTATCTTGATTTGTTTCATAAATATGTCTATCATAATCTTCCCAAGTCAATTTTGAGGACATGATCTTTTCTGCTTACAGAGGGGTGATTTCTGCATCCCTAAACAGGAGCTATTACAAATGTGAATGTTTGGCATTCTCACTAATGCTCTGGGCAGAGAGAGAAAGTGTGAATCAGCTCATGAGGCTGGGAAAGATAGCAAAGCTCATTCAGCTGCGCCTGCATCTCTGATGTCCAAGGTTTCCTGTGGCATGCATTTCGTGAATTTTAATTTGAATGTCATGATTTTCATTGAATGAAAACCGGAGCTTACTGAGTGCAGGTCTGAAGAGCCACCTCGGTAGGAGTTTCAGCAAGGCCAGTGGCATATTTTCCTTATGGGCTCCCTTTCATTGTGTTTGTCAAGTCCCAGAGAACCTGCAGTTTGGCAGGAGGAGAATGCAGGCCATTATGAAGGAATGAGGAAGGAAATCAGCTATGGTGTCTTTGGTATCAGAGTGACACCCATGCTTTTTCCAATTCATCCAGCATGGTAGGAGCAGCCTTCTGCAGAAACAGAAAAGGAAATTGCATCCACATCCAAGTTACTAGGGAGGTGTCCATGGAAGGTTAGCTTGGATCCTTTCCATATAGAAACATCTTTGGCTAGTTCTACAATTCCTGATCCTTCTGCACCTTTGCTGAAAGGAATCCAAAACCTGGAAGGATGAGCAAGCACTCATTTGGGTCAGGAAGTACATGAGACTAAAGTACAAAGAGGAATAGATGTCTTATTAATGTTCTTCTATGCCAACTCTCCCTTCTCTCCTCACTATCTCTTCTGGTCACCTTCCCTGTGAAGGGCCATGTCAGCAGCCAGACCAGACTGCTTCCCCAGACACAGGAAGGTTTGGGGGGCGGGGGGCATGCATGTGTGGCAACAGAGCAACTTCTGTTCAGCCTCCCCAAACTCTATTCAAGCCCCCAGGGAGGTTTTGGAGATTCCTGAGGAGGACAGCTAATTCCCCAAATGTTTTGCCAGACAGCCCTGGCACAATCACTGGAGAGGGTATTTCTTAACTGTTTGGCATGAAATCAGAACCAGGAGGTTGGCCAGAGGTTAAGATTTGCTGTATGAGTGAAACATTTCCTTTGTTGAGGAAAACACTTGCTCATGGTTTGTAGTGGACATTTATTCAAGGTAGCTATGCCAGGGGGACATTTGGTGTCCTTGGAAAACTTATATTTTTAAGTATATGTCCACACTCAAGAATGCATTTCAGAGCAGCTCTGTGCAATAATCTGGTTTGTAGAGATTTTGAACAAATCAAAAATCCCCTACTTTTAGTAATCCAGGACACGGGTATTCTAATGGAGAGGGGGCTTCTTATCAAGGGCTACCCAAATCTCAGCAATTTCACCTCAGAGAATCGTGAAAAGTTGTAGGTTTCATTCCTTAACAATGTTTCATGTGATCCTAAAACATCAAGGCAAATAGTTGCTAAACTGAAGTTTTACCTAGAGTCACGCAGAGGTCTCTGTGACTATAAGTTAGCCTGCATTTAATGAAAGCTTAGGGATATTCCGTGTGTTGGTGGAGCGTTGCCAGTCTTTGTGAATATCTTGCATTTGGAAAAAATCTTGAACCAAATGGAAATGCTCAGTGCTTTGGAATTGAGTGCAAATGTTTAGAGATTGTGGTTTGTTTGTTTTTCTGATGCTTGTATGACTGAAATTACTCAGACTACATCTGGATTGATGTTGGACTAAGTGAAACTGAGGATTGAGGTTTAGGTCTCTGTACTGCAGTCCCTTATGAAGCTTTGCACAAGTCTCAGTGCCTTAACTGGGGCTTCTGACAGCTGCTGCTGTATATGCTGAAACTCCTAACCTCTAACTACTTTTCTTAAACATGCATTGAAACTCTGGGTTCCAATTTGACTTATTTCTAATTGGCTCAGGAGAGGAAAAAGATGCAGCAGTCAAGAAGGCACAGTTTTTTTCTCTTTGGACATTGGTTATATTCAGATGTTCATCTTTGCTTCTTCTGATTTGGAAATTTTCAAAGAGCTTCCTTCCCAAAACCTCAGGAGTAGAGGAAAATAATCATCTCTGCTTTACACAGTTTACAGTTCAGTACGTCACTATGTCAACTTCTGCATGTGTGCTCTTGAGCACAGCATAGAGCAGTAATGTCAAAAGGCAGCCTCTGAAAATAAAAAGGAATTAATAACAGATGAACAAACAACTGCTTGCTCTATCTTTTCCTGATATTTTGCATGCTGTTTAGCTTGTGATAAAAGCAGCAATAATTTGCATCTCTAGGTTTGCTTATTGCTTCTAAACAAGTACCCTTTGATTTATTTCTTTGTTTGTTTATTGATTTATTTATTGTGTAGTGATGAAGCTTTTAATATTCTAAATAAAGCAACAGGGAACCTTAGACCCAGGCATGTAAAGATTTCCACAGATAGGACATTTGCCTTCAAAGTCAAATCCACTTTAAACTGTTGCTCAACATGAAGTTATAAGAGTAAATTTAACCAAGCAGCGTGATGCTTTCATTTTTTCCCCACAGTTTTCTGGCCCTGAGAGACCAGTCTGTCCCTTTTCTTGCTTCCATGCCCTATGACTTATCATAGAGCAAGGACAGCAGAGGTAATGTGTTTTCATAGTATTGGTATGGGGGGTACGCCACCTTAATCCTGTACTGGATATAATGAGTCTGATTTTCATCTCATGTTCCAGTGTAAATTGTGGTTAGCTTTGCTTGACCCAGCTGAACTGTTCTTCTCTGTATGAGGTAAATAGTCCCCCGGGCTGCTTTGAATTTCGGTGCAGAAGATACAGCTTAGTGCTTCTGTGTCTCAACTGTCCTATTTTGAAATCATCATTTCCTGTCATGGCAAATGGAAAATTATAAGATTCTCAAGACCCCTATTATGGACTGCTGGCTTCACTGAGATTCAATTGAAGTGAGCCAACAGGCTCTAAAGCAAGCATTATTGGAGTCGAATGATCTCAACAAATTCTATTCATACCCCTGAATAAGAGTTGGATATGTCTTCACAAGGACCCAAGTTCCTTTTGTGGCTTCTGGCAGTTCAGCTTGTGAAAATACGCATGGATCTCTGGTAATTGAAAGGAAAAGCAATTTGCATATCCTCATTGAATACAGAGACCAGCATTCATTTACAATACAAAGCAGTATAAACCTAGGTAATGAATGCAAATGAAAACTTAAAAAAGACAAAATTAATTGGTAAATTTTAATTGCAAAGTTGTATTATGATATAGTAGCCAGCATGGGTCTCACTTGGTTTTCTGTACTTAATAGTATTGTCTTTCATCCACACTGAGGTAAAGAAAACTGTTGGAGTCAATTTTTCTCAGACCTGCTATGTTGTCATGAAACTTGTATGCTCAAGCAGAAAAGCATCTGCAGAGAGCAAAAGGCAGGTCTGTGTCTGTGGTGTGGGCTGCAGGGTCTGTGCTATAGCATGATTGGATAAGTCTTCTCATTTATTTGTTGTTATGTTCCTGTTTTCTTGTTTACTTTCATTTCATTTTTGTTTCCAGTTGACATGTGGTCAGTAGGGTGCATCATGGGAGAAATGATTAAAGGTGCTGTGTTGTTTCCTGGCACTGATCGTATCCTTCCTAGCAGCTGTTTTGGCCTCAGTAGGTACTTCCAACCCTTTCCCCTCCAGCCCCTTCCCACTAGACTAGTGCTGACATACATTTGTATGGTACCTAAAGAGCTGGGTTAAGTCCCACTGCAAAATCCTTGCAAGCCAAAACGTCAATAAACCATACTGCCTCTCAGTAAAAGCCTTAGGTGGAAATCACAGCGAGTATGGTGTAAGGAGATGGAAAACAATGTCCTACATGGTTCATCAGAATCACTTTCTGCAGCCAGTGACCGCTTGTTTTTAGTTTCATTGTTATAAAAGTCTCTTTATTAATTTGGTGGGGGTGGTGGGGGGGTCATAAATGACAGGGTTTTTAGTTCAGGTTGTAGCATGGTAGGCATAAGTCACTGTTTACCTCAGGGTGGTGTGTAAGAGGTTCTGCATTTTAGGAAGAAGGTATGATTAACTTGGACATGACTTTTAGAAATGCTTATTTCTTTGCTTGTTTGCTCTGCAAGTGGTATTGAAGTAGGAAAGTAGGAAATGGCTTTAGTTTGGGGACAACTTCTGCTTCCCAAGACTAAAATTATCACTTAACTTCGTAGCAATTTGATAACTCAAAAGGCTGAGAATTTCCTTGGAAACTGTTGTAGTGGACTTCAGTCTGTCATCCTTTATTTAAGTACACGGAGCTATTATGTGAAAGCAGAATGTATTTTTGACATAAACAAGAAGTGATTTACAGATAAATGCATTAAATCAGTGGACAAGCAGACTAGGTGTATGTACGTTTTCCTTAGAGACCATTCTGCGTTCAGGACTGAGGCAGCCATAATTCTTACTTTATTTGATGGTTTATTAAAGCTTTGATATATATACTCTATTGTTTATCAGATTGGGAAAGTGGTTTCTTCTTGTGTACAGCCGCAACTGAGCTTTGTGCATGCTTGGCCTAACTCCAGTGATTCATGGTCCATAGGATTACACAAATGAGGAACGGAGAGATGACCTGTGTACAAGTTTTCCTTCTAATTTAAACTCTGTACTTAGATGACAGAGGAGTTTCCAGGCATTATTCATTTTTATGTAACTTTCTCTGAACGTGTGTGCGTGTACACTTATGTATATGTGTGTGTATATATACATACTTACTAATTTAGTTTAGCACTTCACTTTTGTCCTCATTCACACTTTAAAGGGTTCAATATTTTGATTAAAATGTGGAAAAAGTCATATCTGAAGAGCATTAAAGAAATGAAAGTAGGCAGTGATATCATTAATATTTTCACAGCCTTGTCTAGTAAGATTGTGATTTGTGTTTTGTCCAAAATGTTGGGTGAGCATATGCATACTGAAATGAATGCTAAAATTCCCATGCGTTTTCATATCATCTGGAGCACATCTCATCTGCATATGTGAAAGTAAACCTTTCCCTTCTATGTGTTAATGTAAATCATTAGCACCTATTTGTGCTCCAAGAAGATTTGGCCCAGGTGTGCTTGTGTTTTCTGTGAATGTGGAGTGAGAAATTCAAGTGTGGGGGTTAGCATACTTCAGTGTTGTAGTCGAAACTGTCTTTATGTTAATAGACTTATGTTTTGTAAGGTATCATTTAAAGAAATACTCAATTTTTTAAAGAAAAAGAATTTTAAAAGAGTTTTAAAAGTCTTATATAGCGCTTCAAAAAGTGGTTTCTCTGACAGAGCTGCATAGTTGTTAAAAAGAAATCACGCAAAGCCTCTATAATTAAACGATTATGTGCTGTTTATTATTGCAAAAACCCCACAGAAATTGGCATTACCAGCTGCTGATTTGTTTGGGATTGTTCTGTAATTGAGTTCACGTTCTTCGTTTGTGTTTGTAATATGTTGCTAAATTTGCACTGTGTTATGTACCACTCTGCTTTTCTTCTGCTGTTCCGTGAGTGTCTATTCTGTGAACAGAGAACGATGCCGTTGCTTGCTTTCAGGAGCACCCCTCGTCAAAGCCGCCTCTTCTCCAAATCCAGCGCCCCCCCACCCCTACCTCTTCCCTGCTGCGGAGTAGCTGCTGGCAGGGGTTCGGCACTTCTTGCTCCTGGGCCCATCTGTGCAGCTGAAAACCAGTCAGAAAGTTGCAAGGGTGGACCCAGCCTCTGAGATTGATGACCTCGTGGCATCTTCTTCCTTAAATCTGCACAGAAAACGCTTAGTGTTTCTGTAAAAAAGATTATTTCTTCAGACGTGTGATGGAGTTAGGCAGCTGTATAATTCCATTAGCAGGGACTATGAGGACAGCATACTTAAAGACGTATTTAAGTGTAGAAGGAGCAAGAGTAATTAGAAATCTGTTTCTTTAAAAAAAGAAAAAGCTCCCTCTTTGTCATAAAATGGGTGTAAAATGGGTTAAGACTGGCAGTGTACTAGGATTTGTTATCAGCAATTTTTTCTTCACAGGCAGTGCTTCATTTCACAACCACACTGTGATTTGAAGAGTATTTAATACTAATTTGTGTCAAATTTTATGCATAAATAACTGTGAAAAGCAGTTTTGAAACTGAAAGATTGAATATTCATGAGCAATGCAGTCAGTCATATATTTGACTGCAAAATTTACTATTTGCCATTTTCCAGTGGTTAAGTAGTATAGGTCGTTTGAATACTGTTTCTGTTTACAGAACTAAATGGTCCATTCAGGGAACTGAAACAACTTGTGTAGCAAAATAGAGCCATCTTACATGGTCGTGGAAAATTCACAAGCAGAAAAATAGGAAATACCTTTGAGTGAGTGCGGAGTGGAGTACTTAGCTAGGCTGCAGCTCTGTTCCACTCCTGTAATCCATTTGAATTCACTGAAATTGCTTGGGTGGAGCTGAGAACAGAATCCACCTCTATTCTTTTTTAAACTCCAATTGTGAGTGAATGTTTTGCAGTGTCAAAAATCCCCATGGTCTTTACTGATCCTTGAAATTTTACTCTTTATCTACCATTTTTGACGTATGCACGTGATGCAGTTAATTGTGAGTTAAAGCGCTTTTTTTTTTTTTTAATGTTATATGAAACTTCTTTTTAAGGTTGACAGCAGTAGTTCTGCTTACAGAGAAAATATTATCATGAAGCTTGGATATACTTCTGCCTCGAGCAAGGAGAAAATGGCAACATGGTTTGTTGTGTTGCCTCAGGAGCAATTTGGAAAGCTGACTACCTGTGAGTTGACTCTTGTTCATGTGTTCTTCTCAAAATTTTGTGAGGGAGACTGTTGCTCTTTCCTCACCACTGCATAAATGGTCTGAAGGAGTTAAGAAGGTGCCTTAGTCCTCTGGTGAGCTGTGAAAGTGGTAGTTATACATGGATTTTTTTTTTTTTTTTTTTTTTTTAACTGCTGAATGCATTTTGGGCAGACAAGGAAGAACGTGCCTTTAAATTCTGTAGTTGGGAATGCTTAGGGAGACAAGTATATATTCAGTAGAGAGATGTAAGGTTAGCATGATGTCAGCTTCTCTTAGTATAAATCAGATGGCCATACACGCTATCGTTTACAGAGCCTTATTCTGCAACTGCAGTCATGTTATGCATGTCATGGACATTGGGGTATAGGGTTTTTACGCACAGTTTTACAGTTCATTTAGAAGGTATTTAATGCTAATATTCATAGGCCACCTCCTAGGCTAGGTACATGATCATCGTGCATCTGGCTGTACACGTTACAAAGACAGAAGTGTACCACAACAGAAGGTTCTAGAATCCTAGAAACAGCCTGGGGTACTACAAGTAGATACTGCAATGGTGAGGAGACATCCACGAGGGAAATGGTAATACTTATCCAAGGGCAAGATTGCAGTCCTGTGCTGCAATAACTGGACTATCCACTAAGCACTGATTTGCTTGCTGCTGTGCAAGCAAAGATGCTCAGCAACTGAATGAAGTGCCAGCTAAAAAAAAATAGCAGTTGAAAATTTTAGTGAAGGTGTCATCATAGATATGCATCCAAAGGGTTAATGACAGCTACATGACCAACACTGCTATCTCCTAACTTCTGAATTATGAATGGTAATCTTTTGAAGTAATTTTATTTATGTGCTACATGTTATTTTTATCATCACCATGTTTTATTATAGCATATAAATAGCAACTGCTATTCTTAAAGTTGCAAAATATTTTCTGTTACAGTCTAATTTTTACAAATGCCATATTCTTCTCAAAGCATTCACCTTGGCAGAGAAAATTCTCTACACTTGCTGTCTTGTCAGATGCTAGCGTTTTCAATTTCTTTTGTGTGTTTTTTGTAAACTGTGTTGACATCAGTATGTAAATTATGGGACTGTGGAAGAAATATGGATCTGACACTGATGTCTCCCACAGTGGAGTTGGTTAGTTTGGTTTTTATTAACAGATTTATTTACCAAAAAAGGTCCAATTTAAAAAAAAAAGAAAATGAATTGAGCTATCAACTTTGCAGTTGGTGTGACAATTGGTGTTGGGAAAGGAAATACAGAGCTGCTCATAGTAATTATTCTAATTTTGACAAGTTAGGAGCATCAAAAATTTGTACCCGAAGCAATGCAGTTAGTTTTCAGTGGTGGAACATGCACATTTAAGGGGAAAACTATCAGAAAGGTAGTTCCCTTAAGATTTTGAGATTGAAGAGAGATGGACTTACCCTGTCTGTCAGTTATGAAGAGCTCCATTTCCATTTTGTTTTTGTTGTGCCTACCTAAAAAAAACCAAGGTTTGACATGCCCTAGTTCTAACCAACTCCAGAAGAAGCATGTTTAGCCAGAAAGAGCAAATCCTGCTCCAGTGCAGTAAAGCTAGTGTAGATGTGCTGCTTAATAGGTGAAGGAAGTGGAGTCCAGTATGCTGGGCAAGGAAGCATGATTCCCCAACATCACCACTGCTGTCCGGCACAATTCCAAAAGCTCTGTTATAAATGCATTTTGGCAGAATTACTTGTGTTTTGCAAATCACAGTCCACAGATACTGCTTGAGGAAGATTTTAGGAAGAGGCTTTTCTAGCACAACCACACTTTGGAGTAGCGGGGAAAAGGATAAAGGTTAAATGGCTGAGCACTGACAAGTTTCTGACTACCAGGGAAGAATGAACGGGCTTAACTATACATGCATCATAGTATGTTGTTATTTGTATTGCAGTAGAACTAAAACATTCTACTGCAAATAGTATCTCCTCCTGCAAAACCTTGCTGTTGAACATAAGAAAATACAATCCTTCACTCAAAAAAAAAACCAAAACAAAACAAACCCAAGTATGATTTACACAGACATAACACAAGAAGGAAAAAGAAAAATTATTGCCATTTTGAGGCTAGCTAGCTTAAGTACAAAGACAATAATTTGTTGTCTAAATTTCATTTTTTAATCACAAACTATTAATTTGTGCAACTGTAGAAACGCTTTTAATATTTTCTGATTGAGACAGAGAAGTATTGTAAGTTTTCCCTTATAGCCAAGCTCCATTTCCTTAGTTGTTTGAATATTTGCAGTACTGTAATTTAACTGAAGTCTGAAGGCCAACTGAAGTCTGAAGGCCAACTGAAGGAACAAAACGGTGGTCCTTAATTCACACTTCTGAAATACCTTGCATCAATGCACACATTGCATCAATGGGAACAGAAACAAAACTAATGGTAAACTTTCAGGCTATACCTCTAATTAGATGACTTCACTGTGAAATCTGATTTTTCCAATAGAAATACTTTATTGTGCATTCAAAATATTACTTTCCCATTAGAAATTTTGTGCATTTGCTTTCGAAAACTACGTCTCTTAATCTGCAGCTCAGATTCTGGTTATTTTCCAAGTAAATAACCAAGTATTTAGAAAGCAAAGGAGAACAATCTTTAAGACAGTGTTAGAGTGCAAAGAGAGAAGGTGGTTGGGAAACTTGAGGCAACTTGAGGCCTCACTCGATGATAAATCTTCATTCAAAAGATACACTTTTTAGAACTATTTTCTTAAATAAGTTTCTTTGCTGTAACTTTGTATGGCTATCTTAATGGTAGTAAAAAGTGCTGCAGAGTTAGTGCTAGGGACAAACTAACAAATCCAGGTTAGATCTCTTCTGTTTTAAGTCATACAGATGCTATTGTGTATAGTTGACACATTTTCCTTGATCCTGTTTGGGGCAAGGGACAGCTGAGGTGATTCAAATAGCTTTAAAGCAGACATTTCATCACCTTCCAGAGTTTTGGGTTGTAATTCTTTCCATCTTTCTGTCTGTCCAACATTTGCTTAATTGCAAGGGGAAAACCAGGGTCTTCTGTTAGCAGAAGCTTTTCTTCTTTAAGTTTTTTTCACTCAAATGCTATCTCTTCTGGCCTGGGAAATTTCTATCAGAGTTACGTGATCATTAACTCGTGGTACCATTTTTTTTCAGTTGGTGTGCAAATAACATCTATAGTCACAATCACTCATTAGTTAATGTAACCTACAGTAGGTTTTGATTCGTATTAGGACTGTTCTATAGTAACGTTTGTTTTCTGCAGAATTGCTGAAGTTAATTCTGACTGCCAGCTAGAGAAAGCTTCTTCTCTTTGCTTAAATAAGTATACCTCAGATTTTTTTCAAAACTTCTTTTTTTTAATCTCGTACCATGATGGGTACAACCTCTCATCATCAGGTGCACCACAGATGCATTACAGCCGGTGACTGTATAAAGCATAACAATGAAATGGAGCCAGACCAGTATTCAGCAAGAACATTACTACATTCTTGCACATTTTCATGTATGGGACCTCAGAATATAATCCAGTGCTAGTAAGGCCTAGGTAAGTGGAGAAACAATACTAGAGAGAAAATGTGTGTGTCCATCTGACTGAAAAATGGTCTCGCTCGGCATGGGTTTGTTTTTGCTATTATTAGGACAAAAACAGGTCCTGAGTGCTCCATCATATCAGTTTGTGTATGTGTGTGTGTGTATAGGTATATATAAAGAGCAAATGCATATATTTTATTTAAGGGTTTTGGCAGTATTTGAGCAACATAAGTCAGAAATAATACAGTAAAGAAGCACGATTATCTATTCAGATCATTCAGTTACTCAAAACCAGTCCCTGAAGTTTCTGTGATGTAGAGCCTGACATTTTTGGCCCTTGGTGCAAGCCAGGGCTGCAAAAGCTCCAGTGCTGTCCTCCTGCGAATCAAGGCTAGTCAAGGAGTGGAACATGGTGACTCTGCCAGCTCCCTTGGCTTTGGCTGTTGTCTTTGTACTGATGACTCATGAAGCTTCTTCCATCTCTTAAAATCTTCCAGTCATGGGTAGTAGCCTGCTTGTCTGTTGTCTCTTACTGACAGCCTTTCTGTCAGCTTAGAAGAAATGTGTGCAGCGGGCACTGGCCCGTTGTCTGAGGATTCTCATTTGCCCCTCTCCATCACTGTTGACACTGGTTCCCACCATGGAGGCCCTATTCTGGGATCTTTTTTTACTCTTTTTCCCTTATCACACACATCCAGAGCATCTTACTACATCTTCCCTCTCAACATGTCGAAGTCCCACGACATTCTGTAATCCCAAAGATCTCTCCCTCTTTTTGGCCTGAGAGATGGTTAACCTGCTCTGTACAAGTGTAAGCTGCTGACATCTGCTTTGAAGCAAGTCCTGTATTTGGCCCTCCCTGTTTATCAAATGGCCTTCACTCAATCTGCACAGGTAATGCTTCCAGTGATGCTTTGATAGCCTGGCTTTCTCACCCATTTAGCTTCTCTTGGCACAACTAACAGCACCTTCATTCTCTATTCTCTGTTCTTCTCTGCAAAGCATTTACTCGATATTTTCAAGTTGCTCAGAAAGACCTGTTTCTGAAATAGTCCAGCCAGCAAACAATGAGCTGTGTTAACTTGAATACAAGTTTAAAATGTCAAAACACTTTTATTTTCTAATAAAATGTTTAATGAAATATTCAGGCTGCTCTTTGGGCAGCTGTAGTCTTGGATAACTGTTGTTGTTGCAATTCTTCAGTTTTCTGTTGAGAAAAAGATATTTTTCGTGGACAACACAAGATACATACAACCTATGGAGTGTGTGTGTGGGAGGGGTTGTTCTACATAAATCTTTGATTTAGTTTAAAAAAATGAAAGTTATTCAGAAAAATCTTTACAGACCACTGCTATTTCTAGCAACCTTTTTCAGTTGCAATTAAAACCATTCAAAACACTGTTTCAGCATTCTTAAAGTATATGTTTAAATTGTTTTCATTCCTTTAAACACTTCTGATTAGTAAAGCTGCAATTCTTAAATGAATTCTTTATTTTTGTTCAAATAAGACAGTTCAGGTGAACCCAAATTAAGTCTGTCTTGAATTTTCAAGGTATGTGAAAATTCTGAGTTTCCATTTCCCTAAACTAAAACAGTTTTTTGAAAATCTGAAATTGCTACAGCACCAAAGCGCTGGGTTTTTGCCCTTTTTTTTTTCTTGTTATCTTCATTCTGTTGACCTGATTTATCTCATAGATTGTGAGGATCTGTCTTTAGTATTTGGGAAACCCCTCCACACTTACGACGCTCATGACAATAATAACTTAGAAGAATAATTAAAAAAAAAAAGAATCTCTGTGCTGAAATGCTTTGAATGTTTGTCTTTTAAAAGCTTTTTGTTTCCAGTATGTTCTTAATGAAACTCCATCACATTTCTTAGCATCAATGTACCCATGGCTGCATGTACTCTTCCTTTTTTTATGTTGTCATCAGATTCTTAGCACTGTGAATTAGACAGTGTGATGTAGAGATGGTACTGATTTTATAGACATTTGCTTATTAATTTTTATTTTTTTTGCACAGTAAGGCTTGTTCTGAACATGGCTGGAAGAGCTACATAACGCCTATCAGATGCCTAATTGTTATCTTAAGAAAACTAAAAAAAATCAACACCAAAACAAAAAAAGCTCAGTACAAATTACCTGTAATACAATTTCTTTTTAAGCATGAGAGCCTGTTTCTTATTAGTCAGTAATAGTTTAGCAATGTAGCTGTCACATTTGCAGTTAAAGAGAAACTTCAAATGCGTCTGTACCTGAGGCATCGTTTGTCTATAGAAAATGAGTCCCAGTGCATTCTTATAAAATCAAACGCTTGGCTTTTGAGGGGTTGCTGGTTGGGTGATTTTAGCAAAATTAGCACCAATAAAATTATTGGAGAGAGCAAACATACCAGCACGAAGCAGATGAGTTGAAGGTGACTTCTGTCCTGTGCAGAACTCCTTGGAGCCAACTGGGTTTCACTCTCCACAGACTGAATAGAGAGGGTAGGTGAACATGTTATTCTTCCCTGCTGCGCTTGTGTAGCCAAGGTGACACAGAGGCAACTACCTGCATGTAAAAAAAGGGAATGCAAGTCATTGGATTGCAAGTTAAAAATAAAAATGGTAACAAGTGTTGACCCAAAGAGAGAGGAAGCTGTGTATTTTCCCATGGTGGAGTGGTGGTTTTAGGATTGCGCAATGCAATCCTAAGTTGCAAGTATAAGTAAGTATAGTTGTGTGAGAGTCTTCTCCTTTGTAGGCTGTAAGACTTGGAGGCATAATGATGAGAAAAGATAGTGACTGTAAAGATGTTATGAAGGGAGTTAAAAACCTCTGAGGATTCCTAGAGAACACTCAAAACAGAAATGTCAGGAGACTACACTGGGGTTTGCGTTTTGTTTTCCTTAACTACTGATGTTCAGATATTGATCAGTGGAATAAAGTTATTGAGCAGCTGGGAACACCCTGTCCAGAATTCATGAAGAAGCTGCAGCCGACAGTACGGAACTATGTTGAGAACAGACCCAAGTACGCTGGACTCACTTTCCCCAAACTTTTTCCAGACTCCCTCTTCCCAGCTGACTCGGAACACAACAAACTCAAAGGTATGTCTGACAAGGGGACATGGTTCACATGTCAACAGCTATAATGCAATGAAGGTTTTTTTCAATTTTTCTTCTCTCGAGTTGCACTCCCTTTTAATGCAGTTAGTTGCAGAGACGAATGACTGCATGGGTTTTGTTCAGCTGAGAGGCAGCTTTTGGAGATGATTTTTGGAGATCCTGGTGCTTGGGCAGTCAAGGGAACATACGTTATCACTGTCATGTTGAGTATATCCCCATAGTGTTCTGTGTGATGTTTCTGTACCATGAGGAACTGAGGTTCCTTTACTCTCATTCTTAAACTTGTAACACAAAGGTACAGTAGAACTTCCATTGGAAGATCTCAGCGCTTACGCTGTTTTGTTTTAGGTGAAAAATTTCAGTTCAGCCAGATGCCTGCCTCATAGCTCTACCTTTACTAGACAATAGAAAGTTATTAGCAATGTCAGCCAAAATGGTCTTGATGTAGCTGAGGTTTAATATCTGCTATGGGTGGATTTCTTCTTTTGAAAAATGCTGTGGGTTGGTTTGGATATGTGAAGTAGAGCACTAACTTAATTACAGTATGACTAGATATACTGCTGTAAAATATAAGTTGCAATGATTTTAATCATATATTGAAGTCTTGTTTTACTTGAACAGGGCATTGACCTTCCATTGCAAAGAGTGATTAATGTGTGTTTAGTACACATTTGCGGGGGTTCCAGAGCTGGATTTCTCGTCACAGTTCTGGAACCCCTGCAAAGTTGTACTGTGTATCAGTTCTGCACCACTTGAGTACTTGGGGCTGCTTACTACGGTGGCATGTAATGGTTCTCAATTGCTTGCAATTTGCATGTCATTACATTACCCAGAATACTCCTTCAATTAACAGCTGTTTCATAGTAAGGCTGCTGTCTTGGCTCTGGGAGCAAAGTGAAAGGTCTGAGCAGATGCTTTTGGATACACAGAATTTTATACTCCTAATATGATAAAATTGAATAATGGAATTTTCTTGGATTTGGAGCTAATGAATAGAAATGACTGTCAAACAGTGCTGTTAGCTTTTGGATACAGGAAGCACATGCATTTGAATATACTGAGTGCCAGTTTTTAAGATACAATCACAGAACAAAAAACAGTGCATTCAAAAAATTCTGCTTGTGTATCATTGTATCATCCCATGCCCTGACTAAATATTTCACCATAATGAATGTTAATGATTTAATTAGATATTACTTTTACTCACCCATGTTTGATGAGATAGCCAAGAATATTTGTGCACTTACATCTCTTTACATTCTTTGTCCTTTCATTTTCTTTTTCATTTACACAGGAAATAATTTTTAGCATGGAAAAGCTTAGAACACTACATTGATAGTAATACTAGAAATATATGTTGTTATAATTTTTTTACATGGGTTTAGATGGTGTTATATTTGTTACAAACTCTAAACAGTAAAAATAATTTGGGTAACAGAAGGATGAGTTTGTGGCCTGATAGGCACAATGGGCTATATTATCAGGCAAAATAAATCAATGTTGCAACATAAAACTCAATAAGGCTGTGCATTTTTGTAGTGAAGGATGATGTGTCCCATTGATTCAAACTTTGTTATGTGGGACAAACAAGACTTAAGCAGTTCCAAGGCACTTCCATACCATTATGTGTTGATCCCAGGCTACAGATTTGGCATTATTGCTGCTAATGGGATGCTCTAAGATAAGCCTGGTACCAATGCCTCACTAAAATATTTAATGCCTCCCAGCAGGCTAGGTGAAAAACTTTAAAGCATACAGAAAAGTTTGGATGTTTTTCTGAGCTCCACCGTAAGAGTGCCATGGCACTTCATTATGCCAGCTTTTGTTTTCTGATCCTGGCAATAATACAGATACCTCAAGCACATTTTTCTTGGGTATATTATTCAACCCTCTACATGGAATCTGCATACAACATGTAAAATCTCATTGAAGCTTGTTAGGGGACTTAAGGTATGCAGCCCTGATGTTGGCACCTTCCTAATAAATCTGACCTAAAATGATTACTAAAGAACTCTTGCTATAACAAGTCAAGGGGCAGAAGTACATGCAAACAATCTCTAAAAGGGTCGTGTCATTGTTACTTTCCTCACCCAATTAACCCTCCTGTGGAGGCAGTGATTGTTTTGTACTAATGCTATGTTTATCTGATTTCATTGTTCTAGCCAGCCAAGCCAGGGACCTCTTATCAAAAATGCTAGTCATTGATCCGGCCAAGCGAATATCAGTAGATGAAGCCTTACAGCATCCATACATTAATGTCTGGTATGACCCAGCAGAAGTGGAGGCGGTAAGTGAGACGTGACTCCTTACTTCAGACTGCTAAACACAGATATGATTCATAGATTCCTGCTGCTTTAGAGCAGCGTGATAATGAGCACACTATAAAGAAACAGTGTTGTGACTGTGGTGGTCTTTGGATTTATGTGAAATGAGATCTGTAGGGATAGGATATATCTCTTTGTTAGATTAACTGACAATAGATGGGAGAGGCAAAACCACTTCAAGCATATGAAGCCATTTTCTGCTTTCTTCTAGACAACATGAAGAAAGGATTTTGAACCCAGTAGCTCACCTGTTTTTTCTAGCTATATAAGTCAGTCTGGCAAAAGATTCTTTCTTTCTCTCTAAACCTTTCCTTGTAGAAAACAGCAAACATCACTTCCTATGTTTGTGTTCAGGGATATATGTGGAGAGGAGGAGAATTAAACAGAACAATACAAAATCCTAAAGTTGGAATTCAGAAAAATCTTAGCAGGACATAAATTAGTCCTTAAAATGAAGCAGGGCCTTGTGTGTTTTCCTGGGCCACGGTTCAATGTTTGGTATCATGTACACTGTGTGCAAACAGAAATGGAATTTTTCTTATAATCCTGTCATGCTCTAGACACCTCCCCATATACCTTGTTCAGGCTGGTGTTAACAAGAATAAGTGCTATCTGTAGGCACTTCAGTGACATGGTATAATAGGTATAGGTATAAATTCAGAGATGTTCAGAGATGTAATACTATGTATGAAATGTATGAAAATTTAGCTCAGTATTTCAACAGGTTTAGAAATCTTACTTAACCACAATAGGAAACTAAGACCCTGAACCTTTTAAAATTAAATCACTGCTGTTTAGCGATATGCTCCAATTCAGTGCGTGTTCTTGAAAGTACAGTAAACTTCAAAAGTAAATGGAATGCACAAAACCCCATCAAATTTCACATGCGTAGGATTTTTGCAGAGCACGTTACTTAGGAGTGCTTTATAGGGGATGGTTCTGCTATCTAGAGAGCCTTTAGTTTTTGTGTCCTGTTTATTTTTCTTCAAGAAAAAATTTATTAGGCTGAAGTGTAAACATTTGATACCCTGCAATATTTTACCCCCTAGCATGTACATTTTAGTTTCACATCCCTCTTGAAGATCTCATTCCATTGTCAGATACTTTTGTTGTATTTCCATGCATTTCTTAACTCCGTTTTATGCAACTACTCTAATGTCAGAACTCAGATTTAGGTCCCTCTTTAGATGTGCTTTGCCTGTGAATTTAACCATGGAGAGCCACTTCTGATGCAGAACAGGAAGGGAATTTTGTACAGTGGATATTTCAATGTAATGATTTGCCCAATTTCCACATGTATGCTCTTAGTTGTATTTCTGATTGAAGTGGAAGCTGAGTTTTTTTCATAATGAGGTCGCCCTTTTAGAAGGAAAAACTTGCCACATATGCCTAGAATTACAGCTGGTATTGAACCTTGTATTACTGTCCTCTTACACAGACAGAGATCAGTGGTAGATCTATGGCTGAAGAGACAATGGCTTAATTTCTGATTGTACCATAGAGTCCTCGTGATCCAGAACAAACCAGATCCTTTCTCTGGATCATGACTGTAAAACAGGAATAAGAATTATTCATTTTGCCTGCCAGGTGAATTGGCTGGAATCTAATGAGCCCAGTCTCTCTCAAAAGCCTGCAGTAATTACATTCTAGTTCATTGAGGCATTAGTTTCTCATATGCACCTTCTATCACCATAGATACCTGTACAAACGTGGTGCCACATGCTATCAAATCACATTCCTTGCATTTTCACTGTTGACTGCATTTCATTGCTCAGTAAATGACTACAGAAAGCGTAAAGCAGTGGAAAACCAAACTGTCGTTGCACCCATAGCACCTCAAAGAACAGAAGATGTCCCGTGAGGAAGGAACAGTGCCTTTAAATGTTCAACTTCAAATGCTCGATGTTGTCACAGTTATTTGTAGTTTGCATCTTTGTTTGAATTGCATCTTTTTAGATAACCCTCTGTTCTCTTCAACCACCTGGTTCTTTGCACAGTTATTGTGTAGTTAACATGAGCTTGAATATCAGCGTCCCCAGCTGCTTTCTATGTCTCTCTTAGCTTCAAAGTTTTCTCTTCCAAAACATGCTGTATCTTGTCAATAACATACTGTAGAATCATACTAATACTTTTGTCGTGAGTACTTTGACAGTGAAGTGTTATTGAATTACTTTGATACCAATTGCTCTACGACACAGAGACCCTTGGGATGACAGCAGGTTAAAAACCAGAAAGGTTCAGGTTGTGTGCAGTGTAACCAAAATAGAAGAACATGGGATTAATAAATATTCATTGTATTTTGTCAGTGTGCTAGGAGTTCTAGAAAGAGCTTGGCTTCACTTAACACTCATTATTTTTCCAATCTCATTTTCAGAGGGGAAGTTAAACTGGAGGACTTTCTTTTCATGACTGACAGTTTATTAAATTCTAAATTTCCATCTGTTCATGCTGACATACCTTCAGTGGCTAGCTGTGAATCATTTACTAATTATTTTCTGGGGAAAACTCAGTTGGATTTCCTTTGCCTCTTGATTCAGCTGTTGAAGTGCAGTCAGTCCGTGTTTTTCATCGGCATTGTCTTGATGATGAAATAAGTTTCTCAGATTCATGGGAGGCTGGTGGCTTTCTGTTCTTTCTCAAAAGAGTGTCCTGAGGTTCTGGGACTGCTACTAACTGGCAGTGACTCTACAAGGAGTAGTTGTTGCTACACTGGAGAGAAAGTTTTACTTCTGCATCCGTGTTACAACTTGCCACTTCTGGCTGAACGCTTGATGTCTGATCGGCTATTAGTTCTTTACAAGACAGCGAGGTACGTGTATGTGATAAACTTGTTTGTTGGTAACATGAGTGATTTAGTGCTTCAAGCATAAAGTAACTTGTTTCCTCTTGGAAGAAGCTGTGTTGGTGTGCACAACAGGCTGTGTCTACCTGTCTGTGACCTCAGACATGGACCAGGGGAGCCTAATGTAACATCCAGAATACCTTTTGGAGTGTCTTATAACACTGCACTGACATCCAATGTCTTAAATGATTATAGTTTTGTGCAGTAGTTTATATTATGCTGTAACCCCAGGCTATGCATCGTGCCAATTCCCTTGTTCTACTTCTGTGTTACTTGTTGTTGCAATTTTGTATTATTAAGGGTATTGGATAAAGAACTGAATTACTATCACAAGAGTCTTTGCATCTCTCTCCAATAAATACTTCACTGAAATATCCACCTTGTTACAGTTGCAGAAGAGTTAGGATCAAATTCAGTAACCATTTCCTAACGCCATGCATTAAGCATGTCATGGGCAATGGGGAAATGACTGCCATCTTATGTATTTTTGTTAGATCTTGCCAACTTTGTAGCAGGGGTGGGAGTTGGTACTCATCTAAAAATGTCCAATAAATGAGCTCTTTGAGAGGTAGGTACTTTTGCCAATTCATTTAATAAACTGACTGTGAATTTGTCTATACTGAACTAAACCGCAGAAGTTATAATAGGGTACAATTGCACAGAGAAGTAGTATTTGAATGACATGTAAAAACCTAAAAATGGTTTTCTGGCTCATTAATGTTAGTTGTTGCAAAAAAACCCCTAAGGGACATTGGTACAAAGAACAGATTGCAGCCTGATTCTTCCAGGTTGTGTACATCTTAAGTTTCCCATTCCAATTTGAATGGAACAAGCCATTTTTCCCTGTCTTGGTAAGCTATTTTATTAATGGATGCTATGAAGCAACTGCACCAGCGCATTTCATCAGTGACTTTTCTAATGGATCTCTGGATCTAGCCCACTGAATTTTGGATGGTGGAAATGGAATTTTCATTTGCCACTGGACCTCAGTTCTGCAGCTGAACCTGTTTCTAGATGTAAACCAGAAGACAATTCTAGATCAAAGCACTGTTGAAGTGTGTTGAAATCCTCACGCTACTTGTCTAGGTCCTTTTTGTCCACAAATTATGCCATAGTTTGTGAAGCTTATAAAAATGCCTCATGGAAAGGTAGAGAAATGTGTACTGATCATTAACTGTTTCACTGAATGCAGTTAAGAGTTTGTCCCAGTGTGGTCTCAACTTTTTGTGCCCACCTATCTTAGCTGTGTTTGGGAACCAGCTTTTATAAGAGAAGGACAAAAGCAAATAGTTTTTTCAAACCATTTAGCCCCATTTTTCCTTTTGATTATTCATGTACAGGATTAGGATCTGTGTTCATTATTGGAATAGGTTGACAAAAGATTTACGCAAACGTGTATCAGCCTAAGGCGAGTCTGCTACTATAAATGTTCTGTTCTCAGTGTGTAATAAGTTGCATGAAATTGTTTGTGTTCCCTGTCTGGAAGATTTCCAGCCCAAGGAAGAGGTGGTGATACTTTCTCTTTCCATGACAGTCTTGCAAACTTACATAATAGTAAAGTGATGGAAAGAGATTGAGCTGATGTGGAGCACAGTAGCCATTCTTATTCAAACTAATGTCCTTTGCAACTCTTTGTTCAACTCTTCTCTGTCTCTTAAAGGTATTGTCTCATATTTTGATTATCAGGAGACTGGGCTATTCCAAGCTTTGCTGCTTCAGTCAGCTGACAAACCAGTTAATGGATTTTGCATTTGCGCTCTCTGAGTATTCAGTTTTACTCATTTTCTATTCTCTTTGCTTATTTCATGTTGAAATTCAGAAGTGCTGTTTTTACTATGTTGGCCATTTTTGAATCATTTGTCCCCTTGTATCTTTACCCCAAGATGATCTTTTGTTAAAACAAGTTTTAGGTAGGCATTTGTGTTTTGTATTTTACTAGAAATGCTGCAGTTAGTCAGCATCAGATTTGGTTCTTTTTTTTCACCCTCTTTTTGTGGGTTTTCGTTGAGGTAATCATGAGCCTTACTAGTTTGCAATTGCTTGCTCCTGCATTTTACAAACATACTGTTTTGGAGCCTATGATTTTTTTTTTTTTTTTTTTTTACAGTTGCATTTAGTGACTCTTCTCTTGTGTCAGAATCTGGCTTTTGGAACTGGTATCATCCAAGGTGCATAAATTTCTTTTTCCTGTCTGAGGACAAAGCTTTAGAGACAGAAATTTAAGAAAAGCCTGGTCGTCTTTGGCTCAGTAAAAGCTCACCACTTCAGTTCTCTGTTTTCTGGGTTCTGACCCAAGCTGAATTACATCACTCTGGGTGTGATGAACAGGCAGATCAGAACTCCTCTGTCAGGCAGAGGGATCAGGAGTGCTTTACAGAAGCTTACTAGGTACTGTGGTGTTCTTCATCTTTTCCTCTCTTCTTTTACACAAGGAAGTACATTGCATTTGGGGTTGTACCTGTCTATTAGATTTCAAGTAATAGCTCTGTTGATTCCTGGCGAAAGGAGAAAAAAAGCCGTAAGCCAGATTTTACATTCTGTCTTTCTATATCCCAGACAACAGGTACTAACTGCCATTTTTGCTTTGCCTTCCCCAAGCAGGCCTCGCCTCTTCCTAGATGAGCACTTCACCCCACTAGCTCAGAGCTTCAGAGATTTGCATCTATTTCATGGGCTAGGGGCCAGAGGGTACAATAGGAGCCTTAGCTATTGACTGCAAAGTGGGCAGGCAAGGATGGAGTGGAGGGAGGAGTGGGAGAAAGGATGGACTAGCAAAGACGAATATTCTGCTGCTTCCTTAGGGAAAGTTTGCTGAGGACCAGCTGGCACCTTAATGAATTCTCCTTTAGGACTTGCAGCATGACAAGGCGCTATGAAGCAACCCTGCTTTTTCACAGACTGCCCTGCAAATGTGCAGGCCAGGGAACCTGACAAGAGAGTGATAGGAAAATGAGTGACGGATATGCTTTTGGTCACTTGCATTGTATTTAACTTCCCACTATTTTTCCTGATTGCCCCACTGGGACTTAGAAGCCTGCACTGTGTTGCATCTGCCCACATTCGCTGCACTCTCTCTTTTGGAGTGCTTGATAAGCACTTTTCCATAGAGTGAGGTCTTTCATCATGTGACTAAAGGTTAGGTAGTGGGGTGTTTGGTTTTGCTTTGGTTTTTTTTTGAGTCCTCATCCCATGGTGTGTAACATGAGGCAGGATTCCTTCCACTGTCAGTAGGGATAACACAGAAATTAGGATACAGAGGTATTAAACAAGATGGCGTTTTCAACCAATATAGCTTTGGGGTGATTTAGTTAACGTAGCTGTCTAGTTAGATTACTTCTTCTCCCCAGTAAATGGCTTCATGAAAAGCAGCTAGGCATCTGTTGTACAGTATTTATTTGGTTCAGAGGCCTAGGAGGTCAGGTAACTGAAAGCATTTAATGTGACAGGAATTTTGAAGTGATCTGTTGCAATATCATGAAGTGTCAGTGTGTGCTGGAGTAGACCGTGAAGAGCACTGAAGACAATTCAGGGAATAAGCAGAGAATTTGGTGTCAAAGTTTAACCTGGAAATAACGACCCTCTATGTCTGCCCAGATTTACAGCATTATGAATGTGAGGGGAACAGATAAAATAGCCCTGTCCAGTTAAAAAGCAGACTAGTGAGACAGTTACAGTCCCTTTTTATAAGTCTATTAAAAGTTTATGGTCTTTCACAGGCCATATGGGGGCAATAAAACTATTATGTCTCATTCTAATGGGCAAAAACTGTAACACAAATGAGAAGCGGTAGGAATGCAATACCCTTTCCCCCCTGATGTGTAACAGCATTAAACTCTTCTGGTCAGCCTTAAATGCCATGTTGTGATTCCCTGATACAGAGAGGAAGACGATACGTTATTAGATGTGGTACTTGCTATTCACTAACAGCAGGAGGTTACACAAACAGTGCTGTGACTCTCCCACAGACTTCTGCATAAAACCAAACCACATCCAAAGGCCTCAATAACGCTGAAATAGTAATCATATTTACATTTAGAAACAGGCCTTGCACAGTTTTTAAGCTTACCTATGGAGTGAGTGGGTAAGTTAGATTTTTGGATTTAAAGGAATTTCTTATGTCTAGCATACTAACCTAGTTAGCCAGCTTCTTTTGAGCCCACTCAGCTTACTGCACTATCTTTAATAATAAAGTCACAGTGTTAGGTTCTCCAGAGCATACATCATTGCTCTGAAATTAATTTGAATAGTGTTACTCACAGTTAAGATAATTTCTGTATTCAATCGATTATAACTAAAATACATGTTTTTAAAAAATATAAAAACATACAGATAATGTGTGTTTATGATTGCATGGAATTCCCAAGATTTTGGGAACTGTTGAAATCTGTTATCAGTCTTCACACCTAATGTATATGTAGGGAAACCAGAGTTCAAAGGGGAAAAGTATTATTTATTATTACACAGGAAATCTATTGTAAAATCAGAATAGGAACCTATAGACCTTACCGTCTTGGTTCTACTTTTAAACAAATACTATGTTTATTACTCTCATGTTACGATATTTAAGTTACCTACGTAACAGCATTTGGACTATTATCCAAATGAGACACACGATGCCTTTTCTCCCTCAAAGTGCTCTTGTTCTATTTTTAGGAAAGAAGACATTTTCAACATCTCTTGCCTCCACATGTAGACTTTAGTGTTTATTATAGATAATCTCAGTATCTCCCTGATGACATATTACCTTCTCTGTTTTCTTGTCTGAAAATGCTGTGCTTAAGACTTTTTTTTCATTTACACAGCTGCCTTTTTTGAAGTTGCTATACATTCTTATCCTTCATTGAGTTGATCTGTGAATAAGTCCCAAATCTGATATTTAATTTTTCATATCTCCCCTAATGTTTCTGTGATGCTGCCTATGTGCATGTCACTTTTTATCCCAAAATGTTTAAATTGTTTGTGAACAGAATGTCCTAGATGTGCTTTAGAATAGCTTTAGCATTGCCACCTGGATGGCTCTGAAATCAAATTTCAGAACACTTGTGCTGATTGTTCTTAGGACTCTGTTGGTTTGAGCTGCCTGGTCTCCAGTCGAATTCCTTCCATATTGTTGGCATTAGAAATAATTTTGAATGGGAGAGATACCTACTTATTGGTATCAAAGTCACATTCTTACGCAGTACTGTGGCTGCTTTCTATTCCTCTTCTTAATTTTTCAATTATTATGTTATTTCATAAAAAATTAACCAAGTATTTTTTGGCCAAAAAGATTTGCTTGCATATTTCTGGAAGATGCTATCTTGGAAGAATTTTTGCTATTTATGGGCAATTGTTTAGGACTTAATCTTGCGCATTTTTTTCACCTATAAATGACTTTGTTTTGGAACCTTTTGAATACCTGTGTGATCTGATACTGGTTCCTACTTGGGAACAGTATTGTTCCATTCTATGGGAACAAATCTAGTAGCAAAATTTGCTATAGATCATCATCTGATGTTTTCTGTTAACTGGTTTCAAAATTAGTCTTAGATTTTACTGTATCTGTAGTTATTGCTTGTTATCTGACATATGCCATCCATTAGAAGAGAGATTTCTTAGAAAATGGAAAGATCAGATATTAAAAATATTCTTTTTAAGCATTTCTCTATGTTGACAGAATTTTAAAACAGTGATAGATTTTGTGGGGTTTTGTTCACTGTAACTCACACTGCTTTCGTTATTGGTTTTATTTTCATAGGATTTATATTTCACTGGGGTATCTCTGCATCTAGGACCACCCGCGAGGGGCTGAATTGTGAATTATCATTCATTTTTCTGTGCATGCCAACCTGTGTGTTACCTTTTATTAATGTGATGCTGTTTCGTACAATGCTTATGAAGCGAGCTTGGTTTGTGGTTCTCAGCCCAGGATCCTGTCCAGGACAGAAACTGTTGCTGTAATGTCTTAGCCCTATATAAACTATCTGTGACCAGCTGTTAAATACAATCTGTTCAAATGAATTTAAAGTTTCATAGTTTGTCATTAAAAAAAAAAAAAAATCACCCATGTCTTATTTTACCTGTGAGTGCTGAGCATCCATGATGATGGAGGAGCACTTCTGGAGAGCTCTGTGACCTTGGCAAACAACACTTCAAAGAAGGTGTCACCTTCACTGCATGTGACACTTCATTGCAAAATCAAGGCTGTCAGGTTTTGTGTCTTTTCTGGTATTCTTTTCTCTTGCTCAGCCCTATGTGTATACATGTTGTACCTAAACTCTTTGGTGGTGTGCCACGGGGTTTTTTTAGCGATCAGTTACAGGGTTTGGTTTTCTGCTTAGAGGTCGATGGTGCACATCTGTTGTCTCACAAAAGAAGTTTGCAGCTCTGCTTTGTACTAAAGCATGGATATTTCCTCTAGTCAGCAACATCTATCCATTTATAGCTGATTAATTATGGAAGCTGAACACAGCTTCTGCAGCAGTCTTTGTTAATGTCAGTGAGAAGTGGTTAGTGCACGAAGAGGCATTTCTTTTTTTTCTTTTCCAAACTAAACTAAAGCTTTTTCCAGTTTGCTGTTGTATGTATCTGCAAGCTGTTCAGTCATCTGTGTGTAGCCAAGTAATCTTGAATCCTGCTGCATGGTATCCTTACAGTCCAGCTGTTCAGAAACAGCTCAGTCCACAGTTTCTTTGATGCATACTATGCATGGAGTTTTCCAAAAGACTGTGCAAAGAGTCCAAGAAACGAATGGGCACAGAGGCCATGTTGTAGTTTCTTCCTGTTGTGGTTTAGCCCCAGTCGGCAACTAAGCACCACACAGCTGCTCGCTCACCCTCCCCCCGCAGTGCGATGGGGGAGAGAATCGGAAGAGCGAAAGTGAGAAAACTTGTGGGTTGAGATAAGAAGAGTTTAATAATTGGAACAAAATAATAATAATAATAAATTGTAATGAGAAGGAAAACAACAAGAGAGCAAGAGAGGAACAAAACCCAAGGCGGGGGGGGGGGGGGGGGGGAAGATACAGCTGCTCACTACCTGCTGACTGATGCCCAGCCAGTCCCCAGGCAGCAATCGCTGCCCCCTGGCCAACTCCCCCAGTTTATATACTGAGCATGACATCATATGGTATGGAATAGCCCTTTGGTCAGTTTGGATCAACTATCTTGGCTGTGCCCCCTCCCAGCTTCTTGTGCACCTGGCAGAGCACGGGAAGCTGAAAAGTCCTTGACCAGTGTAAGCACTGCTTAGCAACAGCTAAAACATCAGTGTGTTATCAACATTATTCTCATCCTAAATCCAAAACACAGCACTATACCAGCTACTAGGAAGAAAATTACCTCTATCCCAGCCAAAACCAGGACACTTCCATATCCATAGTTGAGATCATGTGCAGCCCACTGTGGAGTCCCTGGGCAATACAGGGTGAAATCCAAGGCCTTTGACACTTTCTTCTCTAGCTAAAGAGACTTCAGGCCTCTGGTGACCGCACACTGGTGTACTTGGGCTTGCACTGCAAAAATAAATACATAAATGCACTGCAAAAATAAATACATAAATGGTATCAGTAACACAATCTAGGTTGTAGCAAAACACAAAGGAATTTTTATATTCACCTGTTTATATTCACCTGTTATGTGAATTTTTATATTCACCTTTAACCTCGCACCATTAATTTTTACAGCCTCTATTGCCTATGTTATTTGTATATTGCTAATTCTATCGTTGCCTTGTATGCTGCTCCACAACTACTGCTCCAGACCCTGCGATTCTGGGAACAGATGCAGAATCAAGCCTTGCTCCTGCCAGGCTTTCTAAAAACAGCTCATCCCAAGGTCTTCACTGTGCTGGCACTAGCTCTGCAGAGGCAGGGACAGAGATGGCAGGATTTATTCAAGTGTGAGCTCCATTCCCTTTGCTTTCTAGCAGTGGCATACAAACCAATCCGTGTTGCTTTGGGAAAGTGAGAATACATCAGCCTCAACATATGTTTTGCTTCTTTCCCTAGTGAAAAGCTTTTCATCCTTGGATATTAGAAAGGTATTTAACAAATCCAGTAGTCTCCTGATGTTTATCTGACCACATGAAAAAAACCCTGTCTTTTGTGGGTTTTGGATTTTTGGGGTTTTTTTGTTTGTTTGTTTGTTGGGGGTTTTTTTGTTTTTGGTTTTGGTTTTTTTTGAAAAAGGTCCGTGTGGATATTTTCTGGGTTTTTTTGTAATTTTTATTATATTCGATGAATGTTAAATTTAATGCAAAAATATTTTAAAAATCCATTTGTAAAATGTAAAAGCCAAGAACCACTGAAACAACAAGATATTATTTTAATATCTACATGAAAAATATAAACAAATCCTTCTCTTCTGCATCCAAAAGTAGATTCTATTCTTTGTTATTGTTGCCAATGCAATTGCTTACAAATCAGTCTGATTTGGGGAGAAAATGGCTACCTTAAACTGAAGCTAGATGCTGCCACCCATAGGCTTGCTCCACATTCTGCTTTGATTTAATGCTAGTTTAACTATACTTTTTCTGAAACCTGTACAAACTAAACCATATAACTCTCAGTTGGGATATGCTGTATGAAAGATTTATAAGAATGTCTATAATACTGCAGCTGCATCCACATAGAAAATTCATAATTATTAACTCAGTCATTTTCTAAGGCATTTGAGTTAGGCAGCAAAGCCATTTTTAGGCCAACCTTTGCACCAAGAGTGAAATCAGGTGCCCAGGAGGACCCAGGTATGGCAGCTGCTCTATCTGCTCCCTTGCTGTGACAATACTTGTGTTAAAAACTTCTCTTCCTCCAATTTTAGAAACTGGTTTAAAAAAACCCAAAAGAAACAAGTTAGCAGAAAATGGGTAGTCAGCCTGGAGGGGATTATCTAGGTTGATAACAATGTATTAAGCTTTGTGGTTCTCATTAACATTAATGAGGATCATGGGAAAATAAATTCATTTCTGAAATTGTTGTGGTATTTTCAGCTCAGCTCTGTGCCTTGAATCAATAAAAATATGTCATAAGGGCTCATTTCCTTGTATCAGGGAATTTAGATGGGAAAGCTTCACTTCTCCCACTGTGAGTGTGCTGCCCTGGCCTCTCAGCGGAGCTCCATTCACCTGTGTTCTGCACAGGCTTTAGAGGTTATAGATCCTGCCTGTGTGAAGAGGAGGGGTTTATTCATGTCATTATCATGCTGAATATTTGTTACCCTTGGCTCTAGTGTTCCTGCTGAGAGCCATGTTTTAAAGCTGTGGGTTCTGCTAGCTCACAAATAAAGGTCTGCAGTAGAATGCTGTGCAGGTGCAGTTTCTGGCATCCTGCGGTTTGTGAACTACAGAGCTTGGTTGCTCTACCTGGATTGTCCTCATAGCAAAATAGGAGTGTGGTAACAAATGAGATTATTCTGGGCTCTTTCCCTGGAAAATGTCTTAGTTTCCAGAATGTGTTAATCTAGGAAATAATTACTGCTGCTTTTCTTGTTGCCTGTTAGCCAATTATGCCTGCTTAAGACGTAGCTGAAATAAATTACAAGAAACATAAGCCAAAGATTTTGTGGTTGTGTGAATGGAGGACAGGAATGTGCATCTGATCACTTGTTGCTTTTGATTCTGTAATTTGTGCTTGGGAACTGAAGTAATGAAGGAATCTATCCTCTTATTTCTGGCTGGAGGAGAAATACCCCTGTTTTTCTATGGAAGATGTAAAAAGAGTGTTTATGCTTGGTAGGAGCAATTTTACCCACAGCCTGTGCTTTTTGTAGGCCCCTCCCTGAAGCTTTTAGAAAGAAAGGTACTTGCAGGATATTCTTGTCCAGCTTGGTTTACCTGCTTTCCTTCCACCTGACAGAGAAGCAGTGGGTCTATTGCTGTGAATCAGACTACAGCTCAGCCAAATGCCTGCCCTACTGCTACCTTAAAAGCCAAGAGCCAGCTATGTAGTGGAGCTGACAGCCTCTGTAAGTCTCCTGTAAATTCCTAGCCCCCCATGGTTTCCTTGTCTTTGCCATCTTTCTCTGCTTTTCCCTGGTAGGAAATGCTTGCTGCAGGGCTGGCTTGAGTGGCTGAACAGTAGTCCAGCAGGCTCAGCTGGAGGAGTGGAGCAAGCTTACCACATCCCACTGGTCAATGGTGAGGCTCACCTGCACTCTTGTAGTGTTCAGCTCCCTGATATCACAATCAGCAGAAACATGGAGTCCCTACGGAGATTGCATCAGTTTTGGCTGAATCTATCTTAAGCTTCAGGACTGACTGGAAGGGACTGAGTAGGGTTGTTATGCTGAATAAGAGAAAAGCTGCATTGGTTTTGGACTCAGACTTCTTATGTGGTTGTGTCTTACCTTGCTGATGTAGTGAAACCTCGGGTACCCCTGTTGAGGCCTGGCACTCACTTTAACTCATGGCAACATGTTTCAGGTTCCCTCTCAGCACCTTCTCAGGTATGAGACTTGGCAATCCAGGACTTCACCTAATTCTGTTGTCTTTAGCCCCGATACAAATGTCATGCTGCAGGAACTTCTCTTGTTTTCAGTGGAGTTGTCCAGTTCAGTTATCATATAATTTTACTGGTCCATATTATGCCACTGAGCTATTACTTTCTCAGTTGTATCTGTAGCATGCAAATAGCTTAATGGACAATGGTGTTTGAGTCCTGAGAGGAAATTCTCAACTTCTTAGTGAATCAGAAAACAGCTTGGTTAAATGTGCATTTAATAGTAGGATGTTTTGAAAGGAACGCAATGGCTGAGTGCCCAAGATGAAAGTTAGAGGAAATACTTATGAGTGAGAAAAGTATTGTAGATCTTGTTTCCATCTTCATTAGATACTCTTACCTCGGATGCTGAAGCTTCTTGGGAGAAAGAAGGAGGAGAGAGTCCTTTGCCTTGCTTGGCTGCTGCATTTGGCAGCTAGCATCAGGAGAGACAATGAACACATGGCTTAGTGGCTCAGTGAAAGCAGGTATTCAGGCTCTTGGAAACTCTTTATCTCAGGATAAAGGCAACTTTATCCTGGATCTGCTACTTCTGTGACATTCTCACGAACTAAAAAATACAGTAAAAAAACAAAAACAAAAAAACAAAACCTTTCTGGTCAAAGCAAAATTACTTAAAAATATGTATACTGGAATTTGGAACACGTACCAAAAATTCTGGCAGGGAGATCTACTTCAAAATTAGAGTTACTCTGAGAAGTTTGTATAGCAGCAAGTATGATGTCTAAAGGGCAACTTAAAAATTAATATAGTAATATTACTACTAATTAATCAGGATTGGTATTTCTGTGGTACTCTGACAGTACTTTCTCTGCCAGTGCAAACAATCTGTGTGTGGAGTTTCTGGGCTCGGTATAAGCACAATGCCATTGTTGATCTGGGTTCTATTTCAACTGCAACTATGCCTCTTGTTTAAAAGAGGAAAAGGAGAAGTATATTGATTTCTTCTACATAAAGAGTTGAATTCCAGAAGTGTTAATCCCTTTAATATTCAAATATGTTTTATGTGTTTTTGCACGTACAGGATGGATAACAAAGAGGGAGAAGAGAATGTATCTTCACTTAAATAATTACTCCTAATTATTTACAATATAACAGACAATGGACTAAATAGCTTTGTTTCTCTCCTGCAGCCTCCTCCTCAGATATACGATAAACAGCTGGATGAAAGGGAACATACAATCGAGGAATGGAAAGGTAATTGCAGTTTAGAATTATATTGGAAGGTGTATTTCAGTGGCAAAACGGCCATGTCCCACCAACCAAATGCATTTGTGTAAAACTAAAAGAATTCCTTTGACGTGAGGAATTGACACTAGCCCTATGAACTGGTGCTTTGGTAGCAAAAATATAAGAAATGTCCTGAGGACTATCATTATGTCCACAGGTTAATGTTAATGCAGGAGGTGCAGAGTCCAGTGCTTCATTGAAATCTAAAGATATAATCTGACTGTTCAGCAGGATGATGCATCAGAATTTTACCCACAGTAAAAAGCACTGTATTACTGTGCTGCTTCATTTGTAGATAGTGCAGCATTAAACAGTTCATGTGTTCTAGTTTAACCCTATTTGTCTCAATTCAGCTCCAAAAAGAGATGAAAGGAGAGGAGGGGAATGGAAGAGAGAGGTCTTAGGCGAGTAGAGCTGTCAGACTTGTGAAGACAAGGTAGGGCAGACCTAGGGAGCTCATGGGAGGGCTACAACACTGCATTTCATGATAGTTGTTCTGTTCCTGATCACAGGCACTGGTTCCTGTTTGTAACTGTTGCAATTCTCTCTTCCAGAACTCATCTACAAAGAAGTAATGAATTCTGAAGAAAAGACTAAAAATGGCGTAGTTAAAGGACAGCCTTCTCCTTCAGGTACTCAGCCCATTGAATAACTTTGATATGTTTTCTGTACTGACAAAAAGAGAATGGAGATAGCTGAAGCACTTGGGCTACACTTGCAGTTATGTAGACCAGTTAAGAAGTTTTTATGAAATCCAGTGCTTCTAATGGGTTGACCTTGATTAATTGCACTCCAGTGTCATGTTAATACTTAAAAATTGGTCTGCTTGCTATTTGAGATATAGTTGTCCTGGTATTTTCTATGGAAAGATCTGTGGTTACATATTATATTGCTGTGGGTGGGGAGGCTTATCTCACACTATCATTATTATACTACTTATGGATGGATAACTGAACTAATACTCTGCTAGTTGACATAAACAAAATTGGTGATGTTAGCACGTATCCATCTGTTGGACACATGACGCTGCACCTCCCCCATGTAAGCATCTGGTACCTACTCTAGTAGTTTATCCTTTCAGAAGTCTGATAACATTAGAACAGCTTGCTGACAAGCTTGGTTGACACTTTGATGAGAAGGAAAAGTTGTCTTCAAACACAGATTCTTAAAGTCCTCTCACAAAAAAATCACAACTAAATTTTATCTGAGGAAAATTCACATAAGCAGTCTTTTCACAGAAATGCAAACTGTGACTGCCAGTACACAGAAATACATATTTGTGAAGGTATGCTTTCACTGGCAGACTTGAAGTGCCCAGATTTTGAGCACAGTATTCTAGTAGTGTTTATAGGTAAAACTACGTTCTGCAGAGCCTTTCTTCAAAGTAAAATCATTTAATTCAGTGTTCTCTGCATATTTTCAGATTTTTTTTTTTTTTGCATTCTCATTTTTCACTGGCTGCTGAGCTAACTTAATGTTAGAACAAGAATGCATCATTAGTAACTGACAGGACGAGGGCAAACATGGCAACAATGGAGGAAGTTAATAGAGTGCTGGATGGTAATATTAGAGTGCTAGCACTGCACCTGGATTTTTACATCGATTAAGTAAGAAATCAAAAACAATCCATTGTGTTCTTTCTGAGTAGCAAACAAAGTATAGGACATGCAGATTTAATTTACCAAACTACTGTACCCCAGAGAAATCTGGGGACCTGACAAGTATTTGATAAATCCTCATTCTTAAATCTCTCTCCCCTACAGAACAGTGGTTGCAGTCTGATTTTTGATCAAGAAACATTGTAGTTGGTGGTTTCAGGAATTAAACTACCCAGGGATTTCTTTATGTATTCCATGTTCTGTTTTTCCTATGTGGAAAGTTTTTATTGTTTATGTAAAACATTTCCAAACATACAAAACTGCCATTTCTTACCTGTCTGTCTTCTGCTGTTCCCCTTTGACTGTTTTTGGATTGTTAGGCACCAACAAGTATAGCAACAAGTATAGCAACTATTTAAAAATTGCTCTGAGATGAGGCTGTTTTATGAAACAGTAGATGTCCTGTTTTTCATCACTTTGTGTGCCTGACTTAATTTTTTTCAACTGAATGAAATACTGAAAGAATGAGGTAAAACGAGTCACCAGTTCTGAGCGTAAGGGAAATGAGGGAGACTTTATACACACATTGCTTGTTGGTCAGTGTTCTTGGCAAGAATTCAGAAGGCTAAGATTTGGCGCTCTATCAATAATCATAGCAAGCAAGCTGCAGATGTTTCCATTATTACTTGATCGGAGCTTTTGGGGAGACAGCTGAAGTTGACAGCACCAGGGATAATAGTGGGCCATTGATAGTGCAGGCTACTTAGAGTGCCTGTGTATCAGGGTGTCAGTCACTTAGTGCTTCCTCTTGTCCTGTGAAGAATTAGTTAATACAACATAGAAGCTTAAAATGTGGGGCTTAGGTGCCCCTCATGTTCATGTCCAACGAACAGAATCAACTGTGTCTAAAACTGTTCCCAACAGATACTTCTGCTGCCTGTTCCAAAAAACCTCTGTAGGCTACATTGTTTATTTTCAAAAAGCTTTTTGTATTGTCTTGCCTAAATCTTTTTTTGCTGCAGTTTAACTCTGTTATTGCGTGTCCTGTCTCCAGAGAACATGGAGAACGGTTTCCTCCATCTTTCTTTCTGGCAGCTTTTAGCTCACATAAATTCAATTATTGCATCCCTAATCAGTCTTCCTTCCTTTGAACTTCACTACCCGCACCTTTCAGTCTTTCAAACTTACTGCTCTTCTCTACACTTTATCCAGTTGACTTCTATCTTTCAAAACCTATCTGCTTAAGGCACTAGTATCGCTGAATTGAGTGGAAAGATTTGTGTGCAGGTGTGTATATATGTGTTACATAAATATGTAAGCAACATGTGCAAAACAACATATGCATGTCCATGTCCACACGTAAACATTGAATTTAATTTAGATGGTAGTTATTGCTTTTCTGTTCTTTCTATGTCACAAAATTGCTAAACGGTTCTGATTTATAAATTCAGGTGCGGTACTCCTTACTTACAGGCTTACTATTCAAAGGGTCTATGCCATATCATTACTTAGCTGGGAGAATAAAAGTGATTAGAATAAAATGCTTTCTCAGTGGAACTCAGTCACAACACTACGTGTGAGAAATAGCCACTGAATTTAATCAACCTTCAGGATTGTTGACTAATTCACACCCTTATAACATTAAGATATATACCTTTTATACACCTATATCTTCTCCAAAATACATATATATATATATATATATATATATGTTCCCTTTCTTTTGCAGTTCCCTTTCTTGAGCCTCACCATTGACCAATTTCTTAGCAGTTCCTCTCTTCTCCCTTTCAAAAAGCAGTTCTGAAAATTGCTCTTTTATTCTTCCCTTCCTGCCTTTTAGTTGCTGTCTGATTTGGTTAGTTTTGTTGCTATCACTCAAGAACTACTGGATACCTTTAGGAGTCCTCTTCTGTCACATGCAGAGCCTAAAATAAGCAGCTGATGGACTTGCCAAGCATTGCAACATTGGATATCAAGAGTTACTAATTACATGATTTATAAGAAGCTGAGCAAATCCCCAAGACAGACACAAGGCTTTTTTGGAAACAGCAGAAGCTGCAGTTCTCCTTTCAGTCCCCCCACTCTCCCTGCCCCCATCTATACCACTTCGCAGCTGAAGTCTTAAAGGCACTTCCATAACTGCTAATTAAATAGGGCTTCACAGGAGCCCTTTGAGGAAGGAATCCCTGCTTTACAGCAGGGAAGCTGATGTGTGGCTTAACAGAGTAGCTGTCAAGTCGATGGCAGAGCCAGAAACAGATCCCAGGAGCTGTTTCTCACCTGCTCTAACCTTTTGCTCTTTTCCTCAACCCTGCAGCCAGTGAGAAGCTTCCTGCCAAACAGCAAATTCATAAATGGGGCTCTTTTTCTCTTCTGAATGCATCTCTATCAGTTCTGCACTGTTTCACCTGGTACCCATCCCTTCAGGAACAAGCTGTTGTAGCACCAGGCAGGTGCTGAGCATAGTAAATGAAGCATTACTTATTGACTAGGACAGCTTTTGGTTGGGTTTCTGAGTGTTGCTGCACAAGTGCTGCTTTGTGCTGCTGAATTCTTTAATTCTGTCATTTAGGTTTGGTGTGGTTTCATTTGGTTTTGTGGGTATTTTGTGAGTCTGGGTGCTTTGGGGCTGCAACATTAACTATCAGGCCTGTGTGTCTTGTCATGTGGAATTGTGCTGAAAGCTAGGAATAACCATAAAAATGCACTTTCCAGAAACTTATGGGCTGAGTTGATACTTGCTAAAATGAACGCAGCAGGGTTTATTGAAATCAGTGGTGCCGAATCAGACAGAGTGTAACAAAATCTTCACCTATACAATTTCTGCAGCTATTTCTTCAGTTATTTTGCCTAGCTAAGTTGATCGCACATTCATCAAAGACAGCTGCACAGCAACAGTTTGATCAAAAGTTGATTGAACCTCCTGGAATTCTTTCCATTTGATTCCTGGGACAGTGTCCATGATTTAATGGCAGGCTTCTGTCCAGCACTGTAAACATTTAGAAAGGTAATATATTGTTTAGTCATTAATATTATTAAATTCAGTCATATTTTGACTATGTCTAAATGCATTTGTCTTGACTGACTAGTATTTTCATAAAATGCCACATAGTTTAATAACATGTAAACATGAAGTAAGAGTATTGTACTGGGTGATTACTGATCAATATGAATGAGGTACGTGTAAATAACTCTTAGAAAAATAAATCTTCTGTCAGAAAAGATGGATGATTGCTGTCTGCAGTCACCAAGGATATGTCATTGAGATTGCTCTGTCTTTTTGCAGCATTTACAAAATTAACCAGTTTATTTTCCAAATGTATCAGGAGAGTAAACTAATTCAAGGTTCTTCTGATGCCAGAGTATCTTTGTACTACTACAACAGCAGAAAGCAGCTCCCATCTGGGAGCTCTGAACATGAGCTATCTGTCTCTGTTTTGTGCATATTTATCGTGGATGTGTATAAAGGGAAGAAAAAGTTGAGGAAAATAGAAGAGTGGTTGGAGGTATGGTATGGTGGCTTGTTTTCTCAAAGTAATGTTTTTATTGCAAACTGGCAAGTGACAGAAATCCTCTCCTTTTGCCTATTTTGCCTAGGCTGTATAAATGGCTATTAATTTCTGTATTAAGAATTATGAATGAAGAATAGATGAGTTTTGTAATTTTACTAGGTGTACTTTATTAGGTGTGTTCTCTTGCTTTTCAAGGCAATAGATGTTAATTTCTGTCCATTTCGAGGAAATGAAAATCTGTAAAAGTCAGCTGAGAAAACTTTTCAGCTGTAAGAATGAAATGGCATCTATCTGCAGAACAATGATGTGTGTGTCACGGTGACTAGCTATGATTTCCAAATGTGCAATATCATGCAAAATCACATATTTTGTTGTCATGAATACTTAATGAAAATTAATGTATCCCTCTCAAACTGCAGACAGTGTTAATTTTGGTGGAAAGAGGACAACAAAATGTTGCCTCAAAGTTCAGTGGAAAAAAATACCAAACTGTTGTTTGCTGTTCAGAGAACTTAAGTATGAGCTGAGGTTAATGGGCAGAGTGACAGTTGAGCAGTCATAGGTGCATGAAAAATACATTCTTCGCGTGGCTCTGTATTTATCACACAATTATCTGCATTTATAGGACAGATAATTTCTGATAATATTCAGGGATGTGATACATGTTCAGTCACATTAATGATAATCTCATGAAGGTACATTCTTCATTTCACAAAGTCAGAGTGATTTTTTGGATAATACCTGGTACTATCATCATTTTACAGAGGACAGTTAAACTTGGATGCACAAAAATACTGTCACAACTGAAGTCCTGGGCTTAGTCACACAGTCCTTAACTAAGAGGAGGAAACCAGCCTTGCCTCCCCCCCCCAGCCATCTTCTCTGCATTGCCACTAGGTGATTTGATGCCACCCATTCTACTAACCTACAATAAAACTGGGATTTTATGGAGGATGGAGTATTTTATGAGAGTATGGAGGATTGGGTTGGTTTTTTTAATCATCTTATTGGTGCCTGTGTGATCCTAGCAGGCATCTGATTGTTAGGTGTTTTGTAACTCTAAGAAGGCTAGAAAGAAGTGGAGTGATAGACAGCACGTGAGCTATACGTCTTCAAAACAGACTGTTGAGGGAGAGAATTTCCTGGTAAAATATTTAATATTATCCAATGCCTAAAGTTTGTATGGTCCGTTTTCTGCTAATGTTTGCCATTGTTTAAAATGGTCTGTGTACTTACATGCCTGTTGCCACAAGGTAAGTATCCTTTGCTTTTTAAACTGAGAAGTTCTGGGGTTTCAGGTTTAATCACGTTGGTGTTCGTTTTCGTAGCACAGGTGCAGCAGTGAACAGCAGTGAAAGCCTCCCTCCATCCTCATCTGTCAATGACATCTCATCCATGTCCACGGATCAAACACTGGCGTCTGACACGGACAGCAGCCTGGAAGCTTCTGCGGGACCCCTCGGTTGTTGCAGGTGACTAGCCGCCTGCCTGCGAAACCCAGCGTTCTTCAGAGGATGATGTAATTTAGGAGGAAAAATTAACAGGAGTTAAGAGATGAAAAGGAAGAGAAATAAAATACAAAGATTTAAATGAAACAAACAAAAAAAATCTTTTCAGCCTGCTTCTCCTACACAGTTATGTAATGCGGCTAAGCTCAAGTGTATATTTAACTTATAGTTGCTCTGCTTTGGTCTTCTTCCAATGATGCTTACTGGGGGGAAAAAAAAAAAGGAACTGAAAAATCCTTTTTTTTACTCCCTCCCCATAAGATGTAAAATTAATGGCTGCAAAACCAGCAACCTGCAACTGTCCTTTTCACACTGGCATGACAAGGTGTGCAGTAGCCACTCTCAAACATATGAGTGTGTATCTGCCTTCACTCTCTGTTCTGTTGTCTTCTGCCCAGTGAGGTAGATAGGGATATATATGCATTTTTCTTTATATATGAATAGCAAATACACACACGTGCCAATAGAATTCTGGCACTGTATGCAGTTGTGTGCCTATAGGAACATGCACATCTGCATACGTACTTAGTGTGCACTCCACAACTAAATGGCCCATTTCAGGTGAACTGCATAACCACATATGTGATATTACCAAGTATATATTCTATGTGCTTGTTCATTGATGAGGTTGCATTGCATATCTTGTATGAGGATTTGTGGAAGTGTAAATAACCACATCAAACTGTGGCTCCCTCAGACACTTGAAGATGTAGCACTAAAATTTCTGCTGAGAGTTGTATATATATTTTGAAATTATAACCAGTTTGTATGGAAAGAAGCAGCCACAGAGCTTCATAGAAAAATGTTTGTCTGTGAATGTTAAGACTTGTTGTTCTGATTTTTAGAGCAGATATGCCAAGCTAAGACCAGGTTAGAAGGAAGCACATGTATCTTTGCAAGCTACAGGGAACAAGAATGAAGGTTTTTTATGCATGTCTAAGCTCAGAAAGATTTACCTCAGTAAGCAACTTCTCCTGTCAATGTGAAGTGAGTTATCATCTTAGTTCATAGATAGGCTCGCTATTATGAATTACATGAATGCTTGTATGTTAGTGGGTATGACAGGGCTGGGGAACAGGCAGATTATGATCAAAAGGACATGCAACAACTTGTTTTTATTTTATGCCTAGATCTTTACTAGGTTAATAGAGAAAGGATATTTGCGGCCCACTCCCTCTCAGTGTATGTTTCCGGCTTAGAGGTTGTTTTCCCATTAAATCATTCCCTTGCAGGGATCTCTGCTACTAAGAGAACAGGCCTTCTCTAGGTGCTTTTGGCTGTTCATTTGCTTATGACGAATCATCTGACTCTCCAAGAAGTTTTATCAGCCGTGTTACATGGAAAAGAACCACAGAGTGCATGGACCTAGTATTCCTATATTCTAAGTAATAGCAAAGGATATCAATCAGCTAGTGCGCTGGGCTGAAAGGGTCGCAATCAGGGGTCTTAGGCAGTTTTGAAAAGTTCCGAAGAACCCAACAGTGACTGAATATCAACTTGATTTTACCAGGTAATAATACGTAGGATTCCCAGTGGTAAGTAGCAGCAAGTGTTTTTACTAGAGAATGGCAAAACTCCACACAGAATTTGAGAACAACTGAATATTTTTCAGCCAAAACAGCAATTAGCATTTTCCACTGCAAGGTCGTCATTACCTGAGTTGGAAATTAACTAAAATCTGAGGCATCTCTCCTCTTACCAAAGCATGCCATGTAAACTGAAATGAGCTAAATCATACTCTAATGCTTTTCCAAATGTCAAAGAGAGAAACTGTTTAGAATATATTACTGGATATTTTAAATTCACTAACTCTTTATGTATTCAAAATTCTACCAAAATAGGACTGTTCTGTTAGGTGGCTTACAAGCCTGCCATTCTGTGGTAGGAAAAAAAATTGAGCATCAAGTCAGATTTTGTTCAAAGGGAAGAAAGCAAAGAAAAACCTTCTCTCCAGGGTGGGGAGGAGGGGAGATAAGTGGATATAAAATAATTTCAGACTTGGTAGGTCTGAGCTGTCTCAAAATTGCTCTAGGAAATGGGTTTTTTTCCCCAGGTATATTTCTGGTAGATTTTTATGGAAATTTTTTTGAGAATAAAATTAGGTCAATAATGTTCTAAAAACTCAGAGTAGTAATTGTAAAAGCAATAATTTACTACTGCTAAAAATATTTAGCAATATTCTCTCTTAAGCCATGAAACATCAAGTCATTGCTAAGTGATGTAACTCTCACTTCAAAGCCAATGATCATAAAAGTATTGAAAGGTAAACAGCAATGCTCTGTAGGTACGAAGGCAATAACACCAAGGGTGACTTCTTAGCAATAATGAAATGCATCACCTCCTGATTTAATTCACCATAGGTATATAGTAATAATATTCAGGTAACTGGTATCTGCTTTACATTCCTTAGTGTGCACCATTTGGGTGTGTTATTTAAAACAAAAAAAAGTGTCTCAAAGAGGCAAAGCTGTATGTAAGAGAAACTGCAAAAATACCACAAACGTAGACCGTAGAAACTTGGAATAATCACAGTTCATTGCCAGTGATATTATGGAGATGTGGCATAGGCAACAGCAGAGAAGCCATTTATAGTACATGGATGCTTACAGATCTCCCATGTTTCATCTATCAAAGCCAAAAAATGTGCTCTTAGTCCCCTGGTATAATTCAGTCTTGTTTGGGTTCGTGAGTGCTGGGTGGAGAACCAGTCACCATAGAAGATGTCCTAGTGATTGGCGCTAAATGAACCCACAACATAGAAGTTATATAGCTTTATTCCCAGAAGCCCTGATTCCACTAAGCACCAGTACTTGAACAACCATTTAATGGAGACTATAGGGATGCATACATAATTTTGACTAGCATGTGCTTTTGTCCTTTGCTCAGCAGCAGTCAATATCAGCATGTGCTTAAGTGCCTTGCTGAAATGGGGCCTAAAAGAATTACTGCATCTCTTTTTGTCCTCAAATTAGTCTCCTTTATGAGAAGCTCTATCTGGGTGAGGAGACTTGGGGCTGTCCGCATTGGACACTAGAAAAAAAGCCATCAATGAAGAAAAGCAATAGTTCTTTACAATTCTGGTCCTTGTATGTCCAAACTGAAGTAGCAACCATCGAACAGGAATAATATCCTTTGTTCTGCTTTGTGTCAGGAAGTTGGTGCTGTCAGCTGATACCTTAAAAGAATGCACGTACTCTTGAATAAAAGATTGCAGTGATGATGTTCTGTAGCTGTCTTAAAGTAAAAGAAATTTTTCTTTCAGATTCTAGAAGTTTTGATACCCTTCTCTTCAAGTCTATTCCCCTTTATTCCAATATTCTGTTCAGTTTGCTAATGATAGATCCTTTTCTTATTTTTCTTGCCAGTGATCTTTTAAATCTACCTCTGTTTAAAATGTTACTAAATAGTACTTGAGTAACAATTTTGACCTCATTCTCTGAGGTTTGCAGTTGTAAGCATAATTGCCACCACTGCAGAGATGTAGGAAATTGGGAAGCTGGAAATCTGTGACACATGTTCCAGATTTAGGCAATAAAGGGGCAATCAGAAAGCATATGCCAGAAGTAGCATATCTTCCATCTGCATGAATGGCAGCTGGACACGTTGGTATTTTTGAAAATATGCCTAAGAGCCTATTGGTATCTTAAGTGCTTGATTAGCCGAAGAAATTCTGTCCCAGATGGCTTACTTAAGTCATGTAGATAGCCATCAGCAGGGTGAGAAAAATGGCAGAAGCATCCTAACTATCACTGGCTGCTCAGAGCACTAGCTGCAAAAAATAACATTGAGAAGGTAGAGAGGAAAGTTGCTGCAAAACATTCCTGCTTTATTTTCAGATGGAGTACTTCTGGATATTATGAAAAAACTTTAAAAAAAGTCAGAATTGCTCTTAAAAGACCCTTCCTCCATTTTCCTTCTCACTGATGAGTTTAAGTGAGGATGAGGTTTGATTTATTTCAAGTTAATGCAAGGTTATGCATGTTTTCAATCCAAAATTTTCTGTAATTTTTTAAATTAGTCTTCAGATACTGACTTGGTAGCTGGAATAGTATCTTGTGAGTTTTGACTATATTCCATTAAAATGTAATAGATCTTTAGAGAGTTCAGATATTTGAGTTGGTCACACGCTGATTTATGTGAATTGCATTGTGGTTGATAATCCTCCCATACTATCTAGAATTCCATGGCACAGATGATAGATTCATGAATCTTAGCAAGCTTGCATTATATAAAGCAGAGCTTAAATTGGAGTGCAAGTATGGCAAAAAAAAAAAAAAAGCTACAGAAAGCCTGATCAGGTACTTCCCTAATGCACTGATGGTTTTCTTCTGGAAATCACCAGTTCCTGCACCATATTGGCCTCCAGAGATTACACAAGAGAGATGATCGTGTCACTGTATCACTCTTCTAAACTTATAACCAAGAATAGATTCATATATATGGTTTTATCTTCATATATATTGCTTTACCTTCAAGCTTTGGGCTAACAATACTGAAGAAACAAGACTTACTGCAGTGCCTTTAGGAAGTTTTCCAAAGTAGTGCTACTTAACTGATTTGGATTGTATTCTAACATTTGTCAGTGAGCACCAGTGATTTCTTTTCCACCAACATGTTTTCTCATTAAAAATATGCTAATAGTCAATTTTAGAACTGCCTGAGATTCAGTGCCAGCAAATCTCCCAAATTTTTTATTTTAAAAAAAAAAAAAAAAAAGGAAAAAATGTGTTTTGAGTATCCTGAAATCATTGTAAAATGTAATTGGAATATTTTAATTCAAAATAACTTTTAATAGCCAATGTTAGCTTATTTATATTACAAACTTTGCAGTATTTCAAAGGATCAAAAATTATTTTAGTTTCAGATCTATCTATATTTCTTTCTTCATGCTTATTGAGATTTTAAAATTTTGTGTGAATTCAAACATACAAAAAAAGGCATTTTGCAACAAACTCTGTGTGCTTCCAGGGAGAGCAATATGAAAGAAAACCTGCAGGGAAAGACTTTTCTTTTTATAGTCTGGCAAAAAAGTCCGAGTTAGTGGTTCACTTCAAGTTTAGCCTTTTGTTTTTCTTTGCTTCTGTATGTGTGTGTAGGAAAGAGAGGGAGTGCATATGGATGTGATTTTTAGAATCTGTGTTCTATTCATATTTGATCCAAGTTCTCAATGTGGATAAAGAGCGTAATTGTAACATAATCACGCATCTTCAAGAATCTGATGGCTGTGCTTATTTGAACTTCCACCACTTTACAAAGGACACAGTTAACAAATTGCAAGCTCAAGGTGATCTTTTTCACACAAACACACAAAAAGAAAATCATTGTGCAGTAGGTTTGAATATTCCACGAATATGTAAATGTCTTAATTAGTAAGATGCTTGGGGGAGGTGCGGAAATGGTGAACGTGTCATTTTCACTGATGAGCTGCAAAACAGACCTGTCCAGTGGAATTTAGTGGAATCTGCTTAGTGTATTAGGAACTTGCCAGTGTGGCCTGATTTTTTTTTCCTCTTTTCTTTTTTTTTTTTTTTTTTTTTTTTTTTTAATTATTGATTGCAAGAGGTGAACTGTTTAACTTAATTTCTGTTCAGGCTCATTGACCCATGGCAAGTTTGCGTTTTAAAGAGGGTTTGATTCGACAAAAGAATGTTGAAAAACTTCAACTGAGGCTAATGGTGCCTTTTTACCTGAGAGCGAAAAGCTGAAAAGCACATATTGAAGGAAGACACAGTCAATTTGGGAAATAAATGTATCCCTACCATGCCTATCATTTCAGACAGGTAAGCCTGTCTCTTTTGCTAATTTTCACTGAACAGGGCCATTCTTGTCTTCTGGAAAGCAAGATATTTATAATGTAAATAGTTGTATTGATTTTTTTCCTTCCTCTGTAACTAATATGTAATAATCCAACACACTATTTCTGTTAAATCTTTTACAATAAGGCCGCTATATGCCTAAATATGGTTGACCTCTGACCTTCTCCTAAGTCAGTCACATGCTGAAAAGGAGGGTGCTGGAGGTTTCAGTGTACATACAGAATCATGTATATTTAGTAAATTGAGTAAGTGGGACAAATGGCCAGTACACATTAAGCCACAACAGTAACACAGCTCCAGATCTTAACTAGCAAAAACAACTGTTCACCTTGCCATGTCCATCCTGTAATAAGATCTAAGTTGCACCTGCCTGTAGTTCTGCATGATCAGACTTCAAAGTATAATTAACAAGATCTGTAATGTATCACTGTTGATAAACGTAGATGTAAAAAAAAAAAAAAAAAAAAAAAAAGAAAAAAGAAGAAAAAACTTGACCAACAAAAGAAAATCGACAACAGCAACAGCTCATTATCAAGACTGGAAGATGAGACATGTCCGATTTTGTTGTGTAGTTATAGCTGAAAAGAACAACCAGTGTCAGCATAAATGGACTGCAGTAGTGACATTTGTTAAGGAACCAACGTTATTTCCATATTGTTTTGTTCTTACCCTGTTTTCCTTTGACCATCTGTTGTTCCCTGTGTGTAGTACAGGGGAGAACAGGGCCTCAGTCATCAGTGTTTTATGGGTCAGTGTCGCATCAATTATTTCTGATTTCTGTTCGTTTAGCGCTTACTGAACTAAGATGGGAATCTTGTGTTCTCCCACGTGTCAAAAGGAATCCTGTCAGAGCTTCCTCATGAGGATACTCTTCTCACTGCTGTCTTGACTCCTGTCGGTTGAATGACTTTGCAGTGTTCCCAATAAACAGCACAACACAGCAAACCATATTGATTGAGGGCTTCATTACATGTGTGTTGTGCATCTGTACTTTCACAGGGGCTCAAAGTCATGCAGGGACAGGACTCAATTGAAATATGGTATGTACTCTATGCATGACGCCTATATTACACCTTTATGACCTTATAGTGGTAAAACTGCTGATCTTTACAGATGTGGATTTGGACCATCTATTTTTTGGAGGAAAGTTGTAGTGAACCTCGGTCCTTATCCCACAAACCACTCGCTCCTATCCAGAGCAGCTAAGTGGAAGTTAAAGCAGTATGAGGGCCTTCTGGAGGGCCATGCACAGGGGTGAATTTCATGCTATTTGAATGTGATCTTGCCAAAAAGCCTGTATGTCTAGCAGGGGAGACTGTGACTGTTCTATAAGGAGTGTTTGTGTTGTTTACTTCAAAACAAGCTTTGCTAATTAAAATAGTATATTCCGGAGTCCTATTTGAATGGCATGAAGGGTATCGATGAAGAAGATACAAAGTATGCTCTTACAGCTCTCCTGGCTTCTTGTTTCTTTTCCTTCAGCCCTTGCTAGAGGACACAGATAAAGCTGTAAACATGTGGAAGTTGCCAGGATTACAAAATCGAGTTAGTGCTCCTTCTGATGTGCTTCATACGCTTAATCCTGTATACCACCATTCATTTAATAAGCATTTACAGCACTACAGAAACGTAAAGGGATCTAAATGCATATGAGACACAGACTTTTGTCTTTAAGTAGCTTAAGAGTTTATTCCTCTGGTTGACTGCCTAAAAATATTGGGGAAAAAATGACCATGTGACTGGACAGAATGAAGAAAAACTGCCAAGTAAAAGCTAGTCTCTCTCCCATCTCTTCCCCCATTAAAAAATGTAAAACAAAATCAAGACAACAACCACCAAAAAAACCCCCCAAAACAAACAAAAAAACCCCAAACCACCATTCCAACTGCAGTTACTATTTGGGGACTGATTTTTCACAAAGTTGAACACACTCCATGTAAAAAAAGAACAAAAAGGAGAGAGGTGCTGCCTTCTGGGAAACATTGCTGTTTTTCTAAATTCTTGCACAAGCTATCTGTGCTGATTATATTTCCAAGCAAGTCAAACCATAATACACAAAGGACACTTTTTGTTTGGATTTACCCTGTGTGGAGATTAAAAGAAAAATCACAAACAGCCTTCTGTCAAAACAATTTGAAGGCAGGGAGCTATAGAAAAGAATGAATTCAAGTACCTTGTAAGCACTGTACAGAAATTCTTACAGTTGTTGCGACTTAAATGCCATTTCAAACATACTGTGCAGAGCTGGTACTCTTGCTCTGACTTGCTAAAACAGGACAATTTTCAAGGTCTATTCTTCTCCCAGTTTGTATATACAGAGATTGGCTAAGCTACAACATATAGTACAAACCTCTGATTCACAGTGGCTAGGGAGTTTTGGCTTTGTGATTCTTACTGCAAAATGGGAAGGATAGGGACCAGCTTTTTTGTTTTACTGGGTACCTTTTGAGACAATTGACATCTTTTTTTGAGAGGTGTGCCCTTTTCAGGAGTTAGAATTTTTATGACTATATTTCAGTGATTTACACATCATTGAATCCAGATCTGAAGCTGTAACTGTGATTTAGCTTCAAATAACCCCGAGTCCTAAATTCCAGAAAATCTGAAGTTGTATTTGAACAGGACAGATCTATCTCCAATAATGCTCCTTGGTATTCAATGGAATTACCTTTTGTAGCAACAGACCAGCCTTGGAATTTTTCTTCAGTCAGCTTGTGTGATGGCCTAAACATCTCTTGTTTGGTAAGAGGGAGTATGTGTTGCACGCTGATGAGCTGTAGCAAATCAATGGAATCACCTGTGTTGAAGCAGAGTTGAAGGAAGGAGATCAAAGCACCTCTGCAAAACTCCCCCTCCCTCTCCAGGCAAACGAATGGGATGAAGGTCAGTGAACAACCTTCGTGCTCAAACTGATGCACATTCACTATGGTGTTATGAGGCCCATTTAAATGCACTGAGTCCAGTTCACAGTCCCCTTAACAGTGTGTATGGCTGTTGTGATCTGCATGTGGGAGTCACTTTCCAGTTCGATGGCAGAGTTGAAGTTTTGCTTCTCCTGTGGAACCCTCTGCTGGAGGCCGTTCAGTTTTGGCTCTGTTTCTGTGTGTGTGCTGATGCTTAGAAAGCAACAATTCCGCAGGCCCCATTCACTGCCCTGTGACTAGGACTCTGTTCAAGTACATACAGATAAAGACCCAGATTATCTTGCTTTTCAACATGCTCTCCCAAACCCTCTGTTAATGGTATAGCTTGGAGCCTGAATTGCAAATCTGCTGTGCCTCCAAGAAAACATCATTATTGGTATAGTGTAAGGAGCCATGGACGAAATTTAGCTGGTTAAATTAATACTGATTTCCTAATGTATTTGTCTTATTTTGAAATCGACTGCTGGGAAGGAGTAAGTGTTGTTTTTCTCCTGATGTTTCCGTATGATGTTCTGTCTACATTCCAGGAGCACTTATATATGTAATAGTAATTAGGGTGGTGGAGAAAATAGCTCTCTTTCTGAATATGTCTATTTAATGGATGGACTGGAGCTTTTGTTAAGTAAGTCCCATTACGGGGAGTGGCTGACTGTTGCTGTCTGGAAGATTTTAGCTTTTCTTGCATCATAGGCCTGGAACTAACAATGGGCGCATTTAACATTTCTCTAGGCTAAATTTGAAATGGGTGAAATTATTCCCACCTCTACTTCACATCTAACGTTGGAGAATAAGGGGAATTGTCTTTGATTCTTACAAACTCATGAGGCAGAAATTACAAAGAAGTACTTGTTGCAACAAAATACCCCTTCCATTTTCCAGAACAATTAATGGTTTAATGTGTGGATGAGGTAAAAATCTGTACAATGACCCCTTCCTGCTAGGTAAAGACGTGGTAAAGCTAGGTAAACCCTAGCTAGGTAAAGACGTGTCTGATGTTACAAGATTAAGCTGTGTTAGCGATTAAGAAGTTGATGGCAGATACTATGAAAACGTCTTTAAGTCTTGATTTGTCATCAACAAATGTTCAGAAAGATTACCTCTGGACTTTTTTGTCTTGGAAGATATGTTTATGCCCATGCTTTGCTGGATTTGTCCTCAGCATTCTCTAGATGATATTCCTGCTCTTGGAGTAGTCTTACCTTTTCAGTTCAGTTGCATCATCTTAGAAGGGAAAGGATATGTTTTAAGTGTTCGCATCAGAATGCTAAATCACAGCTAGAATAAATGTCCACTTCTTGGTTTCCTTTTTTATATTAATAATTACCCTAAGTAATTACCTTGAATAGCAAAAGTAAAAAGTCCTGGAGGTACGTCACCACAGAGTGCTGTTAAATGTGCCCACCCACACCTGTTTTCCAGACAGCAGTCTGCCTTTCAGGGAAAGACTTGCGGATGTAGGTGTTCAGGGGAGAATGGGGACTATTTCTTAATGTCTCAATCCAGAATTAACAGGGTTTGAACACAGATAAATTCAGAGTATGTACAAGAGCTCTCTTTGGTAAAATTGGAAGTACTCTAGGGCCCAGCACGAAACTGAGTGGACTGAAGGATGAAGCTCTGGTTTTAAAATTAATTAACTTTACGAGAAATACTCCAGGAATCAAACCTCATGTCTGAATACCACTGAATTTCAGAGTTCCAAGAGCCAGAGCCAGAACATTGTCCAAATTCTTCTTCAAAAGCCTAATGCCATGTAACAGATCAGAATGTACAGCTGTGTTCTCACAGCAGGAGTCCTCTGAGATTTTTAGCATATGTCTTTCTGAAACATCAGTTAGTTGAAGGATTATTGTGATTCTCTGCATAAAGGAAAACACTAATTTTTGGCAACGTGCAGACCTCTCATCTTTTTTTCACCAGAATTAGAAAAGTATTATCTCCTTGAACAACACTGCAACACAATACCATGCTGCTGACTGCACATGGGTCAGTGGGAGAATGCTGGCCAGGTTTCAGCACAGTTGTACTCATCAATTTCAGCTTTCTGACTCCGTTTTGTCACAAGCACAAGACAGAGTTAGTGGACACGGAAATAAAATTACAGCATGTATTGCTAAAGTAATTCATTTGCCAACAGCATCATGTGATTTTTGAATATATGAAGGAAGTTTTAATTTCCCTTTTTGTCCATAATTACTATAATGAGCAAATTGACAGCATAACCAAGCTGTCCATCAGTTTTAGCATTGAGTTTTTAAGCAGTTAGCACAGACACAAAGGTAAGCACTTACATGTACTGCAGAAATTCACTGCCACTGTTATGTAACACCGAATCCAGAGGGACTGTGATTCCACATCAAATTTGCACTGTGTTGCAACCAGTTCATGGGACCATCCAGTAACGGGGGAGGAAAAAAAAAATTAAAAAATCAGAGTGTGCAATGTAAAGAGTTTTTTTAAAGCTGATGGAGGAAGGCAACCATGGTTATTCCAGCTTCTGCTGTGTTAGATCAGATCCCTTATCTCAGGTTAATGTTGCGCTCATCTTACTCCTCTGAATATGGTATTGCAGAGCTGTACAGACACAGCTCCCTTCAGCAAAGACGCACGATACAGGTGAAGAGTGCCACCTAAAGGCAAAAATGTGCTGCTGGCTCCAGCAAGAGCAAAATTGCGTGAACTCTTCAGCCTGTAAATCATCTGCTTGTTGCATTTCTTCTCCAGCCAGACTGACCCTGGACAGTTCATCGTGTACTTGATGGTCTGGAGCGTTTCTTGGACAAAGCATAATTCTACATTTTCAGTAAGTTTTCGTTAATTTTTCTTTGATTTCCAATAAATTTTGTGTATGAATGTGTGTAAATCACTCCCTGTTGCGCAGGGGATGACAAGAAAGATGGTCAAATGAGCAGAATTGAGGAGTAGATGACGGTGGTGCTAAACTGATTGGAGGTGTGGGTAGACTTGGCCACCATCAATCTCTTCAAAACTATTTGGAGTCCTGGAAGTAGAAGGCCACAAAGAATTTAGGCAATTACCTTTTATGAATTTTCAACTGTCTGGTCTGTGTCCGACTTGAAATTACATAGTGAAAACTTCTTCCAAGAGAGCATACAAAGATATGTCCAAATAGACATGCTACGTAAGCAGATTTCTCTTCCCTTTAGATAGCTCAGCCAGCAGTACAATTGGACAACACTATCATGCTGGGAAATTGCTTTGTGTTAAGTTCTTTTCTCTGCAAATCTGCTCTATTTGTTTTCTTTTTCTCTTTTTATGTCCACTTTAACAGAAAGGCATTCTCTGAACCATACCTTAAATATGCCTTCCTTCAATTTCTGGTAATATTAAAAACAAGATGGAGCTTTCTGACTTACCACAGTACCTTTTGGAATCTACGCAGAACTTTTTTCTGGTTAAATTACTATATTTAACACAAAGCAATTCCCAAGCAGGAAGATGTTGCCAATCTCTGTTTCCTGTTCTCTGAGGACTCCTCTTCAGTGGACTCTGCCCTGATAGTATATGGGCTCTATCCAGCCATTCCACCTATACTTACTGAGGTACTATAGATTAAAAAAAGAAGGGGATGTAGTGAAACTGGAGAAAAAGTAATTACACATCTGTAGTGGTAACTGTTTCCTAAAAAAAAAGATTGCCATGGTATCTGAATCCGTCATTGACTCCGTTTTCTGTGTTTCTTGCTTTGGAGACTGACAAGTCTTATGTCCAGTGTGGTGTGTAATGTAGTAACATCTGCCTTATTATCAAGGAACAATTATAGAATGATAGAATAGTGTGGGTTGGAAGGGACCTGCAACCCCCCTGCAATGAGCAGGGACATCTTCAACTAGATCAGGTTGCTCAGAGCCCTGTCCAATCTGACCTTGAATGTTTCCAGGGATGGGGCATCTACTGCCTCTCTGGGCAACCTGTTCCAGTGTTTCACCACCCTCATCGTAAGAAATTTCTTCATTATATCTAGTCTGAATCTACCCTCTTTTAGTTTAAAACCATTACCCCTTGTCCTATTTGAATAGGCCCTACTAAAAAGTTTGTCCCCGTCTTTTCTTATAAGCCCCCTTTAAGTACTGAAAGGCCACAATAAGGTCTCCCCGGAGCCTTCTCTTCTCCAGGCTGAAAAATCCCAACTCTCTCAGCCTTTCCTCACAGGAGAGGTCTTCCATCCCTCTGATCGTTTTTGTGGCGCTCCTCTGGACCCGCTCCAACAGGTCCATGTCTTTCCTGTGCTGAGGACTTCAGAGCTGGATGCAGTACTCCAGGTGGGGTCTCACCAGTACCACTAAACTATGGAGATAACTTTGTCATAATATTAATTAGTCCTTATCTCTATAACAACTTCTTTAGCAGTGGAACCAGTCAGGAGTGGCAGACTGAAGTTGAAAGAAATCACACGACTACTGTGAGTAATACTGCTTGAGGCTAAACTTTCCTTTAGATCTATACAGTTGAACCTGATGCTCCCACACAGATTTAAACATTATAACATTTTAGAAAACATGCATCTTGCCAAGTGATACAGTTTGTATCTTCTATTTTTAAGCTCTAGTGCATTTATTTATTAGGGGCTACTCCATCAGGTCAGGAAATGAGCTCTCTTAAAGATAACAGCATTCAGTAATTATCACATCTCTCATTTCACCATGTCAGAGAAGCCGCTTAAAATGATGATTACATCCAAATTCCTGCTACATTGCCTGTAAGAAGTGTATTACAAGTAAAGAAAAAAATGTTACTGCATCAACATTGCAATCTTGCTGTGAGGAGCTAATGACTTTGCACTTCATAGTGAAGTGCATGCAGGAAGTTAATATTTTCATTGATTTGATGGTATAGGTGATGTACAGTTAATATGCAGGGAATAGCTACATAATATAGTAAGTGCACAAAAGAGAATTTTTTTTTCTTCAAGAAAGAGCATTAAGTGGAAGAGCAGTCAGAGCAATAACAGCATAGCAACTAATAGAAAAATTGCAGTTAATTCACCAAGCTAAATAGAAAATATTTCCTTACCAAATTTTTTGTAAAACAGAATCCAGTAAGGCCTGTCTCAGGCAATGAGTTTCTATCAGGTGTTTTGTTTCTTCAAGTATGAATTACCTACTATGTGTGCTGTGTGTAAGTCATATCACAATGCTTAATATGTTTAAAGGCTAGTTAGGAAAGTAAATGACATTGTATATAGGCAGCAGTTGATTTAAATTAGTGTGGTGTTTTGGGGAAATATCCCTGGAAACATTTTGGCACAATAGCCTCTTTTTTTTGTTACAACACAACACTGAAATATGGCCATAGACTTGCCCCCAGGTCACTGCAACGCAGAGGATATTTTATGTTCTCTTCCTTTCATTCTTTTAACTACTGAGGAATATAGTTGTCTCAGTAACAAATTAATCTACCATAGTGGCTTTTTTTGCAATTACTCAAGTCTTTATGTGAGAATGCATTGGGTGTTTTTAGGAGTTTTTATGTTGGAAGAAAATAAAGCAGGTTGTTAAGAATGTGGGACAATCGTTTCAGCCAAGCTGTGCCAACACTAATGAACTGATACGCTACTGGACTGCTGAGCAGCTGGTTGAAGCAATTCGATTGTTGGCGCTGTGTTCAGCATTTTGAACTGATGAATGAACACTTGACAGCCGTGCTGGTTACAGTCATCACTCTCTTAGGAAATTCCAAGTTTAATGAGCACAATAGAACAAAGCAATACCTGCTACTTGGAAACAGTCTCTCTGTAGGCAAATGGTTTTAAATAATACCAAATCAGAACTTCACCTTCAGCCCAGGTCAGAAGTTGGTTCAATACCACATGTGCTGTTGGAGCATCAGGCTTTTGTAACCTTGTGTAAGATTACCCCTGAAACACCCCCCCACACATGCACATCAGGGTAGGGATGAATGGAGAGCTGGGGATGGTCAGCACGTTGTCTCACCGCGTGAATACAGGCATGCTGGTTTTGCAGTGCAGAGAAGCAGTGGACTTCCCATCATTCCTGTCCACGCTAGAAGGACTTCTCTGTTTCTGCACGGTGTTCTGAGAGCAATTGCTGGTTTGGGGGTTGTGGCCTTTGATGCCAAATAATTCAACTTGTAGGTTTTGCTTAATTTGGCGCATGATGTTTACCCTGAGGTTCAGTAATGTGAACTGGAGTGTTTATTGTCACACAGACTAAGAACTAGTCTTTGGTTTGCCCGTGGGAGGCCTCTTCTAACTAACTCATATGGCTCTGACCTACCCATTCAGATAGTTTCAAACTTAAAAGACTAAGGCAGGCAACTCCTAAGGCTGGGAAAGAAAATTACTATTCTTCAACTCAGCAGGACTTAAAATAGCAATTAAAAGAACTAACATGATGGTGATAAAAGTATGGGTGGTGTACTTTTATTGTTTAAAGTACCCTTTAAAGTTTAACCCTTTCCCTCCATGTTCTTGTCATAAAATCTTGACCTCCGCTCCCAGGACAAAAATGTTCTAGGAGCAGAGTTTACTAGTGTGATGCATTACAGTCTCCTCCTCATCTCAGTCATGGATGCCACAGCAGCGTAGAGTTAAAACCTCAATGAGAAAGGGACACTCAGGTACTTGCTGCAGTCATTCCTGCACTGCAGACCCCACGCGTCCATTCTCCTTTACTAACAACGCTCACACAGGTCCAAGGCTGTATCCCTCATTCAGGCAAAAACTCCTCCTTCACTAAGAGATTTGGCTGAACAAGGAGGTCAGAATCAAGGTCAAACCTTACATACAGATGGAGGCAGAGAAAGAAACTGTTTAACTGCTGAGACTAAATGTAATTATTTTCTGTAAAATAACTAAATAAGTAGCAACTCAAGCAGTTTTAGCTCATTTTTCTTTTGTACTGATTGTGACTGATTTTGTTCTGGTGTGAGAAGGAGTTAAATGCACAGTTTCTCTACAGCAGGGCAGTGAAGAGTCTGACAGCCCCATCCTCTTCTCTGCTCCCTGAATTTCAACTCCAAACACCACCAGACTTTTCAGAAAAGTATAATAATTTCAGGAAATGACTTACCTATGTCTCCTATCCTGAACTAATTATATTTTTTTAGAAGGAAGAACCAAAAAGATGCTCAAGATTTTAAAGTTTCTCTGTATGAATAACTACTATGTGTATGTGATGAAAATAAAAGCAAGTCTTTGAAATCAGAACCATAGTGTGGACTGTTTCATACATTTTCACCTCTCAAACCCTGCTTTTCAAGGGTATTATTATTATCAAATGCAGTGCAGCCATGTTTGGCAATTGCCCTCTCAAGAACAGCGGAACAAATAAGAAACCTTTGCCTTGCAATTTAGAGATACTGGATGTAGTTAGTTTCTGTATTGTGGTAATACTCTGGCTTCTAGTGGTAAACATTTGACATGACATAATATTTTCAGCCACTTCCTTGACAAAAGAATTAAAGATTGAATAATATACTGAACTAGGAAACAATTTAATGCCAGTGTTAATTCTGGTTCATTTTTTTTCTAATACTTTGGTATTCAGGAATGGTATAAAATGTTAGCTATGCTTACTTTAGTGCTTTGATTACAACTGTTTCGCTAACAATTCAAATCCATTTACAAACACAGCACTGAGGAAAAACCTTGTTTTTCCTCCAGACATCGTTCACAAATACTTTTTAGACAAAGCTGTAACCTTTATTCAACGAGAGATTGAATAGCATGGAAATAGGAAGGTACTCTGATTTAAAAAAAAAAAAAAAGTGAAGGGCTTTTCATGTTTTATCTTGGCCATTTGTTATCTTACAATTTTGGTTAGGATAGTAGACATAAATGAAATGTCTAACATTTCCAACAGTGTTCCGAAGTTTCACCACCACCAGGATATTTCTTCCAATCCATAAAAATTAAGTCAGGTTTTATGGAGGGAAATCTGAAACTCATTCTATATTGACATCAGATTTTTATAAAATTATTTACATCTTTTTTTTAGTCAAGGACAGATCCATTGGCACAAACTGCACAACCACAGTGTATTCTATTGTTTTAATAACTAACAGTATATATATATATTTTTTTTTAGGCTGTCAGGATGTCCATTTTGTTATCTATAGTGTGCTCCTGTTTCATGTGCTACTGTCTTATGAGTGCTGCCATACATTGAGGTTGGCCATTTGTATAAATGCTACAGCTCTTTTGTTATCCATAGCACCCTGTGATTCCTCACTTGTCTTAGTAGAAGTCCTACAAATCAGGACTGGCCACCTGTGAGCATACCTTTAACAAGTTGCAAATTCAGTTTCCTATGTTCAGAGATGAACTTCCCAGGACTCAAAATCATATGCAGAAAACCAATCACCTCCCTCTTCCCCACCTGTTTTTATCAGAAATAAGAGATTGTCAAAGATGTCGCAAATAATGACACTAAGATGTCCATTAAGGAACTTTTGTTATGCTGATGATGCAAATTTTTTATTATCCTGCACACAGTCTGAATTAAAATTTGCCTGGGTCTCCCTGTATTAAGAATCTGTGAAGCCAGATATTAATTCATTATCAATTATAAAAAGATAGCTTGCATTCCTACAGAATGGAGAAACAGAGGTAAGATACTTGTTATTGTTTAACTCATCTATGAATGCGAAAGTGTGCAGGAGATAGCAAGAGACTGAAGGTAAATTTAAATACAAAAAAAGTAAAAGATGGTACAGAGAAAATACATATATACAATCTTTTGTATAAATAATTCTAAAGTTTCAGTCACGCTTATCTGTTTATTTAAATAGCATTACAGGACCACAGATTTTGGGGAGAAACATGCTATTCCAGAAAGCTGTCAGTTCTGGTGTTTTGAAGGAGACAGAGGTTTTGGTCACAGCATCCATGCTAATGGTGTGCCAGCTGTGCCAAGAAGGTGTCGCTCTGCTGCAAGTACTTGAAGCATATTATATGAAATATAAAACAAGCTTAACATCCAAGCATGCACATGGCAAAATATTAAACTGAAAGATTAAGTAGCATGCTAATTGCAAGTGCATTTCTTAGACTATCTGATTTTGTTCATTATTTGCTTTAACAGTGAAAGAAAAGATGTCCAGGGTGAAAAGGGAGCTGCTTTGTTTCTTTCAGAGCAGAACAGATGCGCATCAGATCGCAGTCCCTTGTGTAAGCAATACATTTCAGTTCTGCAGCATTGCCAAGATAACATTAACAAAATCAGCTGAGTTTCAGATTTGTTTTCTTGAACATTTAAGTCACTTGACTTAAAGTGTCTGTGGAACAGTCTGTGGTTTGCAGTGAAGTGTGTTTCTGAGACAGAAAAGAGTATCTACAGTGTTAAGCCAGTTACAAGTGGGCAGTACACTAAAATACCTGCTTTTGGATTACTGTTTTGCTAGTATTCTGTAATAGAAAGCAATCCAGCAGTGTCATTAAAAAATATCCTCTGGACCCCTTCTTGGGTAATAATTACACAACGAATGGTAACAAGGACTTTACTCTGAGCTTTAGCAGGCATAGTTAATCAGTGCAGCTCCATTGACTTCAGTGTATTTATGGCAATATCAGTAAATGATCTTACTTGCAACATCTCCCTTCAGAGAAAAAACACACTGCAGAATAACTCGTGTTACGCTTGCTATGCTTCATACCATACTTGAACATTTGGAAGTATTAGTTTGGAAGACAGATGAATGGTACTGGCATTGGAGTAGACTAACACACTTAAAACAAAAACTGCTTTAAAATGAGATTTTCTAGCTATAAAATAAAGTGGATGCTGCACCGTTGGTGAAAGCAACTCCCAGCTAGAGTGGGACAGGAGAGATAGAAAGAGATGAGCCAGTGGGTGGAAATATACAGGATGTTTCAAGTCAAAGGGTGAACCGAGTCTGCAGATAATTACAAACACATGAGCAGCAAGTTTTAGTTGGGCATAGAAATGGCTAAGAAGGCAACCGAGAATGAAGTAATCTCATCCCCACTCCTGGAGCAAGAGTGTGGTCGTGCCACAGAATTCTAACCTCCCCGAATCTGGAAATTCTTAGGAAAGCTGCAAGAAAGGAGCATGTATATAGGACTGTTAGGACAGAGTCTAACTGCAGGATAGCATCAGACAGGCAAGACAGGAAACTACCATGTGCTACTGCAAGGGGTAAGTTTGTTTTCTTAAGTGTTTAAGTTCCAAAAGCAGATCACATTGTCACTGCATGTAGGATATCTATTGTGAGTCAGCTATCTCCAGTGAGGTCTCCTGTACCATGTCAATTTACACCAGAAAAGAGGACTGCAGGTGCAGTGATATAACAGAAAACCCCTGCTCTGGATTGGAGTGGGTCAAGAGGAAGTTAATGTGTGTAACTCAAATGACTGCTGATTTATTGATGGCTCATGTATATGGTATTTTTTAAATTATTAAGACCTCCCTACAGGTTTTTTAAAAATTATTATTTCTGCCCTAGAAACACAAGGACAACTCTTAACTACAAAGGGTTTGAGAAGTGCATTTTTTGAGAAGTGCATACCCGCCCACACAGTGGAATTTTGGATAGAATTCCTCCTTTTTTGCCTTTTCCAAATTACATCACAAGACTGCTCTGGTCCTCCCTTGTTTTCTTTTTTTAGGTACTTTCCTTCTGAGTACCATTTTATGCATAGTGATGCTCAGAGAACTCTGATTTAGGGCCCAATGAGCAAGAAAACCTTGTTTTTTCTTAATTGCAAGGTACATCTGCTTTTAGCCCCCAAATTTGGGTTGTCTACTCATGGAAGAGCAACCACAGCATTTGACTTGGGTGTGCAGTCACTTAGTCTGCTTGAATAATTCCAAAGACTGAATAACCAAACTATACTTGTTTTGAACAAACATGAGCCATCTGCAGGCTCATGTTTATTTACACACACTACTGATCAGACCACTTAAAAAATAAGTTCACAATTTACATGCAGAGAAGTCGTATATCAGAGGGCAGACTTCTCCAGCTAAATACTTCAGAAACTTTTGAGCTAATGTAGCTTCAATTCTCTGCCTTGTTCCACTCACCAGGTAAGTTTCCTGAGCATTGCCAATACAGACTAGCCTACCATCAAAAAGAAGATAGTTGATTCATATTAAATTTGAGTAATGTTATGTCTGCTTTTCTTCAGTAGAAAGAAAAATGACAATGTAATAATGGAACTTGTCAGGCTTACTTATATAAAATACACTGCTCATATTGGTATAAGGCAGCCATACCAGCAGCAAATACAAATCTTAAAGGCTGTTTTTAAAAATAGTAATATATTTCCCCAGGAACTGTGAAAAGATGAGTTCTTCAAATTTTCAGTGATCTCCAGATAAATTCATTTTCCATAATTCACTTTTTATTCCCACTCTCACACAGCCTAAAAAATGTGGTTATTTTCCTCAGGTGATTTAATATCTAATGTATTCCTACAGCCATCTAGCAATGATAAATTCATTCAGGTTAAAATAAGAAATGAAAAATACAGTCTTTCATATTTTGTTTCCTGCATGTGCATAACGTATGGTTAAGTTTGCTTGTTTAAATCTCAGCCTGATAAGCCTTGGAGACAATGGTTCTATTTAAAAGTTGTAAAGGAAATAATTGACACCAAATAGTTTCCTGTAATAGAAAAGAGATTTCTCCCCAAACGCATCCAGCTAAGGGTTTGGGCCAGCATCTGATCCAATAGTACATGCTAAACCCCCTTACCTGAAACTTCATTTTAAACTGTCATACAAACCAGGTAAGTTAGTGATAGACTTGGTCACACTGCATTTGGGTGCATTCCCCTGAATTTTTTTTTCCCCCCAAACAGGAGATTAATAGAGGGTGCTAGATACCCTCTATTAATTTTCTTTCACCTTGTTTTTTTCTTCCTTTTTCTTCCTAATAGTTACATGAAAGATGACCAGCTTCTGCCTGTCTATGAGGCTTCCAAGTCAAGAATCTCTGTGGGTTTTTAAATTATGACTTCCTCAAACCCTTAAAGTACTAGCATTTTCCAGATTGCCTAGCAAATACTATTTGATGGACAAGCCTCACAGAATTACAGGTATGTCTAGATTAGGCCTCAATTTTACCAGTTCACCCCTGGCTAAATACAGTCCTGTCACACAGAAGGATGTGCCCATTCAGTCTTGCAGGGAGAGCTGTCAAAGTCATGACAGTTCACACCTTGCTTTTACTGACTGCAGACCCTTTGTCACTGGACCACTGCTGTCTACCACATGGGTATGGTGCTCTGGCTCTCCAAAATCCTTGGTGCTGGCTCTCTAGAGGACTATTTACTATTGATGGTCTGTAGAAAGGGCAGAGAGTGTCCCTACTAAGGAAGAACAATCTCTGAACACTTAAATGAAAAGTTAACAGCTGGGGAGAGATGAAGGAAAAAGTAGGGCATCCTCTGGCAGAAAAACAAAATACCAGATAGTCAGAAAAAACGAGTCATTACAGAAATGGACTATCTCTATGCAAGTCTATAGATGGAGGAGGGTCAGCTTTTCCTTAACAAGACACAAAAATTCAATAACAAGAAAATGTACTGCTGCTCCGTTCCCAAGCCCAGAAATAGTCTGCTGTTCTTGAAGTTGTCAAGGTACTTCTCTATGGAATTTTGGTACATGAGGGTTGGAAAGTATGTTGTAGAAAAACATATGCCAATATTTTTCTCTGTAAATAATGGCAGTTTCCCAATTCTGACCTCAGGTAGACCTCCTATGATATGTATCACAGGGGACTAAGTGTTATTTGTAGTGTGCAATAGTATAATCCAAGTAATAAGAGCACTCCGTTAATGATGACCTCTATACATTTTTTTTTTCTTCAGCTTTAACTGGTAATGTGGTTATGATTTGCTGTCATGGCATGCTGTACAATTTGAATATACCCCTTCGACGTATTTTGCATTCATGGTAAGTGTGCCTCCCCTAGGGCACTATTATTTTCTATTTCCATTCCATGCAATGGAATAAATTACACAGAGATGTGGACAACACAATCAAATCCTACCACAAGAAATGGAAAAATTACATGTTTTCTGCTTAAGTGGGAATTAAACACTTTAAAAAGCTTCTTTGAGGACTATCATTTTAGAATGAGATTATTCTTTGCACCAGTGGTAACAAAAGACAGATAATGTCTCACTAGTGGCTCTGTTTTCCCATCACTCAAATGTCATGGCACAGATTGTGCTGTCCAGATACATAGCAGACACTTGAATTAGTAGACTTTCCCATTCCCTGACTCTATGTCTATCGTGGATGTGCCTGCCTCCAGAGCTGCTGCAAATGTGGCAGACAAGCACTGTGCCTCGAGCCTTGTTATCTGTCTGACAGCTCCCTGACATGCTCCTCAACTTGTCGCACCAACCCATGCTCTGACCCCAGTGACACAGCTCTGCTTTTGTGTCACAGGCTTTGCACCCAGCCCTCCCATGCACATCTCCCTCCATAGGCCCCCAGAACACAACCAGATCAGCCCCAGCAACTCAAATTCCAGCTAAGCGCTCTGACCTTTGCAATGCATATCCAGTTTGTTAGCTATGTATCTAGCCCCAGCAGCTCTTGCTTTCAATCAGCAATATTTATGTGGGGAGGAAAGCAGGGAGAAGGAGCAGCTAAGGCCTGAATTCTCCTTACCTCTTCAGGGTGTATGTGCTGTCTCGGATGCATGATACAGGAACACTTGGTTTTGCTGGTGTACAACCTCTGTCTCTGTTCACTGATGATATTGTGCCATGGACTGCTGTGGTTCACTGTGGAAAGAGGATGTATAAAGTGCTTGCGAATTCAATGATGCTATGTAAAAGAAACGTACCACCACATGCTGTTGCACCGGTCCACTCTGTATTGCTATTTCTTCTATTAATGGATTCAGCCATCGTTGTGTGGTTAATGATGATGACTGACTGTAATTGACATAATAAGATGCATTCTGTGAGTGCAAAGTAGTTGGATTGTAATTAGTCATGTGATAAGTATACATGGTACATTTTATGCTTGAGTTCTTAAAAACACAAGCTGCCAAACAACGAGAATGAGGTACAGTTTCTTTGATTTTTACGTGGCACGGGTAAATTAGTTAAAGTAGTGTCAAGCCAAAGAGTTGCAACCTCAGAACAATGGAAGTTACTCAAAAGATCAGAACATTCTTACACTCTGACTGCACTTGTATACGCTAAATTCTGTTGCAAGTGTAGCCTGAAATGCTCCTTGTGTGCAATGCCCTGTAATTCCTAAACATGCTGAGTAAATATTTTATTTAAAAGCATAAACTAGTGGTTCTACCATAAGGAAGTATTTTACAAAGAAGCCCTTTGAAATTTAAATAAGATAGTCTTCTACCTAACAACCTCCACAGTTGCAGGGAGAAAAGGGCATGTTTTAAATTCAAAATAGTACAGGACATACTATGAAAGGTAGTGAAGTGAAAATAGATGAATAACTATTGCAATGTGTTTCTTGCAATGCAAGAAAACCTTCCAGAGACTAAGCAAGAGTCTGATTCCTTCTGGACTACCAGCTCTTCTGTAGGAAGAGCGTGGGACTGGAAGTCAAAACTTCCAGTACTTTGCACCAAGTTCAATGCGTAACCCTGAATATATCAGGTCATGCCTCAGTTTTTCCTTCTTTGAAATGTGAATAATATTACCTTTCCATATGTGTTGTGAGATTTAGCATATCAGTATAGCAACCTGCTTTGAAATCTTCAAGAGGCAGGAGTTACAGATGTCAGAATATTATCAGGCATAGAATGACACATGAAAATACATAATTGGGATTATAAAGCTAGAATTGAAAATTAAGTACTTCATTAACACTTCACCAAATTGTCAAGTGTTCCCTTTATAGGGATTAAACAATGACCTGGCTTTTAGAAGCGAGAAACTTTTCCAAGGGCGTGTTTCTATTGCAAACTGTTTTCTGTCTCTGCTTGTTCTGAAAGTAATTTACGGCCAGGGGATACTAAAGAAATTTCTCTTTGGGGCTAATGACTGTTATAAATTCTGTTCAGGTTTCCAATTGTGGAAATATATAGTACAACAGCAACGTAAAAAAGACTGTCCAACATACTGCTTCATCTGCTTCATAGTACAAAAGTTCCAGTTAACAAAGCAGTAAAACATTATTAGGAGAAGCAATGCGACACAGCTAAATAGAAGTAGGAAAGAAGTGTCCAAAAACTGTTATATAATTATATTAATCAATATAATTCTTTTAATCACCAAAGTAAATGTGAAACTTCTACAGATGTTCACATGCAATTCTCACAGAAGTCAGCTAGAGTGGCTGGCATATATATTACTGAAGATAAAATTTACCAGAATAGAGGGATGCCGCTTACTCTGTGTGAGGAGTTCCCTTCTTCAAAAGGAAGTGTCTGTCTTTTTTCTTTAAAGACACTTGATTTAAAAATCCATGAGAGCAAAACTAATTGGTAATGAATTACAAAAAAAGTAATATTACCATGAAAGTGTAGTGATAGTAAGCAATTAAGACAGCAAGGTAAAGTCCTGAAAAAATGCCTGCACAAATACACGTGCATGTACAGTTATTCCAGTAAAATTAAAAGTAACCTACTTCAGTAGGCATAACTGTGTGAAAAGGTTGTAACTTCTGGGGCGGAACTCAGTCCCTTTAGTTTGACAAAATGTTTTGTTTGATTAGGTAAAAAACTATAATCAGATATGGCAGCACATAGCTTTTTAAAAGTTCAGTTTTGTACAACTTAAAAAAAAATTAAAATAATCCTTAATCTTACATAAGAACAGAGAGGCATTTCTTAGGAACAAAGCAGCTTTTTGGTCTAATTAATTCACAGCTTTTTATGGCAAATGTGAGTAGAAATGTAAATTACAGTAGTTTATGGAGTAAGTAAAGGAAATAATAATTGTCCCCTGTAGAGTCAGATTACAGTCACTGTAACATCAATGTAAATCTGGAGTAATTCCGCAGATTTCAATGTAATTACTCTGGATTTACTCTGGTGGAACTCTTGTAGAGAATGATACCCTTAAGAGATTTACAGACACATAGAAGTGATTTTGGCGAGTATGGAAATAAATTCTAGCACCATTAAAGGGAGTAGAGTATTTCTAAGGCATTAGATGTATTTTCTTATTTTGGTTTTGTTTTGACTCTTCGATAGTTCTTTTAGGAGTTTTTACAGGGATTCTACTTCTTCAATTCTGTGATTCTCTCACTCTGTTTCCCTGGAGTCTATCTTCAGCCTTTTTTTTGCTGGTTGTTTCAAAGCATTTAATGATCTGACAGACACGTTTGCATCAGTGTCTCTTATCATTATCTCTTCATCCATGGATATTTTAATCTTTACCGAGGTATTTCATCACCTGTAATGTCAGCCATCTCTTTATGTATGCTTTGCTGCTACCAAAAATGCAATGACCCAGGTTTTGTGCCTGAAAAGATGGCACTGGGAATATAAAAAGCATAGAGAAAATACTAAGCACAATTTCCAGGACCAGACAGTTTGTTACACTGTTGCTAGAACCAGTGTCCCCAAGTGAATGTTATCAATGACAGAAACTGCAAAAAATTGTCTTAGATGTCAACAAAGAGAATCAATGGTAAAAAAGTTCTGCAAAAAAGTTGGGTTATATTAACTCGGTTTGTATTTATTTTACTGTTTTTGCTACCTTCTAATGAAAAGTACTGCAATTAATATATTCAGTTCCCATCCCTTCCAGTTAGGTTTAAGATCATGCATCTGAATATGCACATATTCATTAGTCAAAAATAGCAAAACTGTGCAATCCTTAAGGATTAGTATAAAAAACTTAGTTTCCAGTCATTTCTATCACCTTAGAAAAGTGAGATTTGATTAAGCAGAAAAATTTATGTGAGTAGCCTTAGGAATTTCAACAGCTCTGTAAGAGTAATAAAACAGTGCACAAGCTGTAAATGCTGGATCTACATGTTAGAGTGTTTGCCTGCAGATATTCGCTTATTGAAACTGTCATTGTGCAACTTGCATTGCATGACATTAAAAACAGAAATAAAGGATGACGCCCAAATTATAGAATTTACCAATAGATAAGCAGAATTTCTTGTTGACATGTGAGTACTGAAGATGACTGCAGAATATAAAGCTGGCATTTGTACAAGTCAGAGCCTTCTCCATTTAAGGGAACTATGAAGCTCTTAACCGTGTTCAGCAAAAGTCATACTAGCACTTGTACACAGGATGATGTTAAGTTGTGTTGCAGTAGTAGAGCAACAAATTCATTGAAGATAAACACAATGCTTTTAGATGTCAGAAAGCTACAACAAAGGAATATTCAAAATCTGAATTGTCTGCCTAGCCTTTAAAATTTGGTCAGCTGAGAGTCATCAATTATGGAATTATAGAAACACTACAATTTTGGAAAAAATTCTCCTTTCTCCATGCCCATGCCCCCGCCTCCTATGCCCCCCGCGCAACTTGTCTAGACTTTGGTCTGTCCCTCCACACAATCTAGCTACTGTTGATGTGAGAGCCTTTTCTTCAAAACAGGCTGTAGTCTGGGACAGTCTTTGTGTATTTCTCAGCCTCAGTGACCCTTCATCTCATTTCAAATCTCAAATAAAAACAACTCCTTTTCTGCTACTCTCCCTATACTTTTTAATGTCTCTTTTCCGCTGCTCTGATTTAATTCTTGACTGTAATACTCCCAAACAAAACCTTCATTAAGATAGACTCCAAAGTTAAATGCAGAAAGGACCTGTTTGAACAAGTAGTTTCTGTCTGGGCAAGATTGTTCTCTACTCTATATTTACTACTATTTGAACCAGTCTGGTTTTAGGTATCTAAGGCTAATTAGCTTCTGTAAATTAGATTTTCTTGATTATCCTCAAGAGCTGTAAGTCTTAGTGTAGGAAATATTTTCCTACTAAAATATCTAATTTTTTTCTTTTTTACATGGTACATATATAACTGTACTCCCAAATACGTTTCAGGCCTCTTTTCTGCAACTGTACCAATATAGGGCCAACAAGCACACTTTAAACCTTCACTGGCATTAGCCTACCAGATGGATTTCATTGCAGATGGGGACCAAAAATACTTACTTCCTCTCACTGGCATTCAGCCTCATCAAATGTTTGTAGGCAGTGTTCTCTCTGTCCCTTGATTGTCATTTAGCCAAATAACATAAAATGCCTAATAGTTCTAAAGGGATTTGTGAATCAAGCTGCCAAACTTCAGACACCACTTATTGTGTACTTTTTGAAAATAAGGTCTGTGTTTGGGCACCAAAACTGGGAGACACCCAAAATTAATTGTCGCTTTTGAAAATCCCTGACAGTCACTGTACTAAGTCTTAATCTTTCTCAGAGATTAAATCTTTGTGGTAGCTATTTCTCTTTCCTGCTTCTTTCTAAGCAACTCATGTCATTTCCTTAGGATTTTTTAGATAATATAAGGACAACACCTAATACCCTAATACAGTCTAACTCAAAAAGAAGGTGCTTTGCGAGCCAAGAACTTGTGTGTGAATTGCCCTAAGATGCAGTTATGTTGGGCTTTTTTCTTTTTTCTTTTCTTTTTAATGGTTTTCCTTAGTCGCAAAGTGTCACAAAGACTAAGTCAGACTTAGTCTTCCTCTAAACTGACCTTTACATGTACACTGCAGTGTGCCACACAATTTTTGACTCCTCAGTTACCCATAAGCATGAGATTAAGGGAGGGTTCTAGTTTATGTACAGGTTTTGTCCTAATACACAGTCAAGGTGTAGCCAGACATGCATTGCAAACCAGGAACTTGGAGGTGCTCTTGAATCCCTCAGTTTAGACATAGATAGAGGCACACCTGTTTATTAAGGAAGTTTCAACAAGAACAGTAGATAATGTAATTTGGCTTTTTTTTTTTCCTAGGCAAAGCTGCACTACACTAAGCAAAAGCTATGAGTAAATGACGCAAAATTTTGATGGTGGAGTAATTGGAGTATATTTATTTGCCAGACACTCTCTGCAGAGGAAAATTTAAAGTTTGTAAGTCTGGTTAGCATGGAAACATCCTCTGAACAGCTAAGGAAAAACTCAAGCTCAGAATCTATTAAGTTAAGTACTGGCATGTCAGTCTCTGCAGTAAATGTATGTTGCATTCACAACAAATGGCAGAAGTACCACGCTGACAAAAGCCATTTCATTTTTCCACAGTGGAGGCAGTCTAAGGCATCAGTCTTTGTGCACAACATGTTATGTCTTTCTTTTAGTCAGTGATGTAAGAAGTTTCTAAAGTTATGACAATGTTTTCCATGTATTTGCATCCCTGTAAAATGCACAGTAGGTGAAGATGGAAATTATATTTTTCATTGATCCTAAGCTCCAAGTTTCCTTGTTGAAGATGTTTAATTTAAAAAAAAAAAATCAAATAGTCTAATGAGATAATTGTTAAGGCATTCACATACGTTTACAAGGCTAAGGAAAATGCTGTCCCAAACAGATGCTCATTAGTAGAATGAAGAACAAGGAGCTAAATCTGCTTTAGAGGAAAGTAAATTACAAAATAATTTGCAGTTTTTTAAGAGAGGTGACTTTTTGGGGAGGAGACTTCTATATTCAGAAGCATATTCTAGTACAAGAAGAATTGCCTTATTATGTAGGTTGGGTTTTAACACATCTGTAAGTCCCATTTTACTCATTCTGTTTACTTGAATTAATAATGTATCCTTGCAAAAAAGCATATTCCTACAAAGAGTTCTTTCTGTGCCCCATCTTCAAATACAGTAAAAAAGACAGAATATATAATAACATGGGTTATAGCAACTATAAATTGACCTGAGGCATGGAAGCAGAGTTTTAGGATAAAATCTACTACAGATCATCAACATCCATAAAAAAAATTATTTAAGTAAGACACTAACCTGGAGAAAGAGGAGGTGGGCGTTTGCCATGGAATGTATAAATGTACAGAGAGCAAAATGAGCTCTTGTTGGATGTGGATACCAATATATTCAGTTCACCTTAAAACATAAGTAGATAGTTATCAACTTAAGGAACTTGTATTACAAGAAAATAATATTTAAATTACGTAAATAACAACATCTCAGATTACTGTAGCCTCTTAAAACGTTAATTAGTTCTACTACTTATCTTTATTTTTGTTATGACTTACACAAAGTCACTGACACTACTACTTATGGCAGACTCACTTTCATGTTGAGTCCTTAATACTTTAGTTAGTACAAAGGAATTGGTATTTAGTTATGAAACAGTTACAGCCAAACATTTTTTATTTATTCTAAAGCAACTGTTTCCACAAAAATGTATGGTTGGTTTGTTTGTTTGTTTTAAATAGAAATTATTCCTCTAGACTATCATTCTGAAAAAGTTCATTTTCACATAGCCTGAATTTGGGGCCACATCTGTGGTGACAGTATTCTTTGCAACTAAAAGTACTTTTCCTACCCTGTGACTATTTCCTTTTACAGTCTGCCTCCACAAAGGAGGGAGCTCGTGCAGAAACTCCAGAGGAACCCACCAGAGAAGTTCCAAGTCCATGGCTGAAGTGGCCAGTGGGTCCCCACAGTGGTCTCACATTCGAAGTGGAGAAAGAAGCCTTATTTTTAAAAAACTTTTTACCTAGCCAAGTAGACCTTTTCCTCACCACAATTTGTCTGACAGGCTAAAACCAATCGGCCATATTTGAAAACCTTGCCATTAAGGCTTTTGTTTGTATAAGTTTGCTTTGTGCAACATTTTTTTCTCCCTCTCCCCCCCCTCCCCCCCTCGAACAATGTAGCAACGGTTTGGCTACTGATGGGAAATGAAACGTTTGTTCATGGATGGCTCCCCTCCTGGCTTCCCCATCCCTTCAGTGCTCTCAGGGACGGGTGACTGTACGAAAGGACACAGGATTCCTTTAATAGAGAACCAAGACTGCCAATTTAAGCGCCAAGGACTGGGAGCAGCCAGAAGTAAGATCATCCCCGAAAAAAGCTGCCTTTGGGGCCCAGAACACGTTGCCGTTATCAGCGCAGTAGTTTACCGCCAAGAAAGTCAGTTCCCAAGTTGCCTTCGAGCTCCGGCCGGACGCTGAGAGCGGGAAGCGGCCGGGGTCGGGGCCGCGGCCGGGCTGGGCCGGGTCGGGCGCTGAGGGAGAGGGCGGGGCCGGGCCTGTGTCAGCAGCTTCCCCGGGGCCTCGCGGGCGTGAGGGAGGGAGCGGCTGTCGGGGGCGGAGGGTGGCTGCGTGGCCGCCTCCCCGCACTGGTGGCTGCCGTGAGGGGGCAGCGGCCGGCGGAGCGGCGTGGAGCGGAGCGGGCAGCGGGAAGGCCGGGCCGGCGGGGCCGGGCGGCCGCGGTAGGTACCCGCGCCCGCTAGCTGGGTCGGAGGGGCGGCTGCTGGTGGCGGGCCGGCCGTGCACAGGAGGAGGGAAGGAAGGAAGGAGGGAGCCACGGGGCGGGGAGCGCCGCCGCTCCCGCCCTCTCCGCGCCGTGCGGGAGAGAGGCGCCGGGGCTGGCGACCGGCGCGGGAGGAGATGCTAGTCCGCTCTGACTCCCTCCCCACGCTCCCTTACAGGCTCCGACCACAACCTTACGCGAACGCTGCTGCGGGGGAGGGCAAAGCTCTGGGCTCCTAGGCTCCATCACCGTCCTGCATGCGCGAAGGGCGTCTCTAGACCGGCCGGTAGGTCCGCGGCTCCCCCGGCCGATTGTCCCTGCGCGTGGTGCGTGGCCGTTGGGGCGGGGGAGCTGCGGGGAGGGAGTCTCGCAGACGGACGACCGTTGGTGGCCGTTTAATCGCGTGGCCCCTCTGTCGCGGGGCGGCTTCGCTCCTCGCAGCGTGGCGAGAGTGTCGATGGCGCGAGGTGAGCGGCAGCTTCCGCGGCGAGGGAGCAGACTGTGGAGGGGAGGGAGGGCGGCGGGCCGCCGCGGGTTTCAGGCCCCGCGGAGGTGTGCGGGCAGGGTGAAGTACCGGGCCCGCGCCTGTACGGTGCTAGCGCAGGGTGGCAGCCCTGGCAGCGTAGCGCCGCGGAGTGTGGGAGGAGGGAAAGAAAGGCCGCACAAAGCGCGGCGGGTGGTGTTGGTTCTCCCCCTGGACTTCCTGCCCGGGTCGCCTTTGGGGTTGAACTGGGCTTTCGGGAACAGGAGTACACGCGTGGAGGTTTGCGTCTGCCGGCGGCAAAGAGCTCGGTTTTGCTTATGCGAACCAGACAAAGCAACCCCCTGAACTTCTTAACAGAGGGAAACTTTTTGCCTTATTAACGTTTTTGGAGGAACAGAAATGAAGTAGAAATCTGTTGGCCAGTGATGAGAAATAGCGTGGGTTTCATTGGCTTTTTATCTCCTAGCAATCGACACCTCCGCAGACCGCAGGATAATCTCTCTTGTATTCTAGATTGTGTCATTCTCTTTAAATTGCAAGTTTAAGACAACAAAGGCAGTGACTTAATAGGGAACAGCCAGGAGCTGCTCTGTACCCCTCGTGTTTATTGGGGAAACATTTGGGAACCGGTTTGGTTTTGTAGGTGGGATCAGAAGTAAATGTAGGACATGAAAACTGAAAGGTTGGTTGCAGGTAATCTGTGTCTAGCCATCTTATTAAGGTGTGAGTTTTGGAGAAGGGAATGTGAAAGTCTTTGCATGTGGAACTAGCTGGGGCAGTAATCGTGATCAGTTCATGAAGCCTTTTCAGTGGGAAGAGGACATGTTTTACAAAACTGTACAGTGAAACTGGGTCAGAATACACAGACTTTCTCCTGTGGGCTGAACCTCATGTGAGAAAGCTGTCATTGAATACATATATTCCTAGGTGTCTTGACTCCCAGGTCTTTCGTTTGGGCTCAGGGTAGTGAAGTGATGACATTCAATACCTAAAGTAACTATTCCAGAGCAGGACTGCTTTCTGTGTTCAAATTATGCATTGGGCCTCTGACTGATACTCTGCCTGTGCAAGTCTGTCTTTGGATGACTAGAAATATGTTTTAAAGACATTTCTGCAAGAGTTAGAATCAACAAGGATACAGATACAAGTAGGAAAACAACTTAGTTTGGTTCTTGAGCAAGAAATACTGATGAGGAAAGAATAAATCTAGTCTTAGAATCTTTGGTAGTGCAGTTACAACAGAATTTGCTACCACTCCTAGTGCTATCAGACGTACCTATCTGTTCAGCTTTCACGTTTGGCAGATGAATTTCATCTGGAGTGTCTTTTTTATCTGCCAACAAGCACGTCTTTCCATAAACAGTTTTTAAATGTAAGTGGTAACATAAGGAAATAAAAGAATGACAGCAAGACATAGAAAAACCTACAGTCTAACTTTTTAAGGTGTTTTATTACTCGTTTTTAACGTAACAGTCCTGTCTGATGACTGGAAAAGCACATAGTGTATATTCCTCCCATAATGGGACTTTTTTTTTTCTTTTGCTATTGCATGATAAAGAAATTGAACCTTCTATAGATGAGGGGGTTTGTATTGATTTTTTTTTTTGCTATTCAGAGTGTGATATTTTGTTTTAAGTTAAAGGGGCAGTAAAAGTAAATACTTTTGAATATACCAGATGTACAATGAGACAGGCTGTATCACAGGGTGCATTATAACAGCTTAATTAAAAAAGAATCTCTTCATTCTGAGATTGTTGTTGAGTGGAGTTGGCGGCTATGGAAGCCACAGACTCGAGGACACTTGAGTGGATGGAAAAGCATGCATGAAACAAGGAAGTATCTGTGGGAGAAGGATGGGCTGAATGTTAAGGGATAAGTGAGTGCACAGCACATATTTTCACCAGGATAACAAAGTCTATGGAGAGGATGGGATCCAGTAGTCTATTCACAGCTTCACAGGCCTTTGAAAGTAAAAATGGGCTGTCATATGGATGAGTGGTAAATAACCACTGTAACTGGTCATCTTGAGCCTGTGATAACTTGTGCATAGCATTGTCATTTTGGATGCCTCAAAGGGAAGTAGTGAAGAAGCCTAGGAAAGGGAGGAGATTGCATTCCTGCAGGTGGGAAGTTACCAAGGCACAAATGTGGCGTTTGCCTGTTCCAGTGGGAAGGAAGGTGTTGTGTTTCTTTGCTTTTTTTCCTTTATGGTGGGATTTTTTCAGCCATGTCGTTCTTATAAATATAGAGTAAGTATCACAGTGAAGGACTACAAGTTAAAATGCAGTCTTTTATCTGTTTACTTTTTAAAGAGCACAGCAAAGCAAATATTTTTCACTTTTACATGCAGAACAGAAATTATTTGGCACATAGCTATTTTCCTCCCAACCAAATGCAGGTATGGACAATAATAATTAGCAGTTGTATAGTACAATAAATCTTCAAAGTGCTTTAAAATCTTAATCAGCAAACCTTAATAGCACGCTATTCCCGCAAGAGAGGTAAGTAATTAGACAGATAAAATGAGACTGGGCAGACTCTTAAATGGATTTTGTTGTTCAAGTGCTAGTCAGGACACTAGGACAAAGCTCCTCTTTATCACTGAAGTCTCTGAATACTGCTGTACATTAAATGGCTTCAAATATTTATATGTTGAAATACATGACAATATGGCCCAGAGGGCCTGGTTAATATAGGCATCCTCTTGTTCGAAGTCCTTTGCAGTTAAGGAGACCTTACACTCAAGAATCTCTCTAGTGGTTGTTCCAGAGAACCTGTCAAGACTTACTAACTTGAACAAGAGTAAGGTCAACTCTTTAAGCGGAATGATTTTCTTTGGAAGAGCTTTCCAGTTTACTCACATGACAAGCCTAGAACCTTTAGTCCATTGATGATATTGGTAAAACTCAAAGTGATTTCACCAGGCGTCTGTTAAACCTAAGAAGGTGTAAGTATTGATCTGGCATTTTGGACATTTGAAAGGGAATGTTGGTTAGCAGGGCAATGCTCTGTCAGTCACCTTTTTTTTTTTTCTCTGCTTACAGGAAAACTGGCTGGAATTTTACTGTTTTAAAATGAGCTAGTCAGTGAGACAGAGACTGAAAAGCAAGTCTTGGGTAGTGTGTCATGGTGCAGAAAATACATGTAAGCAGTTGCCCTAAGCTGTTGCTTACCATGGGACAAGTGTGGATAGAAAGCTATGAATACCAGAGTAAGTTAATGTTGTATGTCGCCAGTTAACTATTAATGAAATCTGTGCATCTGTAAAGAAGGGTGGAACTTCTCAAAGAAGTGTTTCCCAGCCCCACCTCCTCCTGAAGTGTAGAGAAGGAAGCTGGCATTTACAGATGGGAAGGGCAGAATAAAACTCTTTGGTGCTGTTTTTATTTTGTTCGGGCTTCTCTTTCTCCTATGCCAGTTAAATACCTGGTAAGCAACTAGACATATTCTTTGTGCATCGTTATCTATTAAAATGCTTTCATAAAAGGCAATTAATTGAGTAGGCTGCCTTGGGACAATGATATGCCTTGTGAATTTGAAATCCAATTGCCAGGATAGAGATCTGCTCCAGTTAGCTTGTGAAACTCTGTAGGAAGAATAACAGAGGGGAGAAGTCTTTGTTCTCAGAGTTTCATCTGTTGTTCTTTATCTTTTATGTGTAAATTTAATATGCCACAGAAATGTCCGTAAGTAATATGTCAAGAATTAAAGGAGACCGAGTATTAAAACTGCTGATTTTTGATTGCTGGTATTTATAGGGAATACTGTAGTTTTGCAGGACATTGAGTGTTATTAAGGATTTGTAGATGATAGGGTAGTGTCAGATTTAGGACTAGGTGTTGTGTCAGCTCATTATTCCCACTTCAAACAGTCTGTTGTTAAATTAGATGAGATGGGATGCTTGGAAAAGAGAGGGGAGCTTTATCTCCCATTTACTTCTCCCAGCTAGAAGTAAAGCAGAGGGAGAAGAATTGTCTGACCTAAAAATGATGAAAATTTAAGTGCACAAGTTTGGAATTGAACACAAACCTCTTCATGAACTAATCCGATGCTGTTGAAAAATGCATCACTTTTTTTGGTAGACTCTGAGGTTTGGCAGACTCTGAAATTTCTGTGTGCCTCTACTTTGTCAGAGGAAGGACGTGGTTTTCTGGGGTGTTCTCCCAACTCTGGATAAATAATTCTTTTATTTGTTTTTTGAAAATTGTTTTAGTAAAGAACATTTGTCTGTATCCGTGGGAGAGATACAGGAGGGAGCGTCCTATACACCTTGCTGAAATTTTTGGAAGTGAATCTGAAAATGGTTTTCATGTGGCGTTGACATCTTCTCTGAGTATTTGTATGTAGTGTAGGTAATTGGTTTCAGGCACCTGTGCAGAGAGGTACCTCAGAAGTGGCATATATGAAGTTTGTTTTATTTAGAAAAAAAAATCTTGAGCTGAAGGGCTACTTGGGTGACTTTTCTTGAATAATGCTGTTGCATGTGATTTATATTTGTACTGTAGGCTTGAAATTGATGCTGAATTTAATAGGAAACATTCCTGTTTAACTCTCTCAAGTAAGAGAACTTAAACAGAGGCTCTTTCCCATCAGACCTTTCCCCGAAATCCAGTTTTGTTTGTTGCTCTATAATTTGTTGAGGAGTGAAAGCTGTTAGATCATACAAATTCATCATGTTTTGAAGGTAGAATGTGCTTTTCATCATAATGTATGCTAGATTCTTACTGGGTAAATCAGTGGAAATACCCCGTTCTCCTGTTTTTCATATCTAATATCACAACAGCTGTAAAAGTTGTTTTGACTACATCTATATACGTATGTAGGTGCAGCTGATGTTCTCTAGCAGCCAGATGACAGTAGCCTTCCTAGTAGGTTCCAGGATGTCCTTGTATGTTGGAATCTTACCACCACTGCGGTGTGCTGTATAAAACTAATGATACTAGTTCATTGCGATAGCATAATTATGCCAATGTATTAGAAATTGTCGCGTTCTCTGTTGACTTCAATGCTATTTCAGAATCAACATTGAAAGGCATAAAGAGTTGTTAATGTGAATAATATTTACAGTGTAAAGTTGCATGCTTGGAGATGTTTCTCTGAGTATCATGTTCATTCTGTAGTCTGTCTTTATTTTCATTCATGTAATAGCTAGGGTTGTACTCAGGTAGTGGGCAGGCCCTCAAAACCAGTTACAGAAAAAACGCGAGGAACTGAGTACAAAGGCTTTCTAAGTTATTACTGAGTACAGATGGAACATGGCTTATCTCATTATCTCAAGGGTTATAGACACTCTCATTTGCAGCTCCCTGTTTGTGCAGGGGCATTGGTTCCTAGTGATTAATTTTATGTTTCAGATGAGGATTTTTCCCTTTTTAATATTAATTTCTTTAGCATCTCAATAGTGTGTGTAGATTGACTATGTATTTTCAGGTTTTTGTATAGACATGAGTGGCTACAAGGAGGGCATAAAAAAACCCAATAAACCTGTGACACTGGTGGTTCCAGGGGTTTCTTAGGGTCACCAGGGAAAGGTAGTGGGAGTTGACTCGTAAAGCTGTGTCTGCTGCGCAGCAGGTATTCAGAGACCGTATAGGACATTGCTGTTGAAATATTAACTACAAAATTTCAAACTTGTAAGCAACCTTATTTGGTGTTAAATGTGTTCCATCTTTCCTGATGGGGCTGTTGACTTTTCTTGCTAACCGCTTCTATATTTTGTAATTTTAAAAGATTAAATGGACTAAAGAGGGGGCTAAATTAGAGTTTGAAACTTAAACTGTTAGAAATAGTTGAGCTTCCTAGCAGAGTCATGCCTGATTTAAACGATGAAAGATTTGGATGCATATTGCTTTAAGTAATAGAGGTGTGAAAAAAAGTATTTAGATTTTTATCCATGTCATATGTAGATAGTTAAACTTTATATAAATTTGCTACTTAGTTTGCTCATCAGAGTATCAGTACTGTAAAAAATCTTGCTGATTCTTCTTCTCATCACAATTCATCAAGTGCAACAGTATATTATTACTGATTTTACCCTTTTCTCTCTTAGCATAACTTAGTGTTTCAGCAAAGAGAAAAGTTAGAGAAGGGAAAGGGAGCAGATGTTTTGCCTTTTAGTATCTTTACTGCAAAATCAGTAAGTGGAAAATCCCTTCCTAGTGCTTAGGGTTATGGTCATTGAAATAATAGCTCGCTTTTCCCATGTCAATGCAAAGCTGTATTTGCCTTCAATGAATTAACTTGGGAGGTTGAATCCCAGGCAAGCAAACGGTCGATACAGTGATACAAGTGCTACTTTTATTCTTTACTTGTTAATGTTGGTGAGTAACAGCATGCATGTTACTTTGAGAGACATCTCTCTAGTATACAGCACTGACTGGACAATTGTGTGGTTACGTTTATGTAGAGTTATCCCTCCAGCAGCCTAATTAAAGACTATACGTAACTTCCTTAAACAGTATATTTCAACAGGTCATAAATACTGTTTTCTCCTTCAGAGGTTTTGTTATGGTATTTCTTTCAAGGCCTTAGTATGTTTTAACTATTTTTCAATGATTGAGGTGCATTTTTTGTTTGTTTGTTCTTCTGAAGCCAGTTTGCTTTCATCTTCTGTAAGTCTCAAAATTGGACTTCTTCACATTAATTTGACTTATAGTAAATGAGGGAATACTGCCTGTATGCATGTATTAATCAGAGATTTATTTGCCAATAGGCTCTCTCTGCACTTTTCAGTAAAGGATTTATCATTTCAGATAGGTTTTTAGGAGGAAAGAGATTCTGTCCAGCCTTCATAGACTCTGTCTTTTAGAGTTCTTGTATATCTTCAGTCATCTTTTCTCTGTTCTTAGACCAGTGCCCTGCACTTGAAGGAATTTCCTCTTAACCGTTTGAAGGAGAGCTTCAGAAATGCTTGCAGAGAAAGTCAGCTTATTGATTAGTGTTAGAAATCTGTAGAAGGAGTAGCAGCAAAAAATGATAACACATCTAATGAATCTACTGAAATACTAAAAAAATTGTTGCAATCTAGGGAAAATTAAGATTTTAAGGATATTTTTCCGTAAAAGTAACTTTGATATTTGTGCATGCTGGTGTTTAGCATCTGAACTGATACACCCTGAAGAGCAATGAGAATCTCCCTGCTAACTTCACTGGAAATTTGAGGATGCAAGTGGAATACAAACACTGTTGACGTCCTTATTGATGTGTAACATTACAATAGACAATGCAGTATATATCTGTAGGTCTGTAAATTAAGAAAAAGTGTTCTCTCTCAGGAATAGCAGTTGTGAAATGTTAAATGGCTTGTATCTGAAAAAGGAAGAAATTATTTAACAAGTGAGCTAGAATTTACCTTTATAGCACCTGGAAGACTTTTATCTAGAAGGCCTAGCTTGTGAAAACAGTGTTAGAAAAACAGTATTTTTTGGCAGTGCACATAGTTTAAAAAAGGAAGGTGAGGAAAAGAAGGAGGTGGGGGGAGGGAAGGAAAAAAAAGAGTGGTTTCATTCAAGGTGTGCCTTTGGTTCCCTCTAGTCCACGTTTATGTGCCTTACCAGAATGCCTTGCTTATCTCATGTGCTGGTGGTGGAGGCTTCTGTGAGCTGAGGTTTCTCCCTGATAAAAGTTGGGATGAGTTTTCAGACCTTCGAACTTGCAAGTGCTTTTGGGTCTCCCAGCTTAGTGGTCATGTTTAAGGCCTTCAAGGGTTAATAATTATCTGATGTGTAGTGTGGGGTTTTTGTTTGTTTGTTTTCTTGGGGTTTTTGTAGGTTTTTTTAAAACTGTTGGTCCTCATTCCTTTTTATTTGTAAGGTTATTCAAACTCCAAAAAATCAGAAATTTGCCTGGGAAGTCCGCTGTAATGGTCCATTTAATAAGACTTGCAAGAAATAGACACTGTAAGTTTTTGAGGAAACCCTGAAACATTAGACTTATGTTTCCTGAAAGAGGCTTCTTCTGATGCTATTTATCTGGCAAATGTACATGTTACAAGCTAATTCCCAAGAACCTTAAATTTTGAACAGCTTAATTTTTCAGTGTGCCCTGTCATTGCAGTCCCTTGAATGACCTTAATAAAGAATTTAAAGATTATCTGATTATAAAGATTTGCTAGTTGGCAGTGATGAAAGTTTGTTTCATCAGCTATATAGACTGATTTATTGAGTGGCTTTGCAGTTAGGTTATCACATGTGTGGAACAGCCAGATCAGCCTGGAGCTTTAAGAACATGGGCTAATGTGTAGAACTGAATTACTGAAATAGCTTTGCAAAGCTCCTTTATGTCAAATTAAAATGTGTGTGCTCACGATGATTGTTACAAGACTCTGGTGTTTCAGAAGATTGTGAGACATTGTAAAAATTAACTGTTTGGGGTTTTTTCCTCCTTTGTTTTCTGTAGTTTTTGATACTATTGTATCACATTAGCACTAGCGTTTGCTTTAATCTATTGGCAAACAGTTCCAGCAAGAACAGTTTTCTCCCTTTTTCCTTGCTCCCTGGTACAGTTCTATCATCTGTGAATTTGAGAAATATGGTATGTAAAGGAAGAAAACCTTAAGCCTACTTTTTGTTGTTTTGTCACAAAATACTAAGGAAAACCCTAAAAAGGTTTTTATTATAATTTTGTAATTTTATTTCCATGCATTGTCTTCAGAATAGAAAATATTTTGTATGCTGGAAGATTATTTGGATTTGTCAGTTACTGTGGTGGTAGTGCACACAGCAAAGGTTGGTGGAAGAAAACGTTTTCTGTTATTTTCAGTAGCTGCAAACATTTTCTCCTGAGTGGCTGGTAAAAGTCAGCTGATTATGAGGCATTATGGGATCCTTCAAGACCCTTAGCATGTTCTTCTCTAGTAAAATTTGAGAAGATAGGTTACTGTCTTCGAAGCAAACAAGAAAAATACTCTTTGTGAACTGCTTAATTACAAAATGTCATGTGGAGTAAAGTGTAAATGTGTTCAGAAAGGGATTAGAGAAATTAACTGAACAGAGACCGTTAATGACTGTTAGATTTGACTGTGCAGCTCTAACCTTTACCTCAAGAACTCAATAAACTAGTGATTGCCAGGGAAGGGTGATGGGAGAGGTAGTCTGATCCAGTATAGTGCTTCTTGTATTGAACATTGCTTAGGCTTCTAAATACCGACAGAAAGAGGAAGCTCCTCCAAACTGAAAACTTCTTTAACCTTTTTTAAAAAAAAGCTTAATAAAAAATCTGTGATCTCGTTTTGGTTTAAACCCAGTCAGCAACTAAGCACCACACAGCCGCTCGCTCACCTTCCCCCTGCCCTGGTGGGATGGGGGAGAGAATCAGAAAAAAAAAACCCAACCCAAAACAAAACCCGTGGGTTGAGATAAAGACAGTTTAATAGGACAGGAGAGGAAGAGAAAATAATTATTATAATAATAATAATAATGATAAAAGAATGTACAAAACAAGTGATGCACAATGCATTTGCTCACCACCCACTGACTGATGCCCAGCCTGTCCCCGAGCAGCGATCACTGCTCCCCAGCCAACCCCCCCCCAGTTTATATACTGAGCATGATGTCATACAGTATGGAATAGCCCTTTGGCCAGTTTGGGTCAGCTGTCCTGGCTGTGTCTCCTCCCAGCTTTTTGTGTGCCTGGCAGAGCATGGGAATCTGAAAAGTCCTTGACTAGTATAAGCACTGCTTAGCAACAGCTAAAAACTTATCAGTGTGTTATCAACATTATTCTCATCCTAAATCCAAAACACAGCACTATACCAGCTACTAGGAAGAAAATTAACTCTATCCCAGCTGAAACCAGGACAGATCTGCTTTTGAAGCTTGTGTGTGTTCACATGGGCTGGCTTGCTGTTCAGAGAAGAACCCTAGGAATCGAAGGAATCCAAACACTGGGAACTGCCATGCTGTCCATGAAAGTCTGCTTACAGCAGCCTGTTGGTTGCAGTTAGGTCAGTGCTCTGGATTAGAGGCATCAGCAGTGGTCATGGCTGTAACTGAAAGATGGGAGAAGCTTCCACCTAGCTGAAGAAATGTAAACAAGACATTGAGCTGTCTGGTTCACGCTGTGGTTCCTTGCTTGTTTTATCATCCTTTCTGTCATGGAATCCTTATTCCCTGTTCTTCAGACCTCTTAAGGAGGGATTAAATGATGGATAGTCAAGTAATCAAGGGAGTTAATTTTCACGCATACAACTCTGGAGTAAAAATAGTTGCTCAGGAAGAGAGGACAAAAAGACAGGAACACCTTGGTGATATCACAAGGTTTCAGTTGCAGTATTAGTTGGTGTTTAAAAGGAAAGTGAAAACATATAACTTGATGAAATAATTAAATAGTTTATATAACATTGTTATTTTAAATTGTATCATATGAAAAGCATAACAAAAAACAACTTGTGGAAACATATTGTTTTATTTCTTTTACAGATGAGAAATGTTACTTAAGAACTGAAGGGTATTCTGCAATGATAAAAGGCATTCTTTTTGTTCTTGCTTGCCTCAACATCCGATCCTTGTTCTCTGTTGATACTAGTACGTGTGCTGTTTTGCTGTGTGTGCTCTTTGGCCTTGCATGCTGAAGTAAGCATAGAATAGTCAAAAAGAGTATTTTTCAGTGCAAACCCATTAGTTTTGTGATATTGTCAGACACTGATGGAATTTGTGTCTTTCAGTAGTGAGTATTAAAGAGCAGAATAGAACCAGCAAATTGCATTTAATGTGGTATGTGGAAATTTCCCTGGTGCTTACACAGTGTGGAATATAGTTTGCAATATTATAGAAAATATTTTTGTGCTTGACATTAACTGAACTCTTTGATATATGCATTAATTCTTACTGATTCTGTCCCACCCATTGCCTTTGCTTTGAGAATATTAAATAACTGAAGATCACAGAATTTAACTTTTCACTGTAATATGAACTGCTGGTTGGGAAGTCTGCTGATGATGCAAAATCTGTTTGTTCTGCTTCCCTCTTCGGTGGTTTTGGAGAAGTGGAAGAGAAGCTATTGCCTGTCTAGCCTTCAATAATTTATATATAAGTTTACTTTTTGTGTAGACAACATTCATTTCAAGGCTTATGATGTATTTTCAATGATAGGCTATAAATACCAGTTAAAAAAAGAAAAACAACCAAACAACACAACTGTTGTGCCAAGAAGTAATATGCATCTAATAAGTGCGATTGCTTTTTATAATAGTTTTGGAACCCCGAGGTATACTGTCTTTAAACTGTTTTCAAAGAATTTGTGGAACTCAGATTTTTTCTGTGTGACAAAAGCTCTAATTGGTGACCAGCAAGCTCTTTGATATAGAGCAACTGTAAATTGTGTGTGACTTCTGGGTAGGGAAAGTTGGGGTTGCCGCCTTCTTCCTTTTTTCCCTCCCATCTGTCAGTTGGAGAAACTGGGGTTTTTTTATTGCCTGTTTGTAGACTGTTGGTGTAAAAATAAAGGGCGAAGTCTTACAGCCACTTTTACAGAAGTCTGATTATTGTGGAAGATGATCACTAAAAAATTGGAGAGGTCGCTCATCAGTGTGATAAAAGGCAAAAGCTAGGTGCCAGCTGTCTTCAGTTAATTTTTTTGCCAAAACTCAAAGTTTTAATTTGTAAATCTGTACCTTTTAAAATGCAGCCCGTGAATGCTTCTCTGCATTTATTTCCCCCTAAATGACTGGGGTAATATTCAGCTTCTAGATAAGTGGATGAAAAATGGCCAGTAGTGTAACCAAATCATAAAAATACTCAATTATTTGAGGAAAAAGTATTTTTCTTCTGTAATTGATTAGTAATGGTCCACGGGATGCCTTAGGTTTGCCAGCAAGACCTGGCATCTATAATGATTTTTTCATCTATTTTTCTTATGTGAAAGTTTCCGATGCCCCTAACTGCTACTTTGTCTGTAAGTTGGGTATTTCTTCCTTGTCTAAAACAGTATGTGTATGCTTTTGTGCAAGCACACTTTCTTTGTGGTGTTCTCTCTCTACTGTCTGATGAAGTCTTGGTTCTGGCTTTTGTGCTTCTGCACATTGAGGAATCTTTGGATTATTCCTCCCACTATGGACTGAGAAGATATTACGTTCTACTGTCTTTCAGATTATAATCTCAAGATTGTAAAATTTTGTTCCTTCCCTCCCTGTTTTTTTTTGCTCCTTGCCTCCTTTCATTAGTATCAAATTGGGTATTTCCGTAAGTTGTGAACCCCTGATGCTTCTCACTGAATATCGAGTACTACTCTTTCTCAGATAAGTGTATGCAGTTTGAGGTAAACCAATACAACTGGTCTAGTTTGATAAACTATCATTCAAATTCAGTATTTTATAAGCAAAGTTTATAGCAAATGCATGGTAGCGAGACAACATATATAAAAATTGAAAATGTTTTGAAGCTATTGATAAAACATTCTGAAGTTTTGAAATCTGTTTCAGACTGCTGCCCGACTGCTTTTTTAAAGCCTTACATTTATGAATTTTCTATGTGCTATATCAGTGAATAATCTCTTTCACTTATTTTCCAAAGTGTTTATTTAGCAGTGAAAGATAGGAGTTGAAGAGCTTCAGCCCATCTTTTTTCTCACACAGAAATTTTGAAATTTTTTTCCTAAAAGCAGCACTTTCTATTAGAAGTTTATGCCCTTTATATACTGAAATTGCAAATAATATTTTTTATAACATACCCATTTTTTTAAGTTTGCAAGACTAAAATTGAAATAGTATATTCAGGACTTGAAGAATATTTGGATTGTTGTAAAAGTTCTAGCCATGCATGGAAAGGATGAAAATCGGTATGTTGTATACAGACCATATTATATAAGACTTGAGCTCTTAGGTTTTGGAGGGATGAAATTTTTTTTGTGTTGGTGTGGTGTTTCTGTTTATTTCAGGTGGTTCTAGTTAGTGTTTTCTTTGGTGTCCATGAAATAAGGGTTATGGGGTTAAGCTGCTGTACATAGAATTACCAAATTGATTGAGAAGGCAGCAAAATTTGATGCATTCTTTAACTGGTCTAATTCCCTGAGGTCCAGCTGCATCAATAAAAGATTCAAGTGCTGTTATACTATCCTTCTATTCTCCTTTCACTTAATCCGTCACTAGGGCAGTGGGTTCAGAGGTTAATACAACCTTCTGCTTGGTTCCATTCCAATACAGCAAGTGTAATTTGTACATGAGCATTATCTGCATATGTCCTCAGTCTGACTAGCTGTCATTATTGTTCATAGGAATGTTCTTAAAAGAAAAGAAAGGTGATGCTGTGACTTGTTTTTCTCTCATGGTTTCTAGGCCCATAGAGGAAAAGTTTCTGCTAGTTTGCCCTTGTTATGCAGCCAGGGGTGTAATATGGTGCTTTGTCCTGTAACTCTACTAATATGAATGTATTTATCATCCAGACAAAGCAAAACTTCTCTGAGCTCTGTTTTTTGGCAACAGCAGGCTTGGCGTTGTGTCATGGGAGGAGGTGCTGCTATCTAGTTTTTCCTGTTTTTTTTGGCAATGCCATCTTCTGTAGCTTGTTCTGTCCTGTAATCTCTCCAAGTACCAAAATAATATGGAGCTCAGATAATGATCAGATGAAGTCTTTGTCCATTCTAGTCTGTGAAGCTAAATCAAATCTGTTATATCATGGACTATCTCTCTATCTTTACTATAGATCAGGCAGTCTGTTTTGTGTGGAAGGTCTAGTTAAGAGTTCTATAAATCACCCTTGCAGATTTTTCATGTGGCTGTCAAATGATACTTAAGCTTATGTTCTTTGTGGTGAGGATCCTTTTTGCACTCCAAATCCCATACACTTTCTTGGCTCAGAAACCATAAGCTTGGTAAGGAATTGAAGCTGGGCAGCAATAACAGGTAGATGAATCTCTTGTGAAAGAGAAATGGCATGTTTTCCCATCTAAAAGGAAAAGGACTAATAATCACATCACTTTTGAGGGCAGTTAAGACATGGAGAATATCGTGGCTGTAGGACTGAATAAATTATGCGCAGACTCTGAATTTAAGATGAATCATAAATTGGGTGTGTGTTAGAAATTTGTTCAAGGGCCAGTATAGTCAATTTAACGATTGTTAAGTTGTAAACAGCATACTGAATCATGCAGTATATAATTATATATTTTTCTGAAGTGCGGTGAACAGTGACAGGCTGAGGGACTCTAGTTAACTGGTCAGGTTCCAATTAACTTGTATAATTTTGGTACAAAGCCATATGTGCTGTGTCAACTCATGTTTTGGCGCAAGATCTTGATTTCCTAACCATAGGCATTCCAAGTCTTCAAGTGGCTTTGTCTACTAATTAATCTGGAGCTAAAACCTCCTAATTGCAGGATTTAAACTAGACAGTATAAGCTGCTTGGGAAGGTTTTGGCCTCCATAAAGAGCTCATTTAAAAAGCAAGCATCCATGACCAAAAACCTTCATGTTTTGTGTGGATCTTTCAACTGATAGGTATCTCTAGACATGCTGCTAAATTAGTTGGTGATACTTGTCACAGGGACTGTACTGTTCTCAATACTTGGTCTACACCACATCCACAGAGTTGAGTGGAACAGATGGGCAAACAGTAGGTAAATCTTGATATATGTTATCAGTTGGATATGGTTGGTTAACATAACTATGGATGGTTGGATAAAGAAAGTCTGCCTTTAAAAAAAAACAGTATTTATTCAATACCTGCAAGATGGTGGTGAGTAATGTGCTTAGAAACCCTGCTAAGGATAGGTTTAACAGAGAACCTCAGCAACGTGAGAGCTTGAGAAATACTGGAGTATGGAAACACCAGCAGCAGGTGATTGAGAATTTTGGGAAATCCTGTTATGAACCAGTAGGGAATAATATCCTTCCTATAACGCTTGTCTTCCTTTTTCTGGGCAACAGGTCTGTTTCACAGCATAAAAGTATATGCTGCATGTTTTCTGCGCTCTCTCAGATTTTTACATGCCCTGCAAATTGGTTACTGGTTGGGCGTGTGTATGCAGAGAATATGTACAGCTTTAGTCTTAAATTAGTTTCTGTATGCATGAGTATGGAAGGAAGTGCAGAAAGAAGGGATCTGCAATCTGAGAGGACAAATGATCGCTTTAGCTGTCACAAATTCTGTGCTTGGGACAAGCAGATGTTAGGCAGAAGAAGGAATCTCCATGTTTGCACTGTGTGCATCTAACTCAGAGCTCAATTATCTTCTATATTATCCAGTTGGGGTTTTTTCATTATTGGTTTCACTGAAAACTGTTTAATATAGTTCATGTCTGGACATTATTGGTAGCTCACCTAAATTACATTATACTGACAGATTCTCAGTTACTGGGTGAAAAAATGAGATGTATCGTGTTCAAGGACGATGTTAATGAATTTCCAACAGTCTGATCCTCAGCTCAGCATCACTTCAGGAAGGGGAAACATCTTTTATATCACTTGAACAGCAGCTAAGTGCTTTCAAGAAGTAGCAGTTAAATAGGTTACTTTTTCGCTGGAAAGTTAGTTGCTTATGGAGAGAAGAACTTGCTGTGAAGTCTTTTATGAGGATGGGTGTATACACAGGTGATTAATGCTATTGAAATGCTTCTCAGGAAATGGTTCTACCCTTTAAGACTTGTAGTGCTACACTTGCAGTACCATGCATGTAAAACAAAGAGCTGGTTTCTGCACAGATGGAGGTCTGTTACTACAGTTGCAGCCCATCTGCTGATATCAAATCTGTTTTTACAAATGCTTACAGAATCTTACTTTAAATCTGCCTTGGCCAAAACCGTTAATAGGCTTTAAGAGACCCTCTAACAAGGCTTTCAGGTAGCTGATTTTGACTTCTCGAAATAGATCAGTGTTCCTGCCCCTTTACAACTCTGTTTGTCCTTCAGGGTTTTTCTCCTGTCCTGCAGCAGAAACTGAAAACAAAAGGTAATTGTTTGGTGTATATGAAGTATACACATGCAGATAAATGCATATATACATTTTATATAGATAGATGGTAACATAATACATGCATATGTGTATGCACATATATATGTGTGGGGACATACACACTCTTTCTCACATGGGAGTGCACTATAAAAAGCACATCCTTCCTGAAGGTTGACATAAAGTTCAGAGAGCCAGGTATGTAATCTCACTTGCCAGTGCTTCTCATTTCCTTAGAATCAGTCTGCCTTCATTTGAGGAGAATGTTACAAGGCAGCACCTTATAATTTCTTGTCTTTCTAATTGCTCTGTGTAGGAACAGTTGTTCTATGGACCAGTCAAATCCAGCTAGCTGCCTGTTCGCATCTCTGCTATTCCCTCAGAGTGTACATGTTTCCTGATTGGGTCTCAGTATGAGAATAGGGTATCATCAGATATCTCTGTTTTGAAGAGGTAGTTCACTTGAAGTTGGTTCTCACTTGGAAATGGATGAAGTTGCTTTATAAAGTTAATCACTGATTCCCCCTGCTTAAAATTTCTTTAGCATAAATCTTTGTACAGATTTTCACACCTAACAGGAGGACAATATATCATAGACCTTTTTAATTGTATTTTTGGGCATATAAAAAGTATAAATCTCCTGCCTTGTGCTACTGTGTCTGAGTAGAGAAAGGCTCTCTGTCTGAAAGCAAAATTACTTTTTTTTTTCCCCTGCTACAGAAGAGTGAAGAACATGCAGTGCTCTTTGAATAAGACTTGATATTTGCTACTGTGCTTGAATTAGCTCTTTCTTCAATTTACAGATACGTAGAGCAAGGATATCTCAGCTTATGCCTTGGTTCTAAAGACGCAGCTGCTCTTGTGTATATAGTTCTTGACAGCTGAAATGTAGGCCTATGTTCTGTCTTGTCTGTTTTTCAGGGTAGAAATTCAGACTTTCACAATAAGAATTAGTCATCACTTGTGTGAATAATAGCTTTACTCCCAGACAGGTGAGTTCACAGATAAGATATCCATGGTGTCATCTAGCTGCAGACCTTGTAATGTTCTGTTCCTTATGCCATATCTCCCTTCTTTTTTTTTTTTTTTCCCAGGAATGAACCAAAAAATCATAACTGTCTGGGCAGGCAGCACACTTTTCTTTTTTTTCCCCCTTGCTGCAAGTCCTGGGATTCTGTGGTGTTGCCTGTGTTGTAGAGCGTATGCAGTTGCTTAAAGAAGTCTAAATTTCCAAGGAGTTGGGAATATTACTGTCTTGAGCAACAAAGACTGAAGAAATGGTGCAAGATAGACCCTCCAGATGGATAGGGCCCTCAGGCATCCTAAAGTATGAGAACATGATCACTTCTTCCCCTAGCTGTAGGGCTGCTTCAGAATTGTTCCTGACAGTTACCAGGAACTAAAACATCATTCAGGGTCATGGCTGAGGAGAGTGTTGTTATTTGGGAAATGGTCCATCTCTATCAGTAATTGTTTGGACTCTCATCACCTGTTTTCACCAAGAGTCATAGGCAGAAAAAGTGTGAGTGAGGATGTAGATCAACTTAGGGCATTGGGTAAGAAAGCCATTGGACTATTTGTAGCAACTGATTAGCTGAAGAGAACACTTGCTAGGTGGTGACTTTTAAATTGGTTGGGTTTGGTTTGTTTTTTTTTTCAATTTTCATAGCAAAAAAAAAAAAAGTACAAGTGCAGTTTAGTAGAAATATTGGTAGGTGGGGTGATGCATGTGGGAGTTTGTTAGCTCTCATATCGGGCTAAATGTGTACTTAAACAAAAAAATCCTTGTGTTGTAGTAGTGCAGCTTCTTTGGCTGTATATGCCTAAGGTAAAAGCAGTGCTGGAGGAATCAGATGCAGATAGATGTAATTTTCAGACTCATTCTGTTACTCAGCCAGTTTTTCTTCTGTTGTCGGATATTGTTTCCTTCCGAGGCAGGACATAAGAAGTAGCTGTTAGTATGAACTGTCCTCTGGATACTAGAGGTTTATTTTGGTTGAGTACAGAAGTTATGCTCCCTGCTAGCAGATCGCTTTCTTGTCATGAGTATACAAGGGTGCTGCTTTCAAACTAAAAACACAACAGAATTGTTTCTGAAACCAGTACATTTCTCACAGGAGTACCATTAGATTGTTCTAACTATGGAGAACCTCTTTTGGTGCCATAGTATCTCTTCTGCTAATTTATTTTTCCAAAATGTCTGGTAGTCAAACATATGAGACTGACAAAGATTTTTTTGCTCACATCCACCCTTCTCCCACAGGGGGAAGAAATCTACAAAATAAAGTGAACCCTGCAGTTCACCCACCATAACAACAGCACAAGCCATTTGTTGAAGGATTTGATGTGAATATATAGGATTAAAATCTGGTTTTGAATTAATGTATGGTGGGGTCAATCTTTATACTTGTTAAGAGTATGTTGACTTTAACAGTGATTTACAAATATACCACAATCCTAACAGTTTCCTTCATTGCTACGGTTGGTGGGTATTAAAAATGATTTTTTCCCAATGTTTTAGCATATTAACATCATGATATTTCTATACTTATCTGAAAGTCAGCAATTTTCAGGGGGGGGGGAGGTGTAAAGCTTCCTGAAGATGACTTTTTTTTCTAATGCTGCATCCAAGAACTTTGAGGACTCTTACTCTCTTGGCATATCGTGCTTAGTTTCTTGCTGATCCAGTTGTGCTGCCTTCATGTACGCTGGTTGTTACGTTGCTGCAAGGGGCTGTCGTACTGAGAAGAGGCATTTATAAAGCAAGGTACCATTCTCTGTTACTGAGACCGGAAGGATTAATCTAACAGAACCTGAACTCTTCAGTACTAGAGAATTTATCTAATATAGTAAAATTCATATCACTTTATTACCACAGGAGAGACCTTAAGCTAAGCTTTTAAAAACCCACTCTTGAGTAAGTTTATCCATTAGGGAAGTTATCTGTCAAGCAATACTGGCTTAATTTGTACCTGTTAAATCAGTGAAGCTCACTTGTAGAGTCACTGAGTTTCTAGTCTGTGGCAATTTATGTCTTGGTATTAAATATTTGATCATTAATCTTCTCAAACATTGGGGAGTGATTATAAAGAAAAAAATCATCTTCGTAGTCATATGAAAAAGGAGTTACTCTGTACAATTGTCACTACTTACTTGACTCATCAGAGCCTCATTGTCTTACTTGTAGATACCTTTAAAATGCCACAGATGGCAGAAAGTAGTACTTACTGACTTAGAATAATGCTTCCTAGTGACTCCATGATATTTAAATCATGTGCGTGCTACTATTTCTGCTCCTCTGACAATAAGTTGCATTCCCTCTTCAGCTGTGCTAAGAGCTGCAAGTGAATAAGGATAGACTTCAGTCATGACCTTTTTATAGTGTGTGAGGAATGTGTAGCTCTTGCATGTAACAATGGAATAACTGCTGGACTAAAGCTGGAGGTGCCCTTCTTAGTTTCTCTCAGCGTAGTCTGTCCTTGCCGTGGTGACAATGCATGTCACCCACATAGACCTAGTAACAGTTGTGTACCACAGTGTACAGTAATGAAGAGCATTACTGTCACTGTGCACTGAAAAAAAGCAGTATGGAAGGACGCCAAGGAAAGCATCTTCATCAAGACTGCTGCACAGTCTGGAATTTGTCGTAAGTGAAGTTATATGATAGCACATCACTACATCATGAAGTTATGTTGTCAATAGATGTGTTTTGCTTGTGATTATTTCATGTCATTAGAAGAGTGTCATGTTACGTGTGAATAAGGGTATTATCTGCTATTTGAAAATGTGTTACTATTGCCAAGCTGTTTTGCAGTCCTGAAATTTCTGCTTTTCCATTTATAAAGCTTGTCTTAGTCACAGGTCCTCTGTTCCTACTTAGTAATTAAAATGAAAGTTGCAAGTATGAGAAACACACCAGGGAGACGTGCCTCTCCGAGGTGGAGCAGATCAACAGCAAAATAAGGGAGTTGCCCAAGGATCTTACACTGACAATTAAACTAAGAGAGGGATACAAGAGTCATGCCCAATTTATGTGGATTAAGTTTACTTTGTAGTGATAATTATATACTCTTCTGAATACAGTTTTAATATCAGATGTGAAACATCAGCTATCCTGATGTATAAAAGAACATTCTACAGTTGCCTAGAAAACATTACTTTCATGATTATTATATACATTTTGGACTGGATTTACTAGTTTGCCTTACACGAAGCCTCAGATAAACAAGTTTATCTGGTTCTGGTGATAGACAGAAAAGCAAGGGAGGGAGTCAGCAATAACCCTTGCTTGTCTTCCATTGCGACTTCAGTCCAATGCCAAAAGCTGATTTCTTTCCACCTTCCAGGAAAGAAAGCATGCACTTCTTGAGTAAAATAAACACTGCTTGCCCTGGAGGTGTGAGCCGAGATTCTCAATATGTCACATTCTTCTGTCTTCCACACATGGGAATACAAGACTGATTTAAGGCTTTGGAAGGAGAAATGCTAACATCTCATCTGTTACAGTGAGTGTGAGAGCATCACTGTATGCTCACATAAAAGGCCAACGGTGCCTGGTACTTCTGGGAATGTCCTCATGTTCTTTGTGTTTTATCACAAATTTGAGCTAGTTTCTCTTCCTTTACTTAGGAGGTTTGAGCTCAAGCAGAAAGCTATCAGTTTGAAGAGGAGTTGCAGTTTTAAAGAAATTTTCTTGATATAGTTTGAGGATTGGCCCAGGAGCATGGGACTGTTTTGCTGACATTTCATCCTTTCTGCCTACAGGACAGAAAAAGAGGAGAACACGGAAGGAAAAATGTGAGTGGAAGAAGCTAATCTCTTCCGCAACTGGGGGGAGGAAGTTCTTGGGTGGTAATACTAATCTCTGCTGACCTCTCCAAAATGAAGGAGGAAGGAATAGGGCTTATACTAAGATGCTATTATTATCAGGTAGCCGATTGAATGAAAAGCACCACGGAAGGGTGTTTGTTCACAAAAACGTAGATTCACATAATTTCTGGCAACTATTTAGAGACTTAAAAAAAGAGGAGGGAGATGGGATTTGCATCTTGTGGGGCTTTTAGTCCCCTCCTCGTATCTACAGGAGAAGTGAAAAAAGTGGTCATGGCACAATTGTTTGTTTTCTTATCCTTCAAGACAATAAATGAGAATAATGTGCAGTAATTAACTTGAGAGCAGGATTCTAAAAAAAAAAAAATATTTCTTTAAACACAGTTGATTTGATTAGCTTGTATATTTACATTGATTGTGTGCTTGACTTGAATATTTGCAAATAATGCCTTATTTTGTGGACGGTCTATGCAAACTGGACCTGCAGCTATAAGAAACCACATTTTATGTGCACACATCTAAGTACGTGCATATTTGAAAATAAGGTTTCAAAGACTACCGAAGCACAAGCTTTCCAGCCTGGATCCAGGGTTCAGCACTTAAGCACTGTTTCAGCAACAGTATTATTGGGGATAAACTAATTGATAGATGCATTCCAGGTCTTCTTCAGGGGTGTAAGATGTGGGTCAATGTAAATAAATAAGATAGATGCCAGCATTCTGAATTTACAGGGCATGGTAATGACTCCAGATGCTTAGGTTCTGAAATGGGAGAGGCCAGACTTTCAAAACTGTTCAGGTATAGCTCCAGTTTGGTTTCACTGGGATTTGTGCATATTGAGCGCTTTTAGAAAGCACTTAACACTCAGTGAGTGCTGAATAAAAGTGTCAGTGTTTTATTTTTAGGCAGCTAATCATGGCTTTAGAAAGGTGATTTTTAAGAGGTTCTTTTGGACAGAATTGTCTTGTTAAATGTGCTTCTGCTTTCAGGTATTTGTATCTACAGAGGAGAGGCAGAGAAAGGGCTCTTTCCTTAGCCACTAAGAGAAAAGTGCTCCTCGGAATTTGCCACTTTTTGCCGAAGTATACCTGTGGAGCAAAGGGGCAATAATGTTCATATTTGGGACAGATAAAGTCAGCTAGCGGTGTTTTATATGGGAGAAGGTGTTTTTTTTCACCACAGAAAATATTTTGGATGTATATAGAGCCTTCTTGCTATCTCTTTTCTCTGTTTTAAATTTTGTCAAAGGATAAAAATGAATACCAGGGTATTTTATGTAATTATCTAGAAACTCTAACAATGTTTTTATAGTCTAGATTTTTTTCACTGCTTCTAGCACATCTAAAAAAAATCTACAGGGTGTGTGACTAGAGCAGCTGCTCTCCATGTTTCTTGGCAGTGTATTCCAATGAAATATCAAATAAGTATGAGGTACTACAGGCATCTTAGTTAGCTGATGTTGCTAAAGCACAGCTTTTGACTTAAAGTTTTGGTTCTCAAGTTATGACATGGGGAAAAATGCTGATGCAGAAGGTAAGGAAAAAAGCAGGGATATGTGTTACTTAAACCAAAACACAAAGTTGTCAAGCAACGGTTAAGTTGAAGCAGTTTAGCCTTTTGACTTTCAGTCTGTTTTTAGGAACTTTTTGATAAAATTACTGATATTATAGTCTTTATTAAACACAGTTACAGCAGTAGCTTCTTAATATTTCAGCTGGCAAGAGTTCAATAAAATCTGGAAAGAATAGGCCATTAAACTTTTCCTAATTCTTGGTTGTTGTTGGAGACCTTCAATTTCAAATTTAAAATGCATAAGGAAAAAAGTTGGCGGTTGGCGGAAATGAGAATTTTGAGCATTTAACTTCTGTGCTGCATACATAGATAATTAAAAAGTGAGGTGTTTTGAAAACTTAGCAAGTTGTAGGAGAAAAAAAGTATATACCTTGCAAATAGTCATTTTGACAGTATTACTCAGTGTGAGGGGCTGCTTCTGTTGTGCTTTCCCTCTTATCTTGGGCTGAGAAAGTGTCAGGCTGCCTCATATACCATGTTGGCACTGCCTGATGATAGGTATTGTGCTTTTAACATGGGTTGTTGGGACTGTAGAGTGTAGGGGTGAGGAGGTTACTGAGCTTGCTTTACAGGGAAGAGACAGAACTACCCATCCCACTCATCAGGGAGTGTATAATCTGTCTGCCTTAGAAGGAGGAGCTGGCAGTTGGTCCTCATGAGGTAAACCGGCTTTTTAAAGGAAGTGTTTGAGATATGGGAGAGGCCTTTGGCTTAAGCAGCATTCTTTCTTGGAACTGTGCTGCCTGATTGGCTTCAGGCTGAATGGCATGGAGAGTGAGAAATTGCACTCAGGGCTTGTTGATACAAATGATTTACACCTGAATTTACTCTCTTGTCCTGGAGCAAAAAAGAGCTGCCTCTGCATGATGCAACTCCTGTCCTGTGGAAATTGTACTCCTCTATGGTCTAGGAGTAAATTCTGTCCCAGAGCAAGCAACCTGAAAGTAATCTTCATGTCTGTGCCTCTCCAGTGTTAACTATTTTAATTTGTCCACTGTCTTCCTACATCGTGCTATGCTCTCTGCTGTGTGAATGTCCCTTTTTGTATGTTCTGTGGCTATGATCTTGTGTGGGTTTTGGGTGTATGGGGAATCCACGCCTTCATAGTTCATGTTGAGTTTGTACCACCTAGCCCTTTGACGTGCCTCCTGATGATGACTGCACCTGGACTTCTCACCTTGTGAAGCAAGGTGCAGAGATGGGATGCACTTAGCTTTGTAAGCCTGCTGATCCCATCTCCAGCTAAGTGTTGGTGTGGCTTCATATTAAGATGCCACCATAATGCTGTCCCAAGGAAAAAGGAAGTGAACTCATCTGTAGAAGGTGCACCTTTCAATGTTCTTTAATCTGTCCATTTTTATTACAAGGAGTAAGAGGAAAGGAATAGGGCACAGGGTGCCAGCACAACAGATCTTGCTTACCTTCAATGAAGAGGAGACAGGGAGAGGACTCATTGCAAGAAAGTGGCCTGACAGGAAGCTAAGAGTCCACTGAGAACTCTGCCAGTGCATCTAGATTTCTTTGCTAGTCAACTTGATACCCTGAAAAACACGGGGACTGCCAGGACCATCTTTGGAAGTTTGAAGCAGACTAGTTTGTACTGTTAGTATAAAAGAAAAGTCTTCGTTTTACTTGCAGTTTTGTGTTCTGTCATTTTAGGCCAATACTATTCAGCTTTCCTGAGATCCCTTCACCCTCTCTCCTTGGATTAGCCCCTCTTTGCTCAATTGAAATCAGCTAGAAGTTTACCCTTAATGGAGATCTTTACTCATCTTTACTCTGTCTTCTCTTTCCTGCATTTTAAGAGGTTGCTGTTCTTAGTCTGTTGTCCCCTGTTGCTATCACTCAGCTTCCTTTCTCTGAGTTCTTAGCCATAGGAGTTTAAATACACATTTTTAAATGGCGATTTGTTTTAATTGGAAAATGAACATTATACAACTATATAGCCAAGGACATAACTGCAATTAGAGAGTTAAGACGTGAAGATAGGCAGTCCGTATAGTTTTGATATGGTATTCTACAAAAGCTTTATATGTTTTTCTCTTACATAAATTACTTGATACTGTCATTATGTTGCAATTTGTCAAAATGTTCAGGCATTACACGAAACCAAAAGCTTTTGTATGTATTGAGCACTTAGCACTTCACCTTCTGTATTCATAAAGGACCAGACACTACTGAAGGCTCCCAGAATCTAAGGAGACAGCAAATTCGGAAGAATTGCGCATTGCAAACATTATCATTCCTAAAAATTTCTCCTTTCTCCTTGTGGAAAACATCCGTCGCCAACAAACTGGTGGGGAAGAAGTATGTTTTGAGCCAGGCACTTTCAGTGTCAGCTTCATTGTGTTAAATTAATGGTGCCTGGCTGCTAACAGGTGAACTGTATAGATGGAGAACTCTGGACATGCATTTGCCCGCAAACACTTCACCCCAACTTGCTTCAGTCATTTCCCTGGTGACAGAGAACCATTTCGTGGAAGCTTCTTCAATCTTCATAACCAGTATGTTGGCCTGCTCTTTGCTGTGACAAGACAAGCACTGCAGCTTCAAGATAGTTTTGAGGAAGGAAAGTCGCAGGAAAAGTTACCAAAACAGTTACCAAAAAGTTACTGAAACCGATATGCTTCAATGAGAGTCCCACTCAAATCCCAACTTGTGCCATTCTGCATGTGGCTATGTTTGTAATGATTGATGTTTTGTTGGGCTTGGGCTTTCAAAACCAATTTGAAATGTTTTGGGTTTGGTGTGTTGTGATGTTTGTTTTTATTTGTCAAGCTACTGCTATCTGTAATATACAAGCAGATCTTGTTGCTTACACTACTACAGCTAAGGCCTGCGTGGCTGTGTGGATATTCATAACACTTCTTACTGTGATCAAGAAATTGTTTTCTGTAGGATTCTTCTACTGTTGATGTAACATGTTTGGGAATTTGAGCAGATGTGCTTATAGTCTCTATAGTGGTGTTAAATAGGGAATCGGCTTTTATCTGCTACAGAACAGTCCACACTATTATTTAATCACAGTTGAAAGGAATCAGGATTTTGCAGAATGGGGAAAAGGGGAGTGGCAGAGAAGGATTTGGGGGGGGATGTTGGTGGTGTTAGGCTCAGCGTACTTCCTTTAGCATATTTAGCACAAAAAGTTTTCACTTGCAGATTGTATATTTTTAGTCCCCAGGAGGAGACAAAATCTTTTAATCCGAATAATCCAGTTTGATTCTAGATGTACATACTGAAATTTGAGACACTACCATGAAATCACAAAATTCCCTGGTATGGATGACAGACCAGATACTCTGTGCCAGGTGTATGTGAATTTCATACTGACTAGAAACATGTTTATCTCTGGCTTTCCATCCATTTACTGCAAGTCTGTATCGATCACTAGCTTTTCGTTGTGAATGGTTTATTTACTTTTCTCTTCAGGGATTCAGATTTCATCTTTCTTTTAAATGTGGTCAGGATCTGTTTTCTCTTCCATTATCTTTTGATGATTACTTTTGAACATTAATTGTTGAAAATATATCTGGCTTACTAAATATGCAGAATAATTGAATACTAAAAATTGGCAAGCTGTGAAGTAAGGAAAAATAAGTTGTCTGTGATGAAATGCAGCCAACAATATGTAATTTTTCAATAGCGTAGTGTAGAATTCTAGCTGAAAAGGCTCTGGGTAGTACTTCAGCAAGTGTCTTCAAAGCCCATGTTTTCGGCTAGAAACTGCAGGATATTCAGCCTTTTATATTGTCATTATATGGGTATGAGCCTGGTTATCTGGAAGTAAAAAAAACATGGAAGGCATGAAACTGCCTAGACAGTTGGGAAACTAAATATAGCTAGTCAGCCTGTCCTCCTTGCAAATTGTTAGATTAATATCCATGAGTGTACATCTGAGCCAGGATTGTATGCTGATGGAGAGGCTCTGGCTATTTGATTGGAAGGGAGGGGGAGGAACTTCTAGCAGTACCGTTGGGTCATCTAAAGCTGTTGATATCAGTTACTGATTTCTGGACAATATGCTTGTGGAACTGTCTTTTCCATTTCCAGCAGCAACTTTGGAGCCTTTGAGACCTAACAAACTCATTGCTGATGATGGATTATATACCTTAGGCTCTTACCACAGCTCACTGCCTCAAGATTTTATTCTTTGGGCTTTGGAGAGAAGCAGAGAGAGAAGCAACTGCAGCTGCATGTCAATCAGAAATATAAATTGGCATGAGTGCTCAATCTGAGGACATTTAATGTCCATAGAAAGCTGAAGTAATTAAGCAGACACATGATTTATTTGCTCCTGATCCTACCAAAATGATGAAGCTTTGACTTTGCCAGAATATTTAGGGATGTGTTCTTCAGTTTTCAAAATAGTTTTGGTTTTGGACAACTGAATATCATACTGTAGTATGGTGAAAACGGTTTAAGTCTTTGAAAAATATTAAAGCCTGACCTCTTTTAGCTGGGGAAGGAAGTCTTTATTTGTTTTCTGGTGATGTAATACATTGAGTGCTGTTAATGGTTTTACTTTGTTTTCTTAAATGTATGAAGAAGCTGAACAAAAGAGATAACTATCAGTTCCACAGCTAGCTTGCTTGCTTGCATGTTTGCAGGCAGTGCTTCTTATTATTTGGTCATGAGATAATATAAACAGCCCTGTGAAAATATATCGGAAGAAGAGCTTCCTTTCCTAACAGCAGCTTGACTGACTTAAATCTGTCAAAATAATGTTAATAGCTGATTTACACTAATAAACCTATAACTACTAATCATTCTGTCATTTTTTTAAACAGAGCAAACTGTTGCCCATAGCATATGGACTAATGCCAGCTTGTTGAGTTTATCGATTTAGTAGCCTACAATATTAATATGGATCATTGTTGTCTTAACCCAAGTTTTCTTCTTCATAATAGCAGGTGCTCAAAGTTCTTTATCATCATGGTGAATGTTTTGTAGTATTTGTATTTGATGGGTTCTATTAATGTTAGAGAATTTTTGTGACTGAGAGTTGAACATGAGTTATTACTACTTGAGTACTACATGCAAGGAGAAAATAGCTCTTATGTATTCTTAAATCAGTCTGTCTCATTTCCCAGGTAACATGCATGTGTCACTGGCAGAGGCTCTGGAGGTTCGGGGAGGGCCATTGCAAGAAGAGGAAGTATGGGCTATTTTGAATCAAGGTGCAGAGAGCCTTCAAGAACTATTCAGAAAAGGTAAGCATTTTTAAAGACCGATACACACAGAACTGGAAACATCTTGGTTATGTTTACGTGTCATATAAGTAAACTCCCTTGTTCTTCCTAGGCTCTAAACCCAAATAATAACTTTCTCCTAGGTTATCTTTGGGTAAAGTACCTAGCTGCACCCCAGCTCAAAGGATGTTTTCAGCTGTCACTTTATGTTCTGTCAGGACCTGCGGCACATTCAGTTTCATATGGTGACAACTTCACTTTGGTAGGAAGCTACCACAGAGTCTTTGCATTGTTTTAGACTCATTGAAATGAGATAGAAACATAGAAAAAATGATAAATAAGTCTGAGACCATTGGAGCACTTTGGTTCTGAAGGGGACATTGAAATGGCTACAGTATGGTGCAGTCCTGACCAGTCTGCTCTGAAGAGATTTAGTCTCAAGTGAGGCAAAGGTGAGCTGCTGAAAACTTGACCAGAGGGCTAGGTATCATTCCCCAGAATGCAATTAGCAAGACATACATAGCTACTGAGAGGAATGTGGTGGCTTGTTGTACTTTAAAGGAGTAGAAAGAAGTATCTCTTCTCCCCCATCCCCCCAACTTAGTAGGCTCTAGGTTGAGCATCTGCAATACTGCTAATGTTTTAGCACTAGGTCTAAGTATGGAATCTTTCCTCTTCCTTATGTTTTCCTTTCTTTTCTTTAAAACCTGCAAATCCTTAAGCCCCTTCCCTGCCGCCCCCCTTTTTTGCTTTTTATAGCAATAGAAGCTTAACTCAAATATTGAACTTTGGTGACATCTTTAACCTGGCCTCAGATAGAGTATATGTTCCCATGATGCATCTTAGTATTTCAGCAAATTTATGGGAGTCATCACCTTATGTCTAAGCATGTATATGTAAGCTTATTCAGTTTTATTCAGGAAAAATCAAAAGCTCACACTTTGAAAGTAGCCATTGTTTTGCCACATTACCATGCAAGGGGCACATCTTCATCATTGAGGGCAAAATCTATTGTATTTTTTTATGCGTTTGGCTTACAATTTCATCAAGATTCAACATTTAAGTTGTTTTGGTTTTTTGGTTTTTGTTTCTTGGGGTTTTTTTTTAAAGATTTGGTTTAGACAATCTGTGAAGTCAGTCTATCTTGTACACTGCATAACCTCTGAAAGTGATCTCTGCTGGATACTTCACAAAGACTCCAAAGAAGGCAGATGTGGGCCGAAACAGCCATACGGTGTTTGATTTCTGATCAAGCTTGAATTAGCATTATAAATATGAAATTTTATCAATTTTTCTGAAATATTTTTTGGTAGGCAAATTTTGAGTAGTTTTGATATCCCATCCAAATGTCCCTTTTCCCCTTTACCAGTGAGCTCACAGCCCATGCATGGTAAGAAGCGTTCCGTATTAGGAATGCTGAATTTATTGTTGCAATTTGACCGACTGTCCTGTCCCTCTGCTCTTGTATTGCAAGAAAGGGAAAGCTGGCATCTTCTTTCCTCTCTCTTTCTCTCTTTGTTGTCTCTCAGAGAGTATCAGAGGAATGATTTTTTTAAGAGGGTAGGTTGTTGAGACCAAGTGAGACCTTGACTAAAGAGAGATCTTGAATGATTAGAGGTTTACTCTTGTATGCTTTACAGGAATCAACACAATGAGCTCCATCTTGAAATCCACCTGAAAGATCACAGTAGCATGAGTATATAGCAGTGAAATGACTTAAGACATTATCCTAGGTCTAAATTTTCCTTCAAGCAGGGAGTCTTCACTGAAAATAAGAGCTCACCTTTTCTTGGCCTAAGAGTAGTGCAGAAAAGAGTTATCGTAATTACTGTGAAGGCTGCATGCAAGCATTGAGAATGAGAACACAGTCAGCCGTCCTTCAGAGGGACAGGTACTGAAAGATGAGAGCAGAAAATGGAAATCTGCCCCAGGACTTCTGGTATGTGCTTTTAAGGTAGGGGAATGTTTGCCAGCCAAGACTGACTAAGATGGCAGAAGCTTCTGGTCTTACTTCCTATCAGTGAAGACCAAAACACGAATTCAGATAAAATCAGTGCCAGAAGAATCTGTCTGTTCTTGGAGATGAAGCTGTTTTATTGAGTTGTTTTTCTGCCAGTTCAGCGAACTATTTTCAGTTGCATGCTATTAATTAACCTGGGATGTAGCCCTGTGGTAAAATGCACTTCAAGAGACACCCAAATGAAGAGCTTTACTGTGTAGCTAAGGTTGACAAAAGCAATCTAATTCCTTCCAGCAAGATGAGGATAACCAGACAGTCTTTAATGAAGATTTGGCTTCAGTAAGAAAACAATCTAGAAATCTTTTTTGGTCATCTTGAATATCAGTTTTTGTGCTGGCTTGTAAAGATGCGTTGCAGAGATGCAAGAGCAGAGAATGCAGAGATTCGTGTAGGCTTGTCTGACTCAATTTTCTTCTTTATTTGTGTATGATGTGTAGCAAATGGGGAATCCTAGAGAAATCCTGTTTTCCTTGCTCAAATTTCAGACCTAGCGTACAGCATGGAAGAGCTATTCTATGGCAGAGGGCGAGTTTCCAAAATTTTTCAGAACTGACCAATCGTTCCTGGGCAGAGGGCAATGAGGAAAGCTTTTAGCTTCTGCAAGTTCACAGCATGTTCAGCTCTGACCAGTCTTAGAGATGCTTTTTTCTTCCTCCTTATATAGCTCTGGAGTCCCTGAACATGTTGTTCTATAACAAAATCTAAGCTTTGATGAGTGTTGTCTATATTAAGTTTCTTTAAAAAAAAAAAAAAAATAAAGCATATTGTTCAACAGTCTTATGGTCCAACTGTTTTGAAATGAGGGGGATAAAAAGGCCATGGAAATCGTCAAGGCTTAAATTGCCATCTGTTGGCAACCTCCCTGCACCAGCCCAGCAACCACACACGCTTAAAGGAATTACCAGCCCAAGTAACTATTTGTTTATTTATGTAATCCTGGTAGAGTTTTGGTAGTTTGTTTGAAGTTGAGAATCCTTGCTATTACTCATCAACTGAGAACATGTTCTTCAATTAATTTGTTACTTAAACTAGTTTCAGGAAATTAGGGGAAAATGCCCAAAACAAGCTTCTGTTACAGATTTGATGAATTTTTGATTTATGAAAGTTCTGCATGTCTTTTAGTGAGTCTATCTTCTTATCCATCAAAGCACTGAGTAAAAGAAGCACAGAATGAAAATCCATGTCTCATATGGTTAATCACATATCATACTATGTCTAATTCAGTGACTGATACAGAAATGTGCATATTTTTATGCCTGTTTGTATTTACAATTCTAATAGGTGTTGAACTCTTTAAAAATACTTTGCAAATTTATTTCAATCATTATAAGCAATGAAAGATTAGATTGAAATGCCCAGTTGCTAATCACTGATTTAGAAGATCAACTCTGGTAGCTGTCTTGTCAGCATATTATAAGCTGTTAAATGGAGGAGAAAGACAATCTAGTACTCAGCCACAGATCTGACATCAGTTGTACTAGTGACATTGAGATTAATCTGGAGATTTGAAAAGGCCGATACCAGACCTGCCCTTCTCTTACATCTGTTTAATTATCTGCAATAACTATTTTGTTGTTGAGAGGGTGTATCAGCTGTTTCAGACATGCTGTATCTTGTACTCAGTACTCCATGAGGTCAAAGGAACAGGTCTTTGAAGTGAAGTATCTCAAATGTGAGCATATAAGTGTAAGGAGCATGCTGTGCTCTCTGCTGCTGAGAATTATAAAGCAGGCGTCCCTCTAATTTGGTAGGTTTAACTGGAAAAGATTTATCAAAACTTGAAAGCGGGGAAGACTTAATATGTCACTTAGGCCACTCCTATGCTAAAGCATGTATTGTGGATTCTGAAAATAGTTGGACCTTTCAAGACATGTTTAAAGGTAGGGGGAAGAGAAGGGGAAAAAACGAGTCTGATAATAGAAAGGCAGGTTGAGCAAAGACAAGAGAGACTTTACAAATTGACTGTCTTGCAAATTTGTATATGGGAAATGATTTATGTAAAGAAAAGTGGTATCATCTGAAAGTGGATGTGAAGAAGGACAATTGTGGGGTTTGGGACCTGTAAATCTTGTGGATGGTCGTACTATTGCATCTGCTTAGCTTAGGTAAGTATAATGAAAAGAAGGAAGGCAAAGTGCGCAATGTGTTGATGGGAACTAGTGGTGGCTCCCAAGTAGTCGTAGACCTAGTTGGGATGGAGAGGGGAAATGGATTGTTTTGGCTGACAGGAGGGAAAACGCAATGTGGGGTGGGGTGGGGAGGGAAATCCTCATTCTCCAGCCACTGATTGCTGGCAGGCATTAAATGATTGTTATTTCCCTTTACCAATAACTGTTGAGGAATGATTTTTTTTCACCTCTGGTAACATTTGATCTTTTGGTTGCTGAGAAGAAAAGAGATCAGGCTTTTGTGTTTTTTGGTGGTGGTTTGGGGTTTTTTTGTTTTTGTTTTTTTTACACCACCACCACCCACCCCCACCCTCCCCCCAAGTGAGGCTCAGTTACTACTTGCACTTTTTCCAGAACTCTCTGCTGGATGTGGTCAAAGTAACAATAAAGTGTAGTGTGGTGTTACGCTGATGGGGTGCATCTCAGGAACAACATGGGTGATCTCAGAAACAAATTGTTCACCATGTTTCTTGCTCCAGTATTCTCAGGAAAGAGTAAATTTCAGTTAGCCTCTTAGTGTTTCTCCCTGTGCTGCTGGTTTCCAAGTGGTTCAGTATCACATCAGAGCTCTCTGCTCAGTCCCATCCCTTTGTGCCCAAGGGAGAGGGAGCAGAAGCGCTGCAACACTGCTTCCCCTGCACACCAGGCATGCAGGGACATGCTGCACCAGCTCAGAGGAGTATAGGACTTAAGTGGTCCCTTCTGCTGGTATAATCCTGGCCTGTCTAGAGGTGCATTGGTGGTCTGCCTGCCTCCAACCTGGCCTAACCATAAAAATCTTCAGGTTCCTTTGCGCTAGGAGAAATCTTGTCTCAGTGAGGGCTATAGAGCGAAGCAAAGAGAAAGATGAGCTGAGTGTTGAAAACCTTGTGTATGTTTTGGGGTTGTTCTGTTCTTTTTTAAGGTATTTCTTTTGTGTCCTGAAAGAGCTGAAACATACATCACTTCCGACCATTTTTGCTAATGGCCGTGGCCTAAGAGAGAAGTAGGAAAAAAGAAACAAAACTGAAGGAGCTTGAATTGTGTATGTAGTTTGGGAATTCAGAATTACCTGCCATCAATATTGTAAATTGGACCCATTTTAAATTTCTGCCTGAACTTACTGTCTCTTATAATGTGGTGGGTTGTTTTTGTCTTTGGCTACTTGTATCCTGTTAAACCATGTAAAGGACTGTTTTAAAAGTAATTTGTTTGGCAGATGCGATGTAGCTGAAGATTATTTCAGGTTTTATTGCATTTAAAACCAGTTCACTCTCTCACTTTAAGACCACACTATTTATCTCTGTCTTGGCACTGCTTGATAAACTGTGCTCTCAGAAGTGTTTTGTTACCAAGTTGCATAGTTCTGGAGTTAACTCAGAAGGCTGGCAGCTCTACTGCAGTTGAAGGCCTACTGGATAGAAATTTGTCCAGGAGCCATAACCTGAATTCCAGTGCTTTTAGAAAGAGGGGTTTGAAATATCTTTTTTTTGTCATTTTCCCCTGTGTTTTGGGGAGTACGTTTCCCTAAATGGTCTTGTAAATTCTTCTGAAAGCCTAAACAGAAAATTACATGAATATTATGACTGGAAACTGGTTTCTGTTGTTTTCCTATGGTCCCTGGCTATTTGATGCATTGCATCTTCGTTACTTTTTTTTTCCATGGTACAAACAAGTGAAAGGGTAAGAGTAGAGTTACTTCAAAATATTTTTCTTAGGTTAAATCTGCATAGTAGGAGCTTTGAGACAGTTATTTTGGTTTGCGATGTGTACCTTATGGAAGGAAATGGAGAATGAGTTATTTTATTTTCATCCTTTGTAACGGTACATTAGATTCCCAAGGTTGTGATGTAGGCAGTATGATCTGCCGTATTAGTTAAAAGCTGCTAAGACAGGAAGCTAAGAAAATGTCGGCAAAATCAGCCCTTTTTCTAAACTTGCAATTAATCACATTCATTGTACATTGCTTCAGATCATGAAGATTGTTGAGTGTGGACAGAAGTATTTTACGTGGATCAATAAATTCAGCCTCTACATCTGTATGGGACAAATGCATGCTCCGAAGTTTGTTTGGAGAAGACTTCAGTCTTCAGGCTAAATGTGGGGGGTTTTTATTGTTCTTAAAACTAAATCGTGTTTCCATCTCATTAACTCTTCTTTCTGTAGTATGTTTCAGAATATGAAGAGTTCATATGTATTTAAAGTCTTTGTCATACAAAATGTTAAGGATAAAACCTCCACATTATTTAAGGTTCCTGAGTTGGGGCTTCTAAGCAGAAATCTTACAATATTTTAAAATGTTTCTTTTTTTATATCAGCGGTATATACACACAGAACTAGTAAAAAATCCAGTAGTTACCTGCAGGGTTATTTTTGGAAGTTGATGGCCAACTAAGGTCTTCTTTCTAAAAATGCTTTTCTATATAACATAATATTTTCTTATGAATGTATCATAGGAAGGGTCTTTCCATCTTTACATTTCTTTTGTTTAGCATCTGAACTTACAGCCACAACAGTGAACAGCAGTTGTTCTGTTTTGTTTCAGAGGAAGTGGGGTTAGAGGTATAGTGCAAAATGTCATCTCCTGGGGCTGGGAGGAACAGATTATTTTCATGTTATTTTCATTCGTAATTAAAAATAACGTTATTTTCATTCTTAATTAAAATTTTATTTAATTCAGTTGATTGAAGTCAATTTCCACTACTTTCACCATATGTGGTGTTTAAAGTTCTTGCTGGGAGAGTTTTCTTCAGCTCATCTTATTTTTAAATTGACATATTTGATGGCTTTTTCACAATATGAGATATTTCTGAACTCTGGTTTTGCAGTTGGCCATGCTAGAGAAGGTGTCTGTAGAGGTAATGTCTTTTGCTTCATGCCAAGTGTCTTGCTACACACTGTGGTGAAACCATGATCTGGGACATGATTCATTATTTTTACTACTGTATCAAGCAGATATTTTGTCATGGCCATTAAAGAGAGTGATTCCAGGCTTAAATCTTTTTGTAGCTGGGGGTCTATTGGATTGCTGTGGGGAAGAGAGAAAATGCATACTGTGATGTAAGGATTGGTAATTAATGTCTGCACGAAATTTAGGATTTCTTCTCTTGATCAAATTTATATGATGTTGTTCAAGTAGCTCAGCAAATACAATTCTTTGGTTGTTGGTTGGATTTTATTTTTCTTATAACACCTTGATAAATTCAATATTTGGAAGTATTTGAATTCACACTGGGGGAGGTCTAGCAACAGAAAGGTACTTGTACAGCTTGTTAGTTGAGCCATATGTTTTATTTAGTTTAGCTTATATTGACATTGGTAGGTTCAAGTAACATATATTGCTTTGTCCCTTGCAATTTTACTTACTGAAAAAGGATAGGAAAACCCCCTGAGAGCTTGTCTTCTGTGTGTAAGAGAGGTATCATCATGTAGGATTTTGTATTTGGTATTTTTTAGGGTGTTTTGAGGCTTTTTTTTTTTTTTTTTTTGGTATGTGACAAAGACCTCTGGTTTCCATGGGGAGCTCAGCAGTTCTGTGTGAGAGCTTAAATCAGTTTAGCCTACATGATCAGAGATACCATCCATCAATTACTTACTTCTTTTGGATCCAGGAGAGGAAGCCAGAGCGGTGAAATAGACTCCCCTGAGGCAAGAAGACTGAGCCTCTCTTGTATGTCATAAAAAGCAAAGCAGGGGGAAACCAATTCTGCACTGTGAATCCTAAGCTTGTCATACTGGCTTTCAGCAAAACACACTGGCATTTTAAAATCCATTAGAAAAACTATAACAAACTTCTTTGGTTCTCAGGTGATTAAACAACTTGAAATAACTACTTGAAGTAGACTCTGTAGGATCTTTCCATTTCTAGAAAGTTTGTCGTCCTCAATGGTCTCTTTTCCTTTTTCAAGCAAAATTCTGCATAGTGATGTATGTTCAGAAAAATGTATGTTCAGAAAATTTATGTAGTATGTTCAGAAAAATGTATATGTTAGGTTTAGACTGAAAAATGAATTATTGGGTTCTCTACTGAATGATATCTCTTGCACACATTGGTAGGAGGGGAAACTTTCTGAGCTTCAGGATCTGAAAGTTGGGAACGTTTTTCTGGACAATTGTACTGCCAAGTTATTAATATAGTTTTGCTTTCATATCACAGAATGTAGAAAGCCTAAAAGCAATTTCTTAGCTTCTTTTGGAGGAAGAGGAGTTGAAGAAATTGAAGGACTTACTTGGTAGATCCTTTTACATCTGATACCTGCAAGCAGTAATTTAATACATTTCCTAGGATATTAGAAATATTCTAGATTACAAGATAATTGAACAGGCAAGAACCAGCACTGTAGGAACATCCTAAGCTGACAGGAGACTGGAAAATGTTAGTGGTGGGGCTGGAGGAGAAAATTATTATTCTGCTGTTGTTGCTTACTTAGGTAGAGAGAAAAGAAAGACTTACCTTTCAAATGTGTGTTTCATCAGATCTTTGATATATCATGTAGCAGAAAACAGAGCAACTGCCTCTTTGCCTATGGATAAATAACAGTTAACTTTTACTTAAATAAAAGCTTATGCCTCCTTCAGTGAAACTGACCTGATTTACTGAGGTGTAGAAAAAAATATTTTGACTCAAGGAAATGGTCTCTCTTTTTCCTGCCTTAGTAAACTTTTACTTTCAAGGTAGATTTGGGGGTTTAACACCTTCCCCTGTGCATGTGGCCTGTTCCCCCCCCCCCCCCCCTTTTTTTTTAAGTAGGTCTGTGGCCAGAAGCTTGACAGGAGTATTATCAGACATCAAAAACCTAGCTGGCAAATTGCATATTCATGATGTAGGAAGTTTTCTTTGTCACTTCTCCAATTTCAGTGCTTGTTTTGCTATTTTCAAGTATTATTCACAGGGTTTGAATGGGCAATCTTACTAAGGTTTCAGGTTTATTCTTTTGCCCATTTCCACTGCTGCCTAGAATTATTCTTTTCTTTTTCACTTTTGCAATACTTTTTTTCTTTAGGCTAAAAAGGACTTCTGAGCCCCAAAACTTTTCAGTTTTGTCCAGTTCTATCAGCTACTCTAACAAGGAGTATTTCCTGTCTCTACTAACTTTGTCTTCTCTCTTCAGATCATTGCTGCTGCAGCAGTGCTATATTAGTATGGCAGTTAACTCCATTCTTATTGTAGGAATTAGCCTTAATGACATGTACACTGCAAAATGTGATCATTTTATAGGTCGACTGTAACATAAATGAAATAAACTGAGGACAGGAGAGCTTGTGAGTATTTTAGCAGGCTCTTCCTGAACTTGCTGGTATGAATAATAGCAAAGAATAGTAAAAAAAGATAGGTGTTACTCCTTAGTGTGATTAAAATTGAGGTTGTCGTGGTTATGAAGCACCACAGGTGAAAAAGGAAACATGAATGTATTCCATTAATAATATGTAGGCTGATATTAAATGTGTCTTTGAGCAAAGAAAATATATCAAGCAAGGGCATCAAACAACATGGCTTTAATTTCAGGGGTTTTTTTTCCTTTCAAATACAGCTGATCCTGCTGTTCTGGGATTCATCATTTCTCCATGGTCTCTCCTGTTGCTTCCATCTGGCAGTGTATCGTTTACTGATGCAAATGTCTCCCAACAAGACCTGCGAGCGTTCACAGCACCGGAGGTTCTGCAGAACCATTCTCTATCATCTCTGTCAGACATTGAAAAGGTACAGTACCTCTTCCTTGGGAGACAGCTGTTGTCTTTCGCTGTTGATCCCTTCACAAAATAGCTTTAAACTGTCCTTTTTTTCTCGTGGTGGTTTTTGATTTGTATGTGTAGTTGTTCATTTCTTTTGTGAGAGGGGGAGGGATCCTCCTACTTTGCTTTTGTCTGTAGAAGTGGAATAGTGATTATGGTTGTATGCACTTATGAAGAAGTGTCTGTGTGCTGGTCCGTGTCATGTGTGTGCCACTGACAGCCATACTTGGGCAATGGATGCACAGAATAACTGACCACGAACTAGTAGTAAGCAACACTTCACCTTCTTTTTCTGAAAGATTTCACTTTTCATCAACAATTTGAGGGTTTTTAAAATTTTTTTTGGCAAAATGCATCTGAGAGGTAAGCAAAGGAATTACTCAAGCAGTCCAGGGCTTCAAAAAATGGGATAGTCCTACACTCATCTCTGAAGAAAAGGCTTGTTTTAATTAACATAAGTATTCCTCAGTTGTGTGCAAAATTGTTCCTTTCCACCTTCCTTTTTTAACTCTTCCCCAAGGGTAGATATTCAGGCAGGTAAGGTTTGTATATGTGATCTCCTCCAGGTCATTGATACGCACAGTCAAAATGACTAGCTTCTCAAATGTTTTCTTAACAATAATTTGTTGCAAATGGTAATGCTTTCCCCAGAAAACCCATTCCCTTGGCCTAGTCAAAGATATTTAGAGGTGGGAGTAAGAAGGAAGCTGAGCTCTATTTCCATCTGCTTGGCTTTTCTGGATTGGTAATCCTTAGAGAAGGAAGCTAGCCGCAGTGAGTGTTGTAATCTGGGAACAATTACGACATTTGGCAGTCTTCCTCCAGGAAGAACAGCAACATGCTCTTACTCCAGAGGAAACAGGTATTGGCATCAATTGCTGTTGTGTGCACAAGAACTATTAAAACATGTTTTTCTGTGTTGAATGTTTTGTGTTTGCGGCTTTTTTTTCTTCTAAACCTTGTATATAGTCAGTTTTGTTTAGGACTATATCACCGAATACCTACCGAAAATCACTGTTTCCTCAGTTACTCACAAGCCCTTTAGACAGCCTTCTTGCCCTGCAGGATAGTCAAAATTAATGGTATAATAAAATATGTATATAGTTTTATCTATGACAAAACTATAAGCAATTAGCAACCTAGGTTGAAAGTTTTAATAGAGAAGTAAGAATAACACTGACATCAATGCAAATTCGGGATCGTTTATGTAGGATGCAGCTGCCAAGCTCTGTAGTCATGCTGTTGGAATTGTTTATCTTCTTTTAAGAGAGACAACACTGCTGAAGACAGTAACATTACCTCTAGTGCCAACTCTGAAGTTAATATACAAAACAGGCCTTTAAAAATGCCAGAAAAAAGTTTTGAAATGACATGTTTGTGATCTTTGTCAGAGCTGATTGCATTCTTTGTTCTGTGCCAGTATTCATAATGTTACTTTTTTCTTTTTGAAATAAATAGACAACTGTTACTATTAACAGCCATGCTATGATGTTTCTTAATCTTTAGGAAGGAAATACTCAGAGGGACCACTGTGGCCTGTAAACTCCAGCACAGAGCGTATCAATAGGCAATGACCAAATACTGGCATTCTGCACTTGTGCAGCACTGATTAATCCTCTCCGTTTATGGCTGTGTGAATTTATTTTATGATATCAGTATAACCTTGTTCGCTGGAAGGTGATGATAAAATTGAGACTCTAGGCTGCAGCAGCTGTGTTGCTGTTTTCATTGGGAAGCAATTGGATGTAGAAATAGACAAGCTTTGGCTTTACATAAGCAAAGTACTTATACAGTCACATAAAAACTAAATAAAACGCTTTAGCTTGGGGTATTCAGCTTTACCATTAAGTTGAAGCTTCAGGCTTTGGGCTTGAGATGAATTAACCTGGTTTGTGTTTGAACCTGGTTTGTGTGGATGTTGTCTATCTAGACTTCAGTAAAGCCTTTGACACTGTTTCCCACAGCATTCTCCTGGAGAAACTGGATGCTCATGGCTTGGACGGGTGTACTCTTCGCTGGGTAAAGAACTGGCTGCACAGCCGGACCCAAAGAGTGGTGGTGAATGGAGTTTACTCCGGTTGGCGGCCGGTCACAAGCGGTGTTCCCCAGGGCTCGGTGTTGGGGCCAGTTCTGTTTAATATCTTTATCAATGATCTGGACGAAGGGATCAAGTGCACTCTCAGCAAGTTTGCAGATGACACCAAGTTGTGTGGGAGTGTTGATCTGCTGGAGGGTAGGCAGGCTCTGCAGAGGGACCTGGACAGGCTGGATCGATGGGCCGAGGTCAATTGTATGAGGTTTAACAAGGCCAAGTGCAAAGTCCTGCACTTGGGCCACAGCAACCCCATGCAACGCTATAGGCTTGGGGAAGAGTGGCTGGAAAGCTGCCTGGCAGAGAAGGACGTGGGGGTGTTAGTTGACAGCCGCCTGAATATGAGCCAGCAGTGTGCCCAGGCGGCCAAGAAACCCAATGGCATCCTGGCTTGTGTCAAAAATAGCATGGCCAGCAGGACTAGGGAAGTGATCGTGCCCCTGTACTCGGCACTGGTGAGGCTGCACCTTGAATACTGTGTTCAGTTTTGGGCCCCCCACTACAAGAGAGACATTGAGGTGCTGGAGCGTGTGCAGAGAAGGGCAACGAAGCTGGTGAAGGGTCTGGAGCAGAAATCTTATGAGGAGCGGCTGAGGGAGCTGGGACTGTTTAGCCTGGAGAAAAGGAGGCTGAGGGGAGACCTTATTGCTCTCTACCACTACCTGAAAGGAGGTTGTAGAGAGGTGGGGGTCGGTCTCTTCTCCCAGGTAACAAGTGATAGGACAAGAGGAAATGGCCTCAAGTTGCGCCAGGGGAGGTTTAGACTGGATAGTAGGAAGTTTTTCTTCACTGAAAGGGTTATGAAGCATTGGAACAGGCTGCCCAGGGAAGTGGTTGAGTCACCATCCCTGGAGGTATTTAAAGGACATTTGGATGAGGTGCTTAGGGACATGGTGTAGTGGTGGTCTTGGTAGTGTTAGGGTTACGGTTGGACTTGATGATCTTAAAGGTCTTTTCCAACCTATACGATTCTGTGATTCTGTGATTCTGTGAACTCTACTTGATTTTTTTGTGTGTTTTGCACACACTGGGGAGGCAAAATTAACTGTTCTGAAAGCCTGGGATGGTACAAAAACATTTGAAGAAAACTTGCTGCTATCATTCTTGTTCTCAGTTTAAAGCCTTGTGGATAAATCACACAGCTGTTCTCCTGATGTGATAGTCAAGTCTGGGTGCAGTGAAGGACAGCCATAATCTGAAGATGGGATCTGTGAGTTACTCATCCTGCATTCGCTCATGTGAGACCCTCCAGTTGAATTCTTAGAAATCTACTGTTGTGTATAAAGAATTGAAGTCTTTTCATGATGGCAATGATATATACCAGTATATGTAAAAATAATCTTTGATAATGCATCAAGGAAAAAAAAAAAAAAAGGCTGGAGTATCTGTAATACTGGTCTATAATCCCCTGGTTGGGGACTACACAGTATAGTACGTTTGCGTGAAATGCTTCAAACCTATCAGTCCTCTTGGGTTTATTTGATTACTTGCTTATATAGAAGGAGAAAGCTACCTGAAACATAGCTTTGTACAAAACCTCTTATCCTATTATGGTTTTATTAGTTGAAGTTAGTAGGGCTGATAAATAGCTTATGTGCATCCTTCTTTTTTTTGTCTGTTTCCCTTTACATTTGTATTAAACTGTGTGTTGGATGGTACACTGGTTATTTGTCTTGATATGTTGACTTCACGTTTCTTAGATCTTGCTTTGCACGTGCTGACGGTGGTAGCTTTTACATATTTAAACTTTTTTTTTTTTCTTTTCTTTCTCCTTTCTGTCACAACTTGCTGTAGTTCACTGAATTCATTTACTGGAATCTTCGGTGTTTTCCTTTGTGGTTGTTCTTCTGAAATCGGACCATGTCTGAAAGCTGCTGAAGGCAGAAAAATGTCTTGTTTCTAAAAGCCTTGTAACAGAGAGTGGCAAGGTTGCATTCATCTCTTGAGTTATGACTTTACTTGCTAACACAAAGTAACAGTGTATTCAAGGATAAATATTAGAAAAAATGATAGTCAGTCAACAAATACCCTTTTGATTCCAAGACACCCAGTCAATTTGAATACAAAATAAGTCTGAGGTAACTGCAAGCTTATTGGAAATAGAGTAAGCAAACCATTCAAAATTATAATGAAAGCTTAATTTGGGAAATGAATTTGATGTTGATTTATATATTGTGGAAAATATTAGAAGTATGATAATACAAAAATAAACTAGAATTTTTGAATAAATGCTTTCATTTTTAAGAGATACATGTTATATGCCTCTAAATCAAAGGTTACCTCATCTGGAGAGAGAGAGAGAGAAGGGTATTTTAAATATGAATGCTTATTAGGTAGTATTGTACAAAAACACTATGAGTTACTGATCATTTGAAATTAGCAAAATTCTTGGGTTTTTACAACACAATTTTTCAATAGATGTTTTTTGCCTAGTTTTCGTGCTGGAATTCTCTCTTATGAAAGGAACTTGATGTAATGCTGCACCAACCTCAAGCAGTGATGATCTTGTAAACAGACTGTTGTGGGATTTAATTATTTTGGGTTTTTTCCCTCCTGACTATCTGACACAACCTAAGGCTGTCAAACTATAATAAGCAGTTAGAAATTCGTAAGGGGAACTGTCAAAACACCAGTCGAGCAGCAATATGACTATTTGTCTGATTTTTGAAGCTGAAGTGTATGAAGTAGGAGAGAGTTGCATGATATGTGTGCAAGGCATTATGTTAAAATCCAAAAATGAGTTTAACTGATATGTAGTGGACACATTTTTGTTTTCTATGTAGTAGTGGCTTGCAAGTAACTTTGAAATGCTGTATTTGGAGAACCTCCTTAAGCTAATATAAAGCTTGAAATACCATTGATGTAGTTGATGGAGTACCGCATCACAAACTGTTTCACTTCACTTTTATTTTGAAAGTGGTTTTCAGATAGATTAGTAGGGTAGCATGTTTTAGTTTAGAGGTCTGATTGCATGGTTGTACAATAATATTTTTGTTGAGGATGATGCACTTCTTGATTTTGGAAATATCTTCCATTATGTTGAAGTTTAGAATCATAGAATGATAGAATATCCTGAGTTGGAAGGGACCTGCAAGGATCATCGAGTCCAACTCCAGACTACACAGAGGGCAACCCAAAAATTAAGTCATATATCTAAGAGCATTGTCCAAACGTTTCTTGAACACCGACAGACTTAGGACCATGACTACTTCTCTGATTAGAATTAACAATTTTGATAATGGATTTTTTAAGTGCTGTTCTTGCATTTTTGGGGGACAGGAGTGGTTGGGGAACTTTTTTTTTAATTGTTTGTTTGTTTGTTTTTTGTGTGTTGCTTTTTTTTCTGAAAAGGTTTTTTCTGCATGCATTATTACCCTGAAAGTATATTCACCTTTTTCTGTATAGCTGTGGTATATCTGGATATGTAAGGAAGACTTTCTAGTATTTCAGTTGAAAGGGTAATAAACCAGATACGGAACAGTTTTCTCAGTATTTGAAAGATAATGTTTCTGGTTCAATGGGGCAGTGGTATTAACTGAGAAGCCTTGATGCTTGTCTGTGACTTCTGCCCTATTCTGTTCTTCACATGGGACCTTACTTTGGTGGCCAGTGCCTTCTTTCTGGGTGAGGAGGGTGATGGGTGAGCCCTTGTTAGGTAGACTGTGCTGGCTACATATTTGCTTCTAGCATAAACCTGTGGTTCATCTGCACCTGTGTACAACACTGCAGCAGTCCTGCCAGAACATGCCACTGGCAACAAAATTTGCCTCCTTGTTTTCCCTTCTGAGCATGATTGCAAAGAAATCCTCCATGGTTCTGCTCCAGCTTTATCACAAAGAAAAACATCGTTTCTCTATTTTTCTCTACCTGAATATCCTTCTTGCAAATCTGTGTCTGAATGCACACCAGCTGATCCCGTTCCTCCGTCTTCAGTGTTTGTCAGTCAGCTGGACTGAACTGTACCAGTAAGTAACCATGTGTCAGCAGTATCTGGTATATCACTGCCTTATACTAATGGAAACCTTTCTGTCCTGCGCTGACTCGCACTGTGCTAGACAAGAGACCATTCCACAGGATTTAAGTGGCAGGAATTTAGGATTGGAGTTCTTCTCTGAGTATGTCGAATTCCAATTTTATATGAATAAAGCACATTGAATTTAAGAGAACAGTTTTAATAACATGTTGCTTCTAATTATATTTTGTAATTACTTCCTTACCCTATCACAAAGCTGTGTATTGCTCTTCCAAATGCATAAAAAGGAAACTTTTTTCTGTTTTACAATAGAAATCTAAAAATACATCATACTTGTGTTTTGGGGTTAATTCCTGGCACAGTGCAGTAATGGTATAATGTCTTTCAAGGAATCTGGTCTAAAAAGAAAAACTTTTATGTGTCATCCATTTTCTGAGTCTTTGAGAATATATTTTGTTGTCTTGAGTAGGCTAAGAGACTCCTCAGTACAGAGGTGAATTCTCTTGTACGACCTTAAGCTAGTTCTAGATGTGTGATTTTTAACAACTCTACATATTTAGTATGGGAAGAAGAAAATTATTTTTATCATTTCAAAGGTTCTGTCGAGTCCATCCATTACGTTTGTACACACAATTTACACCTAAGTTTTTAAAATCTGTATATGAAGTACCTGAGTCTGGACAGATCTTGTCAATCTATATACCTAGGACTAAAGTAAGATGTTTTGGTTTAGTTAGTGAAGAGGCTGACTTAAGCGAATCACTTTTAATTTATTGCTGTCCCTGTAATTGTTGTTCATTGCCTGCACAATTATTTAATAAACTTGTTGCTCTAAGTAGCACAAATTTAAGTAGCACAAATATTAGTAATAACTTGGTAGAAAGAGTCATCACTAACATCTGTTACTTATACAGTCCAGTCCAGGAAAAACTGCTCTTTTTCTGCACTTACTTACCTGTTTCGTTTTCACAGTCACCTACAGGGGCAGTATGTGTTTGTGCTCTTAATTCTGCAGTATTTAAAGGTTTTATTCCCTGTCCTGATGGGCTTAATATGTTAAAGATATATTAAAGTCAATAATGTTTATATTAATCGTTAATTATATGTGTAATGATGAATGTATTTGTATCTTAAAATATCAATAATAGATTAAGGTGACTGCTGTTCATTTCTTTTTTTCCTCTGATCCCAATCTTAGGGATCTCTTTGCAGTAGTATCGCACTGTTTGGGTCCTGCTAAGGTCTGCCTTGCCTTCAGACTAAAGTTGTAAGGATCCTTGGACACAACCATGCAGTCTGTACCCCACACCAGGCTCATCGCATGGATTACATGTGCTTCTGGCTTCAATGTAAGATGAAAGCTTAAAATCAAGGAGAGAAGACAGAGGCACTGGTTAGACGCAGTACATTTTGTAGCAGTAGGATTTGCTTCTCTGACCCTCATGGCAAAGGAGAAGAACAATTTGAATGACAACTGAGCTTAAATACCAAGAATATATATAGGCAAAATGATGTTAAGTTAGTTGCTCTACTTTAAAGTTCTGCTTTGCATTTCCAGTCCTGTTCAATGAGTTAACAAATATCTTGTGTCTTATGACAGGTCCATATTTATTCTCTTGGTATGGCACTCTTTTGGGGAGCTGACCATGAAGTTCCTCAAAGTCAGGTAAGTTTATATTTGGTTTTGTTTAATATTGCAACTTCAGACTTGATAGTTTGACTGAATCTGCATTTGAGTTAACATGGCAGTGTGTCATAATGAGACACTGAAGAGTAAGATTTTTTCCTGTATTTGGAGTTTTTTCCTGTCGAGTGTGAGGGTGCTAGTGGTGGTGTCTTGCAGAAAGAAGGTGCTGATACTACATTTCTGTTAGTTTCCATGAAGATATATCTAAGCTAGTCTATCCTGTAGTGTCACAGGCTGAAAGACAACAGTTTAACCTGCTGACAAAAGAGAAAATTATTTGTTTTGGTTTAGGCTTATATAAAAACATATTTAAATAACATTGTTGCTCTACTCATAATAAAGCAACTTGTTCTCTATGCTGTCGTAACTTCTGTGAGTCTGGACTTGGCACATACAGGTACTTAGGTTACACAATGGCCAAGAAAGGGTATGAATTGTTTGGAACAGGGAGTAGACTCTTGCTATTGACTTGTCAGTCAATGCAGACATAGTTACAGACTGCTTAGAGCCGAGTGGTATTGCTCAATGGGGTTATTTCATACACCCAGCAGAACTCCTAGACTGTCTTTCCAAAACTGACTGAAGATAATGTGATTTATCATCTTCCTGGGTGCTCCTTCCCTGCCCCCAATTAAACTTTTAGAAGTCAATATCTAAAAGATTGAAAATAATAGAAATGCATCCAAAAAAGCATTTAATGATGGACTTGCAGTTGCGGGATTTGGCAGAGCATTGTGCAGCTCAAGGAGATAAGCTGTTTCTGTTTCATATTTGGGTTCAGTCCTACTAGTTGGTGTTATTTGTAAGGGTAAGGAAGGCAATTTTGAAAGGCTCTTTGGCAATTTAAGTGTTCGGTTCCTAATATTTTCTTTAACAGAGTGGTAGTTGGATTCTCAGTTGTACTGATTTGGAAGTAGCTGCCTGAATGCAAAAGTCAAAAAATTTGAAGCTATGACTGTTTTAGGGATACTTATTTGTAATGCCTACTGTGCCTATCCCAAAAGCCCCAGTATTTTCTTAGGCAGCTATCCCCTTTCTTTGCTCTCCTGTCTTGTAGGAAATGAAAGGAACAGTATTCAGCAGTAGTGGGAGAGTGGTTTAAGGTAGGTAGAGGTAGGTGTTGAGCAGAAAGTAGGCATGAATTTTAGTCCCCTTTTTCTTTGTTTCTTCCTTTGGTATTAGATTGTAGCAACAGTTTCACAGTAATGCAGTGGTAAGGAGTGCTCTAACTTTTGGTATAGCAATATTTTTCCAAAGACAGTGTGGTGAGGTATGCCTGGAAAGAAAGGGGGAACAAAAGTCTAGAATTTACCTTTGGGATGTTCTCATGCAGTGCCTCTGCCCTGTGGAGTTAGTGGAGGCAAAAGGACAGTCTGTGTATGGCATTACTTTTAATTTGCGTGTGCAGATTTTCCCATTTTTTAAATTTTTTTTTCCATATTTGCCTGCCTATGTTGGTTAATGAGCTGCTTCTCTGATGGGAGTGTGGTTGAATACAAGAGCGATTTTTACCATTAGTTAGAAGTGCTGAACAGATAGATGGGAAAAGCCTGTGTTAATTAAATCTGAGTGGTCCAGAATACTCTTTTTATGGTACAGTTTAAGAGTACTAATACAGGGAAGATTGGAAGATTGTAATGGTTTGAAGTGCCCTGTGATGCAAAAAGCATGACAATGCTTGCACTTTGTGGGTAACCACCCACTTTGGGAGAGTTGCAGATCAGAAAGCTCAAGTCCCAAGTGCCTGTGGCATCTGAGAACAAGTATTATCGCTGACTATTGCATACCCTGAGGAGTCATATTCCATGTACAGTGTGCTGGATTAACTGAATGGGTAGAGGAGAATTAAATCTAGATTGTTCTTAACCTGTATGGGTGTTATCCTGCAACTATATGAAGCTCTGCTTCCTTAACCAGTGGCTTTGCTGTTTTATTCCTTACATTTTGTTGATATTGTTTGATGATGTCACTGGACTTTGGAAATGCTAACACAGCTGCTGCAAAATATTGGTGAGGTGAGGAACTGTAGAAAATAAGCATAGCAGACAGAGGGTTACAAAATGATGGTAATGAAGATTGAATTTTATGCTTGTGACTGGCAGAATGTTCAAAAACAACAAAGAAAATTTCCTCTGAACCTTTTCACTAGTCAGTAAGCCCTTGAGTAAGGAAAGCATTGGTGTCCTGACCTTACAGGTCAGGCAGCTTGTTTGGACCAGACTGTTGTAGAGTGTTGGAACAGACTGTTGAATCTAGATGCTGAATGCCTGTCCCCTGATCTACAGCCGCTGGTTTTTCACCACCTCGACGGTGACTTTCAAATTGGCACTCAGATGATGTAGGAAATACATCTCGTGAATATTTATTTTACTGTGTTGAATGTCTTTTGTTTCTGTGTCTACCACAAGTCACTATTAAAACTGATCTCCTATCCCTCCTGTTTTTGTTTATCACTAGCCTATCAAACTTGGAGATCATCTCAACAGTATACTTCTCGGCATGTGTGAAGATGTCATTTATGCCCGTGTATCTGTACGGACTGTTCTGGATGCTTGCAGTGCCCACATAAGGAACAGTAACTGTGCCCCTTCTTTTTCATATGTGAAACAGTTGGTCAGACTGGTTCTGGGAAGCCTGTCTGGGGTAAGTCTGTGTCAGCATTTGAGGAATAATAGAAATGAGCAGGAAGAGAGCAAAGGTGCTAATTCAGAGTCACTCTGCAGTCACTTGTTTTTACTATGTTGCAATTTTGATAAGAATGAGTGTTGAAAGGAAAGAATTGCTTCTCTCCCCTTGTAACAGTTTGTGCACTTGACAATTCCTCCTGGAATATGCATTCATGACTGCTGTTTCTGAGGAAGAAGATAATTTTCTGAACTGTTTGTCTTCATTGAAAGAAAAGTAAGGAAAAACAGGAGAACAAAAAACATGATGAACTCTGGGGCAAAGCCTTAGACTTGTTGCTACTTGAAATACTTCAAAAATGATTGCTGTGAATTTTCTTTTTTAAAGTTTTGCTTGGCTTTTGGAGAGTTTGCTTATTAACAGGAAGAGGGACTTTTTAGGCAGTGTGCCAATTCTCTTGCACTTCTGCTCAGCTCTTGGATATGATAATTGTGGAGGACATTATTTGTCTAATGATGACAAATGTGTTAAACGGTTTTCCGAAGTGAAAGAAACTACATGAACTCATCTTGCAAAGTTACTATTCCTAACAGGCAACCTCTCCCTTCACCTAAACCATTATAACATAATTTCAGAACAGTTAAAGAATTTCAAAGCTCTGAGTAGAAAGGAAGGCTATAAATTGTCAATATTGTTAGATAGTTCTTTGGCCAATACTTGCTTTCCTTGTGTTCTGTTTATAACAAGTGCCAAGTGATTTATTATTGCTGGAACGATATCCAATGATGGTCCTGAATTTCATCCAGTTTTCTATCATTGAAACTCCTTTTTTTAATCTCATAAGGGTTATGCCAATGTAAAAATTGGTGTCTGGAGAGAAAGCACTGTAATTGCAAGAAAAATTTTTGACTTGATAATACTTCCTTTTTAAAAAACAATTTGTTGTGATCTAATTGTTAGATAGTTTCTTCATAAATCTGGTTTGGAAATGCCTGCACGAGGTGAGAGGTCCCTGCATTTGTCTAATATTTGGCAGCAGCTAATTGTGACAGGCCTCCAGAAGTGGAGCTAGTCTGTGATTCAATGAAATAAAGGCCTACAAGGCCTTAATCAGTGAAGCTATTAAAATAAAGATCCAAACCTTAAATTGGGCCACTACCTATAGAAACAGCCACTGTGGAGAGTGAGTCATTAGTCTCCAAGTTCTTAATGGCCCTTTCTGCTTAGCAAATTTTCTGCTTTTCCTCATCTTGTTCTTGTCAGCAGGCTTTCAGAGGGAGTCTGAGGTTAGTGTGACAGACTAAACTAGACCAGCCTGCCAAAGACAGCAATAGTGGTCCCAAATGCACATACTGAAATCCAGTGGAGAGCTGAATCCAACGGGTGTGCTTCTGTCTCCTATACCATGTTGATAATGAAGGAGTGGGACTACTGGCAGTTATCCAGTGCTGATTTTCTAGATTTCCTCTGCCAGTAACCTTTTTTACCTAATTCATAACGTCAGTGCATTGCCTTTTCAAGAAGACAAGAGCAAAATAGCCAAATAGAAGCGAGTGTTGACAGAACAACGACGACATAGCTGTGCTGCTGTGTTTTCGTGCGCCTTAGCTAGCCATCCCTGCTGTTTTTAATGTTTAGTGCTCTGTACGTGTGCTGGAATTTTTAAGTTAATAAGAAAAGCATATAAAATTGTTTTTTCAGAACCATAGTACAACTTGCTGTTCCAAGATCAGCGTGCCTCTGATGTTGATTGGCCTTATCAAAGGCTAGAGAGGTCTTAGCTCTGTAACTGGTCATTTGGTGGTCTATGAAGCACAGCTGAGAGGTCCTGTTTGAATGTTTTCGCTTTCCATGTTAACATACTTTGTAAAGGGCAACGTGGCACAGGACTGATTCAATCTGTTTAATGTTACTTGAGTTGCATTGTAACTGTGATGGATAGAAGGCTGCTTGATTTCTCCTTCCCACCTTCCAGCAGAGCCACTGTCCAAGTTATGCTGATTCCCACCATATCAAAAGATCTCACTAAAGATTCTTTGTTGTAGCAAATAAGCTCCTCTTTGAATGATTGTACATGTGAAATATTTTTGGGGGGGAAGTAGAGATTAAAAAAAAAAAGTTAAAAATTAATGGGAGTAGTTAAGCCTGACACACAAAAGGAAGAGACTTCTCACAAATGCATGAGATTTTACATGTGTGATACATTGTGTGAGGTATCAGCCTAAAACTATCAGGTACAAGAGAGTTCTTCCTGTTACACAGAAACCTCATCAGGCTAGTCACAAGTTCCAGTCATGTTGCAACCATGGGACATGGTTTTTGAGTGTTGCGGTCTCTCAGTTTGCTGTAGGTGTGGAATGTATTTAAGTTGCACACTTGTGAACTTAATTTACACTTTGTGGAAAAAATTAGATAACATGTGTAGTAAAAAATAATGCACAGATTATTCAAATATGGATAATTCTAGGGTGTGTTCTCACTAATGAACCTGGTTTTTATGAAAAAAGTTTGAATTTCCACTCTGAACTTGAACTTAACTGTTTGGTTGAATGCACAACTGACTTCTGTTGTGTATTTACGTAACAGATGCTTGTTTCATACTAATGTGAGCTGTTTCAATATTTGACTTTGTGTTACTGCCTGTTTTGCAGGTGGATCAACTTTCATGCAATGGAGATGGAAAATTGCATCCAGACAGGAGTCAGGCTATTCGGGAGAGGCTGAGGGGAAAAGGACTTCCCACAGGTAAGTGCTTCATTGCAGTAAGGGTTATGGCAATAAATACAGTGCTGTGGAAGACCAAGTTTGGGTAGATGTTGTGGCCAAAGAAGTTGGATAGTGGAGGACTTGCTGACATTCACAGAACTTTAATGGTTCAGTGTCTAGCTAAGTGGTGGTGGTGGTGACATGAGAATAATTGTTTCAGGAAAATACATGTCTTTTTCCAGTTCAGTCCTGATGGTAGGAACAGGTGTTAAAGGTTCTCAGCCAAAAGTTTTGTTTCTGGAGAAAGGAAATCTTCAGCTGAAGGTAGGTCAGCAGGAGGAACAGGAAGCAGCTTTTCTTCGTTCCTCTTTCCTGTGGACTCTGCTTTCTCTTCATAGCTCTAGTTGCACACAGCCTCCTTCCCTGCTTCCCAGGCAGCCCTGGACTCTTTTCTCTGCACACAAAGCTTTTTTCTGCCCCCTGTTTTTTCTTAGAGAGGTATTATATGTTCCATCACAGTTCTGCTGTGCTTTGACAGTGTGAGGTGGTCATGGAGGCCAGATAGGGTTGTACTGTTACTTCAGGGAAATAAGGAAAGAGGAAATTGGGGAGGGGCAGGGAGGAGACAGGTTGTTTCAGAGGCAGACTGTTGCTGTTGCCACTGTTGAGGAAAAGGGATAAAGTGATGTAGGTTGACAGCTGATGCTGGCTATGACTTCATTAGATGTCCTTGTTTAAGGTCAGTGGCAGCATCAGCTCTGTGCTAGGCTTCTCAGACAAGAGGATGTATTCTTCCAAAAGACTGGTCTCATATTTTTCTGGAAGAATTGTGGGGCTGGATAGGAGCATTTTATAAGGCATCAGCTTGGACCACTCTAAGTCATTGCGATGCAGGCAGTGAGATGTGATAATCAGGTGAGACCATTCTTGCCTTAAAATGTTTATCTGTAAATGGAGTATCTTGGTGCCAGAATGCGACATCACCCACAAATACTCAACACCATAAGCGTTAGCAACAGAAGGTTTTAATCCGCCTCGTGTGATCTCTCTGCCTATTTACCACCAGTAAACTTGGCACAAAGTTATGTTGCTGTTGTGCTTGAGTTATTCCTCTGTTTTTTAGTTTTGCATCAAGCAACAGTGCAGTGAGTTGCAGGAACCAAAATAATCCATGGAGTTGTCAGTGGCAATAGAAACTGAGAAAGTTAGACATGAGTCTGGCAAGGCATTGGTGGTCTTCCTTTATTGATTCTTTTGAGATGAGTCATACATTAGGCAACTTTTTGATATAAAAACCTTATGTCAATGGTTGCCAGCCCTTCCAGTACGGCACTATGTGTTTAGGAACAGTTTCTGGTCCAAGCCGTCTCTTTGTTTTCTGGCACAAATGCACTGTTCTGACAGCTTTCTCGGGGGCTTTGTTTTCTTACTGGCTTTTTTCCCTTCTTCTTTTCCAGAATATTTCTGTAGCAATAGGAAGATCTGTAGGAATACAGGGTTTGGGACTGGATCAATCTGGTTGACTGGATTTGTAAACCGTGTAATGCCTTTCTTAAGCTTGCTCTTAAAATGAATTCTTTCCCTGGTTCCCACCAATTTTATAAGGGTTGTACCAGAACCTTATTGTTCTGATTGTTAAATTGTTAGTGTATTCTTTAACCCTATTCTTCCCAATTTCCAGTGTTGTCATATTCACAGTTTCTTTACACACATCTTTGTTCTTTTGCCAATATTAACCTATTCCATATTCCTCACCTTTTTTGTTTTGTTTTGTTTTAAAGAACTTTATTTGAGCACACTACCATTTGGCTACTACCTCAAGCTTTGTTATTTCCATACCCTCTTCCATCATCTATTCTGCTTTTTATTCCATTATCGTCATAAACTGCATGTGTTGATAATGATCAGAATATTTGTTAAGTTTTGGAGACATAGCAAGGTTGTCTTTAAACTCTGTTCTCACTGCATTAGCAACCCTGATTATTCTTTTCTTTGTTGCTTCTAGTTTTGTTTTCACTAATACAACTGTAGTCTTTTGCTGGTTTGTTTTTCATTTTCTTAGAAAATCCTTAACTTCTTTTTTTGAATGTTTTTGTGGTTTGAGGGGGGGATTTTGTTCATTTGTTTTCCTACCCACAAGTTTAAGCTTTTTAGCAGATTTTTTTTTTCCTCAGAAGTAATGTTTGTCCCCAAAGGCTTAAGTATATCTTAACAAAAAAGCTTTTGTTTTAGGTTCTGCTAAATTTTGGAGATTGATGTAGTAGCTCCAGCCAGTATCTCCATGCCTTTCTGGCTTAGTACTAGGGTGAATAATATCCCTGTTATGTCTGAAACTTTCTCTGAGGACTATGTCTTTAACTCAAAGGATATAGACTAGATGATCTAATTGCTGTTTTTCTACTGTATCCTCACACTTGAAAAAAAAAGTCATGGCTAGAATATTCTTTCCTCTTATCCCTGCTCTTTTTGAATCGCTTAGTATGTATGACTTTTGCTTCTGAGATGATCGAGAGGTGTTGCTTTTTATTTTAATTACCTAAAAGTTCAGTTAGGATGCAGTGTCTGAATCTCTGAAGGGCTGTGGAGCTGAACATTTGTCTTGCTGCTGTGTGCTCACTTGCTGTCTGGCTCTGCCTAGGATTTCCAGGAAGCCAAGCAGAACAGGTTCCCTGCAGTGTGTGTGCTTGTGAAATCACTGGGTCAGGGAAGAACAACTAGAATTAAGGGTTCTCTGAGACTGAGGAGTCCACTTGGCTCAGCTGCTATTGACCAGTAAATTCAGCACAGGGTTTTAAGCGACCTCAGTCAAAATCACTTTTTGAAAGGTTTCTCTTTCTAGGGAACATCACATTGTCTGAAGATATCTAATTAAACATAATCTTTACTCAAATAGTATTTGTGAAATGAGTGAACTTGATAACCCCCAGACTATGAAGTTGGCTGCATAGACCTCATCCTCTAAGCCCTGTTTCTCTGAAGTTGATTGAAAGTGCATGCATGCATGGAGTGTTACAGATAATGTGTGGCACCACAGGGAAAGAATGTACATCACTGTCCCAGTGCAAACATTATTTTGTCTGCATCACTCCAAGCCTGGTCCCAAAGCTACAAGTTATTAATGAGATACTCTTGAAGACTTGATTTTTCCTGTTTTTGTCAAGATGAACTGTCAACCAGCAGAAATATTTTTCAGTTACTTTGTGGGTTTTATGATATTTTGGTGTTATACTTCTTGCTTCCCCCTATCCCTACAAGTAGAAGATCTTTTTCATGCTTTCTGTTATTTGATTCTTTATTTTCAGAAAAGAAGATAAATTGAAGTCAATCATTCCTTTATTTTTTATGTTCTGCCTGGCCTGCTTCCACTCAACCTGTTTCAATTTTTCTGTATCACGTTCATTACCTGTAGAACTCTCGTTATTTTTCTCCTTTTCCCTAGAGGGTTTACAACCCTCTTAGCTTCCCCAAAACCTTTCCCAATTCTACTTCTGTTATCAGTCCCATTTCCTGGTATGTCTTAATAGCACCATCTTACTTCTTTGTATTTCAATCTTAGATACATTCTTTGATCTCCACTTCCCTGAGACCTCAGGGAATATAGAGTATCAGTAAAATACAGAACAGAACAAAACAAAACCTCCCACATAACCAAACCAGCTGTAGCTGTTTTCAGTTCCACTTGGCCTGTATACTGAGTTATGTATTTGAAAATTAGTGAGGACCCAGTGAAATGGGTATCTGGTATTAATGAGAGACAGCTCGCATTTGATTCAGAGCAATTTAATGCTTGGTTATTTCTTTTTCTGTAACGGTATGCTGGTTTGCTGGTGCAAATTCTGTCAGTAACAGCATAGATCAGCTGCCCTGTGGGTACAGCTTTTAGATTTCTGGAAAAGTGAGTTGTGGAATATAGGACTAATTATATCGATAATAATCTCATAGATTGAGGAGCCACAAATAGAAAGCCAGATGAGGGTTTAGGAGAAATAGTAATGGTAAAGAAAAAAACAAGAAATGAAAAACCAACTCAGAAAAGCATAGAGTCCTTTTTTTCCTCTGTTGACACTGTACTATTCTGCTGCTGTGTGTAGTTGAAATATACGCCTCTTATTCCAATTGCAAAATGGCAAACTCTTAGAAACGTAGGAAGCTACCGGGCAGGATTATGATTCTGAGTGAACTGTCTTTCTAATAAGTTAGAAGTTATGTCAATTATCTTTTCTCTAAATGTTTAGGTTTAACTTCCTCTGAGAAGACATTTGGGGCCCAGTTTAGCACTGGGACAATTGGGGGGGGAAGGTGGCAGGGAGGCACGCATAAGGATGTGTCTAATTATACCAGTCATTTTACCAGCATATTTAAAGAAGTAAATACTGTGAACAGAAGTCTTTCCTGGAGAGGACAGAAGACTCATCTGATACTCACTGAGGTGAAGTTCTGTTGAGTCATTGTGAAAATCTTAAAGAGAATTTTCAATGAATAGGATAGCTGCCATATGGAGAAAAAAGCAGCATAGACCTAAGGCATTTATTATGAACTTGAGAGTATCAGAATGTTACTGTGAGTATCTAAGTTAAGATAGCTGATAAATCATGCTAAGTTCATGAATATAGAGATGGCTCAGCAAGAGAGCTGTGCTCCTAGTTGGAGAGTAGCCAGCTAATGTTAAGATCAGTTTTCCATACTGTGGTCACCCAAAATTATAATTGCTGGGGCTTTATTGTTGGCTTAGGACAAATGTTTTGAAATATCTTTCCACTTCACGTTTTTAAATTGGATATTTTGCTCTCCTTATGTAGCAAGGTTTGATAATTTCAGCTGTTCATTTCCGTCTTTATGTCTTGAAGATAATTATTAAATTAATAAATAACTTAATGTTGATATTCTCCCCAATTAAATTTATTTTTTCTCTCTTTCATGACTCACTTTCTGTGGCCATCTTGGTGAATGAGCTTTATGGCAGGGCTGACTGCAGAAGTAATTTATTCTAAATTAATATTACAGAATGTTTGCTTTCAGTCAAGTAATATTCAGAACACAGTATTTAGGAACTGACTTAGCCAGCAGAAATAGAAGTGGTAAAACCTGGCGTGAGTCATCTGAACCAATGACTTTTATTTAAGTTTCGTACTCAAAACACTTCAGACCTGAAGAGTCTTTACTTCAAGAATCATTTGTGGAAGTTGCTTCATAAAATTCTTTTGGTGTGACAAAAGAGTAACTAACTGTCAAACTCTTCCTAACATAAAGCAAGAATTAATTCACCATGTTACTCTTTGCCACAAACTATGGCACTCATCCTTCAAAAGGATGCGTAGTCTATTTAAAGCCCAATTGAAATCTCCATAACTTGAATGTGCCTGGCAGCCTGTTTCCCAGCTTGCTAGTAATTGAAATCCTGCACCTTGTGTGTTTATTTACAAAGTTTCAACTTATGTTGATGATCTGCGAGTACCAAGGACAGACCTTTGCAGAGATATTCCATCTTTTAAAGAGATGTAGGTAACGGGTGCCTTGGCTTTGCTTTCCTGCCATGAAGGTCTCTGATTTTAACTCGACTTGTGCAGTGTGGTAGACCGTCACGAGTTAACCTTGTATGTTACAATACTACAGTTGTATCCTGCAAAATTCCGACGTTCATCTCTGCCAAAAGAATATATGCCACATGAATAAAGGCTTGAAATGAATTTAAAAGATCATTAAGGTTCACCTTAACTGTATGTAACAGGAAGTAATTGGAAATACTGAACAAAATTTTAGATGTTGAGAAAACTCCCTGTTTAATTAGACTATACGCTCTGTCAGGTGCAGCAAAAATGGTAGGTGTTGTAAACTGAATAAAAGATTCTAAGGCTAAGTGAAGTTGCTTTTAATTTTAACAAGAAATTCTAGCGTTTAGTTACCATTCTCCGGAATATCAATTACTGATGTAGCTGCCCAGCAAAAACTCTCAGACAGAATAATGCACCCTTTTGCTTTTGATCCAGGGAAATTGATTGTGGATTGTTTTATTTCCTGATCTGGGTAAAAATGCAGCTTTTAGTCTATAAAGAAAGGGTTTATAGCGATGACCTCCATGTGTGAGCTGAAACAGCTTACTCATTTTCTTGCTAAATCCAAGCACACAGATTTAACTTATCAAAAAATACAGCACAAACTTAATTCCATTGACTTCAAAAATCTCTCATCTGTAAATATATTTTTTTTTCCCCCTGTTTCCTCAGTACTAGAAAAAAAGAACTGAATAGTTGGAGAATAACTTCCAGATTTCAGCAAAACCAAATGGAAGCTAGATGAAGATTTCTTGGTTTAAAAAAAAAAAATTATTCTTTCACACTCCAGAAACCATACCTGTTTTCTTCCAATAAATGCTTCTGTTTGCATCTAGCAGTACTGGTGGTTGGTGTTGGTAGATATGTTTTAAATTTAAGTATATTTGCTACTGCTTTACTGAGCTTCCGGCCTGGCAATATTGGAAATGCTGTCACAGTGGTGTGACAAACTCAGAATTCTGAAGACAAAACAAGAATGGACACAAAGATCAGTGAGGAAACTGAACCAGAGATGTCAAATGCTGTCTCTGTGCAGAAAAGCATCTGTATCACTGAGCTTCTCCTGGGGTACGCATAAATCCAGGAAGGGGATAGCTGGGTGGCCCTTTTGCCTACTTGGTTGAGAGACATACCAAAAAAAATTGGCCCATAAACCTCAGTGGGAAAGAGCAATGGTGCAGTTGTCTTTTCTGCAGAGGTACTGAGGAAGGGAAGAGGTAAAATGTTGCATTTACAAAGTGCTACTTGTCAAGGTTTGCTACCACTGTTCTGAACAAGATGCCTGGTTTCTGGAGCTATTTGGTTTTTTTGGTAGAGGAGCCATGTCAGTCCAAAGCAGAATGCAAATTGTTCTACAGGATTTATAGCTTGGCTGTTACTTACAGTACTTTCAACAGTCCTTGTGTCCAGCTCATTTCTTCCTTCACAAAGAATGCATTGTTTTAGGAGTATTTCCGTCTGAAACTTGGATTTTCTCAACAATTTAAAAGAAGTAAAAGAAAGGAGGAGGTGTGCCATTCTTAGCAGTCAACCCACAGGCCACATCTGTCTGTTTTCTTCTGTTTGGCTCTTAGCCTGCCCAAAGGGATTGCAAACCCAATTCCTTCATCAGCTACCCACTCATATTTGAGAAACTAACTGTGTTGTCTTGGGATAAGGATTTTTCTGTCATTCTCTTTTCTGCACAAAGATGGTGTGGGAGATGTTTTTTAAATGCTGGTATAATAATTTCCTCTTTTCAGACCTTCCAGTCTGGCAATGATGGTGTGTGCTTTCATGCTACATATGAGCAATCTCTCTCTGTCCCCCCCAGCCCTTGTCACTTCCTAACTCCGCCCCGTGTGTGTGTGTATGTATGTATATATCCATGAGCTTTGCTAAAATGGAGCTCAAAAAGGTATTCTGTTTTGTGCAAACAAAAGAAGGGGACAATCAGAAAGACTTTAAAGAAACTTGAGCTGAGTTTATTCAGTAAAAACAGATACAGTATGTGATGGCACTGACTATGTTTGCACTTACGTAATATTTGATTAATTGCCTGTATGATCAAGCTGGTACACAAGTAATTGCAGACAGACTGAATTTTAGTTAGGACCAGGTAACAACTCTCTTGCTCAGAGGAAAATCAACCAGATTACTGCCAGCGTGAGTAAAAGATGGTTTGTGAATGACAGTGGTGTCAAAGAGGGTGTAGTAGCATTCATAGCTGAAGACACCAAAGGAAGAAGGAAGCAGAAGGATTCAGCAAATGTAACATCTGCCAGTTGAAAGTGTGTGGAAAACTAGATTTACATTTTAGCACCACAAGGGAATTTTGTTGTGAACTCTTGGTGATTATTTGCTATTTTTATTGTATATATTCCCTCACTATATATTATACTTTGGAATAATGAAATTACTATAATTGTATTTGAATTATTTACAGTAATTATAAATAATTGCACTAATGTAACATCAAGTAGACGATAAATACCCAAGGGCGACATGTGAAGGGTGATATGTGAAATCAAGAACCTAGATACTATTCAGATGAGCATGAAGAAGAGTTTAGTTCAGCAGAGGAGTAATTGGGGAAAGGGAAAACACACCTTTTGAAGTTACTTACATGCTATAGTATCTTAATTGCTAACTGCTTTCCTATCACCATCACTGACAAGTAGGGGAACAATTCTCTGTACCATTATACTCTTGGGTAACTGAAGCATGGAGTAGCTCTGTGTGGTCTCAGGCAAGATACTTAATGTCTTTAGTGGAGCCAAGATACTTTGGATAGGTCTCCAGAGTTTCCATTACAAATACAAGCCATTTTTTTTAAAGGAAGGTCATAACATGAGTCTCTCCATCCATTATAATTTAAAGATGTAAAAGTGGCATTATGCAGTCAGGTTTCTTTTGACCATTAGTTCTCCCATTCATTTTCCCACACATTTCATCATAAAAGCTGGGGAAAAGAAGTTCATGGGTAAACTATGTATTGGCTTAATGAATTTGGACTTGTGTATGCCATTCAACTAAAAATACATGTATTAAAGAAGGGCATATGATTCCAGTCTGCTCTATTCTGGAGGTGTACTGTTAGCTGAAAGCTAGACATATGAGCCTTGTGCTGAAAGAGACTTACTGCATTCATTTAAGACCCTTGATCTAAGTAATGCTGAGGTAGTGTGTTGAGAAAGTCCAGGAAAAAAGTGATAATACCTTAACAGTTGATTTTGTGACTTACAAAGTCTATAATAGTACTTAAAACATGTAAGGAGGGATGAGGACAGATTTAAGTTATTAAAAATAGAAGAACTGGCCTGGACTGATTGCTAGTTGCCTAATCGGGTTTTTTCACTGTTACCTGCAGTTGAGTTGCTTCTGTATTGAGGAGTCTTGTGCTTGATCTCTGCTCTTTGGTGCCAAGAGTAGCATGCATTCTTGGCTGGTATGAAGTATGGAGTTCTGTATTGCTGCTTTGTTTCAGTTTGCGTTCTCAAGATGCCCAACTTGAGCAGGCTGTGCACCCCTTGCCCCCTAGTGTCTTCTGTACCTTTCTCTGAGGATGATTCTTAAACAGCTCATGTTGACACTGTGAGCCAGTTTGGGGAGAGGATGTTGAAATGATGTTATGTAGAGGGGGATGGGTTTTGCAATGGTGGGAAAAAGTGCCAAGGCTGGTGAAAAGCAGAAGTGGGAATGGGGAGAGTAGTAGAGGAAAGATGAAAGATGTCCAAGAGAATTTTACAGTCTTAAGACTGAGGACAGCTGTACATTCCTTTTGGTGCTATGTTAAAAACTCATGTTGGCTGCATAAGTCAATGTGGGTATTAGTTCGGCAGACCTGTAGGCATCTACACTCAGCAGAGTGGAAGAGCAGTGTGGAAGTGGAATGCCTCCTGCACTGCTTCCTGATGGAACAGCTCATCTCCTGTCTCATCACGCAATTAGCTGAATGAGTGGCAAAGCTGTAGTGATGAGTACTTTCCCAGTCACTGCTGATGAGATAGCATTCAGGGCATTCACTTTTCCTCATGAGGAAGCCTCAGGTGGGTAGATGACTTGGAGAATAGTAAGCATCTCCTGCATGCCGAGGCAAGGAGCTTGTGTCTTCTGAGCCTCTGCATGAACTGGAAGCAGCTTCCGTTACATCTAGTCTGAATGCTACAAGCCAATGGAAACTACAGCTTTGGTGAGGAGGATGCTCCTTCCCCTCTAGCACTCTCTTTCACTGGCAGCTGGGCTCTTTCACTGCAGTTCTCACCAGCATACAACAGATATGTTTATGTCTCTGGGTGTGCTATGGTGAGAATACCCATTGATACTTAAAGTACGTTGTGGCTCTTTTCAGTGGATGTGATCCTTAAACAAGATAACGCTTCAACGTGCAGAGACCTAAATGATCTTTTGAACCAGGAATGTTCTTCTGAGTCATGACGGATAATGTACCAAGTAATCCTGAATTTATAGCCTCGGTAGTATATTGGAGTTGCAGCTGTCCGTTTATCTTGTTTTTTTCTGCTTTGTTTGCTGTTGTTTTGTTCAGTTAAGGTCTCGTGCATGTAAATACTTTCAGTGTTGAAGAGGTGGGTTGTTTGTTTGGTTTTTTTAACATTGTAAAAAATATGTGAAAACAGTGTGTAGAGGAGGTGGTTTTGGGTTTTTTTCTGCCTAAAATTATCTTGGAACGCTCATTATTGGGGAGGATTCTTGGAGCTCCTTTTGATTTGCTTTTTTGGCGACCATCTTAAATACTGCAGTATTTTGGTTTTTATCTCTCTCACAAATGACTGAGTTAAAATCCTGTTTAGGAACGTCTCTCCTTGATGTGCATGTACATGAAAGTGAAGTATGTGTTTGCAGAATGGATATCATCCCGCTGCTTTAGATAGATAGTGGGAACTTCACAGTGAACGGCTATTTTTAAAAGGCTTTTTTGTGTCTGTGAATATTATATGTAATTCACCAGATTTATGAGGGATGTATAGTCTGAGAATAAGATAATAACATAAGATTATGTTTACTTGAGTTTAGGATGAAAGCCATATTTGTAAAATATGAAGTGATGCTTCATATCCTTTCAGAAGATTAGTTCATTCTCACTGGCAAAGGTTCTTGTTTTATTCTCTTGGCTGGAACATAGGAACTGTGTAATTTCTTACAAGACACTTTTTAGACAATCCGAACCCTAACATTTTACCATAATGTATTTGCGTGTTGGTAAGGAGCAAGGGGCTTCTTGGTTGCATTTGGCTGGCTTTAGTCTTGCTTTTTTTTTAAACACCTGTTGTTTGTTTAATATTGCAGAAATAGAAACTGGAAACTAACAGCCCCTCTTCAAGTTGAATATCGGAGTTGAAAGGTGTAAAGCCATAAGCTTTTAAAGCATTTCTGAGTACAATTATGAGCGTCCTTAAAGCGTTCTGTGAAACCCAATTTGAAAGGATAATAGACTCTAGGTGAAGATCAGCAGGAGCCTACTGTGCAAGTGGGGCAGTTGATTTCAATCGACTTTGGAAGAGCAACAGGCAGCACTATAGAGCCATCTTTGACAGTAGTAGATACAGCACAGAAATTTACTTTGAGCTCGGGACTGCTTTCTTTTGTGAGGATATCTTCAAGGCTGCCGCTTCTTAAAAGATGTACATGGTAATATCACAGTAGAGAGAGGGCTAGCTCTAAGAAAAGCATCACATGCCATACTGACTCCACCTGGATGAGCAGGCATTGCTTAGGCAACCCAGCATGGAATATTTTCAGTTGGGTTTTCTCGTCAGGGGTATTATGATGAGGTTGAGACTGCCATATTAATGCAGTGTGTATGTTGCAGATTGGAAAGGTTAGACTTCATCTTCATAATAATTTTTGCAATGTACTTGGTTGGTTGGAATTATGAGTAGGTTACTGCCTGTGTGGTATCTACAACAGACTTTGGATTTTTGCAACTTTAATAATGCAGAAGCATTAAAAAATTTTAGTTTGCTAACAGAAAGAAAGTAGCAGTTGGATAGTCTTTGATACTAGTTTTTCTGTGGGATGTTACTCTTATAATGGTTATAATCCTTTTATTCTGATCTCAGGAAGGCTTAAGAACATGAAAGGTAAACTTGTAGGTCATCTGTTAATATTAAGAAATTTGACTGTACTTACTGATGTTTGTAATTAGTTTTGTAAAATTGGGCTAATACTTTGAGAAAATTTTATGCCCAAGACATACATGATCATCAAAACTTCTCGGTGACCATGATATGATATTCTTCAGAGAGCACATATTTCATTGATATTATTTCAACTCTGACAGTTTCTTTTATTCTGGAAGTAACTTCACGGTAAGGGAGAGGGAGAAGAGAAGTTCATTAGTATTGGCTGATCCATTTATTAACGAAACATGAAGTGTACAGGCTTATAGAATCACTTTGATCTTAGAAGCTTTGTTGTTTTTGTTTTAGAGTATTCTTTATCTGGAGAGACTGTCATCACCAACAATAGTCATTAAAGGAAGATCCAGGATTTTAAAATTCCTAACTACATAGTCACTCTTCTCTTACTACTGACATTACTGCAGGGCATCTGTAAATCTGTAGAAAAAACCTTGACTTGTCATTAAAAATTGTAGGTGTGTCTTTGGGTGTGAGAGGTGGTAGGAATGGCTAATTTCAGGTTGATCATTAAAGAGTCCTTTTGGTGATAGTCCAGACTATTTTAAAAATTAATGAGAAAACAACTTTCAGCATGTATGTGATAGTATTTTTTTTTAATGTTAATGCTGAATTATAGTAGGTCATAATTTTTTCTTGACCACTTCAGAAATAAAACAAATAAAATGCCTGTCAGATATGAAGTAGTTGGAGTTCTGTCTTTGTTGACTGAGGCAGCCCTTTAAGTAGCTGTCTCAATGTTTGCATGGCAAAATCAAGGCCAAAATGTGTGCTCAGTAAACACTTTAAGTAATTTCTGTTGCACTCTTCTGTATTAAGTACAAAATTACATGTATGAAATGTCTCCTTATTCCAGGAAAAACATTGGTGGTCGATGCACCTGATGGACACAAAGCTCACTTCTCTCAACAGACCATGCTTAACAAAGGACTTAGCAAGTCTATGGGATTTCTGTCTACTAGAGGAACACAAGGCGAGGAAGAGTTTTTCCAGGGCATTTCCACAGATTACAACTCAGGACAGGAAGATGTTTTCTGTCCTCATAGATGTAAAGCCAGTGAATTTGAAAAAAAAGGTCACCTTCATACAGATGTCACTCCCAAGCGGAAAGTATGGGCTTCTTCCACAGATTTGCTTTGCGCAACTGACAAGGCAGCTGAGAGGGACCATGCTGGAGTCTCTCACGGGCACAACCATCAGCGTGAAGTATTTACAGTACGGACTTCTACTACTACCAGAAACAAGGAAGCAAGATACTCTGATGGGAGCATAGCACTGGATGTCTTTGGACCGCAAAAACTGGACCAAACGCGCCACGTGCCTGAGACATCAACTTCTGCAGCAATATCAAGTGCCTTTGACAGGATAAGGGAGAGACAGAAGAAGTTGCAGCTTCTGAGGGAAGCTATGAATGTAGAAGGTTAGTGAAGCTTTTTGATTTTCTGAGTATTCCAGTCATTAAACAAAAGTTTCTCTTTATGATAAATTTGAGTTCTCTTGTAGCAGCTCTTGAAACTGCCAAGATCTTCGCTTTGTCTTCTTTTTTTAGGTAAAGTGAAAGCATTAGAATGTCTATTGCCAATGAAGATAAATGTGCTTGTCCAGATTGCTTACCCAGTGAAAATAGTTGATTTCTGTAAGTCAGCCAGTATCAAGTTCATCAATTGAAGTTAGAAAAAGAAAAAAAAAGTTGGTAAAAGCCAATTGTCAAGTAATTTTCCTTGAAGGAAAATCCTCATCTCCAGCTATTAGAGACGGATTTATACTCCAGAGGAAAGAGAGAATTTCATCTCCAGATCTCTCAGTTTTTGCACTGTATAACTCTGGATGATGCAGTTAAGCCCTTAAATATGAAATTTTTTTTGGACTCATGTTAAGGTCTTTAACTCAGTGGGAATACTTGACAAGTTCCCTCAGTTAATTAAAAGAACGCATGGGGGAAAAAAGTCTTTGTATTTGTTCTGTGGAAACTTTTAAAATGGTCTTTATGCAGAACCCAATAAGGGGAACTCCGTATTTTGTTTGCTTTGAAAATGTGACATGATTTTCAGGGGTTGTAAATTTGGGACAGTTGGATAGAAACTGAGAGCAGAGTCGGATCCTGCTTGGGATGGACCAGAAGGCATAACTTAGTCATTTGAGGTATATGGTAGAAGAGCTGTATGTACAAAGCTAGCTCAGTCATTTATTCAGGTGCATTCAAAATCCATACAGTTGAAAACTCATGGCTGCCTGTCTGTTGTGTGACAGAAATACCTGTGTAAAAAAACCCAACTTTTGCCTCCTTTTCCTGCACTGAGGTGTAAACACCTCCTTATTAAGGAGAGATGATAAAGCCTTTTATCGAGGTTGAATTTCTAAAAATGCCTGTTCACGCCCCTTGAGGCCATCTCAGGAGATGCTTATATTGCGGATAGCACGGGAAGCCAGTTCTTTCTCTCCTATGCATGTGAGCCTTGTGCTCCAGAAAGGGGTGTTATTGAAATGGCATAGGCAGTTTAAAAAGCTGATGTGATTTCTGTACAAGTTTTACAGACAAGACAGCTGGAGGTTTTTTATGCTATCAAATTAGCATCTTCTGATGAGGGTTACATTATAGTGTGAAGGGATGAACATAGATGGAAGTAGTACTGTGGAGATACCATTGTTTACCTCAGTAGAAGTTCACCATCTGTCATTATCTACTGAGGTACGGGGAAGGTTGGTTGAGTTTTGGTTTAAGAGTCTGAACTTGAAGGGGACTGTCTCAAGTATATGAGTCAACTCAGATCTTTAGAGATAGGCAGCTAACAGTTTAAGAGGAGGCCACTCCCTGCATTGGGAAAGCTCAATAGCCTTGTTGTTCAGGAGTGCGGCTTTGTGCAGGTTTGTGTTGCACAACAGCAAAACCAAAAGCTTGGCTAAACCCATTGATGAGCAAGAGTTTATCATTCTCATTCAAACAGATTGGGAGATGGCAGAAAACGTAATGTGCCCGTACCTTGCAAACTGAGATAGTTCAGAAATTAGATAGGTCAGTTGTGAAACTACTCAATTCGTAAAGGTAATGGGTGAAAGTGCAGTCAAAGTAAACTGGAAACTGGGGCCTAATAGTTACAGGACCTGAGTGACAAATCTGTACAGGGAAGACTGAGGCAATAGCTAATGACTCACTGCCCATCCTTCTGAATTCACAGTCATTGCTTGCTAGAAAAAAAATGAAAATACTTTCTCAACAGATAGCTGGGTTGCAATGTTCTTGTCTTCCGAGTTTTCTGTTTTCAGCAGAGGAAGGAGGTATGTTTCACTCTTGAATTGAAGTTAGGAGTGTGTGCTCTGCAGTTTTATTTTAGGTGCTCTCTCTCTTTTTTCCCCCCTTTTTTTCTTCTTTATTTATTTTTTTCTTTTTTTGCCTTTTTTTTCCCTGGCCATTAACTACTTAAAGAAGAGTTTTGGGCTAGAACCTAGTTGTGAATGTGAATTTTTAATGAGAGCCAGTTTAAAGGAGTATTTTAGTAAGATGGATGGGGAATACTTTTTCACACAGGAGTTGGTTGCTGTTGTGTTTTACTGGGCTTGAGAAGCCTGACTGAAAGTATTCTATTCTGCCTTAATGAGCAGATTCACAAAAGCCTTCATACATAAAGTCTGCTAGTCTATTAAGACTTCTTTCCCTTTTCCTTTTCCTTTTTTCTTCTGTATGTTTTACTATTCCTTATCTCATGTCTTGTTTACAACAGATGGGTCCCTTGAGATCTTTCATAAAAAGAGACTATTGCTAGTTTTATCTGTCAAAAAAATTAAAGATACAGTCTGCAAGTTTTCTGTGCATTACTATTGTATGAAAATTTTCAAGCACATAGTGGGTAGACAGATATTTCCAAATGTCAGGCATTATCAAGCGTGTGTGGAATTGCTCTTGTGACATAAACCCAGGCTAGCTGAGAGAGGTAAGCAACTGCATGGAAAGCTGTGGTAAAATGTGTCACCTATCTTGATACAGGTAGCGGTGGCAGTTTCTTGGGCAGCACTTGATGTAAGGGTATCTTACTGTCTACAGCTGGTAAGTCACATAGTGGATAGGTGGGCAACAACTAGAAATAGAGTGGAAAGAAGTCTACAGAAAATGACAGCAACTGCCACTCTTTCCCTACGTGGGACACAGCACAACCTCAAAGGAGAGGCATTGAAAGGAAAAATGGAGAAAGAGAATAAGGTATTTTGAAAGCTTGTGTAGTCAGGAATAAGGATTCTGTTCAGCTTGGGGGGGAGGAATGGGCAAGGAGTCATGGGAACATGGTGGTTGGGTTTAGTAGAGAGGACACAATCTGCCTTGTCTTTGGTAGGTTTGGGGATATTTTGAGTTTGGTTGAGGCCGGGTCTAGGTTACAGTTAAGTCTGTGTGAATTGTAGTAAGCCTCTGCTTTCGGCTGTACATTGTTTTTCAGTTTTTGAATTGTGAAGTGGCATAGGACTCTCTGTGGGTTAAACTTGGCCAGATAAAACTTCCCTCCTCAAACTACAAAGGAACTTAAGTGACATGTGGCTTATTTCTTTAACTTATTTTGGGTTAAGCTGGCAAACTTTTTTGTTATTCATGAAAGCTTAAGGAGCTGACTGCCTTGGAAAAAGAAAATGTTCTCATGCACAGGCTCTGGTATGCCAAGCTTTCACTCGGAACAGATTTTTACAATCCAAATTATAAACTCAGGAAAAGTAGAGTTTATAGTGGAAAGAATGACAGAGCTTTAATTACAGCTGTGCTGTAATAGAGTAATTTGTAGTGAGCTGCAGACCGTCTAAACTGCACTATAATCTACAGCAGGAACATCTCTGATTTAGCCTCGCAAGCCTTCCAAAGACAGTGTCATTGCAAGTGCCTTGCTCATGAACTTGCTGTTTTATATGTTATTCTGCTGTACAGTTTCAGGGTTGAGGTTGTTTATCTCTTGTGTACTAAAGATGATTGTTTATGATTAGGTGCTTAGCCAGATGGGGGGAAGGGGAAGGGAAAGCAACTGCTATTTGACCTCAGGTGTAGCCAATTCTGAACACTATAACAGACTCCAAAAATATGTGTTAATCTTTCCAAGAGATGGGAGAGTAAGTTTTGCATCTCCACTGTTACTGTTCATTCTTGGTTTTGTTATGTAGGTTTTGTGAGCTTAGGCAGAATTGTTTAGAGTTGTGAAGTTGTGAGGTGTTAAACCCAAGCAGTTTCTCTGTACCAGGAGAGCAGATTTTGGTTTTGTTGTTCTTTTGAGACTTGGAAATTGTTGCTTGGCACCAACTGACAGTGTCCCATTTCAGAGAGAAAATAATATTTTACCTTTTACATTTTGCAAGCCTGCATTGCTGCTTAAGAGTGTGAAAGTGTCATCTGTTCTTCCTTGCTCCCAGCTTTCTTTGTCTTCTCACCCACAAAACTGATTATATCTTCTGAGAGTTATGAAGTGTAAACACACTTCAGTTTTCACGTCTCAGGCCTACCTTCAAATGGCACAATAGTAAGACACAAGGCTGTGAGATGGTAGCCTTGTATGAATCTCTCTGAATCTCTCCCTTTTATTTGCTTAGGCAGCTCCCCCCCCCCCCGTTTTTGAGTGGATGCATAATTGAAAGTGACTTGATTTCTGTGTTACTTGAGTGAATGTGCATCCTTCTTTTTTATATGCAGTTTTGCTTATGAGGATGTTGTAAATGAGATCCACAAGGGAGCAAGGCGTAAAGATCACCTATGTCCTGGTGGAATACAGGAGCACAAAACCAGTTAGGAGAATAGTAATGTAGCTGGCTGTGGGTTAAATAGCAGACAGGGAGGAAAAAGAGGGGAGGATACCAAAAAAGCTGATCTTGCTGAAGCTTTGGAATGCTGAATCCAGGGGTGAGGGAATGGGGGTGGTTTGGGAATATTCTCAAGCCTTTGTTAAAAGTTTTTGCAGTTGGGAACCATGTGAATCCCAGAGCCTCAAGTTATGTTTATCCCTCTCTCCTTTTACCTTTCATTTTTCCAACTGAAACCCCAGATGATTAAGTCCTCTTATTTTCCTCCACTTACTACTGTCAGCTTCATACAGTCAGCAAGAAGAGGCAGTAATATTCTGCGTTTCTAGAGGTGGGTTTCTGCCTCCCAAGTCTTCTGTGTCTTTATCTCACAAAGCAATGTTTTCATTAGCTACCCTGAAGACTCATCGGGACCCCATTTATAAAACGTGTATATTACGACTGCATGTGTTTAGGTGGGGAGTTACGGTTAGGGATACTCTAAATGTCCAGATTTTAAAAGCTCTCTTAGTTTGAAGCTGCATTTTTTAATAAGGGAAAATTTCTGCAGGTAATCAGGCAGCTGTTGGTAGTAAATTTATCCCAGCAAATGAAGCCCCAGAGATTCGAATTTGGGAGCTTCTGTGGAAGTGGGTTAAATGGGAGATTGGGTTTAGGACAAAAGAGGAATAGCCACTTTACAAACTTACCTCTGTAAATTCAATGAAGTGTGCATACTTTCTTTTTCTCTTGAATTGTATGTACTCAGTTCATGTATAGGCTAAGCAAAGGAAATGCCAGTCATCCACAATGGTATATCTGTTTGCATGTGAAAGCAAATTAAAGCTTAGTTTATGCATCTTACAATCATTGTGCTGTAGGATGATTTAAATTCAGTGGTGGCAAAATGGATTCTCATGTGGTTGGTATGTCCAGTAAGGATAAGGTTCAGTTAGAGCAGTGTTCAGAAATTGTATTAATGTAGCTGGAGGGTAGGATAACGGACTGATACTATTTTAGATAGAAAACTTTCAGTTGTTAATTTTACTGAGACTACAGAAGTTGGCTTTTCCAGGAAAAAGAAAGAAATGTTTGTGGGATTTCTGTAAAGTACAAGTACTTTGGCATCAGCCACTATTATTTTGTTCAGAATTACATAGTTTAACATAAGGTAGTAAAACAGCTCTTACAATTCCATAATTGCACAGCAAAGTGGCATCTGCTTTATCGAGCTTTCAGGAGCTCACACAGTCTGGATTATCGATTTTTAGTCAACACATTACATTCTTAGTTGGATAAGACATTTAAATCAAACAACAAACTTTATTGGCCATACTTTCAGTCAGTGTCTGTGTCCATTTACATACCTTATCCTAAATGGCATGATCCAGATCCAGAAAAGAAGGGTATCTTTCTAAGTACAAGACACTGAGTTCTTACCAGACCCTGGAGTTGTTATTTTTAATCTTGCTGTTTTCCTTTCCAGCCTAGCCCTAGAGATGTGTGTTTTCTGCAATTTTACAAGGCTCTGTTTATTCCTGTCACTCAGATCCTGCTAGACCCTATGCATCAGGTGTCTGTTAGGCTCTCTAGGGAGTTGCCTGGATGGCTGGTGACTTGGGCTGCATGCACAATACAGATTTTTCATTTAGAACATGGGTGGTGGAAATCTTGCAAGTTAAAATGAGCTTGCTCCCCTGGAAGGCTGAATGGATTTATTTCCCTTGTGCACTTGTTGGATATGAATCCTTCCCAGAGATTTATTCTGAATCTCTATGTTCTTCCTGTTAAACCTATGTTGCCTTGCATAAGATAATTCAAGTTTTCTTAGATGAAAAGAGGAAAAAGAAGAGTAAATATGACTCTAACCTATTGGTTAAACTCTTGTGAAAGCAGCACATCCCAGCGTCTCCTAAAGGACAATTAATATGTTTGAAATGGTATTGTAGTAACACTCTTAAGTAATAGAGGCACCCACCAATAAACCTGAAAGAGCAAACAAGAGCTCCCTCCCTGTCGTGAAACTGCCTATTTAACTCTGCCATCTTTTCTGTCCTTTTCCTTCTCTGTACAGCCAGTAATAAATCTGTAATAATGTGTATTTGAAAACCTGTGTATCTAATGTGAGTCACGTGTTCAGGATAATGAAATTCCAAGCTAAATGTGATTCTCTAATTTCTGTTGAAGTTGGCTGAGATGAGGCTTTCTGTAAATTACTTGTTTGGGCTTGCATGTCTTGCCTTGTGTAAATACTGTGTTTTGTTATTTTATGCTGCGTTACATGCCTGTAAGGTTGTGCTCTGCTGGCTTTGACAGGGAGTTTGAAAAAGCATCACTGCAGCACTAAGCAGCACAAACACAGATTCTTCAAGTTGTAATGCTTCATTCATCTCTGCATTGTGGTGCTACCGCGTGTTAACTTATATTATTAGTACAAGTTTTATATACTCATTTTAGTTATGGACTCTTAAATACTTAAACTCAGGTTTGTTTTTTTATTAAGGTATGAAATGACTTGAAGTGTTCTAGTAAGAGACTGTAATCTAAATACTGAAATGTTAAGAAGTGTAACTGGTAGAATAATTTTTTGCTACAATGTACTTCATGTTTCTACAAGTTAAATAAATTCTGAAGTCTCTCTTCAGTCACCAAAAATTAAAAAAAAAAAAAAAAAACAAAACCCAAAACCACCAATCAAACAACAAAAAACACCCCAAAGCAAAACAACAAACGAAGGCCATTCAAAAATCCCAGGCAAAATTGTAAATTTGAGAGAGAAGTTGTTTTATTGTCATCTTTAGCTTTTATTGATGTCATCTTTCAGTTCCTTCACAGCCAGACAGTCTAGAAGTTTGTCCTCATTTTTGAAACTATTGTATGAAAAGTTTAACTTCAACTTAATCCCAGAACTGGGACTTTGTGACCTTTGGAAGTCAGTTCTTAATTAGAAGTCTGGCTTGGACATGATCCAAGGCCTTCTCTAAAGTTAAACCCTAATATGATATATTAGAATTGAGGAGAATTTGCTGGATGAGAGGAGTAGTAGTTATTTGGGTAGTTTTGCAAGCATTATAGATACATTATAGTAGTCTCAATATGTACAATTTAATTGAAAGTTTTCAGGTCTGCAGTGCATGTCCTGTCCATGCCGCGGAAAAGATTAAGTTTGGTTAAGAGGAGGTGTGGTGTTGGGGAGATGTGTAGGGGGTGTACATAGGCATGTGTATATACCAGCAGAGAACTGGAAGGTGGTTACCAAAGAGAAGATACCCCAGCAGCAAACAGTTCCACATCTGTATATATTTTCCCTAAACTGAGCAAAGTGAAGAAAAATCTAGAGGATTTACCCCAAATTTCAGGCTGTAGCTTCTTAATTGCCTTTAAACTTTTGTCCCTAGGCTGAACAGGCTGATAGTCGTTGATGCAGCCCCATGTGGAAAGGTTGTAAAATGCCTCCAGAAGATGAGATGAATACCTTTGCTTGTGCTATTGGGATAAGTTGTCTGGTCTTGCTTAGGGAGAAAGATGTGACAAGAAAAGAGGGCGGTCCCATCTCTGTCTCTATTTGTGAACGCTGGGAGAATAGGTTTAAACCTAGCTGGGCTTCATGTGGAGGTCTGTAAAAACATTGAGATAAGCAGTGATTGGGAATCTTGCTTTATGTTTCTTGGCTCATGAACTTACCCCTTGGCCTACAGCAGGGCGCCAACTCCTGCTATGAGTCAAGAGAAGTCAAATACCCTGCAGAGTCAGATATCACACCACCACGTACAGTCGTTTTGTGTTTTAACTGCATATTTCTGTTTTACCATTTTACATTTATTTTTTGCAAAATTTTATGTCTTGAAGAACCAGGATGAAGCCACAATTTGTGTGCAATTCAGGAAGCTCATGCTGCTGACTAGGTGGAAAAAAATAAATCTGTTTAAAATCTCATGTTGTATTTTATTGTTCCCTTTCCATCCTCTTGCTTCACAGTCAATTTAGCAGACTTGAAAAACCTACAGCTAATAAAACTACTGGGAAAGAAGAAATCTGTTTTTCAGTTAAACGTTTCTGTACTGTAGCTCCAGTATCATGTTTGGATTGATGCCTCACTTAAAGGGCTGCGAACATTTTAAAAATACATCTCCAAAAGCTACCCACTGAATTTTTTTTTTTTTAATTTCCCTTGTTGGGCAAGTAATTGCTAGATTGGCAGTAGATTTCTTTGTTGTAAAATCCAGAACACTAAAAGTAGCCTTTGTGAAAGACTGAAGCAACCCCACACCCCCCAGTGAATTCTCTTCATCTTGCTGTAGGTTGGTTTGCAAATGTGCAAGCAGTATTGCTCATTTCTGAGAGTAATGAGAAATATCCTTAGGATTAATTGGGTTTTATGCTGCTAAGCTGTGCAACTGGGATGGGTTGGCGGGAGCAGTTGGTTTCATAGGTTGATTGGCGACTTTGCTTACTTTTCTGAGGTTTCTTAAGGAATCTTGTATTTGGTGGGACAGTGGGGAACTGCACAACCCAAGTGAGCTGGTAGAAATGGGGGAAATGCTGGCTTTTAAGGAGGAAGGTTTTGGAAACAGATAGTGCAAAATTAACCTGAACTAGTCTTTAGTCTTGGTCTACTGCATTATCTTGTGTCTTTTCATGCCTTTTTCCTATTTGGAGTTTTCCCTGCTTCTGTAGGAAGTCTGAATGAGTAGTGCTGTTGACTGCATGTCTAACTTGTCCTCTGACCTAATACAGGTTATGCTGCAGGTTTATTGTTCTTGCAGAATTTTTCAGCAAGTGTTTCATTTTCTGGATATGGGAAGTTGGAACCTCCACCTTCCTTTTTGCAGCATCCAGACTCATCTGCTCATGTGTTCCCCATTTTGTATTCTTACATTTTATATTCCTTGCTGTAGTGATTTGCACTTGTCTTCAGAGCAGTTACATGTGTTTCCTCTGTATCATCACTTTTGTTTTCAAAAACATTAACTGTAGTTAGACCAGAGACAGCCTTCTGCAAATAAAGACACCTGAAGTTTCTCTCACTTAGTGAAGCATTGATAATCCCAAAACGTGGGGAATTTTTTGGTTTGTTTTCTGCTTTTATGTACACTATGTGGTTGTTTGTTGGCTTATGCATAGGAAAGTTTTGGGAGATTGTTGCAAATGTCAAGTACGTACCCCTTCTGTAGAGTCCTTTGCTCCAGTATGTTATTTAAAGAATCCACTGAGAGTAGGAACTGAGACTGCTGTATTGATTTCTCATTACATGCATTTGCATGTTCTGGTTAATTAAATATCTTATAGGGGCTTATTAATTGATTGTTAATCATATTTTGTGGATGCCAAAGATGCGCTGAATGAATTATAATTTTCCAGTTCCTGCTTTGTTTCTGTGGATATTTTTCCTTTTTCATTGTGAAGGAGCCAGGGACTGAGTCCTGGTGGTTGCTTTCTACACGCAAGAGGTGTGCACCAAATGTTTTCATCGGTTTTGTATGCAGGAGGGATTGGGTTTTGTCTTGGGTTTTGTTGGTTTTTTTAAATATTAGTTTTAACTTGGAAGTGATGATGAGAGAGAAGTTCAGGGGAGGTGACTCTGTTAGAATAGCCAAGAGAGGCCAGGCAGACCACAGAACCCTCAGACAGTGGGGACAGAATGGGACTGCACAGCATCCACTGAGTGTTTGCTTTCAGACTCCATAGCACAGACAGGCATTTAAAAAAAAATTTTTTTGACAAGATTTCAGAAAATTTCAAATGTTAACTTGTGTTTGACTTTTGCATTAGAACTGTTGCTCTCTTACTCTTCTGATAGCCTGATTTAAACTTTCAGAGCCTTTGAGAAGGTACAAGTCTTACCACAGTGACGTTTATAGTACTTCGAGTGAAAGTCCATCTGTTATTTCTTCGGAATCAGATTTCAGGCAAGGTAAGACCTGTGTTTAAAAAAAAAACACCACCAACAACAGAAGAACAACAAACAAACAAAACTAAAGAAAAAAGTTCAAGATAAAAAAAATAGACCCCGAAAGTATCAAGTTAAATCTTTAGTAGGAGGCTTGATAATTATCACTAATATGAAGTTGTAAGATGATCTCATGTAATTACAACATTGAGTACAGTTCAACATAATTGGCAGTCTGTTCAGAAACGAGTTTGACATTTAGCACTCTGGAAGGGAAATTGATAGGAAAAGCTGGAAATGGTTAACTCTTTACTGGAGTGCTTGTTTCAAATAACACGCTGTCTTCAGAGGCACAAAAATGATCAAGTTGTTAGTCTACAATAACAGTAAATTGCAAAAGCTTTATATGGGACATTCATGGTTTAATTATTTTTTTTATCAGTGGGTTTTACTGTGAGGGTTAAATGGTTGATAAGTTATAGGCCAAGGATTTCAGTGGAATGCAAAAGTAGTACATAGTACAGGCTGTTTGTATGATAAATTTAAGTTCTATGAAATCAATGGCTTGGAAAAGCAGGAGTTGGTATGAAGGGTTGTTCGCTGATATATGGCAGGAAGGGTTTTTGTTACACAGTGGAAGCACAGCATGGAAGGAAATGCTTGGAGCATTTTTTGAAAGAAGTGGTAAAATGGTGAAAAGAAGTCAAGAGGAGAGCACAGTTGATGAAACAGTCAGCTTCGCAGAATCATTATAAGTGATGGAGACAAACCATGAAAATGAGGAAAGAAAGCGATAGTTAGGAAGCTAGAGTATAGCTGCACCGTATGTATTCTGTACACACAGAATATTCTGTACACACAGAGTACATGCACATGCTGCTCTCTCAACCTTCCTTCTCTTTATCTATCCTCCTACTTACTGAGCCAGAAGCCTAAGGAGCAGTAACAAGTACCAAGGCTCCTGTAACGCATTTCCCTTCATTTTCTTGCCATTTAGAACAGGCTGTTTATGTGTTCCAGTCCAAAGTCAACAACTCCTAAGTTTGTACAGGCAAGAGAGAGCTTCTTTCTGGCTACTAGTATTGCCTAGTATTAGTATTGCTAGTATTGGTAGTATTAGTATTGCTAGTACTAGTATTGCCTAGTATTAGTATTGCTGGACTCAGTGAAATGACTGTAAAAAAGAACTATTTATAAATCAACGTGGCTGTAATGTGTTCTGCAAGAGCTCTCCTCCTAGCTCTGTTTATTGAGGGTACAGTAAGAGATGAAAAGTGAAGTAGTTTGCAAAATCAGGCATCAAGTGTAGCATCTCAGGTGCTGCTACAGGAAGACATACCAGCAAAGGAGACAGCTATTACAGGTAGCAGGTTAGTATATTGCCAAAAGAAAAAAAAAAATTTTTTTTATAAATTATAAGGAGGAGTCAGATTCCAGGGACCAAAATTGAACACAGGAGCTCAGCAATATATGTACTGGTTTCTTAACTCCCTTCTTGTGAACTGGATGCATAATTACTTTACCTAGCTGCTCTATTTCTGTTCTGGAGTGGTTTTGTATGATGTCAGTGCCATGTATGTATCTCAACTCATGGGTGACAAAGAAATGTGTCACCTTGGAAAGGTGTCTATGCAGTTGTGTGTGTGGGTTTTTTATTGTGGTTTCTTTTAGGCCTTCCTTAGTATTCTTCTTCAAAGTACTTGTGTAGTGCAGCTATCTTCATTGGGGGAAACTATAAAATCACTTTGAAAACTGAAATCAACTTCATAATGCTAGTTTGTCTAATACTGTAATGCCATTGTGCAGAACACATGAATCTGATTCCTTCTAAGTAATCTCATATGACTGATAAGTCCTTGATTTTTAGATGGGATTACTCTGTGTGCTTTGTTGCCCAGTCAGGTATTAATTTGTCTTTTGGTTTGCTAGTGAGAAGAAGTGAAGGTTTCAAGAGAGATGATGCCAGTGGTGCTTTGCCAGGTGCTGATGATATCTCCACATCGAGTCAAGCTAATTCTCAGAGGGCAAGGTAAACCCTGTGAAAACAATATGTCTTGGAGTGCTTTCTCTTTATCAAAGAAAGTATTCTAAATCTGCAAGTGAATTTTTCACTCCCATCCCAGCTTCTGTTTAAGGTTAAAAAATGGCATGTTATACTTGGAAGAAAATAGCATTTCAGAAATACATATTGCAGTCTGAAGTAAAAGTCTCGTGATGCACTGTGGTGTAGAGGTAAGTATACCAGTTAGGAGTCCAAATTCGGTTCCCATATTTAATGGAGACTGGGTTGTACTCTGTCAAGTTGCCATATCTGTCAGAAGGTCAGGGGCTATGTTCTGCTTGGAAATATTTAATAATTTTTATTTTGATTATACTTTTCTAAAATAAAGTTTTGGAAAGTATTGATATTAATACAGATTAATTTTCATTTTTTAAATTTAATAAGGAAATGATAGCATGCTTGCTTATTTGAAATAAGCCAAAAGGCATACAAACTCTTTATTTATGTTATTGTGTTTGGATTAATTTTTTTTTAATTGTTTTTAATACCTCAGCACTGATTAGGCAGGCCAACTCAGTAACAATTTACGCTTTTTGAAATTTATTTTGCTGTGCTGTGTATTTGAATATTACATCTGTTTGGGTTTTATTTTTTTCAAGTGCTGTTCATCACTATTGCTTTAAAAAGTAAGTTCTGCTTTGTACATCATCTTAATACAGCATCTTTGTACAGCAGAAGCATATTTTGCCATACCTGTTAGGTTTTGAGAGTGGTTCCATTCTAAATGTTTGAGAATTTTTATTGCCATTGACCTTTTGGATGGAAAATTTTCTTCTTCTAGTCTCTGCCAGATGCTGAATCGCCTTGGAATATTTTATCAAAAGGATTCAAATAATTTTTGTAATAAGGGAAAAAGAAAAAAAAAAAAAGACACGTATTTTCCCCCTCTTCCCTCACCACATTACAACAACAAAGCCTTCTCTCGGCAGCTTTTTGCTTTGTTTGGGGTAGTTCAGGAAAAAGATTGCTGCTGTGCTCAATATTTTAGGATATTTATATATTTTTGGCATAAGTTGGATGGGAATCCTGCTCTATCCTATTAAAGAAACTTAGAGGTGTTTGAAGATTGGAACTGTTTCAGGTGATGTGGCAAGGCTGTCAAATGTGTCCTCCATGTTCATTTAACATATACGGTGATGCACAGTAAGTAGGGCTTAGAGCCATGCTTTGAACCTGGAGATGAAAATAAAAGAACATCTGCTTCTTGCGCTATTTTGTGTGCCTTAAATGGATCTGAGTAAGGCAGGGTCTCAGATGAGCTGTATCTGAGTGCAGATGAACAAGAGAACAGTTACGTGGAAATCTTGCAGCTTTCAGTGATCTGTTGAGCAGCTGCGTTGGTTTTCTTACTACTTGCACTTTGCCTGAAAAATGCAAAGTCATTTAGAAATATATATATTAGCATTTCTTGCAGGGGAGATGTATTTAGGTGTTGCTTAGCTGGGTCAACACTGCCTTGTTGGCAGGAATATGGTATCTATTCATGTAACAGCGTATGCGTTAAACTGCAGTGTCCAAGCGGTCTTAGAAATCCAGCCTGTCTTGATGTAAGAGGATTTTGGCTAGCATGTGAGCTTTTAGAGCAAATTTTCAAGGACTTGGGTTACAGGTTTATGTTCCATATAACCCCATTAAAGAGCTGTAAATTTCTGCTTTGCATTTTATGCTGTCTTAGCACCACGCTGGAATGACAAAGTATACTATTACTACTGTGTGTACAGAATGAGCGTATAGCTTTCTTAACTTACTTGCCATTGTTCTTTTTCTTTTGGTGAATACTGCTAAGTCAACCTTCATTCTTCTTTGACTTGAACCCAGGAAAGTTGCCAATTCAACACTGTAGCTATGCTTCAAAATAAAACAGCAGTAATTTGTGGATGCTGATAGAGAACTTTTGTTTCTATTTACAAAATGTTTCAGAAACAGAAAGTAGTATGTGGTATGTAAATGAGTCACATTGTTGTAAATGAATCAGGCCTATAATGCAAGTGAAAATGCCATGGTAAAACAGTACATAGTTTCTCATGGTTTGTTTTACATTATTTTACTTTATATTGCTGTGTTAAGACTGGTACCTTTAATGGATGTAATTTGTATATGTGTGAAATCTAGAAGGAAAATATTGTTTTGTAAGTGCAGCGTAGACTTATCTGTTGTGCTTACCAATGGAATGAATTTTACATGTATGTAACTATACAGTCTTACTTCAAGGCTTAGTATTTTTTTTTTAATCTCCTGTTTCTGCTTGGCGCCTCCTCTCAATGCCTTTGCTAAAAGATACCACTCTGCACTTGCACAAAAATGTCATGGCAGGGTACCACAGATAGTTCTTTACTGATTTTCGTAATTGTTACCTGTTTTTCGTAAGGTGAAAAAGCTTTTTTTTTAATCTAAGTACCAGACTAGTAAGTATATCCAAGATGGAAAAAGGAGGCTGAACTCCTGAAAGCTAGTTTTACTAGCTTTTTTTGTAGACCTATCGAGAAACAGGAAAGCAGCCACGAGCAGAATTTGGTCCTAAAATAATACTTAGATAATATCTCCGTTAATTATGTGAGCTGAATAGAAAATAGTGCGCGCGCGCGCTGTCTCTGCCTTTCTCCAACAGCTGTTAAAACTTTCCAGTGCTAACAAGTGTAAAAAGGAATACCATCAAAGATGGTAGCTAGTTAAACAGGGAGATTCCTAAGAAAGTAACTTAATATTTTTATCCAGAACACTGCATGTTGCTGCTTTAAAATGTCCTGTGTTGCTGAAGACCATGGCTTTTATAACTTCAGAAACATAAGCTCTCAAAGTAAAACTCTTGTTATCAAGTAGTTCCAAGGAGCAGATTCTCAGGGTTTACATTTTTTGGCTGGTCGTTTGATTTCAGGGTTTGGGGAAGTATATGCAACTTAATCCATTACTTGAATTCCATCAGCTCTTGGGAGCATGTTTCAGTGTTTTTCTCTGTGTTCAGAGATACCATCTGTACTTCAATACATGTTAAATTTACTGCTCCTGTGGCATGTCCTTAGAGGCAGTCTGCTTAATTATCCACGGAACTGTAAATCAAATAGAGGGATTTGGAGTTGAGGGAGTCTACTGCCAATATTAAAAAAACCAGTGAAGCTGCTCAGAGTTATCAGCCAGCATGACTTTTGCTCTTTGGGTGGGTTGGCCTGCTCTTAAACTAGAAGAAGCCATAGATTTTTCAGTAGTATGCTCAGAGTACACTCAAACCCTTCTCATGGTCTGTGACTGTTGTTATCCTTTAAACTTCTTGGAATGCTTTCCTCACAGCAATGGATACTTGTGTCTGTGTTTCCTCTTTGCTTCTTGTATTCCTTATTTTCCTTATTTTTTCCCTTTTTTTTTTTTCTTTTTTCCTTTTTTTTTCTTCCTTTATTATTTCTTCCTTTTTCTCTCTAGGAGCAGCAGCTGACATGGATTTCTTCCTTCTGTTGCCTTTTCCTTCCACTAGATTTAATTTCCATATCCTTCCGACCTTACCAAAAAGCATCCGTCTTTCTCAATCTATTCCTGACCTTTCCACTGCACTAATCATTAGAGAATGCCTACCTGCTTCCCTTCTTCCAACTTCCTTCTCTGATCCAATATCTGCTAATTTCTTGGTAAGTACACTAGGTGAGGAGTTAATTCTCTTCCCTCTTTTATACAAGTCAGCCTTCCAGGTGACTACTCACCTACCATCTTCAGGTTAATAAGTAACTCTGAGATTCTGGTTTGCAGTCAGACACTGATGAAAATACAGAGTAGCAGCCAAGTACTTGTCTGATGAAGTACTATAGGAAACACACTTTTATGATGTTATCTGTTAGGAATGTAATTTGGATTTTTTCTTTTTGTTGGAGTAATAATACTTGCATATTCTGAACTTCATGGAAGAATGTATCTTCAAGGAAGACCCATATCTGTCAACAGTATCTCCTCTGCTGTAGAATGAGAGATGCATTCCTTGTCTTGGAACCTAAAGAGTGAATCATGCTGATACCCTCTATAGAAAATGGACAGTCTGACCAAGCCAGAGTTACTTTTACTTACCCAGGATGCTGAAGCATGCTGATTTCTGGTTGGTGATAGTGCTCATATACTAAGTTGGGAAAATTTTTAAACCATTAGCTTTTTTAACTTCCTCCCTGGACACCCCACACTCACCCCAATTTTCAGAGAAACTAATATATGTCAATGAAGATGATAAACCAACATAATGATAATACTTTACACAGTAACTTATGATTGCTTCTTTGCACAGAGCTGTATGTTATTAAAAAGGCAAAATTTTTTTCTGCGGTAGGGGTTTTCACATTAGCAAGTGTTTTCAGATACAGCCAGTTGCAACATGTCTATCTTTACAAATTATCAAAGATGATATGAAAGATATTTATGTTCAGAAAGTGTTTGGTTTTATTTCAGAGCCCATCCTTAGACCTTGATCTGAAGGGCACTCGTGGGTGTAGTTTAACTTAGTTCATTGTGAATATTCCCACATATGTTGATCTTAATAAGCTTCCTCTTGGTGAAAAGCTAAGCATGTGCACAAGTCTTTGCAGGTTTGAGGCCTTTTCTCATTACTTTGTCCTTTTAGGTGCACATTATTAAGTCTGTTGCAGAAAGGAACAGCGGAGGGAGAAGGGAAGTGATGCTATGAAAGCCCTACACAATGGAGAGGATAATGGGCTTAGATTAATACATTTTTCTGTAACTACCCTGTATCTTCCCTGAAATTCCATTTGAGGAACTTCAGCATTGTTTTACTCAGTTTGTGGCATATTAGTGGCGTTTTATTGTTTGGACTCTCATGATAACATAACTCTTCTTATTTTAATGCTGGTTTTGTATGCTAACCAATGAAACTTTATTAAGTTTCAGTATTAAAAAAATTAAGAGAATGTGGTACACTGTTCACACTATTGGCATTCATTAGAAAGTTTGCTGTAAAAAGATGAAAAAAAAAAAAAAATTGAAATCATGTCCACCAATTAGCGTAGACAACTGTGCTGTCTGGACAGGTGCATTTTCTCTTAGTTTGTTAACTGATTTGTCATTCACCAAACGTATCTTTAGGTTCTTTTAAAAAATAGGTATATAAATTTAATGTATTTAAAAGTCTGTAGATTACCTTTTACTACAAAGGGCTGTACATCAGTGTCCGTGCAGGACTTACTCTATATTTATCTGTATTCCTAAACTTCAGTACAATGATATGCAGGCTTCAAAACACTTTCTTTGCTCTTTCATGTTTTTCATAACTCTAGTGTACCATCTAAACTAACACTTAGCTTAGAATTGCTGAAAGTGTTTTTTGGTGGATGAAAGTCTTGTTAGTTTCCCCTGTCCATTTGTGTTTAAAAATTGCCTGTGTCTAGTTATGTTAACAGAAGAACATTGTTTTTTCTTGTTTTAAGATTTCTAAAGAAGCCTTGATTGGTTTATATTTAGTTTGGGGTTTAAAGGTGTTTTTCTGTAAGCATGGGACAGAGGGAGGGGAGTAGAAGTTGGTTTTATTTTTCTTGGATTTCTCCTTCCTTCATATTTCCTAGCCTCCTGATTTTCAAATAAAAAATAAATAAGGCTCTAAATAAAAAATGGCTTTTGTTCACTCAAAATGGGACATGGATTTCTTTCCTTCCACAGAGAATAAAATTGGTACGACATTTGAGATCCATACCTGCTAAGAAAAGAACTAGAGGATAGCTTGCTGTGTTTTTCAGAAATACTGATGGGGGTTTTTTGTTTGTTTTTTCTCTTTTTTCCCTTCAGATTATTAATTTGGACTCTAATTTATTTTTTGTGGTGGCTGTGTATCAACCAAGCCATTCTTAGGAATTTAAAAGAAAAGGATTTTTTTCAGCAAAATAAGATGATGAAAACATTGGAGTATATTAGAATAATTTACTATATAGGATGTTGCTACATATAAAATATTTATATAAATATTTCAGGCTATACTACTGCTCAGGCAAAGCTATAGTACTGCTCAGGAAAAAGCACTAGCACTCTTGCAGTAGTGCTGTGCAAAGAGTTTGTAAAGAATTGCTACGGAGAAAGTGATTGGAGCAATATTTACTTATATAAAGTACACTGTTATTTTAGTTTTTTCTTTAACGACGTGTTTTCAAGCATGCTTTTTTCACAGTCCCTGCTTGAACAGAGAAATTAAGATATTTTCAAAGCATTAATGTTTTTCTTCCTCCTGTGTGTTCACTGGTTTTGTACTGATTCACTGAGTTTGTAGTGTCAAGTGTTTCTTAGACTTCAGCTGAGCCTTTGTTTTCATATGAATAAATGACAGGCAGCTGTAGAAACTTGGCATGTTTGCGCACTTTCTATATTGATGGATTGCTGTAGAGTGCTAACCTCCTGGCTGCTGAATAAATGTTGTGTTAAATGTATTTGATTAACTAGTTTTTGTGTTCTGGATTTCCACTTAGGTAAGTGCTTAAAGCAGCAGAATGTCTTAGGCAGACCTACTAATGTCTTTCATCCCCTCTGACTATACCGTAGGCAACATGAAGCACCATTTGACGGCAATCTAATAAGTCAAGAAGTGATGCTAAAGCATCAGGAAGAAGAAATGATGCAACTGCAAGCTAGAATGGCTCTCAGGCAGTCCCGACCTAACCTCTACCCAGAAGATGCAATTAAGTCCTCAATGCTTGACATCACCAGAGATCCGCTGAGAGAAATAGCCCTGGAAACAGCCATGACACAAAGAAAACTGAGGGTAATGCCCTGATCTCAGGTGAACTCTTTTATTTTCGTTGAAGCAGAGCAGTGTATTGACTGAAACTCTGATACCTGGGATTCATAAACTGTGTCCTGTAATAAACAGTCATCAACAGATTAAATACTAGGTGTTTGGTGTTGCCCTGATAGGAAAGACCTACTCTCACAGGGTAAGCTTCTGAGGTGTTGTGGCATTAGTGGCTGCATAGCCTAAAGAGATACTAGAACATACAGCAAGCCTTGACTAAAGATTGCATCGATTAAACAGTGTAGCGTCCTAACAGAGGTAAGATGTAGTTTTCTCCTGTATTCTGTGGTGTTTTCAACCACTTCAATTTGCATTTATTTCTCTTAGTGGAATGTGGATGTGTCCCACCACTATCAAAGGTTATTAAATGAACAAGTTGGGAAGGTAGAGAGGCAGAGAGGATTCATTTGGCCCTTGTGTTCACCCTGAATCATCGTGCAAACTCCCCTTTCCTTTCCCAGCTGTCTCAGTATGTGTATGAAATATAAAATTACAGAGAAAGAGGGAGACAGAGGTATAGGTAAATAGAGTGGCTGATGTTTAGAAGAGATGATGTCTTGATGCCCTCTGCTGCTTCATTCAGTGAATTGGATTTATTTATTATTATTATTATTTTAAGGATGGGAAAACTTGAAACAAGAATCAGGTGAATTTTCTGTCCTAATCCAGGGTAATATTTCCTATATCTGTCTCCAGTCCATAGCACTCTGACCAGTTAGTTCATGTAGGATTTAACTAACCAGGTTGGTTCCTCCCCCAGCCCTTAAGAGGTTTACGTGCAGATGTGTTACATATAGTTTGTGTTACATATAGTGTCCTGGTTTCAGCTGGTTTCAGAGTTAATTTTCTTCCTAGTAGTTAGTATAGTGCTGTGTTTTGGATTTAGTTTGAGAATAATGTTGATAACACACTGATGTTTTAGTTGTTGCTAAGCAGTGCTTACACTAGTCAAGGACTTTTCAGCTTCCCATGCTCTGCCAGGTGCACAAGAAGCTGGGAGGGGGCACAGCCAAGATAGTTGAGCCAAACTGGCCAAAGGGCTATTCCATACCATATGACATCATGCTCAGTATATAAAGGTGGGGGAGTTGGGCAGGGGGCAGCAATCACTGCTTGGGGACTGGCTGGGTGTCACTCGGCAGGTGGTGAGCGGTTGCATCACTTGGGGTTTTTTTCCCTGGGTTTTGTTCCTCTCTCTCTTTTGTTGTTTTCCTTTTCATTACAATTTTTAATTAGTAGTAGTAGTAGTATTTTCCCCCCCCATAATTATTAAACTGTTCTTATCTCAACCCACATGTTTTCTTACTTTTGCTCTTCTGATTCTCTCCCCCATCCCACCAGGGAGGGTGAGTAAGCAGCTGTGTGGTGCTTAGTTGCCAACTGAAGTTAAACCATGACAACACAGTAGGTAGTAGGCAGTAGCCAGTGAAGGTTTTCCCTCAAAAGGTGAATCTTGGGCCACTTCTTTAATGTGGTATTGAAGTGGGTATTGTGCAGAGGACTTCCTTTAACAGTTTGGACAGGTAACCTTCTATAATTTACAGGGTGAATTAGTAGAACAATTATTTGTCTACAGGCAGACAGAAATTGGCCAGGATCTCTGCTTGCACCCAGCAGATAAAATTAGGCTAATACATTTCAGTCTTCAGGAGATGAGTCTTGTGTGTTACAGGCAGAGATTTGTCAAGGCGGAATTGCCACCAATGCAGAAAACCTTAGTAATGTCAGGTAGTTGCTTACTGAGATAAGCCCAGATGGTCCCAATATGCAACCCACAGCCTGTATTTTAAAGGAAGGAAAATACAGTGTTGGCTTTTTGTCCAGCAAAGGAAGGAAAATATGCAGAGTAATAATGTTGGCAACACTGTAGCTTGCCAGTGGTATCTGGCACTCATGCTGGCAAAATCAGATTCTTTAGACTTGCCACCTCATGGGAGGAATTCAGTACAATTTTCTAGTTTTGGCCTTTGGTTCCTCTTTGGCATTTGCAGGGTAGAAGTTAACTATGCCTCAGTCTGTTGTTCCAGCAACACAGTGTTCATTCATACTCTTGTGATCTGCAGAATTTCTTTGGCCCTGAATTTGTGAAAATGACGATTGAGCCATTCATCTCCTTGGATCTACCGAAGTCTATCTTGGTAAGAAAGGGGCTATTCAGCAATCAGTGGTGGGTGAAGTATGTTAAACCAACAAATGTGCTTTTATCACAAGTGTGAATATGGGGATATTTTATTTCACAAAATGCAGACTAAGAAAGGGAAGAATGATGACACCAGGCGAAAAGTAAATGTGATGCTTCTAAGTGGGCAGAAGCTGGAGCTGACCTGTGATACCAAAACAATATGTAAAGATGTCTTTGATATGGTTGTTGCCCATATTGGCTTAGTGGAGCATCACTTGTTTGGATTGGCTACTTTAAGAGGTAAGAATAATGACTTGATGTAGTTGACAGGTACAGAATAAGAAGAATTAGCTACGTGGTGTTGAGAAAAGATAAGCAGACGCTGCCTGGCATTTACAAAGCATTTACTTTGAGTTACGCTCACTTGTATTGAGGCAAAATACATTCCTCAATGAAGAACAACTTCGCACAATAAAATTCTATGTTTACCTGAGTAATGGCAGCTCATCTTGGGCAGCCTTTTCCCTTTGGTTGCTGAGTTTTCTTCTGTGCTGTTTGTTGCCATCACTCTGACTAGTACCCCTCAGAGGACATGAAAGGGCTTTGGGTTCTGTTAATATGCCCTAGGCAATGTTGCAGCCTCTTGTGGAGGCAGACCCATTAGGATGCATAGGAGGGCCCCTTGTATATAGAGAGTTGCCTTAAGAAACAAGTATTTGCTCCTGAGCTGTTAATTTTTTGCTATTAGAACAGACCAGAAGTTGGACCTTCCCCCCCGCCCCCCCCCCCCGCACTGGGTAGAAGGTTATTGTGGCAAAACTAATGGCATTCAGACCCAAGTTTCCTGATGGCATGTCTCACAGGCGGTTACATAACTGTAGCGCTTCAGAATATTGGCGTGAGATAGAAGCCCTTAGCAGCCCAAGAGCTTACTCCATCCATGGCAGGCTCCCTGTGTTCTTGGCAATTTCAAAAGCCTTGAAAACATTTTGCAGAAATGTAAATGGGACAGAAGTAGTAAGGGAGGGAAGGAATGACAGATTTTAGATTTCCTATTGGATAAGAAATTTGAAATTTTAAAGAAACCCTAGCTCCTATTTTGTAGCTATCATGGAAGGTAACCTTTTTCTTTTTTTTATTTTTCTTTTTTTTTTCCACTGGTGCCTTTAGGATAACTATAAAATTATTTCTTCTGCCCTTATTCAGTGTTCCCTTTAATAGCTATTGTGCTTATAAGCCATTGTTAGTCAACACAAAACCTTACTGTTCAAAACCAAAGTTCAGAATTGTAAATATGGTCTTGATCCTCCAGCTGGAGAAAATATTTGGTTTTAATGTTTTTACCCATGTGCTTCCCTGTAACATTCATGGCAGACAATGAATTTTTCTTCGTTGATCCTGACATAAAGCTAAGTAAAGTAGCTCCAGAAGGATGGAAAGAAGAACCGAAGAAAAAGAACAAGCCCCCTGTCAACTTCACTCTGTTTTTTCGCATAAAGTTTTTTGTGGATGATGTCAGTCTTATACAGTGAGTGTATGAAATTTTTTTAACCCCTTAAGCCCTACATTTATGGACAGAAATTGGATATTAATCAAATACTGGAAACTTGCTATAACAGAAAGAGTACCAAAGATTGTGTGGGGTTTTTTGTGGTTTTTGTTTGTTTTGTTTTCCTGTTCCAGGCATACGCTGACCTGTCACCAGTATTATCTACAGTTGCGGAAGGACATCCTGGAAGACAGGATGCACTGTGATGATGAGACAGCCTTATTATTAGCATCCCTAGCTCTCCAAGCCGAGTATGGAGATTACCAGGCAGAGGTACACCATCAATTTCACCTTGGAGAAACTGTGTTCTTGCTGCTTAATTGAAGAATGGACTGTGAGCTGCCACACATACTTCACAGCTCTGCCCTGGACTGGAAGCTCAGCTGATATGCTGTTGGCAATTTTTGCTGTGGGCAAGTTTTCTTTTGGTCTAACACAGGGCTGTTGCAGAAACTAGTTCAAGATCTGGGTGTTGAGCCCTCTCTCTTCAGTGGAAGTAGAGTCAGGCTTGAATATGTGAAATTAAGCTCTGGGTCAGGGTTGAGATTCTGAATCCCTGTCCTTACACAGCTGTAATGTACGATTCTCTGTAAAATGAATATTTATGCTTCATTCATGCTCATCAAGTAGTATATGGAGATGCTATCATAAAAATGTTTTGTGTTGTAGGTGCATGGCATGTCATATTTCAGAATAGAACACTATGTCCCAGCTAGAGTGATGGAGAAACTAGATCTGTCTTACATCAAGGAAGAGCTGCCAAAATTGCATAGCACTTACATGGGTGCATCTGAAAAAGAGACGGAGTTAGAATTTTTGAAGGTAAGTGAGCAGCAGTTTGCTTCCTTCATCTGTGACTTAAGAAATTCCTCATGGGAATATGGGTGCATGGACTTAAAGCAAAAGCACAGGAAAACAGCTCAGGTTCTGAATAACACTGAAAGGAAGGAAGCTGAAAAGATCTTCTCAAAAGACGCATAATTACAAGTGAAAAGAAATCGTAATAGATGGGAAGGAAGTCCTTTCACTTTTTTTTCCAATCAGTAGTCTTCCTGCTTTAGCTCAAACTAGTTAAAAGCAGCTATTGATCCTTGTGTTTACTGTATAGGAAGCTATGATTATGACTCAGCACACCCTGCATTCCCTACGTCCTTTGTTCTTTCTGTTGAGAAAAAAATATATTTAAATTATGAAGAGTTTTGTTACAGCTAATACTGTTTACGTTGCTTGGTATGAAGCAAGCCAGAAGCATTACCAAGCAGACTACCTTGTGCAGGTACTATGTAAGATGATAGGAAAACTATAATCACAGATATATTTGGTTTATTCTAAAAGGACCCATTAAGAAATGCAATTATGTGTTTTGCTGCTGTTGCTCATGAGGTAATGATCAGGTCCTGCCTTGATACAATGGCTGCAAACAAGTTCAGTTTGGGGGTGATGGTTTGCTGCTGAGACACTGGATAACCATTACACTGTAATTCCACAGTCACACTGTAGTTCCACAGTCTCTTTGAGGTGGTGATGGAAGAGGCATTCAGCTGACTTTACCCCTTATAAGGCTGTTGCTCTTTTGGCAGAAGTGTTCTTGTAACTGAACCATGGAGAACAAGAGTAGGGGACTTGATCCTAGCTAAACCTAGTCTGACTGGGGGTGGGGTGGGGAGAGCAGTTAGATTCCCTCGTTTGATTCGTTACGTCAATCCCTTATGCCAGTACTGAAGAGACAGCAGGAATGAATGACTGGGAGTGCAAAGTGAGTGAAACTGCGTCTTTTGGCAGTTATGATGTCTTAATGTGGTCACAGAATTTCAGTGTTATTTGCACTAGAATTGCACTCTAATTCTGTGTTTTAAGAAATGTGTCGATAACAAGTACATCTGGCTAGTTACAGTTTGTTGCCAACAATTGATTTGTACAAGTTTGATTTACTCACAGATGTTCTTGATTCATGCTTTCATTGTTTGACTTCAATAAATGCTAGGTTCATTTGCTGTAGCATTTGGCAAGTCAAGAGGGTACTACCAAGACTTATAACCCTCTAGCGCAGCTGATGTGTCTCTGTTGTAACATCTGTAAACTGTATAAGTGGAATCACCAGGCAGAGAGGAATCTTTTTTCCTAAAATCCATACACATATATATGCATATATTAAAATATTTATGTAGAGGTATAATATTTATATAGGTATGAAAATCTTGTAAAAGCCTTAACTTCATATTCTTAGAAGTTTCATTGCATTGATCTGTACAGTTGTGTCAGAGGCTCACAGAATATGGGGTTCATCTTCATCATGTGTTGCCTGAGAAGAGATCCCAAACAGGTATCCTTCTGGGAGTGTGCTCCAAAGGAGTTGTTATTTTTGAAGTTCACAATGGTGCCCGCACACCTGTACTACGCTTCCCATGGAGAGAGACAAAGAAAATATCCTTTAGTGTAAGTCGGTCTCTTCTTCTATCTGTGTGTACATGTCTATATTTGTTATCTCCAGATATACTGGGTTTGTGTGTTTATTTTTGCAAATTAAGCCGCTGTTTTACAGCGTAATCTGACTACATTTTGTGTGGCTGAGCTGTGTTGTATTATGGGATTGAAATAGGATTTTTGATGTTTTAAAGATTTTTTTTTTCCTTTCTTTTTATTGCTTGCATTCTATGCTGCTGAGGTTCCAGCCTCAGAAGAGAGTTTAGCACCTGTGTTTTTGCAAGTCTATATTGATGTGAAACATAGCTTCCCTGCCTTCTAAAGAAAGAGCTATTACAAAGATAGATCAAGGGCTTCTCTTAGCATGGGGAGAAGCTCTGCCCATTTACTGCATTTCTGGGCAATCTGCCCATGCTGCCGTATGGGACTTGGGTAATGAAGGAGCGCCAGGGTGAGAATTCTGTATTAGAGGACTGGGTACTGGCAAATGCCACTACTCAGTGTAACTAGGGGAGGTGTACCTATGTTGCTTTTAAGTTGTTATATTTCCAAGAGTAGTTAAGTTAAACTATAGTGGATGACAGGGGCTGACACTTGATCTGGACAATACCAGCCAACTTTAGTGGATAGACCATAATCTGGTGGTCATGTGTCAGTTTTTAATGAGGTTTTGAGCTTCAAATGCTTACCTTTGTATAGGTTTTGAAAACAGTACTTCTAACTCTGTCTGATACCTTATTGAAAAGCTACAGCCTGTTTCATCTGCGATATGACTTTAACTAGAGTTGGTAAATTGAAGCTTAAAAATTACTAAAAAGATAAGTTTAAGATCTGGAACATTAACTGATAGATTTCATAATTAGATGGGTATCTGGTTCTTTTTCTCTTGAGTGGCAGCATTCCTTGTGACTTCCTCGGAGGCTTTTGAAAACCCCATCCTGCAAAATGTAATAGTACTGGTTGTCATTAGTCAGCACTAACAGTAACAGAGACAGATTAAATAATAATAAAGTACCATCTCAGCTAGCCCAGAAGTAGCTTTAAAGTGCTACTTTGTAAATCTCAAATTACTTTCAACCCCTATTTTAACAGAAATCTCTCTCATCAGTGCATTTTGCTTCAGGAAAGTTTGAATGCTGTAACTGCACAAGCAAATGCAAAATTCTTTGTAGGCTAAAAGAAATCATTATCTTCAACTTTTTTCTTTCTCCATCATGTAGAAGAAGAAAATAACTTTGCAGAACACGTCAGATGGTATCAAGCACGCATTTCAGACTGACAATAGTAAGACTTGCCAGTACCTTTTGCATCTCTGCTCTTCCCAGCATAAGTTCCAACTACAGATGAGAACCAGGCAGAGCAACCAAGACACTCAGGACATTGGTAAGGACTGTGATGCTGTGTTGGTTTTTAACAGCAATCTATATGTAATTTTGTAAGGAGAAAAACTGAACTTGAGCTTCAGTAATTCTGCTGAGTGTTACATATATGTAGCTCTACATTTGGAGGATTTATACTATAAAGAGAATCTACTAGCTAAGTTTGTTTAGGTTTTGTTTAAGGGGAAAAAAAGAGTTGGCAGATCACACAGAGCTGTCACACAGTAGCTTCTCTAAAATAAAAAGAATCTAAAAATAAGTCACTAACAGTACTTTCCCATTTGATTAATGGCTTTTGGCTTTTTTCAGAAAGAACTTGAAGATATTTCAATAGTAGAATTTTTACCTTTTGCTTAATGTGAAATGAATTGGTTTGATAATGTGGAATTACAGGTAAGATGGTGTGATCATGTGAGGGCAAATACAATAGGGAGCATGTCATGATGCTGCATCTGTAAGCTGTGGGTGTAGCTGTCTTTATTCTGCTTATTGTTTGGTGGGCCTAGTAAGGAACAACACTGATGGTAGTCAATTTTCTTCAGAATTGCCATCTAATTTGTGTGTATAATAGAAAATATAAAGGTGTTCTTTTTAGATAGAAAATATTAATTGGAGAATGCAATCATTGAAAAAACCTTCTGTACTAATTTCTTCACTATTTGGAGCAGAGCTCACTTGGCTGGTTGGCCTTCGGTGCAGCCTAGAAGTGCTATTTTGGTCAGTCTGCCTGCTCATTCTTTCTTTGTTCCCTGTTTTTATCTGTCTGCATTCCAGCTGCTGTTAATCCAGACTTCCACCAGCATAGCTGGCATGGAGTTTGACCCCACTGCTGTGGAGATTGTGATGTCTAATTTAAAAAAAAAAAAAAAAAAGGAGGGGGGGGGGGGCGGGGGGGAAGGCATGTGGCAACTATGCAGCCTTTTTTCTATTCTGTTGGGCTCAACCAACTAGTGCAAAGAAATAGGACCAAGTGACTTAAAGCATTTATACCATTCACTAACTTAGTGCTTGCTTGTCCTGAATTGCAAAGAAAAGCACTACATTAGAGGCTTTCTTGGCTAGGCAAACTTGGTTGCTCTTACAGATGCAGTATGTGTTGTGCTTTGGGAGTCTGGAGAATAATAGTTTGCTTCTGTGCAGTGCAGATCACTTGGAATTCAGAGGTCTCAAATTTCATCACGTTCGTAATCAGAAGCAAATAAATCAGTATTATGGTTAATTCCATTACACTTGGTTATTAAAAGAAAAAACAATTCAAACAAAAAGTTTGCTTTTGTCATAACTTTACTAATCTAAATTGATTAGCCATGTTTCTCTTTCCTGCATATATATATATATGCATATAGCAATAGAGTTACTAGAATAATATTTTAAAAAAGAGAACGTATTGTAATACAGGTAAGAGAAAACAATGATGAAGCAGCTAGTCAAAATAGCATATTAATTATAAGTACTGCTTTTCTTTTGTTGGAGCAGTGAAATCCCAGGCAGTATTTGAGAAGCATTATTCCTGGCCTGCAGAAGCATCAAGTTTGGGGTTTTTTTTTCCCAGAGCCCTTAAAATGTTAGTAAAAACTGGTGGTTGGAAGCACTCAGCAAAACAATAAAGAAAAGGGCAGGTGACAATATCATTAACTCAAGGCTGATCACCACAGGAAGTGTAACGTTTTGAAGGTTCCTTACTTAAGGACTGATTTTGGGTTAACAGCACAGTGAACACAAGCATGTGCCTGTAATGCTTGCAGTGTTCATGGGGTGGTGTAGCAGACTTCAGAAGATTAATATGCTTTTGAAGATTCTTTAGAAATACAGTATTAGAGTGTCTTGCAAGACTCACCTTGATTTCAGCCAATGAATGGAGAAAATATTTTGAGACAAGGGAGAAGGCCTGGCATGCATAGTGACAGTGAACAAATTTTCATGGAACATAACAACAGAGGATGGAGGCATAAGGGAGCGCACTTTATAGCCCCTGTGATGTACCATTACACTTTTTCACTTGCTGCACAATGTCTTCAGTGCCCTGGGAGAACACATGTAAAGCTAATAGAAAGAATTAGGCTTGGAAAATAAAAGGAAAATGCCTCTTGAAGAACATTCTTTCCGCACTAATAGAAAGAGATGAGGCACAAAGTTTTAAAAAAAAAAAAAAATACTAGCAGTTTTATGGTACATAAGAAAGGAGATAAGCTACATGAGGAATGATGGTTTCTTTTTTGCATGACTTCTGTGATCGTACAGTGAACAGAACCAAGCACTGAGTTTTAAGGTGGACGTTTGGATTTCTGAAAGGGCATATAGAAAACCACAAAGATGAAGTGAAGGTTAAGTCAGCCTTACAAAGGATGAGTTTTGAGTACATGAGAATTTTCAGTTTAGGGGTTGGCAGAAGGTGTGAAAGGCCTAATGTCTATATAGATAATGATGTGAAAGTATTAATCTGAAATCCATAGGGAAATCCTGTTTGGTGTTCACAGGGGGTAGGTACGACATCAAGAGAAGAGAGCTTAGAATATTTTATTAAGGTACTCTTCCCCAGGATGGGAACATGACAAGAGTGAGTGCCATTGATAGCGTCTGTTGGAGTCAGGAAACTGAGATTTGTGGATCTCTGGTCTGATCGACCAAAACCATTCTTATGTAGCTCATCTAGTCTGTCTGGTTGCTATGGCTAGAGGAGGTATTTGGTGTGGGTAAGGAAGTGGTAGCTGTATACTAACTCACCTTCAAAAAGGACAGAAAAATACCTTCCACAGCTAAATCTTCTCAATCTGGATGCCTATTATAGAGAAAGCATGAGTTACTGTTGCAGTTAATTCCTGCCCTAGGTATTGGAGGAAGGAATGTCTTTTGGAATGGCAGTGCTGAGGTTGCATTTGCCAAATATACTCTTTAATGGTGAATACTTCAGCATTTAGTAAAGTTAATGGATGATGTGTACCAAAAAGTAGCATTTTCCGTTTGGGTTGCAGTGCAGCTTCCTAAAGTAGCTTATTTCCTAGCTGTATGTAGAGTTTAGAAAAAACACTAGTTAACCCTACATCAGAAATATATATGCAGTTTGAATTGCTTTTCCTCAGACTTCCCTGTGTAATGACTCCAAGACATCAGTGAAGTTTATGAAGGGTTCAGATGACCTGATTTCCTTTAAGGACTCTAACCAGCAAACACATTGCCACAGCTTATCAAGTTTCTGTGCGAGAGCCAAGCCACAGGAACTTAACTGCTAGCTTTAGGAGGCAGTTAGGCTAATGGAAATGAGCTCTACTCAGCTTTGCTCTGAATTAAGAGGGGGTAAGGCTAAGTTGTATTATCTTGCATTTGCTTTCAGCTAAGAACATCCACCCAGACAGTTCCCACGACTCAGCTGACAGTAATTTAATTACAATGCAAAACCTGTTTATCTCTGCTGCTAAAGGGAATCCTAGTTCATGAGTCAAAAAGTCTGGCAAACCCCAGTCAACACATTCTGTTCTGTGCTAAAACATTTAGGATGTTTCTGGCGGGGGAAGTACCTGAGTGAACTGATGCTCTTTAACCAGGTAGAGATGCTGCCAAGCCCCCACTACTTTGCAGCTGTACTGTAAGGTTGTCACGGACTAATGTGAAGAAAAGTAAGCAATGGATGGTTGGAAGTTTGGTAGGATCTGATAGTGTAGAGGTGGGGGAGCCCTATTTGTTCAAATTCTGGAAAAGACTTGTATGAGCAGGTTAAAGAAAGTGTAGTCTTCCAGGTCATTTGGCTTGAGGATATTATTTGCTTTGCAGAAAGAGATGATGTGCTGTATATAAGGCACAGCAGTTTAACAGGGAATATGAGTCTTCATACTAATAAGGGGATAAATATTCTGCTATTCTGTGTTTTTGGACTTCAGTGTAATAGATGGTCAGGTTAGTGTAATGTCATGAACTCCAAACTTTGCCTCCTGAACAAACTACATGGTGGTTGTTTATATGTACCTGATGATGGTACATACTTCTGAGCATCTGGAGAAAATATGCTTTGTGTGAGTTGGTTGTTTTAAATGCATGCTTTACACAAGGAGGTCACGCTAGCTCTGCTGTATAACTTAAATTTGTTTGTTCTTTGTTTAAAAAAAAAATTTCCACAGAAAGGGCTTCATTTAGGAGCCTAAACCTTCATGCAGACTCTGTCAAAAGTTTCAACATGGGACGAGCAATCAGTACTGGTAGCCTGGCCAGCAGCACTTTGAACCGACTTGCCATTCGACCTCTCTCTGTTCAAGCAGAGATTCTGAAGAGGCTGTCCTGCTCTGAGCTCTCGCTCTTCCAGCCGCTTCCTGGCTCTTCAAAGGACAAGAACGAGAAGACTCCGTGGGAGGAAAGACCCAGGGTTATGAGCAAGTCGTTTCACGATCTGAGTCAGAGCCAAATCTCGATTTACCCCCCAAGGAAAAATATTATTACTGCTTTGGACTCTTCCCCCCAAAAAATAGGAGACATAATGGGAAGAGTCTTTCAGCAAATGCCAAAATATGATACTGGATTAGCAGCGGGAGCATTAAAACTGAGCAGGTAAGAGTCGCTCTGACTGCCCTGCAGTATCTTTGTGTACAGTCAATGTACATTTTGCATCAGTTTTTATTTATTATTCATACCATTATTTTATTACATTGATCCTTCCCTTCCCTCTCCCAACTTCCTCTTCCCTCTGTCTGGTTCCCTTTCTCTCCTTCTCCCCTTTAAGTTCAAAATCTCATGCAGGTTTAAGTAGAAGCCCTGAAAGAAAGAAAAATGAATCAGACTCATCATCCGTTGAAGATACCGGTCAAGCCTATGTTGTAGGTCAGCATGCAAAAAATAATATTACTGTATTTACTAAATAATCTCTAAAATTGCTTTGGGTGTAATGCTTCGATATATTTATTAACTGATGGTAATTTTTCGATTTGAAAAAGGGAGCAGAGTATCACATGTTAAAAGTAATCCAGGCCAATTGCCTGTTGTTCCTGACTAATTGTTGCAATGAACCCCAAAAAATCCTCCTTTGGACAACACAACACAGGTGTGCAAAATATTGATACTTGACAGTAAAAGCTGTTCCAGAAAACATCTTCCATTTTGTCACTTCAGAGTGCCATTTTATTGTATAGATCTTTTAATAATTTGCTAGTCTTCACAGTCTGTTTGTCAAGCTTGAACTTTTTTAATGCTTTCTGTGGAAAGGGTGCAGGGTGTGATTTTTTTTGGAAGTGGACTCAGTGTGGCATAAGCTGGCTATTGGCTAGTAGCTCTGAGCAGTAACTGCACAGTTCTTTTTTGTTTGGTCTCGTTTGGATATAATAAATAAGGTACGATTTTTTTGCAGTGCATTGGGTGTTTCACAAAAACACTCTTGTAATGAGCTAAGCCAGGCATACTTACTCCATTTTCTTGGCAAGGATTGGATTGCACACAAATAGTCTTACTATAGGCATTAAAAATACAGAGTTCACATTAAAAAAAAAAAAAAATATTCAGAGCAGCTAAATAGACTGCACGTTGGGTTATTGTACATTAATTTTTAATATCTGTGTGTCATCAGTTTCTGGTTATAGGAGGTTCCCTGTTATAATAATAGAAACTACAATGACTGAAACATTTGCAGCCTTAGCTTGCTTTTGTTGCTTTGCTTTTGCTTAATGTTAAAATATTGATTAGTTACAGAACATCAGAAAAAGTGGAAGAAGGTTAAGTTTGTGGGGGTCAGTATAAACAAACTTGCAAAAAAAACTGAACAAAAAACCCCAAAACAACAACAAGAACAAAAACCAGAATGTGACATACAAGCACTTACCACATCTGCCCCCACTGCACAATTATCTTACCTCATTTACTTTCATAACTTTGTACATTTATTATTTTATCCTCTTTAAAGTATGGCCATATTTGCTTGGCATTGATCATTCCAAAGAAAATACAATTCTATATGCAAATCAATTTAAATAGAAGTACTTGGTTCAAATTGCTTGTTACTGCAGCAACTTATTTGTTACTGTACAAAATCTTACGAGACTCCTGTCGTGCTGGTTTATTAGGTTAGGCATATTCATCCAATCCTCTTAGAAAATTTAGTCTTTGACTTAGTTTCTTAAAGAGCCATTAATTTCATCTGAAGTTAACAGTGGTTGTAAAGGCCAAACCTCTGTCCTTTCTTTAATTCTTTGCCTTTGCATGAGCTATCATCTATCTGAACCTTGAACTACAACCAAAGTACGTGAGTAATTTGGATTTGCTAATCCAAAACTACTTTCATGTTTATTCATTTTAAAAATAAGTAAGTAATCTGATATTGTGAATGAACTCATGTATACTGTGTAAAGTCTGAATACTTCTTGGTAGCTTTCATATTAAAAAAAAAATATATATAACAATGTCTAATATTTCCATTCATGTCACAGGCGTTAGCATGAATACTTCAGGAAATCTTCCATCATCAACGCTGTTAAAAGAGAGTGGTAAGTTGATAAATAACATGCCTATAGAATTAATTCAGTCAGTTTGTTCCACCTGTCCTGTTTCTTCGCTTTTCTTAAATCCAATACCTCTCCCAGTTAGTTGGATAGGACTTTTTCTAAATACAACTCCTAATATTTCTTTTGGATTGCTTCTTGGGGGAGATTTTGACATATGTGTGTAATATATCTCCACACAGGAGAAGTGTGGATATATATCTCCACACAGGAGAGGCGGGCCTGTGTGAACCTCATGAAATTCAACAAGGCCAAGTGCAGGGTCCTGCACCTGGATTGGGGCAATCCTCGGTTTCAATACAGGCTGGGGGATGATGTGATCAAGAGCAGCCCCATGGAAAAGGATTTGGGGGTACTAGTGGATGAAGAGCTGGACGTGAGCCAACAATGTGCGCTCACAGCCCAGAAAGCCAGCCATATCCTGGGCCGCATTAAAAGAAGCGTGACCAGCAGGTCGAGGGAGGTGATTCTGCCCCTCTACTCTGCTCTGGTGAGACCTCACCTGGAGTACTGCATCCAGCTCTGGAGCCCTCAGCACAAGAAGGACATGGAGCTGTTGGAGCGGGTCCAGAGGAGGGCCACGAAAATGATCAGAGGGCTGGAGCACTTCTCCTACAAGGACAGGCTGAGAGAGTTGGGATTGTTTAGCCTGGAGAAGAGAAGGCTGCGGGGAGACCTTATAGCAGCCTTCCAGTATTTAAAGGGGGCCTATAGGAAAGACAGGGACAGACTTTTTAGCAAGGCCTGTTGTGGCAGGACAAGGAGCAATGGTTTTAAACTAAGGGAGAGCAGATTTAGGCTAGATTTAAGAAAGAAATCTTTTTACAATGAGGGTGGTGAGGCACTGGAACAGGTTGCCTAGAGAGGTAGTGGAGGCCCCATCCCTGGAAACATTCAAGGTCAGGTTGGATGGGGCTCTGAGCAACCTGATCTAGTTGAAGATGTCCCTGCTCTTGCAGGGGGGTTGAACTAGATGACCTGTAAAGGTCTCTTCCAATCCAAAGCATTCTATGATTCTGTGATATTTTGTAAATATGAATAGTGTCTGTTTAGTTTGAGACTTGAAGGGTGCTATTAGATAACATACTGTGCTCTTCAAATCTCATTTCCCTTACTTGTGAGGTTACTGGTTCTGTAGAGCCCAAGAAGACTGCATTTTACTCTGTTTTACTCTTTAGGTTTGACTTGGTTTTGTGGGAGAAAAACTCCTTACCCAGGTGGTGCAGTCTGTCGCACTCTCTTGCACCACTGTTTTCTGCTTGTACCAGTCTGTAGAGCTCAGTAGGTTTCTGCCGTTGTGGAATTGCATGTTCCACTTAGGGCAAAAGTATGCCAGCCACTCCAGACCAAATGAGTTGTATCTTCTCTAGGTAGCAAATTCATGAGTTCAGAGTTACAGTATGTTGGCATTTCCTGAAGTTTCAGGAGATGGTTTTTTTTTTTCCAAATCATGCTCCTTCTGCCTCTTAAGTGCCTGGGTCTACCTGTTGGGAACCCTCAAGAGTCACATAAATCTATTGTGAGGGTATTCAAATTTTGGAAGAGGCAGAATCAGCAGCCTATGGAGTTGCAAATGAATAAATAAATTTAAACAAGATAGGTTTTAGTAGATGTTTCTAATGCTGGTTGTTTTTTTAATGAAGGACCACCATTAAGAGAACTCACTGAGTAACCTTTTAGTAACTTCATATAATAAGCCTCAGTTTTGCCTTTACTGATGTGCTTATGTCCTGCCTACCTGAGCAGGGCACGTAAACACAGATCTAAATACTTTGCTGAACTGAGACTAATAAATTTGAAGATTCTAGTGCTCAATTGTTTTGTGATTCCAAGAGACTATGCTAGGTGCTTTTCTTAGCAATAAAAGATTTTAACTGCTGAAGATGTGAGCGAGTTATAACGGTGGTGTGGTTTTTGCCTTTTTTTTTTTTTTTTTTATTTGGACATGGCTTGGAAGATGAAAGTTGGACCCACTAGTTCAGAACAGCTTTTTAGGTTATTAGTAAAGTAATCTTTTGAAATGGAATAGGACTTCAAGGCAAACCTGAAGGGAAGCATTCAGGTAGTGTCTGATCACGTAATGTTGGCTTTTCAGTTGACTCTCTGCAAACATCACAGAACAGAGTTGCCTCACCAGAAAGAGAGATCACTTTGGTGAACTTGAAAAAGGATGAAAAACTGGGCTTAGGTAAGTGGCTTTAAAATTGTTGTTGTCATGTGTGTTCCTAGAAGCCAAAACCAAAATAAAGTTTCCTGGTCTGTATTTAAGTATTTATTGTAGGACTGAGGAAAGCAGTGCAGGCAGTAGCTGGATTTCGAAGGCATTTAAGATGCTGAAGCCTGGACTTACTTGATAGCGCCTGCTACTTGTTGAGTGATGTTAAGCAAGTCTGTTTCTCAGTTTTTCCATATTGTAAGTGTAGGATAATACTTATATTGTGAACTAGTCATCCTAAAAGTTGGCCTTTAAAGTTTATCTCTGTGTTCAGGTACAAGATTTTTGTCTATGTGGACATCTCGCAGCTGTGACAGCTTGAAGGCTTGAAACAAAAAAAAGACATTATAAAGCCATTATGAGCTAATTGTGGAATGTTTTTCTTACTCTTATAATATCAACAGGTGGAACACTAATTTGAGGTTTAAGGAGCCTGGAAGACAAGATATTTGCATTCTATTCCTCCTTCTACTGCTGAGTTTTTTCATAAACCCACACAATTTTTCCCTGTATGAGTAATGAATAATTTGGTGTCAGTATTGTGCTTTAGGGAGACTCTCTAAATTGTCCTTAAGTATGTTGTTCTGTCTGTCATTCAAAATAGGACTGTTGCATAAATTTGAAGAGGGGAAAAAGCCTACAAGACAATATTTAGTGTTTACCCTGCACAGTAACTTAAGAGTTGACCAAAAAGGAAAGAAATTCATATGAAATGCTCCATTTCTTCTCTTTCTTCCCCATGCAATCTGTGGTACTTTGCTGTTTTAGCTAGAATAGAGAAGACCTGATATCTTCTATTTTCTTTTTTTTTCATCTTGAACATCCTTCCCAGGTTTACCTGGTAGAATTAGCAGAAATAGATTAGAAGCCTCACAAGAAAACAGGGAGTTGAAAAACTCAGTTCTTAAGACCAGGGTCAAACATTTAGGTGAAGCATCTAACAATGGAGAAAACCAGAAATTTTTAAGTAAGAGAAGGTACATTTCATCTGGTCAGCGAATGTACATTAACTCTTGCCACAGTTGTCTTCTGTAGCCTTTGCTGAAGTTTTCTGGGAAGCTAGCTAGACAAAGTCAGAATTGCTTGCTCAGAAACAGAATGCAATAAAGCTTAATCAAAAAAGCTTTACCATTTACTTTCATGTGGACTTCTTTGAGATGTATAGTTTTCTTTTACTTTACACTTATTAGAATGACTAAGTTTTTGTCCATTCTGAAATGCGGACTTGTATTGCGTTAAGTTACATTGTGATCACTGACATTTTTGCCTGCTTTGGGCCTTTTTTAATAGGCTTTCAAATAGTTGGTGGAGAGAAGACGGGGAAACTTGATCTGGGAATTTTTATTCATTCAGTTATTCCCGGAGGGCCAGCTGATTTGGAAGGATCTCTAAAACCAGGTGAATAGTGTAAATAAGAGTTGTACACGTGAAAGAAAAGGCCAAACACGTATGTAGTACCATTTCCATCTATGGCTGAAGGCGTCAGTCCCTTACAAATGCTGACCTTTAGTTACCTTCTGGATAATTTCTGAAAACTGGTGATACTTCTTTGTTAAACTATATGAAAACAAAAATCATTGGAATCAAAGTAAAAATGATAAAGCTTGAAGTAGCAGAAAATTAAAGTTACATATAAAGATAAGGGGTTTATTTGCTATTGTCCCTCTATAGATGCTTTGTAATTTCAATTTTTTGAAACTCCAAATCTATACTTTTATTTTGGAAAAAATGAATGTAACTATATGGCTACTATAGCGAGGGGGGCAGGGAGAGAAAATTTATTTTATTTAATATCTGCTCTTTTTTTTCTTTTCATTTTAGTCTGTGCCTTGAACCAAACTGCATATTGCTTAATTCTTGAGTTTTGCTTTTGCATCTGCTTTTCTTACAGCAGAAGAGAAGGTAGAAATCATAATGTGGAAAGGTTTGGCAGGTTTAAAACAAGGAAATATTCATAACCAGTTCTTGTGGTTTGTTTTGGGTTTTTTTTTTACGATTAGGGTTCCCTATTCCAGCATCACTTGAATTTTAGTAATTTTTAATCCATGCATTGTGTAGAGATTTTCAGACCTGTACTCCACATTCTCACTGATGGATAAAAATGTAGATGTTAGATTGTATCTGAACAAACCCTTTTGTGCAGGACACCGACTAATATCCGTAAATAGCACAAGTTTAGAAGGCGTCAGCCACCATGCAGCATTAGAAATTTTGGAGAATGCACCTGAAGATGTGACACTTGTTATCTCTCAGCCCAAGGACAAGCCATCCAAAGGTACAGAGAGAAATATTCCTTATTATTAAAGAGTTGTTCGAGTTTGAGCACTCGGCCTTCTCTGACACCTTTTGTAAAGTACTTTCTGTGTTTCTTTAAAATTACTAATCTAATCAACTGAGATAGCCCTAAAACATCACCCTGCAGTCACTTCTGTAAGCAACCCCACCTAGTATATTCTTGAAATTGTGTTCTGAGACTGAACAAAGAAGTGTGTTACAGTAACCTTTGGTTAGGAGACGCCGGTTGCATCGTAAACAGAAAGTGTTCTGCATAATACAAACAGGTAAAACCTTACATGGTTGTAAGCTGAGAAATTTGTGTCATACTGCAGATAAGATGTTACCAGCTATTGATGACTGTCTTGTTTCCTGGTTTTCAGCATCGTCTAACACTGCACACATCAGTAATGGAACCAGGGGTTATTTAATGAGGCCATCATTGGTGCAGGACAATGAGGCAGAGTCCTCATCGGAAGAACACAACCAGTCCAGTGGTCACCAGAGGCTTGTTTCGGGGAGTTTGTCTGGTTTGTCGGGAGGCAAGCGGGATGGAAGCATGAGCTCCCAGGATTCCAGAACCGAGAGCGCCAGCCTGTCTCAGAGCCAGACAGCCAGCTTCTTTGGCAAACGTGCAAGTGGTGGAGCCCAGCAGGATCCTCAGCATTACAGTGATTCTCAGTCTGGGCTTTCTAAAATAAATGAGAAGAGAAGATCCTCGTCTGACAGCACTCGAGAAAAAAATAAAAGGCCTGGGGTAGTGGAGTCTGTGGAATATTCTGACCGAGGGGATTCTGACATGGATGAAGCAACTTACTCCAGCAGTCAGGAGCAACAGCCAGCTAAAAAGGCATAGTGTATTTCATATGAGTATTTCCCATCAGTATAATAGTGGTAATGAAATAGCTGACTGTGGGTGTGAATAAGGTGAAAGGATGTGGGGGAAGGACAGCCTAGCCTGCAGCTTATCCTTCTAATGGCAAATGCTAATAGCTGATTTCTAATAGTTTGGTGATTTTGTTCAATATAAATGGAGAAAATCACTCCTGTAACTTGAAACAACTTCCTGGCTTTCCAATGTCATGAGATGGGCATGTCTTACTAGAGGCAGATGGTGCTTTGGGATGAATGTATAGTGCACTTGCTGATTCTGTAGAAAACCTTTCAATTCTGTGTGTTTGTCCAATACGATCATAGTCTAGTGACCACCCCTAGAGGTAGGTTTATTCACCTGGCAGATAAATTAAGTTTTTGCTAGATTAAAGTAGTAGTGATGCATCTGGAATGGGTAGCAGCAGACCTCATTGTCTTTTGGGATTGATCTAATCCATGGAAAACAGCTCTTTTCTAGTGAAGTTCAGCAGCAAGCCATGCTCTGAACAGAGACAGCTTGCTGCTCACCTTTGCGAAAGTATACAATGGCAAGTACTACAAATTAATTCCTAACTTGCAGTCATTCCTCTCTTCAGCTGATGGAGGTTATTCAATCAAGTTGTGGCAGCTCCTGCAAATTAATCCAACAGACCCTAGGCTGCTGTAATACTGAAGTGCTATAGTTTCTGTGTTCTGTGATCAACTTTGACAATAAAGACTCGGCTGCTGAATGCCAAGTATATTTCTGTGCTAAACCTGTTCAATGGCAGCAATGGAAGAGTTAAAGCAAAGAGCCTCATGAGTCTTACTAATTGGTACTTTGCCATGTGGACTCCTTTTGGCTGCATCTGACTCAAAATCACACCCTTTAGGGTCTTAACTGTAAACTTCTGTTCTAATGGCAAATCATTCTCTGTTTGTTTCTTTTTCTTTTTTTTTTAAATAAAGGAATCTTCCTCAGCGAATACAGCAAACAAAATGAATTCTAAAAAGATTACTGCAACACTTCTTAAACCTGGAGATATCTTTGAGGTTGAACTAGCCAAAAAAGATAACAGCTTGGGAATAAGTGTCACGGTACTGTTTGACAAGGTTTTTAGATGTTTTCTCTTTTTCTCTACTCCCAGCAACCCATTACATTGCTAAAGTACAAGGAAGCAAAATTTTCTGGAGTCACTGTTAAGTATATAGTTTTACTGATGTGTGATTAATCTTACCAAAGCTGAATAGTAATATTATTTTATATCCTTTTTCTTGTTATCTGCCCTTTAAGTAACTCTTTGGTTTTTGTTTTATGGTGGAGCCCCAAAGTCCTAATAGAATCTTATCACAGACACTGCTTTGTGAATACAAAAAGCAAGATGGTCTTTGTCCCTTGCTACTACCTAATAATGTGGGAAATTTACAAGAGAGAGAAATAAGACCTTCCCTGACTGGCATCGCAGGCAATGGAAGCGGCAGTGTTACTTAAAAGTATCTGTGCTCATCCACACACATATACCATGTTCAGTGTTCTCCCTCCGCTGGATAAAAGGCAGAAAGCAAAAAGCTACTTAAATCCAAGTAAGACCTGGCTGACACTGCTTTCTTGCAATACAAGACAAAAATGTATTTTAATGGACTAATTTCTCTTTGGGCTATAAAATTTTGAAGGTAGTTTACGTTTAGGGCCTGCCATACTGCAGAGTGGCCCTTCAGGGAAGAAGAGAATTATTTATAGCTGAGTTGCACACATTTTTCACTGCTCCTGTTCTTGTATTGTGTTCAAAAATACATTTTGGTATTTTAATATTCAAATATTATCTCTGGTTGATTGATCAGCAGACTACAAGGTAATTTGAAAAAGGAAAAGTTGCTTAAATTATAACAACAGAGAGCAGTTAGTAGCTGTAGTTCAAAACTGGTGGCTTTCACTGCCTGTTTATACCTAAAACTAAGTTGGCCTTTTCCCAAATGTAGGCATGTAGGTGGAGTAACAATTCACAAGCCTAGCACTGTTTTCATATATATGGCTAGTATTGTAAGAGGAACAGAATTAAATTGTATTATTTTAGCATCCCAGTCTATTCAAAGTCATATTGCTTTGTCAAGCTTATAACTTGAGACAGCTGGAGGAACAAAGGTTCAGCAGGAGTTGGTTACTGAATAGTATCAGTAATTTACTGAATTAGTTGGTTACTGAATCAGTTGGTTACTGAATAGTATCAGTAAAAAAAAAAACCTGCTGTATGCAGTTTTTCCTGCATGCATTGGCTTTGTAGAAAATGTTAGAAGATGCCAACTGATGCAAAGATTTCCCTTAAAAGATGACCAAGTGGTATCTTCATTGACCTTTCCTCTTTCAGCCTCCATTCTGCCCCTTGCATTGCAATCCTGTACAATGGTGAAAAGAAGAGGTGTACAATTAGCTCTGTGTTTTAAGTTTTCACATGTAATACCGTGTGCTTTGGGAGTGAACCATAATACACTGTTGGTCTCCCTCTTCCTTCCAAGTTTGTGGAGAAGCACTGATAGTGCAGCAGTGAGCCAGAATCATACAATGGTTTGGGTTGGAAGGGACCTTTAAAGATCATCTCATCCAACCCCCTCTGCAATGAGCAGAAAGGCTAAGGCCCTCCAAAAACAATGCAGTTTGAGCTTGAGCATGTTTTTTCAGCTTAGGCCTTCAAACTTGTATGAGCTGAGAGAAAACAGCACGCCTTAGTTTCCTGTTACATCAGAGAGGGTGTATTGGAGTAGGACACTGCATGGGTATGCATCTTCTGCTTTGGCATGAAGTTTGGCATCTTCTGCTTTGGCTCTCACATATCTCTGAGCTTTGATATGCATGCAAGCATGTAAAGTCCAGCATAATGCAGAGATGTTTCTGCTGAAGGACATTTATTTGTTTTGGGTCCATTTGCATTGTGATGCATCGCGTTTTTACAATCTTCCCACACCAACTTCATCTGTAATAAATTGCATGACTGCGAAAACATGCTTTGTTTTTGAAAATATTTTGGTTTTGATAGTTTAGCTGTTCTTTTTATGTGCCAGTAGCCCAAGTGCTTCCTGAGTATAGTTTTCCTTGTGTGACACTGTGTTTAATTACTAAGTATTCTAACTGCAAAAAGACTAACAAATCCTATTTTTGCTTTCCATTTAGGGCGGTGTAAATACTAGCATAAGGCATGGTGGTATTTATGTGAAAGCTATTATTCCTAAGGGAGCAGCTGAAGCAGATGGCAGAATAGAAAAAGGTAGTATTTCAGTTCTTGCAGTTGGGAATCTTAATGTGAAAAAAGGGCAGATAACTAACTGTGGTGGACTTGACGATACACTGTGGCCTAGAAGCTAGGAACTCTGTTTTCCTCCTTTCATTGTACCTTTTTAACTGGGAACCAGAGCTGGTTTTCGAAGCTACTGCATTCGCAGTTGTCATTTTAAATATTGCCTTGATAGCTAATTCTGCAGGTGAAGATTAAAAAAAAAGTGTAGAACAACTGCAGAACCAACAGAAAACTGCTGAGACTGTGGAGGGGAAAAATAGGAGATAGGCTGCAGGATTTTAATTTTTTTTTTCTAATGCAGCCTGTGTTAATGGAGAACACTTCTCTGTTCCAGCCATGGAGAGAGAGGGCTTTGTATTATTTGTGGCCTTCTTGCTTGGCATGCTGGGCAACTCAATACAGAAAATCACTGTAATTGTTATGGCTTTTCTTGTTTGTAAGCCAGGCCACATTCTTTACTGCAGTGAGAATTCCCACTGTAGACTAAGATTTGTTTTTAATAAAGAGTCTGAGCTTTGTGGCAGGCTATCATTCTGATGGTTAACTCTAGCTTTGACATGGGGTTATCCCACAGAATCATTTAGGTTGGAAAAGACCTTTAAGATCATCGAGTCCAACCATATAGTTCAGTTGCAAAGTTCTCTTCTCGAATCAGAGGGTGGAGGGGAGGGAGAATTTACTTCAGTAACTGTCCTTGTTAGCTGAGACTTGAAGGTTTATGTGTGTCATATACATTTTATAGGTGATGTTCTGCCTACTTTTTCTTAAATTAGTAATCAATCATTTGTAGGTGACCGTGTGCTCTCCGTCAATGGGATCAGTTTGGAAGGTGCTACGCATAAGCAAGCTGTTGAAACGCTGAGAAACACTGGGCAGGTAAGCGGCTGCTGGTTCTACTCCTATCTGTAGTAAACCAGATCTTCATGAGTGAAAAGAGATAAAGGAACCTGAAGACTGTAATTCTCCCCAGTGTCCTGGTTGCTTTAGATGTGCTTTCTTAGACTCCTTGGCTTCCCGGGCCTCGAGTCTCGCTGCCCACCCTAGTGAAATTCTGGCTCTGTGTGTGGGTGAGAGGTCTGCATGGAATAGGTTTCTCCTTGTCCCTGGGCGTCATAGGAAGGAAGCCCACGTGCACAGATTGGAAAGCAGCTGTAGCAGCATGCTACAGACAGGTCCCAAATCTGAACCACTGAGGAGACAAGGCCTCCATATATGCAGCTGTGTTTGCGTGCTGTATTAGTAGCTTTACGTGAGTCTTGGCCTTTTTGCATAGCATTTGATTCTGTCAATGGTGTCTCTTCATTTAATAGTGCTATTTATGGTGGCTACTTCATATGTGGAAGTAAATGCGCACCTGAAAATAGCCAGTGAATGTACACATTCAGAGCTGCTACGGACTACTATTCGTGCTCACTTTATAAAATGCTTTTAACTCTATTCCCTTGAACGCATGTGAAAATGACACTGTCTTTGACACTTCTTAACCCCCTCACAGCCTTATTGGAAGACAACCCTTTCTTACTCTGTGCTGGCAAATATCTTGCAAGTCCATTAGTGTATTTTGGTGGTTATCACTTGCAGCCCTTAAAATAAGGAACAAATGGAGGATGTGTAGGGAGGGAGGTGTCTATAAAGTTTGCTGCTGTAAAACTTAGGGCCCTGACAAGTTAGAAAGAAACATATACTCTAGACTGTGCTATCTCCATGACCATTGCCAGTTAACTGGAGAATGTTTCATCTCTTTAGGTGGTGCATCTGCTGTTGGAAAAAGGTCAGCTTTCAGTGACCAAGGTTCATGCTCCAGTAACACCACAATGCACGCCTCCAAATCAGGCGGGGCAATGTGAGCCACAGGAGAAACCAGCAACAAAAACTACAAATGCCAAAGATTACAGCTTTGTCACTGCAGGTCAGGTCACGTAGGACAATTGTCTGAACTTTCAAAGTGTCCTTTAGTTTTTATAATATTTTTCTTCAAATCTGCTGTAGAATAGAAAGACAGACAGGAGAAAGAGCTGGTAGGAATCTGTACCGGGCCCCTGCACATAATGCAATTTCTTCCTTTTTGTGCTGTTGCATTTGTTTTTAAGATTTTCCTTCACATCTTGGTAACTTTTAGTTACTATTAACTGTTTGCTCTCTCACTGTTCCTTGTTGTTTCCCAATTTCACCAGCCTTGCAGGCCAGGGCTGTAGCAAGGTTGGAGTAAAAGGGGCGCTGCTATCTCTGGTGCTGCTAAGGAGTGCCAAGGGGAGGTTAAGATACTTGTATATAAATGAGATCTTCTGTAGGTCCTGCTGTTCCTGTCTAGGTGAGAGAAGACATCAAGACCTGGATGAAGAGAGAAGAGGTATTTGTGTAGCTGACTAGAGGTTGGCATATTTCAGCTTATCTTGCTGGAGACCTGTGAAAGTGGAGGGAAGCTTACCCAGATGGGGAAACCACTGCAAACACCTTTTGGTCTTCCTGCATGGGATTTATCCTGTCTGCCAGGAACTTCAGTTGCTGTTCTCACTAATGTCTGATCAGTGGCCATAAAAGTTGTGTCACTCTGTGCTTTAGCAGGGTCCTTAATGGAATTCCCGGGGAACAGTGTTTTGGAGACACCCTGCCTTTCTGTATAGTGTGGATGTTGTCAGGGCAAGCCAGCAGACTGAGAAGTCATGATCAGCTTTTTGTCCTCTTTAACTTGGAGGGCTCTTTTAGATAACACTTGTGTTCAGTAAAGTGGAAGAACCCTGTGAGAGGGAGAGTGGGCATTGTCATGTCCAGAGTAAGAGCGCCAGCCACTTTTTTTCATGGCCAGTGTGCTGTAGGAAATAATAAGTTAATGTTTCTTTTGCAGAGAACACATTTGAAGTAAAGTTGTTGAAGAATAGCTCAGGCCTTGGGTTCAGTTTCTGCCGTGAAGATAACCTTACCCCAGAGCAACTGGGCTCAACTATTGTGAGGGTGAAAAAGCTCTTCCCTGGGCAGCCCGCCGCAGAAAGTGGGCAGATCGAAATTGGGGACGTCATTCTGAAAGTGAATGGGGCATCGCTAAAGGGTTTATCCCAGCAGGTTCGTATCTTAGTAGTGAAACTCATGCTGTGGTAGTCCTGCAAGCCTTGGGGGTTTGCGTCTAATAATGAATCCCACTGTGGCCATAGGAAGTCATCTCTGCTCTGAGGGGAACATCTCCAGAAGTCTCTCTTCTCCTTTGTCGGCCACCATCTGGTATACTACCAGACATCGATCCATCTTTGTTGGTAAGGTGTATGGCATACAATTTTTTTTTTTTAAATTGCTATTTGAAGGTTCATTTATTTGATCTCATGGGTGGGTTAGTTAAATGCAAGACGCAGATGGAAAGATAGGGAGGGTGCTCACAGAAACGTAGTTCTTCTAGTTCTTCTAGTAAGTCCCTCAGGAGTGTACCAAGCATTTTGTGGAAATGTGAAAAGAATGCAGGGCTTTAATTTTTTTTTTCCTCCATTTTGTGGCTTAAGACATTGGAAATTGGCTTAATACTCTGTTTCTGTGGCGGGGGTTTCTTTGCAGCTCAATGGTTTGAAGCTGATCTCAAATAGAAATTGGATATTTCTGTAACGTGTATGAAGAATATTTTGCAAAACACCAATTTGTCTGGTTTTGATGCATGTAAAACCAGGGAAAAGATTGCCGTATTTACTTACTGGAAATTAGAGGTGTCCCAAAGAATGCTCCAAAAAGTAAATCAAAAGAACAGAAGGCCATTTTAGGATACTTGGAAGAAGTGGAAATTAAATGTGTTTCAGCAGAAGAAACTGTAGAGGGGAATTTGCCTGAAAAGTAGGCTTTCTATAATACAGGAAAGTGTAAAACTAATGGAGACATGTCTTCAATTTAAGTTATTTTAATATCATTTTCAAACAATAAAAACCATTCAAGTCTGATGACAGAAACTTAAATGTACAAATACAAATTTAAGTGAAGTTAAAATTAGAGTAAGAGATAAGCAACTGAACAAACTAATAATACAAATAACTAGTCCTGTAATGAACCTGTTTGTAGTATGGAATAACTTTAATAAAACAGCACATATATTAAAAGAAGAGAAAAACCAATAAACAGATGACAATTTTTGTTTATAACATTATCACAGGTTGGTGTCTTCATGAACAGAAGAATTTGGCCATAAAAGTGTAAATGAAGCTTTTAAACTGTGTGTCTGCTAGCTGACATCATTCTTGGGAATATGGGATTATTGGCAAAACTGTTCTTCATTCTCATGGGAGTTAATAACTTGGCTGAACAGTCTCCATTTGGTGTAAATTATCATCATTTTTGTAGTCTGTTATGTAGCTTTTTGCTTGAAAGCTTCCCTGTTACCCTCCTGTGTGAGATTAGTTTGACTTCAGTTGCACTGTAAGCGTCAGCAGTGTGTTCTGGTTGGAAGGGATTTCATGGTAATTGCCTAGATGACTGCTGGGCATAGCTTAAAGGCATCTGTCAGTAGGCTCTCCAAGGCTAAAGCCAAGAGTATATTTGTTTTCCTTAGATGAATTTGCAGTTCTTTAGCAGTATATGTTTCAAAGTTTTGCATGCTTTGTCTTGGCCAAGTTGCGTTGAACGTGATGAAACTGTGCTATGATAAGTTTACACAGTTGAGGCAACATCTAAATGGAAGGTGCCATTGACTAATTGCTTTTGGTAATTTTATGCAGTCTTTGCAACTTTCTTGTGTCATCAAAACTTGAGTTTGATGAATTAAATGTCCTTGCTCTCTGTAGACTCCCATCCATTCACCCCAACAAGTATTTCCAGATGTCAGCAGAGAAGTTTCTGGTCCATCAAATGGTGAACAAGGTGACAGCTCAGATGAAAATGAAACTACTGATCTGAGCAAGAAAAGGCTAAAATCTCCCTCTAGAAGAGACAGCTACAGTGACAGCAGCAGGAGTGGTGATGAGGAGGTGATAGACTCGTCAGTACAGGTTGGCCTTGGCTGGAGTTCTGCGCTATACCAAACTTCAGGTGAAGCTATGACACAGGCACACAGTCAGTATGAGGTGCACGGTGGTCAGGAGAAGGCTGTTCACACTATCTTATATGCTGATCAAGAGGCTCCTAGCAAGTCAGAGCTTGAGGACAGGTATGCTGTTTATAATGATCCTTGTAATATTGCAGAAGTTGTTTACAAAAACAGTTTATTGGACCTATTCATAGAAATACTTCTTTTTGTTTTGCTTTTTAGATCTGCCTAAAGTCAATATTGGCCCATTTATTCATTTATGGGTGACAGCCATGTTGTACAAGCTGATCCTTGTTTTTCCCTTGTTTATCTGTAGTAATCTGCCATTGGATTTGCCATTGATCCCAACCTGTAGAACTGTTCCTGATGTTACCACATCCGTTTTAATAAATGACTGCTATGCTACTCCTGCTTCTGAGCTGACTCCACACCTGGGAGGAATGGATTCATTACTCAGCCAGTTGGAAAAAAATGCTGAAGAATATGAGCCGGTAATTTACTATTTCTGTCTTTCAGTAGCATAAATGTACCTACTGCTGTGGCCAACTGGAAGGTGTTTTAGCCATGGTATTGGGAGGTGACTGGATAGAAGTTAGGCATATTAATTTACAAATGGGATAGTTGTAGGTTATACTTGCACTAACCTGGGCGTGTGCCTTATAAATGGCACACGTACATGTGCCATTTGTAACCATTGAACTGCAGCTGCTCATACAAATGTCTGCAAGCATCTTCTGTCTGGGCTCTTGAGGAGTTGATATATTTCCCTCTGTGAATGTGGAGGCATCTATGTGTACATAGGTAGATGTGTATACGTCTATTTTGTGTGTCATTTCAGCCTGGAAAACTTGGCATTAAATCTTTACCTACCTCTAAACCATGTACTCAGACAAAGCTTAAATGGCAGATATCTTGCTTCTGCCCTGTTAGTTTCCTGTGCAGTTGTTCAGAGATCAGAGGATAAATCAGGGCAGCAGGGACATCAGGAGGCCCTGTTCTTTGCTGCATTTACATCTATGAATCCCAAAGACTTTCTGCTCTGCTACAAAATGAGGCATATTTTTGAGACTCTTCTGAGATACCTTCTTGCCACCCCAGAAATGTGTATCAGAAGGGACTTCTGCTTCCATATCCTCACATAATCTATTCATAGATTGAAAAAAATGAACATTGAGCCTTGATATGTCTCAGTTGTGAGGATCTTTCAGGTTACAAAGCTATTCTAGCCCATACTCTGTTTTGAGAAGAAACAAACTGTCCTTTTCTTAGTCCCTTCTTCAGAAGTTTTTCTCAAACCTTCCTGGTGCTCTGTGAGTTTCTATGCAAACGAGGCAGATCTGTATCTTTCAAATTCATGCAAATTAAAATAGGCAAAACATGTCCATGTGTTGAGTTCTGAGATAAGCTATGGTATTGGGTATCATTGTAGGAAAATACACTCACTTACTTTCTGCAGTTGAATAATTCCTGATGTGTTGTCTTATTTGAAAAATACAGAGCCTTTTTTATATATGGCAGCTAGTTGAGGGTAAAATAAGGTGTCAGTTTTGGTGTGTGCCTTCACAATTTTGTTTAGATCATAGGCCTTTGGCCCAAGGTTAGCTCCATGCAAAACAGCAGTCCATCTGAATTCATTAGAAGTGCTTACTTGAAGCAGCTACGCTGAGACACGTCTTGGTACTGTCCAGGATTGTGTTCCACTTAAACTAATAGGTAAATCAGTCATCTATTTCTAACTGTCTTAAACTCAGTAAAGAGTTCAAATTGCTTCTGTTTGTGTTGTAAAGTGCTATTTTCTTCCCCTAGGAAGTAGAGCTCCGAGTCACTATGACAAAGTCAGAAAAGGGTAGTCTGGGTTTTACAGTGACCAAAGGTAATGATAATGTTGGCTGCTACATTCATGACATTGTTCAGGATCCTGCCAAAAGTGATGGGAGACTGCGACCTGGAGACCGACTGATAAAAGTGAGAGAATTAATGTTTTCAGATACAGGGGTTGCATGAAAAGGACAACTTTGAGTCAAAAAAAAAAAGCAAACTGTTGTGGGCCAAAGTAAATGTGATTAAGGAACAAAGACATGCACCTTCTGAGAGGCATAATTTGATCGTACTTAGACAAAAGAAATACAACCATGAAAACATGTGAGAAGATTGCTGAAGGGAGTTATGGTATGTCCCACAGCTAGGCCTGTGTGCAACCACTTTTTTGCATTCATGATGGCAAAAAATGGTTTAAAGAGAAAAGCATTCATTGGTTAAATAAGATGGTTGCTTAAATGTGTGGAGGAGTTGTCGGTCAAATACATCTATGACTAGCATATTGTTAGGAAATAAATTTTAAGAGATTTGCTGTAGAAGAGTTTACCAGGTACATATCATGTGGTACAGGTGTTCATCATAGAAAGATAGAATAGTTTGGGTTGGAAGGGACCTGCAACCCCCCTGCAATGAGCAGGGACATCTTCAACTAGATCAGGTTGCTCAGAGCCCTGTCCAATCTGACCTTGAATGTTTCCAGGGATGGGGCATCTACCGCCTCTCTGGGCAACCTGTTCCAGTGTTTCACCACCCTCATGGTAGAAAATTTCTTCCTTATATCTAGTCTAAATCTGCCCTCGTTTAGTTTAAAACCGTTACCCCTTGTCCTGTCTCAACAGCCCCTACTAAAAAGTCTGTCCCCATGTTTTTCATAAGCCCCCTTTAAGTATTGAAAGGCCACAATAAGGTCTCCCTGGAGCCTTCTCTTCTTGAGGCTAAACAATCCCAACTCTCTCAGCCTTTCCTCATAGGAGAGGTGTTCCATCCCTCTGATCGTTTTTGTGGCCCTCCTCTGGACCTGCTCCAACAGCTCCATGTCTTTCCTGTGCTGAGGACTCCAGACCTGGATGCAGTACTTCAGGTGGCGTCTCACCAGAGCAGAGGAGAGGGGGAAGAATCACCTCCCTCAACCTGCTGGCCATGCTTCTTTTGATGCAGCCCAGGATACGGTTGGCTTTCTGGGCTGTGAGCGCACATGTTGGCTCATGCCCAGCTTTTTATCCACCAGTACCCCCAAGTCCTTCTCTGCAGGGCTGCTCTCAATCCCTTCATCCCCCAGCCTGTATTGATACCTGGGGTTGCCCTGACCCAGGTGCAGGACCTTGCACTTGGCCTTGTTGAACCTCATTAGGTTCACATGGGCCCACTGCTTGAGCTTGTCCAGGTCCCTCTGAATGGCATCCCATCCCTTATAGAATTAGTTTCTGATCAACTGAAAACTTGCATTTAGGTTTAGAGGGATTGTGAACAATAGTGGTGAAATGCATAACACAGAGCAGATGTGTGAGTCATTGCTAGATCAGGACACTGAAGCACTGCTGAATACTATTAAACCTTAATAAAGTTAGGCAAATACAAGTCAAATTGGATTAGGTTGTGAGTCAGACTTTGAGGTGTTGGCCTGTGCAGTTAAGCATTCCAATTTTTTAAATAGGAACAGTAAAATAATATACCTCTTCAGATTGTTTAATATTTTGACATTTGGACTGTAAACTTGTTTCTTCACTTGCGAAAGTTCAGTTACATTTATGTGTTCTGTCTCCTTGGGTAAGTATGATGAACTGCAACTGTTGTCAGTATAAGCACCTATTGTTTTGTCCTTTAATGTCAAATGTCAACAATAGGAACAGTAATAAATGTTTCTGCAGTAATGCTAACTATTTTATTTGGAACCTAACAAGGACATCTCTGTTGCTTTTATTTTCGCAGGTTAATGACATCGATGTGACTAACATGAGTCATACTGATGCAGTAAACTTTCTCCGTGCTACTCCAAAGACTGTCAGATTAGTGCTAGGGCGTGTTTTGGAGTTACCTAAGATGCCAGTGTTGCCTCATTTACTGCCTGATATTACACTAATGTGCCATAAGGAGGAGCTAGGTAACACAGAAGTATACTGCTTTTTGCTCTAAAGCAAAATTTTTCCCTTCAGTTACAAAGAAAGAACTTGATTTTCTCTCCCCCTTTTTCCTGCAAAGGTTTGTTGTTATCAGGAGGTCATGACAGCCTTTACCAAGTTGTGTATATTAGTGACATTCTCCCCAAATCAGTTGCTGCCAGAGAGGAGAGTCTCCATGCACTAGATATTATCCATTACATTAATGGAGTAAGCACACAGGGAATGACTCTGAAAGAAGCCAAAAGAATGCTGGAAACATACCTTCCGAAAGTGGTGCTCAAAGCGACCAGGTATGTTTTGGAAGCAAATGCTTTGCTGTACTTTTTGTTTTTTCTCGCGTGATTGTATGAGTATATGGGTAAAACATGTTCCTGGTATGACAAAAATTCACCAGAGTGGTACTAAGTGGCATGTTATTGAGGACTGATGCCACAAAAACAGTCTGTATATTCGCAGTTTTTGTGCTTCAGTGGAGCAGAAGGTACTTAGCACTTGGCTGTGCTTTGTGTTTCTTGGGAAAACAAGGCTGTGTCCAGCTATGAAGTGCAAGTGTTCAAAATACCATTTTCAAAATATGACATGGGTTATTTAAATACAATTACACCTTTTTCTTAAAACTGCTACTGAGGGTTCTATAATCATAAAAAGGAGATTAAATGTTGTTTTGTGCTTAAATAGTTCTACTGTCACATGGATGTCCCAGCACACTGGTGAATGTCAAAACCGTATGGCACAGATCCTAGTGCACCACTGTATTTTCACTGATTCCTGCTGCTTCTTTTATGGCAATACAGCAGTCTAAAAAAACTCTAAGAGATTACTCTGTTTTAATGTTTACCTGGGACTGAAACATTTACTTCATTTTTTTAAGTCTTCCAGCCATGCCTGCCGTTCTTTGCTTCCTCTCTCCCTTTCTCCTTCCCACTCTGTTTTATCCCAGAAGGGGAAGGAGTTGTAAAGTCCTGAGGCTGCAAGGTCGAATCTTTTTGTCAGAATCTAGGAGAGTCCAGCTCTAACAAACTCTTCGGTGCTCCCTGAAGTAGGAACTGACTTAACTACCAGTGCTTAACCTCTCTCATTGAATATTCGAAGTATTCTAAAACTGTTGTAATAGAAAGCACGATTAGCAGTTTTACTGAGAGTACATATTTACATCAATATCTGATGGTAACCATGATTTATTTATTTTTTAATAAACATTTCTGTAAACATTTCTTTTCATAGAGATGGTCATGCAGTGCTTCCAAAATCCAAAAGCCCTGATAGCTCAAATCCATGGCCAATGAAAGCTAATGGTAAGATTTGCTTGCTTACTTATTGCAAGTGAAATGCACATTTATAAAAATGAAGGAACTGATATGGGCCTTAAGATACCATCCTAGTCCAGTAGCTGCACTAGAACTCCACTTACTGAGATCAGTTCCAGCAGGTGTTTGCTTGATCTTTCTTTTAAAAGCTCCACAAAAAGAGATCCAACAATAGTTTCTTTATGATTCCATTTCTCTTGTAGTTTAGAAATTCTCTCTAATATCAAGCCTAAGTCTTTCAAGGGGTTAAAAAAAAATCAATCAATTTATTATTATTAATAACAATTATGATGATGATAATCCTGTTGTTGTTTTCTCTGACCAGGCATAAAAATACCAATTTGTTACATTTGAAAGGGCTTCAGGTCTCCCATTGGTCTTCTCTTTTTCAAGACCAAAGGAGCCCAGATTGATTTTTTTATTGCTCTCCTCCAGTTTGGTTATATCTTGCTACTTTCCTCTTCAAGTGTGGTGCTTCTGGTCACACACACAGCATTGGGTGAGGCTCACCAGTGCCAAGCAGACCGGAAGAAATATTTCCAGGGTTGTGTAGACAGCATTCCTGTTAATACATCCCGAGTGAGATTAACTTCCTTTTGCTAAATAGTTCCTTGTTCCCTCACTCAGACTCGGATTGTTTACCACCTACATTTGCTTCTGTGCAGAGCAACTGCTTATGTGGTTACTTACCATCTTAAGCATTTGCTTTTTCTTTGAAATGTGGCAGTTTGCATTTGTCTTGATTCATTGTAGTCTTATTTTTCATGCTTCCTTTAATGTATCTAGATAACTTTGAGTGTTGATCTTGCCTTATGAAATTATTGCAACTCTTACAGTTTAGTGTTGCTCACATATTTTCCAAGTATGCTACATGTTTTGTTTCAAAAAACTTAGTCAAGATATTCATTAGGAACAAGCCCTGTAACCAAATCTTGGAACACCCCACTTAAAACTCCCTTCCTGTAGATGAGTTGTCATGCATAGGTTCACGACAAGATATAAGGTTACTTTTAGCCTTCAGTTATTTCATCTACAAGTTTCTTCATTTGTAAAAGCATAATGTATATAAAAATCCAGAACTTCACTAGTAGCTAGGTATATAGCATCTACTGGTTCCACTTTGTCTCATTTATTATACTAGTAATGGGATGTCTAGGACAGGTGGTGGTCTCTGATATCATAGTATCACTCTTTTCTTTACCAAGAAGTGAAAGGTACCTTTGAACAAGGACCCACATGTCAGATGATGTTTTAAAAAAAATGAAACCGACAAACAAACAAAACCCCAACAAACAAAAAAAACCCACAAAAAAGTTAGTGACAGGTGATTGCAGGGTTGTACATTTCAAGGGAAAGGGAATCATGCCCTGTTTCCCAAAGGTGCATGTTTCCACTGTATTATTTATCAACATTTCTCTTTGCTTAGAGTTGGTTACTTGTAGTAGCATTCATGCTTTCTGATCCCATTGAATGTAACATTCAAAAAGCCATTATTAAGTATAGTCCGTTAGATGTGAGTTTGGCAATGCCCAGTAACCAGGCAGGCAGAAATGTCATTCATTTCATAACATAATATTAAATACCTTGTTTCTTTTATAAAAATAATTGATGGGGTCTAATTTAATTTCTGTGAAAAAGTTGCTGTGAAGTTGTTGTTTTTTCCCGTTTTTGTTTAGGCTGTTCCTGTGGTGATCCCTGTGATAAAACAGAAAAGACAACTGATGCTTATGGGCCCAAGGTAAATATTCCTCTATTGTGCCTATTATCATTAACCAGAGAAAAGGATCTACTTTAGATACATGTTTTAAATAAATTAATTAATTAAACAATCTGTTAATGGAAGTATGCAAACCCCCTATTGTCAGTTGATGTGAATAAGCAGTGATCATAAATATGCAAGTTTTTTTAATTGATCTCCTCTTTCTTTGGGACTGCTTTATCAAAAGGCAAATGGTCTTATGAGAAGGATGCAAGGCTATGATCCAGAAAACTCCATTCTGTTCACAGCTTCTGCAGATGCTTGAATGTTACATTTACTAGATGGTTTTCTTTCTTTTTTCCCCCCTTTGTTCTTTCTGAGAAATGGTGTGTTGTGGGACCAAAAGCATTGAAGCCTGCATATATTTTATAGAGGTTATAATAATGTTACATACTACTATGTGTGCTCTTGTAGTAGTTGCTCCTTCATCACCATGTGACTTTTTTTCTTAGTTGCTTTAAAATTTTTTTATTTGTTCTTTTCATGTGAAACTTATAACACACCTAAAAGCTGCCCACCCATCACCCAGCTATGTCAGATGAGAATACGATATAAATAGGGGGTTTTATTTGTTGCTAAGTAGAGCAGTGAACTTTTTAAGGGTTGCTTGCTGCTTCAACAAACTGCCAGACTCGTTAAGAGTTAATTTGTACTGTTCTTTGCTTTCTTAGATAAGTGGCAATGGCATCCTAGGACCTTCTCAGGCAAATATAGAAAACAATATCTATCACACAGAAGGACTAATGAATCTCTCAGGATCTGGAGATGCACCTTCCCTTGGCTTTACCAATCAGATGTCGGATTTTTCTAAATACAATGACAAATCAGGTAAGAGGAGGTGAGATGGGGGACAGCATTATTCAATCATTAGTGTACAAGTACAAGACAATCAAGACATTGTTGAATAGGCTGAAATAAGACAATGTTAGGTTGGCAGTCGATTTTAGAAGATCATCTCCAAGTCGTGTGCTCTGCTTTAGAGGAATTAGTTGATGATGGAAGTTGGATTCTGTGTTAGAGAGAAATGAAGGAAAGCCTTGATAACAGCTAGAAATAATGCTATGGTGTCTGCCCATTTAATTTTTTTCCCCAAAAACATCCTATATTGGGAAAACTTGTCATTTTATACTATTTCTCTTTAGAAACAGAGGTTCCAGATGATGAGTATTATGATGAGGATGATCACAATGAAGTTGTCCAGTATCTGTTGGATGTTGTAGATGAGGAGGCCCAGAACCTCTTAAATCATAATAGTGCAACTTCAGAGGCTCAGAGTCTTCTACATCTCAAGAAGGCCACATCAGAAGATCACCTGCCAGGTAACATGAGCCGTTAAAAAAGTGTATTGTTAACAGCAAAATGCTTATTGAAACAAGGTGCCAAGTAAGCAATTGATTTGGCAAGAGGGAGAGTTGACATTGAATTGATGTGTGAACTGAATGTTTCCCAAGTAGAACACAGACAAATGGTTGCTGATTCCAGTGAACTTCAGATGCAATTTAATAAGTCAAGTTCTGGTTTGATAAATCTGGATTTTGCTTTAAGTAATCTGGGAAAATGAACCCCATTCTGGAATTGTCTCAAGTGGCATTCATGTTGTTTAGGTACCTGGTTCTGCAGCTACAGTCATATTGAAATGCTGAAGTGTTTCAACATTTCATTGGTTGCAGACTGCACAACTTGGAAATGTGTTGAGATCTCTCAAAACCAAACAATTTGCCAACCTGCTTTGTCTCTTTTAGAAAAACTATTTTTCTTTCAGTACCTGCTTTCTTTTCCTTCATTCCATCTCCTCAGCTCCAGTTGTTATTAACTGAAATTTAGTGTGGAGTAGGATTTTTAGTTCCTTTGTGGTGTCACACTATGTATGTATGCTCCAAAAGTTCAAGCAAGATGCTTGCTAATCCTGTAGAGGTTCCTTCTGGAACTCAAGATATACCTTCTAAAATTATAATTATTTCAGCTCTTCTGCTGCTCTTCAGGTTAATTGGGTTATTGTCATTGGTCATGATATTAGAAATCAGGGAACACTGAGGTTCTGGCTGTGCCAGGAAGCTCATAGGAGCTCCACTACTTCCAGTTTCTTGTAGCTAGGATCTGGCCTTTGCAACTGAAGATGAATTGAATCCATAAGATACAGCAGGGAACTACTGTAGCAGACAGATACAAGACAGATTTTATCTGGCATATCTTAATTAGGCTACAGGTAGAATTCTTGTTTAGATCTACTGCTGGTCTAAATGTAACTGAATTCCAGAAACACTATTGACATGGGAATCTGATAACTTACTAGCACTAGCCTGTCCATCCATTATGCTGTGGCACAGATATTCTGTTAGCTATGCAAACAACCTCACATGTAATGACAGCTGTTCCAGTTAAAAAAGGAAGAAGCCTAAAATCTGATTATCCTATACAGTAAGACCTCTTTTCCAACACGCTGGTAGCAAAGGGACTTAAAAGATGTTTCTTGGTTATTCTGGCACCTCTATTCTGGCACCTCTGTGTAGTGCCAGGCAGGTGTAACAGGATTCACATCTGTGATAAGGTGACTCCTGGGCATCTTTTGGTGTGTTTATGCTGTATCTCTTGATTTTCCTGTTCTAGTAGAGATGAATGGAAAGCTGACAGAAGATAAGTCTGAAGACACAGACTGTGATGGGTCATCTTTACCTGAAGATTTTTCAGAGGTGGGATGGCAAGAAGCTGGCAGACATTTGTGTGCTGATTTTGCTTTCTCAGAGGCTCTTTCAATTTATTATTTTCCTTATTGGCATAGAACTTGCGGAAATAACTTTTTACGTGTCTTTTAAATGAAAACATCTTTCTCGGTAGCAGCTGTAAATGGTGTGCAAATGGTGTAAAAATTTGTTTTTTAATTAGTGTATGATTATTCTATCATAAATTAACTATATAAGAGAACAAAGCATAGTTATTTTACATTGTTTCTCATATAAAGCCTAACAGCTTTTTTTTTTTTTTTTCCTCCAAAAAGGGTGATGATAAACTACCTTGTTAATGTTATTTCAGGCATTTAATCTAAAAGATTTCCTTGATTCCTGCTCAAAGAAGGGAAGCAGTCACAATGAATGCTGTGTAGACGTAACTGTCCAAAATGTAAATTTGATATTTCTTTTCCTCCTACTTTTTCCTAGGATATGTTCATTAACTTGAATAACTTCTATATGTGATTTACCCTACATTATTGCATGTCCTGTTTTACATTGGTCACTAGATGCCCAGGTTTTGTCTCATATTTCAAATCAGCAGATCTCTGTCTATCCAGCACATCCTGGCTGTTGCTGCTTTCTGTCTGGTTAGTAGAGCTGAGTGTCAAATCGGGAATCTGGCTCTGTGTCAGTGTGCTGTAGGAGATCCACAAGTAAAATTCTCTGAGTATGGCAGTGGAAACTTGCAAGCTGGCCTAATATGTATAAATGGTTTTGTAGAGTTTTTCTTGGAAGGAGGATCGAAATGGCTTCTTCTCTGCTTAGTCTTCATCGTTTGTTGAGAAAGGCGTATATAGGAGTATCTGTCATTTAGAGGTAAAGCCCTGTTCTGCTCTATATATGAGTGGTGGCTTGACAGGAGGCAGAAGTTTTCACTGTCAAACTTACCTCATAAAGGATTTTTAAGTATTAGAAACAAAAAAAGTCAACTGGAGAAGATTTAGATGGCTCTACTGCTGCTGTGAGTCAGGAATAATTTTAAGAGCTTTTTGGCCTTGTTACAGTAGAGCCTTTTTCCAAGTGCTCAGTGTTCTTGTCCTCTGTTATTTTGGGTTAATGAGATGTCTAAAAGAGGAAAGTCTTTTATTATGTGCTGCTTTGAACTTAGTACCCTTCAGAAACAGTCCATGTAATTATTAATTGTTTAAAATTTACGGTGGATGAATGTTATAACTATGTCCTTTAATGTGTTTTGAAATATTTCTTCCACTAGCCAACACATGTAAATGGCTGTGAAGACTATTGTGAAGTAAAAGCTATGCCAGAAAGGTAAGATTTCTTTTCTAGTGCTGCTTGAAAGCAAACCTGTGAAGTCTGAAACTCTGAAGAGGGTATGTCATAATGAGAGAAAAAACAAACAAACAAAAAACCCCACCCCCAAACCAAAACAAACCCAATAAAATATCTGTGCAATGTCTTGTTGAATTGCTCTCTGTCTATTCTTGTTATTTAAAAGGTTATAATTTGCCTGAAATACTAGTCAGATTTATGTGGGTTACTATGCCCTAGTTTTATTTATTCCTTTGATATGTGGTTATAACAAGTAACTGGACTATGTTTAAATGGCTCCAAATAACTTAATTTTCATTGTACTAACGATTTGGTACTTGCATGTGAAGAAACCATTCAAACAATGCTGTCTTTAGTTTGAATCTTTACAAGCTTCATTAATGTTACTTTTTCTGTTTTTAGAGCACACAAACTAAATTGTATAGTTCCACTGGTCCATCTGTTCCCGTTTCGGTGCTTGGAGCTTATTTTTTTTTAGTTGGAAAACTAAGAATATGCCTGGCCAAACTACTAGCTGACCCTTTGAGCCACCTTGAATTTTTGAAATTCCCAAGATCGTTTTTCTTTGTGAAATAATTTTATTCCTTAGTCTAAGTAAAGCTTCAGTCAAAGTGTATATACTTCTTATGTTTTGATTAAGTTTCTGGGAAGTTTTGGGTTGAGACTTGGCACAAGCAGCAACATTATGACCTAAAATACTTAATACGTTTATCACCATCTTCAACAAAACTAGAAAACTTGCAATTGAAAACAGACATTGTAGTGTATAGGTAGTGAATTATGTGAATGGTACAAATCTGCTATTGGATGTTATTTGACTGCTTAGCCTTTGAAAAGTAATTGTGATGATAGTTATTACTAGATACATGTCTTCCTGGCTCTTTTTCCACTGTTAGCTTTTCCAAATCCCTGCTGGGGATTTAAAAAAGGAAAAAACAGTGGTTTTTTGAGATTATATACACCTTTCTGGTTATTTTTATTAGATTGCAAATAAGTTGGTTATTTCTAGGTGTTCTTTCTTATTTCCATACCTCGTCCTCTTATAGATCTCCTCCACAACCTCCCTTGAGTCAAGCAGATGAGGATGAAATCACGTGGGGAAGTGATGAACTGCCAATTGAATCAGTCAGCCAGGAACGTATAAATAAAGGCAAGAACTTTAACAAATAATCAGTGGAAAACTGAGGATCACATTAAATAGACAAAATGTCAGAAGTGAAATTTAAAATGTCTTGGCTATGTTTTGAGGGTGTAATGACAGGTACAATGGGAAATCTAACAGCTCAGCAACCCACTGGAAAGGATCTTTACAGCTCTGTGTAATAAATGTGTGAGAGTTAATAGGAACAAGTTGCACCTGTAGTTGTAGCAGAGTTGAAAACAGCTGAGACGCTTTCTTCCAGAGTATCTCTCTGACAAAAGCTGTAACAATACAGATGTTTGACTGTGATTAGGTCGATATATTATGTGCTTCACATACCTGCTACTCCATGCTCAAATTAGGCAATATTTTTTCTTTATCTTGACTCTCATTCTTCCACTGCTGCACAATGTGGCAGAGTGGAACATTACTCAATTTGATGCATTTGGCAGAATCTAGTCTTTACTTTTTGAGATAGCATTAGAAATGTCAGTTCCTGAAATTCATATACAGCAGCCTTTTGTCTGCATCCATTAAAAGAAAAAAGGATAATCCATGTAAACCTTTAGACTAAGTCAGTAGATTTAGGACACTTGTAATTGCGATACCAGAGAGACTCTTGGTTTATTAATTTTGGGTCATTAATTTTGTTGTGCTTCAGAGAAACACTGAAGGCCTGATAGAAAGCAAGCTTTATTGGAAAAAAAGATATATTTAACACATCTTACGATTACCACTGGAAAGACATGTTGAGTATAAGTGCTAAAAACAAAGTCACAGGCTGTGATGTTTAAGTGGAGAGTTCTGAATTCATCCCTGTGTGCATTCCTCAATTTTATAGGTTATTGCATGAAGAGCTTACATTTAAAATGTATTTGCAGTTTGTTGCAGAGTATTTATTTGGAAGTTCAGGAAAATACTCCCTTTGGTTCCTGGATTCATCAAAGCTCATTTTGTGTCATACTGGTTTTGTTAGTTAATTTGGTTTTGCCTGTCAAACTGAGAGGATGTCTGTGTATTCTCTCTGGTGTATGGAGGCATTCTAGAGAAAACAGGTAGTACAGTGGTGAACAGCATCACAGAAATCCAACGTTGCACTACAGTTTACATTTCCCTAGTTTTAGCTATTTATTTATTTATATTTATATCAATCAGTCTTGTTCTTCTGCTAGATTTCTCTTTAGTGACAAATGAAGAGATCTCTGCACTCCCTACTGTGAATGTGCTCCCTGGAGGCAAGTACTCAGGAGCCAAATTGAAGTCAGTGATCAGGATGTTGCGTGGATTGCTGGAACAGGGAGTCCCTTCTAAAGAGATTGAAGTGAGTAACTATTTGTCCTTTAAAATCCTTTTTTCTAGTATGAAACAGTTAGAAATAGAATGGCTGGTTCATCACTGCCTTAAATACCACAGCTCTTTAATTTGCAGCTCTAAAGGGATGAAGAGACTTCTTTTGCCAAAGGCTTCTCTACCTTCCCCCCCACTAGCTACTGAGAGATAAGATTAGTTTGAACTGGGAATTCAATTCAAAAGTGTGTATACATCATTCTTACTTGTGGTAAATTACCAAGTGAATATAGGCTGCAAAATCTAGCTTCAGGATGTGAAAACAGCCTTTGCAAAGTCTTAAGTCAACCATGTTACACAATCTCTTTTTTTGGGAGAATGAGATAAAATATTTACTGAATAATAGTTTGGGGTTTTTTTTTTTTATTTTGTTTCATTTTCTTAGCTATGTGAAATTAGATTCTTTCCTGTGACTGAATTATTTTGCATATCCGCATTAGGATTTTTTTTAATCATTCTGTCTGTTAAAGACTTGGTTACATAACTGCTCTTAACACTTGTTACCATTCAGCGCTTTCTAATGCAAGTGTAATTGCTTCTTTACAGAACCTTCAGGAGTTAAAACCTTTGGATCAGTGTTTGATTGGACAAGCAAAGGAGAATAGGAAAAAGAACAGATATAAAAACATACTTCCTTGTAAGTCCTAACTAATCTGAAGTTCACTGTTGATATTTTGTCACCACCTGTATGGTCAGATGAATTGGATCAGAAGTGGGATGGTTTGATTCCCAATCCTAGTTCAGGTGCTGAGTAGGGAAAAAAATAAATCTGCCACTCATTTTCTACACATTTAAAGCAAGCATTTATAAAGCAGTTTAAGATTGGTGAACAATAGACTACTGTAGTAGGTAGAGATGGATATTCACAGATTCTTCAGTTGTTTCAGCAGATCCTGTGTCTTAAATGAGATATACATATAGAGCTAGACAAGATGTTTGCAGTTTTACCCATGTAAAATTGGAAAAACAGACATGTATACTATTGTTGGTAAGTTTCCTGCAACAAAATTCTGTTTGTTAGGTGGGAGATGTGTGGAGGAGAAGTGAGAACTGATAAAGGTTAGTTCTGAGTGAGAAATATTCAACCTCAGTTTCAGAGGTGCTGCAGTTCAAATCGCATATCCTCCCTGTCTGCTGATTAAGATTTCTCCCCTAGCCATCTTTTTCTTTATTCAAAGAGAAGTACTGATTAGTATCCTAAAGCAAGTATTGTAGTGATTTTATTTTTTTTTTTTTTAATAAGATCTGGAAGCATCTGTGGAGATAAGTACTATGTGAGTGTGTAAGGCTCAGCATCTCTATTGTGCGAAGGTCTAATTATGTGCATCCATAACATTGAGGTATTTTTGTTGTGTGGGGATTGCAGATGATACCACTAGAGTACCTCTTGGGATTGAAGGTGGATACATCAATGCCAGCTTCATTCGCATGCCAGTGGGGAATGAAGAGTTCATTTACATTGCATGTCAAGGACCTCTCCCTACTACTGTAGCAGATTTCTGGCAAATGGTTTGGGAGCAAAACTGTACTGTGATTGCCATGATGACTCAGGAGGTTGAAGGAGAAAAGATAAAATGCCAGCGTTACTGGCCAGATGTACTCAATAAAACCACCATGATAAATGATAGACTCCGGCTTGCTCTTGTAAAACTCCAGCAGCTGAAGGGCTTTATCATTAGAGTGCTGGAGCTAGAAGAGATTCAGGTAAGTGAATCTAATTCTGCATGCTGAGAATTTTTTTTCTGAGTGTTGGCTTTTTTTATCCTTATACTTCTGGCTTGCCTGCTTTCAATCATAATGGCTACATCAAGAGGTAACCCAGTGCTTCTCCTCTTTGCCCAGTGATCATTACTGGGCAACTCTTCCTCGTTGCAGCTTGTGCTACTCTGTGACCTTTATAGGAGAAGGCAGTTGGGCCAGGAGATTATTTGATTATGCTAATGAGACTCTAAATTTTGGCTCCCTAGGTGCCTTTGGCCATAGAAAAATATATAGGGATATGAAATTCACTAACAATTCAGTCTGTCTGGTTCATTCCTCTGTGTGATCGGCTCAGTCTGCACAGTGAACCTTATACTATTCAATTACTTGCTAGTTATTTTCAGTTTAGCTCATTGTTACTCTTGTTTTATTGAATTACAGAACACCTTCATTGGGCAAATGCCTCTCTTCTCAGACTGTTTCCTTTGGGAACTTACCTTTTGTCTTTTTATTCTTCCCATGTGTTACATCTTGTTGTTATTGTTGTTTTTAAACCTCAGACAGGTGAAGTACGGCACATTTCCCATCTGAACTTCATCGCCTGGCCTGACCATGACACCCCTTCTCAACCAGATGACCTGCTTACTTTTATCTCCTACATGCGGCACATCCACAAATCAGGACCTATCATAACTCACTGCAGTGCAGGCATTGGACGATCGGGGACCCTTATTTGTATAGACGTTGTTCTAGGGTTAATCAGCAGAGACCTCGATGTGAGTACCCAAGAGGATGGGTTAAGCTGTCCTTTTGACTTGCAGGAAATGTGTTCCATTGGATCTATTTAATTGTTTAAAGAATATGCCATGCTTTTGAGAGTAGCATGCTAGCTATGTCTTAATGTAACATAAATCAGGGTGTAAAACAGCAGTACCTGTGAAATGTTTCTTTGTTGATAATCCTGGGGGGGAATAGCTCTAACATCTGCTGGTTCTTGGGTTAGCTCAGGGAATCTTGTTAAGTGTCCTGTTTGACACCTCAGCAATCCAACATTGTTAGGTGCCACTTGAGATGTTCTACAGTATGTTGCAAGGACATCTCCTACTGTAGCAGACTTCTGGCGTGTGGCTTGGGAACAACGGTGTGTTGCCATGATGTCTTAGGCAATAGAAGGAAAAGTTAAAGCACCTGCCTTACCGGGCTGGATGTACTCAGTGGCACTATCATGTTAAATGGTGTTAGGGCTGAGAGTTGTGGCACTTGGTCAGTCAGAGATCTATGAACTGTTGGAGCGCAGCTAGAAGCCAACCAGAGTATCTGTTTAGGCAACTGAATCAAAAACTCAGTGTACAAACATCTCAGCTGGAGATGAGGGTATGTAAATTAACTTTTCCAGAACAACCAGGGATATGCTTTCTAGGGTGATCCACAGGAGGGTGCTAGCTTCTTTATGTTTATGTCCTTCAGTGGCCTGGTGTAGCAAATCTTTTTGTGAATTTGTAGAGAAGATGAGCCATGTCATGCTTAGCTCAGCGGGGTTTCTAAGCACCACTAAATGTCTAGAACTTTATAGACCTGGAAATGAAAAGTGTTTTCTTAGGTTGGACCAAGGGGCTCTATTTTCTGCACACTCAGCTCCCAGTGAGAGTAAGCAAGAGAGCCTGTGCACAGAGAAAGAAAACAAGAGAAGGAGAGTGTCTGATGTAGGAGGGCCACATCCATATTGCCCAGAGACAGCACATGCTGGTTATCTACCAGACATGCATAGGCTATAGTGAATTGTTATTTGTTTCACTACTAATTGTTTAATGTGCCTAGTTGGATTCCTTGGTTTGATGCTGGGGATGTTTCCTTTATATGTATGTATGTCTTTTTTGAATGTTTAACTTGCCGTTTGTTTTGGTAGTTTGACATCTCAGACCTGGTGCGCACGATGCGTCTGCAGAGAAATGGGATGGTTCAGACAGAGGTGAGTCTGGCTTCCCCGAGTATATGCTAAAGGAAAGACACTGGAATTCTAACTCTGATGTGCCAGGAAACTTTCCGTGATGCACAAAATTATTGTGTTTGTGCCTTCTAATACAATGTTTGTATCGTGAGAATTAAATCACATGCATGCCAGTGAGTAGCAGTACATATTTAAGAGTCAGAAATGCATGCAATTTTTAACATGCTGTGCAGTTTTGATCTGTGTTTTTAAAAAAAAAAAAAAAAAAAGTTGGGAGTTTTCATCTTCAAAAGCATGTGTTATAGAGGAAATCATCTGAGCTTTTTGGCTAAAAAAATGTGTTATAAACTGAAGAGAAGGCCTAACTGTAGCTGCTATGAATCACTGATACTACCAGAGATGTCTTGAAATCTCCTTTGGGGAGATATTCAACCAGAAGTTAAATGAATGTTTTAGGAATAATCTAGATCTAGAGCTAATTAACTTTACCTTAGAGATCGACATCACAAGTTCTTGTTAAAGTCTGCACTTTTTCTTTGAATGTGAAGGAATTGTCAAATCATAGAAAAAAAAAAAAAAAAAAAAACCAAACAAACAACAAAACCAGCAAAAAAACTAAAATCAAACCACAAAACTGTCAGCCCACCTCACACCCTAAAACATGTATTAGCCCCCACACCTGTATCACTGAGATTAAGATAAGAAGTTGCACTGTCATCTGAGTTCTGTATTAGTTGGCATTGATGCAAGACCTTGAAATTCACTTGCTGTCTTCATTTCTACTTATGTAAAGTACTTACTCTGCTTGAGGTGGTTTTGGTGTGAAAGGAGGATAAATGTCCCATATAAAAATATATCTTTAGTGGCAGGGGAGTGCCTGTATTTGTTTGAAGTTGAGGTTGTGTATTTCTCCACTGTGGGTTTTTTGTTTTGTGTTTTTTTTACTTAACTGTAGAAATAGTATTGAAATCAAGTGCTATACACCTGTGAAGTGCAGGTGAGAGTGAATTGCTTGGGTGGTGCAAGCATTTTTCACCTGTTCTGTGATTTCCTTTCCCTTGCAGGATCAGTACATTTTCTGCTATCAAGTTGTCCTTTACGTCCTGAATCATCTCCAACATGAAGAACAACAGAGAGGCAAATAAAATACTGAAGCAGAAGTGCTTTTAAAATAAGGAAGCAAGGAGGTCTAGAGGCTCTCATGTTTTCTTTATTCTGCCAATAATTTTCCAGTCCCTTTCTTCAGTTGCTGTCAAATGTCTTTTCTATAAAGTCTCTCTGTCATTCCAAATAAGATATATAGTTATAAGGAAAAGGGATAGCTCATACAATACCACTAATGTCTTCAGCCCCATGGACACATATGTGAGATTTTTGTATAACAGTAAATAATATTTAATAAAGCTGCATTTTTTGCAGCTTCCTTAATATGTGATAAAATACTGAAATAAAAATATTTTAATTTAAAAAAATAAAGAAGAAGAAAAAAGTAATCTTATAATACTTCCTGCAGTTCTGCAACTGTTTGGGGGTATTTGTTTCTTATGGGTGGGGGAGTGGGAGGGATGAAGCAGTATTTTCATCCTGGCAAACTTTATTACAAAGCCGTTTTACTCGTCTCTTTTAAAAGCTTGTTTATGGCACAGAATTTTTGCCCTTTTAGTACAGTTACAGCTATTTTATAGAGGGTATCTTGAAATCAACATTTAAGCTTTAAGAGATGCCTGTTAGCATAAGGATAGTAGTGAATGTTTACTGTAAGTATCACAGTTAATAATGTTTACTTCATAGAGTTTCATGTACATATTTATATACTTTTACAAAAAAAGCTGAATTATCAGGTGTCTAACCTTATAACTGATTAGGCATCTCCACTCTGTAAATAAAAAATACACCTAAAGTACACTGATCAGTGGATCTGGGTATTTTTTTGTCCTTGTGACTGATTTTTCTTCGCCTTACATGGCATCCTTCATTGTGGTTGCTGCACTTAAGAAATTTGCAACGAAAGGGCTGTGCACATTTTAAATTTTCACTGTCCTTCTGTTCTTTAGTGTCCATTTGAAAAAACCTGCAGAACTGTGGGTTTCTTTCTGGAGAGTTTCCACACTATGGTGATAGGAAGAGGATATTTTCCTTCCCTCCTTGTTTTTCAGCATACCTGGGCATCGAGACCCGTATCACATTTTTGTGTGTGTGTTTGCACTTGGATGCTATGGCAGTGATCTGGCAAAAATGTAATCTACTCTGCTTAAAGTAACCAGGTTTGAGGGGGGAGGCAGGATATCGGGTTCTAAGTAACTCAGTGTTTTGGTGATATTGTAAACATTCAAAACTGTTCTGAAAGGAAATCTTCGTTTTATACTGTATGGGAACCTTGGATGATGAATAACTGCCATCAGCCAGCACAGGGGACCATTCGAGGGTTTGAGTAGTATTCCTGTCCCAGCAGTCCTTACTAGAACTGAAGCTTGTGACTTGTGCTGTCAGGAAGGGTATAAGAGTACTAATTTGAAAGCATTCTTCATTGCAATGGCAGAAATAAGTTCAGAGGCCTGTGATTATCCAAGGTTTTCACTCTTCAAAATAGTAGCCCATAGTATTCTGGTGTCCCAGAACTGAAACAGTCACTGTCTTGCTTGTTTAATGGTATTCTAGCTAGCAGTAGCATGACTTAAAAAAGGAAAAGAGCCTTTTTCACTTGTCACAGTAATACTATGATTTTTATTCCTTCTAGTATACCAGCACAGTTGAAAAATTGTGCCTTTTTCAGAGCAGTGTAGTTTGAGGAAGGAAAATTAATTCTGTGTAGATAGAAGCAGAAGCAAATTGACTAGCCGTGTTGACAGTACACCCAATATGAAAGAGCTTTAAAGTGAAGACAGAAGATTTTCAGGACTACGGTTGTCAACATGCAAAGTAAGTAAACGCAGCTAGTTGATATACTGCTGCTACTGTTTTAACATGAATAGTGAGTTCAGAGGATTTTAGTATGTCTGGGTTTTAGAAACAAAAAAATGGTTATGGTAACTGGACAGTATGGTTAAGGCAGTTGAATTCTTTTCTTAGATGTTTTCAGATACGTGCCAAACAATGTAGAAACAGGAACTGATTTTTGTATAGTATGCTACATGAAGCCCGCTTTGGTATGACACAAACAATTTGCATCAGATTACAGCTTATGGGAAACACAAATCAGTACAAGATTCCAGGATTTGCTGCTTGTCCTCACAAATATGAAGATCTATGGTATGGCATGTTATACCCAATTTCCTTTTAATGATGGGCACATAGAAAAGCAGAGGATAATTAACTTGACCTAACCTCCCCATCCTCAGAAAAAGGAAACCCCCCTCTAGACAGTCTTTTCCGTTTCTCAGATGATTACCCTTGGAAGGTGAGCACATGATTAGCAGGGTGAATAGACAGGTCTGTTCACTAATGTTTAGGTATTATATTGCACCACAACCCCTGAAGTCTAGCTGGGAAACCCAGCTATCCCTAGTCACTTATTAACTATTTTAACTCTTTTTAAGAAACTGGGGATCTTGTGGAGCAAAGCATCCTTGTCTGAACAAAAAAGGATAAATGTGGACCTTCTACATCTGCCTTCAATCTGTTTGATCCAGCTCTTTCCACCTGAAATCATCCTCCTAGTACCATCAGTATGTAGCTGAAAACAAGGTCATGCAGGAATAATGTGGAGTTCCTACACTGAAGTTTTCTTGGCCAAATTCCTGATTACCATGACTTTATGATAAAACAGATGTGCCCCAATGGGAAGCATTCAGGTGTTCCTAAGAAGTCATGCATGTATGGTGAAAGGGTGGCATTGGCCTCTTTTGAGAAGTGGTCTGAATTTCTTTGGGTTTCTGTCTCAACCTTGAGGAATTGCATATCTAATAAAGATGGAGTTCTCCCTAATCTAATAGTTGTTGAGGACACTGGGAGGGTGTCTGTTTTCCGCTAAGCAGGTGGAACTTGCCATCTGTGATACTTGACATGGTCAGTTTGGTTGAAGCAGACCCCACAGCTCAAAACTTATTACAGGAAAATGAACATGCTTACACAGTATGATTGCTTAAGCTTGGTTTTTATGGGGAACCTGGTTGGAAATATGCACCAATACTCATCTTTTTCTCCACAGGATTAGGCTACCTAAAATCTTTATGCCCTCTTTGAAGAAATGAGAAGAAAAATGACTGAGAAGCTAGTTCCTTGAATGGAAAAAATGCTGTGTGCTTTCTTAGTATGCTGAGAAATGCTGAGAAGTATGCTTAGTATGCTGAGAAGTATGCTGTGTGCTTTCTTAGTATGCTGTGTGCTTTCTCAGTGTGCTTTCTTAGTATGCTAGTACTTTTCAGGGGGGAAAAATCTTGAGTGGCTTTTTCTTTTTTTTTCTTTTTTTTTTTTTTTTTTTTTTTAAATTGTGATGTCTTGCTGAGTAAGCAACCAGGACATGCTCCAGCTGAAAGGGATTTTCCTTTTTATATGTATCCGATTTTCAGCAGGAAGTTTACCAGACTAAGAAAAAAACCTGATATATAATCCATTATGTTTCTAATTAAAGAACTGTTGTGTGTGTTAACCCAAGAGAGACAGGATCCTTTTTTTCTTCCAACTAGAATTACCTGACAGAAGCATAGACACTTTGCTACATAAGCAGCCCTGTGCCATTAGTAGTTTATCATACCTTTGTTTTTCTTGCTGGTCTTTGCCTATGCAAGAGAAGGGCAACAGCCTACAAAGGAGGAATTCCAGTTGCTCCTTGGAGACTATTTTGAGAGCTCATTACTGTTGCTCCTTGAATGCTTCTAAGCAGCCTCTTCCTTTACAACCTACGTCCTTCTAAAACTAGCTATCTAGGGAAAATAAGTACTTAAGAATGACTGAAAAGTTTGCTGTGTGTAGGGAATGCTTTCCTTTATCACGTGTCCAGTGTTTTGCAGGAGGGTCCTGAAAGGTGGTAGGAAAAGATTTGAATATCTCCTTTAAGTAAGTGGAAGCAGGCTCATAACCAGGGTATAGGCCTGTATTTCTGTTAAAGCACTTGTACATCATCCTCTGATGGTGCAAATCCAAATAGAGGCCCATTTTCTTGGGTCTTCAGGTGATTCTGTAGCTGTAAAAAGTCTTCTGTCTGTATGATGAGGTGGGACTTAGGAGGACAATGAAAGATGACATGGGAGAAATCTTGGGAGCTGGACAACTCTTTCTGTGAGGTGAACTACATCGTAGTGAAGGTGTCCTGTAGTGACTCTGCATGTGTGGCAGAAGCCAGTGTAATACCCACCCCTGCAACCTCTTAAATGACGGCACAAGATAATAGTTGGGCCAGGATAAGTAGTGCGTATGATTAACAGAGTAGAAGAAAATTTTAATCTAAGCTTTGAAGGTTCAAAAACGGCTGACTTGCAGGTGGTAAAATGCTTACAAAGTGCTTCTGACTTCCTCCATGTTAAAAAAGACAAAAAAACTCCTCTTCCACTGGTAAACCAAAGGAGCTTGGCCCCTCATGTATGCTAGCAACTTCCTAGTTCATGTCTTCTCAGTATTTCTCACATAAGTGAACCTGCTTTTAATACACGTGATGTCTGTGATGTGTTTTCTACAGTATGCAGGGGTACAGAAACCTATAAGCTAAGGGCCAAATTTTGTTAATGGAGAGGAAGGCACTTTGCTAACATTCAAGAATGTGAGCCATCATCAGGACGCAAGTTTGAATTTATGACATCCACTGATACTCAAGTCAGAACAAAGCTAGGGGCAAACATCAAGTGGTTTGTGGCTGTTAGCACGGCCGAAATGGAGAATCTGTTCTGTGCTGCCTTCCTAGTGCAATTGATCTTGGCCAACTGAAGGGTAAAATCAGGGAAATGTTACTCATCGTTTAAGCAGCTTTGAGAGGACAGCGTAGCAAGGGCTCTGAATATTAAAGGCACAGAGAGTTCTGTGGGCTTTCTGTGGTATATTACTTCATTTTACCTGTGATACAAGTGTGTCCAATGTAATCCAGCAGTTATTTTCACATAAAGTGTGAAAAAAGCATATGTATCTGTTGACTGAAGGGGAGAAGAAATGCACTAAAGAAAAAAAAGTATAGTAGCGAAACAGAAATGCTTGATGCACAGCTGTATACAATACATCTCCATTGCTTAAAATTTAGACTTTTTGTCTAGAAGTTGAAATAGCAAATCAATGCATTCCCCCCTGTAATGTTTCAAAATCAAACTTGATACAAGGCAAAAGAAAGCAAATAAACCCAGCAACAATGAAAAGAGGTCTGCATTTGTCTGAAGGTAAGTCAAAGATGATGTCAGATATAAGGGTCTGTAGAAAAAACTGCACCTTTTGATTCATGGATGATCTCCTAGAAGCATATTCAGGTCCTCTTTAAGAATCTCAGAGCAGAAGTGGTGTAGAGCTCAAACAGGGCCTGGCACCTTGTCATCAACAGCAGCAGAGCAGGTAAGTGGCTTAGAAATCCTGGTTGAGCTCATGAGAGGAAGGTGGTGGGGCTGAGTCTTGGAAACAGGTTATTTCATTTGGGGGAATGTGATTCCTCTTTCAGCAACAGAACAGTGCTCACTACCTTCAGCCAGCTCTCTTCGTAAGGAGAAAACCTCTTCTCCCTCTTCTATAGGAGTTACCTCCCTCTTCTAAGGAGTTCTAAGTTCCCTCTTCTAAGGAGTTCCTCCCTCTTCTAAGGAGTTACCTCTTCTCCCAGGTAACAAGTGATAGGACAAGAGCAAATGGTCTCAAGTTGCACCAGGGGAGGTTTAGACTGGATATTAGGAAATTTTTCTTCACTGAAAAGGTTATCAAGCATTGGAACAGGCTGCCCAGGGAAGTGGTTGAGTCACCATCCCTGGAGGTATTTAAAGGATGTTTGGATGAGGTGCTTAGGGACATAGTATAGTGGTGGTCTTGGTAGTGTTAGGTTTATGGTTGGACTCGATGATCTTAAAGGTCTTTTCCAACCTATACGATTCTGGGAAAAACAGCTGCACGCTGTGATGGCATTGCTATTTTCCGTGGTGAGGGAGTGACTCACCTTGAAGTCTGGGGTGGGGGTAAGGAACAGTGCTGCTTTGTTTAAAAAAAAAAAAAAAAAAAAGGGCAGAACACCTTCTGCAGCTGGCATTCAGACTTGAATTTGAACTTTGAACAATCACTTGTGCTTTATTTCTACTGATTTGTGGCGGCCAGCCAAGTGGGCTCTGTGGGGAGCTTTGTTTCTTAATGAGATGTTAGGGAAAGGGTGGTTGGTTTTGTTTTAGTGAAGTGCTGGAAAGATCTTGCTTGCTAAGAGAATGTGATCTGAAGGATAAATCATTGGGCTGGGAGCAGATATAATTGCTAATTTCCTCAAGTGGGTCCTAGGAAATGGATTTTGTCTTCTTTGTTGTACTGTGGTGACCTCTATAATCAATTTTTTTCTCTTGTAGGGCTCTGACTGCTACTTCAGTATAATAGCCAGATTCCCAAACAAAGTGTTATCTCTAAACAAGTTAACTTGGTCACAGAAGCAGCCTGGTATTCAGTAACAAGGAGCTTTGTATGGACTAATTTGGCTTCTCAGCTCTCTTTAAAGCCAGATTGGATATTTTCACACTGTCCTCAAGAACAGATACACTGGTATGTCCCATTAAAAAAAATGGCTTGTCCTACAGCTGTCTCTTCATATCTATTCATAATTCCTTTGAATCATATATATTTTTATATACACTTTTTATTTCTTTGGGAGGAAGTACGTGTTCAGCACCACATTTTTCTATTGCTGAGTTTTCCTCCACAGACTATAAACCATTTTTATTGTTCTTCATAAAAGTTCAGATGAATGCTTTGCTGTGGAAAATATGGTAGCATGCCAATTTTTCAGCCTTCCCTTCCTAAAGAAGTTGCTGTATAAGTCCATTGTGTTATCTCTCACATCTCCAACATCAGTAATGTTTTTGGTATTGTCAGTCAGAATTACAGGGATTGTTAAATCTCCTTGGGGAAGGTTGGGACAGAAATTGTAGCTAATTTGTGTAGGCCATCACTGGTAGCCCATTGAAAGTTAAGCATGAAAACCATCTTAGAAAGTGTTTTCTCCTTTTAGCATTAAGATAATTGAAAAAGTTTCAGTGTTACCTCAGACCACTCATTACTGATTTTCCATGTTTTGATGTATTTTGTTCAAATAAATTCAAGTGCCTTTCAGAGCCAATTTTGCACCTTGGCAAAATGTGTATGGAGTCCAGCTATGCTAGGGTTGTTTTACGGTGACTGTCAATCTGAGTTTCACTGCTTGTTTCATCTTCCTCAGACAGCAATGCTGCCCATTCCCCTTGAACTCTGTTGGTCTTTTGAAGCACTTGACAAAGTCCAGTAGTTTCACTTCACTTTTCACATCACATGTATGTTAATTGCTTGTACACCTGACAAACCATGCATAAAAGAATCATATGAGACTCCCATACTTGAATTGTCTATGCAGTAGTACTGTAGACAGCAAATACGCTTTGGATGTCATCTCTCTGTGCCATGGGGCAAACTGAGAACTGGTTAAAGAAAATCTGTCGGAGTGCTGGCACTGGAAAGTGAAGTCCCTTGCCCCTCATGGTAACAGGTACAGTGTCTGTGCAAACCCCATGTGGATAACTCAGTCTGTCAGAAGTGTGGCTTGCTGGGATCCACCTTTCACAGCAGTAGAATATCACTGCGTGTTGTGCAGGTGTGTTGCGACATGACCATCTATCATCTCAGCATCACACAGAGAACTGGCGGACTCTCAGCACGTGCTTCTAAATATATTCCATGTCTCTGACTAATACTGCAATCCCAAATGCAGGTGTTAGTCATGTGCCCAGAAGACATTCTCACTCCTCTTCGTCCTATCCTATTTCTTTTCTTATCTCCTTTTGCTACAACTCTTCATTCCAACTCCTAGAACATTGTTTGTGCGTTTGATAATGGGTAAATCCCACAGAGTGCTGAGATAAGCCTTTGCTCCAGCCACTGCTTTTTCCAAAAGTGGAAGGTTATTTTGCAAACAGCAAAATGTGGTCTGAATGTATGGTTAATAACGTGCCTTAGTATATAGATTTAGTTAAAGAAGGTATGCAAAGGACTTCAGAAAGTATACAAAGGAGTTCTGGGGTTCTGCTTTCCTGTTTCCCCAGTAGTGCATCTGTCTGTGATGATAGCTGCAGCTCTGCCTTCAGCTGTGCATGCTGTAGTTGTCATTGCAAGGAGCAGATCATTGATGAAGAGCAGTCAACACTTCAAGTTATTGTTCTTGCCTTGAAATCTTGACAGAGGTGGAATTCAAAGCTTCAGTAAAGGAGCCTAATTTTGGTTCCACCTCTAACAGTGTTGAGCATTCAGGCCAAGCTCACCGAAATTAGAGCCGACTGCATTGAGCATTCTGCATATAACAATTCTCTGTCTCCTTGAGGTGGGTAAGCCAACTTCGATGTGCTGAGCAAGCCTGCAGGAGTCTTTTGGAAGCTGGACAGGGTTAGAGGATAAAGCAAAAGAGTACTTGGCTATGCAGTGTAGAATGGGATCACTTTCTTCATAGCTACTTTGACACTTGTCAAGCAAATACATTTCTCATGTCAAACAGTTGTGCGTTTAAAAATATGTTAATTTAAAAACACCCCTTGAGTGCTCAAGAGTTGGGAGTGCAGCAGAACTGTAGCGACTGTATCTTGCATCTTCTTGTATGTCCTGTATGTTGCCTTTTGTGGGATAGAGAAGGAAGACTGCCCCTAGGGTATGGCCATCACAGGACCATCTGAAGCCAGACCTTTCAAGCCTATTTGAGCTGGCCCCAGAGAGCGCAGGCGGCTGATTGCCTGTCACCTTGTTTGTCTCATTATAATTCACCCTTGCTCTGATGCCACGCAGGCTACTGGTATGTTCAAAATGGGGACTGTCATCCTGGCACAAATAGTCTGGTTTTCTGTGCTGTCTGTCTGTCTGCTGTCATTCTGTTGCTTCTTAATATATAAATTGTGGGTTTCTTGAGGTCGAATCTGTCTTTAGGTTCTGGCATTGTTCGATGTAATCTTACTATGCAGCAAGGCTTTTTTTTAGCAGTTAGTTCTCTAACAATGAATAATAATGTCTCAAAGACCAGTGACCTCTGACTTGATAATTAAAATAACTGGTCTGGGTCTCCTTGATGTATCCATGAGAAAAATCTTCATTTACAATAAATGAAATGATTGTCAAGTCTATTTATCTCAGTATCTTTAACAAGTGCTGAATGCTCTGAAGCAGCTGTAACACTGCCTGGTAGCTCTTAAAGCTGGCTGTTGGTATAATGACACAAAAGCACATTCCCATTTCTACTGTGGAAAAGGTTATCATGCTGATGCTACAGATAATAGGGGAGTGAGTGGTTATCAGGAGGCATTTCCTCAATGGTAGTATTCCTAGAGCACTGCAAATCTTTCCATAAGTACAATTCGATCATGTTACCCAGTGCACTACTGGAAACAATTCCCAAAGCACAGCTACCTGCTTTGCTTAGCTTTTCTCAGTGAATCATAAGGCATTAGCAAGCAAGGTTAGATTTATGCAGCAGCTATGCGAGCCAAGCATACAGTTAAACAAGCAAGGCTGTCTATTCGTATGATAATTATTCTGCATTCATCCCTTTTCTATAACCTGCTTTTTCAGGCACAGCTGCTTTTTCTTCTCAGCAGACCCCAAATTTTTGTTTGTTTGTTTAGAATCCCTGGATCACTGTAAGCATTCAGCAATTCTCGTGTGCTGTGATAAGTCCTTACCGTGACTGGTTTGTGCTCCCAGCAGCCCAGGCTACTTGCCCTGGGCCTTCTGGTCCATGAACTTTGGATATAAGCTGTTTGTCTAGTGATACATAGCACTGGCATGGTGATAGTTGCTTTAGACATAACCATTATCTTAGGGCAGGATTAAACAGAAACATTTGCCTGAGTGGGATTTGTGTGTCTAGCCACATGGATGTACTAGTAGGAATGTTTGCCTTGTTTACCTTAAGAACATTTACCTTCTTAGCCCCAAAATCACCTTTCTCTTTCTATTATTAAGGTTCTCTTGTGATAGAGACATTATTTTTGTCTCTTGTGTGACCAGTGACTTGATGGTTTACAGCACATAAGGATAATGCAATTTTGAGAACAATTTTCTGTTGTTTTTTCTGGATTCAGGCATGGTACAGAGGCTCCTAGAGATACAATAACCACATTCTGCACTCCAAGGTTATGGAACTGGGCAGAAAACAAGTACAAACAAAGGAAGCACGTAGGTACCTTATCATTCAAGATCTCCTGGCTCCCCTAGCACAATTTATTGTGCAGTCTTGCTATGTCATGTTGTCCAGTTGTCTCGTTCACTTAATTTGTTGAGATTTGCCAGTCTTATTGGTACTAGGCAAAACCACAAATCAGCACCTGACCTGAGAAATTTATCATCTTATGTGTGCAGAGAGATGGATTATATTACATTCCAGTCAGTTTCTTTTTGTAAAAATTCACTTTCAGGCCCAAAAGAGCTGTGGTGTGAAAGCACAGCTGAAAGGCTAGAATGGAAAGAAATGGGGTTTATAAATGGCATTTTAAAAGCAGTAGAATGTCCCCCTTCCTATGGACCATAAAATTGCCTCACTGGCTGTGTATGAATTGGCTCCTCCAGGATGGGGACCCAAGAGAGAAATGTGCAAAGCAGTTGTAATTGTAACAAAGTCCTTATGAAGGGTCTGGTCAAAGAGTAATATTTATTTTGAAAGTTTCCATCTAGCTCTTCCCTTAGGCTTTCAAGCAGCTTTTGTGATGAGTGGGTGTTGTGTGAGAAGGCTTCAGGCAGTTGGGATTTTTGGTACTCGTGTGCCTGTTCAGAGCAGAAGTAGGAAGGTCTGAGTTAGGCTGGTAAAAATGGGAACTGGGGGCCTGGCCTGGTTAAGAGGTCTGAGTAAAGTGTGGTAAAGCTGGAGTCAGGACTTCAAGGGTTTGGGTTCAGCTTATGCTCAGAGGGTGGGAGGGGTCTTCTTGCACCAATTGTTGTGCCTTGCAGATCAGATGCAGTTTTCTGTGTGACCTTATTCATAGAATCATAGAATACCAGGTTGGAAGGGACCTCAAGAATCATCTGGTCCAACCTTTCTTGGCAAAAGCACTGTCTAGACCATACGGCCCAGCACCCTGTCCAGCCCAATCTTAAGTGTCCAGTGTTGGGGAATCCACCACTTCCCTGGGGAGATTATTCCAATGGCTGGTTGTTCTCATTGTGAAAAATTTTCCTCTTGTGTCCAATCAGAATCTCCCCAGGAGTAACTTGCACTCATTACCCCTCGTCTTTTCCAAGTGACTCCTTGTAAAAAGGGAGTCTCCATCTTCTTTGTAGCCACCCTTTAAATACTGGAACATGGTGATAAGGTCTCCCCTAAGCCTTCTTTTCTCAAGGCTGAACAAACCCAGTTCTCTCAGCCTGTCCTCACATGGCAGGCTTCCCAGTCCTTTCATCATCTTTGTGGCCCTTCTCTGGGCCCTCTCCAGCCTGTCCACATCTTTTTTGTATAGCAGGGACCAAAACTGAGCACAAGTATTCCAGGTGTGGCCTGACAGATGCTGAGTAGAGTGGAATAATGACTTCTTATGTCTGCTGGTGATGCCCATGTTGATGCAACCCAGCATCCTGTGGGCTTTCTTTGCCGCAGCAGCACACTGTTCACTCATATTGAGCTGCTTGTCCACCAGGACCCCCAGGTCCCTTTCTACAGAGCTGTTCCCCAGCCAGGTAGATCCCAGCCTGTACTGCTCTCCTGGATTATGTTTTTCCAGGTGCAAGACCTTACATTTGTCTTTGTTGAACTTCATAAGGTTCTTGTTAGCCCACTCTTCCAGCCTATCCAGGTCTTCCTGCATGGTGGCTCTCCCTTCTGAAGTGTCCACTTCCCCATTCAGTTTGGTATCATCAGCAAACTTCACCAGGGTACACTTGATCCCATCATCCAGATCACTTATGAAGATATTAAGCAGTTTTGGGCCCAATATCGATCCCTGGGGGACCCCACTTGTGACAGGTTGCCAGTTTGAAAAGGAGTTATTTACCACCACCCTCTGGGTGCGGCCTGTCAGCCAGTTCCCCACCCACTGCACAGACCACTTGTCTAGGCCATAATGCATCGTTTTCTCTAGCAGAAGGCTGTGGGAAACCATATGGAAAGCCTTGGAGAAATCCAGGCAGACAATGTCCACCGCTTGCCCCACATCAACCAAGCAGGTTACTTTGTTGTAGAAGGCGATTTGGTTTGTCAAGCACAATTTGCCCTTGGTGAATCCATGCTGGCTTTTCCCAGTCACGTGCTTCATTTGACTTGTGATGGCCCCCAGGAGGATTCGTTCCGTAACTTTCCTGGGGACTGAAGTAAGACTGATGGGCCTCTAATTTCCTGGATCCTCCTTTAAAGCCCTTCTTGTAGATGGGGATGACGCTAGACTTCTTCCAGTCTTCTGGGACGTCCCCCAATCTCCGCAACTTCTCAAAGATTATGGAGAATGACTTCACAACAATGTCAGCCAGCTCGCTTAACACCCTCGGGTGGATATGGTCAGGGCCCATCGATTTGCAGGGGTCAAGCTCCTGTAATAGTTCACATACCAACTCGTCCTTCACCGATGGTGGATCTGTGTTTGCATCAACCTGGATTTTTGTTCCCAAGGCCTGGGGCCCAACAGTGCTGGTAAAGACAGAGAAATTCAATTTTAGCTAATCTTTTTAATTCAGAAGTCCTTTCAGCCTCTATGGCTATAAGGGGAAAAGAGAGAAGAAGTAAATATACTGAAACCTTTTTGGCACTCATATACAGTATGCTGGATATAAACCGTAATGTTAGGGTTCTCCCAGGAAAAGGAGAAGATTATTTCCAATAATATTTCTTTTTTTTTTTTAAATTTCCCAAGTTTGGAAACTTGTTTTGTTCATGATATGATTAAGGAAAGCACTATCTACTTCAAATGTGATTTTGGTGAGCGTTTATCGATTTCACCAGGACAGGAGGTCTCAAAAGGAATAAAAGATAGAGGAAACAAGAATTTTTCCTCCTACCCTTTCCTTCACTATCTTCTGTGTAAAATAATTGTTGTGCATGTTAAGAGAAACTGTTCTACTGGCATATTTTTCAGTCTGAGTTTAATGATGAGCTTTTGCCAAACATCAGATTCCAATTTACAGCTTAATGTTGCAAAGACACTTTCTCCTTATGTTCACAAAAACACAAAAAGAGGCTCAAGTATTTTTAAAAGTTAAGCCACAGAATGAAGTCAGTGCTTTAGTGCATGATTTGGAGAAGTGGGTTTGCTTTTTCCTGTTGATTTAAATGATTACAGTAGTTTTGAGCTAGAATCTTGCCCAGCTTCAATTCAGTTTTCATGCTCTTTAGAACTACTGTTGAGAGGCAACTAGTGATCTAACACTTAAAGAGGGGATTTCCTGTGGGAGGTAAAATTGACAAGTTGAATTCCCTGCTCCTCAGTTCCACTGAAAGAGCATTCAAAAGCTCTCTCCATACCTGCCAGGGGACAGCTCAGACTTCAAGCTGCCCGGAACTTTTACTAGGCAAGAAGCTGAGATGTGCCTGCATGTTTTTTATCTGTAGGGTAAGCATGAGTTTGCTTAACTGGGAATCAAGCACTTAAAATACAAGGCAAGTGCAAATACTTCTGCACTTTATCGTGTCATGTCCATATCCATTTTTATTCCTATACTGTATCTGTGCATTCTGCATGGGGCTTCTGATAGGATTTGAGTAGACCTGTGTCTGATTCCAACTTACAAGTCATCATATACCCATGCTGTACTTCGGTTTTCCTTTTGTAAAATAGTGATGCTAGAATTCATTTTGTTGATAGCACTCTGAGATTTTCTGATGGAAAGCCCTGCAGGAGCTCTGTTTTGCTACATTTCAATTTACAACGTGTTTTAATTCAACATTAAGTAATTAGTCCTGTTTCTGAAGACACCACTGGAGCTACTTGTTAGTATTCACATCTTATGCACGCCAAGTGACTATTTCAAGGCTGTGGTCAGTGTCATTATCACAGGTCTGAGGGACAAATATAGTAGAGTGTCTTCAAGTCGACCAGCACAGAATCACAGAATCATATAGGTTGGAAAAGACCTTTAAGATCATCGAGTCCAACCATAAACCTAACACTGCCAAAACCACCACTACACCATGTCCCTAAGCACCTCATCCAAACGTCCTTTAAATACCTCCAGGGATGGCGACTCAACCACTTCCCTGAGCAGCCTGTTCCAATGCTTGATAACCCTTTCAGTGAAGTAAAATTTCCTAATATCCAGTCTAAACCTCCCCTGGCGCAACTTGAGGCCATTTCCTCTTGTCCTATCACTTGTTACCTGGGAGAAGAGACCGACCCCCACCTCTCTACCACCTCCTTTCAGGTAGTTGAAGAGAGCAATAAGGTCTCCCCTCAGCCTCCTTTTCTCCAGGCTAAACAGTCCCAGCTCCCTCAGCCGCTCCTCATCAGACTTCTGCTCCAGACCCTTCACCAGCTTCGTTGCCCTTCTCTGCACAGGCTCCAGCACCTCAATGTCTCTCTTGTAGTGGGGGGCCCAAAACTGAACACAGTATTCGAGGTGCGGCCTCACCAGTGCCGAGTACAGGGGCACGATCACTTCCCTAGTCCTGCTGGCCATGCTATTTCTGATACAAGCCAGGATGCCATTGGCTTTCTTGGCCGCCTGGGCACACTGCTGGCTCATATTCAGGCGGCTGTCAACAAACACCCCCAGGTCCTTCTCTGCCAGGCAGCTTTCCAGCCACTCTTCCCCAAGCCTGTAGCGTTGCATGGGGTTGCTGTGGCCCAAGTGCAGGACTTTGCACTTGGCCTTGTTAAACCTCATACAATTGACCTCGGCCCATCGATCCAGCCTGTCCAGATCCCTCTGCAGAGCCTGCCTACCCTCCAGCAGATCAACACTCCCACACAACTTGGTGTCGTCTGCAAACTTACTGGGAGTACACTCAATCCCTTCGTCCAGATCATTGATAAAGATGTTAAACAGAACTGGCCCCAACACAGAGCCCTGGGGAACACCGCTTGTGACCAGCCGCCAACCGGAGTAAACTCCATTCACCACCACTCTTTGGGCCCGGCCGTCCAGCCAGTTCTTTACCCAGCGAAGAGTACACCCGTCCAAGCCACGAGCAGCCAGTTTCTCCAGGAGAATGCTGTGGGAGACCGTGTCAAAGGCTTTACTGAAGTCTAGATAGACAACATCCACAGCCTTTCCCTCATCCACTAGGCGGGTCACCTTGTCATAGAAGGAGATCAGGTTGATCAAGCAGGACCTGCCTTTCCTGAACCCATGCTGGCTGGGCTTGATCCCTTGGTTATTCTCTACATGCCGTGTGATGGCACTCAGGATGATCTGCTCCATCAGCTTCCCCGGCACCGAGGTCAGGCTGACAGGCCTGTAGTTCCCCGGATCCTCCTTCCGGCCCTTCTTGAAGATGGGTGTCACATTCGCTAATCTCCAGTCAGCAGGGACCTCCCCAGTTAGCCAGGACTGCTGGTAAATGATGGAAAGGGGCTTGGTGAGCTCTTCTGCCAGCTCCTTCAACACTCTCGGGTGGATCTCATCAGGCCCCATAGACTTGTGAGTGTCTAAGTGGTGCAGCAGGTCACTCACCATTTCCCCCTGGATTATGGGTGCTCCAGTCTGGTCCCCATCCCTATCTTTCAACTCCAGGGGCTGGGTACCCATAGAACAGTCGGCCCTGCTAATAAAGACTGAGGCAAAGAAGGCATTAAGTACCTCAGCCTTTTCCTCATCCTTGGTCACTGTGTTCCCTCCCCCATCTACTAGGGGCTGGAGATTCTCCTTACCTCTCCTTTTGCTGCTAATGTATTTGAAGAAGTGTTTTTTGTTGTCTTTTATAGCAGCAGCCAGACTGAGCTCTAACTCAGCTTTGGCCCTTCTAGTTTTCTCCCTGCACAACCTCGCTACACCTTTGTAGTCCTCCTGAGTTGCCCGCCCCTTCTTCCAGAGGTCATAGACTCTCCTCTTTCTCCTGAGTTCGAGCCAGAGCTCTCTAGTCAGCCAGGCCGGTCTTCTTCCCCGCCGGCTTGTCTTTCGGCACCTGGGGACAGCCTGCTCTTGTGCCTTTAGGACTTCCTCCTTAAAGAATGTCCAGCCTTCCTGGACCCCTTTGCCCATAAGGGCTGCCTCCCAGGGGACAAAGCACAAAGATGTGAAGGCACATTAGGAGCATAAGCTTCTAATCAGAAAGGTCCTGTGCTGCTTCAGAAAGCAAACGTTACCTTCTTTTGGTGGTATTAAGCCTTTCCCAATGATTATGGCTCTCTGCAACATGACACCATGTCTCTTGGGGATGTCTTGATGAGCAGTTGTTGGATGCTTTCCCGGTTCTTGCAACCTCGTTCCATGGGGTCATGCCTGTGACATTTCCAGTAGAATAGAAAGAATAGATCTTACAGAAATGAAAACATGAAATCTGGGGAGTCTTCACATTCTGTGAAGAAAATTTTCAGTATCTTCTGAATTTGCAGCCATTCCAGATGATGCAGCTGTGTGGCTCATCTTCTCCATAGGTATTGTCTTGGGAGAAAGGTGCTTAGGGTGGTGCTTCACCCATATAACAGTGAAAATGAGCCCAAACCAAATCAATTCATATCCAAATTAGCATAGCGCAGAACCTGAGGCATAGAGCTGTAACTCGGATCTTAGAATCACTAACAGTACTTAAGCCGATTTTGTTGCGTTGTTAAACTCTGAGAACAGAATTTTCCTAGATATATTCTCTGTTATCTTTCTGGCTCCTTTTCCAGGAGCTTAAAGGCTCCTGGAAAATATTTGGGGAAACTAAATTATTTATGTGCACAAGAGCCCCTGCTCATATGCACATTGCAGGGCTCAGAGAAGGTTCATTTGTCTTCATAAACATCTTGGGTACTGCTATGTCTCCCCGAGTACCACTGTTGATTTAAATATTCTTTGAACACAGCTGCTGGCTTAGCAGGGATGGTGAGGGACTGGCTCCAGAGGCTTATGGAAGGCTCCAGTCCCAGGCCCTCTCCTGTCACCCTATTTGCTAATACAGGGAACAGAGGTGTTGAGATCCTCAGTGTGTGTTCTCAAGGTCGACTCTTGTCTCCCACTCACCTTCACTGACATGAGACACCTACATCCTTTTTGAGGACAGGACTTGGGATTCCTGATAATAGAGAAACAAGGTAGGTTTCATCATGTGACCCTGGTGTCTGTGCTCATGTTACGGTCATTGGAGGTCTAGTCACATCAGTGAAGTAACAGAAAATTAAGACAACTACAATTAAGGCTCTGTAATAAGAACTTGTAGGTTGAGAAATCATGCAGTTGATTGAGATGATACAGAATTGAATGTTTTTTTTTTTTTTTCTTAATTCTACTTTCTATATATGTTTAATCTACCTTTATTCTTGGTGGACTTGGGTGTTTGGTGGGGTTTTTTTACTGTTTGCTGTTACAGATGATTTGCCATTATATCTTACATGTGTTGGAGCCTGTTTTGGCACTCTTAGCTAGCTAGCTTCCTGGCATTAGCAAGCCAAAAATTCCCCTTCCATGATTCTGACACTCAAAGTGTGTGAAGGGTCACCAGGAATCGTGAGCAAGAAGGTGCCATTGTTGGTGTTCTTATCTTAGTAGTATTGCTTTCTTTCTGCCCGGGCAAGGGAAAATGATCTCCCTGTCTTCCTCCTGTTCTGTTTTTGGTGGAGTATTTTTATGTATGTCTTAGGCTACTTGAACTCTCTTTTATCATATGTTTGGATGCTGCTCAACACTTTCAAGTCACAGTCTCTTAATAACTAGTGATTAATAGAATAGAGCAGTATAAAGAACAGTGCTGTGCTGCTCTGAATGTCCTCTTTCTTGTGTAAATTGTGTTCCATAGTCTGCACCTAATGAAATTCATTTCTGAAGATGTGGCAAACACTGAAGTAAACTGCCACCTTTTCCTCAGTGCCCACCTACAAAATGAGTTCCTATTAGCTTTGAAGACCCATTCTGCCTGCTGTCTTACTTAGCTCTTTTTTGTTTATAATTACCTGATTCCGAACACACCATCAAGAGAAGAATGAACAAACTTTCTAATCCCAGCTTCAATTTTGCTCATATATTTTCTGTATACATAAAAGGAAAACTGACTTTTAGGCTTGATGAAAGGCCAAAGGAGTCAATTAAAATCTTTTTTCCTAAATCCAGTGGGTCTGCATCAGGGTCTTTTGATCTAGAATGCTTAGGTTATAGCAGGGAGAACAGAACAAAATGGAAAATTGCATGAAAGACACCAGGAGAGAGTTTTCCTAGGCTCCTTAAGTTGAAATCCTTTTGCTGCCCTGTCCTTTCCTGGCATTGGCCTCTATAGAGCATTTGGAGAAATGTTTGTAAATGGAAAAAATAGTTTAGATTATTTTTTCCAGTTTCCAAGTAATAAAATGCATCTGTTTTTCACTTGTCACATGTGGTTTTTTTCCCCAGATGCCTGCTGTCCCTTTTCACTTGGAAACTCTAGCCATGGTAAATTAAAGTCTTTGCTTAATTTTTATTTGAAAGAATCAGAAAATACTGATGGTTTAATGATTGTAAAGTATTCATTATTTAGACAATATAGTGCCTTGGGAGTAGTTGGAATCTTTTGGACCACAGAAGAGGTTGTGGGCAAAAAGTAGTTGTGCTACAGACCAGTGTGTGAAATGCAGTGCATGCAGATCAGAACTGGAGATTAGGGGTATAGATCTTGAAGTCATTGCATGAAATCTTTGCTAACCCACACAGCTAGGAGAAATGAGCCTTTTACTTTGAATATATTCAGTGTTAATTGAAATAGTAAGCTGAGTGCAGGTAGGAAGTTAAACAATCTGGCTCAGTTAAAAGGTGAAGAGAAATCTGCAGATCACAGACATTGTGTTTATTTTGGCACATTAAACCTTCTTCTTAACACCTGGTGGGTTTTCTATGATGATTATTAAACAAGAAGCAAACAGTTCATAAAAGCAAACAGCTCATGGTATTTATGTTGCTAGTGGAGGAAAAGAAGCACTACAGACAGAAACATTACTTTCCCCTGCTGTTTTTTTGTGTAAGAGCAAGATTTCCCCTGGAAAAAATGAAAATCACACTATGCAATTTGGTAGCTAGAACCAACATGGTACAGTGCGGACATCTTACTGGTGCATAAACTGCCTGTTGTTTCTCTTCAGTGATTCCTTAGAACCGTGTGAAGGGGAGAGACCATGCAGCGTAAGTGTGCAATGGCTGGTGATAACTGGCAAGCTTGTTTGTGAGAACATTTGTGAAGAAATAAATGTGAAATTTTTATTTTTTTTTTTAAAGACTGCAAGGGCAAAAGGAAATACCTCTTAATTCTCCTTGTAACTCCAGCATTAAGCATGGGAAAATGGGACACAGGAGCTTATGTCCTTTAAAACAGAATTGCACATTTAAAGCTGAGGAAGTAGAAAATTTTATAACAAAACTAAAAAAATATGAAGTGAAATTAAACCTCTGATTTTATTTCCAGTGACTGTAGAAGTTCAGGCTGGGAAACTGGGTTAGGTGGAAAGAGGCTGGGCAATAGCTATTGTGTCTCTGATCAGTACAGGCAACAAAAATGTCCCGTGGGCTTTCAGGCTGGAAATGATCGTGCAGTTTTGCTTCTGAATTCACTGCTGTTTGATGGATCTCAAGTCTCTTGTAGGAAGTGGTATACTGAAGATGAACGGCTCCATAATCAACTACAGATTAAAATGTGCACCGGAATGAAATAATTTTGGCAGTATGTTTTGGTTAAAGAATCTAATTGACTGTGGCTCTTTCAGAAAAATGCAAAGGAATGTTGAGTTGTGTGCAGAGAGATTGAAAATGAGGCAGCTGAGCACATTACGTGAGCCAGACACCTTACGCTAATCTCCCATGGAAAAGTCTGGAAGCCTGACAGCTTGTTTTATTATGTGTACAGGTCATGGAGAGAAAGACATAGAATATTCTTGTTAATTTGTTTAAATGGTATCATTTTTATGATGTAAAAGCATTCCACTCCTGTTGGGTTCCAGAGCATTAGGACAATGCTCCCTCTGGAGACCAGTTAATCACCTAGCATGCTGAGACCTCTTCCAGCAAAGCTGTGTTCTAGATCAGACTTTAAGTGCTGTTATTGTTTTGATTGAAAGCTATCCTAAATAGGAATTTGATACAGGATTCCCTCTTTCCGCAGAAAATTTTCTGACGTGGAGTTGCAGTGTAGCAATCAAATGTAAAAAAAAGATTGTGCAGCTGGCAGGTAATTAGAGCAATTGAGCTGCATGAATTGGCTCTTATAAAAAAAAAAATCATCTGATAAGTAATTTTCAGTGTAGAGGTAAGCAAATCATCTCCTTGATTTGTCCAACAAATTAGGAATTCTTTGAATTGATGATTTGTACCTTATCAGTGATGTGTTAATTTTAAATCGTTTTAGATTTGTATATTTGATTTATTTTATTTTAGATTTGTGTATATTTGGCTGAGATGATTTAATACTGCATTCACAATCTAATGGGGTTACTTGGGAAGGTGCGCAGAAGCCTTTTCTCATATTAAGTCCTTAAAGAATTATCTGTACTTGAAGGAAATGTAAAGAATCTGTGAATCATATAGACCTGCTAAAAGTTGGGTTGCTGTGGTGTTTCGCTGGCTACAGAATTCCAGTGTTGTCTTGTTTTTCTTAACCTATTAACAAAGAATTTATGTATGGAATTCTTGTTGCAAAGGACCCGGTCCAGTAGTTAGCCTGTCTAGACTGGTAAACACAGCCTCCTTGCATTTCCGTCAGAGCACGGGCCCACACAAAATGTGCAAGTCACATGATTTAATTTCTTGCCACCTTTCTTTTTCCATTTAATCCCTCTGAGACTGCAGCCTTTGGAAAAAGAAGCTGCATGTCTGGTCCTGGTACTTAAGGGTTCCTTAAATGGCTTTTTATCAGCTTCTGGGCAGGGGGTTGGAAAGTTCTGTCATACAGATCTGTGCTGTATTACTGCCTTACTGACATGCCTTTATCCTGATGTTCAGAAGTGCTGAGTTCCCCCAACTTCAGCTGGGTTTGTGGATCAGGCCAGCCCTGCTAACCTGGCCCTGGCCCCACGGGGTGGCCCCGCACAGCTCAGTGCTGCCCCAGCAACGCCTTTATGACATCCAGGCACGTGGGGATGTAGCACCAGTTCCTTCAGGCAGAGCTAGAAGGTATGCATGGCAGTATGTCTCTCATTAGGTCTTTCTCTAATTTTTTAAAGCATTCCTTGTCTGGAAAGCCTATTGGTGCATCAGAGAATAGGGACTCCAAGGAAGTTGTCTGCTTATCTGAAAGGGGGGAAAAAAGGGCAGGCACTTAAGTTTCCTCTCCCTTTCGTCAGTGTAGATCGACAGGAACCCAGAAGATAGCTGTGCAGCCAGGGTAGCACCTGCAAGTTCGAAGTCAGGCACTCTGTATTTGGTCATGGACAGTCCAGTATGATGAACCTTCAGGAAAGACCATCCACAGCTGTCCATTACTTTGACTTGTATTATCACAGGATTAATTGCTGTGGGCAGCATAGTGGGTATGATACCAAAGCATACGTCAGCAGCTGCTGCTCCCTGCAGGGTTGAAAGCTAGCAGGATGAAGGAACTTGGGTTTCTTGGTTTCCGTTCTTGTAGAGAATACGGAAAAGGAAGAAGTCTGATGTCATGAGAAGTGGAAAGGATCAGGTGACTGGAGAATACAAGTGCTTGAAAAGGCTTAATTACCTTATTGTGCTGTGTGAAGCATTGTTTTATCAGTACCCCCCTTAAAAGTCATGCCATCGTCCACCTGCCTGTCAGAATCATACAGCTCACTTGAAAATTAAGGCCTCAAAACCAGTCATAAATGCTGGGTTTGGTGTATTTGCCCACTTAAATTTTGGGTTGTGTTTCTTAGAAATATGTTAAAATTGCGACCTGTCCCCAGAACAGTTCAGCATTAACTTCTGGAAGATTTCAGAAATTGAAAACATAACATCCACAAGTTCAGCTGTGTATGTATCCATCCTCTTGAATATTCCTTTTACAGACAGCTTGGAAAAGGCTCATAGGCTTAACTTTGCAGTACCGTCCCTTTGTTGTCATTCACAGAAAACATAGACAGTATCTTTGACCTGGATCTCTGTGCATGCAATACAGAGGATAAAGGACACTGAACCTGGTGACTCTTTACTGTTCTTCTGGCAGTCCTGGATTTCTCTTATTTCCTTTTTAGGAGAGAAGAATGCTACTGCAGCTTTAACTCCAGATTCTTACTACTTTGCTCTGCAAGCTGGATGCTGTGAATTGTTTTCTCTGCAAGAAGTCACCTCACCATGCAAATTGCGGGTAAGGCCATTTTTATGGATTATGATTATTATTATTAAACAGCCTGCAGTGTGTCAAATTAATTTCAAGTGGAGAGGGTAAGGTTCCAGGAGGGCTTGCTGCTGATTCAGCTTTAAACTTAAGTCTTTCTGAGGAGTAGGATAGCCATGTAATCCCTCTTGTTTGAGTGCTCTGTAGTCATAGTTTTGTGCTGTAATCTTAGGTCTCTGCCATGTAGTGAGTAGCCTGGCCAAGTACAAATTCTGTCATGTGCATGGTATTTCTCTGTTAGGGGAAGGGTAGACAAAATGATTTGCAGAGGTGTGACTTTTGGCAGCAAGAACACCATAAAACTGCCCCTTTAACTTGGGTAGCCAACTTGGAAGCGTCTTTTCCTGTTGAGTTGCCTGGCTGGTGTGAGCAAGGTCAGCCAAGTTCAACACCCAGTGGAGCAGAAGTGTAGCAAAGCAGAGACCAAGGGCTAGCGCATGGTTAGGAAGTAGCCCCAATAACTGGGGCAGTTATTGATTTTAAAAACAGCTTTTTGAGGAATTCTTGAAGTGTCCTCCGAATCAGCTGCCCCCAGCAAGCAACTGAAATGATCAGAAGAGGATTGGCATGAGCTGATACAGCAGTTGCAATATATCGGGCGCAGCAAACCAGCATGCAGACATTGCACACACCAGTGACCATATTTCTGTAAACCTCTTAGAAATAGAAGGCATTTCAAAGTGTTATGATGTGGAGGGCATCTGTCCTTTTCTCTTTCTTACCTCAAGCCTGAGAGTTAGGACAATTAAAATGTGTTCCCAAAATTATGCGCCTGTCTAACAGTCCTGTTATACAATGTGCTGACACTTCAAATTTGAACTTAAAATGAAGAAAGGAGTCTTATACAATCAATATTTAAAGTACGTTGGAAAAAGCAGCTTTGAGACACTGACTAGCACTACATTCACATTTTAACTCCAATGAGTCTGAGTTTAGACTTGGAATGTCCTAGGATACACAGATGTTACTAAATGAATTACTTATTTTCCTGCTCTTCCATACATTCCAAAGTAACAGCTGCCACTAAAATAGTTGCTGTTGCTAGGAAATAATTTCTGCTAAAGAAATACTTCTCTACTGAAGCAAAGGTTGTGTTAGGTGTTGCCTTCCTAACTGTAAGACCTCATGGAGGAGGTTTGCTATTGTATTTCCTGAAAGTTGCTATTTGCTTGTAATTACTTGACTGTAGGAACCAAGTGCCTAGGCCCTGGTCAATGCCTTCATCTAGTGTTTTCCAGCCTGAGGTAGGTTTACTGCAGGCTCTGTGATGAGATTAATTTCACATACTGCTTAGTTATTGGCTTGACCTGTTCAGTAAATCAAGAGGGCCTACAGGAAGCTATGTGAAATGGAGAGTATTGTGGAAGTGGTTTCTCTGGTGAGGTTTCTCTTCTGTGTGCAGGAAGTGTATACATCCGAAGATCTATCTGCAGGATCAGCTTTTATGAACATCTCAGTCTGCCTATGTGTGTGTTGCGGGAGTTCCCTCATCATCTGATATGGATCATGTGGTGAAAATGTTTCTTTGCTTGTTAAGAAAAAAAAAAGGGAGATGGCAAGAAAATATTTATGGCTAAGAGGCTTCTCCGTCAGTCAGCTCTCCCAGTGTTTCTGTTGCTACTGTTTTGCTTCCTACGCTAATTAACTCATTAGGAACGCACAACATGTTTGAAGATAAGATCCCTCCTCATTTGCTTCTGGAGTTTGAGCAGAAATACAAGACAAGAACTTACAGAAGTCTTGCACACGTTCTTGTGTGATGATAGGAAAGCACATCTTTGATAAAGTAACTTCATTGCATCTTGCTTGTGTGTGTGAAAATTTACTAGCTAATTGGAAAGAGTTTGTTTAGGTAAGGTTGGCATGCCTGAACCTTTAATGTAGGTATTAGGTAGTCCTTGAGGCAGAGGAGGATCTAGGCATCCAGCAGCCCTTGCACTCCACAGCAGCCCTGGTTGCCTGACCCTACAATGACATGCAAGAGCAATGCCAAGGGGCCTTTTATTTCCCTCCCACCAAGTACACCTCTCTTCCAGGGAAGACAGCACGTTCTCGCCTCCCCTCTTGGTTTATTTCTTAGCTAGGTAACACCTTTCTGAGCTATAACTTTTTTTTCATAGCCTGTTAATAGTGTAGTAAAGGGGGACGATACTGGCAGTGCAAAGCACACTTGTTTCTGGTCTTTGTGCTGCCAAAAGGTCACACCACTGAAAAAGAGATGGTTGAGAGAAGACAATCAGATCTGTGGAAAGAGCAACTCTTCTGCACCGTCTTCTCTGGTAAGACCTACAGCAGCTCCTCTGTGCTTTTACTAAGCAATGCCCTTAAGCAGGTACCATCAACTTCAGTGGGTTGGAAGCTTATTAGGAGTCCTGGTAAAGTGCAGAGCTCCCTGTGAGTCGGGTGGAACTGGCAGTGCCTGAGGGTTCAGCCTGCAAAGGTGCTCCCTGTGAGGTTGATCACCCATCAAGGTGGCTGCAAAGCTGTTTGGTGAGATACTGCGTGGGTTGCATTGCTCTGGGATATAAAATCAGCTTGCATCCATTTCCCTTCAGAAAATAAACATTTTTTTGTGTCAACCTCAGTGTCAACTGAGAAATATTGATTCACGATCTGAAGGAAAAAGTACGGTTGTTAGTTTTGGCAGAAGCAGGCTTTCTTACTATTGGGCTGCTGTAATGTTCACTGGAATTATGCTCTCGTCCTGCCTTTTGCTAGAGCTGCAGGGCAATTTGTGAAATTTGCCTTTTCGAGCCCCTGACAGGTCTAGAAGTCGGGACGTTTATTTCGGCACAGTCATTAGGGTTTCATGTCTGCTATTGCCCTGGATTTTGTGTCGTCCTTCGAAACCACTCTTCATACAGATGTCAACAACACGCAACGCGCGGCGGTGAGAGCGCCTCCGGCCTTCGGGTGCTTCCGGAACCCTTCGGGCGCGTCCGGAACCCCTCAGCGGGGAGGGCGGGGTGGCCCGGCGCCGCTCACCTTGCGGCGCTCGCCGTGCTGCGGCGGCAGGGGGCGGCCCCGGGGCTCCGCGCAACAGGCCGGGGGAGGCGGAGCGCCAGCGGGGACGGCGCCCGCGGAGCCCGGCCGGTCAGCGGTGCGGCGGAGGTGAGCTGAGCTGGGGCGGCGGCGGCGGCCTCCCTTGCCGGTCCCGGCGCCTGCCGCTGCCAGGGACTGCCCGCGAAGGAGCGGCTGGGCGCCTCAGCAAGCAGCAGCCGGTGCTCTCCGCCGCCGTTTTTGGATGGGGCCGCCGCGCAGCTGCTCCGCGGGGCGGGCGGGGTCGGGGCGGTTTCCAACCGCCTGCGCGAGCGCTTGCGGCATCTCGACGAGCGTTGCAATGCTACAGCGTACGGTAGCGCAGTAATCAGCTGCTACAAGTTGCTGCGTTGTTACATGGAAAGTGAGGTTAGGCAGAGAGGTGCTGTATCCGTTCAGGTTAACAAGGTGGTAACTTGAAACCCGGCTTATTTGCAGGAAGGTATTTTATCAGGTGGTTGTATCCCAAGTTCCCCGACAATTTTCCTTGACTGGTGTACAGTCTTTTCTGTGTGTTCGCCCCCCGCCCCGCCTCCCCCCCGTGTGTAAGTGGGATCTTATTAGCTTGGGATCTGCTTGGGCAAGGAGCTTATCCTGGGTATTTTCACTCAGGTGAGTAATACCGCTGTTCTCACTTGGGCATGGGTATTAGTCGGTCTTATAGTTCAGCTGTAGCACACTGACTGTAGAGGAAGATGGTACAGCATATGTGGAAAAACCTAAATTGGAGAAGTGAAGTCAAAACTATTGATTTTTTTTTTTTTTAGTTGTAATAATTCAAAGTCTTCTGTGATTGTACATTGAGATGTCCCTTCAAATACTTTTTATGTATGCAAATACATCCAGTTTTACCCATAATAATATTATCTATATCAGTAATAACAGTATTGAAGGGAAGGGAAACTCTTGAGATGGGTGCGTAAGGTTTAACTTTCCAAGCAGCTTCTGTGTTCCATCAGAGCAGCTGTTGGCCTGTGGCTTGATGGAGAAAGGCAGAAAGAAGAGGAATACAAATATGTCCAGCTAAGGGATACAGAAATCAGTTTTGCCAAATACAGCACTGTAAGAAACTTGTAAAAATTCAGATAAGGGCCACTTGGGTGCCTGCTTTCATCTCCATTGTATGCTGTGGTAGTCTATGACAGTAGCTTTTTTAAAAATGAGAAACAGTAATTATAAAGAGTTCAGCTTCTTTACCAACAACTAGCCTTTGGGGATAAATGTGGAGTAGAAATGAATAATTGGCTGCAATAGAAAACTGACAGCTGCAAATAGCCTATCCACGGATGTAACGCCAGTGAAACAAATGATTCCTATTACCCCTCATGACAATACTTTTTGCAATTCCTGGGATACAGAGTCAAAGCTTTCCAGACTCAGCTCTAACAGTTTTTTCTGTTCATGAATACTAGTTGCAGTGTTCAGATCTATTTTAGGTGATAAGATAGGTACATGTACATCTCACATGGCTTTTCATTATTAGTACATTTTAAGCATGGTACTGTATTTATGTTTTCCTTGTCTCCACACAGTTTGATGGGAAATACAAAATAACATTAAATTTGGATACATATTCTGGTAAATTGGTAGAAAATTACTTATCGGTGGCAAAATTAACCCAATATTCAGCTGAGAAGTCCACCTGCATCCACAAACTTTACAATGCATTTGTAAATTTCACAGCTTGCAGAACTACTGTTGTCTTCCTTTCATAAAAGCCTGAGCTCCTGCACAGTCAGTTTATGAGCATTTCTGTCGCCTCTCAGTACATAAAATTAGCTTCCACAGCTAAATCCTTGAATCCATGTCTGTCTTACCTGTTGAAGACACAGACGTTACGCTTGATCTATCTCCCTGTTGGATTGTATCTTTAACTTAGGCAGACTTCTCTTTTAAAGGCAGTACTGGCGTGGTTTTCGTTAAAAAGGTGGGGTTTAATGCTAATGATCTAGCCAGTCACAAAGCAGCCTCATATCTTGGTTAGGTTGTGATGAGGAATCTAGAAGCTTTTGAATATCATATTTTTTCATGACTTTGGGGAGAGTCTTTAGAACAGAAACTGCTTAGTCTTGAGCTTCTGATGGCTGTTTTGCTGAGGTGTCCAGCTCAGGCATTGGCATTTGAGTAATTAGCCACCCAACTGCTCTCAGCCCCATGGATTAGGAGGCACTGTTGGCTCACCTGGGGTCAGGGGCAGATATGGACAGTTTCTTCCCTGGCAGCTCTCCACTTCCTCAGTTTCAGCTAATGTCTTGATTAATCTGTACCCAAATGTGTAAAACAGAGCTTGGCTCACTAGGGTACAGTGCAGGTGGATTATGAGCTGCACCTCGTGGTCAGGAGGTGGTGCACTGTCTCCTCATGCAATGTGGCCACAGAGTCAGGGTGATTTTGTTTCATCCTCCAGGTGCTGTCAGGGGTTTATTTACAGTATTTTTGCATATGCTCTGATGTGTGGTGCTAATCTTTCCTCTTTCTCATTTAAGAGTTACGATGCATCCTAAGTGGTGTTAGAATTGCTATTTCTAAGACTTCAGTAAAGCAAATAGTAAAAATATGACCTTTTCCCATACAGCAAACTTGGTCTGTCTCCTTTTGCATTGCCTCATTTTTGCATGACTGTTAGTAGCAACATTTTTGGAGGTTAGCAGTCTGTATAAATGCACACAGGCATTAATTTCTATTTTCAATCTGAAATTCTTGAAGAATGATACAAAAAACCCACTAAAGAAACAAGCTTTACAAAAATGGTTAGCATTTTTTGAACCTAAAAAGCGATTTCCACCAGTCTTTTGCAAGGGTGCTTCCTGACTGACTCGGAAGGAAATCCTTGGCATCCTAGAGTCCCTGAAACCTCAGGGAGGTGTGTGTGGGGCTACAGGGCAAGAAGCAACACGCATCACCGAAAATGAGTGAAGGAAGAAATGGTTTTAAGCTTTTTGAGCAAAAAGCACTGTTAATAACAGAACAGTTGCTTTTAGAACAAGAAAAGGCATCCTAACTAAATTAGCCAGCTAGGCTAATTGACATCAGAGAGGAAAGCTTGTGTTTATAAACATAGCTTGTTTGCAGAAAATAAAAGCAAAAGCATTTGTAACTTGTTGAAATATGTCAGATTAACAATGCCCATGCAACCTCAAATCCATGCTGCATCAATATGGTTGAAAACCTGGCCCTGTCAAAAGCATTTGCAAAACTTGTAGATTGTTTAGTGAAATCTAGATTTTACTTCTCGATGCTCACATGCTTTATAGCCGTGTTAAGGATAAGTTGGCATCAGAGCGGGCTTCTCCACTACCCTGTTTAGTCAAATGTGTGCATGCATCTCTATCTACCTATGTTATTACAATGTGAGGTCCATGCATTGACTGAGGAAACCTCTCTGAACATTTGAAGACCAGGAATGTAGAATTAAATAAACAAAAGTTGAAAGAAAGTTGGAATGACTTCTTCCAGTATGTGCTTCCTACTTCTCCCACCTTTGTTTATTTTTAAATTCGAGTGGGCACCTTGTTCTTTTAAGGCTGTTTATTTACCAGCAAAGGTTATGGTTTTCAAGATTCTTAGGAGGGAACAAATATTAAGGGTTTGTTTGCTTTCAGATCTGTACTCTAAATTTAGTATGCATGTCTATTACTTAGTCTTCCTAGCTGCACGTTGAGGTGGGTGTCTGATAGGATTCCCATCTTTAGTGGCCTCTGTCTTCCTGTGGCTTGCAGAATGGTTATCTGATGGTATTTCACCTGGGATTAAAACCATGACCTAGAGATCAGCTGCTTCATCTAATCATCAAAGCATCTGTGCTCCTGTTTAATATCAGTTGCTCTAAGTGGGTTCACAAGACTTTGCATAATGCTACTGTAGCCTGCCCCCCAGCCATAAATCATTTTGCTCTCTCAGGAGTGTGAGATGCTGCAAATGAATGTCACAAATTGAAATGTAAACATTTTCTGTCATATTTCTTCCTGTTGGAGATTTTTTGCTTCTGCTGAGATGATCTTGCACTTTAATTAATCTAGGCTTGCTCTAGATTAATTAAATGTCTTTGTGTTTCCAGGCATGTTTCTTTTCTTCACAAGTCCTTGTAGACCAGGTCTTAGCTGCACAGGGTACCCATGTGGCAGGCATCATGAAAACTATTTTGATGCCATCAGTTCTGCACACGCTTTACTTTGTCTGCACTACTGTGAACTAAAGACAAGTTTGGGGCAGACGGGATGGTGAGAAATAGGTGTTGGGCACAGAGTGGGCAAAGAGCTTTGTGTGAGAGTAAGCTCTGAGGTCATCTCTTGTGTGTGCAAGGGGAATTTTTTTTTTTTTTCCTGTGACTGGCCAAAATGGCACCAGTTACATAGTGGCTGAAACTTAGCTGTCTGTGAGGGCCCTGCTAGGGGGAACAGCTGTTACAGTGGCATGAGGGGCTCTCTCTCTTGCAGTAATTGCTGCAACATCCTTCCCCTTCTGTTTCCTCCTTGCTTCCTGAATGCTGCTGCTTTGAATTTTTATCCAGTGTTACCTTTTAATCTACAGCTGTATTTTTATGTTTGTTTTTTCTTTTCTTTCCTTCCTCTTTCCACAAATGTTTCCATTCATCAGAGGGCTATTTGGTTGTCCGAAGGGAGTGCCCTAATGGTATATTTATTCTTAAAATTGAACTGAATATCCTGGAGCCTGTAGCAATAGCCTCGTTTGTCATGCTCTTGGCCAAGCTTGTAGTTCTCTTTAAGAGCCAGACCTGAAATGCAGCGTCACTGCTGGGGGAAGGGGAAAATTGATATCTTGGTTCTCCCATTCTTAGCTACATATGATCCATGTGTTTGGATCATATACGTTTAGCAGCACTGCAATGACCGCCCAGGCTTTGTGTGTAGCCTGTCCCTGGAGATCTCGACCCAGTCTCCCTGCTTTAGGCAGGTACTCATCCAGCTGCAGTGTAGGTCCCTGTTTTGAATGCTGAAGAGCTCAGCAGAGATTGGCACAGGTGCTGGCTCAGGTAGCTGCTAGTCCTTTGAAAAACCTGCCATGAGAACCAATGTTACATGGCGGCTCCTGCTGCCTTGCTGTTCCAGGCAGATGATTACTAAATGTATTTTGTTGTTCCTAGACAGTTAAGGCCAATTTCTGCAAACACTCATTATGATATAGTAATGTGTTTGTGGCTCTAATAGGTCTCTTTGACACCAACAGAAGTGTTTACAGGAGTATTATTAGCATTTACAAGCTTTTCTAGAACTCAGTTTCTTGAACTGTAAGTGTGTTTGATGCAGAGGTTGTGCCTCAGCCTATCAGTACTGGGGATTGTGGAGAAAGCTGTCAACCTAGTGAACAGCAAAAATTCAAATTATTTGCTGCTGTAGGTAAGCAATCTATTCTTTAGGTTACATCTAACCTTCCTGTTGTGTAGTATTTCACACCATCATCCTGGACATAATTGAAAGATGATTTAGGCTGCTAGGGAGAATTGAAGGATTCACACAGCTCTGAAAATATCTGTGGGAGAGTGAGTGGCAGTGAGTATTCTGTATCTTTTTGCAGTGCAAAATGGTTTTGGAAAGTTAATTTAAAATGGAGATTTCAGATGTAACGCATACAAACCTAAATGCAGAGTGTGCGCACAGACACACATAGACAAAGGAAATAAACATTTAGATTTCATTTTTTGTTCGCTGTAACAAACATTCTAGACATCACTATACTGTAATTACTTGCTACTTTGGAAACTGAAGATTTTTCATGTTTGCTTATTTGACTCTCCCTTTTTTTGCTCTGCTGACTCTGAGGAAGGATGTTCCTGGGTTGGTGTTTGTGACTGTTGAAGCAAAGCTTGGGTGGCATCCACTGAGTACAACGTACTGTAAAAGAGATGTACTGTAAAAGAGATGTACTTTTGTAAAAGAGATGTTGAATATCTGTGTTTTCTCTTCCAGATGAGCTGACTCAAATGGAAACATCATAATGGAACCTACAGACAACCAGAGCAGCAACAATGGGTAGGAATTAATTTGGTGTAATCCTGGCTTCCCAGGTGCTGTGACAAATTTTGAGATGGTTTTAAAAAAAATAATCCCCCCCTCAATGCAAGAATCATAATCACTGAGTGGGAGAGGAGGAGTTTCAAATCTAACATGCTATCTTTTACCAAAGAATTGATGCCTTTTGTAACTTGAATCTGTTGTGAAATGAACAATGTTTGACACTGGGTCTCAATGGGACCTTTACATAGACGTGGCACTTAGGGACCTGGCTTAGTGGTGGATTTGGTAGTGTTAGCTTAATGGTTGGACTCAGTGATCTTAAGGGTCTTTTCCAACCTAAATGATTCTGTGATTCTCACTGGCGAGAGTGGCCCCTTGTCCCATGGAAACTCTACTCATCACATGGAGTTGAGGCGTTTGCTTACAGCACATCATGCCTTGATCTCTAGTGAGCCAGCCCTGTTGCTTCATATCCTGTCCTATTCACAGGCTCAGTGTAGCAGGGGGCAACATTGCTCTCTTAGTGATCTGCATGAGGCAACCCAGCCCTTAAAACAAGCATTTCTGCACTCTTAATGCATTTAAATTGAGAAAGGCAATCCTGACCTGACTCAAGGCTCTGAGTCTTGCAGGTACGCATCTTTGGAAGTTTGGACAATGAGGGGTTTATGCTTAGACACCTAACTTGCAAAACTGATTCCTCCCAGAGGTTGTTTTTCTGCAGTTCCCATTTCTTTCTCATTTAGCTCTTTATAACTGCCGGTATGCTTTATCCTCATACCACAGGTCAGTGTTCTTTTCCCCTATTATACATGCCATCCTGAGGCATGAAAGGACAGTGATCACTGCACAGTCACATTAGGGGGGGAGACGTGAGTGGATAGAGATATTGCGAAGACATCCAAACTCTCTACTGCACCTCCTCTGCTATCACTCTCCAACTCTCCAAGGTACATCTAACTTCATAAATTTTTTTTTTTTTGGCAATGCATCTGCAAGGTATGGACCTTAAAAAAAAAAAAAAAAAATCTGTTTTCTGGATGGCTTCTGGTTGGAATACTGTGTATAGCAGCCTGATCAAAAAGCAAACCAAGATCACGGGCATTTACTTACTTAGTGTCCTGCATACCTCTTTGCCTCATCTAGGGATTGGATATCACCACAAAATGAATCTGACAGCTGTAGTGAATCTGAAGGGTACATTGTGTTCTGTACATAGATGTTATCTTGATTCAATTGGAATATAAATCAGGATATTTAACACTCTTCACAGTGTGGTTTCTGACAGCTCCAGTGCCAAAGCCAACAAGGACTATAAACTTCTTTCTGTTGTTTTTAACTGTTTGTGAAAGTTCATACTGGCTATGGAACATTTTAAGGCATTCAGAGTGATAAGCAAGTAATGCCAAGGAAAATGATGGAAATTGCTCCTGATGGCTGCCAAAAGCTAGTAGGGTGCAGCCTCTAATGCAGTCTAGTTCCTGGGAGAAGGTGGTTTCTTTTTTAAATGTGTGTCCTTCGATTTAAATATTGAAGGACGAAGGGTTGTTTTCCTCTCTTTTCTCAGAAATGTTTGATTCCTAACATCTGCAGAGCAATTTCTTTTGTAACAGGCTGCATCCAACTTAGTCTTCTGTTGTTAAAGTTGAAATATCCTTTCGGTTATATTCTTCCCTGCCCTTTTTTTCAGTGTTGTACTCAGCTCAGTTTCTTTCCTTTGCCTTGGTAGTCTAGCCTCACTGTAGCTATGCTATGTGGGTTAGACCCGGTGAAATCTTAAGTGCTTTTCATGATTTGTCCAGAAAGGATGTGCTGCTGACAGTCAGTTTTGGTTCTGGAAAGTGCTAAGTTTAAGAAGGTGCTATAAAGCAAGCCTATGGAGAAGTGCTTTGCTGAATCAGGGTTAACAGAGTTTTGCTGCCTCAGCTGCCTTCAGACTTGCCATTGCTTACAGTGCACAGCTTCATTTACCTTGTTAAACTTTTTTTTTGTGTATGCTTGCATGTATGGGTTTCTGAATTTTGCTTGCTTTCCAACTGTAGTTTGGAGGCAGGAGTTTGGGGATAACATTAATCTATCTCTTTTCCTCCAAATATGTGGAGCCCTTGAAATTCTATGTTTTATGGTTGTAGCCTGTGTTTTACAGTAGCAGTGTATGTATTTGTTGTGCAGCTAGTTTGTCAACTACTGGTGGAGAAAGACACAAGAGTATCAAGCCCTTGACAGGTTTGTGTAGGGTTTGGGATTGACAGAACATAAGCAACTCTTTAAGGATTAATCTCTCTGCAGGCATGTGGCCTCTGGTTTTCTGCAGAGGTAGCAAGGAGATGCAAGGAAGAAGGGTGCTGACAGCCAGGGAGACTCGTGGAGCTGAGCGGTTAGGAATTGTCCTGCCAGTCTTGGGCAGCAGAGCCTTTATGGAGCATGGTCCTTGCCTTCTGACCCGGTGCAGAAGTCCCCTTTGCAAATGAAAAGGCTACTCGTGGCTGCTTCAGGCCAGGAATCACAATATCCATTTGACCCTTTTCACCTCCAAATGCAAAGGACTCATCAATGGCAATAAATGGCAGTGGTAAGATGGATTTCTTGTCAACAGAACTCGGAGAACACATTTTAATTAAAGGACAGCAGTGACTCTTGAAGACTGAAAGTACGGGTGTGTGTCTGTTTAAAAAACCTGGTGCAGTACAGTGCAATGAGATGTTTTGAAAAGCTTGGTAAGGGCATGAATTTGACCTATTTCTGGGTATAAACAAATACATGTTTTACTTTACAGCAAATATATTTCAGGAAAGCTTACTGGTCTTCTATTTGATCTAATGATTTTAATATAGCTTGGTATGTGTTCCTTCTTCATTGGTACTCTATGCTTGATTGTTTCACAATACTGTAAGCTTCCAGGATTTGTCGCACAAACTTAATGGATTATCATACGTTTATTAGTATAATGTCATATTGCATTTTTTTCCAGAGTTAAAGGATGCTGTATTCCCCTTTAAACAGTCCCTGATTCAGGTTTGTTGGAATCTTGCAACAAAAACTAGGTACTGATTGCTGTTGTTAACATTTTTTTCTTTTTGTTGTTGTTGTTTATTTTATTTAACACTTCTTGAAAACAAAGATGTGCAAAGATTTATTTAATAATGCCACCGCCATGCATGCCCACCCAACCCCCAAAACAGCATTATAACAGAAAAGGCACAGGAACAACTAAATTTCATAGCAGGTGAAAAATTACTAACTTAAAGAATAGCTTCGTCAAGCTCTGTGGAGATGTGGAAAACTTCCAGATGCTTCAGGAGGAATAAATTGAATAGACGAACAAGGCTGGAGATAAAATACTAGGTGATTACTTTGAAAATCCATGGGTGTGTGAACTGAGTAGTACTGAACCAACACTCAGGTATGGCAGGCATTGTTAGTGGTGACCGAAGAGATACCGATCTTCCTTCTGTAGGAATGCCAGACCCTGTTGTAGATGCTGTAGTTACTGGTTTTGGCAATGTATCAGCATCTGCACCTTATCTGAAAATGTTGTCGCTTTATGCTTGAAACTTCTGAGTCTTTTTTTTTTTCCTTGTAAATCTCAGCTTCCTTTTGGTCAACATGTCCAGATATGGGTAGGTATATAGCCAGGCAAGGTGGTGCTGTGTACATAAAATGCACATAATGTACCCACATCCTGTGCTTTGCCACTGATGCCTGAGGTCAGTAGTCTGGCATTTTCAGGAATTCAAAATTAAGAAACAATGGCATCCAGGTTGCCTGCACACCTTTGTTTGGTTTTCAGTTGGATTTGCATTTCTATGCAGTGTTTAAATCACAAGCTTCATGTCTGGAGAACTCCATTCTCATTCAACGCATAGGTAGATAAGAATGGATCTTCTAAAATTAAAATGCTCATAAATACCTTAAATACATTTGAAATTATGATCACCTGTAGGAAGCTTTTCCTGTTAGGTTTTTAAGAAGTATTACTTTGGTAATCTTCGCCACCTCAGGAGTGCATTTCTGATCTTATCATGAACTGAAGAGTATGAAAAGCTTATTGATTTGTTTTGTTGGCATTTTACTTAATGGAGACAGGTTCCTTCATCTGCAATACATCTTTCAGAGACAAGGACCTGAAAAAGGGGAAACTTGTATCCCTGACTGGTGAATAAAAAAAGAGGTGAGAGAAGCTGCAGTTTGCTAATCTTGAAAACTGGAGGGGGAGGGGTCTACAGCTGACAGGATATATTCTGGCAGAAAGCTTTCCTCAGGGAAACACAGTTTTCATCAAATCTTCCAACAAAAATGGCACAATTTTGTTCTTAGGGCAGCTGGTGAGCCAGAAACCAGAGATGGGGAACGTGAGGCCTCTCGGCCATTCCCTTGGTCGTGTGAGCAAAACTTTAAAAAAAACATCTGAATGGCATTTGCTTCATGTGAAACATTTGTGGCATAGGATTTCTGAGGCTTCATTCTGGGTGGGATGTTCAATGCTCTGCCACCCCCTCCTTCCTTAAAAATGGAAAGTGGCTGCCAGCACAGCTGAGGAATTATTACTTACCTCTGTTAGGAGAAAGCATGTACCTGGCTGCCTTGGCTCTTCGGAAAACCCCAGTAAGTGGGATTGTTGGGATGTATTAGAAAATCCGAAAGTAATACAATGTTGTTGTTCAGTTCATTATCTTCCTTGTTAAAGTTTTGACAGAGAGAATGCTCAGTTTTCTTTTATTTTAAAATTCCTTTTATATCTTCAGCAAACTTTAGATGCTGTTTTTCCACACATGATGCTTCCAGTGTTCTTTACCTTTTCTTTCCCTGAAGATGTCTTCCTAGGAAAGGAGAACAAAAAAAGCCCTGCAATTCAGCAGTAGTATGTTGTTATATCACTGTGAGGAGCACTAGGGGAAGTCTAGTCCTAGCGTCCTAGTCTCCCAGTCCTTTCCTGCTTTGATTCCTGATACTGTTTTTCCTCTCTTCCTGTAGTTGGCAGGATCTTGATATTCCCCACCTGTGCTGTGTGATTTTTCGTGTGTGTGTGTGCTAAGGTTTCAAACTATTTGAGTATTGATTTTACTTACAAGCTCTTTTCAGGGGGGATGTGTAGCATGATGTTATGGTGACTTTGTTCATCTTTTCAAACAGCTGATATTAATCCACTTTTAATTTGAATTAACTGTTAAACCAAACTCAGTGTGACACAAATTGGGGGAAGGGAGGAGACCATTAGGTAAAGAATACCATATATCAAGACTTAGGCGATTTAAGTAAGGTTCAGGTAACAATTTAGTGACAAAGGCAGGATTTCCCAGGGTGCTTGCCTTTATCCATCCCTTGGTTTCTCTCCTACCTTCGCCACTAAATCCTGTTCTGTAAATACAGCAGGGTCCCTAGAAGTCAGGAGTTCACAAGCAATGAGGCACAGAGATTTGGAGATGAGTAGAAGATAATGACTTCTGCTGCATTTGTTGCTGGGATACTGCCTAATAAAATAGCCTTTCTGCCAGGTACAGCCCAAGATACCAGGACCTGTAGCATAGCGTCACCGCTACAGGGGCTTCTCAGACCAGCACTGTGCACATGGCACTGACGCTCTCGGAAGGCTGTGTTTAGGACCCACTCAGGATAGCGGTGCTACTGCTGCAAGAAGCCCAGCTGAGCTGTGGACTACCTCAGGAATGAGGTAGAGGCTTCAGGAAGAAGGCCCAAAGAGCTTGTTATGAATATTAACTCCCTTTCTTGTGCAAGCAGGTGTTTCACTCCCAGGATAGGTTTGCCCTGAGGACTAATAGTGGTTTCTAGGTTTCTTGGAAGACTATATCACCATTGCCTGGGTGTCAGTGATACTAACATTTCTTAATTTTTGAGTGCATGCCTTTTCAAAAATAATAGCATCCCTTTCATCACAGTGTACCTGTGTTTAAGGGGTATGTAAAAAAAATAAAATTCCTGCAGGTTTTGCAATCTCTTCAGAGCCTCAGCAGAGGTCTCTGCTGTGTGCTTTGAAGAAATTGATGATAGGTAGTCCTCACCTGGCAGTGGAAGCGGGGTTAAATTTTCTTTTACTGTCTCAGAGGCTTTCATAGGCATTTGTGAGATGAGCGCAGAAATACAGAAGTTGAATAAGGACATGGAGGTTTGTCTCCTTCTCCCCCATTTCCTCACAGTCCTTGTTCTCTTGGAAAGCCTCTGTGCTTCCAGTGCAGGTGCCTCGCCTTGGCACAGCCTTGTATACGTGGATCAATGCAGAAAGCCTTGCCATAAAGCCAACACCCTGTTAAACATCAATCCCTTTTCACAATACCGGAATCAAGAAGCACTTGAACAAGTGCTTTTCAAGGAGGGGGGGTGGAAAACTGATAGAAATTTTTGATGCAAACAAAGCATGTTGTTCTTGACATTTTTTTCCTGGAGAAAGCTTAGCTGTTGTGGCAAGTCTTTATATTTTTTTCCATTATCTATTGTTCTGCCTGAAAGAGCTTAGATGAATTTTATTTAATCTTCAGGGAGATAACCTGTGTGGAAATCTCCAGTCTGAGATTTAATTTGCGTTCAGTATCATATTCAAAATGTTGGCTTTTCCCATGCCTACATGATTGTGTATGCAGTGAAATATCTTATTAAAGCTTTGAGTTGTTAAGAGAATGTGTGTTTAAATCTCAGAGCACATAACAAGACTGCTCTGTGCATCAATTGTGTGTAGATATATGTAGAGTTGGCTTACTGTGTTTCACTGCATAAACTTTTAAATGCCATGATTAGATGGTGTATGTATGTCCACGTCTAGCAATGGAACCTGCTACTAGCCAGAAGACAACAAATCACATTTCTTAAAATTTCCTAAGCAGTGTATCTGTGCAGCCTGTACAGACAAAAGCTTTGTTTAGTATTGGAGACAAGGAAGAAGTCTAGAAGTATATAATTTTTAAAGTTTTCTTGATTAGGGAGCAGGTTCCAGCCTGGTTAAGTGCAGGCAAAGGGTTGAAGATATCCCACACTGCTCTGTTAGTCTCTTCATACTGGACTGAAGCATCCAGGCATGTCTTCAGAAAGTTTGAAACTGATCTCATGGAAAGGAAACTGACCCTTTTATTTAATGATTTTTCCGGATGTTACGCATCTGGAAATGTAGTCTGGACTGCAGGCCCTGGCCCAAATTAATTTCTAGTCAAGCAGAAGATTTGATGCGTGGTCTAAGTCTTGATATTTACCTAAGTGCTTTGGGAGCCTAGAGTATTTAGCATTTCCTTCACCCGGGGAGGTGGGGTGGAATTTGTTGAAGTGTAGGTCTTGGAGAGAGAAATGCTGAATATCAGCTCTGTTACAGGATTTCTGCAGCATAGACAAAGTAATTTGAGTGCCTGCTTTGTGCATACACTTATCCATCTGTACAATGGGAATATTTTGCTATGTTTAGCAATATTTTGTAGCAGCTTTGATTCAAGTGCAAAATCTCTTGTAACATATAGAAAATAGTTACAGCCTGTGTGTTTGAGTAGCCGTGGAAAACATGAGTTAGCAGGTTCTCAGGGAGGTGTGGATTCCACAGGTCTTTGCAAGATGTAGGAACTGTGGGACAGCCAAAAGTGTCATTCCCCATGTTGGTATTCTGCATTTGCAGCGCTGGATGCGCACAGTGTTCAACTTAATATAGCAGTGCATTTTTGTTTCTTTGCTTAAACAGCAGAATGGCATGTTGGAGGAACCTTAAATTTGCTAGCTGGGTAGAGCTTTCTTCCTATCAATAGCTTACAAATCTTCGAAACTACTGTAACTGTCTAGATAGATATAGGGAAAAAAACCCCAAAACCAAACTTGATGATGAAACTTTGAGATAGAGGCATAGATTTCAACTAGTTTCCTTTCTTTGCACAGTATCCCTCCTTTCAAAAAGGAGAGCTTTGTTACTGCTTGCATGAAAGGCATACGTGAAGAAGACTAAACTAATTCTTAATTACTTTACTTAAAAATAAGTAGGTAGTCTTTAAATAATTAAATGCCTCCCTTTCCTTTTTCCCTGTTTTCTAATCTCTTCAGCTGAAATTGCAGAATATAATCACATATATAACTCTCCAGGGCAAATAGGATTTTTGCTTTTGTTTGGAAAACACCTCGAAAATGTTGGCTGGATGTGCAGTTTTGGTGCTGGTATTAGTATGTTTAATTATCAGTGCTTTTGGTTATACTTAGCAAGAACTTTCTATCAGCAGTTAAATATATTCTCTTCTCTGAAGCTGTCATACTCTCGGGAGTATTATTTTCCACAGCTTTTCGTAGGGAGAAGAATCAAGTTCCTTGGAATGACGCGTGAGTTTGAGAGAAGATGTGGGATTTTTTTTTAAAGTCATGATTTAAAATGCTATCATTAAGCCCTAAGAAGAAAAGAAGCACACATTTTGAAAGCTGCAGTTACTTTTATTTTCTTTTTGGTAACATACATTGCACTGAATCCCAGACTTTGCTATGTAAGGCAGGCTGAGTGTCCTGGTGAACAAGATGAACAGGAGTCATCAGTGCGCCCTTGTAGCAAACCATTGCCTGGGCTGTGTTAGCAGGAGGGTGGCTGGCAGGACGAGGGAAGGGATTCCTCCCCTCTGTCCGATGCTGGGGAGACCACGCTCCCTAGTAGAGGAAAGACACTGAGATGCTACAGGAAATGCAGTGCAGAGGTAGGAGGACAACTGGGCTGGAGTACACAAAGTGCAGGAGAGGCTGAGAGAGCTGGGTTTGTTTTCCTGGGCAAGAGAAAGACAAGGGGGGTTTTATTCCTGTCTGTTGCTACCTGGTGGGGGTAGAGAGCAGGCAGGAGCAGACTTCTCTCAGATGTGAACAGTGAAAGGATGGGAGGCAACAGACGCATTTTGCAACACAGGAAATTACAATTAGATAGTAAGAGCAGGGCCCAAAGAGGCTGTAGGATCTCCAGCCTAAATACAATTTGATCTAAATTGGCTGTGCTTTGAGGGCAGAAGTTGGATTAACTGATGTCTGGATATCCCAGGCACCTAAATTATTCTATGATTCTGTCTTGCAAAATAAAAAAATGGAGGGTGAGGAAAAAAAAAATAAAACCCAAACTTTAAGACCTGCTGCCAGTTGATATTTTGTTTAAATTAAACCTTTTGAAATACTTATTTCAGAAGCTTCAGTTTCTTGTGCCCCCAGGTGACAGCCTGGCTATCCTCAATCTCTCTTCCTTCCCTCATCGCTAATAACTTGTCAAAATGTGATAGCTGATTAGGAGAGACCAGCAGTGGTCCAAGGACTGGGGTACTCATCTGGGATCTGAAACTTTTTTTTAAGGTTGGGGAGAGGGGAGATATTTCACCTGAGAAGAGTTAGCCATTTGTGAATCCAGCTTCAGCAGTGGTAGTCCCCGCAGCAGTGGTTGGGGTTTTTTTTCCTGACTGTAAAGTGCTGAAACCCTCCCACTTAAGCTGCTCTCCCTTGTTCCCCTCAGATTCCTCTGAACATGAGACTAGACCCATCATTAAAGCAGAATACATTCTGATTCCAGTTGGTGAAACTTCTAATAGATACAGGAGCACAAATTTCAATACTACCCCAACAGGATGCTGAGAAGCTGGGTATGCAACCTGGACGGCTGAGAGTTAAAGTCACCGGAGTAAATGGAGCAAGTGTTATTTGCCAAACTGTGAAGGTTAATTTATGGCTCCCTGGCGAGAAGCACATGTCATCCACTCACTTTGCAGTTAAAAAGCACAATGAAAATATTTTGCATTTCAGTGTTTTGACTGGACAAAATTGGCCTTGCCAGATGGCAGTGTGTGGTTCTTTGGTATAAGTACCGACCTCAACCCCAGTAGAAATTGGAAGGCACTGTAGTATGTGTATTCTGTGCAGCCCCTGCACTCCCCAATTCAAAAATTACCACAGTATGTGATTTCTGCTGCGGAACAAAATGGAATTTCTGATGTAATAGCAGACTTGGAAAAACAGCACATTATTTCCAGAACCCACTCCCCATATAATTCACCCGTCTGGCCAGTACGAAAGCCAGATGGGAGATGGCGTCTGACAATTGATTATCAGTGCCTAAATGCCAACACAGCCCTGCTAAGGTCTGCAGTACCTAATATTGCAACTTTAACAGCCACACTACGAGCAGCCGCACACCCGTGGATGGCAGTGCTAGATGTCAGAGATACGGTCTCTTTATGGTCCCCTTGCAGGAGGAGGAAAAAGAGAAATTTGCTTTGACTTGGAAAGATAGATAGTACACCTTTAATAGAATCCTACAGGGGTGTAGACATTCACCCACGATTGCTCATGGTGCACTTGCTGAACTTTTACAGACAGTCTCACTCCCTCAAGATGTGAAACTGTACCAATATATAGATGATATTCTAATCAGAGGAACCTCCCCTGAAAAGGTGGGAGAAGCGGCAGCAGTAGTGTGGTAGGCACCGTATAAAGCAGAACTGAAGTTCCACCTGAAAAATGTCAGGGACCAAGTAGAGAAGTAAAATTTTTAGGTACTTGGTGAATTGCAGGTAGTGCAGCAATTCCACTGGACACCCTAAGTAAAGTAGAACAATTGCAGATGCCCCAATCTGGGAAAGAATTACAACAGCTTATGGGTACTTTAGGGTACTGGAGGAAACATATACCTGGATTTTCTATCATTGCTTGCCCACTGTACTCACTTTTATGTAAGGGAAAACCATGGAAATGGAACCCAGAACACGAAGAGGCAGTCAAAACTCTAATACAGGAATTAAAGACATATCAGTTACTGGGCCAGTACACCCCCACGACCCTATTATAGCAGAATGGGGTTTTGCAGAACATGATACTTAGTGCAATCTATTCCAGACCGGGCCAAGTGAGCCAAAAAGGCCTTTAATGTTTAACTTGACTGCATTTAAAGAGACAGAGCAGAGATATTCTGAGTGGGAAAAGGGACTTTTGTCTTTAGTCTGAGCAGTTAAACAAGTTGAGCCACTAAGGGGCAACCCATCTGGAAAAACCCCACCAAGACTTGTATTGTTTTTCCTTTCCATGAACGATACTGAGAATGATACCAGCACACCTCCCCTGGAGACTGTGTCAACCATAGAAGGATTGCTTATCGTTCTCACAGGAGCAATCAGCAGCAGTATGGACCAAATTTGGCTTATACACCAACAAGCCCAACGCATGGGGTGGAGACCCTCACTTCCTTTATTTGTGTTAATCAATATGGTAACTATAGTACATTCTGCACCATATATGTTTCTCAGTTGTGGGTGCCAATCTACTGTTAACAGCAGTTATAAGGGAAGGTGATGAGGGCACCTTGCCCACTGATATTCGAAAGGTAATTTGGGATAATGTGACTCAATTTGAAAAGGATTTCCAGTCTTGGTGGTATCTAGTTAATTTCACTTCTGATCCCACTGACAGTAAAGCCACAGCTTTTGTTCTGGCAATACACAGTGCTTCAATATACACCATATGCCCAATCATTGCGCTGGGATTAAATCACCACGGAACTGTATTCTATCTGTTAGAACATAGAGTATGGGCCCAACAAAATGGGAACAAATGGCAAACTATTGATGTTGATGCATGTGTTGTACGGGAACAACAAGGATTTATTTGTGAAAGTAATACCATTAAGGCCCAAGACATTTGTCTTGACACTGAACAAAATGTTTGTCATTTTGAAATACATCCTGATGAAACCCCTGAGCCTGTACTTGTATATGTTGGATGTATTTGTATGAGAAACCTTTGTGATTCTATGTTTATTGACAACACCACTGTATAGACATATAATTACTCAAATATCTGTATTTGTAATTTTACCAAAATTAATGATGTGACTTTAACTATTCAGCTCCTGTCACAACCCACCAATTGCTACAATCTAAGTATACATTGCATCAAGATTTATTGCCTAACCCTATTGGAATGAATCTCACATTGGTAAGAAAACTGTTGCAACTTGATGACCTGAGTCAATTGCTAAAATGAATTTGGAACAATGGACAAAGAACCATGATTACCGTCCATCATGATGCAGAGAGGATACACCATGTCCTAGAAAGAGTGAATAAAGATGGAGAATATCACTGGTGGGAAACTCTTTTTGAATGGTCACCAACAGCAACTGGAATTTTGAATTTGATGCCGCATCCAACTGTAGTTTTGTTAGTTTTAACTTTATTATGTTTATTGCTTATAATCATTCTGTATATAAAAGTTTGGTAAAAGATGAAACAAATTATGTTAATCCAACATGTAGAACATATACAATCAACTGATTCTGGATGTGAAATGGTATATAACTAGCATTAATTGCGACACTTAAACTAAACAACTTATCAAATAATTGTACCCTTACCACTGATCATAAATATGTGGCAGTACGCCACATATTTATGACATAGAGGCAAGAGGTAACCGTACTATCCCTCTATCAGTCGATAAAGTGGATTGACTGTAGTCTCGGGGTGGAGTGTGATGGATGCACTCAACCCCTTAACCAAACTAGCAGTAGTTTGGTACAGGCTCCAAAGGAGGTAAAGGCCTAAGTGTAAATGGGCCAGGAACTCCTCTAGTTTCAATCTGTTCTCGGAAAACCCACAAAGGAGCAGAGTGACACAGTGAGCATCGATGCATATGAGCTTGGAACACTGATCATGCGATTAACACATGAATAGCGGGTGACTTTTCCAAGACTCATTTATCAAGGAACAAAGAAAGTTGTGCGTACAAGGAGTCTCATGCATACCTTTCCCATTGCATGTAACTTGACTACAAGCCAACCACTTTATTCCATAAATATGACAGCCTAAGTGAGCCTTCTTTGAGCTCTCCCTGCTAGGCAGTCTGGCTGCATGGCAGGGATCTCCTCTTGAGCTGGGACGCCTCTCAAGGTTGCTCCTCGAGGCAGAGACACCTTTTACCAACAGCAGATCTTTGGTAAGTGGCTGATATCGTGCATAACCTTGTAGTATAGTAACTTTGATTTGTGCCTTGGTAACTGATTTTGTGTTGGTAACTTTGATTTGTGCCTTGGTAGGTTGTGCCATACAGTAATAGAGTGAACCTTGCCATCGAACTTTTTTAAGTTGCACTTTTACAACATCATATTAAAACCACTTTTGCGAATACCTTTGACAGTGGTTCTTTAAGTGATCTAAAACACCCATTCTCGACAAAGACAAAGGCTTGCACATCATGTATCTGTATAGTGTTCCTGCCTTGCTATCGCATTCTTCGTTCATTTGGCCCTTTCCTGGCAGAAAAGGAGCTTGAGGGTAGGGTGTGTTTCCTTGGGGTTGTGTCTTATCTGAAAATGAGAAAAATCCCCTGATTAGCAAATTAATGAGTTCAGCTTCAACAAAATAAAAACACTTAAAAGAAGCAAAAAGCCCCCCCCTCCCCCCCCCCCCCCGGTTATGACACAGTTGAAGGCAATAGCAAAAGGGTGTTGACAGGAATTTTCTAGCTTGTTTTCCTGTAGTACTTTGCAGAAGAGCTTTAATTCATACAATACAGAGAATGGCGAACTCCAGACCTGGAGCTGAGATGATTGGAGCCATTCTTCAAATAAAGCCAAGGGAAAAAAAAAGACAAAACTCTCACTTTTACCATGTGGGGTAAACTACATATTACAAACCTGGCTGAAAGATCTTGTGGTCACCGGTATCATCAGAGTTAAGAGCCTGAATTAGGCTTCTAGGGAAAAGAAAGATGCTCTGTTTCCTTCTTGACGGAGCTCTAATATTTCTACACTGCTTTGAATTTATAAAATGCTGCGAAATAAGAAGTATTAGCTACCAATGTTAGCAACTCTAATACTTGTAGTTAGTTTGCCTCTTTGAAGACCCTTGCTGCAATCTGGGATGCTCGTCTTCCCTTCTAGGCTTTGCTGTTGGCCACCTGGGTGATGCTGGGAAAGTCATGGCACCTGTCTTCTGTACCCTGTTTGTAACCTGATGAGATTGATACTGGTTTCTTTGGAGGTGCCCATAGTAAAAAGTATTGTATGAGGATTTCATGTTAATCTTGTTACCTCCACACCATAGGACATACACAGCAATCATCTCTTGCTGCCTTCTGTACTATCTCATTTACATATGAAATCTGCACTAACTAGCTACTTCTGCAAGCTTAGTTTTAAGTTAAAAAAGGTGTATGCAAGTGAGTGTGTGTGTAAGTGTGAAATGTATGCTTTGCTGGGAGTCAGGGGTTTTGTGTTACAGTTACTGTTTCCAGTGCCAGGTGCCTGCTGCTTGGATAACTTGTTCTTTTATTATTTTGTCCAGCCCTCGTGGGTTTCCTTATTTGTTAATATCTTGTCTTCAGAGATGATAGTGGTTTTACTGGCACTTTTAGGACTTCAAACAATTTCACAAAATGCTGGGTGTGGGTTTTGTTTTTGTTGGTGTGTGTGTTTGTTTGGGTTGGTTTTTGAGGGTGGTTTTTTTGGAGTATGTAATAGACATTGTCCATTATCAAGGTGACACCTCAAATCCCCAGTTGCTTATGAGCAGTTGAGTCCATGATTACCTGATATAACAATGGTATTATCTACTTACTTTATAATCAGAGCCACTTGTTCTGCGGTTTTCTATTTACAATCTTTCCTTTTTGGGCAAAGATGAGGAATGGGAAAAACCCAAACATATTCTGATCTTTTTTTATATTTTTAAACTATGTACTTAAAATTATATGCTTGTAGAAGCTTTATATAAATGGCCTTTTAAAATTATAATTTATTATTTGCCGTGAATGGGTATAAACTCTTTTCCTGGTATCTGCTGAGTACTTCGACACAAGTTGTGCTTCAAAACAGAAAATTAGGAGGAATGTAATGTTGCAGTGTTGGTAGAAATCTTAGGTATATATAGTCTGCTGAGAAAAGTTGAAGGGATCTTGGATAAATGTTTTTGCCTGCTGAATACTTGGTTAATTACTGGTTGAAAGGACTTGCAGGAGGAGTTTGTTTTTATAATTATGCCAAGGAACACCCAGAGCAAAGGACAGGTATTGCAGCTTTCTGAGTGAGTCTGCAAACCGCGGTCAGGACTAGAGCCCAGAAGAAATTGCGTAACACTTTTTTTTTTTTTTTTTTTTTAAGTTTCTTAGCCTGCTATTTCAAGTATGGGCACCTGCAAATTTAGTAGTATACTCAGGTTTTCATTTGTTACGTCTGTGTGGCTAGATGGGATTCATGTTCACACCTGGGGTCTGTATTGGTTTTGAAAATTTTGGAAACTACGTGAGCCATTTTCTTTCGTTTCTCTGCAAAAACCAACAAAAAACCCCACAGCCCCTGGGATGCGGCAAATGGCAGGGAGCTGGTACTCGGAGTAGCACCCGCAGCCACCGCACCTCCCGGTTTCTCACGCGTGCTCTTCTTCCCGGCCCTCTTCCTCCCCCCTCGTCCCCACCAAGCCCAGGCAGCGCGTCCGGAGGGGGAGGTGGGCTGCGGAGGGCTGCGCTCACGGCTGTGCGTGCCGCGGAGCGGGCCCGTGGGCGCGGTCTCGGTCAGGGAACACCCCCGCCGGTGCCGCCCCGGCGATAGGCGCCGGCGGCAGCGCCCGGTAGCTTCTGGCCCAATCCTTCGGTTTTCCTGCCGTGACAGAACAACATGTCCATTTAAGGAGGCTGGGTCGTACCATGAAAACTTTGCTAAAAAGGGGTGGGTGTGCACAGTGCAGGCACCTGGGGTGTGCGAGCTGCCGCCAGACCCGCTGGCCGAAGCGCAGCGGAGGAGTAAAAGAGCAGCGGGCCCCCGCGGCGCGCGGCACTGACGCTCGCAAGCTGCGAGCCGGCCCTCGGCTTTTCAGCGGGGCTGCGTGGGCCCCCCCAGCTGAAAGTGCGAGGGCCGCATCACCCTCCCTGCCGGCCGGGAATGCATCCAGCCGGGGGAGGGCCCGGGTGCCCGGATGTCGATCAAAATGAGTGTAATCCAACCCTGCGCTAGACAGCCCGGGCTCGGGAAACTGGGGCGCGGGGAGCGAGGGGCTCAGTGACATTTCAGAGGGGCGCGTTCACGGGAACCGGGAACCGGGAACCGGGCGGGAAGGCAGCCGGCAGATGGAAGAGAAGATTTTGGCAGGGGGGTAGAGCCTGGACAGTTGGGGAAAGAGCTCATGGATAGAGGACGCTTGGCAGTATAAACTTCACGATGGCTGCCCAGTCGAGGTACGGCATTAAATAACTTCTGTCGCTGTTGGATTTCATTGAGGGCTTTTCATAGTCCGGTGGTGTTAATGATGCACTCGCTCCTTTTCAGGCGCAGTTTGCTGTTGATTTTTACGCTGTGTTACCCAGAAATGTGTCTGGAGACGCGTCCTGGTTAGATTTTGTTCACGTATTTTGTTCACTGAAGTGTCCACTACCTCCTCTCAGCATAAACTTCCTTTTAACAGGAAAACAAAGTCTTAATTGCTCCCTGTCAAATCTCTCCCTATCCAACAAGTTAATAGCTCTTTGGAACTGATTTTCTTCTGCCTTGTGGACTTGTCTATTACTTGTTTGCTTTTTTCCCCTGTAACCAGCCTAGTGTAAAGAGGTTTCTGTGATTGCTTACAGCAATATTTTAAAAAGTAAATGGTTTATATTTGGTTGGATTGGAGAGCTGGCTGTATAAAATGGAAGCAGGTTGTGTCTGCTTGTCTGCAAATCTGCTGGATAGGTGGGAGAGTAGAAAATGGTTGTGGAGAAGAGTATGAAAAAGAGTGATCCAATGTAGTTGCTGTCAGGGAGCAAAATTCAAGCAAATATACCCATCTTGGTTAAATACTTTTCAACTAACTGTGTTTTTAAAGAAAGAACTTCTTGCCCGCTCTTGGGGGGGGGGGGGGGAGGAGGGAGGGCATCCTGTCTAAAGTAAATTTCACACTCAGCATGGGGGAGGCAGCCTTTCTTAAGTCATAGTACTTGATGAAGCAGTGCTATTTAAGGTACCTGTTAAATGCCTTTTAGCTTTTACGATGCTTTAATAGCCATTTCAGAAATGCCAAAGAGAGAAACTCCTCTTTTTGCTCTTTAGTCCCATACCAAACAGCCACCCTGCTCCCCTTTCCTCCAGGCAGGAAAAAAAAAATTAAAAATGGTGGCATATCCTACACAGAAGTTTGGCACTCGCAGTGTATTTTCATAGTGGTGCTTTTCTGCAGGTTTGAAGCAGCCAAGAGCTGGCTTTAAATTACACACTGCAAAATGACAGAGCCCTGAGGTTTGGGGAGGAAGGACGGGAAGATTGATTGCTTCGTTAACAGCTGAACTCTTCTCTAGCTCTGACTGCCTGCTCTCTCTGCATGTGGGGAGACTGGGAGTACTTAACAAAGAGGCAAAGGTTTAATTTTTCAGCATCTTTTTTTCCTTTATATGATCACTTATTCGCATGATTTACTGGCCTGCATTATCAGCACGTTGCTTTAATAGGCCTGCATGCTAAGAGAGGATACAGCATAAATCTTAGTGCCACTGGCTGGCCTTGAAGCTTGGCTTGGCTCCAAGGCCAGGGACATGCTTGATGTCTCAGAGGTTGCACAGCCATTTTCCTGGGTGGCAGGAGGGCACATGGTAGCCGGGTCCCACCAGTAGCCCCCAGCCTCAGCAAACTGGCCGAGAAAGGGCAAGGCTGGCACTGGGGTCAGCGAACCACATACGTAACCTGTGAGGTGGACGGCGCAGAGAATAAAGTTTTAAACATTGAGTGGTTCAAACTGAAAGTGAGGAAAATGGATCAAGGGCTGGGTCCATGGGGCTGAGTACTGTGTGGCAGGTGAAAGGACTGTGCCCCGTACCTACCCTTTGAGACCAGCGTGGAGACAAGATGTGCACCTGCCATTCTGTACCCTGCCTTCTCCTCCATTGTGTGCGTTGGCTTTTGCTTTTGTCAGGATGCTGTGAGGCGCTCAAGCTGTAAAACTGCGTCAGAACATTTCAGCATAGTGAGTAAGAAGGTAACCTCTGTATGCTTGAAGATCAGTGTTAAAGTCTCATTATTGCTCATTTTAAGACATTTAAAAGAGAGTAGGAGTGGATATGAGCAGCAGAAATGAATCTCTTGCAGGAGAGAGGTTACATTTGCCAGAAAGCCTGGTGCTTGTGGTATTTCTGTTTTGGTGGCATAGGTCAGCAGGGGTATCCATCTCAGTCCTAGAGATTTCTGCTTTGTGGGTGTGTAGAAGCTTTTATTTAGCAGTGAAGGATGAATTCATATTCACTATAAATGATTGGAGTTATACTGTGTGGGACTGAGAGGCCACATGTCTCCAGAATTCATTTGCCAAAACATGTCAGAGGGTTTGCTCTGCTAGGTAGCTGACAAAAGACGTGGGTGAGCTTTTTGTGTTCATTTCTCCTTTGTAAAAAAATACAAACAATTTCTGCAAGCTCAGTAAATTACTGATGAAGTGGTATGATACATAGCACTGTAGCGGTTTGGGTCTCGCTCTGTATGAGGCCTTCAGGCGCTCCTCCATCTGCTTGAGTTTGCAATTTCTCATGTGCTATATGTTGCAGCTAGTGACAGGGATGTGACATTGGGGATGATGCTTGTCTGGTAAGAAGAACGTCCTGCATCCTTTCTTCAGCTTCAGTGCTGTGATCCTGGGCAACTCGCCTAGAGTTTGGGTTTCACTGTTTTGGAGGGTGGAAGGGTAAGGAAAACAAGGTGATAAAACATGCCTGTTGCTGCTCTTCAGCGTTTTAAAAACTGTAATAGTGATGACTGAGAAACTGATGTGCTAATGGATGCCATAACATTTTTTTAAATAGTAAATCTTAAGAAATTATTAAGTGGTGAGTTGGGTATGTTTTTGTTTCAGCTGTTTGATCAGCTTCTACTAATGGCTGCTGTAAATAGCTTACATCTAGAGCTATTAGGTGGAGAAACTATCCTCCAGTTAGCGTTGTTTTGTGTATAATGTAGATTTTCTTTTTTTTTAAGTTGCTAGCTGAGCTGTAGGTTTGCAGCTGTAGCTCTCTATGCAGTTGCTTCTGGAACGCGTGGGTGATCTGATGCCTGTAGTGTCCCCAGGCGACAGGGCTTGTGTCAGGTTTTTACGGTATATTCAGGAATGCGTGAGCAGAAACAGAATCGATCTGAATCAGGACAAGTTTACTTTCTTGTTAAATGTGGTGTGATATTCATCACGTGCAATTCAGCTGCTTTGAGATACGGCAGGACCCCTGGGAGGTGCGCGGGACAGACTGGCACCTGCGCCCACTACCAGCTACTACCAGCGATCAGTGAGGCATGAGGATATGGCTCCTTAACTGAGTGGCGGAGCCCATCTCTCTTCTGCTTCCTTCTTCATTAAAATGTGTGCTCTACTGCATCAATTGCAAGCTGAGGACCTTTAAATGAATAACTGCTTTTTTGAAGATGTAGGCTGCTTTTCTCAGGCTGGTTGGGATCATTTTAAATTATCTGTAGACCCTGTTGGTTACACTTATTTTGTTTAAAATTGGTGGGTAAATAAATACTTTGTTGTTCTGGATGCTAAGAATTTCCAATTGTCATATAACTTGCCTTTCACAGTGTTCATGATTAGTATGATGCAGAATGAATGCAATTTCCTAATCTTTGTACATAGGTGGATACAGTAGCACAGTCAGAGCAACATGAAATCTGAGTGCTGTGCTGTCATCCCTGCTGGGCTCACCTTGCTCTTTCTCCCAAGTCAGCCCTGCAGGGAAGGGTGATGGTGGACAGCAGTCTGGGAAGCCCTCTGTTTCCACCCCCTAAAGCCAAGTCGTACCAGCTAAACCCAGAAGAGTCTTGAAACAAGGCTGTACCACTCATTTCAGTAGAAAAAGAAGGTGATGCTGTGCAGAAATACAATGTGGCCGTATCTGCATTTAAAACATGGTAAATGCAGCAGAACAGTTTCTTCTAAAGGGAATAACGCTGAGGCTCTTCCCTGAGGAGAAGCTACGTTGAATGATGCAGCTTGATTCTGTTCCATGTCGTTGCACAGCTTTCCAGGCCAGATCTAAAGACATGTTTCATAACTTGTTTGCTTCATGGGTCCTGTTGATACAGGCAAATGCCAGTATTGGTGATGCTGCATTCCAGTCAGCTGATGTAGGTGAAGAAGGGCTGAAACAATGTCTTGTTAGAGTTTACCTGTCTATTGAAAGCTAAAACATCCTGTGAACCCCTGTCGGTTTTGCTCGTACACTGCTACTAGCCTTGCTTGTAGAAATACAACCCTATTTTCTCCAGAACAAAATGCCTAGCTGATCCTTGGCACGTTTTGCGGGCTGCTGGGGATTTTCAGTTCACAGTTCCTTATTGCCTGGACTTTCTGAGCCTGGAGTCTATTGCTTTGGGGCAGGCCTGCAGCTGAAGCTCCCCCACGGAGAAGAGATGCTCACAGGGAAGTGGATTTTTCAAGTAGGTTTGTTGGGTTTTGGTTTTGGTTTTGTGGTTTTTTTGGTTCAGGGTTTTTTTTTTGCAGTGGGGGTTCCAAATTGTAATAGGCCCTTGAAAACTTTTAAATACTATTGTCATGGTATACCTGAGCTGGTATAGAAGGGAATGTTTCCTTAGATCACATAATTTTCCTGGGTCTGAATCTGTATTGTAGAGAGACACATCTTCTCACTGCTTTTTATGAGAAAATCATTTGCTAATTCAACTGCAAGATGCAGCACAAATAGCAGGAAACAAGCTTTTAATGCGCTGCATAAATTCTCCTCAGTGCTTTCCTTCTGAGTGTAGTCATAGTGAATGACGGCATGAAGCTTTTAAATGCCTTTAAAATATAATAGAAAAGCTGTCTCAGTGAAGTACATAGGAATGCTATGAAGACGTTGTTCTTCATGAGGTGGACCACAGTAAAGTGAGGAAGAGTTCTCCACCGAGTGCAAGGTTTCTTCCTAAGACCTGGCTCAGGCACAGGGCTGGTTTACTGCCTAGCTCGTGAGCAACATGACAAAAGAGTGAGTTTAATGTAGAGATGCCTGAGCCTCAAAAAAAAAAGGGAAAGTACTCATCCTGTTCAGGCTTGAACACAGTGTGGAGATTTTTTTTCCCTGTGGTATGTTACAGTGAAAAAAGTACTGGCTATGTTATGTTTTTGCAATTTTGGCTGCTGCAGTTCATCTGTGTCCATGATAAAAAAGAGAAGACACACGTAGCGCTGGCTGGGGTGGAGCAACTGGCTGGGGCAGATATCACTCAAAATGCAGTGTTATCATAGGTGGATTAAGATAGAGCTGCATTGCTCCAGCAGAATGCTTTTACGAGGAACAGACAAGAGCTACTGCATGTGCTATGAGCAGATTTTCCACAGTTGCATATTCACAATCAATTTGGGGAAGAGAAGTTGCATTCTAGATCTGCGCAGAATCAAGTGGCTGTGGAAAGCAGTGAGAGGCAGAATCCTTCCAGCCCATCTTTCCTCTCGGCTGCGATGGCTGCTTTGTGCAGAGCTAGCCCCCAGCTCTCTTGTACACTGCTGAGGTGCAGAAATTGTTGATCACCTTATTTTACTGCACAGGTTTTAAAAAGCACATTTCTTTTGCTGCCTTATTCTTGTAGGGGAAGGGGGAGGTGGCAGGCAGGGAGAAGAAGCAGGTGTGTGGGCACAAAACTGCATTTGAGGAGGTGCTCTGCTAATATTAATACTGTTTTCAGCATTGTCAAGCTGAGATGGCTAGGTGGGTTTGAATAGGCAACCTTCATCACAGGTGCCATATGCTTCATGAAGACGTTTGTCTACTGGATTAGTTTAGGCTCAGGTATTGTTTAGTGTGTAGAGTTGTCATTTTTAGTTGTACTGAGTGTTTATTGTACCAATGACCTAAAGTTTTCCTTTAGTGTTGTTTTTACAATGCTACCCTTCAGGTTAAGAGAAAATAATGTCCCTGCTTTAATTTTTAGAGAAAGTTCAACAAGCAAATTGTTAATGTTTAACATCAGAGACAACAGTGAAACTCATTCTCAGAACTGTAAAAAATGTGGTTTTCATTTTTGTACTTGTAAAAAAACAAGCAACAAAATACAATAACAAAAAAGGCAACAAAGAACAACAAGCAACAAATATGCCCCTACCCCCAATTCACCAAACCTAAGCAGGAAGAGTACAGCAGAAGCCCTTTTTAAAAAGAAACAAAAGAGCAAACTCACAAGCATACGGTAGTATTTTTATTCTATACATTTTTTGCTTAGAATACCATATACTGTGTAATCTATAAGCAGCAAATGATGTATTCATCGATGTATGAACAGCTCCTTCATGGCACAGTAGTGTTTAGCAGCTGGTGTGTGTATGTGAGGTATGTGAGAGAGTATGAGTGCATGTGCCTCTTTCCTGAGCTACGGACATTACAGTTCGAAATACGGGTACCTGCTAGCATCTGAAATTGAAAGGAATTATTAAAATGTATAGCAGTAAAGGGATATTTACATCTTTGGAGAGTTGTAGACATATGGTAAGAAATGGCTTTCAGTATTCTTGTGCTTCTGCAGTTTGTTAGATTGTACTTAAAAAGAAGTTATCGAGATAATTCATCTTTGCAAGCACAGCTTAGAAGCTCTTCCTCATAACTGGTCTGCAGCTATTTCTCAAGAATCCTCTTCCCCCAGTAGGCTGTTTTGGAAAAATCATCCTAATTTGAAGACAGGGAATATGCTGGCAGTTTAGAAGTGCTTTGGTGAAGTGCTTCTGTCTTTTCCCTGTCCCCACAGTCCTCGGCAGAACAAGCTGTTCTAGTAAAAGTTGTTTTCCTGGTGCCAGTAAGCCTGTGGTTCAGCTGAGAACAGGCTGTCAGTCTAGGGACCTGTTTCTTCATACCTCTGCTAAAATAACATGTGCTAACAGAAAGATAGCATGGGCTAGCCGTGCTGCGGAGCAGGGAGGTTTGCTTGTTTTTTTAAAGACTCCCTTAGCGTTGCTGTTACCTAGAGGCCCCCATCCCTGATGGCTGCCATGTCTGTCTGTCACTGCAGTTTCAAGGCCTTATTTACCGTGAAAAGTTTTGCTGGCATAGCTAAACGTACAGGCAACAAATACACTGCAGAGGTGAGATAACTGTGTTGGCCAAAGCTTAGTGTAAACTCATGATACTGGTGAATAAGGCTGCTTTTTCTGGCATATGGCTTCTTGGGGTGGATGTAACCTGTGTTGGCTGAAGAGCTCTTCTGGACCACCATGTCTCCCTTCTTTGCTGAGACCCTGTAGATCCCTTGTAGCGGGATAGACTGTTTTGTCCAGCAGTTTAACTCTTAATTGGTGAAAGAAAACACCCATCTCTGGGACCAGGATGTTTCCTGTAATCAAGCCTGAAAATCTCTCTCAATTTTACTGAAATGTTACACCCACCTTTTTAATGTAGTTTTTGAAGTTACTTCTAGAATTGTCTATCTATATAAATTTTAAAAAGCACTAAAACCCCCGTGGTTTATATAGATAGAAAAATGAAGATGGCTCATGCATAAATCACTGTGTTCATAGTATGTGTCTCTTTTGGAGAAACTCTTTTTTTCCATTACAAATGCATTATAGTCTGACACGAGGAATGCAGTTACTTCTCTGTTCCTGCTTGGTGTCCTTTGGCAAAAAAAATTTGTACAGCTACTCTTCCTTTTTTTTAAACCATTGTGTTGCGTCTTCAGTGTGTGAGTGAGGTGATTGCATTTGGTTCTGGTACTTGTTTTGGGGGGGAAATGGGGAGAATGGAAAGCAGTCACTAGAAATAACATGATGATACTTGAGATTTTGTGTCACATTGTCTCCTGTGATGCTTGTGGTAAACTGTGATTACTGCCTGAGTTGGCACATGAGAAATAAAACTTAATCGCCCTTCTCGGGGAAGGCTGTTTTGGGGCCTCCTTCACCAGTGCAATACCCGGTTATGGTTGGTCTGTTTGCCATTTTCTCACTTGTGCCTCTCTTTAGTATTTGCTACTGGAAAGCCAAGCCCACTTCAAACTCTTCAGCTGCAGCCTGGCTTGCGGTTAATTCTCAGTCTCTGCTGCAGGGTGATCTTGGCTGATGGGCATCCAGGTTTGAGGTACATCCCAGTCTGGAGAGGGAGCTTTGCTGTAGGATGCTTTCCCCATGGTTGTCTCTTGTGCAGGCTGATAGGAAACTTATGGCAGTACTCGAAGCAGTGCTTCTCGCTTCAAAAATAGTTATCTAGTTTTAAAGCTTTAAGAATGTCAATTCAGAAGCATGTGGAGTTTAGATGGGTTTTTTCCTGTGACTGTGAGTATGTTTTATGCACATGCATTTTTGAAAGCTTATGATTTTCAACTTGTTTAGATGCTCTGTGTCTCAGAAATGTTTAAATATATGAAGTTTTGGGGTTGATTTTGGGTTTCTGATTTAACACATGATATTCTATAACTTACATTCTGGAAACAAGATGAACAAGTCCCTTAATATTTAAATGGAGTGTGATCACTTTGCCAAGGTTTTGGAACACCGTTAATGATCTTTATCTGTTTGCAAACCCCTATCCATTTTACACGGGCTGGCTTCAGCAAACTAATAATAGGTTTTCTTTGCTTAGCTAGTGTTTGTGACTCTCCTAAGAGGCAATGCCTGGTTCTCTCTAATGGACTACAGGAGTAAAAAAACTACTAGTCTAGAGACTAAGAAAATTCTGTGTAACTGCCCAAATCGGGGAGAGACAGAAAAACAGGTAGAATTGTGTTCTGTTCCTTGAGAAAGTCTAACCTGCTTTTAGAAACACTGTAGTAATAAGATGTGGTATTCAGAGACATGGGTGAAAAGCAGTTGACTCATACACTGAGGCATTAAAAATAATAGACAAAAACACCTTCCTAAATTGACTAACTTGGAAAAATCCAGTAACTCAGTGTTTCACCTTTGAAAAAATACTTTTGGTCATTTAGTGAGTTAAGTGCCACAAAGCTTTCCCTTGCAGTTCTCTCTTTATTTGTAACAAAAATGGCAGCAGTACTCCCAGCCTCTTCTGTTAAAAGCATATGCTGATAAAGGAATACCTGTATGGCTTTTGTTCTTCTAGGTATAGGGAATTTTTAATGTCATCAAGCTATTGGGATAAGAATGATGTGATACGTGAAGGAGCTGGCAGAAATTCTTCCCTGCTGGGAAAACCCAGAGTTTGTAAGTTAGATGGTACAATGTAATCAAGAAGTAGCAAGTAAGAAAGCTGAAAGAGAACATGGATGACACTAATAATGCTGTAAAGATGTGGCATCTAGCTGTAACAGATGTTAGAGTGTTTTTTCCATAAGTTACGTGTGGAAAAAACCCCTTATTTTTAGCATATCATTCAGCAAGTTTCATGGGGGGTGGGGGGGTGGGGAGGAAGCCTTACTTTCTAGACTTTCTAAGCAGGATACTAGTGTTTGTATTGAGCAGTTTTGTAGCTTTAGAGGGAACTATTAATAACAACAGCTGAAGGGAAAGTCACTAGCTTAAATTCATCTCTCACAAACTTCATCTCTGAGTACAAAGGTGTGCTTAAGGTTTGGTTGTGAATAGCTATACATCTTATCTACAGACTGCAGCCTTTTGTGCAAGAATAAACCATGCTCGAAAGTCATTTTTTATCAAAGACTTTCTGTGCAGATACATGGAATTGTGCCTACAAGGCAGCCTAGCCAGTTTGGGATGAAGAATTTAACTTGGGAAAGGAGAAGAAAAAATGTTAACAGCTTTTTTTTGAACAAAGCCTAGACTTTTTTCCCTCTGAAGATGCCCTTAACTTTTTGTTGATGATGTTCCCTCCTCCTTCCAGACCAGCTTCAAACTCTTGGCGGGTAAATGGGATGACCTCGACCTTGGTTCCGAGCGAGCCAAAATGAGACAGCCCTGAACTGGAATTTCTGTACCTACCTTAGCATGTCGCTGAGCATCGCGTAGTGCTGTTGCTTGATGCTGCGGTGCACCGATGGTGCAATTCTGCAAAAGTAGGACCACAGCGGATTAAAGTGGATGGATGAAATTGTCAGTCTGCAGAAATGATAACATTAAAACTTGGCTCCCAAGCTAGTTCTTCCGTTACTTAAATATGTGAATCGGTCTGGTTCCTAATGATTTGGACAGTGTGTTTTCTTTCCAAGTCAGTTAAGTAAACTGAACGAACTGACCTACAATAGATAGGTTTCTCTCATTACACACCCCTTTTTCATATGTCTTTTGAGGGACATACAGAATTTATATGCAGGGAGCCTATTGCTGTTCCTTTCTCATATAATGTAGGCAGCTGATGTAGTCTAGCACTGCATTTCACAGCCAGAACCTTCTTTCTGTAATTCTTAAATAAATGAAAGCAGTTTGTAGTTATAACATAATCTGATAATTGCAACCAAAAGCTTCTCAGGCTCTGTTTTGGCAGCTGTATTGGTGTGTGTTGATGTTGTTTTGCTATTTGAACAACTTGTGAGAGAATTTACCATGAAAACTTGGGAACTGTGCTATTTAAAAACAAAACAAAACACCTCAAAACAAAGAAAAATAAAACCACACACACACAAAAAAACCCCTGTGCTGTAATGCTTATAAAGCCAGATGTGATCTGGGTTAATTTTTAAATCTAATGAACATTTAGTTGACATTCCGTCCTTTGGGCTGAACCTTGTGTCGTTTTGTGGCCAAATACAGTTGTTTCAGTCCTTACCCTAAGCACTGACTTGGTGTCCGTGCTGTACTTAATTATAAAGAGACAAGTATGGAGTGTGCAGTGTCTCAGTCAAGGGTCTTGCATTCAGTACTGTTTCCACTCGGCTCCCTTAAGAATGCTTGTTCTGGTAGCTTTCTGATTTGGCAGTAATAATTTGTGCTAGCCAAAACAGTGGGGAGAGGGAGAAAAAGGTCCTTTTTTCAGCTACAGCAAAAGAAAACCTCAAAAGTAATGTTTAAAAATATTCCCCCCCTTGAAAAAGTCTGATAGAAATGCTGTATAAAAGAAGGTATTGTGAAGAAAACCCTTTTCTTTCTGTGTCCCAACCCCATCTTTTGCTTTTCTTTTGATGGATTTCTGTATTTGCCGTCCTTTCATTTTTTTTCCTATGGTCCATTGCTTTCTAGCTGTTAATTTGGTGGGCGAGGGGTGTCATGCATGGGGTAGATGAAAAAGTATGCAACTTATGGACAGGGGAAATACTGGGAAAATTACTTTTTTACTTCCCTGTTCCTTTGTACATTGATTAAAATCAAGTTAATGGTTTCCTTTTTAAAAAATTGCTTCCTTGAAAATGGGCCATCCTCCTCCCTCTTAGCCTAATTACGGAAATGTACAGATGATATTGATATAAGCTATGTTTACTTGAGTGTAACAACTTTAAAGACCATTTATGTACAGTAATCTGCCAAGCAAATAATGATTTGGTTTTGTTTGTTCAATATTTATGTCTTTCCCCTAGAGAGGTCCCTGAACACACAAGAACCAGAGTGTGAGGGCTGAACAACCAGTAGCAGTCACTGGGGTTAATATGATGTGTTTAAAAGGTCTTTAATTAAGTCATGCAGTTTTCTTAGAAAGTCCTTCAACTATTCTTTCACCCCTTCCTCTTCTCTTTCCCTTTGGTGAGTAAGTGCAAATAAGATGGAGTGCAAGTGAGGTGCGGGCACTGACTAGATACAGATCTTGGATCCTGCTGACATGCAGCAAAGTCTTGATGGAAAGTAGGAAACCAGAGGAGGGCTGAAATGATTTGTGTGAGTTTGGCCTGCCAAGGGTGTGCTGGAAGCTTGAGGTGGCAGCGAGAGGTGATGCGCAAGGGCTCAGCAGGGTGTACGTGCAAGGTGGTGTTACAGCTGCTGCTCTGAATTTCATGGGTTCCTCTGGGTTTTTCTATGTTGGTCTCATTTAGGGCCAAATCATAGCCTTCAGCATGTATGCTTGGTTCCAGCTGATCTATTCTCTCCACATCTTTTGAGAAGCTTAAACTGTGTATTATAAGGCAATGAACTACTTTGGTGAAAGGAGGAATTTAGACCAGTATCTGGTTCTCTAGTTTCCTTTGGCTTTATGCTTTCAAGTCCAATTCAAGAAAGCATTCCTGTTAAAGAGCCGTGCTCGAGCTTGTGCTCAAAATGAATTCTTGACCTGGAGCTTTTATATGGAGGATGGTTTTTGAATGTGCGTGTGTGTGAGCAGGTGCTCAAAATGGGTTCCTGATTCACAGCTTGAAACAGAGGAATGACTTCTACATGTGTGCATGACAGAGAAAGAGAGATGGGGGGGGGATATATTTGTTCTGTCTCTGTTGTGTGTATTGCTACAAGCATCATATTTCTAATCAGGTCTGTGTTAAGTGAAAAACTGTGGGGCTAAGGCACAATATGCTGGCCAGGAAGGATTCTAAGAGTTGTTCTGAGGATGGATAAGAGGAAAGTTTCAGGTGGAATAGGAAAATGCAGAAACACTGACTCGCTCTGTTCTTTCCTTCCTCCCATTTTTCATGTGGCTTCCAGAAATACTTATGCATGACAAGTTTGTGCAAAATGTCTGCTCTTTTGTGGTTGCATGTTTAGTAATTGTGACAACTAAGCAATTGAGTAAGATAGAAAAGATACAGAAAGTATTAGAAAGTGTGTGCTGAGATTTTAGGGAGAGGTAGTTATCCTGTGGTTTTAAAAAAAAAAGTTATTCCAAATCCCTGTGATCAGCTTGTGTTTTCTTGAAAATACCTAGCTTTCTACAGATGACTTGGCTGGGTGTTGCTTGGGTTATTTGGGGTGTTAGCTGGTATTGGAGTTGTTACTCATCGTGTTTGTGGATGCTTCATTAATGAATCTCTGGGATAGCAAGAGACTACAGAGAGATGAAGCAATCCAGAGGAAGCACATCCCTGTGATGACGCAGGAAGCTGTCTGGTTGGAAGCAGGTTGTTCAAGAGGCTTACCATGCTTGACACTGGATGTAGCTCTAGACATACAGAGTCAGGGGGCGAGCGAAAATGCAGCAGCCTACACGGAAGAATTTAAAACCTTCTTCAGAAGTTTGACACAATGGTTACTGTAGGGAATCTGCTCGGTCCCTCGGAGAGCAAAGTGCATACCTCCTGCCTTGTGCTCAAGGCAATGAGTAAGTGTCGTTGGGAACGTGCATGAGAGGGCAGGGGATGAGAAACCTCAGGGAAAGGCAGTGCTGATTCATTCTGCTTCCAAACTGTCTCTCGCCACCATGGCATTGAGGACAGGGACTGGAAGAGGCCGTTGGTTGTTACCATGAAAATACTCATAAGGGCAGAGGCTCTGATGGGTTTTATCAGAGAAGGCAGTGTATCCCTGGAAGATGTCCTGAGTCACCGCTGAGTGGACAAAATGCTGCATGTGCCTGGTGAAACTCCTCCCATGTATTCCTGCAGCACTTTGGTGTAATTTTCCAGCCTTGGTCACAAGCTTGGCACGAAATCACCACCATTATTATCTGAGCAGACGTGACTTCTTTCGAGAGTGGTAGTTTCCCCAGACAAAAGGACAGCCGGTTGAAAACAGTCTTGGAAAGTTACCAATCCCTTAGAAGGTACTAACTGGAAACAAAATGATACAGAGTCTGGAAGCCAATGAAATAGGAGAACTATAATGTAATTAAAAGGCAACTAAAGTACTTGTTACCAGCTGGCTGTCAGGTTTTGCTCCTTGAAGAAGGAAAGAAAAGTTGCTGTCATGCGACCATATGTACTCATAGCTGAGACAGGCATATTTTTAATACGACTAAAGTTGAACTTCCTCTAATTTCCATTTGCAGGAGTGGCATCTAATGTCTGTTCACTCCATGTGCTTCCTGCCAAGGTCCGAGGAAGAGCGTCTTCCTCATTTGTCACAGCCTTTTTACTTTGCAAGGGCTTCACTGGTACTGACCATTTCCAAGGGCTGTTTCACGCACCATTTTCATGCAGATGACAAAGCAGGGGGCTTTTACCAGTAACCTCCAGTCTCACAGGCTTAAAGTGGATCAGGCAGAGGGCAAGGACTTGGGAAAGAGCAGCAGAGCTATGCTGCAGAAAAAGAAGGAAGGGAGGAAAAAACCCCAAACCAAATGACAAACTGTAAAATGAGGGATGAGAGGAACCACCCACAGAAACAGCAAACATATTTCATTGTCCAGTTTTCTTGGTGGTAAATGTATTGACTGAGGCTGCACGAATGCTGGAGATGTCTGAAATACTTGAATTCCTGAGCCACACATGTACTGAAATGTAAGGGACAGGAGTGGTCACTTTTTACAGAAGTAAAACTTCCTTGACATTTCTTACTCTGCCCTTAGAGGCACGAGCAATGGTGCTGTGTTTACAGAGGAACTCATCCTGCACGTAGATGTCTAGCCAGTGACTCTTTCCCAGTTTCACCCAAACTCCTGGCAGGCAGTCAACTCCTCCATTGCTTACTCCACATCGGCCCATCTGTAGTCGCGCTACCTGTCCTCTCCCTGGTTTGGGGACTCTGCATGAGAGGAGCGTGTCTCTGTCAACCCATGAGCACTGCCTGCCCTTCCTGGGCTGCTTCAGGGGAGCTCTGCCTGACAGGCATCTGCTCGTGAGACTCCTGTGGTTGCATTACATTTGTTGCTCAGTTGTTTAACAAAGTGATTTTAATGGAAACGTAAAACCGGATAGAAATACAAAGCCTAATGGAATAATCTCTTAATTGCAGTGCTGTAAATGACTGTTCAGCACATGATTACTGTACTTGCAGGGGGACAGCAGGGAGGAAAGAATATTGAATGAAAGACACTAAACACTTCAGCTGCTAAGAACGATAATTTATTGCCAATCTGAGCATCAGGCTAAGCAGGGCAAATAAACTGACAATAGTAAGTGCTTTTGGAGGTAGAAATTGCCTCATTCAGGGTATTCACTGTGTGGGACACATAAATTCTACCAGGATAAATGCACAAAGAGCGATTAATTAGTAGTGGCAAGATATTCATGCATGCACTGTCCTTAGGCAACCCAGAAAAAGTATTAATCAGCACATTGCCCAATTATTGGCAGATAACTCCTAGTATGTGGTGGCTTGCCATTTCAGCTAGAAAATGCATTGTCCCTCTGCTTCCCTGTAAAAATCATGGCTTTTGCTGTGTTATGTGGTTCACAAAAAATACCTCATGTTTTTAAGCAGCAAAGGAGGTTAGCTCAAAGGCACATTGACATGAACATTTTTTGGTATTGCTGCAAGCCTTTCAAGACACATTAGTCCTTACAGAAGCTGTGTCCGTCTTTCAGATATCTCACCTAGGTTAGGCAGCAGCAGGTAAAAAAAGATTAGCTCAGTATTGAGCTGGCAGTTGATTTGGTGTACAGCTGTGTGCTCTCCAAAACAGAGCACGGTTATCAGGGAATATGTGCTCCAAGAGCACATGCTGCACAGGGAGGCAAGGTAAGTGTTTTGGAAGTGGCCTTGCTGGTTGCCACCAGCACTCCCCTTTCCCACAATTTCCTGCATTTCCCCATGCTGCCTAAGAACAAGAACACCTGACTTCACCTGCTTGCAGAAGCCCCACTGTCACTCAAGCCTTTCTCTGCATGTTTGGGACGTCCCACATGCCTGTTGGTATCTTTCTCTCTCTGGTGGGCACAGATGCAGACCAAGTGCCATGCCTGCACCAAGCAAGTCGGAGGGATTTCCAGTGTTTGCAGTGGGTCTTGGCACTGCCAAACCCATGCTGCTGTCCCGTGGGAACTGGAGCTAGCTGTTGCTTTTGAAGTGTGATGTTCCCACTGCCTGCACGCAAGTGTTGCTAATGATGGTGAAGCCGAGCAGTTTGCTCTTTCTCATCCAGCTTCCAATACCAAGGGAAAGATAGGAGATTTTCAAATAGAGGTTCAGATGACGCAAGGAAAATGATCTTTTTTTTTTTCTTTCTTTTTTTTTTTTTAAATGGGAAAATTAGAAAGAAGTTGAATAAATGTGTTCAGAATTGAAGGGAAAAAGTATTTGTAGCTTTTTAAATTATTATTCTCTTAAAGGAGTAGCTTTTTGTAGTTGCTAAAAGTAATAGCTTGTGTAAAATGAACTGCGTGTAAATATTTTTAAAAAGTAGGAAAAAGGAAAGATAAGGTACTTCAGAGTTTATTTTGGAGTGGCATATGCTTTGCAATGTGCATTAGGCATGCATCGGTACCTGCCTAATGCACCCTGTCATGGATTATTGCTCTTGCATAGTTTGAACGTCTTCCAAGTCCTTTTGAATGACAATGAGATGCTTTGTTATATAGACATCAGGGTAATAATCTGAATGCAGTTTGAAACTCCAGCATAGAGAGGTACTTGGATACGAAGCATGTGCGCCTCGTAATAGAATTGAACAACAGTTACAAACCATAGGAAAATTAGCAGGCAGTTGTGTATGTAGATGGAAAAATTAGGAAATACTTCTGGAATAATTATAGTCTGGCAGAGACTGCAGGAAAGATTTTTAAATAGGCTTTTCAGCATATAAACAGATCTTTTCTACAAACATTGCTAATCTCTTTCTGTTCCTACTTAGTCCTTGCTATGCAGATAAGACTTGTCCAACCTGTTACTCGGTACATGCTGTTATGTAAGTGGAAAACTCAAAAGAATAGGAAACCTTTTCATTTGTGCATGATTTGTTTGCTGCTAATTCCTATGAAAGTATGAAAGAATTTAGGTCTTTAATATTCTTTAATTTTTTCTTAATCTCAAATTAGTTACGGTACTGTCCTGTTCCTGTCGTAGCACGTTAGGTCTGATTTAGTCAATTGCTTAGGAAGGATTTTACACAGAGAGTATGTTTCACAAAAAATATTACAGATTTGCTCATGTGATTAATAGGTTGCAGGGGGTTGAAGATTCAGGGGGCAGAATTGCACATATCCATGTTTTTGAGACAGTTTCGAATGCTCATATTTGTAGGTTTTGCTTTTGTTATGCTTCATAGCAAATTAAACCACTGATAGCATTTGATGTGTAGTTTATTCTTTAAACAACTTCAGGTTTGCAGTCACAAAAGGAACAAATGTGAAGGCTGATGTTACGTTCCTTTTTACATTGGGCTTTATTTGTGTTAAGCTGTAGGGCTTCAGGAGTGCACGTAAGTCCACAACTAGGATGGTAGCAGAGGGTAGAAAGGAGGACCCTTCCAACAGTGCAGGAAATATGAGGTGACAGGCTCTTGGGCTCTGCAGCGGTCTTGCTGCCAGCCTTGCAAACTGTCTGACAGCATTTAGGAAAGGCTGGGTGAAATCAAGTCTTTGAAAAACATAGGGGTTTTTTAGAAGTGTTTAAGGGAACAGGCTTACATGCTTTACAATGGTATGGATGGTTCTGTTGCCTTAAGAGGAGAATTGACAAAAAGATAAGTTGTGATGTATGTGCATGTATTTGTGTGTCATGCAAAGCAAGATAAAGTGATGCTGAAACTGGTGCTCCACCCGCATGACATGCTGTGGGAAGTGTGCAGGGCCTCTGTGGAGAAATGGTGCTGAAGTTGAGCTGCGTGTGAAATGAGGATGTGATGCAATAGATGTAGGATGTGGCACCTGTGGACCGCATGGCAATGCGGCTGATGGACTTAGGAGCTGCGTGGCAGAGCATGGACAAGGTCAGCTGACAGCAGGTTCCTATGGAAAACTAGTGACATATTCACTCAGCTGGATGTACAGGGATGCTAGCTATGTGAGGAGGAGTATTATCTGAGAAGAGATTTAAAATGCAGACACATGAAGCAGCTGCTCACTAAATATTTCAGTTTCCTTTTTACTAACTATATATCTTGTTAAAATTCTTCTTTGGTGTAGTGGAGAACAGTAATTTTTTTTTTTTTAATGGCGTTTAGGAAGCCAGTTCTATAAAATCAGTGAACAAAAGGCACATCCACTTGAATCAGTTTAATGTAGTCTTATCATGGAAAATTTATTGCATTTGACTTCTTGCACCTGCAGTAAGCATTTATGTATACTTGAAGAACTGAGGTAGAAAAATAGATTGTAAGACTTGAATCCTTGATTTAACTTGCAAAATGATTTCACATGGAAAATTAAACATTGGTTTTTTTCTAAAATGTGTAGCTGATATCATCTAGATTTTTTTTTTTTTTTTTTACTTTGGTATAACCTACTTTTTTCTTAAGACCTTTTAACTGAGATAGTTCTTTGAAAGGCTTAACATTTTTATGAGGACCCTGGGGAAACAGTAACTAGGTTGGGGGGGACCACTGGGCTTTGCTTTACTGAGTACTTCTGTGCTAGGTCAGGAATAAAGTGTTTGGACAGTTCGTGTGAAGAAACAGTAGGTCTAAGCAATCATGGTTTCATTTCCTACAATCAGGAAGATGGAAATATGTGTGTGAATCAAAATATTGTAATTGTGTGAAAAAATAAATTAAAGTAGGTCTGGGAAATCAATATTAAAGGCAAAAACTTCTTCTTGATCCCTTACTTGATTATTTGGCTCTTTCTCAACCAGTACTAGTTTGCAACAGCCTTTTTACCTAATCTCTCAGATCTCCAAGATTTGCCACTAAAAGACACTCTTTTGGAGCCCATTTTAAAGAAACAGAAACCTGATTTCATTTTTACATTCCACTTCTTGTAGATTGCTACTGTGAATGCACAGTTCTCTTGCTGCCTTTAAACCTATTACCAATAAATTGATTGTACTGAACAACAACAACAACAAAAAAGGTATTTCAAGGCAAAAGCGAATGAACAGGTAGGATAGGTCTTATATAGAGTAGAAAGTAGGTTTTACCCTATGCATTTTCCCAGGCAAACCTGGAACAGTTCATCCGAGCTGCTGGATTTCTGCCGCTGAGAGGAGGAATTCAGAGGCGGATGGGTACGGTGGGAGATTTCATGCAGCACTTCACTGAAGAAAGCCTTCAGATTGATTGGGCAGCAGCTGATAACCACTGCTGTCTATTCAAGTATGCCTTATCAGCGTTGGAAACAGTGATACTTTGCTAGTGGTGGGTGAGTTGATAAAACATTGCAGTCATGGCCTCTGTGTTTCCGCTGGAAAACACCTTCTCACTCTGCTGGGCAGTCGTGCACACACATGCATGCAGCAAAAGACTATCCCTGCTCTGAAAGGCTTGCTGCTTACCACATAGTAGTTACCCTGTTCCTGTGCTCATATAACTGACTTAGAGCAGTAACAGAAAGATTTGGCATAGCTGAAGCATAATAGCTGAAGCAGTGCACTAGAGCACTAGAGGATCCGGCCGGGCTTAACAAAACTTGAGTTTTGGCACTCTTCCACCGATTTTACGTCAGTCACATCATTTTCCTGAGCTGGGGTTTGTAAGCCAACACTGGAGTTAGATTTATTTATGTGTCTCAGGCTGACTTAAACAACTGGGAGAAGTGCACGATTGTTTTTATTATGAGTGGCATGTAGATAATCAAGAGGGAGAAACATTGTGGGAGGGGATAATGCTGCAGGGCAGTCTGTTCCTGAGTGGTGAGAGTTGTTCCTGAACACTGACTTATCCGAACAAATGCCACTGTGCTGCTCTAACGTGGCTGCATTTGAGTTCATTTATACATTCTTAATTCACGGCAGTTGCTAAGTTGCTTTACCTCTGTTTTCGTCGGGGGGGGGGGGGGGGGGCGGCGGGGGACACCCACCTTGCAGCAAGCTCCAGGTGCTGCAGAGGCAGGGTAAGTACCACTGAAACAGTTACTTAAACAGCAGCTGATGCACAGTAGCTTGTTACCCTGCTGCCTGCGCTTGCCCTGTGGCAAATTGGGAACAATACAAGGTTGCTTTTTGTTGATGGGAGACTTTGACTTTTTAAATCCATAGAAATAGGAAAGGGTCACTTGTGAGAAGAGGTAGATCTTTATCGTGTGTTCAGGGTGGTTTGCATGTGAAACAGCTGGTTTAAAAGGTGAACTCTGGCTACAGGAAGATTTATCTTAACCGCAGGAAGTTTTTAACAAAATCAGACTGTAGGTAGCACACTTAAGTAGAAGACTGGTTACTTTTTCAGAAGGCTGTCTACTGTGATAACAGTTCTTTTGCAACCCTGAGTTACTACGGTACATCTGTGGTTACTTAAACACACACTTTCCCTAGTGAGATTTGATCCTAGGTCACTTCCTTTTCAAGTTACTTTGCATCTATGTTGTATTGTAATGTTTAGACTGGGTGGAGCGAGATCAGCCCTGATCAGCCCTGGAAAGTGACTGCGCCTTGCGTGAATGTGTTTTTCGACTGTCTCTATCATCCTCCTCCTTATCTGAGGAAATCAAAATGAGAGTACATCACTAGAGATAATTTCTCCCTTGCTCATTGACACTTTTTTTTGGCGGGTTTCTCAATGTCTGGCATTATTCTGGAAGAAGAAACCCTGGATAAAATTCTGTGACTTACTTCTCTGAGTCTTTTTCCTCTCTTGTTTCCTTATTACTTCCTCACATCATTTTTGCATTAATTTTATAGAGGCATGCATGACACTCGGTGAGGGCTTTGTGACAAATTTTTTTCATGTGTTATATTTGGTAGAAGTCTGGGCTTTGATCTGGAAATGTGTCACAGTTCTTACGTAGGGAGCTCTGCTGGCTTTAGGAAGGCAGGTAAAAATATGTTCATCTTCATGGGTATAAGTACTAGTAAGGTTGCTATCCTAGTGTGCATGGCACTTGGTAGGTAAAAACACAAAAAAAGAATAGCCATTTTTTGTGGGAAAGGTGACTTATAGGCTTTTAGAGATATCTTTCCATAGCTATTGATAATATGTTCTTCATAAGTGGAGAAAGGTTGCTTCTGGGGTGTAGCTTTATATGAGATGTCATTGTATGTGCATATGACATGTTGATCAGAAATGACCCTCTATGGACAGTATTTTAAATGCAAAGTTGACTGCACCTTCTGTGTAACAGTCCTTTTTCTGCATTCATTTTTCATAGAACTCTCTTGAAAGAAAAAAAAGTAAATTGAATTCTTGTGTTGGTTGTCATACTATGCTCTACTGAAAAAAAAATATTGCTTTGTTTTGTGTTTGTTATCTTAGAATAATAAGCATGTTAGAGTTTCTTTAAAAAAGAAAAAAGACAATGTCAACTTGGGAAACAGGCTTTTCAGGATAGGAGAAGGGAAAAGAGAAGAATGGAAGGATATAAAACCATCCACCAAGTATATGCTCCTCTGTAAACTAGACAAACCTATTTTAGCGATGTCTTTTACCTGCTTGTCCACTTAACATCAGAATCTACCTGTTTCTGGCTGTTTCTTAGGCAATACAGATGAATTTCTAAGCAACATAGTATATGCAAAGAGTGGTGAGTTACTACAGTAAGTCTGTGCATAGCAGTTCCCAAGATGTTTACAGCCATCAGGTATGTTAAGTGAAAAGTTCTGTTCTGCTCATGTGAAAAGCGTTTTGTGGCCTTGAACCAACAATATTTCCTAATTGGTTCAACTCAGCTGCCCTTAGCTTGATTCAATCAGGCAGTTTGTGTCTTTTGGTCTTTTGGTGGACCTGCTGGGCCTTAGAAGGAAGGTAAAATCTTGCTGATGCTTGCTCTGTCATGTAAAGACACTCAAGATGGTGGTGTGAATGCAGACGCTCTAGGCTGTGTTATGCAGCATGGCTGTTCTCACTGGAAAATAAGCTAACATGGAAGGAGTTTGCCTCAGCACAGATGAACCATTAGGAAGATAACATCCAAGGCTTGTCATAATGGGGCCTAAGCTAATGCAAGATGAATAGATGATAGATGAATGATAGTTGAAAACGAATGATAGATGAAAATGCGAATGTGGTCCTGCAGTCACTGTGGGGATGGATGGTGCTTAATGAAGGCTACGCTAGGAGTCTTCTAAGAAGTCCCTTCTAAATAGCTTATGAGCTTGCATGCTGAAGCATGTCTTGGGAGGGAGGGCAGGAAGTGCTTAGAAATGGTGTGAGTGTGGGACCACTTGAAAGAAGACAAGTAGAATGGAATGAGATAAGAATGTGAATTAGCTGCATGACCGCTGTGGGGGCAGCAAGAGGAACAGAGTGGCTGGCCTTTGAAATCTGCTTTTCCTGTGCTTTGACAGTAGATGTTTTCTCTCTGAGCTAAACTTCCAAGCAGACCCAAAGTTTACATGCTGGTAGAAAGGCTACACCCCATATGTTTGTTGATAGTGCCAAGGCCTTGTATTTACTTCCAGCAGCCTTTGATCTAGAAAGGCATGATGTAAGTACCTTTGAAGGGTAAATGTCTTTTCTGTTTGTGCGATTGTTTCCTCAGGCCTTTTTGCAGACAGGTCTTGGGGTGATCGTGGGTGACTCAGAGTCCTCTCCCTGTTAGAGCAGGATCTGCTCAGCAGGGAATGCCGTTTTTCCAAACAGACTGATTCTCAGACAAAGCCAGGATGTAACACACTGTCAGAGGGATCTGGGTGTGCATTTCTTGAAGTACCAGCTGAGCTTAACCAGATAGGTCTTGAGTCTGAGAGCGTGCTGTGGGAGCACCTCTGGAGGCACTTGGGTCTATGTGGAAATGTTTGCTCAGCTGTGCAACAGAGGAGCGTAACTGTGTTAGTGACAGACTGCAGTCTCCCATTTTGATACAAAGAGTGAAGTTTAGAATAACTCATTCTTCAACTGTCGCCTCTGCAAAGTAACCCCAGTCATTTGGGCATGTGTCTGTCGGCATCCTGACCAGGCTAACTTTTTGATCCTTGCTGATGAAGTGAGAAGAGACGTGGATGGGCTCCTCTTGCCTGCAAAAGGTGCTCATATGTAAGCTCAGTCTTGTCACAGTTTGGTCACCACAACCAAGGCTGCTTGGTGTGCAGCTGTGAGGGGGCTCTGGGATCCTGGGGAGTTAGACCTGCACTCGGGTCCCATCTGAGGTTTGCACATCTAGAGCTGCTCTGTCAGTGCTGCAGCCAAGGCACCAGCAGCTTTGTCTGAATCTTTCTGTGCATACTCAAGTACTGAAATAGCACTCGAGTTGCAGATCTTTACTCACCTACCCCAAAAGACGTATGTGCCGTCAGGGCTGAAAGGCAGTCGGACCACTCACTTGGCTTGGGGAAATCCTGAGATGTGTGCCTGATGAATTAGGCTGCTGTATACGGAACGCCTTGTCTCTAAGAGGCGAAGTGGTCAGGATTTTTCATTGCACATACCCGGTGATTTAAATTTTTCACATTTCCTCCTTTGCCTGCCACATCCAGATCAAACAAAGCCTTAAATTCATCATCGTTCCAACGCCTTGTCTGCTCTCCTTGTAATTACATTTCACATATCCACACCTTCTTAGAAGCCCTCCTAGTATATTTGCATTTAGATGGAGAATGACAACTTTCGTGTTCCCTGTGTAACTTATAATTAACACCTTTTCTGACAGCGTTCTATTAACATCAGCGTACATGGGGTGAAGTTGAAAGCCTGGGTTTCTTTAGAGAGACTTCATTTCTGCAGCATCACGAGTGGGGAGACTGCCTATTGGTTTGTTCAGGTGCTTCAACTACAGCAACATAGTTAAGTGCTGTCATTGAAGATGACTAAGTGAAGATTGTATAAACGGAAGTAATTGTCACATTTCCAAATTTTCGAAGTTGCTGCTGTATGTGGCTGTTAAGTGAGGCTGGCCCTCAGCAAGAGCTCCTGCTTTTTGTTGGGAGCATCTTTCTGCTAACAGGCTCTGACTATGTGCTGTATTCTGGCCTCTTGGGGATTCACCACTTTGGGAGGGGGTCATTTGTTGGTGTTACGTATCCATACTGAGGCTTTCTTGCCTCTTGCAATCAAAAGCTTTCTGCTTGTAGGGTAAATGGTGAGTCTGTGGAGACTGAGGAACAGTCCACTTGGGTGTGAGAGCTCTTGTGACTGTGGAGGGGAGGAGGAACAGGATGCCCTGCTGCTTAGGGGAGCCTTGCTGCTTAGGGGAGCACTGAAGCTTGGAGCACTCTTGTTGGAAGCATTTTTGGCTGGAGAGTGCCACACCTTTTTTGAAAATATCCAAGGCCTGTCTAGTGCAATATTGCTATAATGGCTTTCATTTACAACTAAATAAAAGTTAGATTTTAAACATTTCAGTGCATGAGGGAAAATCCAAGTCATAAACCTTTCATTTGTTTGCCTTTTTTGAGTAGGCAGAGAAGAGGTTGTTATCGTCAATTGCATCTTTTCACAAATCTTTTTCCTCTTTTGAGCCTTCAATGGTTTGTAGACCACAGGCTGAGAAATACTCCTCCGAATCCTGGGGTGTGTTTTTAAGTGCATAGCCATTTGAGGATTTGGGGTTTTTAGACTCAATTCTGTGAAGGGTTTGTCGTGTTTGAAGAACATCTGAGAGTTCCCATTCCCGCAAAGTCACTGGGCGCTGCAGGGACTCAGCTCTTCTCAGGAAATGTTCAGGCTTACTCCTGGGAACTGCTCGACAAAGAAAGGCCTATTGATGCTGAAAGGAAGCAAAAACCTTTTAATGGCTGAGTAATGAATATATTTTTAAACTTGGCAACAGCAATAGGAAATGAATAAGTAAGACTTTGAACCCAAAGATTACTGTGGAAGAGGCAGAGTGAGAAGATGCTTAAATGTTACATAGGTAGAACTGACTTTTTTCTGGCAAAAGACAACTTAGCTTCTACTTAAGCAAACTGGCAGTTCTCTGCTGCCTGTTATAACATCCCAGCCATTCTCCACTTCAATTTTTTGGTGTAACCTAGAGGGCTATGTATTTAAAACATAGGAAGAGGTGTATTCAGCATCATTTTTCATATGGTTTGAAGGAAAGCTTGCGGCAGTACTGGATTTTCTTGGAAAATTAATTTTGTTCAAAAATATTTGTCAGGAGGTTTCTTAATCATCATGGGCCGTGAGGATTGATGGGCCCATCATATGGATGGGCCCATCATATGGATGGGCCCATCATATGGATGGGCCGTGAGGCCTTGGTTTCTTGCTCAGCAGCTTAATGCTGCTATCATACAGTCAGTAAACAGGGCTGGATAGACTTGATGAGTTGAAGGAGCTAGAATAAGCGAAAACTTGAAAAACAAATTCCAACTCATATTTCTCCAGTGTGAAAACATGTATTTTTGGAAAGCATATACCAAAGCTGGTTGATGTTGATGTGGAAAATAATTGACTAACTGAACCATCTGGTGCACTTCTGCCATATGTTTTCCTCTTATCATTTGTTTCTGTTCAAACTGTGTATGTTCTGTGAAATAGTGTTTGATGTGAAACAGAACTTAAAAATATCCAACAAGTCACAACTTGACTATGTTTCCATAAAGGAAAGGAAGCAAAGGTTGGGACGAGGCATTTTTGATGCTGTTTGGTATTAACTTTAACGTCATCTTTTCATCTGCTTGTCTTACAGTCGCTGTCAGGCAAGCTGCTTAGGTGATACAGTGTGAGAGCCAAGCACATCTGTAATGCTCGGTAACTTTCAATGCCATGCATTTATCCACATTTCTTTTCAAGCTGATGGGCTGATGAATGAAACTGCATATTTAATCTTTGTAGATGTGATCCTGGTTGTACAAATTGGTGGTGATAATTCTATGGAGACTTCTGAAAGTCTAGTCTCTAAAGCAGTAGAGCCAGAGCGCTGCAGCGAGGCTGTTACAGTGCATCCATGTGATTTCTGTTTAATCTTTTTTGGGGGCGATGTGTCTTGCCTTGAAATTAAACAAGAATATGTCTCTCAACCTTGAGAAATGTTGATCAGCAGCTTCTCATGATAAAAAAGAGTCCACTTTAATGGCAAAACAGCTTCAATAAATTTTTTATTTCCTGCAGTTGTACTAAAAGGAAATGTTCTCTCTTAATGTTTCGGAGGAAGAGGGTCTGCGTACAGAAGGAAGCGAGTGTCGTTTGTGTGTTTGCTTTTTAGCCGTTCTCCACCCCCTTCCCTGCTGCTGGAATAATTCCTTTTGGGAGCCAGCAACAGATCTTATTACAATTAAAACTAAAGCAGATTTTTATTTTCATTTCATTATCATTCAGAGAACACACAGGACAGGAGGAGAGGCAGAATTTCTTCCTGTGCCAGTCTATTTTTTTAAAACGTTGTCATGGGCTGGATTGTCACATATCAGCATTTGAGACTCTGTAGTAAGGATTGTCACGTCACTGAGAGTGGCTTCAGAGCACGTTGGTATTTTCATGGTTTCTGTTACAGATCCAAGCCTGGATGATGTCGTGGGTCAGGGTGTATGCTTTGCTCAACTTTCTGAACCAAATCTCTTATTACCAGAGTCAGTGGACTACCTTCTCCAGCATGCTTTGAGCCTAGGAATATTTTACTGTTTCAGTGTGTAGCAAGGCATGACTTGGGTTTTTTGGGGGCTGGGTGGGGGGGATTTGTGCATGTGTTTACTTCTTGTGGAGCATGTTTGAAGATGATCAAGACTGAACTAGTATTTCAGGGCAGTCATTCAGTCTCATCTGCCTGTTTGAATGTACAGGGTATTTGGGCTTTCCTGGTGATACATCAGGTGTATCCCAGCTGCAGAGTGCAGCACTATTTTTAACTCTCCAATTTTGAATTGTTTCTACACTGAAGACAGATGGTGTGGGACCATGGAGTCCCCCAGCTCCCAGGCTCCCATGTGTTTGGCATGTTGGTGCTAAGCATGGAGGTCCAGTTTCCCAAAGCATTTCCACAAATCATTAAGGAAGAGCTTGGGAGTGGTTTTGGTTTTGAGGTTTTTTGAGTTCCCATTCTAGGAAAATCTAAATATCAAAGCTGCTAGTCTGGGGAGGCTGCTGAAGAACAGGAGCTGGGGTTCACCCTGAAGCTTTGGCAATAGCGAGGTTAGGGCTCTGTCCGTGCATGTGCGAGGGACAGCTTGCTGGAGCCTGGCAGGCGGCTTTGCTGCACGGGTTTCCTTTGATGGTGCCTGGCAGGCTGTGGAGACCTCCTCTCCTCTTGGCATGGGTCCACGCAGGGCCTGGCTGACTGTGGTTCTCCGATGCTTTCTGCCTGGCTTCCTAACACTGACTTTGGGGAAACTTTGCAGTGTTATGAGTTACAGCATAGCCCAGGTTTTCAAAAGCTTTGAAGAGCATATTGACAAATACCCTAAATGGCCAGGTTAATGGTGGACAGAAACAGTGTCTCCACAGATGTTGGGACTAGGATAACTACAGGCTTATATTAAAAAAAGTGGGCATTTCAGTAGACAGCAGACAGTTCTGCTCTGAATTAGGAATGCCATCTAGTACAATACAACTTGTTTTTAAATAAAAGCCCCTCAGTATGAGATGAGGTAATGTGCGTGGAAACTTGACACCTACATGATGAAGTATACCAATTAAAATGAGGTTTAGCTGTTGTCTTCAGGTAGTTTAAGGGCTTGTCTGTAACTTAGAGAAGGGAGGGCTGGTGCTCTCAACTGCTTGACCAAATAAGTACCTACTTGGTGTTTACTCCCTTATCCCTCTGCTTTTAAAACTGTACCTCCTTCTGTGCACTGAAATTGGAGAAAAACTCAGAACAAAAATTGGTTTGATCCGTTTCAGAAAGGGAGGCAGAGGGTGGATGGCAATCCTGAACAGCAAAAGGGAGGGGAATGACCCCTTGCCTGGCTGAATGGGTAGTCAGCTGTGCATGGCCAGCAGCCTGGGCCACTAGTCACTGTGACAGCACAAAGAGGTCTGCAGTAGTAACAACGCATGACTAACCTCGCTGAGCAGTGCCTGATAGTCTTGTACGTGTGAGAGCATCCATGTCCACTGGGCTGTCCTGGAGCAGGCACGTTCGTCTTCTTTTAAACCTGCAGGAACTGGCATTGTGGCAAAAAGGCGGTGTCCCTTCCCCTCCCCTCCGTCCCTCCTCTCTTTCTCTTCAAACACTCTTTAGAAAGAATTTATTGCTGGGAAGAGAGCTTGGGGTCAAGGAAGGTTCAGGGAAAGAAAAGGCCTTTAGAAGGTATTACAGCTGCTGTTTTTGCAGCAAGCGGCATGTAAGATGTTTTACATTCAGTGTTGGGATACATATAGGAAAGATAGCTACTTCTCATCGTAAATATTATTGTTGAAAGAGACAAAAGTTACAGTTGTTTAGGGTTTTCCTTTTGTTTTAATGTAATCAGAACCTCTGAGCAAAACAGCTTGATTGCTTTGAATGTGGATGCTTGCCAGCCTAGAAATAGAAGGATATCCGTAATCCACATGGATGTAGCACAGTGTTTTAGTAGAAAACAGTTTGCAGGGTCATAACATGTGGGTTTTTCTTTTAAGTGTGGGGTTGGGGTTTGTTTTGTTTTGTTTTTGTTTTTATTGCTGCTGTTAGTTTTTAAACTACTTGCAAGTTATGGGCTTCTCTTGCTCTAAGTTGAGATCTAGTGAGACGTTTACACCAAGGCATAATGTAAAACAAGAACCCTGATCGGCCAGCGCTGACAACAGATTTTATCCTGGAGAGAAAATAAAAATAGCCCACAAGGTTTTCCCCCGTTCTTCCAACATATCAGACTGATGTTCTGCTTGGCTCCTTTCCAGTAAATTTTTGCTTGTGCATGTATGTGCACATAAGTGTTCTGTTTTGTCTTAATAATTAAGATTTGATGTTATTGTTAAGAGAGTTTTTGGTAAAGAGGATGAAATATATGAGTAGTAATATTGTGCTAATGCTTTGGTTTATGATTAACATTTATGAACTCAAATAAACTTTTAATATTTGAGGGTTGTTTGTTTTTTTGGGGGGGTTGTGGGGTTTTGTTTTGTTTTGGTGGTTTGGTTTTTTTGTTTGTGTGGGGTTGGGTGTTTTTGGTTTTGTTTGTTTGGTTTTTTTAAAGGTGCAGAAGCTGAACCTTGTTGAGCTGATGTATAGTGTCCAAATGATGACTTCTCTTTATTTTGCCAGAGGTTTGCTCATGTGTGCCCAAGGTCAGGCCTGTTTTGCACAACTGAAGAATGCACTCTCGTTGCCCAACACAAAGTCCATTGAAACGGATAAGAAATTTTTTTGCCTATTTCAGTGGTCTTTGGCTCACCCTCCTGCTCTGCGAGTTGAAACAACTGAACAAAACACAAAACTTCTCGGACAGAATTTCCACTTGTTTGTTTCGCAGCAGAGTCTCACTGTGGAGTGATTCAACCTCTCAGAGCTCTTCCAGCCAGGGAGATACACATGTGGTTATGCTGATATTTGTGGATCATCACTAACGCTTTTCAGTCTTGGTTTACTGCTGATAGTGGCATGCTGTTTTGTATTTTCCTGCAAGAATAGTAATCTGAATAGTTTACAGCTCCTGCCCTTTTTACCCAGCAACCATAGGAAAAAACCTGTTAATACTAAGTCATGTTCTGTATAGGTTTATCATACAAAGGGTGACCACAGATGAACGTGTGGATCCCCACTGACTCCCCACGTCAGCCATCTGGCATGTGGAAATTATTCCTGGCTTATTAACTGGATCCATCTAAAGTATTGTGTGTATTTTTTGTTTAAGAAAGTTGATCTACATTATCTCCTTGTTAATAAATCTTATGTGAAGAAGCTAACCAGGGGAGCAAATTTTCGATTACTGCTGAAAACTAGACAAGCAGGGGGTAGTGAAGTCATTACGAGATAGGATGCTTGACTCTAGTGGTGTGTGGAGGCTGTTACTCAAAGTTCTCAGTGCTTTATAGGAATGGCCACTACTACAGTAGTGCGCCTTGAAAGATCTCAAGTATTCAAATACTACTGCATGTGCCTTACTAAATAATAATGCAGATTATAAAGTGATGTGATATGCTCTAATAGTGATGCTAGAGTTTTTGAAAGGTAACTGAGGTTCTTAGAGAGGTTGGGAATTGGTCTCTTAGAAGAGAAGTTACTCTTTTAGTCTTGACAGCGTTCCCCAAGAGACTTGTGTTGAACCTCATGGCTTTTATATCTTTCTCTGTCCCCTCCGAAAGAGGCAAACGATCTCTTACCTGGGAAGATAAAATGAGATTGGCTTATTTTAAAATAATTTGTTTTAAAACAATCTGTTTTAAAAAGAGATGGATTCGCTGTGGCTTTTGTCCTTATGTATTGCTTAGATGAGCATTTTAAACCACTTTCATTTCTTACCATCTTGGGCTTCAGCAGAGAGCTATGCCAGCTCAACAGCTTGTCTCCGGGAGGCCTGGATCTGAAGTGTGCCACAACAGTCTGTGAATTGCAGTAGCAAAATCTATTTTGGGGAAGCTAGCACAGTATCTGTGTGTGCTGTGTATTCCAGCCAACACCATGAGTAATTTAATAAGTACTAGGGAGAAAACAAACAAAACCAAGTATGTATATTTAATGTTGCAGTTGTATTAAAAAGTACTGTGTAGGTCTGAGTGCTTGGCATTCATGGTGTGGATCAAGACAGAAATAGTAACAGGGTGGGCTGAGATGTCGGCTGTGTTGTGCGGACCGAAATGTGTACGTGTATCGAAAGACACAAAGTGGGAGAAGGAGCTTTGCTCTCTTTAACACAGTTGTCACACTTGTAAAAAGTAGATCCTCTTTGTGTCTTTTAATTTCCTGTATGTCCCTCTGTCTATTGAATGATGAAAATTATGGCTGAAGAACTGACACAGGGAAAAACATGACTGGGAAAACAGCTGATGCTCAAGGAGGAGTTAAAACTAACTTAAAATTGTCCTTTTGTACCTTCACCATTGGACTGAATACTATTGTTAGGCTCAAAAACATACTTGGTGGTAGCTTCAAAAGGATAAAGTCAAGGTGGGTGGGGGAGAGCTAGAGCTGAGCACCTGGTTGCAGTAACAGTCTTGATTAGTCCGAAAACATCAGAAGAGCTCCTTGCAGGAGAGTTGTATGATTTGTTAAGGGAAGATACTGACTGTAGGGCAAAGAGGCTGGGAAATGGCAAGAAACGAGGACTGCCACCAAGGGCAATGGTTTTGTTCCTTTGCCTTCACCACTGTGTTGGCTTGAGTGCTTGTGCAGCCACGGGGGAAATGGACTGGGGACCGGTGGGGGAAGAGGAGCTGATTGATCCAGATTAAATCATGCCCATCAAAAAAGAAAAAAAAAGTTTGTTCTACAGTTGGTGTCGGTGTTCCTGACACTGGGCCATGGTGTCACAGATTGGTGAAGAGGAGGTTTCAGAGGTCTCTTTCATGCTAAAAGCCAGCGTCTTAGCTGTTAAAATCATCTTTTGTGGTTTTTTCATGCTTGCTGTTAAGGGAATTTTTTTGAAGTTTATATAAAAGATATTTACAGAATCATTTTTTACTTCCTGGAATGTTTGGAAAATGATGATTCATTCAGTAAAAATTTTCCAGATAACTTGAACAGATATGTTTAAAAAATGCTGTCAACTTGAAATGCATTCACTTAAAAAAATCATTCGCACGCATACAATTCCAAGTAGTAGATGTAGCCAAGATTGTTTCTAGTTTGCCTTATAATTCCTCCTCATTTTTTGTCTTCTCCTATATCTGGCTGCACAAAGCTTTCCTGGCACACAGAGGGCAACTGACCAACTAACTGATTATAGATATGAAATTGCTCACATGCAAAGTGACATCAGATGCAGAGAGGAAATGCTTCTATTATATATGGTTTGTAACAAGGATTGTGTATATTTACTGAATCAGTGATCTGTGATTCCCTTTTTTTTTTTTTTTTTTTTTTACATTGTTTGCATCGTTTGCAGAAGTGGAGTACATAGAGCTTACTGGAAACTTCTGTTTTGCTATGTTTGGAAACAGTTCAGCACTAACAAAGTTGGAAACTATTTTAAATGTGCACAGTCTAACCCCTGAATATGTCTTTCTGTCTTAGTGGCACAAGTATTTTCTTGCTGCTGTTCCATATATGGAAATTTGCCATCAGACAGTGTCGTTTTCCAGAGCTCATGTTGAGTCGGGAAACCCCCTCTGCAGTAGTCAGACCTCTTGGTTAACTATTACAGCAAAGCCAGTCCTCTACCTCTCCTTTATGGATGATTAAACTTTCAGGAGATTACTATGTGTGTGGTATTTGAGAAAATGTCACTGGTGGGGAAGACAAGGCTCTTCCCTTCCAAACTGGGACACTTGAGAAGTTGAGTGTACTAAGAAGAATGTAGGAATTGTATGTATGCAGTAGACTGTGCAGTACAGTAGAAATAGGAGAGGAGAGAAAAACCTGCATCCACATACTATGCCTGTGCAGTAGAGTAGAAATAGGAGAGAAGTACACGCATGCACATATTATGCCTGCATGCTTTTTCTTCCCAAATGTCCGTAAATATTACAGCAATAGATTCCCCTATTTTGCAGTAGTATGTCACAGAGGAGGTGTAGTTTAAAGAATCTGGTTTTCCATGAAGTCATCCTGCTGTGCATGTGACACAGCTTTATTGCTCTTTTGATGTGGGGCTGGTGGAATTGAGTGCATGCATATGTGGTTGAGGAGGAACAGGGGGATTCGACCTGGTGTTTTCCAAATTTCTGAGACCTTCTCTTTAAATACATTTATGTGATTGCTTTAAATGCAACTACCTGGTTTGCCAGGTAAGCAGCTTTCCAAATGATCATTTAAAGTAGAGAGTAAGTTTTCAAGCCTGTTTATAAATTAGTCAAAGTTCAATCTCTGAAAGTGGCAACACCTTCAAAATAGTGGATTCATTTTTACTCTCAGGTGAAGAGTTGGGGCAGAAGTCTGGAGGAGAATAAGAATGGTAGTTTTCACACTGATCGTTGCAACTGGATTTGCCAGCTCATGCGCTTATTACCCATGTTGGCTTCTTCTCAATTGTTTCACAATTAAATGAATGGATAGTTTTTTCCCTTCCCACCCTTCTTCATGTATGATATCAGGAGTAGAAATCACTGAGAAGGATGCATGCTGTACATTGTACATTACATTACTATGTGGTACGGCAAATACTGGACATAACTGATTTGTGAGCTATAATCACCCTGTGGATTTCAAAATTACTTTCATGCTGGACGTTTACGGTTGTCTGAAAACCCTGGTTTCTGCACAAAGTAGATACTTCTTGATAACACTGGTGTAAAGTGTTAACGATCCTTACTTTCTCTCTTTCCTAAAGCTTGTACAACGAGGACAGAAACTTGCTGCGTATTCGAGAGAAAGAGAGGCGGAATCAGGAGGCTCTGCAGGAGAAAGACAAGTTCCCTGAGAAGACTCCCCTCTTTGCAGAACCCTACAAGGTAATGAATGGTAGGGGGGACGTGTGGTGGAGGGTGAGGAGGGAAGAGGGTTGGGGTGGAAGAGGAGAGCTGTGGCCTCTGCATACGGTATAGTAGACTTGAGCATGATACACGCAAACACAGCATCTTCCCATCTGCTTAACTTCAGTTCATCAGAGTATGTGCTTAAAGCTCTGTAGATAGTGGAAGCGCAGTACAGACTTTGGGTTGGGCAGATTCATTTGGGGCCCTCCTGTAGTCTGGGAGTTTGAGGGAGAGTGCTCAAGAGCAGCTTTGGCTGCCTGTCTGCAGCTTTGGTTGAAACAAACTCATCTGATGTTAGTGTTCCTGAAGACTGCAGGCATACCTGCAATCTTGGCTCAGAAGAGCTAATACTGACTAGAACAGTCCCACTTGCTTTGGAGAGACTGCATGAAGGATCAAGGTGAGCTGGCATAACTTCACTTGTGGTGATGCACGGTGATTAAAATGAGATCCTGAAGAATGTCTCTTCTTAAGCTGGATCTCTTTGAATGGGGGGTCCATGCTTTTTAAATTCCCCCTCTCTGTTCTTCTATTGCAGACTAATAAAGAAGATGAGTTGTCAAGCCGAATTCAAAACATGCTGGGCAATTACGAGGAGGTCAAGGAGCTCATCAGCAACAAATCCCATCAGAATCTCATAGGGATTCCAAAAAGTGTTGCTCCTCTGATCCCACAAGGAAAGCCTGATCGCCCATACTTCCCTGAAAAGACCAGCCATACGTTACCATCTTCATTCCACCGCACAACCCGCCATCCACCCATGGGACCTACGGTTGTAGCTCCTCCCCCTCCAAGCCACTCCATTCACTACCAAAAGGCACAATCAAGAACAGAACCAGCTTCAGGTTTGCACGCCAAGAGTCACAGCTTATCCAACAGTCAGAGCCAAGGTCAAGAACACAATCGTGGTGGCCAGGAAAGTCACACAGGTTTTCACCACAAGAGAAATGACAGACGTGCTGTTGGTGAAGGTCGTGCTAATGAATTGCAGGACTCCCTTTTGGCGCTTTCTCCATTGCTGTCATCTTTGTCTTCTCCAGTGGCACCTCTGTCACCTCTACATTCCAGCCAGCATATCAATTCCAGGTCACAGAACAGCAGCAAAAGTCATGGGGCGACCTACAGTCAAACAAAATCATCTCAGGACCTAGTGACAGGATCACAGGAGAAGGAAAGTCGGGACAGCTCAGCCGTTAACCTGACCAGCACCACTCAGCCTTCCTCTCAGACTTTTCCCCCACCTTTGCCATCAAAAACCAGTGCAATGCAGCAGAAACCAACTGCCTATGTCAGACCAATGGATGGCCAGGATCAGGCACCAGTTGAATCACCAGAGCTCAAACCTCTCCTGGAGGAATACCACGGAGAACCCTATGAAAAAATTTCAGATTTGAAGGCAAATGCAAAAGCCAAACTATCCAGATTGGAAATCCCTTCTGAGCCCATAGAGGTGAGTGCAATTGTTGGGGGGCTCTGTTTCTGGCAGGGTAAGTTCAGCTGTGAGAGAACAGGTCATCGAAGGGCAGAGACTACCAGAAGCAATGATGGCTGTGCACACGTTATCGTGTTTAGAAGGTGCATTTAGAGGTTGGCTTTTGCTGACCTGGGTGAGATACCTGTTTGGATGGTGAAAATGCAACGCTTGCTATGATTCTGTGGTTTTCTCAGTGAGGCCGCAGCAGCTTTTATGGTTAGAGAGACTGCTTCTGTTGCTATGATTTTTGTTTTGCCTGTAAAGGTTGTTGAAAAGGAGAAGGGGATATGCTGAGCAGGTTAAGTGGTGATGCACCTGCAGTTAGTACATGCAGAGTGTCAGTACTCAGTCTGAGTGCTGGTGGGTAGAGGCCCCAAATCCTTGCTGGATATTGGGACAGCTGACTGTGCAGCGAGTTCTGTGGTCACCTGGTAGGTTGAAGGTTTTGGGGTTTTGTTATAAGTGACTGCGAACACCACAGGGTTCTCCTAAGTAAGTTTGTAAGATCTCACTGTAGACCCTCGGGAAAGTATTAATGTGAACAAAAAACATCCTGTTGATTTCTGCCAGATGGATTTAGCCTAGCTTCCTTGGGAAGCAGGACACCATTCTGTCTCCTGCTTCATCAAATGCCTTTTGAGCAAGTTCTGAATGTTTAAGTAAATTTAACGCAGACGTGGAATTCTCAATGATAAGCAAGATCCTAGAAGTTCTGTAAAATTTTGCATTTGAGCAAAGAAGATATCCTCTTTCTTGTCCCAACTATGAGCAAAATGAGCAGAACTCTGCTATGTGCTTGTTCTTATCAGCAGAAGGCAGCCTGGGCAGCAAGCTCGAGCAAACCTTCATTCTAGTCACTACATTTGTGCTTTCTCTGCCAAGGACTGAGAGGGATGTTGCAAAAGATGTGGGATGGGAAGCTGCAGTTGTTGGAGTGAAGAGGTGGCAGTTGTGCCAAAGACCAAAATGTGTTGCATGTAAACCTTTGGGTAGTCCTCATCCACTTCTTCCTAATATGTATATTTGCTTGAGATTGAAACACTAGCTTCTTCATTTGCCCCCCATTTAAAAATGAATAAAGTTTTGGAGCTTAGATTTCAATCTTCAATTAGAATCTGCAATTTCAGTCTGCCGTTAGATTTCTGTCTTCAGGTGCTCTTTTGTCTTTCATTCTGCTCTTTTGGTCCTTTTCATGGATTGCTCTTTTCCAGGTTGAGACATTTCAATTGGTTGCAGCAAGGTTGAGTGCAGGCTATTGCAGATTAGCAGGTGCAATTGGGAACATAACGCTGTTGCTCTTGTACTACTTAAGTGGCTCTCTTGCCAGAGGGAACAAAACTTCTGAGAATATGGATTTTTTTTTTTTTATAGTTCTCCCTGCATCTTGAGTTGGTTAGAGATCATATGCAGTGTGTGGTAGAGACTGGTGCAGTTGAGCTGGGTTGGATTAATCCGCTCTAGCTTTCACTTGAGAGAAAAAGGAAAGGGCAGTGGTCAGAGTGAGTGGGAAGGCTTTTCTGAAGATTTCAGAAAGCATCTCTCACCTACGTTTGAGCCCTGCTGTGAAGTCCAGTGGCTTCACAAGGAGCTGGTGTGTTGTAGGAGACTATCAGGAAACTTTAGAGGAAGGGGATAGCTGGAATTATAATTGCTTCTTAACCAGGCTGTTAAGAAGTGGTTCTTTCCTTTATAATTATTTTGATACAGCAAGATTCCTTGCTGTACTCCATCTGTTTTTTCTTACCCCAAGACCATCTATCTGATTTGTCATGTGTGATGGAGGCAGAAGCCTTGGATTTCTCAGGCGTGTGTGTGTTTCTTCAGCCACTCAAGCAACTTGAAGCTCGCACTGGTAAAGCAGTGGGAGAGGAGGAGCAGCATTGTTGTGCACGTGTTGTTCAGCAAATGGACACTCTTTTTCGTTGTGCCCTTCGAAGCCTGTTGTTTCACCTTTACTAAGGGACCAGCACACTGCTGCTGCCTGCCTTGTGGCTCAGCCTCCTGCGCGTTCAAAGGCACTTGGTTCACAGGTACATTTGGCAGTTTTACCATGCTCATCCTTCAGCACTGAGAAGGATGAGCTATTGCTATGCCCTATGGCCTGTAGGATCCCACAGTGCTGACCTAAGGCAGCTGGGCAAGGAGAGCTATGGAGATAGTTTTCAGATTGTGTTTTGCCCTTGTAATAAAAAGGGAGAGTGTGGGTGCGGTCTGCTTTTCATGAAAAAGGGTGTTAATAAGCTGCAAATGGCTGTAGGCAATTTCTTGTGGAAAGTGAGATGAAATTGGCAAAATGACATTGTTGAGAAGTTGTGAAAATACTTTCATGCTGAGAGACTTTATTTGCTTCAAAGTAGGTTTGGCATTGGACGTCATACCTCAAAATTGAAATGCAGACCACAGTGCACTTCCTTCATTTGCCTGACCAGATATTTTACTCCTGGAGGGGAAGTAAAGCAGTGCAGGGCCTTACCTTCTGTGTTACCCATTCTTCATTATCCGTTGCCAAAAAGATAAAGGGCATTTCTGGCTTTAAAACTCTTTGCAATTCCTGGGGTTTGAGTGTAGGTAGTTTTTTGGTTGGGTGGGTGGGTTTTTTGGTTTTTGTTTTTTTTGGTGGGTTTTTTTCTTTTTTTTTTTTTGAGAGGGCATGCTTATTTTTCAGAAATGAGACTTCCTTGTTCTCTCCCAACTCTCCTGGTCCCATTTCTGTTTTCATCTTATCCCTTTTCCCATCCCCGTGCTTTTTATGTCATCTCATGTGTCTCTGGTTTAATATGGTTTTAGATAGGGCAGCATTAGCTATGATGCTGTATGCTGAATGAAACTTCTTTCTCACTTTCTGTTGAGCACAGGACTCTGAATCCAAATGCCCATAAAAATCCTACAGCTGCCAGAGCACAAGTAGCGTTACCCATGCTGGTGTAGGAGTGCTATTAGGTCTCTGGTGGAGTAAGAACATAATAAAAAGGGAAATTAAGATAATAAAAGAAATGGTTTTGCACAAACAAAACCCCCGGTTTTAATTATATGCTTAGTCCATTTCAAAGCTGATAGGTGAAACCTTTTGTAATTATGCTGAATGATCCTCATTTGAGGTAGGTATTTTTAGGCTGTGACCTCTGTTTTCTATGCATAGGCGTTTTGGATAATGGCTCTGTAAGCTCTAGTGAAAAATCCATTACTTCATTTTCTGCTTGTTTCAGGCTTGTCATTATCATATTTACTTAATTCTGTTTGGTTTCAATGATTAACATATATTTGATGATACAGTCTTTCAGTGCTGAAGCCTGGAGAGTGAAGAGGAAGAAACAGTGTGGTGCACACCTGGATATATTCCCTGTGTGCTGGATGTACAGCATGAGAGAGGTGATTGGGGAACAGGGCTGGGCTGGTTTGCTTTTAGGAAATATCCACTGAGGTATGTTGCGTGCAGGTGGAAGATTCACCCAAAGAAATGATCTTGGGAAGGATAATCAGGGGTTCCTTCTGCTGAAAGGTTGGCCCTCCCTTTTGTTTTTGGTGAAACAGGAGCTGCAGGGAGGGTCCTGCCCTCCCATGACCCTGACAGTGAATAGGTCTAGGCTAGCAGAAGCTCTGCTGTTCTTCCCTCTTCCTCTCAGCAACTGGGAGCATGGTTTTACAAATTTTATTTAAACTGCTCAGCCCCATTTATACTGAACAGCCACATGCCAGATACAGTTTTTCCCATGAGCTCCCTTGACATCATTTAGGAAAGCCATTTTTTCTACCACATGTTTTTTGGCTAATTGAATTTCTAAGGCATGTGTCACCTGCAGCTGTGAATTCATTATTGACAGCTTCTGTTCATGGCAACACTGACAAGTTAAGCCTTCCAGTCTGAATAGACAAGCAGATTCACTGTAGAGTGAATTAATCCACAGTGGATAACTGTGCAGTGACTCACTTTGCATTCACGTAAAGAAACTGAACAGCTCTTTCCCCTCTTTTCCAAATAAAAACCTTTGCTTTCAAACGTCATCCCTGTCTCTTTAAGGCATCTTTCTAAATTTATTGTGGGAAGACTTAAAAATATAGCATACGTGAAGCTTAGATGTATCCCTTCTCTTAATGTGCCAGATTTTAGCTCTTCCCCCAGCACCTTTTCATGTCTTTAGGAGAGCACAGCACCAACAGAGACCCTTGTATTACCTCCACTGGCAAAGACTGTGATGTCTTGAAGGGAATTGGCTTGACGGCAGGGACAAGAAGCAGTGAGGCTGGTTTGAGAGAGAATGTTTATAAATCCTCAAGCATTATTAAGGGCATAGTGTCTGGAGGAGTGTATAGCACTTGACGCTCACTGAAGATTTGGCTTTGTTTTCCTGGCAGTTTTATAAACGTTAGGGAGTAACTCCTTTTATCTCATGTAATGAGACCTCATCGGACTCTCCTCTTTCACCTACAAACTAGGAAAGCAAATAGGGAAGCAACCAATTTAAAAAACCAAAACAACAAACAATGATGTGTTAAGTCTTTTTGGTAACACTGTATTATCCTTGAAGCACAGGATACACAAAAAGATCTCTGTGTTCAAAGTGGGATTGCTGTCATAGAGCTCTGTTCAGTTAAAACATGATTGTTGCATAGTATATAGTAATGACTAAATACCTAGAAAGAAGTTTGGATGACAAAAATAAAAAGTCCATTCTAGATAAACAATTTTTCACTGACTTCTCCCCGTGGCAACTGAGCTTTTCTACTGGCAGGAGTGGTCAGACAGGTGAACCCTATAAACTAGAAATAAATATATTGCTTTAATCCTGTGTCCTTTAAAAATGAAAATCTTTAAAAATATGTATAGTACTGTCATTTGGTCTCACCTAGTGAATACAGAGTATTTAGCATTAAGCTACTGTTGTTGTCTTTCTACCAACCTTATATTTATTTATCATTTACTGACTAGAAGGGAGATTGGGCTTTTTTTCCTCTCCCCTTTGTATTCCTTTTTTGATTCTTTTTTTCTTTTTTCCCCCTGCTTTGCACCAAGAGAGGTAACAAGGTTACTTCTATCTCGTCTGCTGCCCTCTTTATAGTCAGAAGTGCCTTATGTGATTGGAGAAGGGTTTCCTTGCTTCACCACAAGCATTGTGTAAATTTGTCTTTTTGTTGGTGTGTGACTGCTAAAGAAGCAGATTAAACACAAATGACAATTGTTACTACTAGGTTTTTAACGTTTGCTTATGGCCTCCGGAACAAAGAGCACTCTGGAAGAGCTGGGGGTGAGGGCATGTGGGGCAAGGAGCAGGTGTTGGTTCAAAAGCCAAAAGGACATCTTGTATTGTTACTTCAGTTTAACCAGACTCTGATGTTCAAAGTTCATGTGTCAGACTGCAGAAGTCATAAATTAGAAGTTGACTTTTTCATCTTCCTCTTTGATGCTTGGAGAAGGTACACTCAGGTCCAATGTTCAACTACCAACTCTCAGCTGCAAGGCTTTTCAAGTTTGAGATCCTTGCTTGTTCACTTGGCTTCAAGGTCTGGACTTGGTTTTTATGCAAAATACCAAATAACAGGGGAATTGTTTAAAAAAAAAAAAAATACATAGTGCTGCATTCAGCCATCAGGCCACCAGAAACAGGTAGTATTTGTTCTTGCTGCTTGGAAGCCCAGCTAGGGAGTATCAGTGTGAAGAAAGGAACAGGGATCCTGCATCTGCCTGGAGTGTGTGGTGAGGAGGGGAAGGAGGGGGTGCCAAGAAACTGTTTCTGAGAGAGCAGTTGAGTCCTCGCCAGCTTCTCACATCAGGTATGGATTGACTTAGCTCTTTGGCTTACACCAAACCCAACTTCTCTCCATAGAGCGTGTCTGGGCACCATTGCAGAACACTTGTCCAAATTCAGTTGCTAAATCCATCACTTTGCAAAGCAATGGGAGACTGAGAAAGAGTAATGAGATGGGGATTTGTGAATCCTGCAGAGAGCAAGAGCAGGATAGATAAGGTCAGGCAAGAATTTCCATAAACTGCGTTGCATCTTTCGAGATGACTCAGAAGTCAGTGTCTCGTCCAGACTGCTGTGAGAAACTCGGGCTTAAACGAGCTGCCATAGCGTATTAATCACTGGGAAGTTTTTTGGTTGAGGTTTTTTAAGTTGTTCTTCCTGTGAAGGACTTGTGATCAGCCATCCTTACTGGAATCAGTTATGATTCCAGCATAGCATTTAGACCATTGCCTTTCTCATTGGCAACTGTAAAGAGTGCTGTGTTTAAAAAGGAGGGACCAAAAAAAACCCCCAAAAACCCCCAACGAAATGAAACCTGTGGTCCTCTGCCATTTGCAAAGTCAGGAGCCAACCAGCTGAATTTAAGGAGAATTTAAGAGCACTTTTGTTGTTACTTACCATTGCTGTGCAGAACAGAATCAGTGCTTGTTAAATGTTGTGTGTGTAAACAGCTACTTTTTTTTCTGTAATAACCCATTTTGTGTCAGCGGCTGTGTGTTAATGGTAAAATGAATATCCTGCAATTCTGGGTATGAGTAATTTTCCAAACCTTCATCTGTACAATGGGGACTAACACACACAAGTTTTACAAAGGTAGGTGAATGAACGTGCATAGAAACATTCAGATGTAGTAATGTTGAGAAGGTATCAAAATGAAATTGATCACCCTGTTTTCAAAGCATGGTGTTAATAGTGAGCTCTGTTAAGTCAAGCAAGAAGCAATAGTTTGGAAGTGAGGGGAAAACCAGCAAGTGCTATAAGTTGTCCTGTAAAGCGCTGTCTGTCTAACACAGCAAATTGCAGAACGTCTATATGACAGAAATTCTCACGTTTCTCCTGAGCGCTTGACATGGTCAGGTTAACATTCTTGAAATGCAGGGCAGCAGGAATGAGTGGCTGGCTTGTGAGCGAGTATGGAAAATGTCAGTGAGATTGTTTTGCTGGATCCCTCAGGTTTCCTAACTCTTTTTGAAGCCATGACTGTCTAGCACCAGCTGTGTGAGTTTTACATGCTAGAGAGAGCGAGGGGAAGGTAGCGTGTGCCACTGGGGCTGCAGTTATGTTAGCGTAGCTGTGGTTTGAGGGACAGCACGGACTTTGTGGGCTTTGCTGGTGCTGCCCGTGAGTCCCAGGGAAGGAAGGAAGGAAGCATCATTTGAAGGCGGCTGAAAACAGGTTGTTTAAGAGTCTGCTCTATCTTCCAGGAGTTTCATATGAGGATGTTTTCCGTGTGCTATAATTGCTAAACAAAACCAAATCAAACTTGCAGAGCTTGACCACAAGCTGTGCTTTGTTTGAAGTTTGTGGTCTCTATTTTAGTCCTTCAGAAAAGCTTGTGCACCTAAAGGCCTGACTTGTTTTTTCTGCCAAAGCACTTTGTCTAATAAGCAGTAGTATCTCTTTCTGGGAACCTGGAATCATGTGTCTTGAGAAATATCATTGCATCAGTTTCACTGATTGTAATAGTTATATTGACAGAACTCAAAAGAATAGTAAAACCATAATGCTGTGAGTTGTGTGCTGGGTATTTTCCTCCCCCTGAAGTATTTTTTTTGGCTCTTCCAGAAGAGTCCTATCTTCTACCTTAAAGGCTTAACCATTGCTGTCATTACTTACACACACACACCTGTGCTGTCATTACTTACACACACATACACCCCTGATGATAGTAAAGTCCTTTGCCAGAGCTGCTTAGCGAAAGTTAAATTTTGGCAGAAGGACCCAGCCTGGAGTCTAGCATGAGTTAACTACCCTGAACAGTATTCTGAATTTGAAGCCAAGCATCAAACTGCACCTTGCAGGTGGTTGCATTATAGCCAGCTTTATTTACTTCTGAACAGCGAGGAGTCTAATTTCAGTTGAGTGAATGACAAATGTTACTGCTTCTCTAGAACTGGCTTAGAAGAATTGGGAACTATTATTTCTAACTTTTTTTTTAACTAATGAAGTTTTCTGCACTAGTCTTTTAAATGCAGAGGCAGCCTGTGCCTTTGCAGACAAAGCTTAGCTGCTTCGCTAGTAACTTAAGGAAAGCAAAATTCAGTGAAAGGAGCAGACTACAGAAAAATATTAAAAAAAAAAAAATAGTTTGGGAATGGAAACAGCATTCCCTTGCTGTCAGGTGGGTGCTGCAGTTGCATCAGCATTACTGGTTTGCAAAGCAGCTGGTTTGGGACAGTAAGCTTGCAAGGGAGGAAATGAACTACCAGCTGCTGGGGTGGTGTGTCAGGGAGGGGTTGGTTGGTTTTAACTGTTTTGTTAAGCTGAAGTGGTTGTTTTCAAACCTTGTGGGGATAGTAATAGTTTGTAGTAATTGCCTGACACTCCTGCTAAAAATCTGTGTGGAAACAAGAAAACTTTGTGTCATCCTTATCTTTGGTTATTGTTCATATGTGTCTCCTGTGGTGACTGCTGGTATACAAAACTGTTGTCCAAAGAGAGTAATATGTACTCATGTAGTGGCATCTCAAAGAGGACATTGTTGTGGGGAAGAAACAGCAAGTGAAAATAGAACTTGGGTTCCTTGCTTGTGGGCAGACATCATGAACAAAATTCAAGGAGGTTGTGATCAGCAGCAGAAACATTACAAGTGGCATTTCATACTGCAAATATAATTATTGTTACTGCCCAGTATTCTGACTAACAAACAAGAGAAGTGATCTGGAAAGCCTGAGGAGAAGGCTAAGAGCAGATGACAGCCAAACCTTCCAACAAGGCAACTTCAAAGCAAGCACTGAAGGCAGGGAGAGGTGGCAAGCGACACGCATGTTAATGAGCTCAAAACAAAGCACATCCACTGACAGCTTATCGCTGCCAGTTTCAAAAGTAAAGCCAGACATTTATCTCGGAGGAGGAGGAGGTGACTGTGGTGGCCTCAACTATTCCTCTGCCTGTCTCCAGACTCCATCATCCTGCATTTGTGTAAGGTCTTTGATTGTAAGAGGTATAAAAAGTTTTTGTTTGTTTGTTTGGTTTTTAATTTATTGTTTCTGGAACTACATCTAAAAAAAAAACCAACCCACAAATCCACGATCTTTTGGAAATCCATGTTGCACTTGATGTTAGACAGCACCAACAGACAATCTTTTTTTAGCCTGGGGTGATAAGCTTGTTAAAATGAAAAGCTGAGGAGTAGCTTTATTTCTGACCTGATACCTGTTTAAATGTGAGATATGTCTAAGGTTTGTTTTAAAATTATTTATGATTTATTTAAGAATTCCTTTAAAGTAGAAAATTTTTTGGCCTGGACATGGCTCACTTGATCCATCAGTCCTCTGCAACCCAGACTGTGTCGGTTGGGGTGTATTTTGGAAAACTGCACGCTTCAATGGAGCCTTGAAGCTGCAGTATCTTACCCTCTGTTAAAGTGAAATGAAACAGGCAAAAAAAGGATAAACAGCTCGTTGGAGAATGCAAATCACAATTCCTTCACCTCTTTCCCTCCTCTCCTCCTGCATTTATGTTGCATTGGGTTTTCCCAGTGTTTTCTCTCCTACTGCCTTTCCTGCTGGACCAAGCCGGGGGCAGTGGGAAGGGCACAGTGTGCAAGGTGAGGGGGGCTGAACATGGTGGCGGCTCCTGAAGTTATTTTTCTGTAGGTTAAAGTATACATCAGCTTTTCACAATATACAGTTAGCTAGCCATTTATCAGCCTTCCTGTTAACAACCGGGATAGAGTTTGTCACTGGGGTTTATATTGTGGCATAAAATGCCTAGATCTGGGATGGCACTTGCTCTTAAACATAACACAAGTCATTTGCTTAGAAGAAACTGAACTTTTGATTCCACCAGTATCCTCTTACTGGGCATAGTGGTTGGCACCTTAGAAGACATTAGGGGTGTTCACCTGCATCTTTATAAGAGAATAGATTGTATGTGTTTCTAGGAGGATTGGGGGTTTTAATTACTTTTTTTAAAATCACATGACAAAACCATTTATTTTTATAGTTTCTTCACATGTCTATATAATGATACTTTAATACTCAGGCTTGTTGTAATAGCACTTAGTCTGATCAACTCCATTTTATTTTCCTGACTCTGTTTTGTATAAGAAAAATTTTTTTTAAAAAAAAAGAAAACCTCAACTTCACTATAAGGACCAAAACTGAGCTACATCGTTCCCAGTAAACATCCCTAATAACTTGCATGTAAATATCCAAAGCTATGTGGTCCAAGGCCTTTCTCGTAACCCTTAGGTATTGTGGTAAGTGTGAGCTGAAATGAATTGCAGTCAGGGAAAGGTTAACTACAGGATTCTCTGCTGCTTGTTGTTATACCAAGTGCCCAAAGATATATCCTTTTACTTGAGTCTTCTCCATGGTCCTTTTTGGTTCCCAGAAGTGAAAGCAGTGGTACCTTTTATGCTCTTACATTAATTTCATTTATTTTTTCCCCTCATTTGCTGTAGCAGCTGTATTGTAGGTACATCTAGAGGCACTGACCCAGATCACTGCTCCTTGGTGTAGTTTTGTAGACATAAGCAGTTTGGGGCTTTGACAGAGATTGCATACAGCTTTTGCATTTTTAAATATATAAACAGATTTTGGTTTCTCTTGTTTTCTGTCACCTGATGTGCATGCAGTGTCTTACGAGAAATCAAAGTCAATCCCAGTGGACAGGGGAGAATTATATGGCAGGGTTAGTTTTTTTGTTGTTGGTGGTGGTGGTTTTTTGGTTTTTTTTGGTTTTTTTTGTTTTTTGTTTTTTTTTTTTCCCTAAACCAAGCCATAGCATGCAGGTGTAATTACGTAAACAGGAAAAGCTACTTGTTATATTTGATTTAATAGGTGAGTCCCACTGGATGTGAAAGACTTCTTTCCCTTGTGTGCCTCTCCTTTGAAAGAAGCCACATGTTTTATCCAGGCTGGAAATAAACTAACAATAAAATGCCAAAGCAGCTCTAATAGCTCACATGAAACGTTCTCTGCCAACCTTTTCGTAGATTTTTTTTTTTAAAACTCTCCACACCGTTTCTTGCACAAGTGGAAAGTGCCAAAGGGACAGATGTTGCCAATTTGAACTGTACAGGGGGAAGGCAAATATTGCTAAGCAACCATGTGCTTGAGAGAGCGTTTTTCGGAGAGGAGCCAAGGGAGTTATGCCTGGGAGTGCTTGCAGCTTCTCATGGCTTGGTGCGAGAGAAGAGATTAAAAGTTCTTTCCTGTCAGGGCTGACACCGCCAGCACAAAAGACACCATAACCTATTGACACTGATTAGGGCTGACAAGGGAATGTATGAAAACAGGAAATCTCCCCTGCCATGTAGGAAGGCAGTAAGACATGTTCACAGAGGTAAGTGCACCACACAGACATGGCTTGGCACTAAGCCGCCTCTGCCAGGGCGATGTCAGGTGTTGGCTTCAGCGGGAGGAGGTGAATCCTGGGCAGGCGGCCGAGCCCCATGAAGTCTGAGGGGGGACCTTGCCTGGGTCCATCTTTTGCATCTGTCTGGGAGCAGGTTGCTGAAGGATGGGCTGGTGGGGAGAGGGGGCTGTTTTCAGTGAGTCTTGTAATTGCAGGCTGCCTCATGTAAATCAAGTTAACTTCTCTAGTTATTGAAGGATGAAAGAACTTATAAGCAAGGCAAGTCTTAAAACACCTGTGTATAGTTGCGCTCCTCCCCGGCCTAGCAGCACTTCATAGCTAAGTGCCAGGCTGAGGGTCATTCTTCTGGTGGTCCTGAATGCCACTGGAGATGTTTCCTCAGAGAGTGAACTTGCCTGTTTCAAGCTTCTGAATTATTCTGGCAATATACCTCTCGTGTCTTGTTCAAGACATGTATTTTCAGGAATAAAACACAGATTTGTCTTCCTGCATTGGGCATCACATTAATACTCTCCTAATGCTATTTTGAGCACCTTCTGGTCTTTGAGCTGGTTCTTTGCATTATTTGAGTGAAGGGAAATGGTTAGCACATGCTTTGTGTTTTATTTCTTACTTCCTGGGATTTTCACTGGGTACCAGTGAACCACAGTAGAAGTGGCATTTTGCAACTTAAGGATGCTCCATAGACATTGTCTGCATTGGCACAATGATGCATGTTATGACAAGTCTGGTGGTACTGCTCTTGCTTCTTGGGCTCTGTTGTGATTGCAGTGCTCTTGCTCTGTACAGGTGCTGCAGCAAGAAGTTGCGACACTGAAGTATTGGTCAGTTCTCTGGTTTTCAATGAGCATGAGTATTAAGAGGAGAAAAGTTTTCCTGCTGTTGTGATGATGAGTAACTTGAGAGGGCAGCTGGTGTAGTCCTGTATCACAGAAGTGATTCCCGATGTTACATGGTAGGGCGTGAGATTGCCAGAGCTCACCAAAGAAGGCAGCATGTAACCACTGCTGCCTTAGAGGCAGCAATATTGTCACAGCTCTAGCATCCTTGGCAGGGATGGGCTCAGAGGCGGGGTCCAGCTCTCTGCGAGCAGCCCTGCACGTGGGGATCTGACCTCTGCAGTCTCCAGCACTGATTGCTTCTGAAGCTGATGGCTGGTGCTAAACCAGTGATACACCGATCCTGAATTTCAACATCTCTGGCTGACGTGCTGTACCATTTCCAATGCTTGACTATACCAATATGTTAATTTTTGAAATTATGTTAGTGGTATTCTTGCCCTGGCATACCACTCAGTGTGGTCTGTTTTCTATCAGTTATGCCTCTCTCATTTGTTTTCTTGTGTTGTTATTCTGTGCTGCGAAGTTTCAGGTCTCATTTTTCATTTTCACTGATGTCTAATGATGTCTGAATTATTTTTAATATCCCCCTCCCTCCCAAGCTTTAGCTGCCAGTTTTCATCATCATAATGATTAGCATTTATTACTTGGACAATAACTTAGTGCTTAATTGTTTTAAGGAGCAGAATATTTTAATTCCCAGTTGGAAAAGGTAATATTCCTACCTTTTTGATCTCCTGCTTTTCAA